>NC_136128.1:4081666-5580000 GCF_965212315.1 Lampetra planeri | reverse complement strand
TAACATATGCTACAGGCCCCACACTAGCTTAATCCGGCACTGCTACCACTCCTTCATTCTTTCGCCATCTCTTGTCACCCTTTATAATATTTCACTCTTCCCTTCCCACTCCACCTCCCACCAACTCATCACCTCCCATCCATAACCATCGACAGAAGCGTCGCATTATCCGTGAATCTGCACAAGACTCATGTAGTGTACGCACGTTGTGTGGAGTCAGCAAAGCAATTTATCATCCTCACGATTCAATCCGATAATCTGTTGTGGTAAATTTAGTGGCCTCGTTTCAACTGCGCCAATTACATACGAGGAATGATCATGATCATCAGCCATGATCTATACACATCTGGATTCAGGGCTCTCCCAGCCGTTGCTATCTCTCGATCTGGTGAAATAATAATCCATCAAGCTGCTGCACACGAGCTGATTTCATCGCTCCGTTTTTGCGTAGGACGTAATTTTCGGAATTAATTTTCCATTTCTTACACACACAATATGACGCGTAACAATCTACCTGTAATTGATCAATCTACGCATCGTTACAGCATGAACACAAGCCAACTCACACATGCTCTCGCTATTATTCATTAACCTCAATGTGATACATAAACAACAGTAATATAAATGTAAAGAAGAGCTGCCTTACATAACTGTGGGATTCTCCAAATCGATCGGCACAAACTCCCATGGGGTTATCCATGGATGGCATATCTTCTAAATTCCGGAAATGTTTTGGTGTTGGGAGAATTCACCGACAAATGTTTGGGATGGGCACTGAATTAATAAATCAAATCCTGAGCTCCACTGTGCTCGCGTTAACGCCTCTTTAACACACACCGGTAATAATAAATAAAGGGATAAAGGTGTATCCCTGCAATTTCTTTCCCACGGCACTGCTGGCGGAAAGGCATCCCTCCACTGAGCGGGCACGTATGTATGTTGAACTTCTCTCGCACCGTACGTAGCCAACTGCGCTTATCGGAGGTGCGGGGGAAGGACAACGAACTAAACACAAAAAAGCAGTTTTAAAGAAGTAAGTTTCAATCTAGATTTAAATGTGCATAGCTCCAACGTCTTCCGGATGACGGAGTGAAGAGCGTTCCAGACGGCCGCAGAAGCACATCTGAGCGTTCGATGGCTAGCCAAAAGCCGCCGGATGACCGGAGTTCGTGTGACGAAATCAGCAAGGCACTCTAAAGTTGCATTTGGTCTACTCTTCCACATTGAGCATACATGTTGGAATAAGTGGGCGGCATCCACAGTTTCATCCACCATCGATAGACGAGCTCAGCTGTGGGAAACCCAACCATGCTGCTGAGTGGGCAGCGAGAGGTGGGACCATGTGACACACTTGAGTCATTGCTGCAACTGCTGAGCCGGGAGATGGTATCAAACCGGCGACTTCTGGAAATTAGAATTCTAGTGTGCTAACCAATAAATAGAATCAGATTATTTATTTATACTGAAGGTATTTTTGGGTGTTTTGGTAAAGTCACGTAGATAGAAAAAAATAATAACAATAAAATAATCAAAAATGAAGTGAAAAAAATGAAATTTTTTATTTTTATTCACTTTCTTTTCATTTTTATTATTTTATTGTTATTTTTATCAACGTGACTTTACCGAAAGAACCAAAGAATATGAATTCCTGCAGTCACGAAAGCTTTAAGTCGAGATTTATACTAAAGGTGTTCCGGTGAGCTTTCAAGCTCTCTCTCGCACATGTCTAAGTAGGGGCGGCTCAGAACGTGACGACAACAAACACTACAACAACACGACAGGAGTGAAAAGTATAGGAAAGATAAGCAAATCACACAAAAAATTATACCTAAACTATTTTTTATTTTGCCAGGTAAGGCCCACTGAACTATTAGCTTACTTTTCAGAAGCGATTTGGCCACAAATGGTCACTCAACGAAGTGGCTTATCACGTATAAATTTCCCGCGGCGAAATTATCAAAATCATCTAAACGCACGTTTCTAAATGTGGAGGGAAAACCCAGAGGAACATATTTGTATGATTCCTATGAGTTGTGTTTTTTGTAGATAAGGGCAGTCACGTGACAAAGTCATCCTGTTACCCACGATATGAGAATGAAATTATAATTCCTCCTTCTGTAATTTTCCTTATCATGCTCTCCCCCACTCCCCCATAAGAGCGCCCCCAACTTCAACACAGATAAGAGGAGTTTAACTGTAAAGAGAAAATAACAAATTACAGAAAGGTCATGGTCCTTGTTTAGATGTGTTCCTACCAAAATATTGGCCCAAAATATTTTTTGCCTAAATTTCTCTCCCCCCCACCCCACCTCAGGGAACATGCCACACGAGGCCAGATAAGGTAGCGCGTTCATCGCGAACCGTTTAAATGAAACGTGGAATTCCTCCTTAAACAATGTAAGTGACCGAGGCATTTGCGAGCGTGTGGTGAAATATGGTCAAACACCCCCCCCCCCGCCATGATCAACACAGGCATGCGGGTTCTTTGGCCATACATGAAAAACGCCATATGCGTCCTGCATTGCGATACAATACAAGACTATGTATTCACTATGTTTTATATGGATTCACGTATACGATGTGGATTGACGTATAAAGATGCCTTTGGCGTTTTTTTGAAGGAATTTCCCCCCTTTTCCAATCTTTCACCTGCGATTTCCTGAGCACGCGGGCACAGGGAAGACACGAGCTATTAACAAAGCAGCTTTTGTCGCTGTTATTCGACCTTTATGGTCCGCAGATCAGAGAAATAATTGTTCTTTGAAAGACGTAATGACATGTTATTATAATAATGGATATGTGTCAGTCTGAAAAGCCACGGGGTGCATCAGCGTTGACAGCGAGGCCAGGACACTGTACCAACTCCTGGCCACAGTGGCGACTGATATCCGAATTGTTCCTGTGCCCCCCTTTATCAGCTCCCCCCCCACCTCCCCCCCTCTGACCAGTGTGGTGAAGTATGGTCAAAAATACCCATGACTGACAAAGCATGAGGAGGCCTTCATCCATCAGTGGATTGAGAAAGGACCCTACAATAGTGTTGCTCTTGTATTAAAAGTTAGATTACTGTGTTACATTTAATTTGTATATGTTCTTGAAGCGTTGTTTATTTTTTTTTCAAAGAATCATTTGAAAATAGGGTAAATTTTATTTCATGTTGTTGTGTTTCTCTATACTCTACAAATTGCAATTCTCTATTTTCAGAGTCAAAACGCCATAAAACGTAGACATGAACCTGATGTAAATGCGCTTTTACTTAAAAAGTGCAGCGGGTGCCTCAGCATGCATATTCCTTGTTTTTGATGGCATCGACTCTGAAAGGCACCCACAGCCTTGCCCTCTGCTACCCACAGAAACAAAACCAAAGAGTTTAATTAACTGAAAATATCGCCAAACCACCATGCCAATCCAATTTCCTTCCTTAACCCATTTAGGTTCACATTGGTCAATGCCCTAAGGCCATTTAACATTTATCTAACAAAGTCTGCGTCGAAATCACAACACTGCTCACATTCCCCCCTTGGCTTTTTCTTCTTGGGGGCAGGGGGGGGGGCAGAGGTGTTTACACGATTGCGTCGTGAGCAATCAGTTACTAACGAAACCAGCAAAAAGGTAGTGGATATGTAATAAATAAATAAAAACTCCCAATACACCTCCTTCAGCATATTTGTCTCTCCATTACAAAATCATTATATTTTTCACATCCCATTAGCTGCTTGCAGGCTCCCGAAAGTGCATCTTTTCGGCAGCATTGCTTTACAATGGGCAAACTTTTGGATTGGTTTTAACATTCAGGATCTCAATGCTGGTGGACTGCCCGATGTTTAAAGGCATTGCGCTCTCCCTGTTACATATGGGTCGAAGATCAACGCATAACTATAAAATAAATAACATGTAAATGATCATTCGCGTCATTGTAAAGAAAATGCTCTAAGTGATAAATGATGCATTTAGTCGCTCCACCACGATGCTTAACAATTATTACGTGCGTCGGATTTTCAAAAGCTTGTTTTACACAGCCTTGGGTATAGAATCAGGGCGATAATAATCAAGACAAAACATTGTGTGTGGACGTATAGAAAAGTGGACGGTTAATTAGACAGTTAACCAGGCCCTTTCCTAATCTCAACGCCGACATCAACAAAAACAAGGGACACAAAAACTACAACATTAAAGGGAATATACACAACAGCTTTTATTCAAAGTATACTGGATAAACTTGCCTCGCTTGCTTCGAGTTTATCAAAATAAGTTAGCACTCAACATTGCTTTACACGTGGACCACATGGGTAAAATACATGCAAGCTATACAATAAAAGCCACCAATGAAAAGGACACAGTATGAATTTACATGCTTAATGATCCATTCCCCAATTATAGAACCAAACAGCCATGAACACAAATAAACACGACGATATATGGCTGTAGAATTCACAAAAGACAATGACCCCCGGTACAGCCATTAAATCAGACCGATGGGGCAAGTGTTGTTAGCGAGCACTTATGAAGGCCAGCACAGCACACAATTGGGAAGTGTGGCCAACACCAAGCCCGCTGCCGCCTTTGTCCCCCCCCCAGTGCTGATGTTCACAAACCACACCAAGTATAATTTAAGGCTGAGTCGACCTAAGGGAGGTCCAGGAGTGGTGCAGATATCCGTCCCCGATATTGTGCCGTGAGCGGGAATCGAACTCAGCTCACTGGGTACGTCGTGCAGTGCGCTAACAACCATGCCACCGCTCCCCAAGGACAAATATCCCCTGTATAGCCTTAACAGACTGTTGGGGCAAGTTCTGTTAGCGAGCACCTATAAAGGCCGGCATGGCACACGATGGGGTGGGTGGCCAGAACCATGCCCGACCGCCTTTGTCTCCCCAGTGGCGATGTTTAAACACCGGGTGGGGGGGGCTGAGTCGACCTAGAGGAGGCCCAGGACCTACTCAAATATTCGTCATTGGTGTTGTACCGTGAGCGGTAATCGAACTCGTGAGGGTCGTGTTTGTAGCGCAGTTCGCTAACCACGACGCCACCGCTCACCACACACGCGTGTACACACACACACGCGTGTACACACACACACGCGTGTACACACACACACGCGTGTACACACACACACACGCGTGTACACACACTCACGCGTGTACACACATACACACGCGTGTACACACACACACGCGTGTACACGCACGCAAATCAGTGTGGGCGAGTGAAGCTTTGCTACAGCCTGTGCGAACGTTATGAGCCCAACACAGTCATCCTTTTGAGAGCCGCCTCTGAAACGTGATCTAGCCAGCGAGTTTTGTCAACTTACCGGCTTATTTGACATGCAGTGATCTTTCTCCGTCACTCACTTTGAATGTAAACAGCCAGGTTAGCGCTGTGTTAATGTGATATCTCAAAAGGGTAGGCTTAACTAATGCACAGCGGCTGAAACATTTAATCTAAAACCTACGCGGTGACTGCCGACGCATGAATAAAGTGGAGTTTGGCACTGCGCTGACACCAACTGATATTTGGATCAATCACCTGCATTAGTCTTTAAAGTTTGTCTTGCTAAACGTCGTCGTACATTACTGTGTTATTGTTGCATTTCTTGAGCTGTACGGGATGCTGCCGCATTCAGTGCAATGGTGAGCACACCGGACTTGCAACCCAGAGTACACCATCATGTGACCTCCTTTGCCAGTATCAAAATATGAGAATAGGTTTTGCCCTTTTTTCTGGTAACAAAACAGGTGTAAAGATGTTAAAACACCAAACTGAAACCTTATGCAAGGAATCATGTCTGCATTAACTACATATACTTGTGGTGAACATGCAAAAAAAAACATACTCTGATAGTGTATGCATTTTCTTTTAAACGTATTGGTCCACACCAGAGACAGCTTTCTTCGTATCAAACAGTGTTAGACCAAAAGACTCCAAAAGGCGCCAAAAGGCGTCCTCTGGTCTAACACCGTTTGAGACGAAGAAAGCTGTCTCTGGTGTGGACCAATCAGTTTTAAAGACAATGCATATACTATCAGAAAATGTTTTTTTTTTTTTCCAGAGTACACCAGTTAGATTCAATTTCCCAACACGGCAGCTGAAGCAACGCTGGCAGGTTTCTTAAATCCTCCGCACCCAACTCTGTCCAACGAGCAGGATAACACGGGCGCAGCTCGTATTATCGACAGGTCGCGTGCGGTGGTGGTAAAGTGTGGGTAACGTCCACCGCTTGGCTGACGCCCGCTCCAGTCTTAGACACCATCATAAATGCAACGCACGTGTCACGCTGCCAATAATTTACTATAACAAACAAACCAAAAACAACCACCCATATCTTCTTCCAAGACATCTGACCAGTGGGGCAGAGCACGCCAGACACAATGGGGGCAGGTTTCGTGAACTCACCTCTACCCCGCACCACGCCCCTGTCCAGCCATCGGTATAAGTGACCCCATCAGAATGGCAGCAAGTGAGGTCGCATGTGGCAGGCTAAAGTGTTGCTATTCCCACCTCTTCCGTGACTGTATCTCCGGCCGACTTGGAAGAGTAGGCCAAAACACCCTCTCTATAGAGATGCTCTTTCAAGCCCCCTTTATAGCCAGTTAATGCATACACTATATAAGAAAGAAACAAACAACTTACTCATCCTTACGACGAAAACTTTCTCTTTCAAAAGTCGGCAGGTCATTTCTGTACCTTTGTCTCCCTCATTTTCTCCACCCCCCTCCCCTCTCCCACTTTTCATGAGTCTTCAAAACCTCCCAGCGAACCCCCTTTAGAAAAAAAAGGATTTTCTTGCCTCCAGTTCCCAGTGCCATCACTTATCTTGCCCTCAAAGCTCACCCTGCCTTGGATGTAGCCCTAACTCACCCAGGCCCCATCAGTACCGGATTATCCTAGTAGCACAGGTAGCTACATATGCAACGGGCCCCTCACTTTCAAGGGCCCCGCGCTAAATGCTTTCAAGCTATCAATTCCGGTTCAGTGAGTCTGACTTGCTCTATTACCATAGTACTATACTGCATTCAACTTGTATGAACGAGTGGGTGCTTAAAGTTAACGATTTGTCGTATTGTCTGGCTGTATAGCAAATAAAAAAATACAATTACTTCACTATGCAAGTAAAAAATGTATGTGTTTGAATATGTATGTGTTTTATTTAATTTAGGGTCCCTTTATAACATATGCTACAGGCCCCGCACTAGCTTCATCCGGCACTGGGCGCCATGCAAAGTTCGAGCGTGCGTGATGAAAAACGCAGCCACTTTCACCCCCCCCCCCGCCCCCCTTCTCCCCCCCCCGCCAAACCTGGCTGAGAAATTAAGGCCAAAAGCACCACCAGCAACCAGCCCTGTGGGAGATAGGCTGAGCGAGGAGAAGGAGGGGTAAACCCCCGGTGCGCTCAATCAAATGTCTCGCTGTGCAGCCACCTGCATTAGCTGCTTGGCCCGGGTCCACAAACATTATGGGTGCGGAGGTGGGGGGGAGAGAGTTGCTTGAATCATTTGCCAAGTAAACAGGATACGGGCCCCCGGGGTTCGGGTTGACCCCGACGATCCAAACAGAGTGCAGATGTAGACGGCCAACAACATCTCAATAATCCAAACCCGGGGAGAGATGCCCTCTTGATTGGGATAATCCGGCGACTTTCGTAATTGGATGGCGGTGGAAGCGCGTTACGTGCGCTCGTAAATTCTGCGCGTAAACACGCATTGTTTGTGTATGTTGCCGATGCGCTTGCATTAGAGTGAAACTACTCTGATCCGTGTCGATGTGGGGGGGGGGGATGTTTTATTTATATTTTACCAGGTATGGCCCACTGAGCTATGTATGTAGCTTTTTTTCAGAAGCGACTTTGCCACAAATGATAACTCGACGACGTGGCTTATCACGTGGAAATTTATAGGAGCCAAATTTTCTGTGTATACTATTATACATATTTACAACAAAGACAAATATCCCCCTATAGCCTTAACAGACTGTAGGGGCAAGTGCTGTTATCGAGCACCTATGAAGGCCGGCACAGCACACGAGGGGGTGGGTGGCCAGCACCATCCCCGGTCGCCTTTGTCTCCCCAATGGCGAAGTTTACACACCACACCAGATACTCATTTAAGGTTGAGTCTACCTATGGGAGGACCCAGGACTGATTCAGATAATCATCACTGGTGTTCACCGTGAGTGGGTATCGAACCTGGCTCGCCGGGCTCATAGCGCAGCGCACTAACCGCTGCGCCACCACTCCCCACATATATATGTGTACATACGATGTATGTATGTTGAACTGCTTTCGTGCCCTACGTAGCCAATCCACGCTAATCTCTGGATGTTAATTCTAGATTTGAAGCTTTCGTGACTGCAAGGATTCATATTCTGAGGTTTTTTCGGTAAAGTGACGTAGGTAAAAAAACATTAAAAAGTAAAATAAAGTAAAAATCACGACGTTTCGGAGGCAACACAAGCTTCTGTCTTCAGGTGGTACCGTCACAGCCACGACAGCTGTATCGTTCGCGATAAAACAGCACATTTGAGGAGTTTTGCCCTCAACAGGATTTAAGAGTTTCTAGCGGCCGTGGGAGGTGGGGGACACCGCGGATATTTAGGATTCTCGGAATACAGAAGATGATCGGTTCTCTGGGGATTTTCTCAGGACTATATACAATGTACATGTCCTATGAATTAATACCGCGAGCGAGGTCACGTGACAAATCGCTTTGAGTTTACAACTGTAGTGGCCCCCCGATCACTTGTGCTGCCGAACTGTGGCTGAACGAAAAATCCAATGGCACTTTTGTTCAAAAACTCATTACCCGCTTGTTGTTGAACCGTTATGCACGAATAGATAAATAAATTATTATACTGCCATTACTTATCTTTACATATCCAACTCTATTTTCTATCCATCAGCCTACGAGCTTACCAGACCAATATTTTCCAGTAATAATAGTGCATTCAGTAACCACGTGAGCGATCGTACAAGAGGGGCAGGCCTGACACAAAGGTTTATATTGTTTGCGAAATATTATGCTTTGGATTTATCGTGTCGAAATCATGTATACGTGCATCTCGAAAATTATAGAGAACTCTGTATGTAAAAAAATTTTCAAACCGTACATAGCCAAACGTGCTAATCGGAGGTGCGGGGGAAGGACAAGAAACTCAACACAGAAAGTAGTTCAAAGTAAATTCGTTTTCAATGTAGATTTAAAAGTGCATATCTCCAGTGGCTTCCTAAAATCGGAAGGAAGAGCGTTCCAGATGGTTATTTGATCACAAATAAAGATGGTTCGTAGTTACGTCTTAAAACTTACGAAAGAAAGCAGAATGCGAATACAATAAGAGAGGGTAAGGGATAATCCACAGATGATGGAACAAAAATATGGGTCTTGATTACATCCTTATTTTTTTTTCAACAAGCGTAGAACATTATCCATCAGTCCTTAAAAAAGTCTGGCCCTTTGTCGTATTCCCATATATTCCATGCAGTTGGATGCCAGTCTTGGTGTAGAGAAGTTCCGACGGACGTACTCGGAGACGGAGGTAAGTTAAGGGCTTCCGCCAGGGTTTATTAAAGCTGTTACAATATTACACAGCAGGGTACACAACTCCCAGGGGCTAGGGCTCCTACTCTGAGTCCGGGTCCCTGCCGGCTAGCTCCGGTCTCTCTCTCTCGTGTCGGATCGTGGACTCTGCCGACTCCACCGAGCGGAGAGAGAAGCACCTCTACGGCTACCACCGGCTTCTCCCCAGACTCCCTATTCGATCCCTCTCTCTACCCCTGGTTCCCTCTTCACCCTGCTTACTTTACCCGTTCCCACAGTGACCCCGCCTACGTCACGGGGTATCCCTTAAGTACCCTAGGAGACGTGACGTCATTGCACTAAACGGCACACCTGACGTCACGTCCCCATTTTACTCCTCTACATTGGTATCAAGCTGTTAAGGACTTTCAGATAAAAGCGGAGACATATAATGGCCCTCTTCCAAGAGATATGTCCGGCGTGAAAGAGTAGGCCAAGCATCCTCTTAGAGTGGGCTCTCTAAAGCTCCCTCTAGTGGAGGCCCTTGCATTCCTATTCAAATTAAATATTCTATTTGACTCTTTGGAATGTACAGTGGAGCCCCTCCTCTTAACGGCGGTAATTGGTTCCACGAAACCGGCCGTTAGGTGATTTGGTCGTTAAGCGAGTATGAGAAATAGACGTTAAAAGGGCTTAATTCGTTCCGATATCATCAAAAGTTACCCCTTTTCACCAAAAAACGTGTTTTATAATATACAAAAATTGATATCAACCACATTATAAACACATCATATTAAAGGAAACATGGTTAATCAATGCATTAATTAATATTTACTGTAACCTACAACAGCACATCGTTAACAGGGGAATGGTCGGTAAGCGAACACATTGAGCTCTATGGAGGTCCGGCGTTAAGCGATTCGTCGTTAACAGGGGTGGTCGTTAAGAGGGGTTCTCCTCTACACTAGTATACACTACACTATACACTACTATACACTCCACTACTATACACTACACTATACACTACACTACACACTACTATACACTACACTACCATACACTACTATGCACTACACTATACACTATACTATACACTACACTATACACTATATTATACACTACTATACACTACACTACTATACACTACACTACCATACACTACACCATACACTACTATACACTACTATACACTACACCATACACTACTATACACTACTATACACTACACTAAACACTACTATACACTACACTATACACTACTATACACTACACTACCATACACTACACTATACACTACTGTACACTACACTATACAATACACTATACACTACTATACACTACACTATACACTACACTATACACTACACTATACACTACTATACACTACACTATACACTACTATACACTACACTGCTATGCACTACACTATACGACAATACACTATACACTACTATACACTACACTACTTTACACTATACTATCATACACTACACTACTATACACTATACTACTATACACTACACTACTATACACTACACTATACACTACGGTGTTCTACAGTGTAGTATATAGTGTAGTGAATAGTAGTGTATTGTAGTGTATAGTAGTGCAGTGTTTAGTGGTGTAGTGACTACACCACTATACACTGCACTACTATACACTACTATACACTACACTATACACTACACTACTCTACACTCCAATATACACTACACATTGGGCTCAATGGAAGCCCGTCGTTAAGCGATTACTCGTTAACAGGGGTGGTCGTTAACAGGGGTTCTACTGTCTATTTCACACACAGCTTACTTGATGACAAGGGGTAACATTTATCAAACGTTCAAATGTCCGCACGTTTTGCCTACGTCAATGATGCAACTTTTAGGCAATGTTTCTTCTTCACAGCGTTTAAAATCCCTTCCTTGTGCAGGAAACCACAAAAATAAATACGCGGCATCCGATTGCACGCGAGGAGCTTTTTCGATTTGCCAGGGGAAATAAAAAAAGGTCTCAAAATATTAATTTCTACAAATTTCGTACACCAACAACAAAAAGGAAAAAAAACCTGCAAGTCGTGTTTCCTAGAAAAATAATACCCTTCACAAATGAGCTTGTATTTGAATGAAGCCTCAATGTTCAATGGAATGCTCTTGCCAATGCGATCTTACTTGTTAAATCCAGCAGCATTTGTTCAATGAGCATCACTTTGCTGACGAGACCCAGATGGTCAAAAGCCGGTCCAGCGTTTGCCCGCTGAGACCAATGCTGCTTAACAACATTGGACTGGAAAGCCAGTCGGTCTAATTGACTTAACCACATATCTCTTCATGTGTGGAGACTTAACGAGGTTTTCCCTGTTTATATTGTATGTTTGATATCCCCATGCATTTCATTCTTGCCAAAGATTAATGAAGGTGGCACCTTGAATTACAACTTAATTTGGATGTAATTTTTGTTAACTACAAAATGCAGATGAAAAAATTTCGTTACTTTTATGCTACACAACATTGCAATGGTTTGGCCCATTCTTAAGAATGATTTCAGAATCCTAAATCATATCCACAGTCATTACATTCTGCTACAGATTGTAGGCGGGAGCCAAACCACCGAACATTAGCAGTCCGACTATGAATCCAGAACCGTGGACTGCGTAACTTTGCTCTGCCCGAAATATAAATCCGAAATCGGCGTAACTGCATTTCACCAACTCTCAGACAAAGTGATTAAATGTCTTAATTACGTATTGGTGGCTTTAAAATAAGAATGCAGTGTCTAGAACCATATGTGTATGTTCTCCGATTCGTTGAGTGATGTAGTGAATATTTGGTGGAGTAATCAACTACTTGAATAATCCGATAGTCAACCTCTTAAAAGTAAACACTTTAAGAACGCCTACTGGGATCGTGAAATGAAATTCTTTAAGGAAAAACAAAACCGAATGATTTCACAATACAAATAGCTAGACATATACTATCCAGGGAAGCTCCCTGTAACTTTATTTGGAGAGGAAGTCAATTAAGCACTAATTTAGCCCCATTCACACGGTTCACATTCTACCAGAGTCAACTTAATTTCCCCGACACTTATAGGGGGGCATTTAGAGGATTAACCTGGAAGAGAAAAGGTGACGTCTTCCCTTGTCACGTTGGACTTTGCTCAATGTAAATGCATCGGATCCATGCCCGCACACTGCGCCAAAGACAGGTGCATGTCATTAAACTTCGTGGCATCCCACAGGAACACAAGGATCAACGGCTTTCCTCAAACATTTTTTACTATTTTCCGCGTGAGTGCCAGGTCCTGATTTCATCCGCAGCTTTCCGGCCGGGGCTGAGCTCCAGAAAATAACCGTCGCCTCCCACCCCGCCCCGCCCTGCCCACAGCCTCAACCAACAGCAGCAGTGAAGGAGAGATTGGCGCAGTTTGATTCCCAACCACGGATAACAACAGTGGCAAGTGGTACCAGAACCAGTGCATCTTTCTGCGCTGTTTCATGGTGATGTCAGCCTGTGGTATGTGATGGTTATAGAGACCGAAAGTAGCAAATTGTCCTTTTTTCTCATAGGAGGATTAGCTGGCACCACGGAAATCCTGGGTTTGACTCTGGGCAACCATCCATGAACCATGTCCCTGAATATAGGACTAACAAGGTGTTATGATCTCAACTTGGTGAGCAAACTACCGACAAAACGATCGTAATAAAACTTAGTTTTATTATTCATCTTCAGCCAGCTGTTATAAACATCTGCACTTATCAGATGACCAGTGTGTTGAACTGAAAGCGCTATGTCTAGTAGGGGTGAGAAATAACTTATATTTTATATATATATTATTTTTATTACAATGATTTAACATGCAAGTGTATCGCAGCTTGCAATCCGAGTGTTTTTTTTTCTTTTTCTGGGTGGTTTGGCCCGCGCGTTCGCCATCTCTTGAACAATTTTTTTTCTGGAGCTCTCCCCATGCACTGCTTCCGGGTATTTTCAGGAAAGTTCCACCTGTCCAAGGTGGCTGCAGTGGTGGCGTGGCGAACGCCTGGGAGAAGGAACTTCTCAATGCGCAGAGCGTGGCGAGGAAAAGCCGCGTTCTGATTGCGGGGAAACGATTTTAACACCAAAATGGTAGACTGTGTGCTATATATTTTTTATTTTATTAAGATGTGCCTCAGCATATTGTTACGTCTGTACTGAACTAGGAGCATTGAACTACATTATTAACTAAATAATTTAGCTTTATTTTACCAGGTAAGGCCCACTGAGCTATATAGCTATTTTTCAGAAGCGACTTGGCCACAAATGATAGGTGAACGAAGTGGCTTATCACGTGGACATTTATAGCAGCCAAATACTCTAAATGCATGATGATTCTAAATGTGTGGAAGAAAACAGAACCGGAAGACCCGGAGAAGAATCCATGCGACCCCGGGGAGAAACGAAGTGGCTTATCGCGTGGAAATTAGTAGCAGCCAAATACTCTAAACCAGGTGTCGACGACTCGAATCATTACAAGAAGAGCCATTTTGTTCGAACTCAATAAAACAACTCAATATTTCAAGAGCCGCAATGCACGTGCTGAACACGAGACGGTGGCTCCTTCATGAATAACACCAAGAAGCTGTCCTTAAAGGGCCGTAGGTTGCCGACCCATGCTCTAAACGCAAGTTGAATTGTAAATGTGGATGAAAAAACCGAAGCAACTCGGAGTAAAAAAAAAAATCCACGTGACCACGGGAAGAGATAGAGAGCACGCGGACTCCAAATAAACAGGCGTCAGGGTCGGGATCGAACCCACGACCTCCTGTATAACAGGCAAGAGAGTTAACATCTCATAGCCTCCGTGGCATCGTCATCGCTGTTGGCGGGGGGGGGGGGTGCCCATTTGCCGACACGACGTGGGGGGGGGGGGGGCGGGTGTGTTCCGCGAGCGGACGAGGAAGAAATGTTGTGACAACGTTTTTGTTTTAGCGGTCACAACAGAGGACACGTGAATATACAAGTTGGGTCGGTAGGTAGGTCTGGAGATTGTGACCTCGGGGTTGGCTTCATTCCCGAATGGGAGCGTGTTGAGGTTTACGGAGTTGATTTTCTAAACCCAACAGGAGCGTGTTGAGGTTTACGGAGTTGATTTTCGAACCCAACAGGAGCGTGTTGAGGTTTACGGAGTTGATTTTCTAACCCAACAGGAGCTTGTTGAGGTTTACAGAATTGATTTTCTAACCCAACAGGAGCCTGTTGAGGTTTACGGAGTTGATTTTCTAACCAAGTTGGGGAATGGGGCGGGCGGGGGGTATGAAAAAGATAACGGATACAATAAAAGGGACAGGGGACCCACATCCACCCACCCTCCTGTCTCGGATCAGACGTCCTCCAAGATATACCGAGGGTCCAGTGAACACGAGAAGCCATTCTTCAATTCTCCGCCGAGGTGATCTCAAAGTCGCTTGTACGCTGGACGGGCTGACTGAGACCGGGCGATAGTTCATACCTGTCAACTCCTGATCAGTGTCGACATTATTATCAACCAATTCATGCTTTATTGGTCACCCCGTGCCTATATAAATCTCAACGTTCATCCTACAGCGTCCCATCACAAGGGAGAAACACAAACAGATAGACAATCACCACTAGTACACTCACCACTACGTAACTGTCAACCCCTTGTCAATTCCCTACCTTATTACAAACCAATTCAGACCTTATTGGTCACTCCGTGCCGTTATAAATCTCAACGTTCATCCTACAACGTCCCATCACAAGGGAGAAACACAAACAAATTGATAAAAAACAATTTCCCGTATTGAAACGGCTGTGCGTCGTATGGACGTGAAAACTCAATTTCCCTGTACAAGAATGCGGGGTAAACCGTACGGGTTGACAGCTAAGATAGTTTAACGACACACGCATCTTGTGAACGGCTCCGAGACTCGCCAGTAAAACAGCGAGCCAACGAGCGCGTCCGCTGGGCGCACGGAGGCTGCGCGAACCACAACTTGTCAACGCGAATTCTCCGCCCTTCTCCTCCCCTTGCCCCTCCACCACCTTGCGTGGAGGATTGTTGGCTCCAATCATTCACGGCGCGCCAAAGCGTGACTGTATGCGCAGGTGCTTTGACGACCGCATGACGCGCTTTGTTGAAGGGGGTTAATTAAAGGGTTAACTCGCCTTCCGTGTTTATCCGAGACACCTGCCTGCTACCTGTTCTACGACTCCCCCGCCACTACCCACTATCTCCTACCGCCGCCTGCCTGACCTTGCGGGCCCCACGGTGGCTAGGAGATGTTAACTACCTCGCCTGGTATACAGGAGGTCGTGGCTTCGATCCCGAGCCTGACCATGCCTGCTGCTGTGCATTTGGAGCCTGTGTGTCTCTCGCCGCGTGGTCGCGTGGATTTTTGTCCTGTCGGTCCTATGTTTTTTTTTTTACCCCCCCTTCACATTTAGAATCGACGTCCGGTGTAGAGAATTTGGCTGCTCATAAATGTCCCACGTGATAAGCCACTTCGTTTGATCTTTCATAACGGATGTGGCCGGGTTACTTCTGAAAAAAAGAGCTCTATTAAAAAATATATATATTTACGTGACTTTACCGAAAGACCCAAAGAGTAGCTCTATAGCTCATTGGGGTCTCGCCTGGTAAAATTAAATTTAAAAAAATAGTTTCGTTTATTGTAACGCAGCTTTTAAAACCAAACAAACAAACAACTAACAACACCGCACGCACGTTGGTTCCCTCGGGCGCAAGACGGCAACAAACTTCAATCGGACGGGACGTCAAATTCCAACAACTTGTCACTCGTGTGGGGTG
This sequence comes from Lampetra planeri, assembly GCF_965212315.1. Taxonomy (NCBI): domain Eukaryota; kingdom Metazoa; phylum Chordata; class Hyperoartia; order Petromyzontiformes; family Petromyzontidae; genus Lampetra; species Lampetra planeri. The sequence continues at coordinate 5,563,687 of NC_136128.1, read as the reverse complement.
GTGGTTTTGTATTCTCTCCTTTATCCCCCCCCCCCCAGATGCCGAACACCTCGGTTCGAACGTCGAACTTGCGCGGACCGAGTGGAAACGACTCGCCGGCTCGGGGTGTCACGTCTCGCTGCTTGTGGTCACGGGGAGTGACACACAGAGAGAGAGACACACACACGAGGTTGCGCGTGCCTCCCTGTTCTCAAGGACGCTAGTGGTGACGTGCATCTACGATATATCCTCCTGTTGTTGTTCATGCCTGCCTGCCTGCCTGTATACACTTTAAATAATTCCCCTCTTTGTAAACAAATGTTCTTGCAATCTAAATGTCGACGGCCAGTATGGCGCGGTGGGGGCGGCGGTTAAAGTGACCAAACGCGAAAGGCCGCGGCCGACGGAGGCATCGTAATGCGCTCTCTTACCTCGGGACATTGGGAATAACAAAAAACAAAACAAGAATGACACCGGCAGGATGTCAACCACTCCCCCACCCCCTCCTCCCCCCACCGTCGACGTTGACAATGCATCGTCGGTTGTTCCGAGACGGAAGCCGAGCAGACAATGGCCATTGGACGAGGATGCCAAAAAACCACACTGGAATGCTAAGACTGTGGGCCTAAAAATAGGAGCGCTATCTCTACGTGGATGAGCCAAGGGGAAGAGCGCAGCCACTTTTGTGAAGTCAAATATAATGTTATCTGCTGTACGTACGTATAAAGAGCCACCCCAGAAGATCTGTGTTGGTCTATCTTTGAAACCGGCTGTGTTGCTCTGCGGTTGCGCAAGTGGCTTGTCATCGAACGGATGCGAGCTCAAAGTCCTGTTGGGGTTGTATCAGCCCATCATCCTACCGGGGTCGATAAAACAAGTACCCTATTGTGTAGAAGTTCAGAATCAGAAGTTAGTTTCCTCAGTGATGCCCGTTGAGCTAAGAAGCTGTTTTTGAAGGGCGACTCGGCCGGTAGACAACATCAAAGCATTTCACGATTACAATTTACCGGCAGTTGTCCTGTGGAGAGACTCGCCCCTGCCATAGGAACGTGTAATTTTCACCACTGGCTCAGGGCTACAAACGGACGTGCGCTGCCTTCATGCTCATTTGAGCAGGAAGTCATTTGCCTCATTGTTTTTTACTTTGGTGAAGCTGCTACTCGCGGTGTATGCACCAAATCACCTAATAAAGTCAATTCTTACACTCGGAGTATGTGCATTGACCATCCGTGTGAGAGTGGATTGTCTATGCAAATGGTACACTGTTACGTCTAAGCAACATTTTTGATTTATTTTTTCATAAACGTAACAAATTTAATTAAACACTCTTTGGTTATTTCGGTAAAGTCACGTAGGTATATATAAGTGCGTGGCCATTTTCTTATGATTCCGTTCTGATGACGTACACGAATGTCATCAGCATGGGAAAGGGTTAACATCAATGTATGAGCTAGCAACATCACTAGTATTTATTTTATAAGCAGACCAACTGTGTGAAAATATCAACGCTCAAATCCCATTTTTGAAAATGATCCAGAATTTTAATCCTTAAAAAAAAACTAATACGGTAATAACTGCCATTCATAATTTGCTCGCTGGGATAAGAGGTCCTTATGTTTGAGCTGGGAAATGTCTGTTAGAATGAACACGAGCCAACTCATCGCCGTACATATGACTTCACATTTGGGAGAAAACTGCTCCGTATAAAACTACCGTGCAGCACAAACTGCAACACTTAGCACTGCCAGCGCTCGAGAGTATGACGAATTCAATAATTGTGGTAAAAATACGACTTTGAATCGAAGGAACACTTTGCAAGATAATAAACTAAACCTGTAGAAGCAAAGGTCTAAGCCCGCCAATGTATTGCCCACGCCACTGCTGGAGAAAAGGCCTCTACTAGAGGGAGCTGCACCGATCCCCTCTAGAGGGCATCTGGCATACTCTTCCAGACTGGTAACGTATCTTGAAAAAGGACCGTGTTTTTAACGGTTACATTATTAATACCATAGCAGCATGTGCGGTTTTTTTATTTTGATGTCTAAGACGAGACATCAACCCAGAGATGAATGTTACACACACTTTACCCCACCGCATGCGAGCTGCAACCCGTTCTATCCTGCTGGGTGGACGGAGGCGGTGCAGAAGAATTTAGAAACCTGCCCGGTTGTTTGGACTCCCTCGTCGGGTGATGGAATAAAAACCGGCGGAATCTCCGGGTTGCAAGTCGAATTTCGCTGAACGTCGCGCTGCGGCAGCCCCCCCACGATACCTGTCCGTCGTACGCAGCATCCTGCGGTGCGCGGGCAGACAACGGTGTAATTGTCGGGTTCCCATGGGTATTCATTTTACCCTGCAACAGACAGCTGGCAGATTCATGTCGATGAATCACGGCTCGAGTTTGATTCCTGAAATGAGAGCCCTTATGCTAAAAGTACGAGTCATACTCGGCCCAAAAATGAAAGAAATAATATTTCCATTCTCAAAGTGCAGATGTCTTCAACCCTGCCATAAGAACGTGGAGTTTCCACCACTGGCTCAGGCGTATATAACCAGGCGGTGAGTCCTCTCCCAATGCTCTTTACAGCAGGAGAACACTTCAGAAATGTTCATTCTGCCAACGTCTTTCTCACACCTGGACGGAACACAATGATACGCTTCAGCACATTACCGAGTGCATAATGAATTGTAACTGAGCGCACCTGGTCACTGCACAATGCCTCGCCTCGGCAAGCATGTCTTGCCCAACGTGCCTTTCTCCACGTGCGTTGTTGTGCGTACAAGTCACAAACTACACCGACCGTCAGAGCCAGAGCGGTGCATTATCCATGCCGGGGTAGAAAAAAAATCCAGCAACGCAAAAAAATCTAGCAACACAAAAAAAATCCAGCAACACAATAGCCACTGGTGCATTTCCCGAAATTCTTCACAAACCTAAATTCCAAAAAAACTCCTGCAGTTTGCAATGATTAGTTACCATCGAAGAGTCTTCACAACCCCAATCCTCAGACTTCTTGCAGCCTGGAGCAGGACTGGCCACACGTTGTTTGTATGTTGAACTTCTTTCGCATCGTACATAACCAACTGTGCTAATGAGGAGCTGCGGGAAAGGACAACAAACTAAGAACAAAAAGTAGTTCTAAAGAAATAAGTGTTCAATCTAGATTTAAAAGTGCATAGCTCCAGTAACTTGCTAATATTGGAAGGAAGAGCATTCCAGACGCGCAATGCGGTGATCGTCTTCATTCGACGGCTATCCAAAAGCCGCCACTGTGAGGATGACCGGAGTTTGCGTGATGGTTTATTCTCCTTGGTATTGCGGTCCATTTGTGGCAAGCACTTAGTGTGTGTAATGAGCGCGACCTCACGGTGCATTCGTTTGGCAACCGGACGCCAGTGCAGCGCTACAGTAGTGGTGCCCTCTCCTCGCACGTGTGGGGGGGGGGGGGCTGCCGACACCAAGAAGGTCAGCGGTGCAATGGCGAAAAGCCACTTCCCTTCGCAAACAAAGCGACCCTTTCATATTTCAAAGGCTCTTTCTCTGGGTCACGGGCATTTACAAAAAGGTGGCTTCAAAACGTTCTCCCGTCAGTTGCTGCCTCCCGTCAAATGGGCGCGCAGTGTTGACGACGAGGCCCTAACCGCCTCGAGAGGGCCTGCCGACAAAGCGGCGCTTTTGGAGAGAATAACGATGGCGTGAAATCATTTGTCGGTTGCTGTTGTTGTTGCTTTTGTCTAAAACTTCAATGAGCGACGTTTTTGTGAACGCGTTGGTATCTTTTGCAGATTTATGAGACATTCTTTTAAGATTAGGTGACCATTATTGCACTCGAACCCAAGCAACGCTTATGTTTCACACTTGTGGAAGCAACAGACGGAGGAGGATTTACAAAAAAAATACCCTTTAAAAGAAATATAGATAGTTTTGCAGGCATTAACCTGCTTGGACTAAAGAGCTACTCTGTATACCAACTACTGCAACAACGTGCACAAGTGTTTGTTCCACCTTCCATAAGTGTTTGCATTTATATAAACAAATAATCATAGCATTCTTTTAAAAAAACTTTATTTTAAAGCTTACGATCAGATCGTCATGAACACATCCCGGCTTTTGGCAGATATCAGAGGCTAAGCAGAGGTTGAGCATGGCTATTTCTTGGATTGGTGACCACCAGGGCTTGCCAGGTGTTGTAGGATTCGGCTGTGAGGTATGGCCAATACATGGCAGTACTAATCACCTACCCTCTCGTAAACAGCTGTGGTGCTGGGTTGCCTCCAGTTCGCTGGATTTCTCCCACATCAAGCCAAATTCTCCTGAATGGAATTGGCCAAATCCTCCTGAATGGAATTGCCCAAAGTCTCCTAAAGACGTCTTGCGACTGATTGAAGCGTTTTGGGGAAAAAGACACCTGGAATTACTCCCATTACTTACAAATTCCGACTATACACGTATAGTAATTATAGCACAGGCTGACAATACTCCACTACAGCTATCATTAACACATTCTGCCTCGTAACTGAAAGAATGCACATTAGGCACACGTTAATCAATTGAGTACTTTACCCATCTAGATGTCTGATAAAGCCCCTATATACATACAAGGATTACTGATGTAACATTAGCTTGCTGTACATTTGTTATTTGAAAGACAGTGTTTATGACAAATGCGGTAACTAATATTCAGCCTGTGGTTCTCAGCCACTGCCGATGTTCCTTATCCATATGGATTTACTTTTACCCACCATAGTAATGTGGAATTTACAAAGCTCGTTCAGGGCTGGAAACATGAGCTAAGTGACTCCCTATACTCGGTTGAGCAGGAAAACCACCGCAGAGAGTTTTCTATTGCACAGAGACAAAGCTCCCCTGTATAGCGTTAAACTGTTGGGGCAGGTGCTGTTACGAGCACGTATGAAGGCCAGCACGGCACACAAGGGGGGTGAGTGGCCAACCCCACACCCAGCCGCCTTTGTCTCTCCAGTGCTGTTTACACACCACAACAGGTACTCATCGAAGGCTGAGTCGACCTCGAGTAGGCCCAGGACCAGTTCAAATATTCGCCACTGTTATTGGCCTTGGGAGGGAATCGAACTCAGGTCGCCAAGTTCATGCAGCGGTGCACTGCACCACCACTCCCCGACATGGTATGCAATGCACATTAATGCATATAGAATGATCTTAAACTTCAGTGTCTGCACGCTCAAGCAATCACGAGGTGGTAAAGACCCTGAACATGTGGTGTGAATTCCACATTCCCAGGGTTTGGCTGATCTTTCCTCGAAACTGTTACTCATTTTATCCACCCTGGAGGGATGATAGGATAAGGATGAAAGGATAAGACGATCCCTGGGAATTTAACCAACAACCATCTGATTATGAGCCACACTTTCGAACCACAGAGTCAGCCAGCTGCTAACTAAGCACCCGGCTATGTGCTGTCGACTTAGGATTAATCCAAGGAATACAAAACTTCGGGGCCAGATAAATAGAACGTCCGCTGACATATAATGCATTATATGTACGCGATCTAACCCAAAAACCTTTCTTACAATTAATATTGGTCGCGAAAGCCCACGTGTTAAGTTGATGACGTCACTTCCGCTATGTTCCCGCCAACAGCACGGCATCTGGTGACGTCACAATTGGAGGCAAACGCGGAGAGGTTTAACACTAGGACGTGACGTAAATTATCGGAAAATCTGAAAAAATAAGCAAAACGTTCCTTAAAAATATCTAAAATCAAAATGTTTTCATCTGAAACTCGTCTCAAACAACAACAACAATAATAATACCAATCTGCACTCAAAATGCATCTGTCGCTGAAATGTTTCAATGCGCCGTGAACGAAAAGAAGATGTTAAAGAAAGAAGCAGGGTAGCAGAATAAGGGCCAAAGGGGTAAAACAAGGAACGAGGAAAAAATGTTTATAACAAAACTTAAACATAATTCGGGAGTTCCACAACCGTGTGTGGGGGGAGGGTTCAGGAAATGTCCGATCGCCCCAGGAACGCCACCGGTTGGTTTGTCTCTGTGTAAAATTCCGCAAAATCGGTGCGTGATTTCCATATCACATACCGGCGAAAGCGTGGATGCAACACGCTTCATGCAACTGGGCAAATTCAACTATAGATGTGGGCACGTACGTAGCGAGCCATGCTAATCGGTATCTGGTATGCTGAAAGAATACCTGCAAATTACTCATTTGGGTCACCCATAGCAGCAACATTGCGCCCACTAAAAAAAACTATTTGTAGGACCCTCCTGAAAAAAAATAGATGCGATTCAGAGAGACGTCTCTGTGTGAACAAACATAATAACACCCCACCTACACAACTTTCATGTGACTTCCCTTCGTGACAAGCAGCCCAATGTTTACGCTTTCAGCTCTCACTTAACACAGTGGCGCCACGGTGGCGAGATGTTTACCACCTCGCCTGGTGTGCAGGAGGTCGTGGGTTCGACCCCGACCCTGACGTCCTGCTCTATATTTGAAGTTTGCGTGTCTCTTTCTCTCCCCGTAGTCGCGTGGATTTTTCTCCGGGTTCTCCGGTGTTTCCCTCCACGTTAAGAATCAACGTGCGGTTTGGAGTATCTGTCTGCTGCTATCGAAATCTCTAATTTCGATCGGATCATTGGGGTTTATTGGTAATAAATCGCCATTTTGCGACCCCCACTGCCACTGTGTCGCATACTTCCAGGCCATGCGCCATCGCCGCAAACGCGTCGAATAAAAAGCACGGGACAAGTCCTTACTCACTAACAACTCCGATCATTTTTCATCGCTGGAGGGGTTGCCCCCTTCTACCTGAAAATCCTGGCTCGGCCACTTCGTCGAGCTCTTATTTCGCGGCCGGGTCGCGGGGCCTTACCTGGTAAAATAAAATAACATTTTATAAAAAAAAAAAACACCTTCGTTTAATAGTTCAACTTGGTCAAGAGACCAATAACTGTTGGACCAGCGGAAGTTTTGTTCGTGTTTGTGTGCTGCTGCTGCTGCGGAGGAGCAGATGTGACGGCGACGTTCGCGGTTCGCAGACGGCCGGGATTGTTTATCTTTTTTCTTCCCCCTCCTCCTCTTCCCCCTCTTCTCTTGCGCGGGGTTTCCATGTTGAACAGAAGCAGCCACCGAGCAGATTTGCGGTCAAGTTTGTTTAAGTAAGCTGCACACGCGATTTAAACAAGACCCGCGCCAGTGCTACGTTGGTCAACGTGCCCCCCTACTCCCTCCCACACGCGCGCAGGGTTGGGGGTGGTGGTGGAGGCAAACGCTCTTAGGGACGCACGGAAGCCCTCTGTGTGTCTATGTGCGTTGAACTTCTTTCGCACCGGACGTAGCCAACGGTGCTGATCAGAGGTGCGACGACGATATGGGGTTGGGGTGACGTGTTGACGTGCCGCGTGATGGGACGTCGGTGTTGTTACAGATATTGGGAACTTCGAGAAGAGATGAAAAATAGAAGTTCGACATCGAGAAGGAACTGAGCGTAGATGCATTGCAGACGTTGTACAACGGAGATGACTCTCGTATTTTGCACGTGCAATCCAGAGGAGCAATGAGTTTCCAAATCGTGCTCTGGTCTGGTAACAAATGGGACAAGGCCATGAGGACATAAACACAGACTCACCAGTGACACACACACAGACTCACCAGAGGTACACACACAGATTCACTAGAGACACACAGACTCGCCAGAGGCACACACACATACTCGCCAGAGACACACACACAGATTCACTAGAGACACACACACAGACTCACCAGAGGCACACACACAGACTCACCAGGGGCACACACACAGACTCACCAGTGACACACAGAGACAGACTCGCCAGAGACTCACATATTCACTAGAGACACACACACACAGACTCACCAGAGGCACACACACATACTCACCAGAGACACACATACTCACTAGAGACACACACACAAACTCACCAGAGACACACACACATACTCACCAGAGACACACACACACACAGATTCACTAGAGACACACAGACTCACCAGAGGCACACAGAGACACACTCGCTGGGCATACATGGGAGCGGGGGGTGACCATGGATGGACAGCAACAAGCGCGTGCCCCACACTGCGGCAATTCCTAGAAGTAAGCGCCAGCCCCGCGGATCCTGCAAAGAGATTTGAATAATTCCAATTTATCACTGATGTCGTGGGTGGCCAGGAATTGGACCTCTGTGGTCAGGATCACAACACGAACCGCTTCGCCACTGGCTCCGCCTGCTCTGCCACTTTCCCAAGTCTAACCTCCCCCCCCACCACCACCACCACTACCACCACACACGCACACAGGCACACACGCACGCTGTCTCTTCTTACAGACAAGCCGAACCCCGGGTGTGTAGACCAAAGCGCTATCTATCAATGTCAGGCTAAATTGTGAAAGGGGGGAATTGCAAACTTGTCGGCGCTTAGCGGGAAACATTGGGCTGTACGTCCCGACGCAGGCGAGCCGCACGCGACTCGACTAGGAGGAGGAGGAGGAGGGGGTCTTCGATGTCGCGTGTGTGTCTTGTCGCAACGCCGCGGGCGTGATCCGGTCGCTTCGTGCACGGCAACGCAATGGCAAATCAGATGGCCGCAGGCAGCACTTGATGTTCTACGATTATTATTTATCCGCGCTCCACTTGATGGAATCCTGCGTTCGTCGAAAAGGTCCTCCACCTCGTGTGTGTGTTGGACTTCTTTCGCACCGTACGTAGCCAATCTAGCGGCTGTCCCACAATCTAAACCTGCCCTGGGCCCACTCTTTACCAGCCCACAATGACCAGCGTGGTGAAGTATGGTTAAACAAACACCATGACCGACACGGTATAGGAAGGTTGTCATCCATTGTGAGGTTTATAAAAGTTAGCAAAAAATATATACATTACTATTATTGTATTATTAACATATTTACGTGCAGTACACATGCATGATTATGTTGTGGTTAGAATAGCATCTTACACGTTCACATACCAACCAGTTTCGTGTGCGGGTGCTCCATGGATCGTTACATCGAGGGATCGTGAGAGGTGGCATTGTCTTGTGGAGGGGGGGGGGGGTTCATCCAGCAGTGGATTGACCATGGCTGATGATGATGATGATGATTCGAGAATAATATTTTATGGATCTCTGCCTTGAATGTAACAATTTAACAAAGGTCCCGCAAATGGTTGTGGCATTGTTAGAGTGTGCTTGGTCTTGCCCATTCGTCGCTTATGTGACCCATTAATGCCAGACCCCTCTGTCTGCGAGTGATCAAGTTTTGTTAATTGCAGTGCTGTGTATGCGTGAGTCACAACGTTAATTGGGGACTCACGTCAAGCCAAAAGTGTATCCCGGTTCAAACGAGCACGCGGATGGCACTAAGCTCGATTGAAAATTTCGCATTCCCACGGGCGTGGCCAGCCTCTTCCCAGGACGACCAATAATTACCGGTATTGACCTCGCGGCAAAGTGGTGCTCACATTGTCAGCGCCGGGGAGATCATGGGTTGAGTTGAACTCGCTGGCTTTCGACAGACTGTGAGCTGGGCGGTCAAACCACAGCGGCGCGTGGCCCGGTGCTGCGGTTGTCTTTAAACCAAATAATATTCAAGATAGCAATGCCCTCCACATCACCAGGAAAAGCTCACGGAATCACAAGACGATTTTTCGGGATGATCCTGCAGTAGGATTTATGGGCAGTTACGCTAAAAAGTGTTTGATATATGAGATTAAGCTGGGGTAGCCATACAAAAAAACTCAGAATATTTTTGTCTCGACTGCAGGAGAAATCCAACGAGCTATGAAACTTTTTGTCACAAATGTCCAGTCGTGTTACCCCTCATGTCCAACACTCAAAAACTCAGCACCGATGGATGCAATCATCAATAGCTCGGCTATCTCACAGACCACACCTATAACACCTGGTATTCCCAGGCAATCTCCCTAGATCTGATGACGGGGGGCGGGACAAACACTGTGCGACAGGAAATTGTAATCGTAAGACAAAGCAAAGTTATTGTTTGCATTATGTTCACGAGTGGACCTGTAATTAACGTACACATATTCTAGATTTGAAGTTTTCGTGACTGCCAGGATCCATACACTTGGTTCTTTCGGTAAAGTCACGTAGGTAAATAAAATAATAAATAAAATAAAAGATACAAATAAATAAAAATAAATCACGACGTTTCGTGGTTGCTTATGTTGCAATCAAAACGTCGTTATTTAATTTTAGTTTTTATTTAATTTTATTTTTTATTTTCTTTACCTACGTGACTTTACCGAAAAAAACTAACGTACACATATGTTTACAACAAAAATCTAACGAACCAGATAAGACCGTGTTATGCGCACACACTGCTGCGTGCGCATTTTTTCTCTCCGCATACCATACTGCTGCACCAACAGAATGTGGCCGTTGGCAATGATAACACTTTAGGGTCTCGCAATAAGATATAAATGATATTCTTGGAAGCAAAACAGAGCCTGCTCAATGTATAAACAAGCCACATACTGCTTAGCACAGCTACCCCGTATAAATAATATCACGTCAACATAAATCAATACCAAAATGTACACAAATACGCATACAGCCCCAGTTTCTTTCATCAAAATGTTTCGCCCCCTGCAGCTGAATTTCCTTGCACCTCCGAGGGATGGACGCACGTTGATGAATATTTGAAAAGACACTGATTGCATCAATGAGAAACTCCCAAAGGATGTGTTCACGAGAAAAGTCGGATAATTCCATATGGGGGCCTCTTTAAAGTTGACCACCAGCTGAAAATACTTAGCTGGGAAATTCACATTTTGTAAAACTATAAAGCTACAAAAAACTGAACGTTAATCGTTGCTTTTTGAAAATAACATGCCACATTGGTAGCAATAAACGACCAACACCACCATAATAGCGCCATATCTTGAGCCTGTGTTGTACATGGGAGAATGCATGGGTTATAGGCATGGGTGAGTGAGGTGGCCATAACGTAAATGAGCTCAGTCCACACGTATATCTAAATGTCCTGGGTCTGTCTATTGATTGAGTGTTCCCACCTCTCCGGGTCAATGAGTTCTTATCATTTGCCATTTAATTCTGTATGGATTTGGCCAAACGTCTAAGTGCAGGACCCACACACAACAAAAGGAGTCTTGAGACTCAGTAAAGCTTTCATGGCAAATAAATAAACAAACGATATTATAACTTTTTAAAGAAAATATAGTGTACGACTAAACCATAGATATGTGAAGTTATCTAAATCAGCTTCTGCGTGATCCGTAAACGACGATCCCACAATCGTTTGCTTGAATATAACTTATAGAAATCTATCGGCGTTCTAAACGTTTCGCCCGACCATTCCTGCCCCCCCCCCCCTTTTGTACGGGAAGTCATTACCAGTTTGGCGCTTTAACCCCATTTGAGCGGTCTCCGATTACACACAGCTCGTGACGAATTAGGGGTCCGCGCGCGCACCGCTTCCACGGGCCAGACGGACCGAGCGTCGCGCAACGCGAGTAACCAGCTGGCTTTTCTAACGCCTCGAAAAACGGCATGCGCCAACGCAACGCACGAAAGGCAACGGCTCGTGTCGTTCGTGCCGAGCGGGGTTTTTTTTTTGTGCTTGACGCCCAAACCCCGAACCCCCGAACCCTGGCCTCGCTCGGCGGACCACCTGGGTGGGGGGGGTGGGGGGGTGGGGGGTACCCGCGGCACCGTGGGTGGGCTCGTCACGGACGCGGGGCACTTAAAGAGGCGCCGCCGAGATCGGCGTTGCGACGACGCCGTGGCCCTTCATCTCTCGTGGCCTCTTTCATCAGCAGGGGCCGCGCACGCCGCCGATCGGCAGCCCGCCCGGCAACGTTCACCGATGAGAGGCCACGATATTCGTCAGCCTCTACATTTGACGCCCCGTGTAGCCTGCGACAGGCTGTTGGGGCGAGCGCTGTTAGCGAGTTTCACCTACGAAGGGCGGCTACGCACGGCACGCGAGGGGGTGGGTGGTAGGCGCCACGCCCGGCCGCCTTCGGCTCCCCAGTGGCGATGCTTACACACCGCACCAGGTACTCATTTGAGGCTGAATTGACCTGGGGGGGGCCTGGACCGGTTCAATTAATCGTCACTGGTGTTGCTGGTGACCGCCAGTGGGCATCGAACTCAGGTCGCCAGGTTTGTAGCGCATTGCGCTATCCACTGCTCCCAACATAATTGTTGACGTATACATACATACATGCACACCAAAGATGTGTTCCCGATGCATTATGGGAATCATTGACACCCCGGTGACCGTTTCAGATGTGTCGCGAAAATGTGGTGTTTTTTTAGCAATTCTTTTGCAAAGAAATGCTTTACGAAAATCATTAATCGTGAAGATGAGAATAATCTCCTATGCTTCCTCCAGGATGTAGGATATTTTTAATATAGCTACAGCGGCAATATAGCTCTGCTGCAGTGGTTCACACACCGTATTATGAACCCGGCGACCTTAGTTTGATTCCCAGCCACGGCTGACATCAGTGGTGGGTGATCTCTGAACGAGTCTTGGCTCCCGCCCACTTTCATCAGACAAGTCCTATGATGGTCAGACGAGTCCCATGACTGACCCAGCATGGGGAGGCCTTCACCCAGCAGTCGATTGACAAAGGGGTGGAAATTATTCTTGTCATTTTGTTCGACTGTAGATTTGAATCGACACCTCTGCTGAGACATGTGAGTCAAACTGCCACCACAAAAAATATAGCACATCCGTGATGGAATATAAATCACATTCCTGCGGAGGGAGCTGGTAGGAACGTTGGGTTGATCGGTCAATGGCCAGGTTCAACGGCGGCGTGGTGTATTCCGCAAATATGCCCGACTGTGAGGGCGGGCACAAGCCGGCGTGAGTAGGTTAAACGTTGAGTTTTATAAGGGCACCACGGGGTGAACCAGCCCCTCCCCACCCAGCCCCACCCCTCCCACCCCCCACCCAGCCCCACCCTCCTCACCCAGCCCCTCCCCACCCTCCCCACCCAGCCCCTCCCCACCCTCCTCTCCCCATCCAGCCCCTCCCTCCCCACCCAGCCCCTCCCTGCACGACGGACGGACGGACACAATAATCCCCTGTGGGCTGGTGTAACCAGGAGGTTCCTACCAGTATCACGTATAATTTATACATGCAGAATACGTGGATCAGAGAACATACACAGCTTCGTGGCATCATCCAAACTATTGTGTTATGAGCAGTAAGTGGGCTTGCGGAGGACATATTATGGCTATAAGGGATGATGATGATGATGATTGACGATGGTCAAGAATAATAACAGAGTAGCAGCCACGGAATGGAACCCTTCCGACACGACGTCGACGTGGAGATAGAGCGATGAAATGGGTTCGCGCGCAGGAACTCTTCGCCCAGCAGTGGATTGATCATGGCTTATAATGGTGATGCATCTAAACTAATTTTTTATTTTTATTTTACCAGGTAAGACCCACTGAGCTATGATGGCTCTTTTTAAATCATTTATATTAAGTTCACTTGCTTGCTTGCTTGCGCGCTTACGACCGTGCAAATGTTTCGGTTTTTTTTTAACCCACTTCCCGTGATCCAATCGAGCTGACATTTTGCACACAGACTCGTTGTGCGTGACAATTTATTTTCGTGAAAAAATTTTTCAAAAATTTTACACTTTTTAGGAAAAAATAAATTATATTTAATTACCAATTGCTTAATGGTGGCAGGCAATCATCTGACCCATAGGTGGCAGCCATCTCAAGCCAGAGGACGAGAGGACTCTAGCCGCCACGCATATAAAGGATTTATAGTGAAAAACTTTGTTTTTACGGGTTGATTTTTTCAGAAGCGAAATGGCCACAAATGATAGCTCAACGAAGTGGCTTATCACGTGGAAATGCAAAGCGGCCGAATGCCCTGAACGCGTGTTTCTGAATGTGGAGGGAAAAACTGGAGGACCCGGGGGAAAATCCACGCGACCACGACGAGAGAGACGCGCAAACTCCGAATACACAGGCGTCAGGGTCAGGATCGAACCCACGACATCCTTAACACCAGGCGAGGTAGTTAACATCTTGCCACCACGCCGAGATGCTAACACGTACAACTGAGTGCACGTGGGTCTTACGGGACGACAACACGCGACTCGAGACACCTGCGGCGAGATCCCCCGTTCGTTTCGGCCGCTCTGCCGTGCGAGGGTTGTATTACATACGCAAAAGCCGAACAAAAATGACAGAGTGTAAAAAAAAAAGAGAGAAAAGTGAATGAGAAAAAAATATATATGGTGACAGCTGTTTTTCGCATCGTACAACACATTTTTAAAACTTGTGTGGCCTCATTGTCCAGTGGGGTTTTTGGAACCCAGAAAAGTTGTCTAGGGGGGCCGGGGGTATGGGGGGGGGGGCATGGGTGGTGTAGCGGTTAGCGCACTAACAAACCCGGCTCGATTCCCGCTCATGGCCAACACCAGTGGCTATTATCTGAACTGGTCCTGGGGCTCCCCTAGGTCGACTCAGCCTCAAATGAGTACCTAGTGCAGTGTGTAAACGTCGCCACTTGGGAGACAATGGCGGCCGGGCGTGGTGCTGGCCACCCAACCCATCATGTGCCGTTCCGGTCTTCATAGGTGCTACTCGCTAACAGCACTTGCCCCAACAGTCTGTTAAACTATGAAGAGGATCTTTGTCTTTTGATCTTTTGTGAGATGGAGGTCAAACTGTGTTATGAGAAGGATTCAGAGACATCACCCATGAAGGGCTGCTCGGTGCAATAACGTTCACATTCCAACAAACTCAAAACTCACGTCAACAACACTGCCCCCATGGAAAGTCTATTGGGCGATGTACGCACATATTTACGTTGGACTTCTTTCGCACCGTACGTAGCCAACCAGGGCCAATCGGCGGTGCGTCACGTATATAAGGGTCGTTGCCTGAAATGTCGCCGATTATATCATATATATTCTATCCTTCGAGGCAGCAGTTGTTAACGAGTGTGTTGTTATTCTTGTTATTAATTGTGCTTGTGCACCATCGCCGACGCAGCAGCAGCAGCAGCATCACCGCATCATCTGACGCTGCGACGGTCCATCTTCGAAAAGCGACATTTCAGTGGAAGGGCAGCAGTGAGCTCGCGTTAAATCGGCGTCCATCGGCCTGGTGCGGTCAAATTTGCCGACGGGCGCAAATCTCCTCCGCAGGGCCACGGCTACAGCTTCGTATTAATTCTAGATTTGAAGCTTTCGTGACTGCAAGGATTCATATTCTTAGTTTTTTTTCGGTAAAGTCACGTAGGTAAAAAATGTAAATTAATAAAAGTCAAATTATTTATTATTTCTTCCGTAGCGATTCGTGGGCGGCTCAGCGGAAGAGCGAGCGGCTCATCACTCGTAAAGGTTGCGAATTCAAATCCCGGTTGGACGGTTTGGTTGACTCAGCCCATATATATAAAACTGCCCAACCTGAGCTATTGATACTTTGATACTTGCATTGCCTTTGTTATTGTTCGCCTGTTGGCGTTCTCTGGTCTAACACTGGTGAGATAAGCCCATAAAGAAGGCTGCCTCTGGCATTGGACAATCAGTTTAAAAAAAAATATGCAAACATTATCAGGGCGTGTTTGTTTACATGTTTTGCCACAGGTACGTGTGGTTAATGCAGACTCAATGCCTCGCAATAGTTACCTATTTGGTGTTTGAACATCGTAGCACCTGCTTTATTGCAAGAAAGGGTAAAGCCTCTTCTTATACTTATCATCATCAGAGTTGTTTCTTTTTGTTTGCATTTTGACTGCTTGTGTTGTGGTTATTGCAAACATGATGCCTTGTATAAAGGTGTCAGTTTTTGTACCAGTTGAAAGGGTAAAAACCTATTACTATATCTTCTTATACCCAAAGATATTGTATGTATGTTGAACTTCTTTCGCACCGTACATAGCCAACCGTGCTTATTGGAGGTGCCGGAGAAGGACAAGAAACACAAAAAGCACTTCTCAAGAAATGGGTTTTCAATTTAGATTCAAATTGTATCGCTCCAGTGGCTTCCTAATATCGGAAGAGCGTTCCAGACGGCTGCAGACGCGCATCTGAAAGCGCGCGATGCAATGACCGTCTTTGTTTAATGGCAAACCAAAAGCTGCTGTGAGGTTGACTGGAGTTTCGTGTGAATTTGAGATCAGCAAGGTCATGTGGTTAATATGTGGTAAGCATTTTGTGTGTAATGAACGCTACCTTATTGTGGGGAAGGTCTCAAGTTTATTTTGATTAACCAGGTGAGAATTGAAGAGGTCAGGATCGTCTAATTTGCAAGCGCAAGCTGGCTAACTTTATCTTTTAAAATTTTACTTATATATCCAGGAGAGCCTCGCTGAGCCATAAAACTCTTTTTCAGGAAGGTCCTGCATTGGCTTTTTATGCATTTAAGATTTCTTCAGCCAATTACACTGGTCAACAACAAAACACATTTTTTTCTGGCTTGGACTTTTGCAGCTGTTTTAGACTATTTTCAGGGTGCTGATTCCAAATCTGATCTCAGATTTGCTCTATCACATCTAATTTTTATGCTATCGGCATACCCCATTTTCATTGATTTTACCCGAAATTAACTCTGTCACTTATGATTGCAAGTTGTTGCGAGTCAGTGACTGCTTTAGTGTTAAAATATGGTGCTGTATTTTTAGGATAGTGTGTTTATAATATCATTTTATGTAGATATCCACATTTATTTAATATTTTTATTCTGCAGTTTTTATAAAAAATGCAATATTTGATATCTCAAAAACTGATGCCAGATTTGGAATCAGCACCCCAAAATTACCTTAAACCCGTTGGAATACCTTGTGCCAGAAAAAGTGTGTTGACCAGTGTTAACGATGAGTGTTTACACAAGTGGTAGGAGAATCTGGAAAATACCGACGCGCACGACAGGGCCAACACTTGATCACCTTACAGATGGAAACAGATTGTAATTAGTCCACCTGCTGTACTTCCATCTCCAGGCGAGCCGGGGTATACCACCTCGACGCCCATGGAAATAGAGTTTGACGAAATTAGTGCGGTGATTCACCATCCCTCGCTGCTGCCTCCACAGCGCGGGATCATCAGCGATGTGCACAACATCGCTGATGATCACAACCAACTACGTCAGGCGATTTGCCAGAATTGTGAAGAAGTCTTCCTGTTCCCGATCTTAAATAGAGTTAAAGAGATGTCACCACTGTGAGCCTATCAGGTGCGATGATCAGATTGGGCGGGGAAAACACATTCCTGCGGAGGGAGCTGGTAGGAACGTTGGGTTGCTTGGTCAATGGCCAGGGTCAAGGGCGGCGTGGTGTAATTCCGCAAATATGGCCGACTGTGAGGGCGGGCACAAGCTGGCGTGAGTAGGTTAAACGTTGAGTTTTATAAGGGCACCACGGGGTGACCAGCCCCTCCCCACCCAGCCCCACCCCTCCATCCCACCCCCCACCCAGCCCCACCCTGCCCACCCAGCCCCTCCCCACCCTCCCCTCCCCACCCAGCCCCTCCCCACCCTCCCCACCCAGCCCCTCCCCACCCAGCCCCACCCCTCCCATTTTTGGATGCACGACGGACGGATGGACACAATAATCCCCTGTGGGCTGGTGGAACCAAGTGGTTCCTACCAGTATTAATGTGATCATATACATTTACAATGGATTATGTTAATCTGAAAATATGCCTTCCCTGTACAAGGACTCCTCTACTTATGCACGAGTTAGGTTCCAGAGGTCTTTTGTTCGTGAGTCCAACTTTCTCTTGTCGATTCCAAACACGTTGTACGGCATGTACACTAAACAAGTGGATTGGCTTTAAGAGTTGTATAATCTCCTGCAGATGCCGATGCCACTGGTTCTTCTTGCTACCGCCCTCAACACTTTCACTACTCGTAAGTAGAGGAGTACTGGCACAATGGACATTAATTAAAGATATCCACTGGTGCATGGGCATCTAATAAAGGACAGCATGCGGTCTCTGCAGCCTCCCTCTCCCCGCCACGACGTCCAAATTCCCCCACCCCTCCCATTCAAATGCAAATGAAGCGACTACACGTTGCGCACATCTCATTCGTGGAAATGTGGCGTGAAGGAAGACCAGACCGATGTTTGAGAAGCCCTGGTTTCGTCGAGGCAATGTGCTAGAGAAGGCAAATTGGGTTTTTTTTACGCTCGTGTAAATCTACGCTGTCTGCATCAAAAGCTCTATTGAACCCACGTGTCAATTTTAGTGAGACACAGACCGTGGGACATCTGTTGTGGCTAATCTAACGAAGCTTGGCTAATTTAACGAAGCGTGGATAATCTAACGACATTGACACGTGTCATTTGCAGTGAGATATGGACCGTGGGAGATCTATTGTGGCTAATCTAACGAAGCTTGGCTAATCTAACGAAACGTGGATAATTTAACGACATTGACACGTGTCATTTGCAGTGAGACATGGACCGTGGGGGATCTATTGTGCGGCTAATCTAACGCAGTGTTGCTAACACGTAGGCTTTCGCGACCAATATTATTCGTAATAAAAGTTTTTTGGGTTAGATCTGGTAAATCGCCCGATGTTGCTGGATGTTATTACTAGCGAAACGTCGTACTACTCAAATTGCAAATGTTGTGGATTTACTCTCCAACACATCGGTGGGTTGAGGTAGTAACTAATTGGCGTTTTGTTTACGTGACAAATCCCTTACTAATTGGCTGTGTCGGGGGGGGGGTTACGACACATTTATACTTAAGTGATCTAACCCAAAAGCGTTTATTATGAAGTATGGCTAATCTAACAACCTTGACACGCGTCACTGCAGTGAGACACAGACCGTGCGACAACTTTCGGGACATCTATTTGGCCTGAGCCTTTACACCACGGAGGACCTCGCCAGGACTACAGAGCGGCCCACATCATGCCCCGTGGTCTACCCCACCGCTCGCCATATCACGTGCCCGATACTGTTCAAAGTTCAAAGTTCATTTATTAGGTATAGCCCTGTGAGCCATTCGGCTCTTGAATCGGGTGCAACCGCAACAAACAAAAACATGAAACAACAAACATCTTAAAGTGACTATGTGACTGAGTGCAAACAGAAAATCCAAGAAAAGACAGCAAAATATTGCAGTAAAAGCACCGTTACACACCAACACTGTGTGCAAAATCCCAGTGGGATGCAAGTCAAACAACAACAACAACAACCACAAGACAACTTAGATTAAGGCCATCAGTCTAACTCTGTACTACAACAAACAAATATGGCCAAACCAAAAAACAAAAAACACGACGATAAGAAGGGCAGTGCAGGTTGGTGAAGCGGGGATGTCGCAACGAACTGCTCACGAGGTACCGATCGCTGCCGTGCCAAAGATCAGTTGGCTGCTATGAATGTCCAAACGATGAGCCATGTTGTTGAGCTTTCATTTGTGGCCAGGTCGCTTTTGAAAAATGACGTTGATACCTCGATGGGCTTTGTCCGGTAGGATGGGGGATGGTTTAGTTTTCATTTGTATATGCGTTTGGGTGATGTGTTTATCTTTCTTGCGCTTGGCACTCCTATCGTGTTTTTGTGTTGTTTGTTGTTGTAACTTGTTTACCCGCCCCGACTGGACAATCTGCGAAAGAGCTTGCTAGCGCATCGGCTTCCTCCAATATCAATAAATATTCTGATTCTGAGCCAACAAAGCTCCCCCTCCCCCCTCCAATCCCCCTCCTCCCCCCTCCCGCAACGTTCCTGCTGGGTGGCTCCCTCTTCTCATCCTCCTCCTCGACTCAGTTCCACGTTAACCCGGGCCGGGAACCCCACGGCGGATCCTAGAAACGGCGTCCGCGGTTGCCGTGGCCGTGATATGCGGCGGTGGTGGGAGCAGGGGCCGACCCCGCGTGTGGGGGGGAGGGGGGGGACTGCTCCCCCGGCGATGGGAAACGGCAGCGAATGCCACGGAGGTGGCGGGGTGGAGAGGGGGAGGGGGGGTGGAGGGGTGTCGGCGCTTTGTTATCCAGGTGAGTTTAATTACCTTCTATTAGAGGGAGCCGCGCTCGTCGACGCCGCTGCTCGCACGGGTGGGAACGTCTGGGCGATGGGGCTCTCCCCCCACCCCAGGGGTCCCCCCCCCCTCAAGCCCCCCCCCCCCCTCCAGCGTTCCTCACTCAACCCCCGGTCCGTTGCGTCTAGCGCCCGGGTTCGTGCACGGGGTCAACGGCGGTGTTCAGAGGGGGCCCACACTGGCTCTCTCCTACTCGACTCGTTCACTTTTTGGGATTTTTGTTTTTCTCATCTTAGATGAAATACCGCGCAACGGTTCGCGCGCGGTCCAGTCCACGTTTTGAAAAAAAAGTTTCATCGATATAATGTACGACAAGCAGTGGGATCAAGGTCACTGGGATGAAGGCGCAGCCGTCACTGCAGCACCACCGCTCTCCATTCACACAAACTCTGACATGTTACTCCGATATCTGGCAGGAAAACACTGCCCGCCCCCCCCCACACTCATACACCCACGTAGCGAAGTGTGTGTGTTTTTTTCCAGTTCCGCAGCGCAATCCGATGCAAGTACAGCAATAAACTAAAGAGAAGTTTATACAAACTTTGAGAGAACAACCTGTTAAGTAAGATGCTGCTTGTTCATGTTTTTGTTTTGTTGCGGTTGCACCCGAGTCAAGAGCCGCATGGCTCACAGGGTTATACCTCATAAATGAAAATGAAACTGAAAGTAAGCTCGCTCGTATTTTTTTGTATCCCCCCCACCATCCCGATTGTTGTATCGGCGTCACTTTACGAGACAAAGTTCCCATTCAGATTCTCACAGAGCGGTGTTAGCAGCCCGTTGCGTTAGAGAGTGGCCCACGGAAGAGAATATCACAGAGCTACCGCTGAGATCCAGTAAAATTGTGATCTCTGGTCCACACAACGGGGAGCAGCACTTTTCAACCCCACTCTACGTACGACAGTAACATTCGTCACTGGACAGTCAGAGAGATATTTCATTTCTCGGAGCTGGAATTTCACTAACTTAAGGTCAGAAATCAAGGCCTGTCGCGGAGTTGATACGCGCACCGACCACCAGCTTGCAATCTGTAAGACGTGCCTGCCGTTCTTGCATTATTGGCGCAGGCGTACACTGAGGACCCCGTCCGAATCCACAATAGCCTGGGTCTCGCATGGCCCAATCATGACAGCGAGTCTGAAGACTTTGCTCGAGCGAACGAAGCGTGGACGGGCAACTTTGCTGCTTCATTCCACACGGCCTGCGACATCATGGGGCCTACCCGCTTTCGAGACGGCAGCACAAGAAATATTTACTTTAATGCGGTGACATACTTGGAGAGAAGTCACGTTTTTTTTTTTAAACCAGCGGGGATTATGCTTCGTTTGTATAGAAATGGACTCACTTTCAACATAAATGCATTCCCCCAACGGTGCTGTCCTGATAAAGCACAGCAAACAATGTAAGGAGTAATCGAGGCATTATCCACGCACAAGATGGGTGATTATGACCGTTTTTACTACATTTTTATTTTATTTTACCAGGTAAGGCCCACTGAGCTATGTAAAGCTCTTTTTCAGATGCGACCTGGCCAATACAAATGATAGCTCAACGAAGTGGCTTATCATCACGTGGAAGTTTATCGCAGCCAAATACTCTAAACGCATGATGCTAAATGTGGAGGGAGCGGAGAACCAGGATACAAATCCACGCAACCGCGGGGAGAACTTACAGTCTACAAATATACAGCAGGCGTCAGGATCGGGATCAAACCCACGACCTCCTGTATACCAGGCGAGGCAGTTAATTTCTCGCCACCGTGGCTGATTGCTCACGCAAAACAAAAAATACCATCGGTGCCAATTTCACGAGGAAGGTCATTGTGTGCCCGATGTTTTGACCAAATCTGCCATGAACGTTTCGCTCTTCCTGGGGAAATGCTTCTTGGAAGCAAGACGGCCTCGTCGTAAATCTACGCCGTTCAAGTTGCGGTGAGCAATCGAATTGGGATGTGAGCAAATAAAAGTAATCACTGCAACAAATGTGTTGTATCAGTCGTGCCATACATCATGCCTAAGTTAACGTGTGTTTTTTTCATTACCAGCGCTCCTGAATTCATGCCGTCGTGAATTTGGAAATGTGTACGGGGAAAACAACTCTAGTAAATCTATAGGGGGTGCATTGGTGGAGTAGTGGCGCAGTGGTTAGCGTGTTGCAATGATCCCAGCCGCAGCTAACATTAGTGGAGAGTGATGCCTAATCCGGTTTGTACCAGAGGTGAAGTATGGTCACACAAACCTCTATGAAAAGGCCCTCATCCAGGAGTGGATTTGCCAAGGCCTGTAAATTATTATTAATTATTGTATATTATCACAGAATACACCTCTACTGCACCATGTCAGCCATGTGGGTTATCTACCACGCTTCACCACAGCGGTCAGAAGGCCCTGGACCAGGCCAGATGATGTCAATTGCCATTGGTGTTTAGCTGTGCTCAGGAATTTGACTCGGGCCAATGGGTTCAAAGCGCAGTCTGTGAACCGATCGCCGACATAACACACATACATCCACACAGATAGCTACAATCCTACTTCCTGTTCTGCCTTTTGTGCATATGACTGAATTCCTGGCCGCGTGATCTTATCACCGACCCCGTGTCCCCCAAGATGAGATAGGGGGCAGCAAATAAAACAAATAAAAATAACATTTGCCGAACGAATTAAATTGAATCTAACGCAGACCATCAAAATGAATGCCATGAAGCACATGTAGTTGGTCGGGTGTCGCTGGCTGACATGGCCCATTGGATGACCGATAGCGTTCTCCAAGGTGCTAATTATTTAAAAGAATAAAGAGAGGCCTTCCGCGCACGTCACGTGAATACGTCAACAAAATGGCTCTTCACACCGTACGCCGCGTAGAGGCTACGCTATATAAATCACATCCGACCAGGCAGGCGATGGGCGGATGGGCAGAGCGGGGGGGGGGCATCGCGTGCACAAACACTGCGGCTCTTAATCGGCGCGGTCCATGTAGGCGCGCGCTCGTTGCTCGTGCAGGGCGGCGACGTGGCCGCGCGCGCGACCGTCCCTCTGACCCCGTTGTTGCACGGGGTTCGCGGTTCGTGTCCGGCGGCCGCCACCGGTTAATACCGCGGTGTACCTATTGACCTATCGGTAGGCGCCGTCTGCTTCACGGGGGAAGTGAAAGATCCCGTGAGGTAATTCGAAAAAGAAGAGGAGACCACGCGCGGGCTCTCACGGTACAAATTTGCCAAATGTAAAATAATTCGGGAGTGACAGTATTCAGGTGGGTAAAAACCCACAGGGCAACATCCTCTCCACCCATCTGTGAGCCATGACACCTCCGTTATGGCATTGTGCTGTAGTCAATCCTCCAGTACTAAATGTACTAAATTATCATCGTTATTGAGACTTGGGCCATTTTTTCACCGTGCCGTAGCTGAGTGTTTACTTTTCTTGCTGTGCACCACAGTGAAAGGCCATGTTAAGTTCAATTAACATACGGTATACAGATCCACTCACGCCATATCAGATTGGTGTCTCATATCTAATTAAAATTCGTGAATGAATGTGACGAAGTGAATGATGTCAATTCAAGAAGGATAAGAAGGCTGAAATTATAGTTCAAATAAAGTTGAGTCTATTTTTATAGCTATAAACAAGTTGGTGGCAGGGGATTATTGGTTTCCCTCATATAACAGCGTCAGCCCTGAACGTTCTCAACGTATTTAATTCGGAGCAATTATGAACTAACAAAATAAAAAAAAGTTCAAGGTAAGAAGGTAATTGCTTGCTCACGTGACAGCTGGCGAATGAATCTCCACGAGAAGAAGCCCCCGAGGGTATTTGGTTTTCACTCTTCCACGCTGACCAGACGTGTTGATACAGATTTTTTGCTGTGACAGTTTCACCTGAAGACGGAAGCTTGTGTTGCCTCCGAAACGTCGTGATTTTATTGTTTTTATTTTTTATTACGTGACTTTACCGAAAGAACTAAGAGTAGGGATACCCACACTTTACACCACCGCACGGAACTTGCCAATCGACTGTGCTGTACCCACTCACACCGCTGAGTGCACAGAGGCGGGGGCAGCGGGGGGTCGGGGAGGGAGAGGATTTAACAAACTTTGCATCGTCGTTTCAACTGCCACGCGTGAATATTTAATCCAATCGGTGACCCCCCTGGGCAGCAAGTTCGGAGTGCTAACCACTGACACCAACGGTGTCTCCCGAGCCAACGGGAAAGCGAGCGCCAATCGACGCCTCTGTCGGACGTTGCACACCGAGTGTAATTTCGCGGAGGAGTGACAGATTAACGCCTCTCTCTGGCATGCACCGACGCAAAGGTCCCACGCCGTCGTCACCGCGTTACGCCCGTGCGCGCATGCCACCACGCACCTTTACAGGGCCGCACAGGTGTGACGGTAATTGCGGGGTTTACCGCCCGTTAAGAGGGGGCTCCGACCTTAATTCTGCTCCAGAAGGTCGGTCACTGTGTCATGATCATTACCTTAATTGTGTTCTTTGTAAAGGGTTTGGCGCAAATTGCAGGGTTCTTAAAGTACACTTCAGTGCGTAGCTTCATTCTTTCAGTGTCTGCACAACAACATCTGCAAGCGCTGCTAGCGCTCGAGGGTATTAGCTGGCCATTGCGTAACTCATGGGGTCTTCGGTGACTGAAAAATCAAACTTAAAGACTGCAGAGACAACTATCTATTACAGATAGCAGTGACAGGCACACATACCTCGCTGGATTCCACGAAAATCACCAACTCACCCAGAATGCACCCGATCCCATCATAGCTCCGCAGCTAAGGGGGATAGAGCACGGTGAGCGATTGATTGACCACCGTTGCTCACCAGGTGTTGTAGGAAAATGTCTGTGAGAACCGTGGGATGCTAGGAGTTGAGGGTACAGAATGAGAGGAGTTCATTGTTAGATTTGATTGAGTTGGTGAATTGGATCTATCTGTGCGTGCATTGTGCGGTGGTCCCCTCGTGTGTGAGATTGTCTTCCAGCTTTCTCCCGCAAGGCGCTCAGAGGGTGATGGCGAAACATTTCAATTCAGAGCCTTCCTGAAAAGCAGAGGCTGAAGTCTTCGTGATACTTTAATGAATAACAAACTGGCATTCGCTCTGTTTGCACTAAACACTATAACACGCCACATGTTCGTGAAACGTAGTCTGCTAACAGTATCCGCAATCCTATTGAATGGATTAATATTACCTTTAACACAAAACAACTAAAAGGATTTTATTTAAAATAAAAAAACGTTGCGATGCCAGCGAGACAAACGGACGGACGTTCGCAGTGGGGAAGAGAGGCAGATCCCAACTGGGTTCTGAAATGCGCTCACACAGGTGTGAACTATTAAATGAGCGAGTGTTGGCTTTGAGAGTGGACTCCTTTATAAACCAGAATCAATCATGGCTAAGCGGTGCGCCACATTGCTAACCGCCACTGACTCCCGGGTTCCACCCCCCCCCCCCACAGATCCTCGCTTGCGTGAGGTCAACTTCTTCTCGGTTAAACGTTTTTTTTTCTTTCTGCAGGGCAGAGCTGAAAGAGCTCCCCAGTACAAGTGACCGGCGTGTGCTGTGAAGAACTCGCAGGACTTCACGCGGAAGCTTAACAACCGTGCCTGGCCGAGGGAACCCTACTGACTTCCAAATAGTTTCATATCCTCCCCCCTGTAGCTTTTCCACCACTACCACCCACACAATCATTCTCCACACCACAAACTCAGATTTGTTTTTTTTTAAAGGAGGAATTTTTTTTTTTAAATCCACTCCTGGCACAAGCTCCCCGTTTATAAATTCACGGCGTGGAGCCGTAGGAAATGGGACTTGGCGATCGTGCCGAGCCGTCCCGTTTCTATATTAAAAGTGGGCGTGCGGCGGCGGCGAGGAAGTGGCCTCGGGATGGAGCGGGAACAGGGACCGCCATCGGGCGAGACAAACATCCGGCCCCGTGTCGACGAGCGGAGGTCACCCCACCGCCGCCACGGAAACCTGCGCTGGCACGGCGGGGCGCCCCCCCCCCCCACCGGCTTGGCCCAAACGAGTTCACGAAAACACGGAGCGCACCGCCACCACGACCACCGCCGTTGGCAGCTTGTGTCACCGTAACCAACACCGCAAAACCAGACTCAAGTGTTTTTTTGCGTAACCATACGTGCGTGCGTGCGTGACACAAAGGACGGAGCGGTGGTGCAGCGGTTACGGTGGTTCGAATCCCAGCCACGGCTACCATCGGACACGAGTGATGTTCCAGCCGATGCTATAGACCCCCACCCCCTCCGCCCCAACCGCTTCAGCAAACCACCCTGAGAAGTGTGGTGAAGCATGAACAAACAGGCCCCATGACTGACACGGCGTGAGAAGGTTTACGTGCAACGGTGGATTGACTAAGGGCTGTATAGAACATTATGATTGTTGTTATTATTATACATTGCTATGCATGTTATACAAATTGAAAGTCAGTGTCTCTGTGATGAAATTGGCACGACTAGGTCGTGCTCGTATTCGTTGGTGGTCTCGAACCAGTGATGGAAATTCCACATCCCAGGACGGGAACCAATGTATGGAGAACAAAGACAAAGATCTCCTGTATAGCCTTAACATACTTTGGGGGCAAGTGCTGTTAACGAGCACCTATGTAGGCCTGTACGGAAGATGAGAGTGTGGGTGACCAGCAACATGCATTTGCATACACATCAAAGATCCCCCGTATAACCTAAAATGATCACGGTTGGCAATGTACGGTGTGAAAGAAGTGCATATATATACATAGAAACTGTATGGATAAGTGCTGTTAGAGGGCACATATGAAGGTCAGTATGGCAAACGGTTGGCAGGGCCAGCAGTGTGCCTGTCTTACCACATTTGGTATTGTGCTGTTATCAGTCTACAAATAATCTGCTTGAGCCAACTTATTCTTCAGATAATTTCATATCGAACATTGATTTGTTCGTGCAATATTTTCGATTTAACATGTGACACTGTTGTTTTTCCACTGATGTATATTTACTTCGCACATGTTTTTTTATTTTGCTGCTAAAAATTTCTGCGCGATAAGCCACTTCGTTGAGCTACCATTCGTGGCCAGGTCGCTTCTGAAAAATAAGCTAATAGCTTAGTGGGCTTTACCTGGTAAAATAAAAAAAAATGTTTCGTTTTATTTGTATATATTTTTAAAGAGATTTTTATTCTACCTTTCCTATAATTTGCACTCCTATCGCTTCTTTGTTGTTGTAACGTTCTGATCTGCCCCAACAGGTCATTTGTGAAAATATCTTTACAGCTCATCGGATTCCTCCAGTAGAAATAAATGTGCTGATTCTGCGAGATTCATCCTGATCCCTTCAATTCTCACCTAGAGTAAACAAAATGAACTTAAAACAAGTCCACAAGGTAATACTTTTAGGCCAAGCCAACCTCGGGGCAGGTCCGCATCAGGTACACGATCCTGAATGTCAGTTACGCATGGGATTGGCCAGGAATATGTTTTGTTACGAGGTTGCAATATGCAAGCCAGCCTCCCGACCACATAAAAGCTGACATATTAGCGCATAATTGTCCTGAAGATTACCTGTATTTACCTGAATGCGAAACGCAGTACGGCAATCAGAAACGATTTTTAGTTAAACGTTTCAGCGTTCCTGCACGAAAAAATTCATACAATGCTGCACAGGCTCCAATGTTTAATACAGTGGTGCAATTTCATTGCTTCTGCTTTGCGCAGTTGCATTACACTGAGTCATTAGCCTCAATGATAACCCCAATGTCTGCATCCGCTTCTCAAGTAGCGACTGGGAGGCCAAACCCTCCCCTCTCACCTGTGCAGCTCAGCTCAGGTAGCCTGGCAGAGGATCTGAGCAATGGAAGGTACCTCCTCGGCCTATTGATGTCAACTAAATTGTATTATGTTGATCTTCTTTCGCACCGTACGCAGCTAACCGTCCCAATCGGAGGTGCGATAATGACTTGGACAAGCAATAAAATATAACGAAAATAACCAAGGAAAGTATGTTATTTACCCCGATCAAAATTGGATTAATCTCATTTTTATTTATCAAACGTGAATAATTCAGCCATGTTGGATTTCACATTGCCATGGCGACCACATTGGGCCTGCTTATGTAACAAAAGCAGCAGCATATGATTTCAAAATAGCTCTGAACAAATGTGCTTGTTGCAAAGTCACATGCAACTTTACTCCGTTTTGCAGCCCATTTCAAATAAAGCGACACGGTTAACACGATTTTTTTTAAGCATTTACCTCCAATCCGCATGTCACCACTTTAACAGTCAACAACTCATTGCAAGGCGAATTCGTTTAAACGTAAACTGGCCCAACCTTTGGCAACTTGTTTCAAGAAACGTACAGGCATTGTGCAGCTTTATACAATTCCACGGCCGCATAATCGCACGACTGGATTTTTTTACTTCTCATTTTATAACATGACATCCGTTGTCAAATTGCCACGAGGAATATGTATCCCTGTGCAACATTTTTATTTTGGTACATGCAGACGCTTCTGTTTGTAAATCATGGCTATCCAATTAGTGCGTGCGCATACCCACTTTCATGCTGATTTTTGGAGGAAGAGGGCAAGCATTTACCAAGTTCACTGGAGCAATTTCACGAGTAACATTTCCTACGGGGGTGGGGGGGGGCGGTGCTATTTTAAGTCACCAGCCATGAGTACCTGACGGGTTTCTTCAGATGCCCACAGTTTTCACGTGATCCTTTTTTAAGGGCCATGTTTTGTTCCAGAAAAGCTCAAGTTTTAAGGGCATGCCTCTTCACCGAGCCACCAAAGCATGTACGTATCCTGAACTTCTATCGCGCCGTACGTAGCCAACCCCGCTAATCGGAGTTAAACCCACCACTTGCCTGCAAGGGACTTTTCTCCAGCGAAAAAAATGATAATCTCTACGCCGCAATGGCTCTTCAGGACGTGCAGGGATTTACCTTTGAGGTAAACAACCGCAAACATTAGAATCGCAGCAGGTGGCAACAATTAAGCATTAATTTTACGCATAAATCACATCACGTGAAAATGGTGGGCACTATAATTACGAGCTACTAAACGTGTCCCACAGCAATATTTCTTGAATGTAATAGGCTAAAATGAAACTGTACAAGCCATTAAGCATATTTGCAGGATTTTATTTCAATCAATTGCCAGAGGCAACATATTTGTGCACGGGACAATTTTCACGCAACATATATAAAACGCATAAAATGTTATAATGCCAACGCATTATACATTCATATTTGAAATAAAACATTGATTTATGTCGCGTCCAATGGCTCAGTAGGCCTTGCCTGGCGAAATAAAAAATAGCAAGAGTTGAAAATAGTGGTATTAAGTAATAATTAAACTTTTTTATTGTGAGCCACCCTCAAATAGGATGGTGACACACTGTCGAGACTAACGACGGAATGACAGTCGAAGGAGGGAACGCGCCTGAGAGGATGTCTCCTCCCCTGGAGGGTTGAGCAGTTAAATGATCATGTGTTCTAGATGGAGAGCTGAATCACGAGGCCATGATGATTGATGGCGATGGCTTCGCGTGTTTTGTTTTTGTCTTTGATTCGTTGGCGCTGCTGTGCTCAAGCACCACGGATCTCCCTTCTAAAATAGCCATGGAATTGGCTGACCGGGACCATCCGTACACAACTGTTAAATAAACTTCAGTTGTTTCTTAAGAGGCCTTTATTTAGCGGTGGATAGATCGTGGCGAGTGATGGTAGTGGGCAAATGAGACTGAATCTCGAGAAGCTGTACTAAATGGTGTGGCGTGGCCATCTGGGGAATCAGGTGGGAAAATATAATTGTTTGAAATCTTTTCGGACGGATTCCCCTTGAGTGTTGAGAATTCATTAAAATAAACTTCCAATATTCATTGTGAATGGATTTTTATTGTTAAAAAAGCTGCTTTGTCAAAGATGCTGAAAAATACAAACGTAAAATTCATAAATCTAGCCTGAACACCTGATCGTGTGCACCTCCATAACTCGTTAAGATCACAATATCAGGCTTTTGCAGGTGGTGCATTACAATACTTGGCAGCGTCATATTTAGAACTGTTGTTACAACTCCGTTACTCTTCTCTTTTTCAACGTGCCTATCAAAGCAGCGACAAACTTGACAGGTAGTTCCCAGGAGGATTCTGAATCCTCAGAAAAAAAAGGAAAAATGCATTAAACACTGGCATCGTGTGACCGGAGACAAGAATTTATTGTTTTAGCTGCTTAAAGCACCTTAAAGCTCTGAAGCACTGTCCTGTGATCATGGTGTTAAATGCTACCCCCATGTCACTGTTGGCACAGGAACCTAAAACAATTCTCAAGCACAAAGCATTGATGGTCTCGGCAAAGTCACCAATTGTAATTTAGCAATACGGTCGTGCGTGTTATATGTTGGATGGGGAGGGGGGTGGGTGGGCGGTCATTAATTTTGATGTTTTACCTACGTGACTTTACCGAAAAAACCTAAGAATATGAATCCTTGCAGTCACGAAAGCTTCAAATCTAGAATAAGGTTGTGAAGGGGTTAGCGCAGTGTGTCCTCAGCACCAGATGAAGGCCACCTACACGAGCATCGGTGTTGCTTGACCATACTTCACCACGATGGTCAGTGCGACTTGGTGAATGCTCGTCCTTCTCATATTAGGAGGCCACTGGAGCTATGCACTTACAAATCCAGATTGAAAATTCATTTATTTAGAACTGCTGTTTGTGTTGAGCTTGTTGTCCTTTCCCGCACCTCTGCTTAGCACGGTTAGCTACATATGGTGCGAAATAAGTTCAACATACATACATCCGGCATTGAATTGAAAGTGGGCTGTTTATTATAGAGGTAAAATTATATTATTGGTCAATGAAAAAATCACAATTTACAAATCGTGAACTGCTTCATGAAAAACAGATGAGTAAATGTGGAACAATAAGTGTTGACCCTCATCATATCGGCTACAGCACTTGGACATTTATCTCGCATGATATTCAGGAAAAGACCATACGAATACAACATCATTTCCCGTATTGGCACAGCACAATAAGCCTTATGCATAACATTGCTTCCTTCTCGGACAATAAAAACCCATGGGATTTAACACACAGAATATGGACGGCCACATAGGCACGTGAGGCATTTAATTTGAAGATTTCACAAGACAATTGGGCATCCCATGACAATAATAAAACCTTAATTGGGTAACCAATGTTATTTATTCATGAATAATCTCGGGGCTCCCATCATTTGTTCTGTTACTGAAGGGCCCACACATCAGTAATTTTTTTGCAAGTTGACAGCACGTATCTACACTCGTTAATATGCGACATTGTTTAACACATAAAGACACACCAGACAAGACAAAAAAAAGCAGTTTCGAAATCAAACTCTTGCGTTGAAACGATGGCTTTTGCACGCTAATATGACCACATATGCCAAGCACATTGTTTCCGTTAGTTAATAGAATGTTTTGTCCTTTCTGGAAGAATCAAACGAGCGTCAATGAACTTGGCCTGCCCCATGCATTTTATCTATGCCGCATGTTTGCTACAGATGCACGGTCTCATGTGCACAAGTGAATATTAACCTCGACGTATGCGACCCATGCTCGACGTTTATTGAGAATGGTACAAGTAAAGCTAAAACATCGAACGAGGATTGTAGCTGACTTTTGAGCAGTGGATATCGTGACGTAAGAACACGTCGCATGAGGTCGGGGGTTCAATCCAAACTCTGGCGATGCCTGTTGTATATTTGGAGTTTGCGTGGTCTCTCCACCCGTGGGCGGTCGCGTGGATTTTTCTCCGGGTCCTCCGGTGTTGCCCTCCACATAAAGAAACATGCGTGTAGAGTATTTGGCTGCTGCTCTAAATTCCTACATGTGACCATGATGTCGATATAAGCCACTGCAACGAGTTATTATGTGTGGCCAGGTCACCTATGCAAAAAATAACTAATAACTCAGCGGGCTTTACGTGGCAAATAAAATAGTTCAGTTTAGATATTTAGTTGTGGCGCATTGACCGCGTGTTTCAGAGATTCGCGGTGTGAATCCAAGCGGCCATCCCGGTTATTACTGCAGAGTGTGAACGATTAAACAAACACTGCGCGCCGTCTGCTTCAAAGTTAACGCCAAGGATCCCGTGACATAATTCGCAAGAGGAGGCCGTTGTGGGCGGACGTCATGGTCCAAATTGTAAGAATGTACATAGCAATCACCTACCCCAACTTGGCAGGACCTGCCTGATAAAGAGACGTTTCGTAGTCGACAAGCAGAATAATAATAATAATAGCGTTACAATTGTGCAGCTGCTGGGTGGATCACAACATGAGATGTGGTGGTGGCGGCTTGGGGAGGTTTTCATCCAGCAGTGGATGGATCGTGGTTGATGGTGATGACGATTAGACGGGGTGTAGATTGACAACTAATTTCGTTGTGTTCAGTGTGCTGTCCTTCACCCACACCTCCGATTAGCACGGTTGGTTGCGCACGCTGCGAAAGACGTTCAACATACATACGCAACCAACCCATTGCTTTGTAAGACCGTGATTCGGTGCTGTTATTCAATTTAACAATAGTTAGATTTTCGTCTTGTTTTTAATCATCTCATTTGTATTGTTTCTCATTTATTTCCGTCTCATTTGCAAATTTCTGTTCGTTTAAACAAAACATTAGCAAACAATTTGCCTACATTGAAACACCATCAATTCGAACAAAAGCAATTTAATGCATTTATTGTGAGATATTGAAAGGAAAGTATTCAGTGTTAAGTATGCATACGTTTAGTTACCAAATCTAAACATATATTGACTGCCCCTAACAGTGCAATTCATATCACACACGTTGTATCATCTAGTCCACCTAGAAACACTACTTTTGAATGTTTACTCCAAATGGTGTTGAATTGCCCCTTAGCCGAGTGGCAGTGGTGCACACCAGTAAACCAGCACTGCGGAGGCGGCGAGGGTTGCTGGATTGCACAAATGCTGCAAAACTCTCTTCCCGTGGGCATCGAGGTGCCATCCTGTGGCTCGCAAGGTTCGGAGTAAAATCATCGGCCCCTTCTGCACGGGACAGAGCGTTGCCCCCGTGCTCGCGTGGGGTTTCTCTGGGTGCTCCGGTTTCCACCCACGTGTTTAATCACTCATTGATTGGCTGAAAACATCTTAACATGTAGAGGACTGCAGAGCTCGGGAAAATGTTGGGAGCGCCGGCTCATCGCCTGGCTGCCGCCTTCTCGTTTGTCTGCGGTTGCTGAGTGATTGTGAAATGTAAGTTGCATGAACGGCGACGCTGTATAAAACTAAAACATGAAGTTTGTATGTTAATGCATTGCATTGGTATGTTTTTTAAATTCGTTGTTTGAGCTCAGAGGTGCCTCCTGTATTAACAGATGACGATGGTTTATTTCCGTCGCCGTGGTTTGCCCTCAACCTCGTGCAAGACTTTCTCACCCGTTATCGTGAAAGTCTTACGAGTTATGGCAAACAAAAAACAAATCATTGCATTTATTTTTATTCGAAACAATCGGAGACAAAACCACAGCGAGCCAGGAATGTGTGTATTGGAGCCAAATCCCATTATTAAGTCTTGTTGAAAAGTAAGCAAATGGGAATACACCAGTGTTGCTTGCCTCTTAGTTTTAATGGGAAAGGTATTTTTTTATTTTTTCTGGGAATCTGCTGTAAAGTACTGCGAGGCCTTGTGCGAATGGCGCGATATAAAACTGAGTTTTACTTGACGTTGATCTTTTTGGGTGTGTACAGTACATATAAATGTGTCGTTAAACCCGCCACCACCCGACACAGCCAAATTAGTACGGTTTGTCACCTAAACATAACATCCAATTCGTTACTCTCCAATATACCAGTATGCTGTACTAGTTACGAATTATCATGTTTTTTTTACATCATTAACCTTACTAATTGGCTGTGTCGGGGGGGGGGCGGTGGCGGGTTTAACGACTCATTTATATTTACGCGATCTCTATTATGGGATAATATTGGTCGCGAAAAAGCCTACGTGTTAAACTGGGTTTTGCTTACTTACTAAGATGCATTCTAGAGACCTGCGTTAAACGCCACACACTGAGCACCACGTGAAACATCACTGACAGCGTGTTTCAGAGATTCGGTTTCGGCAGTAGCATGCACTTTAGACATCAAGGCAAAAGTCACCTCTTTGCACACCGACTATTCAAAGACCCATTTATACGCAATTATAGTTTGCTGTAGAGCGCTATATATTGCCTACCCATTCCCTATTTTTATACTACCAGGTAAAGCCCACTGAACTATATAGCTCTTTTTCATAAGCGACCTGGCCACTGATGATAGCCCAACGAAGTGGCTTATCACGTGTACATTTATGGCAGCCAAATACTCTAAAGGCATGTTTCTAAATGTAGGGAGGGGGGGGGGGGGAACTGGAGGACATGGATAAAAATCCACGAGACTCTGGGGAGAACATGCAAACTCCAAATATACAGCAGCAGGCGTCAGGGTCGGGATCGGGATCGAACCCACGACCTCCTGCATACCAGGCGAGGTAGTTCACATCTCGCCACCATGGCACCCGATCATTATTGTTGTTGTTGCCTCGTAGACTTTGCGGTGTCCGGAGGGGGCTGAGCTCCCTCCCCTCCACCGCCACCACAGCTCCTCTATTGATATACAAACTGTTCACATTAGTTGAAGGGGGTGGGAGGGGGGCGGAAAAATGCCAACATTTGCGATGGGCATCACAGCCGTACCTCGGACACAAAGGGCATGGGAGCCAGGGCAGAATGAACGATAGACGGTGGCAGATCGCATCGCTACCCATTCTGTTGCACGCAGGTAAGTTGAACTTCTTTCACACCGGACGTTTAATACTTGTTTAGAGTTTAACATCGATTCGTGCCATGCCCCCCACGCCCCCCTCCACAACAGTGCATGCCCCCCACTTTAAACAAGGTCATGCGGTAAGGTATTGGTATATACATTTAAGAAAGTTATTTTAAAAAAATCTTTTTCTTTTTTTTTTACAAATAAGGCCCACTTATAAAGCTGTTTTTCAGAAGCGACCTGGCCACATTTCATAGCTCAACGAAGTGGTTTATCGTGACGGCTTCTACAGCAGCAAAATACTCTAAACGCGTGTTGATTCTAAATGTGGAGGGAGAAACCGGAGGACCTGGAGAAACAGTTAAACACGAAGTGTCAAACCGGAGCAGCAAGTCAAGTTTTGTCCCATTCGAAAATGACATCATGTTATTACTGGCAAAGATAGACGTAACGCACACACTGTTAGTATTAGGATTTTATCAGTTGCAGCCTTCATGCGACTGCCGGCCTGTGTTTTGTAACGTTACGCAATACACCTCACTCTATTCATAAAAGCGGCCTGCTTCAAACTTTTTCCAGACTGTCCGTGCGGATAGTTGATGTCTGCTTTGCATTTACCTTAAATATATATTTTTGAAAAGTTCGTATGACCCGTAGAGACGTCATCATTCTCACTGAAAGGAGATAATGTCCTCCAAAAGCTGAGAATTGAGGGCAGTATCGAAATTTGAGAATTTGGGCCAAAAAGCATCTGAAACAAATTCCTGCGGAGGGAGCTGGTAGGAACGTTGGGTTGCTCGGTCAATAGCCAGGGTCAACGGCGGCGTGGTGTATTCCACAAATATGGCCGACTGTGAGGGCAGGCACAAGTCGGCGTGAGTAGGTTAAACGTTGAGTTTTATAAGGGCACCACGGGGTGACCAGCCCCTCCCCACCCAGCCCCACCCTCCCCACTCAGCCGCTCCCCACCATCCCCACCCAGCCCCTCCCCACCCTCCCCTCTCTACCCAGCCCGACCCCACCCATTTTTACAGGCACGACGGACGGACACAATAATCTCATGTGGGCTGGTGGAACCAGGTGGTTCCTACCAGTACTAAATGGTCTCCTCTTCCCAACCTCACTGTGTTGTCCATCATAATAGATTTGAGGCCACGTGTCTTTTTTAAATGTGATCGTCTGCGACATTGGAGCCTACAAAGGGAGTGAGGTACACAATGGCGCGCTCCTATGAATACGCCACGGAGTTTATTTAAAAAAACCGCCCTGCGGGGTTCTTGAGTGCAGTGGCGAGTTGATGGCCTCTGCCCGGTCAACAATGGCTGCACACAATAACAACAACAACAACAAAACCCGAGCACGCACCTAATCTGGAAAAAATTCCATCTCTGAAAATTGAAAACATTTGTTTGGCTGGTATGCGACAAGCATCATTCGCCGTGGCAGGGCAAGTGGGAAAGTGATGGTGCCCCACTTCGCGCAGACAATAGTTCAATTCCAACTCAATATTTGTTATTTTAACACGTAAGACCCACTGAGTTATGCAGCTCTTTTTCAGAAGCGACCTGGCCACAAGCGATAGCGACAACGAAGTGGCTTATCGTGTGGACATTTATAGCAGGCAAATGTTCTAAATGTGTGCTTCTAAACGCGGAGGGGACAAACCGGCGGACTCGGAGAAAATTCCATGCGACCACGGGGAGACGTGGAAACTCCAAAAATAGCAGTAGGCGTCAGGGTAGTGATCAAACCCACGACTTCCTGTATACCCAGGCGAGGTAGCTAACATCTCGCCACCGTGGCGCCCCAATTAAAGGAATCTCAGAGGTAGCTCTGGGATATCCGCTTCCGTGGGCAGATCTCTAACGTGAAGGAGCTTACTGCTCATCGAGAGATCCGAATGGTCACTTCCATCTTCATGATACGACACCGACCACAAAAAAAAACATTCTGTGAAACATACATCGCAAGCCACTACGCGGCACTTTGCGAAGCTTGTGTTGTTGTTTTTTTTTATCAACGCCGTGTAGCGCGACGCTTCGACGGGGCCCACCAAAGCCTCGCGATCCGTAAACCACATCACATGCCTCTTGCGACCGCTGCCCCGGTAAACACGCGCCACCGTCTCCCGCGAGCCTCCTCCTCCTCCCCCGCCGCCGCCGCCGCCCCATCCCGCGCAGCTGATGATTTTTTTGTGTTCCCTCCCCCTGCGCTAAACATCTGTTGGTGTAATTTGACATGTAACGGTGGGGGAGTGAGAGACCCTGAGACGGGACGAGGCGGGCGGGGGGGAGGGGGGGCTTGGAGTGGGAGAGAGGAGCGGGGACGTCGATGATGAGAGTGGTGGTGGAGTGGTGGAGAGGGGGGGGGCGGTGGAGAGGGGGGGGCGGTGGAGAGGGGGGGCGGTGGAGAGGGGGGGGGGCGGTGGAGAGGGGGGGGCGGTGGAGAGGGGGGGGGCGGTGGAGAGGGGGGCAACAAGGGAGAAGAGGGAGGGAGGGGGGGGCAGATGGCGGTGTACGCCAACGTGGTGGTGTTACCCCAGTGGGAAGTTTGAGAAGAAAAGGGAGCCGAGGGAGTTGTGTTGGGTTGGGGGGGGGGGTACGGGCTAGGGGTGCATGCGTGTTCCAACATCTGGTCAGCCCCTCTGTGGAGGCGGACGTGGAGTAGACAGCAGAGGCCGCTCGCATTCCGGCGGTCAGTGCGTGAGTATGAAGAGCAGTGCGAGGGACAGGGGGCAGATCACCCCTCCCCACGCCCCCCCCCCCTCATCACCCCCCCCCCCTCTCTCCTTCCTTCGCACCGCTCCCCCGAAACGTCGTTTTTACGTCCACGCCGCGTGGCGCGGCTACCTTCCCTGTCTACCCGTGCCCGCCAAGGCCAACGAAGCGACGGATCGACAAAGGAAGCAAATCTTTTGCCCAGAAATCCCTTCTCAAGATCGTGATTTGGATGCGTTGAAGAGGTTAAATCTCGAGCACATGTGCGCTACGCGTTGCGTTCGAGAGAGGAAACCCTGAGACCACAGGGGACTGCACAGAATACACGCGTCTGTATTAAATGCTTCTGCGCGTTTTTCTTCCCCCCCCACCCCCCACCAAACCCGAGTTTTAATACAAACTGCACTATCGGCGAAATGTCACGAGGAGAAATGTCACGTTCACAACTCTTTGCGGGGCAGTGCATCCACAACCACCAGCCCCACCATCCCCCAACCCGTGTCAGAGAAGTAGCCTGCAGAAGCAGACATCGCTAGAACGACTTCTGAGATTGCTTTTTGCGTATTAGGGCAATGCAGTTTCCACATGCCCTACACAGTTAAATGTTAAATCACATGGCAGTAAAACTGATATGTATTATTGGATTCACAGATCTGGAGTTTAGCCATAATAAGTGAAAATCCATTTGTTGTTTAATCGTTTTCATGCAGTTGTTGGTGGACGGGCTGGCACTCTCCATTGTTGGGAGCGGTAGTGTCGCGGTTTGCACCCTGCGCTTTCATCCCGGAAACCCGATTTCGATTCCTGCTCACAACTAACAACAGTGGTGAATATCTGAACCAGTCCTGGGGCCTCCCCTAGATCTGTTCAGCCTCAAATGAGTACGGTCGAGTGTGGTGCTGGCCTCTCACCCCGCGTGTGTGGGGAGCGGTGGCGTGGTGGTTAGCGCACTGCGCCACAAACCCGACCTCACGAGTTAGAATCCCGCTCACGGCGCACCATCAATGACGAATATCTGAACAAGTCCCGGGCCTTCTCTAGGTCGACTCAGCTTCAAATGAGTACCTAGCGAGGGACTCCGCTGAACGCGGGTTGCCCAGAACCGACATAACCAGCGGCCTTAAAATCATTGCGCGTGAAATTTTAATTGCGTAATTCTGGATTTAATCTTGATTTGAAGCTTTCGTGACTGCAGGAATCCATACTCTTTGGTTCTTTCGGTAAAGTCACGTCGGTAGAAAGAATAATAGTTCACGACGTTTCGATCGCAACACAAGCAATCGTCATCAGGTGGGACAACCAGAGCAAGGAAACTGCTGAAGTAGGCGTGAGATCTGCCCTGGCACGAGGTTATATACTGTAGGCCTCGGCCGTAGCGCGGGGGGGGGGAGAGAAGGGGGGGCAGAAAGTGGACCCCGCAGCAGCACCTGGGTAACTGGAGTAGAGATCGGAGAGAGATGCACAGAGAGAGAGAGAAAGACACACAGAGAGTCGGAAATAACAACTGACATAGGCAGGTAGGATGGAAACATCACAGTCAGTTAATACTTTACCTGGTTAATACCTGTTTAATAACGTCCTTCCAATGATTGCTCAGTTTGTAACCATCATCACAGTGCATTTCTCCACTGTGATGGTTTTTCTAGCTCTGGCCCCGTGGGGCTGTGGTTTTGACAGCTTGTCTCGCTCTCTGAACATGGTGATATCACTTAAATCCCAGTCAGGGGTCAACTTAGCCCATCAACTATTCAGGGTCCGTGAAGCCACTGTTGGCATGAAGCCAACGGTGATGATTTTCCTACGGTCTGAATAGCCCCGGCCACGGTGTTGGGGATTTCTTTCGACCGCTCGCTCAGGGCCATCGAAAGCACAGCAGCAGCGGTTCCACGCTAATTCGAGCAAAGGGGGGTAGGGAGGGGGGGAGAATCACTCGAGAAGGCGCTTGAATAATTGGATTTGACTTCGTGTGAGCGCACTTCAGAACGAGCGTGGGATGTGTCGCATTAAGTTATTAACCTGCAATAGCACAGCAGCAGTGAAAACCCAGAGGAGGGGGAATTGTTTAATAAAGAAAACGTCCCGGGGGACGAGGGGAGCCGTGCTTCAACGATGCCTTCGTCAGAGCTCGGTAGCGCTAACTAAAACTAAACTTTTTATTTTATTTTACCAGCTAAGGCCCACTGAGCAACATTGCTCTTTTTCAGGAGCGACTCGGCCACACACGTGGTGATAGCTC
Source organism: Lampetra planeri (assembly GCF_965212315.1). Taxonomy (NCBI): domain Eukaryota; kingdom Metazoa; phylum Chordata; class Hyperoartia; order Petromyzontiformes; family Petromyzontidae; genus Lampetra; species Lampetra planeri. The sequence continues at coordinate 5,523,911 of NC_136128.1, read as the reverse complement.
AACGAAGCGGCTTCTTGCCGCCTGGAAATTAATAGCAGCAGCCAAATAGCCTAAAACGCGCATTCATTATAAATGTGGAGGGGGAAAAAAACGAAGGACACGGAGAAACCCCCCCCACCCCACGCGACCACGGAGAGAGAGAGAACACGCAAACTCCAAATACCCAACAGGCGTCAGGGTCAGGATCGAACCCACGCCCTCCTGCATACCAGGCGAGGGAGTTAACGTCTCATAGACACCGCGACGCAAGTTAAGACCGCACAGCGTCGAGCTGACAGCCGCATCAAATTCTCCCCCCAACACTAACACGGCGCACATGTTGCGTGTACAGATGTTTCAATCTCGCGCGCGAACGTATACACAAGTAGGGCCCGTGACACGTGCACGCGCACGCGGATGCCGAGCGACGGACGGCGGCGTGCGATGGATTTACGAAGGTCGTATGGACGCGCGCGTGAGATGCGTGACCCCAACGGGCTGGCGTGCTGAGTTCAGGATTTTGTTGTTGTCGTCGTTGTTGTCGTTGTTGTTGCTCGACACTGGCCCAAAGACTCGAAGCGGGCACTGACTAAGAGGGGTGTTAAGGTTGTTGTAGATACGAGTTTGTGCGTTTCTTGCATTGGGACAAGTTGCAAGCGCTTGGGGAAAAACGGACGATTGGAGGGAATTCGAAAGGGGAGCGGTGCGAGCGAAGAGGCAGAGAGAGAAGCATTGTAACCTGCAGTGCGGTGGGTGGGTGAGATGAATATACATCGTGAGTGGCTGAGTGAATGGGTGAGTGAGCGTATTGATGTGATCTGCAGTGTGGTGAGTGAGTGAGAGAGAGTGAGTGAGTGGCTGAGTGAATGGGTGAGTGAGCGTATTGATGTGATCTGCAGTGTGGTGAGTGAGTGAGTGAGTGGCTGAGTGAATGGGTGAGTGGGTGTATTGTTGTGATCTGCAGTGTGGGGAGTGAGTGAGAGAGTGAGTGAGTGGCTGAGTGAATGGGTGAGTGAGCATATTGATGTATTGTTGTGATCTGCAGTGTGGTGAGTGAGTGAGAGAGTGGCTGAGTGAATGGGTGAGTGAGTGTATTGTTGTGATCTACAGTGTGATGAGTGAGTGAGATAGTGTGTGAGTGGGTGAGTGGATGAGTGAGTGTGTTATTGTGACCTGCAGTGTGGTGAGTGAGTGAGATAGTGAGTGAGTGGGTGAGTGGGTGTATTGTTGTGATCTGCAGGGTGGTGAGTGAGTGAGTGGCTGAGTGAATGGGTGAGTGGGTGTATTGATGTGACCTGCTGTGTGGTGAGTGAGTGAGAGAGTGAGTGAGTGGCTGAGTGAATGGGTGAGTGGGTGTATTGTTGTGATCTGCAGTGTGGTGAGTGAGTGAGAGAGTGAGTGGTTGAGTGTATGGGTGAGTGAGCGTATTGATGTCACCTGCAGTGTGGTGAGTTAGTGAGATAGTGAGTGAGTGGGTGAGTGGATGAGTGAGTGTGTTATTGTGACCTGCAGTGTGGTGAGTGAGTGAGTGAGATAGTGAGTGAGTGGGTGAGTGAATGTGTGAGTGTGTTATTGTGACCTGCAGGGTGGTGAGTGAGTGAAATTTTGAGAGAGTGGGTGAGTAGATGAGTGAGTGTGTTATTGTGACCTGCAGTGTGGTGAGTGAGTGAGATAGTGTGTGAGTGGGTGAGTGGATGAGTGAGTGTGTTATTGTGACCTGCAGTGTGGTGAGTGAGTGAGATAGTGAGTGAGTGGGTGAGTGGGTGTATTGTTGTGATCTGCAGGGTGGTGAGTGAGTGAGTGGCTGAGTGAATGGGTGAGTGGGTGTATTGATGTGACCTGCTGTGTGGTGAGTGAGTGAGAGAGTGAGTGAGTGGCTGAGTGAATGGGTGAGTGGGTGTATTGTTGTGATCTGCAGTGTGGTGAGTGAGTGAGATAGTGAGTGAGTGGGTGAGTGGATGAGTGAGTGTGTTATTGTGACCTGCAGTGTGGTGAGTGAGTGAGTGGTTGAGTGAATGGGTGAGTGAGCGTATTGATGTCACTTGCAGTGTGGTGAGTTAGTGAGATAGTGAGTGAGTGGGTGAGTGGATGAGTGAGTGTGTTATTGTGACCTCCAGTGTGGTGAGTGAGTGAGTAAGATAGTGAGTGAGTGAGTGTGTTATTGTGACCTGCAGGGTGGTGAGTGAGTGAGATAGTGAGTGAGTGGGTGAGTGAGTGCAGTTGGCTACATACGGTGCGATAGAAGTTAAATGCACATACACACGTCATTAGAGTTATTCATAAACAGCTGAAACCAAGGTCGACTCAGCGTCGTGTGAACACCCAGTAAACGATCACGACATGAAAGATCCGATAAGACTCGCGTGCTGCAGACGTTTGATTTATTTTAACCTGAATCTCTCCAAAGCAACCCCCTGCTCAACTCACATATAGATACTGTTGCACGTAATAGGCCTGGAGTTGAAATAAAAAGGTCAGCTTTTGTAAAGCGGCTACAGTAACGTTCATATGAAGAACGTTACTGTAGTCGAGTTGAAACTTTAATTTAGGAATAAAGGACTGTAGCTGCATTGTCGGAAGAAAAAAAAATCGGTGTTAGTCTTTCACACTGACTTAAAACAGAAGGGAAAAACGTCTAACTTTTCGTTACTTTGAAAAACGACAATTTCACAAAACATTATATATATACACTCGTTTGTGTTATAAGGCAGTGTTACCTGGGTCGGTAAAGGTTAATCTGTGCTGAGCAAATATGCCTTGCAACTCGACTTGTTATCCAGGGAGGTGTCTTTCCAGCTGGTCTGAAAGTTTGTTAAGCATTTCACGCAAGCACTTGAGAATCAATGCCCTTGAACCAGGCAATAACCCCTGGAGGTACACAAATTATGAATGTGAAGGCTAGTTCAACGTGGTTAAATATGTACATAGAAAGTAAATTTGTGTATTTAATTAACATATTTTTTCATGGTTTGCACACGGCCTATAATCCAGGGCTGTGGAGGTAGTGAGGGTTGATGGATCACCAGCCCACAGGGGATTATTGTGTCCGTCCGTCCATCGTCGAGGGAGGGGCTGGGTGGGGAGGGGAGGGTGGGGAGAAGCTGGGTGGGAAGGGTGGGACTAGGTGGGGAGGGGAGGGTGGGGAAGGGCTGGGTGGGGAGGGTGGGTAGGGGCTGGGTGGGGAGGGTGGGGAGGGGCTGGGTGGGGAGGGGTTGGTCACCCCGTGGTGCCCTTATAAAACTCAACGTTTAACTTACTCACGCCGACTTGTGCCCGCCCTCACAGTCGGCATTATTTGCAGAATACGCCACGCCGCCGTTGACCCTGGCCATTGACCGAGCAACCCAACGTTCCTACCAGCTCCCTCCGCAGGAATGTGTTTATTAACGCAGAATTACCACCTGGATGCCAAACCAGCTTATCTGTAGTTCCCCAACAAATGTAAAATGCATTTTGCATGAACAACGCTACACACAATTTTTAAAAGTCAGAATTAAGTCTAAAGCTACAGCGAGCAGTGAGATTCTTCGCCACCCTCTTGCGATGCGACACATTTCCAAATCATGATCACTCACCACACATTTCAAGACTCGTTGATTAATTCTTACACTGCGGTTGGCCAACGTGAGTGCATCACATTCAACATGTATCCGAGTGACGAACGTCGATTCTCTCACGCGCAATTCGATCCCCGTGTCGTGAGCCTGGGGGCCGAAGTCAAATCCCAAAAACTCGAGGCGTCGTTTCAGCAGCCACCGCAGCATGCCGCGAGGGATATTCGACACAGACGCACTCCCTTGTGAGCTTGGGCAATTCTTCTGTGGAGATTAAGAAGAGGTGGCTGTGTGGAGTGAAACAACGTCCACTCCGTGTAAACTAACCCAGCGGCAAGTGCACCCACCACGCGGATGCCAAGCCGCACTCTGTCAAGCGGGGGGGGAGACATTTCGAAATTTAGAATTCCTCGACTCTGCCTGCTCTGCCACATCAGCAACTTAATTTCTCACTCGATGCGTTCAAGAACGCTGTTCGTCCCCTTTGTAGTTGCGATTATTAGCACAAGGTACTACCACTAGAGGTACAAGCTGAGCTTATCCATGATAATAATAATAATATATTATTGTACCCGATATTCTCATAGCCAATTGAACAGGTTAGTAGAAAACAAAGAAAACTAAAACATTTCAGGTCAAATGTTTTCCCGGAAAAGTATTTCACACTGCTCCGGCCAAAATGAAGGGCAGGGTGTGTCCTTAACGCAAACTACCCAGCTGTTTGGAAACATTGGCGTGATGTGAGAGCCATAAAAATGGATTCCCCTTAATTTGAGCCGATTCCATCAAAATATAACATCCCCATGGCACGAAAATGTGACCTGAATAATGTACACTTCAAACGAATGGACGTTTGCGGATATTTCACCTGAATGAGTCAACACGACCCGTCGCAGGACGAAACAGGGAACAGCCGCTGGACCACGTGATAGAACTGTGCACTTCGTTAAATAAGCGGGACCAGCTCTCTCGAACTAAACTGGTGGACTTATTATACGGACGAAAATCCTTGTCACGCAAAGTTTTTTTGCCGAAACTATATTGACCGAAGTGAATGCCCCCGTCATCCATGACGTTGAATTGTTGTTAATTTCTCTGCGTTGGTGTTTTTTTTATTCTTCTTCATGCCGTGCTTTTCTTGGCCACCCCCCCCCCCAGGCCTGCCTCTCAAAAGAGAGACGTTTTAGCCTCAATTGGATCTCACGCGGCTATGAAGTTTAACGCGTGTAATGTAATCGCCAAATATCGTATGGATATTACCAACACGTTCGTCATCGGGGTGGAGTACCACTGCGTCATCAACATCGTGATCAGCTGAGATCAATTCGCTGCTGGATGGACTTCCCGGTTGCTGCCATCCCATGTGGGCCTCGTGGTGCAGAATCTCCTGCAATTGAAACTGATTTCATTGCTCCATCTCCACGGTGATGCTTTCCTCTATAAGTCGCCAGTCCGTTATCAGCCGAAGACAAATGGCCGTCATCCCTTCTGGGGCCGTCCATAAATGACGTCACGCGATTTTGGACGATTTTTGACCTCCCCCCCCCCCCTCGTCACACGGCGTCACAAAAAGTCAGCCCCCCCCTCAAATGACGTCACAAAGCTCTGCCCCCCCCCCAAAAATATATAACATGCTGCAAATCGCTTTAAACTATTGTCATTGTAGTGCGTATTTAATGTGGCGCTGCACTTTGATGTTGTAGGAGAAAACATGTATTAAAAAGTCTATTTAATTAAGTAGAACGTGTTGTCTATATTTATTTAAAGTTGCACATTTTGATGTGACGTCACATTTCTCAACCCCCACCCCCCTCGTCACACATCGTCACAAATGTCTGACCCCCCCCCCTGCCCAAGTGCGTGACGTCATTTATGGACGGTCCCTCTCGCCGTGTGTTCTGCCCGAAGCCACTTTTCTTAACGATGCCCCTAACCTGCATTGTGTCCTCTGTTCCACTGTGTTACTAACTTTCGACTCGGATTCCTCGAGTCGAAGTAAAGATTCTGATAGAGATTCCCAACGCGGAGCAAAAGCCTGAAAAGTCCACAAAGAAGCGGCGTCATGCTTGGAGTGACACCGCGAAAAATAAATGTGAACATTGACAAAATAACAAACGCATTTTCATATTGTTTGGGTGATATTCGACGTGATTTATTTTCCATTTAATCGAAACACGCTCATTAATTAATCCGCTCTCTGCCTGGACTCCACACTGTGGATCCGTGCCAGCACGACTCATTAGCCTTAGCAAATTCACTCTTAGAATTCAACGTTTCCCTAACGAGAACAATAAAAATGAATCTACAACCATTTGTCAATACGTATGCTGGACGAAGAATCTCCCCCACCACACCGCGTTGTTTGACCATACTTCACCACGCCGCTAGCTGCAGCCGGGTAATCAAACTCAAGGATGGCCAGTTTCAGTAGCCGCAGTTTCACAGCGCGCTCCACTAACTACCGCGCCACCGCTCCACCTTCGCCTGTGCGTGACGTCCTCTTCCATCGAGGCTCATGCAGAGAGCCCGGTGTAAACCAATCTCCCCGCCGTAGACACACGATATAACCAACAGAGGCCCCCGCATTAAACCTACACGAATGGGGCAGATCGGTTTTAACGAGCAGAAAGAGGAAACGAGCCCCGGGACAATGAGCCCCCCACCACCACCACCACCCCTACGCACGCACGCACGCGCGCACGCGCATTGTTCGACGCAGACTGCGAACAGCACAAACAAAATGCGAACACGATCGCTTGTTCGTGGGACCTCCACTTGTCAGTATATACAAATATAAGAATATTGTGTTTTAACTTTTTTGGCGATTAAAAAAACGGTTGTTAAGATGTTAACACACCAAAGTGAAACCAAAAGGTTGATAGTGGCAAGGGAGGTCCCATGATGTAGCTGCTCACCACGAGCTCTCAATGTCCTGATCGTGGCATTGTCCTTGTGCTGGGCGCCTTTCGGCGTCTTCTGGTCTAATACTGTTTGAGACGAGGCTCAAAAGAAAGCTGTCTCTGGTGTAGACCATCAGTTTCAAAGACAATGCACAATACTGTCAGAGCAAGTTTTTTTTGTTTGCATGTTCACCACAAGTACATGTGGTTAATGCAGACACGATTCCTTGCAAGAAGGTTTCAGTTTCGTGTTTTAACATCTTAACATCTGTTCTAATGCCAGCAAGGATAAACCCTATTCTCATATTACGATCGCTTGTGTTTTGCACAACACGACAGACAACAGAACGAATCGGGGGTTGGGGTTTTCTCATTGGTGAATTCCGTGATCAACACCCGAATTAGTAAAGTCACGGCGCAAACTACAAAATGGTAAATTTACGTAAATATGTTTTATGGACTGAAAATTACTCCGTCGTTGTCCAATCTGTCTTTGCAAAATAGTAAAAAAAAAATTGCAAACAAACGGTGTTTAGATGATGGCTATGGCATACACAGTAAATATTCTGCCTACATAGTATATATCTATACACCCGGTGGGCAGCAGACCGCAGTGCAAGCTAACTCATCGTTGTACTGTACTTCTATGCACTCGCATCTACGTCATCCCACCGCTGACCATCGTCGTGACGTAGCGTCAAATAGATCCGCACGGCGTGGCGAGCCCCACCTCTCACCCAGCAGTGGAGTGGACAGACGGACACCATCGGTGCACATGCTCCGCACTTACACTCCTCGTGAATCATCACGCGCGCGCGTGCATCGTGCGGCAGTGTCAATCAACCATCACCTGCTTGCAACACCGCGAGACTCCGTTCGAAGCAACAAATTAGGGCCGCTGCAATTTATGATGTTATGGACAGAGCCAGCTGCATTTTCTTTACACAATTCGCACGTTCATAAACCTGTTGCGTGAGCCATAGCCACCGCATGTTCTGCATCACACGCGCCAAGCGTGGTAACAGCGCAGGGGCAGGAGGAAACAATATTTGAAATAACTTCATTTTTGTTGTTGTAATGCACGATGAAGCCAACGTAATCAATGTCACACTCGTGGAATGCGTGGCTGACCCGTGAAGACGGTCTAGCACACAACAGTAGTCCACGTGTATAGTATACGGGCGATGGTGGCTTTGCACGTGGCAAGTAATCCAGCAATGTGGAGGCATCAGCGAGCGTTGATGGATAACCGCGCAAATGTCGTGAAACTCCCTTCCCCGGCTTGCCAGTAGAAGGCAGTGCAGCAAGTTGATTGATCGCCATCTGTTTCCATCTGTGCGGGGATTGAGTGTTGCTCCCTTGCGCACGTGGGGTTATCTCCGGCTAATGTGGTTTCCTCCCACGTGTATAATATACGCCGCTCATCATGAATTGGCTGAAAACATCTTTAAAAATTTTTTCACAATTTAGCAGGACTCTCTTGCCAATGAACACTCGAGCTTAGTGTGTCTTACCTGGATAAACAAGTAAACATATACCGTGCGTAGTACGTGCTATGGTATACATTGTATCATCATCATCATTGTCATCAACAGCCGTGATCAAGCCACTGCTATATGGACGCCTCCCCAAGCCGACGCCACCTCTCACGACCCTGCGAAGATGCAACAGCGCATGTTGCACACGTGTGGATGATCTACAAGGGACACTGGACGGGCTGGTTGTGTGTTTGTATCACACGCAATGTTTGGTATGCAAGCACATTGTATAAACCGTTGTCAAAGGTGTTAACGCCTCTGCGGTATTGCACAGTTAAATCATTATGTGCTGATGTGTTTTTTTACACGAATAAAGTAAACTGCAAAAAAAGCATTCTTTGGGTCTTTCGGTAAAGCCACGTAGATAGAAAAAAGAGAATAAAAATAATAAAATATCACGACGTTTCGTTTTGATTCTCTTTTTTTTCTATCTACGTGGCTTTACCGAAAGAGCCAAAGAATATGAATTCCTGCAGTCACGAAAGCTTTAAGTCAAGATTTGCAAACAAGTAATAAAATAAACTCTTCCTCGTGGAACATAATGGCCATGATTTTCCCAGGGATATATCTCACTGAGTTTTAAATCTCGTCTATAAGAGAGTCATGTCTGCATTGGAATTTTGAGTCAATTCCCTTACTGATAAATTGGTTGTTTGTCGTAGGGGAAAGAAACTGGAGTACCCGGACCGAAACCCACCACAGACACGAGGCAATGACACTCAGAGCTCCGCACAGATGGATTCATCTTACAAACTTAATCCACTAAGTTAAACACATCTCTCTGCGAACCACGGCCCCATTACTATACTGTCACCTACCGGCACCTTGCAGGGCTCACAGACAAACGCCTCCAACACCTGGTATGCACCGCCGGTGGTTCATCCGTTAATGTGTTGGACACGAAGGCTCTTCCCAACGTACGCTTCCGAGATCAGGCGCATTGATTCAGAGTGACGTTTACATCCCTAGATTTATTTGTTTCTTCTTTTGCAAATTAATGAATCGATTCGAATCTCACGTGATTGATTAAATGTTTCCACGTTGACTCAATCCACCAGCACCATCGTCATCATCACTATCCCACAGCGGGTCGTTAAAGTAAGTACACCCTTAGGAGGCTTCACCATTTTAGTGGGTAGCCAACATTGTTTTTTTTAAGATACAAGACCCGGTCATAGTAATGTGGAAATTCCGCCACTGCCCGGGAACTCAAAACATGTAAGACGACAAAATGTTCATCTTGAGTCACATTTCAGGGCACGGGGACACATCAACGCTTGTGGAAGCACGGCACAAATCTCGCATGTAACAAACAAAAAAACTCACGAGGCGACCGTGACTTGTATGGCGATTGACGCCAAGTCTGTGATGTTCTAGAAGGGCTCGGGGAGTTGAATTTGGCGACAAATTCTGTAGAGTTAATGTCTAACAAAAAAAACATTCTCAAAAAAATAAACGTTTTCAGAATGTGCACTTCCCCACCCCCATCCTCCAAAATGAATTATTATCGGAACCAAAACTGTCGAATGTTTTGTATTTCCAAAGTACGCCTCTGTGTATCTGGCGGTGTTAAATGGTAAAGAGTCGAAATAGGAATTGAGATGCTTCGATAGCCTAACTTTCAGAACGTGGACACAGCCCTCCGTTGGTGATATCACCTTACACAGTCAACTTCAGCATCCCATACAGAGCGAGCGAGTGTCACGCACACAGCATCAGTTACATCCACGAACACACAGGTAATGCAGCTCACTCACCCATGTTGACGAAGCTCATGACCATGTCAGCGTCGCTCAGAAAGTTGCTCTCCTGGATACTCGTCAGATGTGACGCTCCCAGCAGAGGTGGTGGTCCACGGCCGATGAGCACGGATGATGGTGGTGACGATCCCTGCTGCTGCTGCTGCTGGTTCTGATACTGATAATGATATTGAGCAGAACCCACGGTGCCACCACCACCACCGCCAGCCTCTGCAGGCATGGAGTTGTACAAGTCCAGCATGAAGCGTGGAGCCGCGCTCTGCCTGCCGGTGGGAGCCGGGGGTCGGGGTCGATGAGGCAGCCCCAGGATGGAGAGGATCTCCCTCTGCAGCTCCCTCCTCTCGTGAGAGCGCAGCTGACGGTGGATGAAGCTGGATCGGACCGTGTCCGCGCTCGCTCCGCGCGGACCCTGGTGCCATGAGAGGGCGATGCTGCCCAACAGAGCCAAGAGTGTGGCGGGAGAGATCATGGCTGTGACCACGACACCTGCGTCGCACACGCTGCTATGCAGTCGATGCTGTTGAGGCTGGTGCGCGTGTGTGTGTCCTCTCTAGGGCTCGTCACCAATGCGACTCTGGTACCTCTCTTATATCTGATGTCTTGTCGGTTATATTCCTACGTTGTCTCGGTTCAAGTGGCTCGTCACACTTTGTGCTCCGGATGTCCTTGTGTGTCAATGGTGTGGGCTTCCCCCCCCCCCGGTGGGTGTCGATCTTGTTGCTTGTTTCTCAAAGCCCCGATCTCCCTCCCGCCTCTCGTTCTGCCGAGCCGGCGTGCTCTTCTCTCCTTTTATATAAATACCGCTCGCGTATCTCTCACTCCGTCCACTCGTCGCTCCTGTGTCCCTGCTCGCCCTCTCTCTCTTTCTTCGCGCGTCACTCGTCCGCTCAGCCCCGCTCCCCTCTCTCCCCTCTCTCTCCCCTCTCTCTCTCTCTCCCGTCGCTGTCCCGATCTCTTGGGACGGGTCGTGGCTTCTGCGTGCGCGGCAACAGACAGGCACGCGGTGGAGTCTCCCAAGTTCACCTACAAGAGTGGAGCACACATCGTGCCCCACCGTGTCTGCCCTGCAGCGTTTGACACTTGTCAAACAAACAAAAAAACACCCCAACCAACCCAACACACTGACTTCTGCGCACAAGCAGTCCGGATTCTATAAATTACCTCCCTTTTATTACTCACGTATACAGTGTATAATTTGATAGATATAAATAATGTCGCTGCTAATTGCCTTGCCTTACACGCCTTCTTCTCACGAATAGCTATAAGCTCGCAAGCCTGCGTAGTGTGACGGGCAAAGAGACGCACTCATGGTCCCGTACCCGCTATCACGCGACGGGCACTCAACGCGTGCTACCTCGGTGGCAATCAATAATCGTCTTATTCAGCTTCCTTCCTTCCTCCCCTCTTAGCTTTCCTTCACTCGGCTCTCGAACGCCGCCGTTGTTTTTCCCCCTAAGGTCCCGTGACCGCGACGAACGGCCACGCGAACACGCGCTTCGCCCTCTGCCTCCGCGCCGTCTTCATCCTGAATCCCAGACCTTAGAGCGAACGACAAAGGGGAGGAGGAGTAGGGAGGAGGAGGAGGAGAGGGCGAGAGGAGTCGGCGGCGATGTGCGAGGGTCCAGTCGGCGTCAGGCTGTTGGGGGGGTGGGGGGCTGCTGCTGCTGCTCCGCTACATAGTCACGGTTAGACACCACGAGCAGAGCGCGCTCTGTGTGGCAATCTCGCCCCCTCGCTGCTGACCCAGAATAAGCCACCAAAGCCACCACCTCCACTCGCTCTGTTTGCTGCCCGCTCATTATTTTTCTCCCCTAACCACCACTTCCCCCCCCCTCTCTACTTCGACGATCACCCCCACCCCTCAGCATTCTACCCCCCCCCCACCACTCTAGCCCCCACCCCCACCACCCTAGCCCCCACCACCACCACCCAGCGCTCGCTCTCCTAACCACGCGCAATAGATCCCACCCCTCGCCCACGTTGGCGGAGCGCTCGTAAGGAGGATGAGACTGTGCAACACGTGTGCGTGTGTGAGTGCTCGCGCGTGTGCGTGAGTGAGTGTGCGCGTGCGTTTGTGTGAGCTTGCGTGTGTGTGAGCGTGTGTTTTTTTTCGCGCGCGTGTGAGTGTGTGCGTGTGTGTGAGTAAGTGTGCGCGTGTGTGTTTTTGCGCGCGTGTGTGTGGGTGAGTGTGTGCGCGCATGTGTGTGTGTGAGTGTGTGCGTGTGTGTGAGTAAGTGTGCGCGCGTGTGTATTTGCGCGCGTGTGTGTGAGTGTGTGTGCTCGCGTGTGAGTGTGCGCGCGCGTGTGTGGGTGAGTGTGCGCGCGTGTGTGTGTGTGAGTGTGCGCACGTGAGTGTGTGCGCGCGTGTGAATGGGTGAGTGTGTGCGCGCGTGTGAGTGTGTGTGAATGTGTGTCCGCGTGTGTGTGTGAGTGTGTGCGCGTGTGTGTGAGTGTGTGCGCATGTGTGTGAGTGTGTGTGTAAGTGTGCGCGCGCGTGTTTGCGCGCGTGTGTGTGCGCGCGTGTGTGTGTGAGTGTGTGCGCGTGTGTGTGAGTGTGTGCGCGTGTGTGTGTGCCCGTGTGTGTGAGTGTCTGCGCGCGTGTGTGTGAGTGTGTGCGCGCGTATGAGTGTGTGTGCATGTGTGTGTGTGTGAGTGTGTGCGCGTGTGTGTTTGAGTGTGCGTGCGTGAGTGCGCGCGTGTGTGTGTGAGTGTGTGCGCGCGTGTGTGTGTGTAGTGTGCGCGTGTGTGTGTGTGTGAGCGTGCGCGCGTGTGTGTGAGTGTGTGTGTGTGCGCGTGTGTATGTGAGTGTGTGCGCGTGTGTGTGTGCGTGTGTGTGTGCGCGTGTGTGTGAGTGTGTGTGTAAGTGTGCGCGCGCGTGTTTGCGCGCGTGTGTGTGCGCGCGTGTGTGTGTGAGTGTGTGCGCGTGTGTGTGAGTGTGTGCGCGTGTGTGTGTGCGCGTGTGTGTGAGTGTCTGCGCGCGTGTGTGTGAGTGTGTGCGCGCGTATGAGTGTGTGTGCATGTGTGTGCGCGTGTGTGTTTGAGTGTGCGTGCGTGTGTGAGTGCGCGCGTGTGTGTGTGAGTGTGTGCGCGCGTGTGTGTGTAGTGTGCGCGTGTGTTTGTGTGTGAGCGTGCGCGCGTGTGTGTGAGTGTGTGTGTGTGCGCGTGTGTATGTGAGTGTGTGCGCGTGTGTGTGTGTGCGTGTGTGTGTGCGCGCGTGTGTGAGTGTGCGTGCGCGCGCGCGTGTGTGAGTGTGCGTGTGTGTGTGAGTGTGTGCGCGTGTGTGTGTGAGTGTGTGAGTGTGTGTGCGCGTGCGTGTGTGAGAGTGTGTGTGCTTGTGTGTGTGAGTATGTGCGCGCGTGTGTGTGAGTGTGTGCGCGCGCATGTGAGTGTGTGTGAATGTGTGCGCGCGTGTGTGTGTGTGAGTGTGTGTGAGTGTGTGCGCGCGCGTGTGAGTGTGTGTGAGTGTGTGCGCGTGTGTGTGTGAGTGTGCGTGTGTGTGTGAGTGTGTGCGCGCGCGTGTGAGTGTGTGTGAGTGTGTGCGCGTGTGTGTGTGAGTGTGCGCGCGTGTGTGTGAGTGTGTGTGAGTGTGTGTGCCTGGGAAGCTCACTGCGCTGCGAACCCGGCTCACCGAGTTCGATTCCCGCTCGCGGCCAACAGCTTTGACGATCATCTGAACCGGCTCTTGCTCCTCCCCTAGGTCGACTCAGCCTCAATTGAGTACACGGTGCGATGTGTAAACATCGCCGCGAGGGAGACAAAGGCGGCCGGGCGTGGTGCTGGCCTAATAAATGAACTGAACTGGACTGCTGCTGCTGTTGATGATGATCATTATGTTCAGACTTTAAGGTGAATCCACTTCTGGATGACGACCTTCAGGCCGTTGCGGGCCGTGGGAGTACGTTTGACCATACTTCCTCACACTGGTCAGTACGGCGGGGTTGGCGAATGGGGTGCAGGGGGGGGACCCAGGAGCGGATCGTGAACTCGCCACCGATAGCAGCCGTGGCCGGTAATCGAGCTCGGATGGCTGGGTTCGTAACGCGGTGCCCTAACCACTGCGCCACCGCTCCACCCAATGACTACGGACAGTATAGCCTGTAGCTGTATACAATCACACACGTGCGTGTTTCGTGGGCTCATTATGTCGACGTGAACACAATTATGTACACACGCAAACTGTACGCTGCATCACAGTGTGACTATGTGCCGTTGGGGAGAGTGGTGGCACAACGGTTTGGACCCTGCGATATGAACCCGGCGACCGAGGTTAAATCCCTACCGCAGCTGTGACATCAGTGACGAGGGATGTTTGAACCGGTCCTGCCCCCCTCCCCTTCACCAAACCCGCGCTGACCATCGTGGTAAAGGATGGTCAAGCAACACCGACTCGGAGTGTGGTAGCCTTAATCCCAGGAGTGAATTAACGCATGTCAACCCGAGCTAGCATGAAACATAAATATATAAAGGACTCAATGCCCGATTCACAAACACGAAGGAGGCATGCAGAGCCGTCCCTAGGGTATGGCGAATCGGTGCGACCGCCCCGGGCCCCGCGCTTGGGGGGGGGGGGGGGGGGGCTCCGGGCTTCGACTTTCACGGTGTCAGATGTAATAGTTAAGGTTTAGTTTGAATGCGTCGTGGGGTCCTGCATCCCCCTCCCCCTGTGGACTGCTCAGTGCGGCATCACAGCAAACACACTCCCCTACTATCGACCTGATTGTCTGGCTCGAGCGCCTCAATGTAAAATCACAGCTGTTGCTCTACAGCGGCGGTCTTCATTGCAAGGCCCGTAGGCCACTGGCGGCCCCTGGTGGCCTTTAGTGCGGCCCCCGACAATACACACAACACGTGACACCCCCCCCCCCCATATCGTCATCATTGTGCCGCTGTTAAACCCCAATGGTTTCAAATGTGTGGCGGCCCTCAGTGAAGAACACTGCTCCACGCTAACATCAGCCGCACAAAGAAGAAGGCCACATCATGCACGTGTTCCTGTTGAATGTATCATGACGCGAAATGTATTATTTCTTTACATTGGTAATATCTTTGGGGCAGTCCATAAATGACGTCACGCGATTTTGGACAATGTTTGCCCCCTCCCCTCGTCACAAAAAGTCAGACCCCCCTCAAATATGACGTCACAAAGCTCTGCCCCCCCCCCCGCCCAAAAAAAACCACGCTTCAAATCGCTTTAAACTATTGCCATTGTAGTGCGTATTTAATGTGGCGCTGCACTCTGATGTTGTAGGAGAAAACATGTATCAAAAAGTCGATTTAATTAAGTAGAACGTGTTGTCTATATTTATTTAAAGTTGCGCATTTTTACGTGACGTCACATTTCTCAACCCCCACCCCCTCGTCACAAATGTCTGACACCCCCCCCCCCCCCCCTAGGTGCGTGACGTAATTTATGGACGGCCCCTTTGCAAACCTAACGCTTCTGTTGTGCGTGAGTTCCTTCCTTGCTTTGTTGGAAATCTTCGAGTCGCAGTAAAGACTCCACGTTACAATGCCAAGGAGCGTATCATTTCCACACGACAACTGGGACTGGCGTTCCACCAAGCGGAGCTCACCTGGGAGTCGGTCTTGCTTTGAGATATAAACCACGGCATGTAATGTTCTTGGTTCTTTCGGTAAAGTAACGTAGATAGAAAATTTTAATAAAATTAAAATAAATGTCATTTATTACTAAATAAAATTTAAATAAATGTAATTTATTAATAAATGTAATTTATTTTAATTGTATTAAAATTTTCTATCCACGTGACTTTACCGAAAGATCAATCTTAATTTGAAGCTTTCGTGACTGCAGGAATCCATACTCTTTGGTTCTTTCGGTAAAGTCACGTAGGTAGAAAAAATTATAGATCACGACGTTTCTATCGCAACACAAGCAATCGTCATCAGGTGTGAAACAAACACAGCAGGAGGACTGCTACCAAAATAACCCACAATATTAAATTAATTTTAATTTCATTTTAATTTTCTATCTACGTGACTTTACCGAAAGAACCAAAAATAGGAATTCCTGCAGTCACGAAAGTTTTAAGCCACGGCATGTAACGTTCACGTATTAACGCGCGGACGTTCAGAAAAGGAAATGGAACAAACGTTGAAAAGTGTAAAAAAAAAAGCGTGGAGATAAGCACGCTTAGAGTGACACTTCCACAAAGAGGAGTCCGTGCAATGGAGAACAAACGCCAGTTATTTACACAATCTTTGACAGCAGGCTTGGGCAGGACATACGGCAATAAGCAATGATGACCCTTCGTCGAGTCTAATGACGGAGCAGAAGCCAAAGGAGGGAACACATCTGCGATGACGTCCACTGTGAATGTGGACGTCACTGGTGGACGTCACTGTGAAGGTGGACGTCATGAAATCCGCTCACATGCGGGTGTCTGGTTGAACGCTCCATCGTCCGTCGGAGAGATGGTGACGGCTTGGCAAGGCCTTCATCCAGCAGTGGATGCAGAACCGGCCCTAGACCTTTGGGGGCCCTAAGCAAAATTTGGTTGGAGGCCCCTTTGATGTATGATTTTTTTCACCCACTAGCTAGCAGTGACTCTAGGGGGCCCTCTGCTGGCTACGGGGCCCTTTGCAATTGCAAGGGTCGCTTAGTGGCTGGGCCGGCTCTGAGTGGATGGGTCATTGCTGATGATGGGTGGCAGCGATGATGGTGGGCCTGAGCTGACGATGACTTGGATGAGAATCCACGCTCTTAACATTTTGAGTCAGCTGTCAGAAGCGCATCAATCTGACAATAAACCGGATACTACAGTTATCTTGCATTATATATATGATTTATGTAGAAATATAAAAGGTTGAGGTGGCCAAGTGGTAACAGTGACGTCGACTGTGTCATAGCTGGCACTGCTAAAATTCAGGTTTCGAATCTGGACAGCTACAGTACCTATGGTGAAGCCGGATTCTCAAAAATATAGAGTTGTTGGGTTCAATCCGGTTACCAATTACTGAACACAAATACCATAACTTTCTTCATTAAGCTTATTCCAGCTCTGAGAATGAACACAATGACCGTTTGATAAACATGTGATGAACACTCTTTGCAGGGCATTAAAAAAAAAAGCTTTCCCTCGGGTGGATAGGGAGACCGTCTGAATTGAGACTCTATTTAATGCATTGATTTTTTTCGGAGTAATTCTCTGACACAGTGTGTGATTGACATTCTAGTCTTGTACTCTTAGTTCTTTCGGTAAAGTCACGTAGGTAAAAAATGAAATTAATAAAAAATAAAAACAATAAAATCACGACGTTTCGGAGGCAACACAAGCTTCCGTCTTCAGGTGAAACTGTCACAGCAAAAAGTCTGTATCAAGTGGAGAGAAGTCCCAAGAGGTACGACCTTCTAGTCTTGTGCATGGCCAGTATGTACCCGAGCTAAATGCCAAAGTCAAGGACTGCTCGTCGCGAGAGGGCTTCAGGAGAGAGTTTGTGTCGTGTTGCTCTCGCTCGTTCATTGAAGGAGCGCAGACTCCAGTGATTTACTCATTCAAGGGGGTGCACTGCTTACTGCGTCTCATTACACGATGCCAAAAGTGCTGAAATATATTATTTGGGTCTTTCGGTAAAGTCACGTAGATAGGTTCAAAGAAAATAACAAAAAAAGACGACGTTTCGATCGCAACACAAGCGGTTTTTGAACCTATCCATGTGACTTTACCGAAAACACACAAAGAATATGAATTCCTGCAGTCACGAAAGCTTCAAATGCTGAAATATAATTTGGAGTAAAAAAAACAACAACGATTCAAACTTTCTAATTTCACCTCATACGTGGGGAACATGTTTGTTTAATATATATTATTTTTTCTCAACTAGCGCGTGACCACTGAAGAAGCAGTGAACACGTCAGAGCTCTAAACACCCAGAAGCACTTCTATAAACTTGCACTCGCGCACAGTATATAGAGAACGATTAATAGTAAATTATATCAGCAAACATTACATGCAATGTTTGTAATGTTTGTTTAAAGAGCTGAACTGTGAGTAAACAAACTCGCGTAAACAGAATTAATCCCACGCGTGGCTTTCAATCGAGTGACCTTAACATAAGGCAGAGAGGGCAAAGCCAGAGGCTTTCTTTATACTGAGCGCGACGACGTGGGAATCAGCACTGAGCAGCCCATACAAAGTGCCACGTGTAACTCAAATGCGTTTACGCAGTTGTGGCTCACATCGACTGTTTTTTGTTTAAACTACTACTTCTTTATTTTTTAACTCACCGATAAAGGCCCACTGAGCTATATAGCTCTTTTCCCAGATGAGACCTCGCCACAAATGTATAGCAACCAAATTACTCGAAACGCGCGGTGACTCTGAACGAGGGAGGGGGGAAAATCCCCGGGAGGACCCAGAGAAAAATCCACGCCAAGACGACTGGGAGAGATACACGCAAACTTCTAATATATATTTTGATTTAAAACTTTCGTGACTGCAGGAATTCATATTCTTTGGTTCTTTCGGTAAAGTCACGTAGATAGAAAAAATAATAAAGTGAATAAAAAAAAATCCAAATATATATTTAGGCATCGAACCCACGACCTCCTGTATACCAGGCGAGGTAGTTAACATCTCGCCGCTGTGGCGCCAATAGGAAGGGGTGGGGGGGGTCTAAGCAGATATACATTTTGCGGGGGGGGGGGGGTGAGGATGGAGGGGACAAAGTTGGGAGCATTGTTACATCCCTCTCGTGCTCCTGATTATCATCTCCGCAATGTTTCTTCTGGACCCCATAGCAATGCAGACAAAGTGAATGGGACCGACGCTATATACTCGCTGGTCTTCCGTACATGCTAATGAACAGAGCGGTCACAATTGGACATTGTCAAACAATCCACAATCTGCAAATCAGTTGTTACTTGCCTTGCACGTGAACGGGGCGGATTAGCAGATACACGCGACATGGGCCAGCCACGGGGATTTGAGACGAAGAAAGCCCGCTATTATAAATCACCCCCAACACGTGTTGGAGCACATAATTAGTCGTGGAATATTGTCTGTAGTCTGAGCTGGCTCAGTGCGTTTGACCTCAAGCCAATTTGTTTGAAGTCTGCACTGGGAACACTGCAAAAGTCATAATATATATTTTAAAAAAAAATGACGCACACGCACTGCTAGAGGCAGACAAAGTTAGGTTTCGCAGGTACGGACACTATACTGTAGTAATAAAAAAAACGCCAATTAACAAGTCGCAGGCAGATGCAACGGTGGTGCCATCCAGGTAACAAGCGATTGGCAGACACATTAACTTTGTTGGCCTTACAAGGCCCTAGGCTCACAATTCTGTAAGTCACTGCGTATGAAGCCTCGATGGCCACATTGTGGTACGACGTGCAGTTTATAAGCTCAACATCCGTAATATGACTTGAAACACTGGAGGCATATTGCAGCAGTGAAAATGTATGACTGTACCGTACCGATGAGTCCTAATGTGGACGGAACAAGTCTACCACAGCTGTTGCTTCACTGCTGCTTGTTGACATGGCCACGTGTTCTCAAGTCTATTTGGCGGTGGTTCTGAACGACAACATCACCACGCATTCAGATCTGTTGTAGTTGGTGGTCTGGATAAGACTGAGAACTCCTGTCGATTGAATGCTGCACACCTTTGTGACATTGTTCAATCCAGTTTATTTCAGTTTTCAGTTTCAGTTTTCCTTTATTTAGTATAGCCCTGTGAGCCATTCGGCTCTTGAATCAGGTGCAACCGCAACAAACCAAAAACAAAAACATGAACAAGAAAACATATTAAAGTGACTGTGTGACTATGTGCAAACATAAAATCCAAGAAAAGACAGCTAAATATTGCAGAAAAAGCACCGTACACCAACGCTGTGTGCAAAAAAAACCTAATTCATGGCCTTACCCCCGAACTCTTGCTGTGCTTCTCGAATGTTCCCGGTCAGCACGCGTTAGCGTTATCCTGACACGTGCTCATAACGACACAATTACAGAGAGATAGAACGTTTAGATATACACAACATATGTAGAACCATGCACGACCAAATATATAAATGAAATAATGGCAATAAGATAAAATATCTTAATCACGAATGTAATGCTTCTACGTAATAGCAAGCACTGCGTGCATCTTTACTGTTCTGATATCCAGAGGCGTTACTGAATGACAGATTTGCCAGGCTTATACAATAATTGGCTGTGAATGATACTGTGCTTATTTGCCATTTTGTCTAACTATGCCTTTACCGCCCCCGATTACGTTGAATAATCCCTTCTTAGATCTAACATCAATCTCCACACGGTGTCGGGGGAGGTCTCTCCCTCTCTTCTGCTGCTCCCATTGCATGTCATCCTATCCCAGGATAAAAAAAAATATTTTAGTTTCAATCCCAATTGTTATTTGTTACGTTTCGATACGGGGCGGGCGACTATTGGCAATTTTGCGTTGGTGTGAACACAATCTCCAATATGCGCTTGTGTCAAAGGGGCCGTCCATAAATGACGTCATGCACCTAGTGGGGGGGGGGGTCAGACATTTGTGACAATGTGTGACGAGGGGGGTGGGGGTTGAGAAATGTGACGTCACAAGAAAATGCGCAACTTTAAATAAATATAGACAACACGTTCTACTTAATTAAATTGACTTTTTAATAAATGTTTTCTCCTACAACATCAGAGTGCAGCGCCACATTAGATACGCACTACAATGACAATAGTTTAAAGCGATTTGAAGCATGTTAAAAAAAAATTGGGGGGGGGGGGGTCTGACTTTTTGTGACGCCGTGTGACTCGGGGAGGGGGGGGGTTAAAATCGTCCAAAATCGCGTGACGTCATTTATGGACGGCCCCAAAAGGATCGTGTGGGAATTATTAAGCACCATTGGCTTCCGGGACGGTGATGCCAGTCGGCTGAACATGACGCAGCTGTGCCGAACTGTCCTATGAATGTTGCCGCTGTTCATTGTTACAAGAAGAGTGGAGCAAATACGGTGTTCTACTAACACACAACATGCATCGCTTGGCATTGCATGGTCACTGAAAGCCACGTTATCACACAGACCGTGCATGCTAAAGTTCAATCGGAGGTATTTTCAAGGCTTGTTTTTTTCCCCCTTTCTATGTAGCCGTTAGAAATATCTGAGAAAATGCCAAAGTACATTTTTTGGACGATTTCTACATCGTCGTCCTCGGTACAATTGTAGCAATCGCAAGTGGCGGGGACATTGTTCCCATCGAGCCTCCTCTTCCTTATACGAGCACGAGTTGACTGAAGTGCAACGTTGTTGTGAAAGAAAGCAAAGCCATAATTTGGTCGGGTGTGTCACACAGCGCTCCAGTGTTTGTACAGGGCGAACAAACAACGACACGTGTGAATAATTGCTGCGCACATCATGGAAAACATGTGGCCTCTTCAACGAGAGCGACGCATGGGTTTGTTCGAGACGTGATCAATGAAAAGGTATCTTCGATCAGAATCCAGGGTATGCTTGTGTTGTATGTATGTTGAACTTCTTTCACACCGTACGTAGCCAACCGTGGGGAGGAAAACAAACTAAACACACACAAAAAAGCAGTTCTAAAGGAAATGAGTTTTCAATCGAGATTTCAAAGTGTATAGCTCCACTGGTTTCCTAATATCGAGGGCACATCCCTTTGCCAATCGACTGCTGGGTAATTGCTTCTCTGGGCCATGACATCCTGGTGGGTTATTTGACCATACTTCACTGCACTGGTCAGTAGAGGCTGGTCTAAAGGGGAGCCCAGGACCGGTTCAGTTATTGGTCACCACTGATCTGTTTCCTGCCCATAGCAATACGGTTCAGGGGCTAAATGCCAATGTCGATGTCTGCTCGTCACGAGAGGGCTTCGGAAGAGAGTTTGCGCTGTTGTGCTATTCCTCCTATGCTGAAGGAGCGCAGGGTGCGGTGGTTTGCAATGTGGGCCGTAGTTTCTAGTTACGTGGCCACAATCGCACCAATGTGGCCTGTCTCAATTTTGTTTCCATTTACGAAGGGCATAGTGCACGCCGGCCCGTCGATCTTCTGCAGTGAGTGGTTCGTGGTTCCTCCGGTGTTGATTAGCCGCTGCTGATGTTAACCAGGACTAGTAATCAAACCAAGGTTAACTGGGTTCACAGCCATAGTGTGCTAATTATCTCTGTGCCACTTGCTCCTGATGTGCCACCCTTTGTATTCAATATTTTTAAAAGCAAATTACGTTCAGACAGAATTTACTCGTATATTGGAATTCTATGTAATCATACAAAGTATGTAATTAAATACGTGTTGCGTTCCTTTAATCAACCCCATGTAAAGGAAAGTTCCTTTTATCTGCACTAATATCGCGGATCCTGTTTTCCGTGGTGTTAATCCGCGATTTGACTCATTCTTATCCGTTGGGCTAAAACATTTGAAGATAAACTCGCGGATAATAGGAGTCACGTGTAATAGGGCCGCGGATAAAGGAGCACCCCTGCATCGTGTTATGTCATCTTCTGTCTATGTTACATAGCATATCTATCAGGGTCACCAACAATTATAAGTGAATAAACCATGTGCAAGTTAACTGAAAATATGTATTTATTCAGTTTGATAATGCAGATGAAACTAAATATAGTTGAGTTTTGAATGTGATGCAACTACACACATGCATGTATCGGGCATTTGCTAATGCAATTTCATCAAGCGATTCTAGATTTGAAGCTTTCGTGACTGCAAGGATTCATACTCTTAGTTTTTTCGGTAAAGTCACGTAGATAAAAAAATGAAATTAAAATTAATAAAAATGAAATAGCCATCTGGCTATCATGAGAGATTCGTTCATGAGGCGATCCACATATACAAACACAGAGACAATTTTAACCGAGAAGATGGATTCTGGCTTAGCAATCATTGGAAGGACGTAATAAACCATTTCGATACACATTAGGGTGGGTAGAATAATACATAGTGTTATGTTGAAATGTATAAGGTATAGGGTGGTTTATAGCAGAGGTGGGACAAAGTCATTGTTATGCAAGTCCAAGTCGAGTCGCAAGTCATCAAATTCATGACTCGAGTCTGACTCGAGTCCAAGTCACATGACTCGAGTCCACATCTCATAGGTGGGACAAAGTCATTGTTATGCAAGTCCAAGTCGAGTCGCAAGTCATCAAATTCATGACTCGAGTCTGACTCGAGTCCAAGTCACATGACTCGAGTCCACACCTCTGGACTTTATAGTAATACAGTATATAATTTAATGTTGGGTTTATCTATGGCAGTATATAGTACGGTATATGCTCGTGTGATGTAAGAGAATAAAGTTTAGATGGAAGCATATTATATAATTTTTACGACGTAAAATTGTAATGTATTACTTGCTGTTAGTAACTCAGCTTATTGTAGAGTATAGTAAGTATACTGATGGTGCTATGCAGTTTATACTTTAGTTTTTTATGTAGTTTATACTTTAGTTTTCTACGTGGTTGTTTAGTAACTGCAGCTACATATCAATAACATTCCTTTCCTTTGTTAATGCTACTCCCTGCACCCCCCCTTGGTGCTGTTGATCCTGCATAATGCATGGGCATAATATGCCTTTGAAACCCCCCCCGCCCACCTCCTACGCATTTTTCATGAATATGCTAAATTCCTCTTCATATGCACATTCTTTTTTGTTAAGGCGCTCTTCCACCTCCAACCCAGTTTATATATAAGCTCCTAGCTTGGTAGTGTCTCATTCTTCACCTGAAGACGGCTGCTTGCGTTGTAGCCGAAACGTCGTGAGAATTATTTCATTTTATTATGTTTTATTTTTATTATTTTATTACTTCCCTTCTACGTGACTTTACCGAAAGAACCAATAAGATGAATCCCTGCAGTCACGAAAGCTTTAAATCGAAAAATAAAATAATAAAAATCACGACGTTTCGGAGGCAACACAAGCCTCCGTCATCAGGTGGGACAGTCACAGCCAGATTTGCTGCATCAAGTGAGACACATCACTGGAAGGGATGGGTGGTGGCCGATGGTCTCGGATAATCACAGAGTCGTGGTCAGGGAATGTAACGCACCTGAGAGGCACGTCCGCCAAAGAGATGGAACGACAAAATCACGTGTCGGTGGATCATTGCGTTGCGGGGTTGACAGGTGATGGAACAGCTTGGAGAAGCCTTCATCCAGCAGTGGATTGACCATGGCTGATGATGATGATAATGATGCGGAATACTCAAGTGACAAAAAGCCGTGATGATGATGCTGCTGCTGATGTATTACAACAATAACGTACGTGGGAAAGTTAAATCCAGCATTGAGAAGTTGATAAACAATCCGTAACGGTTATCTAAACATTAAAAAAGATGTAACCTTCAACGTGTTTATTATAATCCACTCATTCATTTACCATGTGTTTAGTTGTCCCTTTGTATTGTGTCCTCTGAAATGCAAATGACGCAATGCCTAATTCCGCTTCTACGTCTGCCAGGAGCGTGGCTGTTTGATCAGGCGTTCGTCCGCAGCGCCTTTAAAACTTGAGCCCTAAACACTCGGGCGGACGTGAAAGGGCACGCGCATGCACTATGTCGAACTCCTTTCGCACACCGTTACCGAGTAGCCAACCGTGCCCATCAGAGTCGTTGCCCCTCTCGTAGGGGTTAGGCCACGCTTCTAATTACAAGCCGCGCCGCAGATGCCCCCCCAAAGAACGTTTTGTATGAACCCCCGGAGGGATGATGGACTGAGTCAACCCCCATCCAGGATTTCGCCTCTAAACCTTCTGATTGCGAGCCGCTCGCTCTACCGCAGCGGTCCCCAACCCCCGGGCCGCTACCGGTCACGTGGCCTGTTAGGAACCGGGCCGCACAGCAGCAGGGAGGTGAGAGCGGTGAGTTCGCGCGTGGAACCCGCCAAATATTTATTGACCACTTCCGTCCGCGCCTCTTTCCCGCACTGCGCATTTGTCTCACTCACAGTTTTGGTGAGCCCACAAGCTGCTAACCCCTAGCAGCCAAAATGAGTAAAAAACAAACGTCGCTGGAAAGTATATTTATTGTTTTATATTTGTATTATTTTTATATTTGTATTATTTTATTGTTTCCCTTCTACGTGACTTTACCGAAAGAACCAAGAATATGAATATGTGCAGTCACGAAAGCTTTAAATCAAAATTTCGTCGCTAGAGAGCTTCTTTGAAAACGGGCAAAGACCCAATGATGACCCCCCCCTGTCCGTGAAAAAAATTGTCTTCCACGAATAATTCAACAAAGTATCGACGGGTGCACGATTTCGACTCCCGGCCCGCAGCTCTGCAGCGGCTCGCCCTTGAAGGGCCTCCGCCTAGAGCGGCGTTCTTCGTTCGCAAGGCCCCGCGGGCCACTAGCGGGCCTATTGGTGGCCTTTAGTGCGGCCCTTTGACATGCGACCCCCCCCCCCCCCCCCGACAATACACAAAGAGTGAAAACACCACCCCATCATCATCATCGTCGTCGTGCTGCTGTCAAACCCCCAACGATCATTCAGACTCTGCCTTCTCGACAGACCTGTTCTCCACCTGAAGACGGTTGCTTGCGTTGTGGCCGAAACGTCGTGAGAATTATTTTATTATGTTTTATTATTTTATTATTTTCCTTCTACGTGACTTTACCGAAAGAACCAAGAAGATTTTAAATGTGTGGAGGCCCTCACACTGATGATGTCTTATCGGCGAAAGTGCCCCCACCCCCGCTCCACCGCCCCCTCTGAAAGTTAGTGAAGACCACTAACTTAAAGTGTTGGGAGAGTTGGGAGCACCCACACTTTACCCCACCACACGCGGCCTGCCGATCGACTGACCGTGACGAGCCCTGCCGTGTGGACAGAGGCAGACTCAAGAAAGTTGCCCCTTTGTTTCAGTCACATTTCAAACGAGCAAATAAAAAGGTACCAAGCTGCCTGAGAAATTACATTGTTAGTCAGTGTGCACCGGCTGCTTAGACATACGGTTCAGAAACACGGTCATGAATAAAAAAAAACGTAGAACAATAAATGTAAAGTGGATGTACTTGAAATTACTTTGAGAGACAGAAAGACGAACATTTGGATTAGAGAATACATGCAAGTTAATTACATCCTATTAAGAAATAGTAAAGCGGGCTTGGAGAAGACACGCCATGGCTAGAAGGGATGATGTTCAATAATAATAATGAACGGAATGGAAGCCAAGAAACGTGTCTGAGGGAGCATCCAACGAGGAGATGGAGTAATGGAATGAGATAATGTGCAGGTGCTAACTAGGTGGATTGTCACATCGCAGGACCTTGAGAGTTGGAGGCAGTTTAGGGGGAGACAATTCATGCAACAGTGGGTTCACCATTGTCAATGATGATGATTTTGATTTAAAGCTTTCGTGACTGCAGGGATTCATCTTCTTGGTTCTTTCGGTAAAGTCACGTAGAAGGGAAATAATAAAATAATGAAAGTCAAATATGTAATAATGTGTTATTTTTATTATTTTATTATTTCCCTTCTACGTGACTTTACCGAAAGAACCAAGTAAATGATGATGATGATGGTGGTTAAATGAAAAAACGTAAATTCCCAAGCCTAATTAAGCATATTATAATTATAAAAATGTATCCAGGAAGCCACACTGATCCCTAGGACTCTTTTTCAGGAGGATCCAGCATTATTTTTTTTCAAAGATGTTTTCCGCCAATTAATGATGAGCATGTTTATAGAAAAGGAAGGAAACTGGAGCATCCGGATAAAACCCACGCGCACGAGGGGGCAACGCTCTATCCCCGCACAAATGGAAACAGGTGGCGATAATATTATTGGTTCTTTCGGTAAAGTCACGTAGATAGAAAATACATAAAAAATAAAAAATAATAAAATATTTTTTTTATAAAAAATAATACATTTTAAATAATGAAAGCATAAAAACCCACGACGTTTCGATCGCAACACAAGCGGTCTTCATCAGGCGGAGAGAAAAGAGGGGTCAATAAGTCCACTCGCTGTACTGCCTTCTGCTGAGACAGGGTATAACTCATCGACGTTAACGCGAAGGGAGTTTCACAGCCCATCTGTGCGGTGATCCACCAACCCTGGCTGCTGCTGGATTACAGTCACGTGCATAGCCACCACCACCACTGCCGCCTGGCTGGAAAAGGGGGGGCATCGTTATTATCGTTATTAAGCATCGCGTGCAAAGACAGTCCCTCTGTGGTTCCTGAGATGACACACCCAGCCAACCGGGCGGGATTGAACCCCACGGTGGCATGCAAGGGATGAAACATTTTAAACGTCGTTAAAAAAAATGTGGAACCCAGCAGGGGTGGGTGGTTAGTTGGGGGGGGGGGAATTAGTGAGCAGATGTCTGAGCATGAACTTCTCTGTTGTTTGCTTGCAACGTCGCTGAGTTGCCCTCGTGTTGTGAACACGTTGCTGGTAATGGTTAAGAGTTGTGGTTTCAGAGCCAGACCTCACAGCCTACGAGTTATGTTTCACAATGAACAAATGCATCCGATGTTTTGCGCAATTGACAATAAGAAAACGGGGCACGGCTTTATAGACTGTCAAAGTGCAAAATGTGCGTTAAGCTGTTGTAATATGCAGAACATAACAACAAACTGATATTTAATCTGCAGATCAAGGAGTGTAGAACTTGTGGAGAATCAGGACGCATTGCAAAGTTGAAAGCTCGTCAATCAGCGGGCGACATTTTAATGGACGTTGCTTAAAATAGAATTTTAAGTCAATTTAATGAATCTGGATACAATATTTTCCAGAATAGTAAAATTAAGCAATGGAAAAATGTTAAGTGGTGCTATGTATCACGGTTTGTGTGTACGGTAGTGTCATGAAATAGCAGTAATTTAATTCCCTGTTTTGCTTATATCCTGATAATAATTGACAGCCTTTTGTCTACCCTCTGTTCTATCTACGCCTTCAAAACTGTGTCGGTCATGGAGATTGTTTGGCCATATTTCACCACACTGGTCACTGCGGGTTGTTGAACAGAGAGCCAGGGCCAGTTCAGTAATCGTAGCCAGGGCCAGGAATCAAACTCCGGTGGCCGAGTTCATAGTGCAGTGCGTTAAACGACCGCAGCTTCACAACAACAGAATCGTCCAACCTTGGCTCGAATGATGACATCTTCTAAACGATTTTGATTTAAAGCTTTCGTGACTGCAGGGATTCATATTCTTGGTTCTTTCGGTAAAGTCACGTAGAAGAGAAATAATAAAATAATACAAATATAAAACAATAAAAACTATCACGACGTTTCGACTGCAACACAAGCAATCATCATCAGGTGTGAAATCCACAGCAAGAAAAAATGAAAATTTGAAAGATTTCTTGCTGTGGATTTCACACCTGATGATGATTGCTTGTGTTGCAGTCGAAACGTCGTGATAATTTTTATTGTTTTATATTTGTATTATTTTATTGTTTCCCTTCTACGTGACTTTACCGAAAGAACCAAGAATATCTTCTAAACGACCAACGTTTCCCTAGCCGTGCCTAAGTTATTCACTTAGTGCCGTGTGCTGTTGTGTACGTTTCCATCCATAATAAGTCATGTGCCACTGCTGGATGACCTCCCAAAGCCGTCACCTCTCAATATCCTGCAATGTAACAATCCACCAAGTACCTGAACGATCTTCCCAGTGGACGTACTCTCAGATGAGTTCCATTCCGTGGCTGTCACTCCGTTATTAAATATTGATCATTGTCCATCAACTCTTCAGCGTCTTGTCCTGCCAAATTCCACTTTGTTTTCTTTCTCATTAACCTGTGTGCATTAAAAAGAAATGTGATCTTCTTTCTATATATTTGCAATTTAAACCATCTATCAACTATGCTTGGTGCACTTTTTTGGTATTCTATATCTTTTCGTTCATGCTCATTCCTTTGAACCACGTGTCACAGCAGTCAATATGCCGTTAGTATACACTGAATACAACTTTTAATTCTCGGCCAGATTAAAAACTTCAGAAAGCCCAACGTAAAACAAATGTCACATTTATAAAATAATTGAAGTGCCCAGTGGTTTTGTTAAGAGTGATCTGAAATCTTAGTATTATGGAGTTCAAAAGAACTCACAAACTCCTTGTGAAAGACCCAATGCAGAATATCCCTGCGTTTGATTTCCACGAAGCTCATGGTCCAGATGCACAAATGGAAAATTAAAACTCTCCAGTGTGCGACTGTGGTCATCCAGAACAGACCTTACAACGTATAACGGTGCCAATGCCCGATCCACAAATTCGAAGGAGACATCACAGCGATACGCTCTGCTGTTCCTGAAGCAGTTCTCTGGCTTGACCACTTGAATGTGAAATTGTAGTCGTTGCTCTGCATCTACATCAGCCAAACGAAAGAAAAAAAAAATTGCAGCCATTAATCAAACCGTCTTCTGGATGAACGACTCTCATGCTGTGTAGGTCAAGGAGGTTGTTTGTCCACACTTCACCATGCTGGTCATCGTGGGTTGGTGAAGGGTGAACATAGAATCGGTTCAATTGGCCGTACCCAAGAATGTTTACTCAGGTTGTGGGTTTCATGCCGCGGTGTGCTAACCACTGCACCACCACTCCTCCTCCCACATTGGTCCGAAAAAAAACTCACGTAAATGGATGACTAAAAATTCGACACATTCGCTAATAACGCGTTGGCCTTAAAAGGAAAATATATAATAGGCAATGTTTGGAGCAATGGTCCTTCTTATGAGGCGAATGAGGGCTATTGCATAAACAGCTCCTATGTTACGTGTCATTTCCCCCCTTTAATGGCCATAGTGTTATTGACAAATGTGTAGGATTTGTATTAATTGTGCTTGTGCACACACTTCCAAAGCAGCAGCAGCAGCACTAAATAATTAATTTAAATGCTTTACAACAAACACTGCGTTAATCCTATCATAATAAACATTTGCTACATTTCAATGAATCGATGGGAATAAAAAAGAAAATGCAATTAGCCATCTGCCATACAAATTATACGTTTATAGATAGGACATTCTTATAGCTCGTAAGAAACCTAGAGAATGGGATTGAGACACGATGTTTTTTTTGGTTTATTATTAAGGGGCAAGCCAGGACCAGCATCGCTATAGTTGTGTGGTTTGTTTGAAGGCCGTGCTGTGTTGTTCTGATTATCGTCTTGGCAAGGACGTAAGATGCGCGGGATCGTGTACGTGAATGGCATTTACAAGTCAGCGCCGTCGAACGGGATAAACCACAGCAAAGGCGGAACCAAAGGCAAGGCTTTCAAATAAAGTTGCGCAAAGACGTTTTGAAGTGTGTTTTCTCATTACATAAATGCTCTTTTTGAACATATGTTCACTATATGTGAACCCAGAACGGGTTGGACCTCAGGGTGTCTTGTTTATGCATGTGTGGGAGAAAAGTACAAAAAAACCTAAAATAATATTTAAGGTGCGGCTTCACAATCCACTTACTGAATTCAAATAAAACAAAAGAAAATGAAGCTTGTATGTATGTTGAACTTCTTTCGCACCGTACGTAGTCAACCGTGCTGATTGGAGGAGCTGGAGGAAAACACCATCGCATGAATGTAGCAAAAATGGCCCTCACCGAGTAGACATGGATTTACTCAGATTGTGGTGGATTACTCACGTGGCCCGTAATCCGGCATTGTGGAGGCAGCGAGGGGTTGGTGGCTCAAACTCACAAATGTTGTGATGCTCCCTTCCCTCCATGAGAAGGCGGCCCGGCAAAAAATTGTGGGACTCAATCTGTTCCGTCTGTTTGGTACACAAGCGTAGCCCCACTCGCAAGCGTGGGTTTTTCTCCGGGTGTTTCGAAGGACTCACATTTAAATACTCATTGATTACTCTTTGGTTCTTTCGGTAAAGTCACGTAGGTATAAAATAAAATAGATCACGACGTTTCGGGCGCAACACAAGCGTCCGTCATCAGGTGGGAAAGCCCGAAACGTCGTGATCTATTTTCTTTTCTACCTACGTGACTTTACCGAAAGAACCAAAGAGTATGGCTTCCTGCAGTCACGAAAGCTTCAAATCAAGATTACTCATTGATTGGCTGACAACACATTGATATATAGAGAACTGCAGAGCTTGGAGTAGGGGGGGCGGAATCTGTGCCCTCTGTCCACGTGGTCTGCCTTCCCCACCTGTCTTTGGATGCAACTCTCGCTCCTCTAAATCTGCACGGAATACAAGTTGAAATTATATCATTGTTTCTATATCGTACAGCATCTAAAACATTCTCAGATTTAAAAACAAAAAAACCTATTCATGGAAATACACATTCACAAGAGTTCACGGTGTTTTTCTACCCTACCCCCCACCCCTGAACCCGGTGGTGGGTGAGTGGGGGGGAGACATTTATTTAATTAAAATTCCTCGTGATTGTTGTGAGTGCTGAAATGGGACGTGGAAGTCAGCTGGCTTAATCTGGTGGCAATCTTTTGATTGTTATAATTTAATAAACGCCGGTGTGCGAAGCAATGGAGCAGAAACTCCCTTGATTAGCGAATGTTGCATTTCAGCTGGACATTTCACGCAGCTCGGTACGCCGAGCCGGGCTGAGCGAATGCACGCTGAAGCATGCGGTCGGAGGATACAATCCATCCAGGGATTCGTTTTCTCACTCGATATTTCCCAACTTGCTCACAGGCCGGCTTGTGAGTGGGGGGGGGGGGGGGGTAGTGGGGGGGGGGGGGGTATTGGCGTAAGGCACTACCACTACCCCAGACAAATGGCTCAGCGATAGAGCGAGTGGATCGCAGTCGGAGGATTGCGAGTTAAAATCCTGGTTGGGGGTTGACTTAGACCATCATGCCTTTGGGGTCAAAAAATTAAGTATTGCTTTGTGGAGAAGTACACAATTGTTGTTCTATAGAGAGGCTCGCCTCCGCCATAGGAATGACGAATTTCTACCACAGGCTCAAGGCTGTAAACGAGACAGAGATCCGGTATGGAAAGATAAGGTAAAAAAACAAGACGAAAAACAATTCGTGAATACCATTGTGAGTCCGCATTGTGACAAACGATTGCATCGCTGGGGGAAGTGAGTTGTTTTAACATGCCTCGACCACCGGTTTGAAATTCCAGGCTTCAGTTGCATATATCTGAAGTATACAATGATGTAACTGTACGTGAGTTGATTTACGTGTTAGTTTATTATTATACAACGGTGTATACAATGGTATTTGTCATCGTGGAAACGTAAAAGTGATTGCAAATGCGTGAGTATTACTACTGCCTAAGCGTGGTGCTCTGTTTAATTACTCATCTTCATTACGTCGGCGCTTGTGTGATGTGTGAAACCACCGAATTGTGATGATGTTGACGAGTGATGAGTGTCTGCCTCACATCGTTGCACCTGATGAGTTAAATGATGACGTCACCCTGCTGCTGCTCTATTTAAGACCTGGAGCAAGAGCAGAGCCTCACCATTCTGGCGAATTGCCCGATGATGCTGGATGCAATTACCAGCGAAACGTCGTAGTCAAAAATTGTAAATTTTGTGGTTTCACGCTTCAACACACCGATGGGCTAAAGCAGTATTTGTCTTTTGTCAACGTGACACTTTCTTGCTGATTGGCCGTGTCGGGTGGTGGAGGGTTACGACACATTTAGAAATAACGCGATCTAACCAAAAAACGTTGATTATGAATAATATTGGTCGCGAAAGCCTACGTGTTAAACTGATATCGCAGTTGTTGACGCGCTGCAACAGATAGACTTGTAAAATAATATAGAACTTGCTTCGTGAGGCCCTCTGATGGATTGCCATCCTTGCCGTGTGTGCAAACAAAGCTGGAAACTGCACAAATCATCGTGGACAGAAAGCGTGCTTCGAGTTACAACGAGGGACGGAACGAGGAGCACGTGGATTCTGTTCGCTGCGAATGGCAATCTGTTCAGCAGCTAAATGCCAATGTCGAGATGTGTTAGCCACGAGCTTCGGCAGGGTGTGGTCGAGATGACGGTGGTATTAGTCGTGATTAAGATATGGAGGAGGCACTCGAAGGACGCCACTTGGCATTTGGAGGCAGTCCCCCTCCAACAACAACAACAACGGAGGGCCGAAGAGCGACGCTCACAAAAAATCGATCGGAGCGCCGGGCGACTAAAATGCAGCAAGTTTAACACGAAGGCTTTCGCGACCAATATTATCCATAATATACGTTTTTTGGGGGTTAGATCGCGTAAATATATAAATGTGTCATTAAAACCCGCCACCACCCGACACAGCCAACTAATAAGGGTTGTTACGTAAACAGAACGTGCCAATTCGTCACGAGTACAGCACACCGGTTGTGTGTTGGAGAGCCAAGCCACGACAAAATGCAGCAAGTTGGCACAGCTGGTGCCCCTTGCCAGTCATCTCAGTCGGTCAACCCATGGCGCCTGGGTCTGCCCCGTGGCCTCCTGCCAGCAGCAGCAGCAGCAGCGAGTCTTCGACACTTCACGTGGCTTTCAGAGTGCACCTGGCCTGGCACGGACGTCGTGGAGGACGTCACCGCCACTTAGTGGCTGTTGTTGTAGTTTAAGGTAACGTGAACACGTGTTGCGGGAGGAGGGACACAAGAAGTCTCCCGTATAACACCATACACAGGTGAATGACCTCACTCAAACCGCTAAGAAACTGTAAGGCCCCCTTCTCTGAACTCAGGGGCCGTCCATAAATGACGTCACGCGATTTTGGACGATTTTTGACCCCCCCCCCCCTTTCGTCACGCGACTTCACAAAAAGTCAGATCCCCCCCCCTCAAATATGACGTCACAAAGCTCTGCCCCCCCCCCCAAAAATAAAACATCCTTCAAATCGCTTTAAACTATTGTCATTGTAGTGCGTATTTAATGTGGCGCTGCACTCTGATGTTGTAGGAGAAAACATTTATTTTAAAAAGTCTATTTAATTAAGTAGAACGTGTTGTCTATATTTATTTAAAGTTGCGCATTTTGATGCGACGTCACATTTCTCAAACCTCCGCCCCCCTCGTCACACATCGTCACAAATGTCTGACCCCCCCCCCCCTCCCAGGTACGTGACGTCATTTATGGACGGCCCCTCAGGTGCACAGCGTTTGGGACTTACGTCCACGGAGTTTCAGTACAACCCCTCGCTCCGTGGCGGTCTGTGCTCTGTACCGGGCTCCTATTGAAATATCGAATAGATAAAAAAATTAAAAAATTCAAACAAGGTGAGTAGACTTGGGGCATGACACGTGCTCGCTTACAAGGGAAGGCTGCTGATGGTCAAGAACAATAACGGAATGGCAGCCGAGGAGTGGAATGCGATTGTGACGACGTCCAGGGATGAGATGGGTTGGTGTTGCGTGGCGGACACTCCCGTCGCGGAACCGTGAGCGATGGTGATGATAGCTTGTGGGGAGGCCTTAATCGAGCAGTGGCGATCATGGCTCATGCCGATGTGCCGTAGATTTTCAAAGAAAGACAACACTAAGCACAAAATACCTGTAGACGTCAAAACTTCATCATCATCATAAACCGTGACTGGGGAGGCATTATATGTGTCCAGCAGGCACAAGGCCGAACCCTGGACTTGGGCATGAAGCACGGTTGGCTACATGCGGTGCAAAGGAAGTTCAACATACATAATGCAGGGCGATCCATTTACAGATGCCCCACTAAAATATCAAGGCATTATAGAGACGACACTTGTTGTCGATGCCTCTACACGTCTGTCACCAATCTCAGTGCATTTGGATACATCTGTTCTCCTCCTTTGTCCAAAATGGAGCCACCCGCTTTTGTAGCAACGAATGAACTATATTATTGGTTCTTTCGGTAAAGTCACGTTGAAGGGAAATAATAAAATAATAAAAATAAAGGCAAGTTATTTTATTATTTTATTATTTCCCTTCTACGTGACTTTACCGAAAGAACCAAAAATATAAATCCCTGCAGTCACGAAAGCTTTAAATCGAAACGAATGCACTGTTGAGAAGGAAGTAGGAGAGTCTTTTAAAAAAATCAGTGGGGTATCGATACATGTGTAATAAAAGACTTGACCACGATCTCTGGCTCAGTGTCCTTTATTTGGTCCGTACTGTATTACCCACACGGCTGTCTCCTCTTTGCTCAGTCCCCACAGTGCTGACTCCGATGTCTCTCTCTTCTCCACCAGCAGCCCCTCTGTTGGCCTCTGTCGCTCCTGTAGCCCCCACAGCAGCTCCGCTGCTGTTACTCACTCTCAGCCCCCCTGGCTGTAATCGCTGCTGCTCTTCTCCCTCTTGCTTACTCCGCATCGCTGACAGCCTCGTGCTGTCTCTCTCTCTCTCTCTTCGTCGCTCCTGCGACCCTCTGCAGCCACACCGCTGCCTCCGACACACAGCCTTCCTGCTCCTGCGACTCTCTGCAGCCACACCGCTGCCTCTAACACACAGCCTTCCTGGCTGTACTCTCCGCAGCTTCTCACCACCCTTTAGCTCCCCGCTATTCTCCGGGGTTGGCTCCCGCTGGCCAACGGTGCCCCCTCCTCACGTTCGCCCGCGCGGCCCCACTCTTTTCCATTCACACCCCGACTGACTTCTCCTTCCGGTTTACCCACTTAAGGACCCCAACCTTTTCACCCACGTCACCTGGCTCCGCCTCCTTGTGACGTCACATCCGGAAGGTCGCTTACGCCCGCATTACACCACCCTCCCCCGTAGAAAAAACCCAGCCGACCTCGGCTGAACAATACCAAAGCGTAATGCGGTGAACCGACCTTCCGCGCTAAAGGACACCAAGCATGCAATATAACAACAGAACAATAACAACAAGTAACATCAACGGACGTACAGAAAGCATGCAATAAATACAAGGGTAAGAACAAGAACAACAACACAACATACAATCAACGAAACGTAAGTGATTTAGAGCGTGTGCGGGTCGCCGGACCGTCCCGGACGGTCGGCGGCCCGCTCGCAGAACGGGAACGCGATGGAACTCGATGAATGACAGGGGGTAATTCTCCTGTCGCGGTTGGAAGTCCACCAACGTCCCGTGTTCCTGAAGAATCAGTCTTGGCCGTGTCCTTCGAATGTGCCTGCCGCGGGGTCAGAAGGGCTGCAGGGCTCGAAGGTCTCGCAGAGCTGGCAGGCGCCCTCCGAGCAGGGCACCTCGTCCCCCTCGGTGTCACGGCCGACCTGTCTGGAACAGGTACGACAGGCGCTCTAGCAAGATCAGTGGACGCAGGCAGGGGAGAGTCGGCGGCAACAGACCCCGGCAAGGCAACATTGGGAGATGACGCATCACGTAGGGGAGCAACATATGGTTTCAACCGCGACGTATGAACAAACCATCGGCGAGAACCAATCTGAACGCGCGCCGACTGTGGATTGGGAACCTCAATGAGGCGCACAGGACCATGCCAAGGTTTGTGCAATTTAGGAGAGGTCCCCGGCCGCACCTGCGGGCAATGGAGCCAGGCCAGGTCTCCAACCTTCCAGGGGCACTCCCCCTCGGACCGCCGAGCATACCGCTCGTTCCGGGCCTGGGCTTTGGCCGTAGCTACGCGAGCATTTTCCCGCGCCTCCGTGACCCGGCGAACCGTGTCCTGAATGTATTCAGGAAGTGGTTTACGAGGTCCCTTCACCCCAGTACCCAATTGCACATCCACCGGAGGCACGTTTTCCCGACCATACATAAGGTAAAACGGCGAATACCCTGTAGCCGCATGAGGCGTCATCCTGTACGCCGAAAGCACTCCGGGGATGTGCAGATCCCAATCTGATTGCTGTTCACTCACAGTATGGCAAAGCATGGCAGACAATGTCCTGTTCAGCCGCTCGACCATACCATCCGTCTGCGGATGGTATGGGGATGTCCGTATTTTCTTAGTCCCAAGGCCCGCGCACACTTCCGCCAATAATTTAGAAGAGAAATTTCGGCCCTGGTCCGTGAGGAGTCTCTCAGGCGCCCCCTTATCCATAATGTACCCAAACAAAAAGGCGTCGGTGATGGCTGCGGCCGACTGATCGGGCAACGGCCAGGCCATCGGCCAACGGGAGAGATACTCAACCCCTACCAGCAAATATTTATTTCCCCTCGCCGATGGTGGGAAGGGTCCCAATATGTCCAGTGCCACCAATTCATTGACTCGAGACACCTGAATCGACTGGAGAGGCGGCACGTAAGGATGTTTAGGCGGCTTACGTCGGGCGCACTCAGGGCACGCGCGCACGTGCCCTACGACATCTGTCGCCATGCCGTGCCAAAAATAATGACGTTGCAACGTCAACAAAGTCTTCTGCACCCCTAAATGTAAGAGTGTCTCACAATGGAGAGTCCTAATCAACTCGAATCGCAAGGACGTCGGTACCACCACACGCCAGCTTTCCTGGACCCCTTTTCGCCACATAAGCAGACCATCTCGGAGAGCGGTTCGCGGCCCCACAGCCG
Organism: Lampetra planeri; assembly: GCF_965212315.1. Classification (NCBI taxonomy): domain Eukaryota; kingdom Metazoa; phylum Chordata; class Hyperoartia; order Petromyzontiformes; family Petromyzontidae; genus Lampetra; species Lampetra planeri. Next base: position 5,486,833 of record NC_136128.1, on the reverse strand, counting down.
AACTCGGACTCCCATTGTCCCTCGTAGACCGCTTCCGCATGGACAACAACGACTCATCCATCATCTGTTCCCGAATCCAGACAGACCGCGGCAGATTCAAAACCCCGTCAGTCGGTCCCGGTTCCATCGGAGTATCCGACTTCTCGACGGCCAACGTAAGCGGCTGAGGGGGGTTCAGAATCGGCGAACACCTATGCGTCCCCGACTCACATTTGCAAGGGGCTCGCCGCGGTAATCTGGAAAGTGCGTCAGCGTTCGCATGGCGCACCCCCTTCCGATGTTGAATTTGGAAGGAAAATTCCTGTAGCGTGTCCAACCAACGTGCCCACTGTACAGATGGCTGGTCCATTTTAAGTGCATATTGCAAGGCCGCATGATCCGTTCGCACAACAAAGGAACGACCGTAAAGGTACGGTCGAAATTGCCGTAGGAAGAAAACAACCGCCAAAAGTTCTCTATGAGTGACACAGTAGCGAGTTTCCGCAGGAGACAAGACTCGGCTACCATACGCCACGACGCGCTCTACACCCCCTTTAGACTGTGATAACACCGCCCCAATACCTGTGTCACTCGCGTCCGTATCAAGAATGAATGGGCGATCAAAATCGGGATAATCCAATGTTGGGGCCGTTGCCAATAGATCACGCAGACTCCGAAAGGCCGCCTCGTCCGGCTGTCCCCAAACAAACTTCCGTCCTTTACCCGTAAGGAGATGCAAGGGCCTCGCAATCATCGCAAACCCCGGCACAAATCTTCGATAATACGAGGCAAATCCCAAAAACCACCGAACATCCCCCACGGTGGCCGGAGTCGGCCAATCCCGGACGCACGCCGTCTTTTCCGGATCCGTGGACACCCCCTCAGCACTCACAATGTGCCCCAGATAACGGACGGACCGTTGCAGTAGGTGGCATTTCTTTGGTTTAAATTTTAAATTCGCAGAGCACATCCTCGTGAACACTGTCTCCAGCCGTGTTAAATGTTCCTCAAATGTGCGGCTGAAGACAATGATATCGTCCAAATATATAAGACACGTCTCCCACTGCAACCCCGTCAAAACGAGCTCCATCAATCTTTGAAATGTGGCAGGGGCCGCATTCAATCCCATCGGGAGGCAGTTAAATTGAAATAACCCCTGCGGCGTACGGAAAGCGGTTTTCTCCCGTGAGGACTCGTCAAGGGGGAGCTGCCAAAATCCCGAAGAGAGGTCCAGTGTGGAAAAGAACTTAGCCCCCGACAATGCGTCAAGGGAGTCGTCCATACGCGGCAGGGGGTACGCATCTGCCACCGATATCTTATTCAATTTCTGGAAATCAACACAAAATCGCAAGTTGCCATCCTTTTTCTTAACCAAGACCACAGGAGCGCCCCATGGGCTGTTAGATGGCGATATGATGTCCGCAGCCAACATGCCTTCTACTGCCCCCCGAATGTGTTCTCGCTCCGCAGGACTCATCCGATGCGAATTTAATCGAATAGGGGCAGCGTCGCCCGTCTCAATGTGATGGGAAAGCAACGATGTGCGGCCCAGATCCAAATCATCGGAGCTGAACACATCCGAATACGTCAACAACAATTTACGCAGCGCATCACGTTGCTCCACGGACAGGGAAGAATTTTCGTCACATAAGTTAGCAATCCAACGATTATCCGAACCCCTCGGCTCGGAAACACCAGCGACCACTCCCCGGCTATGCGGACAATCGTGCGTCGCAAACGCCGTAGTGGCATGTGCCACAACCGTACCGGCCGGAACACGGATGTTTTCCACCCCCGCGTTAAGCACCTGTAAAAACGGTAATTGATCTGGCCGGACAATGGTCTGTGCCCCAACTAACGCCAATCCTGTTGTTATCGTGGCGGATGGCGACAACCGCAAGGGTATAAGCATCTGTGAACCAGGTGGGATGTCCACAGATGCGACGGACAACGCCTGCACCTGTAAGGCCGAAGCAGGTCGCCCCCAGGGCGACGGCAGAAACGATATTTGACGGCCACCCGGCAATTCAATACAATTCTCATTGATTTTGATCAAAATGGGCATTCTAGCCAAAAAATCGGTGCCTAATAAGCAAGGAACCGCCAAAGATCTTGATATTAACACAACACCCGAAGCCGACACATCCCCAATAGATATCTTAGCATCCACCTGGCCCACGATACCCATACTACCCCCGTTCGCAGCGACGCACGACCCATAAACCGGGCGCACAGCCCCCGGCGGGATGCCCAACAGATGGAAAATGACATCCGATATAATAGTCGCAGACGCTCCAGAGTCGACCAAAATGCGCACGTCCACCCCTTGTATAGACCCCGGTACAGTGGACGAACCCGTAGCGGCCGCGACGACTCTCCGCGCCAATTTGCGCCACTGCGTCACCGAGCGACAAGGCCCCGTCGATGGCCTATCATGAATAACAACAATAGGGTCGCGCAACGAAGGTGATGGGTGAGGTGCAAAGCCTTGCCGGGCGTCTGGTGTGTGCCGACATGCCTGTTTCGGAGGGTCTTTGGGCGTCTTGTCCGGTACAGAAGCCTCCTGCTGCGGCGGACCCGGGAAGCGGGCCCAGCAATCCTTGGCGTAATGGCCCCTACGGCCGCAGCGGAAGCAGTCGGCATCGTTGCGCCGAAGCGCAGGTCTTGCATCCCGGCGGCCCCGTTCCGATGGCGTAGCGCGCGGACCAGGGCCTCCGCGTCCCGACCATGGAGAGGAGGCGGCCGTCAGCTCCCGAGGACCCCGCTCATCTGGCACATAGACCGCCTTTGTGGGGTCCCACCCCATCGCGCCTCCTTCCTTGACGGGCCCACCCGTCCATGCCGCCACTTGCTTCCAGCGACGGAGATTAAACTGCGCATCCAGACACTTTGCTGCCGCTCGGGAAGTGAGCTTCTCATGCCCACACACAGGCATGGGGATCCCCAGATCCCGAGACAGCTCCAGCATTTTGCCTAATATGAGAGGCTCGAGCAGGTCCTGTGGCGTCTCCGGATAAGCTGCCATGGCCAGCTCCAGCACCGCACCTCTGAACGCCACGGGCGATTCCTCGGGTGCTCGCTGTCGTTGAGCGAATCGCCGATGCGCATCGTCAGGTGGCTCATAAGCGTCGGCCATTTCTTCAAAAACTCCGCATAAGGTCTTCTTTTTGTCGGCCGTTATGGAACGGAAAAATCGAACAGATTCATCGTCCAGTAGAGTCGGCAACACTTCCAAGGCCTCAGCATCGGTCCATCTTGCGGAACGTACCGCCGCCAAGAATCGGCAGGCGAAAGCGCTCCAATCGCCCCCGATGGAGAATTCCTTAACTGTGGTGAGGTGGCGACTCCGACTCCTCTTCACGTTCTCTTCAATTGTTGGTTGTTCTGGAGGCAAATTCAAAAAGGCGTCGGCCCGCGGCGTGTCCAAGATGGCGGTTTGGCGCCGCGGGACGCGCAAGATGGCGGCTTCTTGCCGCGTGGCTAATGGCGGCGGCAGGGCAGGCAACGTGGCGGCCCGTGGAGCACCTTCAGCTTCCTCCGTCGTCCTCGGCGTGACGAGTTGACATAGCTGCGCCAGGACGTCCTTGAGTGCCTCCAGTTGCACCGCCATCTGTTGCCATCTCTGATCAGCGTCCGATGATGTTGACGGCCCCGCCATCGCGCCGACATCTTCCACACCCGTCCCCATGCTCGCTTCAGCAGAGCTCTCCTCCACCACCCCAGCAGGATCCATGGTTGGAGGGAATTCGTCGTCGTCGGACGATGAAGCTGATGCTGGCGGCGGAGTAATCTTCTTCCACACTTGCTTCGACATGCCGTTTCACTTCTGGCACCAGTGTAATAAAAGACTTGACCACGATCTCTGGCTCAGTGTCCTTTATTTGGTCCGTACTGTATTACCCACACGGCTGTCTCCTCTTTGCTCAGTCCCCACAGTGCTGACTCCGATGTCTCTCTCTTCTCCACCAGCAGCCCCTCTGTTGGCCTCTGTCGCTCCTGTAGCCCCCACAGCAGCTCCGCTGCTGTTACTCACTCTCAGCCCCCCTGGCTGTAATCGCTGCTGCTCTTCTCCCTCTTGCTTACTCCGCAGCGCTGACAGCCTCGTGCTGTCTCTCTCTCTCTCTCTTCGTCGCTCCTGCGACCCTCTGCAGCCACACCGCTGCCTCCGACACACAGCCTTCCTGCTCCTGCGACTCTCTGCAGCCACACCGCTGCCTCTAACACACAGCCTTCCTGGCTGTACTCTCCGCAGCTTCTCACCACCCTTTAGCTCCCCGCTATTCTCCGGGGTTGGCTCCCGCTGGCCAACGGTGCCCCCTCCTCACGTTCGCCCGCGCGGCCCCACTCTTTTCCATTCACACCCCGACTGACTTCTCCTTCCGGTTTACCCACTTAAGGACCCCAACCTTTTCACCCACGTCACCTGGCTCCGCCTCCTTGTGACGTCACATCCGGAAGGTCGCTTACGCCCGCATTACACATGGATCACCCAGTCTCGTGGTTTATTTACTCTATTTATTAAACTATTTCAACTGAATCGTCCCTTGAGATGGAACGTCTCGGGTGTCCGGGGCGTCAAGTGACACATGCGCAAACAAACACACAACGACGCGGTAATACAAACGTGCTGGGTACGTTTGACATGGTGTCAAAGACGACGTTGTTGGTACGGGATGTTCGAGAATGAGAGACAGCCAGGGCAGTGGCTGCATGAGCATTGCAACAGCAATCGACACACAGGCACGAAAAGTCGTGCAGGCCACCAACATCACAGAGAACGGTCATATTGTGTCAAGTGTGTGTGTTTAATGAAATGTTTCAGTGGGTTGTGTTGTGCATTAAACGACAACCCATTCTTAACAGAAACGGTCCCTTGCCCATAAACAATCTGGATCAACAATTGGCTCAAGCAAGCTTGATTCTCCTGATGAGACACTGAATCTAAAAAATATACTTTTAAAATATGAATGGCAGGGACAGATTATGGGTAGGAGGTGTATTGACCGCTTATTATTTGTAAGGCAAGTTCAGTCTGGTGGCACGTTGTTTCGTGCCTATTGGTTGCGAGTTAAAGCAGCTCTACCAATGCACCAAGGTGGCATCACTGAGCTCACGGGGTTCGTATCGAGGCGGCCGCACGCGACTAGGCAATTGTTAGCCTCAGCTCACCGATCATTGCATGGGGACACCAATTTAGGTTTTTTACTAAATTGGGAAAATTGCAGCTCTGATGAGTGGATAAAAACACGATTTGATTGCCAAGTGACAAAGATCTCTGCAGAAGGACTGACTTTCTGGGTAAAACATTTTTTTGGATTTTTAAAAACAATTTCGGATCTTATTTTCTTATTTTAACATAAATTACACGTCGTAATTACCCGTGCCGTCATGGTATCAAAGGTGACATTAGCCCGATGCCAAGTGACACTGCTTTTGGCAGGGAAGGGACGAAAGTGACGTATTTTTATATATATATCAATTTGGCAAATTCACATATAGGCCATCTTTTTTTTTTACATTTTGGAGTAATTTTAATATTGAAAACTCATCCTTACTCTACATCAAGGCACGTGAGAAGAGGGTTAGAGAGCCATTAGGGACCTCGGAAACAGTTATTGGTGTCATCTTGCAAATGTTGTTCTCTAATGTGGGGTCAACCCACTGCCCACAGAGTTACAAATGGAAATACATTAATCTCAAGACTAAATACTTCACAATAATAATACTTTTTTTTAAATATATATAAACTAACGTCATTCGCGCAAATTGCATCTCGAAAGGCTGAACACTGCGAACCACATTAACTTCAAAAGTACGACGAGAACACCACAGAGACACCACACAAACACGATCAAGGGTACGGAGGTGAACGCAACGTGAACCAGATGGGGCGACGGTAAACACTTAGGCCGTTGACGTCAGAGGGCACCAATATCGTAATTGTTCTACGTACATGTACAGGCCCCTTGCATGGATGCTTCCCCACGCCGTGCGGGTTATAAGGGTTTCTCGACCATACTTCACTGCCCAGTGCGGGTTGTGGAAGGCGGGGTTACGGGGGGGGTGGGGAGTAGACGTGGAAGCCATAGAAGTACAGCAGGGCATTGCAGTTTAACACGTAGGCTTTCGCGACCAATATTATCAACGTTTTTGGGTTTAGATCGCGTTATTTATAAATGTAAATTACGCGATGGGCTAAAGCAGTGAACTATTTGTCTTTTGTCAACGTGACACTTTTTTACTGATTGGCCATGTCGGGTGGTGGAGGGTTACGACACATGTATAAATAACGCGATCTAAACCCAAAAACGTTGATTATGAAGGGCATTGCATTTTGCACTATCCGTAACGTATGTATGTTGGACTTCTTTCACACCGTACGTAGCAAAACCGGTGCTAATGGAGGCACTGGCCTCTGTTGGCCGCGACTTTTGTAATCATTGTCCCATTATTGGAGAGGAAATAACAACAATTAACGATGCACTGCGAACACTTCCCGATCAAGGCTCAAACCAATGACTAATCCATTGAAAATCTGTTTTCAAGAAAACCATCAGGACGGGCATTTTCAGACTCGTTCATTTGATTTTTTCCTCGAACTGGTGAGTCGATTCGTGTACAAAATTAAGGTATAAACGCGTCTGTCTATAAATGGGCAAGTATGAAGTTAATGTCTGGAATGAACGTGATTTGAGTAAATATTTAGTAACAAAAGTTTCACGCAAGTATGTCAGTGATCTGGTCACACATGAGTGTAAAATAAAACAATTGGCATTTCTCTCAATGAGCATGTTTCCTGTATATAAAAAACGGACATTCAGAAAATCTAAATAAGCCTTCTCTCACTCAAAGGCTTGCTTTTAATGTTATTATGACCATATCACTATTCGCATTTGCTTATATTGGTGTTCATACTCATTTTGTTTAAGAGCTGTTTTCAGGCCTAACTAAGTCACCACTTTTTCCCTCTCAAGCGCTTGGAAATTCCATATTTCTAAGGCGGGTGGTGAATGATTCCACAGGAAATCTACCTGTTAACTCCCCACAAAGTCGAACTGAGCTAACTTCATGGAATCGGCCTGTGAAAAGTCTGTACTGTACACAAATGTACAAACTTAACTTCAATTACATGTCTTCTTGGTTATTTCGGTAAAGTCACGTAGAAGGGAAATAATAAGATAATTAAAATGAAACATAATAAAATAAAATTCTCACGACGTATCGGCCACAACACAAGACAACGCTCCAATGAACACTGCTAAGCTTGACAGCGTATTTAAGCTGGGTGGGAGGAGAAGAGCGCCTTGACAAAGGAGTTTACATATCAACAGAGAAATTTAGCATAGAAGTAGCTATGATAATGTGAGAGATGATGTTAAAGTGAGAAATTAGCATACAACTGGGAGATTAGCATGATGTTAATGTGAGGAATTAGCATGTAACTGGTCACAGAAGTGGCTATGTTAAAGTCAGCGTTTACATATCAACAGAGGAATTTACTAAAATCCTTTACCCAAGTAAGTCTCACTTGAACAAGAGACATCTCGTTTGTCTTTCAACGAGTTCAAGTAAAGTTTTCATCGTGACAACATTCTAAATGTGCTCTGTTTCTCGATGCTTTCGAAAATAAAACACACCGATTGTCCATTTGGCAGATGAACGTGGGACGCACCATTTCCTGACATCACAGCTCTCAGATCAATGTTCACGTTGTATCGCGGGCGGGCTTGTTCGTCACGATGTCCGACGTTTCGCTCCACGTGCTGCCGGGAGATGCTTGGAGCACGTGGTACAACCGGCAAGCACGACGGCGAGCACGCAGGCAGCACTGCGATGTGATTCTTGTAACGTGTTAAGGGGCCGTCCATAAATGACGTCACGCGATTTTTGACGATTTTTGACCCCCCCCCCACCCTCGTCACACGGCGTCACAATAAGTCAGACCCCCCATCAAATATGACGTCACAAAGCTCTGCCCCCCCCCCACCAAAAATTTAAACATGCTTGAAATCGCTTTAAACTATCGTCATTCTAGTGCGTATTTAATGTGGCGCTGCACTCTGATATTGTTGGAGAAAACATTTATTAAAAAGTCTATTTAATTAAGTAGAACGTGTTGTATATATGTATTTAAAAGTAGCGCATTTTGATGTGACGTCACATTTCTCAACCCCCCCCCCCCTCGTCACACATCGTCACAAATGTCTGACCCCCCCCCCACCCATGTGCGTGACGTCATTTATGGACGGCCCCTAAGAGGATTCACGAGTTTTTACTCCAGCTCCATGACCTGTCGCCCCCTACTGCACGAATCCCAACATCGCACACCTCCTGGATTTTGACGTCCACCCTCCTCCTCACGCGCACTCGGAAGAACGGACCATCAACCCGCGTGAGAACATCTCCAGGCCGATGATGGGCACATCTCCATCATCAATGGAAATTTTAAGACAGGCCACAGTAGGGCGATTGTGGCCATCCATGCCCAAAATATACATTAAACCCAAAGAGAGACACATAGATAGAGATACATGAAGAACAAAGCCCCAGTAGTGTGATTGTGGTCTTGCAACCCAAACTATCGATCACATCGATCACCCATGGATATACATCGAGACACATTGAGTTAGATTCAAGACAAGCCACAAACTAGGGAACTCTGCTGAAGCCCTCTCGTGGCTAGCAGACCTGGACATTGGCGTCGAGCTCCCAAACATTGGTCATCTGTCGGCATGGTGTGCGAACAGTAGCGATGGGGAGACAAAGGCTGCCCGGCACGGTGTTGTGTGCCATGTAATAGCTTGTAATAGGTGCTCGTTAACAGCAGATACTGTTTGCTGTTTCGCTTTTTAATGATAAATACGGAAACGATGTTTAACTTTTTGTATATGCATTAATTTGCAAGGTTGAAAAACATACTATCTGAAGCTTTCGTAACTGCATGGATTCATATTCTTGGTTCTTTTGGTAAAGTCACGTAGAAGGGAAATAATAAAATAATAAAAATCAACAGCATTTTAAAATTCTCTCTTCAACACACCGGTGGGCTAAAGAAGTGAATTATTTTGTCCTTTGAAAACGTGACACATTTTTACTGTTTGGCCGTGTCGGGTGGAGGAGGGTTACGACACATTTATAAATAACGCGATCTGACCCAAAAACCTATATTATGAATAATATTGGTCGCGAAAGCCTAAGTGTTAAACTGCTCATCGACCATCTCTGGAGCTTCAGATGAGACACTGATGCAAGACGATCATCCTCGACTGTCAACTATGGCTGAAGGAAGTATTTAAAATGGTTAAAATTGAATATTTGCATATGATTATATACAAGGTGCTTAAAATGTATTTTTAACACTTATATGGGACTATCGTTTTTCTTGGAAAAATAATGGATAATACACTGTCACGTGATAACAAATGTACGTTAATAGCTTCAAAAAGTCTCTACTTGTTCGCCATCATTGTCAACGCGTGCCTGGAATCTTCTCCAGGTGGTCTCTAGAGCCCGGAGGTACATTTCTTCGTGCTATTGCTGCAAATTCTCGGAAGTGTTAACATTTTTTTAAGCACCCTGTAATTCTGTACACGCTGCAGCTTGGTAATGTTTTATTTTTCCATCAGACGTTCCGTAGAACAAAAATTATCAAGTGGCCAGTGGGAGGCGTAATGGACGCAGCTAAGCGAGCGCGTAGGATAAGTTGTATAATACTGGTAGGAACCTCCTGGTTACACCAGCACACAGGGGATTATTGTGTCCGTCCGTCCATCTGTCGTGCATCCAAAAATGGGAGGGGTGGGGCTGGGTGGAGTGGGGAGGGGCTGGGTGGGGAGGGTGGGGAGGTGCTGGGTGGGGAGGGGCTGCGTGGGGAGGGTGGGGATGAGTGGGGGGTGGGAGGGGTGGGGCTGGGTGGGGAGTGGCTGGTCACCCCGTGGTGCCCTTATAAAACTCAACGTTTAACCTACTCACGCCGGCTTGTGCCCGCCCTCACAGTCGGCCATATTTGCGGAATACACCACGCCGCCGTTGACCCTGGCCATTGAACGAGCAACCCAACGTTCCTACCAGCTCCCTCCGCAGGAATGTGTTTAATTCCACGCATTAACAACTCGCTGGAGGGGCAGCTGCCACAACAGGACACGAAAAATGCCAAAGGCAAGATAACAGCCTTGGCCAGCGACGTTGATGCACTTGTAGCGTTAAATGTAACATTAGATTGAACCTTAAAAGAGTGCGCACGTGGTTCTGTTTTCAAAGTTTGGTGCAACAATACAACATAATGCGTGTGTGAGAAGAACTTAACAACCCTCAAATCCACAATTCAAAAAATGTCGCGTGACTTTTAAAAGCCCCAGCCAGGGGAATCGACGAGCGTCCCTTTGTCGTCAATGTGAATGGTCAGCGAATGTTGGCATGTGCAAATTGCTTTCGTCTTCTCGGGCCATTCGAACGTTGACATTTCACATATTTACGAAGGGAACTTTCCTTTACAACAGGGGTGGGGAACCTTTTTTCTGCCAAGGGCCATTTGTATATTTATAACATCATTCGCAGGCCATACAAAATTATCAACTTAAAAATGAGCCTGTTATATTTGGTCAAACATTTAATTAACGCACCCCTAATGTGATGGCTGGAACTGCTTCTCTTTGGTGAGGCGTGTGATGTTAGCTGGTATTGATGATGTTGCTACTCGCAACTGCTTTTCTAGGTTTGCTCCTTGATTTATTGAATTTCGAGTCCTGCCTGCGGTTGCCTTGGCAGGGCCAGACCAAATGATTTCGCGGGCCTTATACGGCCCGCGGGCCGGACGTTCCCTACCCCTGCTTTACAACAAAGTGCGGGTTTAGTAGAGGAGTGGGGGTGGGGGGGTCATATAACGCAATCTGTCATGTTAAAGGAGACGTCTTAAATAAACAATGACACCACACGCACAGATGACATACGTTGGGAATAGAACACCAGCATTTCCGACATCTTACACCCGACGGAATTGTAATTCCACACACGTGTGCGTGATAATGTTTGAATTGTAAACACAACTAACATGTGTGAGCTTTAAGAATAATGGCTACGAACATGCGTGCAAGGGCTCAACGAGAGCACAGGGCGTCTCACTGATTGGGCAGCCGCATCCTTCCACGGGCCACGCCCACTTTCACATAACCACCAAATCACTAGCCTCACCCACCTGACGTAACCCCACGCCTCTCTAACCACTGGCCCACAGGCACTGCCCGCTACTCTGCCACCTCCCCCCACTTACCTGAGCAAGAGGGTGGAGGTTGACGTTCGACGCTGCAACACGCGGACATACACATGGGACCTTTTTTTGCCAGTATCAAAGTATGAAAAATAATAAGATGCTAATCTCCCTATTCTTTCGTTCTTTCGGTAAAGTCACGTAGGTGGAAAAACAATTAAATCACTACGTTTCAGAGGCAACACAAGCTTCCGTCATCAGGTGCTAATCTCCCATTAACACTGCTGTTGTGTGCATATGCGGGGACGATACTCTTAGGCGGCAATGGAAGATAATTTCATGCTAATCTCTCTCCATAATCTCCCTCTCCCTAATCTCCCCCCATTAACACAACTGACGTGCTTGCGTCCGGGGATGGAATTCCTTTTCAGCTCAGACCCTGCCTACGTGCCCTTCGCCACATATATAACCTCTTGTTGTAACAGCTCTCTCGCTGGTTCAGCAGTTCCACTGCTGGATTATTTTTTCCGCCTGAGGACGACCCGCTTGTGTTGCGATCGAAACGTTGTGATATGTAATTTTTTGTTTTATTTTATTTACTTTTCCACCTTCGTGACTTTACCAAAAGAACCAAAGCGTATAATAATAAGGGTGTACCCTTTCTGGCAAACTCCAAACGGATACCTTTTTTTTGCAAAGGCATCAAGCCCGCATTAACCACACGTGCTTTTGGTGAACATGCAAACAAGCATGCTCTGATAATGTTTGCATTGTATTTGAATCGGATTGGCCTACACCAGAGACAGCCTTCTGTATGGCCGAGTCCCACCAGTATGAGAACAGAGAACAACGTCAAAAGGCGAACTGTAGGGACAATTCCACATTTTCGCAAAGGCTTTTCGTAAGCACTGGGCCAGACTTTTTGCCCTGCCCATACTTTGGTGGCCTCATGATGGTAATGGCTTCGTTGTCGAATTGTATTAATGCGAGCTTGCTTTAATAAAAATCAGTATCCCACATGCCCCGGAACACTTGTTGGATGCTACCTTCCATTGCCATTTGAGCCAGTGGTGAACATTCCACATTCCTATGGCGGGATCAATTACTTCCAGAACACAACCACTTACGCCCTCCCACTAAGTGATAAACAGCTCAATCGGGAAGTGCTTTTATTACCGAGCCCAGAAAAAACCCGATGGGTTGTGTTGAACCTGGCCAGGAGTTGAACCCATGGCATTAATTTCACATGTTGACGCAGAGCCATTCGAGTCTACTGAAAGGCCGAGTTCCGTGCGGCGAAGGGAGAGAGATGCGTTGACGGTGAAATTCGTTGGTGGCGGCGCTAGGCATTTGCAAACTAAGCACGCGCTTAGGGCCCCCAAGTAGCTCAAGGTGAACCCCCGATCCACGAAAAAAAATCGGGGCGAACCAAATATCAGCTCAGATTCAAATCGTAACAACCAGTGAATGGATGTAAAGCAGACACCCTCACTCATCTCGTCCACATCTCTTTAATTTAACTCAGAATCTTTATCCCGAATCAAAATCCTTATTTATACCGGAGGAATCCGATGAGCTATAAAGCTGTTTATTCCGCGGTCTCGTCTTTGTCTCAGTTCCCGCATTTCGCTAAGCCTCTACCGCTCATCTACGGCATCTCTTCACTTGGAGTTGCAAATGGCAAGTGGCGTTTTGGGGTGGAGGGAGGGCAAGGTAACGTGTGCTGAGAGGGCCCCCTGTGGGTCGGCCCCACCAATGTAATTTTTCAGGCTCACACGGCCTTGCACCAACCATGTACATCACCACACCCACGGCCCCGTCATTGGCACTGCAGCGCTGCACCATCCACGTCCTTGAACGCTGCCCTCGGTGCTGTGGATATCCAAGCGGCGAGCCACTTCGTTGAAATATCATGTGGTCAGGTCGCCTCTGAAAAAAAAACTAATGACCTCAGTGGGCCATACCTAGCAAGATAAAAACATGTCACTGGTAGGAACCTCCTGGTTACATCAACCCACAGGGGATTGTGTCCGTCCGTCCGTCGTGCATCCAAAAATGAGAGGGGTGGGGCTGGGTGGAGAGGGAAGGGTGGGGAGGGGCTGGGTGGGGAGAGGCTGGGTGGGGAGGGTGGGGAGGGGCTGGGTTGGGGGGGGGGCTAGTTACCCCGTGGTGCCCTTATAAAACTCAACGTTTAACCTACTCACGCCGGCTTGTGCCCGCCCTCAGTCGGCCTTATTTGCGGCATACACCACGCCGCCGTTGACCTTGGCCATTGACCGAGCAACCCAACGTTCCTACCAGCTCCCTCCGCAGGAATGTGTTTAATTTTGTGTATGTAGATTTTTATTGATTTGTTGACCTTTCCTATAATTTTCACTCCTATTGTTTATATTATAATTTGTTGTAACATTCTGACCTGCCCCAACTGGGCATCTGTGATAAATATCTTTACAGCCCCTCGGGTTCCTCCAGTTTAAATAAACAATTATGATTCTGACACGGTCCTCTCTTGTTTAAGTCCTCTATTCAATGGCAGATACTTGCCTCAAGCTCACTCCATCCTGCACAAACCTGAGCTTTCTCTTCCATTCCTCCGCATCGCTGTCCACTTAAAGTCAGAGGGAGGCTTCAAATGCAGGCCTATAATGTAACAAACACTTTCCTCTCTCAGTGGTTCTTAACCTTCTCTGCAGCCTTGCACCCCGTTGCTTCTCAGTCGTAAAAAAACACGTACAATGTTCATAAATACATCGGTTTGATGAAACAAAGTAGTCGTACTCATGTGCCGTGCTAAGTTTGTGTTTTCCATTATTTACCTTCTAAAAACAAACTGACCACGTTTCGCACCCCCAGGGGCTGCGTGATGCATCCCAGGTTAAAAACCACCGTTTCTCGAAGTGATATACACCTCCACCGATTTATTTGAGGGTGATTGTTTTAGAGCTGCTCACTCCGATGAGGGTCAAAGAAGGCAAACAAACACCGGCCTGTGGACCAAAGCAAAATCCATTTATTGTATGTGCTGCACCTGGCAATGAAATTATTACACAAGTGACTCTGTAAACGACAGCCTCAATACAAGATCTCCCTCCCTTCGTTATTTTCCTTTTTTTTTCATGAACGCGACCTAAACGCACGGACAAATTCGCTCTTCTGCGGAGCATTCGGGTGAAGCTACCAGCCCCGCTCGTATGTCAACCGATAGCATCGCTCTCGTCCAGGGCCTTCTCTGCGCTCCCACCGAGACCATCGAGAACCTGTGCGAGGTGATGCCCGCGTCTGAAGTCAATCACATCGAGTGGCTCCCTGCTCAAACGAGCAATGCGGCTGGCTCAGATCTCCGCTTGGCGACCACAAGTCGCCAGTGGAAATTCCACATTCCCGTGGCGAAGTCCAACCCCTTCACAGGACAACCATTGTTGACTTCCCCACAAAGGACACTCACGTTATGAATCCCAGAGGGACAAAAGGCTTAGTCGACCATCAGCCACAACCCAGATGGATTTTAATCGTTACCCTTAAAGACAGTGGTACCTATCATGGCTCCATTTCCCTTCTCTTTGTTTATGACTTTCCATTCGAGGTGCATTTCTCATTCATCCAAGGATATACCTTTAAGTATTAAAACAGAAATGTTGATTCCCTTCCCTTTTTAAATATTTTCTTTGTTTTACGTATCAAAATTCTGAAAATGCAAAACATGCTCATCGCGACAAGTAAAAAGGAGTTGACGACTCTCAAGCTACAGGGACACGGGACCACGCTGAGGTTAAAGCCATTCTGTCCTGCAGGAGACTGGGTTTCAGGAGGAGGCTTGGGTTCAGCAGAGACTTATGACCAGTGCTTAGTTTAGCCAGAGCAGTCCGGAATACTGTTCCGGGAATTATGGTTGGCACACCCCACCCATCCCGTATCATTTTATATTTAGATTTTTTTTGTATTAACTTCTCTGCAGGATTATAGTAATATAGGGTCCCATAATATAGCAGTATTAGGCATAGTCGTACGATGTATTCTAGTGGTAGTGCCTTACGCTGATAATCCCTACTTCAAGCCAGCCTCAGTGTTGCGGGAAAACATAGAATGATAAATGAACCCTTGCTCGTGCCTCTCTCCTAAACCAATGTGTGGGTCACAGGAGTAAGGACCGCAACATCAAACCTTGCCTTGAGCATCAATTTACACGACTCAGAGTTTGGCTTCATGGATACATGAATAAATGACGCAATTTGTAAACAACATTTCCAACTCGAGGACCTACTGTAATTTTTTTCGTACAAAATCTGACGTGAAGCTACTAACGCCCACATGACACTTGCAAGTTCTCTTTGTTAGCAACCCTGAAACAGCAGAATACAATAAGTGTGAACAAATCCCGAAATGCTTCTGGGTTGATTAGAGAACTCTTCCGGCCAAGTCACTCTTCAATTGCCACAGAATGACCTTAAAAAAATGTTACTCTACTGAACCCGAGTCTCGAGCCAACGAGCCTCAACGAGTGGTGTCTTGTCTTTCACGGCTTCATGAAAATGAAAACCAAAATGGACTTCACATTGAGGTGACATGCTGTCGAGTCGTGTCAACGTTTCCCCGACTCCGTCCACAAAAGCCCTCTCCAGGCTCGTGTCCGTTCAAGTCTCGGCAACACGTTTTACAGCAGGACGAGCGAGCGTTGACGTCGACGTAACATCACAGCGACTCCGCAAAGAAGCGATATTTACTCTTTTATTCAAGTGACACGTGGATGGAAACGTAGCACTTGGTCAGAAGCGCTTATGTCCAAGCAGGAGAACTTCACTGGGGGTAGCGAATAAGCTCAGCCAGAGATCGCCGCCTCACCTGCAAAGGTCGTCTCACCAAAGGCTGAGGGAACGGGGGATTGGCTGTGACCGCACAAATAAACCTCTTGGTGGGAATTATTTTAAATTGGCGGGTAGTGCGGGGGGAGGGGGGAGACCCAATCTGCTGTTTTTGCTCACGATTCGCAAAAATTCTTGAGATTTTCTCCTGCCAGCCAACACGAAAACAAAGCGTAAGATTTACGATGACTCCTCCACAACAAAGTCACTTCACGCCCACGTACGAGATTAAATACCACGGAGACATTAAAAAACTGCCTGGTTTACAACATCTGGTGTTTTAAAGAGAGCGAGCGAGGAAAAAAAAAACCATCACCACAATTGCGGAACATATCTCAATCGTTTAAGCAATGCACACTTACCATCCAGCGATGTAATCTGAACCGGTTACAAATATTCACAATACGATACTCAAGTCCTCCACGAGAGTGTTGGCTTTTACATCTGGTCATTGTAACCCACCTACAAGTTCACACTTATCACGTTCAACGGTTCCGTATTTTGTAAACCAGCTCGCACCTGTTTTGTGAATTTGGTAACGAGGACCGGACCTTATCTGCTAGCAGTGGATGGCCAATGAACCAAAGTTCTGTGGAAAGTATTGTTTAAAGTCAGGGATTCACAGCGTTTCCGCTGTGTTTATGACGCGCTGGGAATACGAACTGTACATTTGCATTTGTCCTGGTTGGGCCCAGCGTCAGTATTGTTTTGCATCCCACAACCCTCCAGACAAAGTAGGAAGACACCAATCGATATGCAAGAGTGCCCAACGGAACACACACAACGTAGCCACGGAGATGCATCGCAGGGTCCAAGAAAGGATTAGGTGGGCCTGCACATAGACACTGGCCTGCACTATGGGTTCCTCCCCCACCCCTACCCCCCCCCCCGTGCTTAGCAGGATACGCATCGGTAAGCTAAACTGTGTGCATTAGCTGCTGTCAGTGTTATTGGGATAATGATATGGTCCATTTGTTGATGGAACCCGTTCAATTACTAAGCGCCTCTCCGCTTGCGGTTTGAAACCACACCGGACAAAAATTAGGCCGAATCGATCGCGGTATGAACTGGCTAGAGAAGTGCACGTTAAAGTCAAAACTCAACCGCACACTGACTCGGCTGCTCTTGCTGTTTCTCCAGGTGGACACACTTTTCCCCCCACTGCTTTGTGTTCGGTCGTCGGGAGGTCTACGGTGAATGCGTGAACTCGTGTTGTTTGTTGTTGCTGTGCGCAATCTGGCAGCACGTGGGCCACTCGGTGATGCCATGGAGAGAAGTGACTTTTACACGAAATTCAAGGTTATTGGGCACAACACGAAATAAACAGCTGGCGAGTGCAGACGGGAAAACAATACTTGTACGATATTTTTTTCTTCTTCTTCTCCTCCCATCGGTTTCAAACTGAACGCGCGACCTTTCCCCCGTTTTTCAACCACTTATCAATAACACCACCGAGGATAACCGCCAGGCCACGGCCCGACCGATCAGAACTCAAGCGCTCGGAGCTGTCGTCCGTTGCCCTGTTTTTTTTATTTTTTCTGGAACGCGAGCTCTCGTAAGGCCGTGGAGCGCCTCTGGAAGCAAGCGGGTTTAAACTAACCGAGAGTCAGTCCGAAGCAACAAGGGCCCATCACGTGGAGCCATCCTTTTTGTCCCCTTCAGTTTGTCCACTCGGGGCCTCCGCGCTCGGACTTTGTGCCTCTGAGCCTTCATCTGGAGGAGAGAGAAATTGAGAACAAGGTGCTGTCAAGTCAAATCATCAGCACGTTCGGTTACATTTCTTTTCACGCTGTTCTCGAAGCGCAAGGTCACCAAGAAGGCATCACAGACGAGTACCATCTGCAGTAGCTTCACGGCATAGGGGGCGGTGTGACCACGTGGCTTTTGAGGCAACGTCATGCATTCGTTCCAAATTTGTGGCCTAAATTTGGACCGTGACGGCCGTAACGCCAGCACACATGGTCTACTCTATTTCAAATACACTGGAACGTCACGTGATCTTTACCGTGCACTGTGACGCAAACGGCGCGTAGGGTCAAAGTGAGCTTAAACTAAATGTGACCTCACTCTCTCTCTCTGCGACAAGCGGCAACCACGATGCCCCGCTCGGCCATGTCACCACCTCCGTCATGCCGGGAAGCATCTTGGGGAACGGACGGGGCTCGTAGCACGTGGAGCGAAATGACGGACATCATGCCGAAAGAAAACAACACGCGGAGGAGCTGATATCACATTAAAAAAACATGTAAAGCTGGATTCTATTTTTTTTACTTGGCAAAAAATAATTTATCTTCGATGATTGCCGTAACTTTACTTTTAGCTTTTACGGTTGTAGTCTGCGCGAAGGAAATTCATAAAATGTAATGCAAAAGCAAAGACGAGTCTTCAAGCGCATTTGTATCGATCTTTTACGCATAAACCGGCATTTTCACAACGTGTATCACTCTCCGGGGACCGCTGATAATAAATCTGACTGGCGAGGAGGAGGAGGAGGATGACACAGAACACACAACAAGACGCTGTCACTTTTTCAAAACGACCCGAGACCGATCGATCCCAATGGGATATGATTAACTGTGCTACCGTGCTGTAAATCGGCAAAGTCGAAAAGTTATTTCCTGTCAAAATGAACACCGAGGTGCGACTCGTCTCTTGTTTATGGCCCTGAGTCGGTGGTGGAAATTCCACATTCATTGTATTCACCCCCAGAGGGATGATGGGCTGAGCCAACTCCCAAACCAGGATTTGAACTCGCAACTTTTTCCCGATTGCGAGCCGCTCGCTCTGCCGCTGAGCCATCTGGAGGGACTAAATTATTAATTATTTTACTGTGTTGTAAATGGGCATAGTATCCATATTTAAAATGCATTGATCAATGCACGCATACATACATTCATGTAGTGACAATTCTCTTTGTACATCGAGGGATGCTTGGCTGTACAGTCCGGTCATCTGTATGATTGACACTCCAAAGGTTCATTCAGGCAAATATCACTTCTCCACAGTGACGGTTCGCACTTTCATGCAAACACACACGTAGCTTTACAATGGAGAGGTCAATACAGAATACGTGAAGTCACTCGCAAGAGTAACATACTGTTACGGCCATATTTCTACATGTTTTTTAACTCACTGCGCACATAAAATAATCGTAAATTGAATATTTTTTTGCAGTCGGCCAAAGGCCCCGTGTTGGTGGATCATCCGCTCGCCCGAGTGGAGCCACTCGCGACTCGGCGTGCCTGCAAATGGCGTTGTCCGTCGCGGCCAAGTGACTTGCTCGGAGGGATACCCGAAGAACCTCTGCCCAAGTCAAAATCCCAGGCCTCCTTCGTGGATGAGGAGGCCTGTGCGTGGTTGCGCTCGATTTTTGCTCAGTCAATGTCAGCCGCTGAGGTCGTGGACGGGTTTTTTATTCATTGTTGCCATGCCATGCTCCTCTACCGTTCTTGTTCTGTTGTAATGTGCACTGATGCCTACCTTATCGAGGGCGATATTGACGTCTAAATTGAAGATTGATTGATTGATTAATTGGTGAGGCCTCAAAATCAGAGGCAGCCCTGTCGGTGCCGAGCGGGAGACGGAACGTCACAGTTTGAAGGAGGACGTCGCAATCAGAATCTTTATTTATGGTGGAGAAATCCGTTGTCATCGGTGTGGATATTATTCATTGTACTGCTGTGTTGTAAATCGGAAAGTTTGAGAAGTGATTTCCTGCCAAAACTAACACTGAGGCGGTGCTCGTCTCCTGGTTATGAGCCCAGAGCCAGCGGTGGAAATTCCACGGCGGAAATTTCATTTCCATTATCGGCCGAGTTCATCTCGATACAAGACATAAATGAGGGCACGGTGAGCCTTCATCGCAACTCTAGCGACCGCGATGACTGCGTGTCATTTTCAGCGTCTGTCTCTGTAACCGGACCTTCTCCATTCTGCACACATGGCTCCATCTTGTTGCAACCTCCCATTTCATTTCTGTACTCTCGGTAAAATCACGTAGGTATAAAATAAAATAAATCACGACGTTGCGGGCACAACACAAGCGTCCATCATCAGGTGGGAAAGCATGGTCTGCTGCTGATGCAGACTGTTTTTTAAAACGTCGTGATTTATTTTATTTTAAACCTACGTGACTTTACCGAAATAACCAAAGAGTATGGATTCCTGCAGTCACGAAAGCTTCAAATCAAGATTTAATTTCTGATCACATCTGCAATACATTCCTATCGCAGTCTTTTCTGATCTTCCAAGTTACTTAAAATGGCATAACGCTGTTTGCGATTTTCCTGTCAAGGTATTTGTTTTGTTCTGATATTTAATGAAAGCTGATTAAAAATATATTTTCCAAGTGAAAACTATATATGGCAGCTACATTAATAGCTGTCAATGCACAGACTGTCACTTCTGGTGTCAAGGATAATCGCACAATAGAGACAGCAGCAGAGCACAATATTATAAAAAATGAGATTAATTAGCAAACAGAACACGTTGACAAGGGCAGCAGGATGTCACGCGTGCATTGAAAACCGAGGCATTGTTAATCAAAAAGAACCCACGCTGCCAATGTTAAAAATAGCCCCCCGCTATTTTTAAGCTTTTATGCAGCATTACATGCCAGACAGTCACATCTCAGATTAGAAAGGAGGTCAAAGCAAATGGTAATAAGGTTAGATATTTTAGAACACTACACATGCAGGATTATAATTATTTCGAGGTACAATAAATGGGTCACAAGCGAAGTGTGAATGCCATCGTGTCAAATTATTTAAGACTTCCTTGCTTTTTATTTTTCATATTTGTTTTCTGATGCTATAATAGCGTTGCTATTCAATGAGCCAAGCCTTAATACACCACCCTATCACCCTGCAGATGGAACAGCTTAACATTGGCAGAAAACATCTCCAGACAGGGCAAGAATTTGTTGCAGTATAGCATTACAACAACAACAAATATATAGATATACGTTTGTTCCTGGCCCTGTTCAATGCACTCTTTGAATGTCAAATCAAACCCACGTTTAATGCACGTCAACGTTTTACGCTGTGCCAAATGCAAGGAAGTCCTATCGTAGATTAGAAAACATGTCAAAGCGATCGGTAAGAAGCCTCGTTTACATCCACTGAAATGTGCGCCTTCAAGTGAACAAAAAATCAACCCATTGAGGGCGATTCCGCTGCAATCGTCGATGATTGCCGTTAAACCACCAAACTCCCCTACAAATGACAGAGCCCAAGTTTTAACCACAGCCCTGCAGCCACTCGAAACACATTATGATTATCATCATCATTATTATTATTACGGGCTTTGTCCCACTGATGCTTTATATTTCTCGAAACGTATAACCAGGCCAAACATTGGCTCACGAAGCGAACCAAGACGTTTTTTTGCAGAGGTTCACGGTTCGATTCCTGTGGAAGGCCTGGAAATGACTGCGGCGCGTGCGTTCACCGTAGTAGTAAGATTAAAACTGCTACGCACCTTCTGCTTCTCCCCCCCCCCTCCCCCCCTTCTGCGGAAACGTGGCAGGACCCTCCTTAAAAAGAGACCACGAGGCTTTTCCTGGGTAAACAAGCGTTACAGTAATCCCTCACCACTTCGCGGTTCAAGTTTCGCGGCCTCAGTGCATCGCGGATTTTTCGAACTGATTTAAAGGCCTCATTATACCTGTGCAGTAACACCATCATCATCATCATTCATCATCACATTCATCGAACTGCACAGGTCTGTCATCGTCGTCATTGTCATCGTCGTCGTCATTACTTATACTACTGTCATTGGTGAGTGTAGAACACCATAATATGTATCGTATGAGAGAGAGAGTGAATGTATAATATTAAGGTTTTATAATTAAATAGATTTAAGTAAAATATATATATATAAAGTATAAATATACATATTTTAAACATTCTGATACCCACACACACATATACGGAAATTCCTAGGGGGCCAATCCTACTTCGCGGATTTTCACCTATCGCGAGGGGTTCCGGTCCCCGTTAACCGCGATAAACAAGGGATCACTGTATAACGATAAAAAATAAATGCTGTATCGCCAATGCCACACGCACGTATTGGGACGAGTGCGAGCGAATATTGGGTCCCACGCAGAGTTCACACCCCAGCTCTGGGCCGCTCGGCTGTACAGCGGGGGCAGCCGTGCAACGGTGCAGCATGACCTTATTTAAACGGGGATGGGGGCATACAATAACTCAAGGGGGCCTTGTGACGCAGTAAATGTGAAACACACTTGAACGGGCGTTAATTGGCAAGGACAGGATCCGTCCTCGCTCTCGAACACTGTGCACAAACGAAAAGGCTGCGATGCATTTCATTCAATTCTACTGATTTGGATGGATGGCTTGTGTTGCGTCCGAAACGTCGTGAATGATTTTATTTTATACCCACGTGACTTTACCATAAGAACCAAAGAGTATTGATTCCTGCAGTCACAAAAGCTTCAAATCAAGATTGCACTCATTTGTTTGTTTTGGTTTAGCTGTATGCATGTATGTTGAACTTATTTCGCATCGTACGTCGCCAAACAAAATGAAAAGCAGTGTCGACCTGACTATCGGACAGAATAGGAAGGAAGGACGTACGAACAGACGACGGTGACAGCAGTGGCAGACGGAAGAAGACAGAGGAGAGAATTGTGGCTCGCACCCATTTATGGACAGAGCACTTGATGATGATGCTGATGATACAAAATTAGAATGGGGGCTGAGCTTTCAGCAGGGAAGTTCAGCCCCCTCCTTAACCCCCCTCCCCCGTCCCCCCCACCACTGCACGCTACGGAGGCTGCAACCGTGCAATGGAGGGGGGGGGGGTCCATAAACCTCCCTTTACGAGATGGGAACTCCATAACCCGAGCGATGTCATGATGCTCAGTATTTTGTAAGAGTTTGTCCATGGGAATCTCTGGAGCTCAGTGCATTAACGTTTTTTTATCCCTGTGATGGTGTCACACAGTCCTGCAGAACTGTCAGTTAAAATTCGTGTATGTGTAGAGTTTAAATTGGATGCACCTTCATGCATCCAAATTACTTTGATACGAAAACAAAATGAATGGAATGTCCGATTGTATTATTGCGTTGCATCTCCCTTTGAGGGTTTCCATCCTTCTGTTGATCTGACCTAGATTCCTTACTGGTAGAGGTGCTCTTTCTCTCTCCTAGAGGTAATTATTAGAATGCTGATTGCAGAGAAGGGAAGTCCAATCAACCCCGCATCCTTCACCTCCCAGCCACAAAGATAAAAATACCTCATATAGCTTTAACAGACTGTTCGGGCAAGTACTGTTAGCGAGCACCTATGCAGGCTGGCACGCCAGGGGGTTGGGTGGCCAACACCACGCCCGACCGCCTTTGTCTCCCTAGTGGCGATGTTTACACGCCACACTAGGTACTCATTTAAGACTGAGTAGACCTAGGGGAAGCCCAGGACTGGTTCAGACAATCGTCACTGGCGTTGGCCGTGAGCGGCAATCCAAACCCGGGCCGCCGGGTTTGTAGCGCAACGCGTTAAACGTTACACTACCACTCCAGCCACACACACACACATAGACGTGCACTGTGTTGGCTTACCAGATTTAATGGAGAGTTCGCTAAGCTGCAGCGGCAGCTCAGGGTTGGTGGAGCCAGACGGGGAGCCGAGGATGTCGGGCAGGGCGTTCCTTCGCCCGCTCCGCCCCGAAGCCACGAACTCGGCGAACGCCTCCTCCACATCAGTCATCGCTGCCCGGGATCCTCATAGCCTGACCTGCGGGGACACACGCACACACAACGGGTTAATAACAGCATGATGATGATGATAATAAGGACACCACGGTGGTGAGATGTTATATGCCTTGCCTGGTGTACAGGAGAACCTGTGTTCGATCCCAACCCTGACGCCTGCTGTATATTTAGAGTCGGCGTGTCTCTCTTCCAGGTGGCCACGTGGATTTTTCTCCAGGTCGTCCGGTTTTTCCCTCCACATTTCAAAACATTGCGAATCGAGCATTTTGCTTTATGTACATTTGCGCATGATAAGAAGCCATTTCACTGAGCTATCATTTGTGGCCAGATCGCTTATGAAAAAGAGCTGCATAGCTCAGTGGGCCTTATCTGGGAAAATAAAAACAGCTTTTATTTTCGTTTACAATAAAACGCACTTGCAACGCATCGCACAGTATTATCTCACCCCAGAAGGGAGAGAACGACTCAGAGGGACGAGGAGGAACCAAGACAAGCGGGAAGGCAGCAGCCAGAATTGCCCAAGCTCTGTGGTCCTCTATATACCAAGGTGTTATTGGCCAATGAAGAAGTGTTTACATTTGGGAGGAAACCGGAGAAATCCGGAGAAAATCCATGCGTGTGACGGGGGAAAACACTCTTTCCCATACAGACAGAGCAGATGGAGTCCACGTTTTGCTTTACCACCTGGTGAGCCAGAGTGTGACACTTCCTCAACGCCCACGGCAAGGAAGCGTCGCTACATTTGCGACGGCGCTGGAATTGCAGGCATGAGGCACCGCCACCAGCGTCGATTAAATTAACTGAGGCTGATGTGACTGTTCATGGAAAAGAATAATAATAATAATGATGGGGGTTGTATTATTCAAGATGGAGAAGAAAGAGGAGACAGAATGAAAGCACATTTATGTTGATTTGCCTTTGACAAGAAAATCCCCAAGCACACGGTTTAACCTACTTCGATCGCACCTCTGGGAAATAAAAGATCTTATACAATCATCCCCAACTGGCAATGGAAGGATCCGAAACCCCAACGGTAACTCGGCAGACACAAAGCGTCACATATTTCCTGAGATGCTGCTGTACCCTGGGACCAAACGAATGAAAACCGAAACAAGAAACATTGCCGTGCAATACCAATTTTAAAATCGTGCTGACAGGCCGTGTGGTTTCACTGCTGTGGTGGGAAGCTCTCTGGGTTACACCACGTGCTGGTGGCTTGTGTTCTGAAACTCGATCTGCGTGGCGGAATAGCGGAAGTAGCAGCGGCGATCACCACTGGACCCTGTTAGCACTGGGTCAGAAGTTCAATTCCTGTAAGCTGCCCCGTCATTCTTGCTGGGAATTCAATTCTGGTAGCTGCCTGGTAACGCTTGCTGGGCATATCCTAAGTATTCAATTCCTGTAACGGCCTGGTAATTCTTGCTGGGCATATCCTAAGTATTAAATTCCTGTAAGCTGCCTGATCATCCTTGCTGAGTATATCCTCAGTATTCAATTCCTGTATCGGCCTGGTAATTCTTGCTGGGCATATCGTAAGTGTGCAAGTGGACGTTTAAACCCCCATTACCTAATTTAGTGTTCTTCAACTCGATTTTTTTCCAGTTGGCCACGGAACATAATGAGTGTGTGCTGGCAGCCCAGGTTGTGTTGTAGTGCCATGTGTACAGACGTCATGACGTCACGTTGTCACGTCATCATGACCACAGTGCACATGACCACAAATGTTTCTCCATACAAGGTTTTTTTGAGTTAGATCGCGTAAATATAAATGTGTCATTAAACCCGCCACCACTTGACACAGCCAATTAATAAAATTTGTCCCGTAAACAAAACATGGCAATTCGTTACTAGTACAGCACTAACCGGTGTGTTGGATAGTAAAGCCACAACAGTTACAATTGGAGTACGACGTTTCGCCAGTAATTACAACTAGCATCATCAGGCGACAGCCAGAATTAAATTCATTTTTGGACAGGGAACTTCTGAATAAAATAGCTATATAGTTCAGTGGGACTTACCTGGTAAAAAACTAAGTTTAGTTGTTCGTTTCTTTTCTCTCTCTCTGTCCCTCCTTCTCCCTGTCCCCAAATCCCATTTCCAATCTTTCTCCCTCCTTGGAACCCTCCACTGTAATAAACGTCCCCTTTCTATTACGCAGCCCGCGTCCTTAACCTCCTTCCGTTTCTCTCTTAAAGCTCACCTCTCCTCTCATTCCCATTCTTTTCCTCTTCCCGCCCCCCCACGGTCCGCCGCTCCTTACAGTCCATCCCATACACTCGCATTGTCGTCGAGTACCCTCTATCGTGGTCACTCATTCCTCAATTCTTCCATGGCCATCTAAATCATTCTATTCTGTCACCGTTTTTTTTTACTTTTTCAAGCCCTTGAGTGAAGGCGCTCTATAAATATAAATTATACTATCTTCCATTTTACCCTTAATGCATGGCGAAGCAGCTTCCTATTCGCGAATTTCCCAGGGATAAGAGTTGCACGGCAAAATGTATTCCTCTAGACCGCAGGGATCCATACTCTTTAGTTCTTTCGGTAAAGTCACGTCGGTATAAAATAACATAAATTAAATCACGACGTTTCGATTGCAACACAAGCAATCATCATCAGGTGGGAAAACCACAGCAAGAACATTTTTTAGCTGAATTTGTTTTTCTTGCATGGGAGTTTAGGCATGTACCGTACTGCACACACTGAATGTTTTCGATGGCGAAAACTGCCCGCTGTTACAGCTACGAAATAGTAAATCACACGACCCACACCTTTAGGTCATGGGAATTCTAAATATTTTTTCTTGAGCAGATTAGCTTGGCTTAAATATTCTGCTAGGTTGCCGAGAAGATTTTCATGACAGACATCCTCCCGATTGAACGTTTGTCTCCGTTTAAAAAAAAAACTGGTGAATCTACTTCGTCTTCATCATTTGGCATGAAAGAAAATGCTGCCACCTTCAAAACCCGCGACTGGTCAAGTAGTGTCCTGGTTGTGTCAAACATTCTGTATAGTAATGCTGTGATTAGCATTATTATACCTTAGAAATGTCACGAGCCAATGATATATAAAATACTCTCGCGCTCCGGGTACATGAACAGGAATCGCGCACGGAAGAACCGATTACAGTGTACGCATTAATGATGCAAATCGGATGCAAATTATATGCTGTTACATTTTAGCTAACGGGACAGAGAAAATTACAGAGCAGACGGAGTATGAATGAGATGGTAAAAAGAGGCTCATCAATAATTCAGTAATCTCCAGTATTTAATCAAAACGCGAGTCTGAATCGTGACAATTTTGAGCATTGCACGTGGGATGAATCATTGCGTGCCGATTAGAGACAGCGAAATAAAACCCAGACATCCACAGACACCCACCTCCACCGCCAAATGGCTCAGCGGGGTAAGGCAGCGGCGGCATCGAGTGAGAACGCTGCAGTTCTCCTGCAGTGCCTCATTCTAGGCACTGCCCCCCCTCCCATGTCGAGATGAGAATTAACTGCCCTCGCGGCTGGGAGTTCAAAATGCTGCCCTTCAATTGGAGTTCCATAATCACAATAATTTACTTATTTATCCAGCAAAGCTACACCGAGTCGTAGGTCTCTTCTTCAGGAGGGTCCTGCATTGTATATATTTTTGACGATGTTTACAGCCAATTAATGAGTATTTATTTTGAAAAGATTCCTGAGGGCCGACACAGAGTACAAATTGAACCTCCAAATGTCATCCTCAATTGGAGTTTTAAAAAATAGACTCTGCTCACTCTCCGATGCCACATTTACAAATAAAATGAAGAATGTAAAATAAAAAAGATTAAGAACACATCTGAATGGCTGCAGGGATGGTTTATGCCAAGTAGACAGTCTGCCACAAGAAATATATGGACACTATTACATAGAGGACTTCTATAATTAATGATAGCCGACTTAACTTTACCCTGGAGGTGAATTCATGTCGAAATTTTATGTTTAATTTTCATACTCCAGTAAGTATCTGTAGGTAGGTTAACATGTATGTAGACGCAAAATCCATCTCACCTTATTTTCGTCCTTTTTTGGTTAAAAACCTGCACTTAAGACTTCTGGAATATAGGGTACAATTATATAGAATTTTTATGGATACGATGTACTATAGTATTAACGGTAATGCCTTACACCGCCGATAATCTTACTCCAAGTCAGCCTGTTGGCAGCGTTCTGAAATATACCGAGTGAGAAATTAAGCCCTGCACTGGCAGATTTGCCACCAATACTGTGTCGAACCATACAAGAAGAAAAGTGCAACAACAACAAATTCGAAAAAAGTCATCATCGTTGTGTCGTGAATGAATACGGATATAATGCGCGGTAGCAAACACCGAACAGGCACACAGAAGAGAGCGTTTGCGGTTTCCATCACATTTCACGCACCGACAAAGCACTGGCTTCAGAAGGCCCACGGAGGCGATGACGGATAATGGAAAGACGCTCGTGCCTTGCCAGCGTGACCCGGCGCACCTGCGATTAGCACGGTTGGCTCCGTACCGTTGCGAAAGAAGTTCAAAATACCTACATACATACCTACATACGCTGCATCGAAAAACAACTGGGACCTGGCCGAGGAGCGGGATGAGCCTTTGCAAAAGTCCATGCACTTTATTTATTTAGCGAATGCTATTTCACGCGACTTCCCACAGTCAAAACACCAGATGCGTTTACAATATATATAGATAGATAATTCAATATATGCTCCTTGAGTGGACGTCAGCCCACAGTCACAGAGCCAATTTACAGCCTCCTCCTCCAGCACGTGCAGAGCAATCAGCCCGCCCGGCACGCCCTGACGCACTGCACAGCCTAATACGAAGTGCGCCGTGGTCTCCTGCCCCCCCCCACCCCCGCGTTCACAGTGGGGCTGCCACGTGGGCGCCATCGATGTTCGGAAGCAGCAGCAGCACAGTCCCTGGTCACCGGGGAAGCAGTTTAACTGCACCCATCCGCACTGTGCAAGGCTCATTGGGTTTAAACGTGAGCAAAATGCCGTGACCGATTACCTCTCCTCCCCCGCCACCCTCCGCCTAGTGTGGCTCTACAAGTGACACCACACGCAACCGCAGTGTGTGTTATGATAACATTAACGCAGTACAACGAACACCATGGGGCAAGGTGGGGGGGGCTGGAATGAGGCAAGGCTTTGAAATGGTGCAGCTGCTGTTGCTTGTAAAGCTTACCCATTTATAGGACACTCTGCTACATGCAAAATGCATTGCCATATGCGAGAGTGATAGTTCAATTTTTGATGATGATCATGCTTTTGAGTGAGTGTGTTTTTTATCCCCGAGGTAGAAGCAGCCTATAAACCAGAGGGGAATAATCGACTTGGATTTCACCTAGCCTGGGGAATATCGGCATAAAATTCATTATAGATTCGACCTAACGGTGACTTGCAATGCTGTCCAAAAACAATGGCAATACTGTAACGATGATACTCTTTGGTTTTTTCGGTAAAGTCACGTGGGTAAAAAATAAAATAAATGAAAACAACTAACTTAAATCACGACGTTTCGGGCGCAACACAAGCGTCCTTCTTCAGGTGGGGACAACGTAGCGAAAGCACAACCGCTTAAGTGTGTCTAAGAGATGGCTGTGACGAGGAATTATATAGTCGCGGAGGATGGATGGAGGGAGGGGAGAGGGCATGGTGAGTGTGTGGGCGGGCTGTGGACTGGGAGGCAACGATGTGAGGAGTGGGGAGGGCGTTGGGAGGCAACACGTGGAGCTCAAACTGAAGCTTTGTGATGCAATGATGATGTGCACTAACAGCAGGCTAATAAAACAACAGGGAGACCAATTCGGTTGAGTGGCAGAGAAAATCCTGTGCGCTGAAATGTGACAACTGTATACACATTCGATTAATCGTAACTAAATGTGCTCACCGCTCAGGCAGACGGGCCCACATTCTTAACGGCACCTGAACTGAATACGTTTGCATTCAATTCATTGCAAATTGACGCACGGTGACCACATGAGCATTCAATTTAACACGTAGGCTTTCGCGACCAATATTTTTCATAATAAAGGTTTATGGATTAGATCGCGTTATTTCTAAATGTGTCGTAACCCTCCACCACCCGATACGGCCAAACAGTAAAAAATGTGCCACGTTGACAAAAGACAAATAGGTCACTACTTTAGCCCACCGGTGTGTTGAAGAGTGAATCAACATCATTTACATCCAGCATCATCGGGAAATTTTGCCGGAATAGTGAAGCCCTCACTTGCTCCCGGTCTTAAATAGAGCAGCAGGGTGATGACATGAGCATTACCAAAATCCCTAAATACTTCAAGCGCGATAAGAGCAAGGGGAGACAGCACCAGGAGTAATGGCATGCACGTTACAAATGTAGAGGAGTAGAGGAGAGTGGTGGCGTCGTGTGCGCTGTCCGGTGCGGTGACATCACGGGACGTGGGGTCGCGCGCGCTGGGCAGTGCACGTGACGTCACGTCTCCTAGGGTATTTAAGGGAGACCCCGTGATGTAAGCGGGGTCACTGGAGGAACGGGGATAGTAGAAGAGGTGAAGAGGGAACCAGGGATAGTGATATGTGTTAATAAACCCTGGCGGAAGCCCCTAACTCACCTCCGTCTCCGAGTACCTCCGTCTACTACTCAACAACTACTCAACACAAACAAAAAGCGTAATTTCGCTGGTGTAAAAAAATATAAGAAGAAGAGGCACATGCAGATCTGCCAGCTGACTCATTGTTGAGTCACGCAAACCGTTCTGCGCTCTGCGCGTCAATGAGTCAGCTCGCAATCCCTGTGCTGTGGTGCTTCGTGAAGGGATCTGCTGCACTCCAGCCACCCATTAACTCGCCAACCCGGTCTGTGCACAGCACTTGCGGCGTTCTTCGCGAACAAAACAGTGACCCGATGAAGACGCCGGTTTCTAACTTCAAGGGAACGCATTCTCCCGGGCTATGCTATCTGAGTTCAATGAACCTGGAACCGATGCAAAACTCGAGACCCTGGCACCAAAGTCGGTGGCAGAGGCGTCGATGTTCATCGCACGGCTGCCAAATAAGACGTCAACGCTCGACTGCATCCGCACGTCGATTCTCAAATCGTGCAAGGACGTGCATGAGTCGCTGATCGTCCACCCGGCAAATCTACCATTCAGTGAGGGCTGTTTCCTCCACTGGTTCAAAATGGCGCAGGTAACAACGCACCTGAAAAAAGTTGGCTTCAGCCACAGTGACCCAGAAAACTATCGCCCGATCTCAAACTTGAGTACGACTTCAAAGGTCATGGAGCCCCGTTGTCTAAAGCAGTAACTTCCCCATGTCACTGTGACGGGCAGATTCAAACCGTTGCAGTCGGCGCACTGGAAGTTCTACACCACCGAGATGGTTCTACTACAGAGCGCTTTTGACCTGGACACAATTGTGGATGATCGGAGTCCCGCTGCGTTCGTTGGCCTCGATCTCTGAGCCACCTTCGACACCTTCGACCACGAGATAGTCATCGGGCGGCTAAGGTCAAGGTTCGGCGCACCGGGTACAACATTGGGGTGGATTGAGTCATGCCTACATGGTCGATCACAGTTCGTCAAGCTGGGTGATGAACACTCATTGTCGATGCCATGCCTAGGTGGCATACCACAGGGGCCTGTTCTCGTGCCCTTCCTATTTTCAATACACGTCTCTCCGATCGCCGATGTCATCTTATCGCACGACATCAAGTTCCATCAATATGCTGAGGTTCTGCTGGTTGGAATTTGGGCACGGACAAAAACATTTGTTGGAGGACCAGGTGTGGTGATCACAGACTCCAGGATTTAGTTGTTTTACTCATCTAAAGAGCCTCGTCACCATACTCAACCAGAATATGTCATTTGATCACAACGTGCACACGAGTCAGGTCCTGCAATTTCCATATCAGGGCTCGATGACACATTTGGCCACGATTGAGTCACGACATGGCCAACACGGTGGCGTGTCGAGTAGTATTGACAAGGGTCGGTTGTTGCAACTCACTCCTGTATGGGACTTCTGGCCAAAACATTGGCAAGCAAGTCACTCGAGACACCGGTATGGCAGCGAGAGCAGTTCATGCGAATGCTGACGCAAGAGGTCACACACTTGGCGCAACAGTCCTTCGCTGACTATGCATGATGAGTAGTATTGACAAGGGTCGGTTGTTGCAACTCACTCCTGTATGGGACTTCTGGCCAAAACATTGCCAAGCAAGTCACTCGAGACACCGGTATGGCAGCGAGAGCAGTTCATGCGAATGCTGACGCAAGACGTCACACACTTGGCGCAACAGTCCTTCGCTGACTATGCGTGATGAATGAATTAATGATGCACTCACGTTGATGTTTGCAATGTATTGTCATTTTTTTACCCCCACAATGCCGTGCAGGCTAAATACAGTCGCGCCTTAATCTTGGCGTGTGACATTTGTGTCCCATTCAGGAGCAGAGTTATTATTTGAATAAGAATGGGGATTAATGTATGGGTTCTGCCTATTACCGCGGTGTACGAACGTCACGCAGCTTTATTTGGCCTCCGCTTTCTCTCCCTGTATCCAGGGCATCGCTCCTCAAGGTCACGACGCACGACTCTTCAAGGCAGCTTCTAGCAAACTCGTACCCATCCCCAAAGGCAAAAACATTAACAGATTGTTGGGGCAAGTGCTGTTGGCGAGCAACTATGAAAGTCAGCATGGCATAAGAGGGGGTGGGTCGCCAGCACCATCCTAGGCCGGCTTTGTCTCCTTAGTGGGGATGTTCACACACCACACCAGGTACTCATTTGAGGCTGAGTCGACCTAGGGAAGACCCAGGACCGGTTCAGATAAAATCGTCACTGATGTTGGCCGTGAGCGGGAATTGAACTCGGGCCACCAGGTTCACAGCGCAACACGCTAACCGCTACACTACGGCTCCCGAAAGAGAAAGATCCCCCATATAACCTTAACAAACTGTTGAGGCAAGTGCTGTTAAGCAACCACCTATAAAGGCCAGCGTGAAACACGAGGGGGTGGGTGGCCAGCACCACGCCCGACCGACTACGGACAGAGATGCACGTGATTCTTGAAAGCTCCGGGCCACCTCTTATTTCGAGCCACACAATGCTTTCGCCGTTTGTGCCGCTTGATACTGACTGTGGGTCTATTAACCGTAACGACGCGCCGTCTGCTTCACAGTGGACGTTCAATACCCCGTGATAAGGCCTCAAAGGCATGGTCGGCCTCGTGTAGTTGCCTTGGAAACCTATGACTGATACCTACACAGTGCTAAATATCCACCAGTACAGTCCAGAATACTGTTCCAGGAATTATGGCATTTTAATGTTTTATTATTTCTTGACTTAAAGCTTTCGTGACTGCAGAAATTAATATTCTTTGGGTCTTTCGGTAAAGTCGCTTATGTTGTGATCGAAACGTCGTAGTTTTTTTTATTAATTTGAACCCATCTACGGGACTTTACCGAAAGACCCAAAGAATGTTTTATTATTATTTTGGTTACAAATCCCATTATAGGATTATAGGAATGTAGGGTACAATCATAGAAGATAATGGATATGCGTACCTGGTACTCTAGTTGTATTCTGGAGAATATCGAGTAAGAAACGAATCGCTGCGCATTTGCTATCCCTGCATCGACGTGCCTTGCTCTGTCGATCGCATCCAAAAAAATAGCTAATCAAGGTAGTTCTGCTCCATTGCTTTGCACACCGGTGTTTATTAAATTGTAACAATCAAATAAAATGTCATACGTCTCAATGCTGATTCCGCTTGATACCAGACTGGCTGATATCGACTTCCGATTTCAGCCAACCGCATGGCCGGAATCGCCTCGACATCGTACAGCCGACGCCCGAGCACAGGGGTCGGCCATCAGTAGCTCCCGGAGCAGAAATGCGGCTCTTCAATGACTGCATTGTGGCTGTTGAAATTCGAAAACAACATCTCTTCTCGCTTTTTCAGTTGCCGGCCCACGCACAATGGAAGTCCAGTTCACCATCGGCAGGGATTGGCAAACCTGCGGCTCCGGAGCCTCATGCGGCTCATTGAGGGCTCTTTCGTGAGGTTGTTTAATAAGAACGGCCGTCTCGTATTCAATGCATGCATCGCTGCACGTTGAAATATTTGATTTTTTGTTACCGAATTCGGAAAAAAATTATTTTCTTCTTTGTTTTGGTTGCGGACCCCTGCCCTAGCGCATGGAAGAGCACCGGTTCCATCCCCGATTTTCGTGTGGACAAGACAGGAGGGGGGCTCATGGGAGTCTGTGGAGCCTGGTAGAGGCTGGGCCAAGCCCCTTCCACTCGCACCAGTGAATGGTCACGGTGCGCAGCGCAGTCAATATGAGGCTGTAGGTGAATTTACGCAACGTGTAGCCTAGCAGTGGTTCCCCACTATTCTGAAACCCACGCCCCCCAATGTCGACCCTCAACAACATTTTTTGCCGACTGCCATGTGCGAGACAATTATCGCGATGCTTGGAATATATTGTGGTGTCTGCAACAGTTCCACGGTTCACTTCCTACAGCCTTGCGGATCAGCTGTGCTCGGCAGAGCCGCAGGTTGGAAACCACTGTGCTGCCACAGTGGTGAGATGTTAACTACCTTGCCTGGTATACATTAGGTCGTGGGTTCGATACCGACCCTGCCACGTGTATATTTGGAGTTCGCATGTCTCTATCCCCGTAGTTGCGTGTTTTTTTCTCCGAGTCTTCCGGTTTTTCCCTCCACGCTCAGAAACAACATGCGTTTAGAGTATTTGGCTGCTATACATATCCACGTGATAAGCTACTTCATTGAGCTTCCATTTCGTTCACTGGCCTGGCATTTTACACAGAGCAGCCATGTGTAGATGTAGTCAAGATCGCACTCACCATCTTCACGATCCTCCATAGACTCTGCCCTCTTATCTAACCCTATCCCTCGGCACACATTATTCACTTCAGCAGCTACAGTTTTATTTCTAAACCCCCAATCAACTCTTGCTCTGTGAGGTTGTTCATTCTCCTCTATCAACCCCATAGAGTAGACCACCCTTTCCCCCAGTCACCCATGCAGTCAACTCCCTTCCCCTGTCAAATTCCAGGATAAATACTTTCTTTTTATTTAACACGTAGGCTTTCCGATTGGGTTAGATCGCGTACATATATATCGTTAAACTCGCCACCACCCGACACAGCCAATTTAGTCATGTTTGTCACGTAAACAGAACGTGCCAATTCGTTACAAGTACAGAACACCGGTGGGTTGGACAGCAAAGCCACAACAATTTATAATCTAAGTACGACGTTTCGCCGGTAATTACAAATAGCATCATCAGGCGGCAGCTAGATTTGTGGAGAAATCCTCCTGTTTCCGTTCCTTAAACAGAGGGGTAGATGTTTCCCTCCCCTCCGCCCCTTTGTCTGTGATCACACCTCTACCACTTAAAAGATGCCCCGCAATTGCTTAACAATGTTGCACGATGCAGTCACATACATACACACGCATGAATCCAAATTGAATTGAATTTTTTTTTATCACAACTTATTAAAGATCCTTTCGACCTCTCACCGCAGGATTGAGCGGTCACACTAGAGACATTGCCCGTGCATGCCGTATCCAAGGCAGTCTTTGCGGGGGGGGGGGGGGAGATAATCATTATGCACACGTAACACACGACTCATGCAAGAGCGAGCGAACACAAACCATTGCACCCGGGAACGAAATCAAAGCAAAAAACGACACAGAGAGAGCACTGCTTATGAATAATACACACACGAGCTGCTATCAAACAGACTTAAAGGGCATAGATAATGAACATGAGCAAGTCTCATTACAGATCCGAACCTTAACATCACCGCTCTGCAAGCCTACATAGCTCTACGATGGAAAAAAAAGACCAGAGGAGGGAATGTTATTGCGCATTTATTGATTTCAGATTTTAATGAAGCGTGATATTATATGCATCAGCAGCACACGCTGCACTGCACGTGAGCCCTGCGCTCAGCCAACTGCGCAATGGCACTGGATGGAGCCCGATGTGCTGGGAGACGCACGGTTGTTTACGAGGCCCTTTACGAGGGCCAGGTCGTACACGCGCATTCACGGGGGGGTGGGGGGGCAGCTGACCCCAGGCATCCCCAGCGGCCTCTTTGATCAAACAAAGACAAAGATCCCCCCCCCTCGTGTAGCCTTAACAGACTGTTTGGGCAAGTGCTGTTCAGTGAGTAGAGCGCCTCTGAAGGCCGGCACGGCACACGAAGCGGGTGGCTGTTCAACACCACGCCCGGCCGCCTTTGTCTCCCCCAGTGGCGATGTTTACACTCCGCACCGGGTACTGACTCAGCCTCCTTATTTTTACATGGCTACCAACAAATACAATTCGGCATTCACAAGTGCAAGAACTTTTCACATGAACGCTGCACCATATGAAGAGTAACACATTCAACAGTACTTGTGTGGTGACTAACTCGGAGACGGTAAGACTTGGAGGCACTTCTTTGTTAACCCCGATGGTGCTCGTTAAGACTCTTAATATTTAGTCCGTCTATTGTCGGTGACGCTACTCAGCCAGGGCAGTTTGTAGGTTGCCTGACTGGCGGCACCCCGAGATGGTGAAGATAGAGACTACGACAAGAAGAATGGTGAACACGACAAGAAAAATGGTGACGAAGACTTTAGCAGCACGACGGGGATCCCACTCAAACTGCCCCGAGGTCCCCTAAAGGGGCCCCTCTTATACTGTCACGTGGCCTGGCCCCGCCCATAGCCACGCCCCCTTTCTAGAACCTACCAGCGGGTTCTTGGTGTGCCCCTTCTGTGACCTTCCCCCTCGATCCCCCTCTCGTGTAAATCCTGGCCTGCTGACGTCAGGACTGCCGTACGCCGCAGATCTCCTTCCCTGCCAGCAGCCAGTGCTATGACACCACACTTTTATGAAGCGCACAACGGTAAGATCCCAGTAAACAGGCCAACGTTGGGCCAACGTTGCCATGTGGTCAGAACCATTGGACGAACGATGGCGTGACGCTCCACGTTTACCGTATGTGTATGTTGAACTTCTTTCACACCTTACGTATCCAACCGTGCGAATAGGAGGTGCGGATATCATATCGATTAATACATCAATCAACGTAGAGAAATGTAATATATCACAATGGATCGGCAGGTTGGGTACGTTGAGGTCAAGTCTGGGTTACTCGCACATCTTCCAAGACAACTGGCAAGTGTGGAAGAGTAGACATAAACACCCACTAGAGCAGCGTTTCTTTATGCTTTACTGCAGCCTTGTATCCTACGGTTTTTAAATCGTAAAAAAATGTATGTTAATGAATACATAGGTTTCATGAAACAAAGTAGTTGTACTGACATGCCCATGCTTAATTTGTGTTTCGATTATTTACCTTCTAAAAAACATTTCGGATGTCTCGCACCACCCCCCCCCCCCCCCAGGGGGTGAAGAACCACTGCTCTAGAGAGTCTCTAGAGAAGCTCCCTCTATTCGAGGGCCTTCCGCCAGCGGCAGTGTGAGCAAAACAATTGCAGGGCTGCACTTTTACCTTGTATCAGACGAATTCAATTCACCTGCTTTGGGGCATTGCATGACAGGTACAACCCCACTTTTTTGGCTTTCCTGTGATTTTTCAGCTTTTTCCCAGAAGCGCAATGGGCTGTTTCTACGTATGTTGTTTTTGTCGTCATTAACGTCAGGTGAGAGGACCGATGGATTTTTGAAGCAAAAGCTACTTCCCCAATTAACACCCCAAGGAGCTGAACCTTGCTGCAAAAGATGGTAAAAATAAATAAATCGGCGTCATAGAAAGTACCGGAGTGGTGGCAGTTTAGAATTGCAGGATCTCAATGATTGTGCTTTAACAATGTATGCAATATTTAATTGCTTTAGAGGTGGTGGCTGGATACACTGTAAAGGAGTGTTTTAACATAACACTCAAAAGACTGTTCTCATGATTATTTGGTCGAATTCAGACAACTTGTAAAATGTAAGATAATTGACAATTCTACTGCCAAGTCAAACAACACGACAGTTTATTAAATAACCAACCTTTGCAAATCTCTAATTAGGGAGAAAAAAGTATTCTCGCTTGGGATTGTTCCACAGCAGAGTGACGTGTTCATTGGGCATGAGCTATATTCGCACGGAACATAAAAAGAATATGGGGAGAGAGATTCAGCTATCAACATCATGCAACATGAATTGTTTTTCCAAAGACTTATTTTTTATTCTTTATATATTTTTGAGAGCTTAAAGGCCAATGCTTTGGAAAGAGTCACATCTGGCAATTTGTTATTTTAGACATCCATGGCAGGACTCCTCTGAATGTTTTTATTCTTTAGTGCCCATGAGGAAAAAAGGAGGCATATCATGCGTTGCACATCCACGTCAAGCTTCTAAGGCAGTCTTGCCGAGACACCCAACGCAAGTCCAGATCGCACACAAAATATATAAAAACCGTGATCCATCTTGAGCACGTGTACTACAATGTCTCTCAATTGTCTCTATAATCCTTCCTATCCCTTCTCCTATTCACCTCCTTAATCCTGTCTACACTTATCTACCTCTCAAGCCCAGCTCCAGCAATCCACCCACCACCTCCGCTCTGAATCCGCCGTTGGCCTCGTGCGGCCACCGGACCCTTTTCTCCCAGGATGAAAAATATCGAAGGTGGTAAATACACCGATATAGAGGGAGGCATATCAGTGGACTCGATTGCAAGTGCGCCATGCTACGAACCCAGCGTCGCCGAGTTCGATTTCCGACCGTGGTTATTATTAATTGCAGGTAAAACCTGAAACGGCGCAGCATCGCGATCATGAACACGCCTCTGACTATTGTGGTGAATTATGGCCAAAAACCCCT
Source organism: Lampetra planeri (assembly GCF_965212315.1). Taxonomy (NCBI): domain Eukaryota; kingdom Metazoa; phylum Chordata; class Hyperoartia; order Petromyzontiformes; family Petromyzontidae; genus Lampetra; species Lampetra planeri. The sequence continues at coordinate 5,448,181 of NC_136128.1, read as the reverse complement.
ATATGTCACGTGGCAATGGGGAGGCCTTCATCCTGCAGTGCTGTAACTGAGAGATGTAATTGGGACAAAAATTACCAAACTGTGCCATTTCAGTGTGCTAAGCAGAAGTATTAAAGTTGCTTTGACATAGCTGCTCCGTAGAAATTACCGTAGAGTAATTTGTGCAGCTTTCAAAGAGCAAGAATATTAAATGTAAGTGCATTCACTCTAAATGTCAAGATGTGCACAACCATCAATATTACAAAAATGCAATGGTTAGCAACATTTTAGGTATTGCAGCCCCCCAATAAAATCCACTGGTCCCCCACGCACCTCCCCCCTACCCCCAAGATTACCAAGGCCACAATATACTGGACAGAGATCACATGCCACACCTCTCGTCAACACGGTGCTAGTAAAGCATTTGTGTCACGTCGTGCATGTGGGCTTTGTCGCTGCAACTCTGCACCGGCGTTCCCCATGCACATTCAACATTTTTCCTGCACGGTATCCATGCCGCAACCTATGCACCCCACCACCACCGACCCCCCCCCCAATCTCGAAAGGCTTTTGAACTGTTGCATTAATGCTGTACATGGAAAATTACATGAGGAACACTTTAAGTTTCAAAACAAATACAGTATATGAGCCTACAACACCCACAGTATTTTGTAATTTCAATAGGATGAAAAGCATTCTATTATTTAGAATGTTTTACTAAATTCTTGATACATTAAATGTTTAAGTCAGTTCAATGCTGAACGAGTCTCTGGGATTTATTTGACCATGAATACTTCAATATGCTGCTCAGCATGGGTTAGTGGGGGTGCCACGGTGATGAGATGTTAACTCCCTCGCCTGGTATGCAGGAGGTCGTGGGTTTGATCCCAACCCTGATGCCTGCATATTTGGAGTTTGCATGTTCTCCCCGTGGTTGTGTGGATTTTTCTCTGGGTGCTCCGGTTTTTCCCCTCCATATTTATAAACATGCGTTTAGAGTATTTTGTTGTTATACATTTCCACATAAGCCATTTCGTTGAGCTATCGTTTGTGGCCAAGTCGCTTCTAAAAAAGATCTACATAGCTCAGGGGGCCTTACCTGGTGAAAAATAAAACTAGTAACAGCGAGGAGCCTAGACTTTGAAGCACAGAATACAGCACAGCATTTGAATTTCCCGCACTGCCCTCTGTTGACCAATTAGCCCCATCAGAAGCCTACAACACCTGTGCCTTATGCGTGGTGGCCACCTATCCGAGCACTATCCAGGCTCAAACCTGATTAGCTTCTAAGATGCGACGAGATCGGATGCATTTATGGGAGATTTGGTGAATGGCGAGACAATTCTTTCATGGTGCTCCAGTAATACCATCAATGTATATATGCTCAATCACTCCACTGTGTCAGCAATTAACTAAGTAAAAGAAAACATACTCTTAGTTTTTTCGGTAAAGTCAGGTATGTGACTTTACCTAAATCTAGAATTAAGTAAAATAAAACCTAATTCCTATGGAAGAGAGCGTTTTACCCAGAAAACAATTGTTGATTCTCGAAAAACGGTAATCTGGACAGCCCCCGGATTACAAACGGGTTACGTTCCCAATACCCGTTCGTAAGTCGGAACACAACAATATTCTGCTTTTGAATGCAAATAGGTCAGTGTTATAAAACGTGTTACAGTTCAACAAAACGTTGAAGCATTGGCAAACCGATAAATAACACGAAATAGTGTACATGTGAGTGTAATACTGTAATACATACTATATAGTAAATAAAACGTAAAACAAAGTAACACGAGTAGAAAAAAAATCTGTTTTATATTCACTTACCTTGAGTCAGAGGTGTGGACTCGAGTCATGTGACTTGGACTCGAGTCAGACTCGAGTCATGAATTTGATGACTTGCGACTCGACTTGGACTTGCATAACAATGACTTTGTCCCACCTATGAGATGTGGACTCGAGTCATGTGACTTGGACTCGAGTCAGACTCGAGTCATGAATTTGATGACTTGCGACTCGACTTGGACTTGCATAACAATGACTTTGTCCCACCTCTGCCTTGAGTGCTGATGCTGACTTGCTTGTCAGAAGGGGCATAGTGAGTCCCCACAATTGCACACACACGGGTGCACGCACGCACGCACACACACACACACACCAATGACTTCGATCCCCCATATAGCCTTAACAGATTTTTGGGGCAAGTGCTGTTCGTGAACACCTATGAAGGCCGGCACGGCACACGAGGGGTTGGGTGGCCAGCACCACGCCCAGGCGATGTTTACGCATCACACCAGATATTAACTTGAGGAGGAGTCGATATAGTGGAGGCCGATGACCGGTTCAGATAATCGTCACTGGTGTTGGCCATGAGCAGAAATCCAACTCGGGTGGTCGGGTTAGAAGCACGGCACGCTAGCCGCTTCTAGACTACCGCTCCCCACACACACACAACACGCTTAAACGAAATACTACGACGAATTACATCTCGAGGACGAACGCTCCGTTGAACATAATAGTTCCGCGATTCAATTCCCAAGTGCGAATTCTCGTTTGCAAATCGATGTAAAAATTATAAATACATTATAGAAGCTGAATCTTGACTTAAAGCTTTCGAGACTGCATGCATTCATATTCTTTGGTTCTTTCGGTAAAGTCACATAGATAGGTTATTTTCTTTGAATCTATATACGTGACTTTACCGAAAGAACCAACGAATATCATGGAAGCTGGTTCGTAAGTGCAGATGTTCATAAGTCGATGACTGCCTGTAGATGTATTGACCCTGGAGAGACGATAAGCTGGGATTTAAACACCTTTGCAGCCCTCCCATTGCGAGTCAAGCACTCAAACTGCAATCTTATCCGAACAGATTCCAGTCTGTGCTTGTTCATGATGGCTACAGGTTCAGGGGCTAAATGCCTAAGTCGGAGTCTGCTCGCCACAAGAGGGCTTCAGGAGAGAGTTTGTGAAGCGTTGGCGACAGTGGATTACTCGTCGGTTCATAGTTTTGGGTGCATGGCCATGATCGTGCTGTGGCTTGCCTTTAAATTTCCATTTACCTGACCAGATAATAACAATAGAGTGCTCAATCAAGTGCATTTTGGAGAAGGCCAATTGAGCCGAAGAAGCTCTCTCCTGTTTATAATTAACACAGTACTTTCAAATGTTCACTCCGATTCAAAGAAAGAAATCTTCTCCCAAATGTGCATTTGTTTTTTCTCACCGCCAAAATGTGCTCTATGCCTCGTCATTTTCACGTTCCTAATTCACCGCACGTCGAGAGCCACACTGCACGCCAGTTGCACCTGACACCGACGCGACCTGAATAACTGCGTCACTGGTAGAAACATGAGCCACCACACAGAGATCCCATGATCCCCGGTGACTCTAATCCAGCTTGGCCTTATCTCTCAGATCCCCGTGTCAAGTTTGGCTTTGTTAAGTATTAATGGCGCACATCTCTGCCTCTGAGATTACCCTGAAATATTTAAGGCAACACTGGGGGCCCACGTGGGGCCGTTTATTAAGCAGATAAAAGTGCATAATTTTAAAAGCGCCTATTTATTCTCTTTGTGTGTGCTCACCAAGACAAACACCCCCCGCCCCCACCGATAGCCTTAACGAACTGTTGGGACGTGCTGTTAGCTAGCACCTATGAAAGCCAACATGGCGCATGACGGGGTGGGTGACCAGCACCACGCCCGGCTGCATTTGTCTCCCTAGTGGCGATGTTTGACACAACGTACCGGGTACACGGTTGGCCATTAGCGGGAATCGAGCTTGGGCTGCTGGGTGCACAACGCTGTGCGCCAACCGTGATACTACCGCTCCCCAAAGACAGATACAAAGACAAAGATCCCATGTATAACCTTAATAGACTGTAGGTAGCAAATGCTTTTAGTGAGCACCTATGAAGACCGACACAGCACACCAGGGAGTGGGTGACCAGCACCACACCCGGCTGCCTTTGTCTCCCTCGTGGCGATGTTTACACACCGCACCAAGTACTCGTTTGAGGCCGAGTCGACCTAGGGGAGGCCCAGGACCGGTTCAGATAGTCGTCACTGCTGTTGGTAGTGAGCAGGTTTCGTAGCGCAGCGCACTGACCGCCACACTGCCGCTCCCCACCAAAAACAGGCGCGCACACACAAACACGCACGCAAAAACCACCACGCCACACACACACGAATGAGGCCTCTGTGCCCACGAACTTAGAGCAGCAGCCGCAGCAGTCCACCACCGTTGGCAATCATCGTCGTAAACCATCGGTTGCTCCATTTCATATTCTCTCCGCTCCAGTGCCTTCTCTACTCTTATCCGTCGACCTTTTTTTCTCGATTGTCCTCTGCCTTTGTGTTCCCGACCAGCAACTTGTGTTACCTTCCACTGGCGTGGAATTCACCGGACTGTTCACGAGCTATCTTACACAAGGACCTTATTGATGCAATTAGTGAGCATGATATAAAACAAAGGGGTGGAATGATGCATTATCGATAGTTTCTTGAGCTCATGATACATGCATTGAATCTTGCTTCTAAAAAAATCAATATTATTCTAATTGTGTAGGCTGTATGTAATAAGTTCATGTCACCTCTGCAGTCATTAGAGGCACCAACCGTTCACCTGAATTGAATGGCGGCTCTGTATCACAGCAATTATTTTGTTTATCTTCTTATATATCTATCTCCATATGTATAAAAAAGGCAAAGTTGTGATTATGTGTCTGTTCAAAATGTTTAGCGTACTTCCCGACATGCAACAAACTTTAAATTTGCCATGTGGGTACTTTCCAGACTGTACACCATGCAAAAAATATAAAAATACGTATTTTTTTTTGGGGGGGGGGGGGGTGCGAAATAATGCACATATATTTTGCACGGCAAGTGAGCTGTGACGTCACATCTGTCACGTGACCCGCGCATGTGGTAGCGTAACGCATTGTTGTGTAGTGCTTAGCGCGCTGTGCTACGAACCCGGCGACCCGAGTTCGATTCCCGCTCACGGCCACCACCGGTGAACTGGTCCTGGGCCTCCCCTAGGTCGACTCAGCCTCAAATGAGTAACTGGTTTGGTGTGTGAACATCGCCACTGGGGGGACAAAGGCGGCCGGGCGTGGTGAATCCAAGTCCCGGGCAATGCCGGGTAGTAAAGCTAGTCTCATACATATGGAGTAACATTTTTCCACTTTGTTAATGAAGTTGGCCAAACATTCCAATATAGGACCGCATAACTTGTGTAATTATTGGCGCTGGCACTGGGTGCCTCCCCACTTTTCTGTGGTTTCCACACGTCTCCATGTGAGAATCGCGCGTTGCAAGCGCTACAGCGTTTGGAGTTGCAATTTCCACGAATGATGCTATATATAAACGTTATTAATAAATATATAAAAATACATGGCTGGTATATCACAGCTGCCCGAAATGTCTTGCTTGATCTTTCAATCTACAGTACTCCTTCCTTTGTGTCATGTTGCCCCATAACGCGCTTGACGAGATTTATGGAAGCTTAACCATTTCCATTGATCATGTCACAGCTCACTACCGTATGCAATGACAGAAATCTCCCACGTGATATTCTGCTCTTAAGAAATCGAGCAACGGAAAATGTGCGTCCAAACGAAGACTGGAATACGTGGAGCGCGAACTGTTAATTGGGAGTGACAACGCCCTTGGCTTAGCTGGTCATTATTCGGCCACAAAAGGAGTGGCCTTGAGTAGAATAGAAATATTGTCATGTAGGGACACAGCACATGTGAGCAGAGCTGGCTAAACCCTGCATATAAATGACGGACAATTCAAACAAACGAGGTATTTGCCACACAGGGGGCAAGGCTGATGTTATTATATATTGGCAACGATCAAATAGCTGGGAACATCTAAAGCCGTGTTCCCACGTTCAATGGGCCGCGACTCATCCTTTGACAAATGGTTGTCCGAACGCAAGATTACAAGCGTTGAATATTTGAATACTCCCAGGGCTCGTAATGCTACGGCCATGAACCACGCAGTATGTAGAACAACGGCTGCCTCCCTTGTAACGTGTGAGCAAATAAAAATGGCTGCCACCAACGAACAAAACCCGTTGTACACTGTACACGAATATATTGTTTTCGATATTTTCGTTAGGACCGTATTGGATCATTACATTACGAACGTTAAATTAACGTGCCCAACTTGTAACATGGGTCTTGGCAGCTCCTTACGTATGGCAATAGTTTATATACAAACACATGGCAAAAAAACAACAACGGGTTTCATGGAGAACGAGGTCGGTTCAGATGTTTTACGAGGTGGGATATCACTAGACGGTTGGCACCGGTCCTGGTTTTCCCAGGACGTCCTCTTTTTGGAGTGATAGAAATGCGATGGGGACAAGTTCCGGATTGTATCAGTTGTGTGGTAATAAAAATACACCACTCAAGACGATGCGTGTCGATCTTCCCTCTTCATGGTATTGAGATATTCTTCTTCCAATGAAATATCCCGATTTTTTTTTTGTATCTCAGAGGTGGCGACCCTAAATCGCAATGTGTTATTAACGAATGTTACGTTTTTTTCAAAAATTTCCTTAAGCACAACTACCAAATAAAGTGGCATCGGCAAATAGATATTTTTTTAAGACGTTAATTGCAAAACTTATTTTGAAGACGTCATACAAACCAACAGACCAAACAGAATTAGCATCTTTATTTAGACTGGAGGAATCCAATAAGGTATGAAGCTCCTTTTCACGGATATCCAGTATGGGCGGAACAGCAAGGCACACGTTCCCCATTGAGCGGATAGAATAGAAGAAATAAGGTTCAATGTGGGGAAAGTCCTGTAGACATTTGACCACAGACACATGGTGCAGGCCAATCAGCTGTGCCGAGGGACACGTAAGGCTGTGAAGTACAGCGTGGGGCAGCAAATGTAGCAACACCTTCACCCGCCTTGGGAGTCACGTGATTATTTCATCCCTTGGATTTACAAATCAAACCTACTACTGCGTTGTAATGGAGGAAATTAATGGTCAACTGTAAGCCATTTACACTGTTCGTCTTGAATGCATAAACAATGAATTCTGAATGTGGCCAAGCAACCCAAACTATGGACCATATAGACAAGTACTGTAGTCTGCACTCCTTCAACAGAGGAGGAATAGCAAAACTGCACCAACTTCCTCTTGAAGTTGCTTCATCGTGGCTAGCAGGATACCTCCACATTCGCATTGAGATTTCCATATGCAAGAATATAATAAGCAAAAATACATTTATATATCACGATTAATCTTTTGCCATTAATTATTTCAAGACACCTGTTAAAATAAGCGCTATTTGGTAATATACCATCTGTCAATGGTGATCATTAAATATTTTACTGTACACCAAATTGAATTGTTGCGTCCATTGGAGACATTTGTGAATATAGTTATTAAATTATGGTACAACAGTCTGTGACATGACCATTATAGCAACCTAAGCCACCCATTTACCATTTCTATATATTTTACCAGGTAAGGCCAACTGAACGAGTAGCTCTTATTCAGAAGCAACCTGGCCACAAATGATAGCTCAACGAAGTAGCTTATTGCGTGTAAATGTATAGCAGCCAAATACTCCAATGCACGTTTCTAAACGTGGAGCGAAGAAAAATCCATTCGACCACGGGGAGAGAGACATGAGGCGTCAGGGTCGGGATCAAACCTACGACCCTCCTGGATATCAGGTGAGGGAGATAACACCTTGCCACTGAGGCACCCCTTCGTAAGGCAGTAGTTAAACAATTACGGCACATCAACCTGTGATGAGGTGACCTTAAACCACCCGGGTCGCCTAGTTGCACCCCGACCCAAATGCATACACACACGGAATGTATTGCGGGTAGTTTCCTAAATGTATTAGATATTGCAGTGCCGCAGTAGAAGGTACTGAGAAGCTGTCAAGTCACATTTAGGAACATACTCATGGATGGGGAAAAAAATCAACACATTTGGCAATAACGGCCTTAAAAGGCATAATACACCGAATAACAGGCCTAGTTTTTGGCAATTGCCATTCTTCAAAGCACAAGGGTATCTCTCTTTTCATATTCTAATAAACAGCTATAGGGAAATTTGCTTACATTTAAAAACGCATTTTGTTACGGTACTTGTCAAGGACGACACATTTGTGCACACCTGAGTACTTGGCGCACCGATCACAACTCAAACATTTTTCTACAACTATCTATGAGCGGCATGTTCAAGCGGTCCACGCCAATTTCTGAAACTGGACCACCAATTGGAAATGTGAGAACGTTAGCATTTAAAAAAAGAAAATGTTTTTCCTCGTCTGGAAAAAAAATCTGACACGTGCGATGAGATCATCAGATCCACAGCTGCTTTACTGGACTTGACTTGAAATTGCCAGTGTTGGTTCCGTGCACGAGTAACCCAATAAATAATGCCCCAAAACGCAGGTCCCTTTTGGTTGTGAGACCAATGACTGGTCATTACACTTCTATCCAAAGGTAGAAAAATAAATGTACATTTGGCTCCAGAATAGATACCATCCTCGGTGTATTCTCAGAGATGAGTATGACCAAATCAAATATTAATGCAAATTTTGAGAATAAATTAGTTGTTTTATCGTGTATGTTCAAGTGATGTCAAATTCTTTACATCATCACCATTTGTGCTACATTTATGTTTCTCCATTCTCTGATCCAGGGCACGAGTCCAGGAGCTGAGAGGTACTCACCCCATTACTGAAATGCGGTGAATACAATCCGCAAATCTGTATGAAGATTCAAAGTGCACTGCAGATTTCCTGCATTTATTTATGTATACTTGTTTATCCAGATGAGACTCATCGAGTCTCAATAAATTTCGATTTAAAGCTTTCGTGACTGCAGGGATTCATCTTCTTGGTTCTTTCGGTAAAGTCACAGACGCTGTCTTTCCGACAGACCTGTTCTTCACCTGAGGACGGATGCTTACGTTGTGGCCGAAACGTCGTGAGAATTGTATTTGATTATGTTTTATTATTATTAAATTAGTATTTCCCTTCTACGTGACTTTACCGAAAGAACCAAGAAGACAAGTCTCAATACTTTGTTTTATGGAGAGTATTCACAGGATGGGGCATTGTTGCTATACGTAATCCGAATCGAGTCATTTGCAGATATATTTGGTTTTAGCAATTTGATGTTTGGTCAATGCCAGTTACATTGTATGGGATTTTGATATTTTTTTGTTAGCTATGGGAGGAAATCAAAGTGCCCGGAGGAAACCCATGCAGAACAGGAGGTGAACGTCCAATCCCTATGCAGAAAGGTGGCAGAGTGGGGCATCTCACACAGGTCGTTCTTGATGTGAGGCACAAGTATTACCACTATTGCTGCCCTGCATCTTTCCCCACTATTAAGTACACACTGCTTTTTTGTCACAGATGTAACTTTCCTGCTTGTGTTTTAATGAGGGACCAGGTTTGCACACTCTTAGATAATTACTGATAAAATACAAGAATGTATTCACACACACACTGGTAATTTTGCCTTCATTAAGGTTTTCAATGTAAAAACGGTTTGAGCTCCAGTGGTTCTCATTTGCATCTCTTTTTTTTTCCTCCCGATTGTGTAAGGGAACAATGTGTTTAATAATCTATGTTAATATGCATAATGTAGAATGCATCTCAAATTAGGTTGGTGAAAACTGTAGCTCTGCTCATACACTGACATGCAAAAAAATATTAGCTCAATTTTACTCCGGAAAGAAAAAAAGGGCAAGTCTCGAGATCTTTGTTCGCACGGAGTCAAAGACATCTAATTTCTTACTCAATACAGAACGATTTAGATATATATAATCTAAATAGAACATCTTGTGTAAGGGTGCAAAACAGAAATGGACACTCCACGTGTTCCCGCCAGAGTGGTGCATGGTGAGGCAACACATCCATGTGCAGGCTTAGGAGTTTACAGCTTTGGCTAAACTGCTTTAAGGATACTTAGCATTCACACACTGTGTGCCTATTAATTGATGGACGCGCTTAACTCTAAGCCACTTACGGAATTTGTATTACAACAGAGTAAACCTAGAGCGGCGGAATGGCAGTTAGTGTGCCGCGCCATGAACCCGGCACAATCCGAGTTCGATTCCCAGCCGCGGTTAAGATCAGCAGCGATTAATATCAGAGATGGTCCTGCCAACTATGAGTGGCGAGATGTTAACTACCTCGCCTCGTATGCAGGCTGTGGGTTCGATCACGACCCTGACGCCTGCTGTATATTTGGAATGTGCATGTTCTCCCCATGGTCACGTGGGTTTTTCTACGGGTTCTCCAGTTGTTTCCCTTCAGATTTAAAATCGACGTGCGTTGAGAGTATTTGCCTGCGATACATTTCCACATGATGAGCCACTTCGTTGAGCTATCATTTGTGGCCAGGTTGCTTCTGAAAAAAGAGCTATACAGCTCAGTGGGCCAAATCAGCTAACATAAAAATAGGTCCATACTCTGTTTTTTTCGGAAAAGTCACGTAGGTAAAAAAGGAAATAAAATAAAATTAAATCACGACGTTTCGGAGGCAAAGCAAGCGTCTTTAGGTGGCACCGTCACAGCAAAATTACTGTATCCTTGATCCTTGATAATTACTGTATCCTTGATCCTTGATAATTACTGTATCCTTGATACAGCAATTTTGCTGTGACGGTGCCACCTGAAGACGGAAGCTTGTGTTGCCTCCGAAACGTCGTGATTTAATTTATTTTTATTTTATTTTTTACCTACGTGACTTTACCGAAAAAAACCAAAGAGTATGGACCCTTGCAGTCATGAAAACTTCAAATCTAGAAATAAAAATTGGTTTCTTTTTTAACTCATCGTCCCTTTACTAACCCACACTGCGCAGTGTGATGAAGTGCGGCAAAGCAAAAACCACGATCGACATGGATTGAGAATGGCTGCAATGTATTATTTAGTATTGTTCACATCAGACCAGTTGGTGTACGATACTACTCCATGCATTGTATTGAGGGGAATGTTCCATTTTTAGATTCCAGCTGTGATTACCGAGCATAATGAATGATGACGTTATATGTTTTTTTATATCTATGTTTAATAAGAGCAAGAGCAGGAATCCATTCACATGCCTTCCTACTGCTCTAGTGGCGAGTCTACAGAACCATGTCTTGGGTGCACTGCACGTGACACTGCTCAGCTGCAAAACTGATGCAACATACATAGAGAGAACTATGCTTATCCACAGTCCTATTACTCACAATTCTTATTATCCGTGGAAGCTGTAGTTGTCCACAAAAACTCCTATTATCCACGGCCCTATTCTATCCATCTGTGGTTTTCTATTTTGCTTTGCAGAATGACTTTCTGTTATCCGCACCATTTTACAGGTAGGAACAACAGGTTCCACACTGCCCACCAGGTATTATTTGTCCGTCTGTCATGCATATTTGTCTGTCGTGCACGAATGCGCTGTCCAACCAAGTTCCTACCTGCCCACTCTGAAGGAACGTGTTTTTACTGATAAGAGGAGTAATGCGGACATTGTATCCTTATATCCAGTTTCACACGATTTAATTTTTTTTATATTTGCCATATATAATATTCGGCGTTCAATTCCCCCCCCCCCCCCATAAAAAAAATCCGGGGACTTGAATGTAAGTGCAATGCAAATATGCATGGAATGGGTAATTAATGCATTTTTTTCTCACAGATAAGTAGATTCACAGTGCAACACACACATACATGGTAAATGCATCTCATTATCTGCAGGTATTGACTGGCCCTTTAGCGAAGCATGCACTTCATAACTCCTATTAGCCATTACATGTTTTTTTGTAGATCGGTCGTGTGGCATTTCCAACTTCTTACTCGTGAGTTATCCACAACTATTTTTACCCCATGGAGTAAAGTTGTGAAAAGGTGGATCCAAGATAATTCGTCCCCCCAGCATCACTACGGATTGACGTTTGATTACACACGAGGTCACATTTCTGGGCAACCTGTAGACCCCACAGATTGCCATTGAGAACTATAATTGGCACGTCTCACCTTGGATTGATAGCATTTTATTCTACTCTTGCATGTGGAAATGTTCAGGAGCCAAATGTATGTACTGTATGTTGAACGTCTGTCGCAAAGTACGTAACAACGATGCTAATCGGATGTACGGGGAAGGACACCAAATTCAACACAAAAAGCCAATGTTAATGTCTGATAGTCATGAGGAGGGCTTCAGGAGAGAGTGTAGCTTTGCTATAATCCCTCTTTTAATGAGCGCAGACTACAGTGGCTTACTGTGGATGCCCATAATTTGGGCTGCATTGGCACAGTCGCACAGTGGCTGTGTCTTCAATATTTCATTTGCGAACGTGATGTGTGCAGTTGCCTGTTGATGTTCCGATTCGGTTGATGGTGACACCGGTGTTTCGAGGATGCATGTCAAAGTCAAGGAGGTACAATGTTTGGGTCTCGAATGAGGTGGTGATTCTGTAGGTTCGCATTGTTCCATTTTGTTCACCACGGGAGCTGGCGAACTTCTAGGGTGGTGACAGCACGATCCCAGAAAGGGGGATCGGAAAGCGAGTTGGCGGCGAGGAACTTTGTTGATGGGTAGGTTGCCGTTGACAATAAAATGTGTAAACTCCCTTACAGTTTGCATGTCTCTGCGGATATGTGGCGGCATAATGTTCAGTGGTCTCGTTAAGATGCCCATTGTGCTATTTATTTGTGCATCGAGCAGTTTTGTTTACGAGTTCCTGGATCAAGCTGGATCATAATACTTTTCCAGTGAGTCGATCAGTGAGAGGGCGGCAGTTTGCAGCGCATCAGCCGAGGCACGCCCCAGGTCGTAACTGGAAGTTTCTGTAGCAGGGAGATTCTTGATTTGTGTTTTTTATCACAAATAGACAGTAAAACCTCGTTATTTTGGTATTTGATCATTCGTAATTGGGGATAATTCGGCACGGCTGCGCTTTTCGCATACACAGTATATTAGTAATTCGCCACGAGCCGAATTGCCGTACCGAATGATACAATTTCCTCAGACACCTCTGTCAGCATATCAGCTGATGTCGTCTGACAGCGAGTAATGTGGTATAAAAGTGAGAAATAATGCAGTCAAGTAAACATTGTTAAGTAAAAAAATGTGAAGCTTAAGTGAGTGTAAATTGGTATTTAAGTTATAATTTAGTGAGCGCATTAAGCCCCTCTCCACAACCTCTGCCACCTACCACATGGAACCTATCATCCCTGCCCCTTGTTTGCCTCCAGTGCTGGTTACTGATGGTAAGTGTTACTTTTTTTGGAGAAAAAATTTTTGGAAAAAAATTTAGATTTTTTATTGGGGAATACCATTGTCCATAATTCGGAATATTTGATCATTCGGCAAGGCCAGGACCCCATGTGTCGAATGAACAAGGGTTTACTGTATTATGTGGGGCTCCATGATAAACCCTAAATATCTTGGAGTAGGGTGATAGCGCACTGGGTTACCACAGCAGGACACATCAAGGATGGCATCTGCTGCATGATTATTCAGGTGTAAAGTACTTGCGGTGGTTTTGGTTGGAGTATTCTCGAGGTTTGTGCCTTGTGCATTAAGTGCCGAGTCATCTGCATATATGACCTTGCAATATGATATACTGTTAATGGCAGGTCACTTACATATATGTTAAGTAATGATGCTTGTACTGAGTCTTGAGAGGCCATTGTTCATAATTATGTTACGGCTGTATTACCGGTGAGGTATACTCTGAATGTATGGTCGCCGAACATCACGTAGATTAGTTGTACAACAGAATAGCATCTGATGATTTTGGTCAACAACAGCAGCAGGCCATGGTGCTCAAGTGTCATTGGCAACACGGAGGTCAATCACTGCTTTACCAGCATTCTGTCGATGCTGGAAACCATCTTCGAGGGTGGTGAAGGCAACAATCTGTTCACAGTAACTGCAGACAGCTCAAGAGGCAGTTGGCGGTTGATGGTGGGGAAAAGTCTGGTGAGCACGGCACGTTCCACCAGCTTGGACATGGAGGACAAGAGGGGCATTAGCCTGTACCTGGAGGGACAATTTTTGCGGCTTTCCCGGTTTCCGAATGGCAATGACTTGGGGCTTCCTTTCCATTGTTTCCGTATATGTGGCCCATCCCGTGTTTGATGGTGAAGAGGTTCGCAAGCCATTGTTGTCTGTATAGTCCCAGGTTCTTTAGAATATTGTAACACAGGCCGTCGTATCCCAGTGTCCTTATTTACTTTGTGCCCCCCCCCCCGAGGGCTTTTTTTACCCCACTTCAACGACAGTCTATGTGGTCTTGAGAGATCTGTTGCTTGTGGTAGTCGACTCAAGGTGATGGAAAGTTTGTTCGTGGACAGCTTGTTCGGTGAGCTTGTCCATTGGTGCCTTTGGGCAGGACTGCATGTGGAAGGTTACGTACGGCATTTGTATGTATGCATGTTGAACTTCTTTCGCATCATACGTAGTCATACGTAGCCAACCGTGCTACTCAGAGGTACGACTGTCTGTGCTCTGTTCGTTTTAAGGCACCTAAGTTCCGGAGGAGCTGCCAGGCTTCATGGCTTGGAGTGAGTGAAGTCCAAGTCTGCAGTGACATATTCCCAACGTTTTCTTCACGCACAGTTCAGGGACTCCAGTAGTGTGGTGACCTTTTATCTTGGTCACCAGTTCTGGTGAAATATTGCAGGAGTTGTTCTGTGTCTGGTTGCCAACATGTCGGATAGGTTTTCCGATACCCCCCTCAGGATGTTGTTTTTGTGGAAGATGTCAGAATTTTATTTACTTTCGCGAAGTTTTCCAGCTTTGGCTCCAGGTTCTTCGATTGGGCTTTTGTTTCTTTTTCGAAGCTGAGCCATTTGGCCTTCCGAATGTTCCAACGTGGTCATGGTTTTAAGGTTATGACTGGTATTGCGAATCTAGTGTGTGGCTACTAATCTGTATTGACTGAAAAATTGCCTATCATAATTGTTTGTGAAGCAATTAGTACATGTCTTTCTCGTCCTTTGAGACAAAGCTTAAGTCTGGGTTATAGTCCATCGGGTAGAGTGAAATGTGCTCAGCTGTGTAGAGTCGTATATGAGGAATGTGTCTTGTGCCTACGACCATTCCTTGTTTGTCTCTGGGTTCGTTATATTCTGAGTAGCCCCATTGTGAATGGTGGCCATTGAAGTCACCCACGTCAATAGCTTGGTGCTGTGGTGGCGAGATGTTATCTCCCTCACCTAGTACACAGGAGGTCGTGGGTTCCACCCCGACCCTGAAACCTGTGTATATTTGGAGTGTGCATGTTCTCTCTCCCCGTGGTCAGGTGAATTTTTCTCTGGGTCGTCCGTTTTTTCTCTCCGTATTTAGAAACATATGTTTAGAGTATTTGTTTGCTGTAAACATTTTTTTTGTTATAGCAGTTAAAGTGGCTGTTGGCAGGGGTAATGTCCATTCCTTATGCGGGGGCTTATATACATTGATCACCATCACATGACAAGATGTGATGGTTATTTTTGGTGTGCCTAATACTTGAGGTGTCTGGACTTGAAAGCATGATCCATTTGGCCTTGCCTGATGGAAGTGGTGAGGCCATGTTTAGGGTCGTAAATGGCAGCAACAAGGGTGCAACCATTTATTTTGTAACTTGACATTCATGTGCTTTCCTCAACATTCGTCTACTGTAAGGCAACGACGTACGTTTATTTTCCTTCAGGTTATTGCCAAGGAAGTCAAATGTAGCTCATGAGAGTCCTTCATTGTTTAAATGGTACACTCAAATACCTCATCCGATCAGTTTATGACCCTTAAAAAGGGCCTTATTCAGTATTTAGCTCTGCTGGTCATATCTGGATTTGAATTAACAACGTCAATTTCGCCTAGATGACAGTATTAGTTGTGTTTAAAGTAACAAATAAACTTGTGACAGGCGAGCCGTGAGAAGGCTACCATCTCGCACCCATTGCTAGCATTCGCAATGCATTAGACAACTTGTAGTGGTAATACGTTCATATTTCTCCTCAAACAACATCTTCTTATGCAATTGCTTTAAACGTTATTCATTTTGATGTACGTTTAATTGATACGATGTAAAACTCGATGAGGGCCTCCCGACAGACTGTGGGGGTTGTTTGACTATACTTTGCCACGTCATTTTGGGACTGGTTCAGATAGTCACTCACTACTTATGATAGCCGTAACCAGGAATCGAATTCAGGTCACAAGTTCTAGATTTGAAGCTTTCGTGACTGCAAGGATTCATATTCTTAGGTTTTTTCGGTAAAGTCACGTAGGTAAAAAATAAAAATTCATACAAGTAAAATAAAAATCACGACGTTTCGGAGGCAACACAAGCTTCCGTCTTCAGGTGGAACCGTCACAGCCCGACAGCTGTATCAAGTAAATGAGAGATTACAAGAGATACCACTCCGTATATATAGTGGTTGAGGGGGGGGCCAGGAACGGCTCACTTTAATACCATATTATGAAAAGTGAGCCGTTCCTGGACCTTCCCCCCCTCAACCACTATATATACGGAGTGGTATCTCTTGTAATCTCTCATTTACTTGATACAGCTGTCGGGCTATGACGGTTCCACCTGAAGACGGAAGCTTGTGTTGCCTCCGAAACGTCGTGATTTTTATTATACTTTTATTAATTTAAATTTTTTTACCTACGTGACTATACCGAAAAAACCTAAGAATATGAATATCAGGCCACAAGGTTAATTATATAGCAGTGCGAAAAGCCAATGCACCACCGCTCCACTCTCACGATCACTACTAGGCTTGCGTATGTATGCCAGCATGGTGGAAACGAAATGCGATCTATGCACGACTCTATAAAAAGTTACACGAATAAATACCGTATTAAATTACCGTACAGTAAGCCACTGCCAGCACGAGGCACAAGCAAACTAAGCAAAGGCTTAGTGCCTCATGCGGATCAAGGGCCCCCGAATTCATGACAAAAATAAGAATGCACCACATTTCAGTTCAAAATCAGATCCCAACAACTGTAATAATCCATTGAATATAACATTGTAAATATTATTAATATATCTCGTGTCTGCATCTATCTTCTCTCATCTCATTCCGCCTCTATATTGTCCACATTAATCTCATCTTGCTGAAACTGTCTCTTGTCTATATCTCTTCTGGCTTCTCACTAGGCATTCATAAATCGAAGGGTGGGGTGGGGAGGGGGATATATTTCTGCTAAGGGCCCCCAATGGCCCAGCACCACTACTGCAGGTATATTGCAATGCTGAGGTTAACTTTAAGCTCATTTTATTTAACCAGGTGAGAACTCAAGGCACCAGCACACATCTAACCTGCAAGAGTGTCCTTGCATCGCCAATAATACAAAAACGAAAAACAAATTAAATAAAGTAGAGCAACGAAGCAAATCAAAACAAGTGAAGAAACAGCGTAACACCTGTGGCTGCATCTGCGGAACTGGTAGGGAAAATGTTGAAGAACTCGCCTGGTATGCAGGCTGTCGTGGGTTTGAGCCCAACCATGACGACTGCTGTACATTTGGAGTTTGCCTGTTCTCCCTGTGGTCGCATGGAATTTTCTCCAGGTCCTCCGGTTTTTCTCTCCACATTTTGAAACACGCGTTGAGCTATTAATTGTGATCAGTTCGCTTCTGAAAAAGAGCTATATAGCCCAGTGGGCCTTACCTGGTAAAATAAAGTTAAGTTTTAGTTTAAGCTGCCTGATGCACATATTTTATTCTATGCATGCATTGCCTTCAATCAACAGGTAATTTCAATCTGTCGCCCTCTTTCTCTTCATGCCCCACCCTTCCTCTTTAGGCCACGCCTCCTTCGTCGTTATGCCCCACCTCTTACCCCCCGAGGCCCTGCCTTTTCCTGATTAGGCCCCCACTCATTCCTCTGGATCCAGGGTTGGGCTTGTTTGGGTAGCAGGGGGGGGTAGGCGGAGACGATAGCTGTCGGGGTGGGGCAGCTTCACAACAACAACATCAACATTCTCTCAATGTAATAGTTTGCACAAACTAATTGCCACGTTTTGTTTACCTGACAAATCTTACTAATTGGCTATGTCGGTGGTGGTGAGTTAACTACACGTTTATATTTTTTCAATACGTGATCTAACCAAAAAGACACCTTTATTAGGAATAAAGTTATTAAATTAAAAAATCCCGTAGCATAAATTGGCACGACAAAATATTTTTTGGACTGATCACGGTTACAGAGTTAGATTCATACAATTGAGTTAGAGACACAGTAAGCAGACATACCGACTCTATTGTACTAATATGTAAACAGACGAGGATATATGTATTCTACCTGCGCAAAGATATGTTGGGCAAAATGGTGCCAGCGACAGTATGTGACTTTTCCTGGAGAAGACAAAAACACAGCCAACATGTCCCATCTTGTCTGAAGTCTTATTTTGTATTCTTGTCAAGCATTTATAGCATTTGATTTGCTTCAATTCCGACACGTTTCCACTGTAACCCCTGTAACAGCAAATTTCCAGCACACAGCCGAACATTTGTGAACGACCGCTGTAAGAATGACCCAATATTATTCGACATTACCATCGTCGTAATTAAGAGTACCCAATTAGATGTTGAACATGCTGGGAAGGCGCAGTCTTTATTACGTTTTTGAAACATTAAAGGCTATCATAGAAGCTCAATCACAACGTTACTCCATTTCCAATGTTCCATTATCTTTTCATAAGAGTTAAAAGTAAAAATAAAATTAAGTGGATTCTTGCTCTAACGAACAATGTGACGGAGCTTGTCTATTTACAGCCATGAGCCAGTCGTGGAGATTCCTCTGGCAGGGGGAGAGTCCATCAATGGGACAACCAAATGTCGACTTCCCCACAAAGTGGTACAGTGCACACTCATAAGGATCGTGTAAGTCCAGATATGGACTAAAATGTGAATGCTGGTCTGACATGGTTCACACTACCTAATAAACGTCAGTATGCCCCTCACCACAAAAATACATTTCGGCACCCTTTATAACACGACTAACCCATTTCACAAACGACTGGCCAAAAATGATGGTCAAGCAAGCCGTTTCTCAACAATTCTCAATTTCAAGTGGGAACTGCTCCAATGCTCAGACAAGTCTGCATCGGGTTGTTCTCATCTCCATTGGAGATACCCAGCCAACAGTGGGGGAAAAGAAAATCCACATTCCCATGGTGGGAAAAGTCTCTTCACATGTGAAGCACCGTCAACGTCTCGCCAAGTGGTGGTGGAACCTCACGAGGAGACACTTGGCCAGGATTTTCGCTTTCAAAATGTTGCTAAACACTGAACGTGGCAATGCAATGTGACCGAAGGCACGCCAGCGAAATGATGTCACTACAAGGGGACCAATGTTCATAAGCACGAGGCCAAATGTGAATCGGACGCGATGTCATTAACATCAGGGCGTTGCCACGGTGGTTGCTAGGCATTACGGCTGATTAGAAGTGCACGTCAATAATGCATTCTATCAAGTGCACCATTACCATAAAGGGTCTTGTTGTGGTTTCACTCCTTTGTCTATTCACCTCTGTAACGACAAGCGAAAGATTACCACATCGCCATTGCATCGTCGAGGCTCCACACCAGAAAGAAACATTTTAGTCCGAAACGTCCATCAACATGTGCACCTTTGGAATCGGGGGGAGGGGGGGGGGATACGTGAACGTTGTATGGACGTTGCTGGCTGTCCGCTATTAACGCTGTATTTTCTGTCGTGCTGCTGCCAGTTGTGCCCATTGTGCCCCGGACAGACAGAAAGACATCTCCCGTGGTCACATCAACGGGAGCGGCACAAAATGTCCCATTGGCAGCAACGCCACAGCCACCAGCTTGCATCGGGGCTGAAGCAACTGGATTTTTTGCGTTTGCTGAACCATGGCAAGGCTGACTCGCCAGCCTTGGGCGAGCAATCAAAACGAGACACTCGGCTGCATTTGCTCCACGCGATCCTCGGCAAAGCAACGAGCAATCCCTACCACCGCACATTGTGGACACGGACTGGAATGACATTTTTGCACCGACCGCCCGTATTGGTAGTGGCTCGTGCCTTGGGTGTTGGAGCAACGCAACAAACAAGACTGGGGGGGGGGGATTGGGGAAAACTGCTTCTCATCTGTTCCGTTGCGAGTCTCGGCCACCGATAATAATGAGCAAACCACCACCACCACGGCCGCGCATTGCATTGCGTGTCCACGGATACAACAATGCATGGCGATGACTTTCAAGGCGTCGTCACGAACGCGATTTGATGATCGTCAATATTTTTTAAAGGAACGATTGTCCGTCTCCTGCGCTCGGGTTACTCACCACAAGCCTCGATCACAGAGCAACAGCAGCATTGCTGCTGCCGTGTTGCGCTCGATCTCGCTTCAGAGGGCGAAACGTGCTTAGCACACAACGCACACACGGGGAGGGATGGATGGAGAGGGCTTCACTTACCAGTGTATTCGTACAGAAGAGGCACGAGAGATCTCTAGCGATGTTCGCCCGATGCCAGAGCGTGTGAGATTTCAACAGCCCAGCCATTGGGGGGTGGCTTCTCACTGCCCGCGACCTCCCCCCATTCCTCCTGGAGCTCAATCGGAATGCAACGGCGCTTCCACAGCCACTCTGCACCGCTGCCACTGGCAGGACAAAAAAAACCTCCCATTCTCTCCTCCTCCTCCCCCCCCCGTTTGTGGTGACATCATTTCTGGGCCACTACCACCACCTCCTCATCCTCCTCCTTTTGTTCCCCGGAGGGGGGGGGGGGTGAAGTTATTGCGATTTATACTCTTAGGTTTTTTCGGTAAAGTAAAAAAATAATAACTAAAATTTTTTGTTATTTTTAATTTAATACTAATTATTATTTTTACCTACGTGACTTTATCGAAAAAACCTAAGAGTATGAATCCTTGCAGTCACGAAAGCTTCAAATCTAGAATTATGGCGGCTTCATTTTTTTATTATTATTGGTGTTTGCTGTTAATGGTGACGGTTTACTGGCAATGATGTTGCAGGGAAATGCTCACCGAATACAATAAAATTGTATTGCTGTTAGGAGTATGAGTAAGCGCAACATATCTGTACACGACTTAAAGCTTTCGTGACTGCAGGAATTCAGTCACATAGAGAGGTTATTTTTGTTCTTTTCTTTGAACCTATCTACGTGACTTTACTCAAAATTTCCCAAAGAATACATCTGTACACGCACTGTGTATTTATATTCACTGTAATGAGCAAAATTTACATTACATTTACTCGTATGGATGTACAATTTTAAATTGATACACGGTTTATTTTATTTGAGAACTAACATGTTCACAAACGGGTTAGTCTACTTGCCATATTTGAGTTAAATTAGTTCCAATCAATTTTAGAATATTCTTAATCGAATTACTAGCTTCATGTTTTTGACAGCATGCAAGTAATTCATATCGTGTGTGTTGCATTGTTTGTTGTTGTAACGTTCTGACCCGCCCCTTCTGGATATCTGTAGAAAAGAGATTTATAGCTCATCGGATTCCTCCTCCAGTATAAATACATATGATTATAATTGTGACAATACAGTATTGCATTTTTTATTGTTTGGATAAAGCGACATGTGCTTCATTTGTCAGTCTGTATTTTGTTGATGAGCAACTGAGATTCTCTATTTAACTCTGTGTGTTTAGGTCTATAGGCTGACTGCACTGTGCCGTTGTCATGTATCCACCCAGGTCACCCTTGCAAGAGAGATCTGTCTTAATGGGTTCTCACCTGCTAAAATAAAGCCAATCAATCAATCAATACACAGCTCAATCAATACATAGCCCCGGCGTCGGTCGCTCTGCAGGCTGCAGGAGTTGGTGGATAACGCTGATGTTGCTAATCTCCCTTCCCGCAGGCGTCGACGAGGAAGCCATATATACCTTCTGTTGCCAGGAGGAGGCAGTACCGAAACAATGTTCGACTCCATCTGTTCCGTCAGTATTGGATATAGGGCAGTTCTTCTTCACTCACATTTTCAGAGGTGGGGGCACTTTCGCTGATAAGACATCGTCAGTGTGAGGGCCGCCACACCGCCTGCAAGGGGTGCCATCACATGCGTCTATTGTCGGAGGCCTCACGTTTAGAGGCTGCACTAAAGGCCACCAGTAGAGGCCAGTAGCTCCACGGGCCTTGCAACGAAGAACACTGGGATAGAATGTTCCCCCTTCACATGCGTGCAGTTTTCGCCAGGTGCTCGGGTTTCCTCCCACGTGTAAACGCTTGTTAATTGCCGCTGACATCTTCATATGTAGAGGACCGCAGAGATTGGACAATCGTTGGTGTCGGCTCACCACGTGGCTTGCCTTCCCTGTGGTTCCTCGTTGAGCCTCTTGAGTCGTTCTCTCTTTATGACAGTGAGCGAATACGGTGCAGCAGCGCGTTACAAGTTTACATTATTATAATTATTAGAACATCATATTTAGCATCGTTGTCGAGAAGGAGACATTTGCTTATTAATTGTATAATCTGGCCGATCCGTTTACAGCTACCCCATCGATTTCTGACTCGATTTCTTCTCAACAGGCAATTGAATGTCGTAACAAGTAAACCCGTAAAAACAAAGTTTTTCACTATAAATCCTTTATATGCGTGGCATCGGGGCGGCTAGAGTCCTCTCGTCCTCTGGCTTGAGATGGCTGCCACCTATGGGTCAGATGATTGTCTGGCAGCATTAAACAATTGGTAATTAAATATTTTAAAAAAATTCCCTAAACAGTGTAAAATTTTGGATTTTTTTCACGAAAATGCATTGTCACGCACAACGAGTCTGTGTGCAAAATGTCAGCTCGATTGGATCACGGGAAGTGGGTTAAAAAACGACCGAAAGATTTTCACGGTCCTAAGCAAGCAAGCGAACTTAATTTAAAGGATTTAACAAGTAAACCCGTAAAAACAAAGTTTTTCACTATAAATCCTTTATATGCGTGGCGGCTAGAGTCTTCTCGTCCTCTGGCTTGAGATGGCTGCCACCTATGGGTCAGATGATTGTCTGCCAGTATTAAGCAATTGGTAATTAAATATTTAATTTGTCTTCCCTAAACAGTGTAAAATTTTGGGAATTTTTTTTCACGAACATTAATTGTCTCGCACAACGAGTCTGTGTGGAAAATGTCAGCTCGATTGGATCACGGGAAGTGGGTTAAAAAACGACCGAAAGATTTGCACGGTCGTAAGCAAGCAAGCACGCAAGCAAGCAAGCACGCAAGCAAGCAAGCGAACTTAATATAAAGGATTTAAAAAAAGCGATGGATCTATGTCTTGCATAGAAGAGTGTTAACCTACTTACGCCGGCTTGTGCCCACCCTCACAGTCGGGCATATTTGCGGAATACACCACGCCGCCGTTGACCCTGGTCATTGACCGAGCAACCCAACGTTCCTACCAGCTCCCTCCGCAGGAATGTGTTTTATAGTGGAGGATTCCAATGAGCTGTAAAGCTATTTTTCACAGATGTCCAGTAATCTATCCATTGGATCACCACGGTTGTCTTCCTCACACAGCGGTACTTATTAAATCCTTTATATTAAGTTCACTTGCTTGCGCGCTTTAGGAAAAAAAAAATTACATTTAATTACCAATTGCTTAATGGTGGTAGGAAATCATCTGACCCATAGGTGCCAGCCATCTCAAGCCAGAGGACGAGAGGACTCTAGCCGCCACGCATATAAAAGATTTATAGTGAAAAACTTTGTTTTTACGGGTTAATTTTTACTGACCTTGGATGTATTATGAGCTGAGTCAATGCCTCTGTTTGGATTTGAACTCGCCACCTTTCGACTGCGAGCCGCTCAATCTACCACTGAGCCACACGGCGGGACACTGTTTTAGTGGGGCATCTATAGATGGATCATTTTGAAGTTATGCAGTCTACGTAACAGATAGCATTGCAGTGTCTGTGGATATGGTGTGCGTTTGTGTCCCCACAATTGAATGCCACGCCGTAAAAAAAGAAAGTACAATATCTTAATATATTCTGGATACCAACACCTATTTTCTGAACAAACAGATGTGTTGCAAAGTGTTATGTATTAGCCAGGTGTGCTGAAATCAACGTCGGTGGTTCCAAAATGACACAATGATCCTTAATGGCAAGACAGTATCTTGGGCTCGATTCTAAATGGCCGCTTGCCCTGACCACGTTAGAGTTGGGAATGTCACGTGATGGTTCATACCCATTAACGTGTAATTCTGTCAAATCAATTCGGTATCCTTCACTTAAGCAGATGCGAGTCCATTGAGATGTTATTACATCTTGGGAAAGAATTCTGACAAAGCGCAGTTCCGCAGCCATTTATTATTTATACGCACAAAAGCAATTTACTGCATCAAACTCCAATGTGTAAAACGGAACAACGCACATGAACTGGGTAAAGGATATGCCAATGCTTGCGTATAATGGTTCTGGAAACAAAAAGTACATAATTCTAATACAATACACTATACATACAATTACATATAATTAATCATTGTAAATGACAGGGTGCAAAAAATATATTTGATCAGTTTGGCCTTCATTAATCGACAGCTGTCCCTTTTCTTCCCAAGCAAGTGACTATTGCTTCGCCGAGAGCCGTTTAAACATGTTGTTGATCATTAAGGACATTGAACAAGCTACTTCGTCTAACATGTTGTCTAAAAAATAGGACATTTTGGATACTTTAATGAAATACGTTGTCGAAAATCGAACGTGTATAGTGAATGAAAGCAACAGATATCATGCTACAGGTTCGTGGCGCCCTCTTCCTTCATCACTGCCGACTTCCACGGTTGAGAGACCTCGAGCTACTGCCCCGCCCCTTGCGTCACCAAGCCCCACCCATAACCTCCCGTCCAGCGGCACACACGGGAAAGAGAAGTGAGACCTTGTTCCCCCACTAAGAATTCCACTAGAGGACAGGTATCCCTCGACAGGGATGCGTTCTTCCAAAAACGCGCGCAAAACGAAATTTCGTAAATCGGAATGGCTTTTCCCGTAATTTTAATACTAACAGTACGGGATGTGTTGCGGACAGTCATTTCAACTCTACTCGTAACCTAAACATATACACCTTTATCACTTTCAACAATACAAAAAGTAATACAGAACATAAATATAAAAAAAACATTAAATGATATTTAATGGAAAAAAAAATTCAGGGAACTCGTCAAAATATGTGCATGTTGTAATGACTGGAAGGGTGATATGGAGGCGTTGCTGTTGCACGGCAGGAATCCCATTAGTCATGGGTGAAATAAATGTATTTTTGTTGGATGGTACAGAGGGGAAAGAGAGCCATGAAGTTCGCTATCCCAAGAATCTGGTGGGAACTCACTGACCACTCAAGCAACTAATACTTCTGCATGGTGGACCCTTCCAAACGTCGGACTGGCAAGAATGCACCTGCTATCACGTATCCGGACCTTCCTTCATCCATCATCCCGGTGACACACTGCCATGAGCTCCCCGTACCCACTCCTCCAGAGAGAGAGCAGCCATCTTTAGAAGAAAGCAGCAAGTCAGAGAGCGAGAAAGACGTTGTAGATCCAGATGACAATTTCAGAGGTGGAGCTGAGGAGAGAAACCCATATTACCCCAACCAAAAAGACCTCAACGACTTGATCAGAGATCTTGGTCTCACCGAGTCCAATGCCGAGCTTTTGACGAATAGGCTCAAGCAGTGAAACTTGTTGGATGAAAGTGAGCAAGTCGCAGATCAGAGGAAGCATCACCAACCTTTTTGCAGCTTCTTCACCCGTCAAGATGGGCTCTGCTTCTGCCACAATGTGACCAGTCTGTTCTAGGCAATCGGAATTGCCTCTAACCAGAATGAGTGGCAAGTTTCCCTGCTATCTTTGCCTTTGGGATAGCAGGGACACCAAGGCGCACTACCACAGGCGGGACTGGCCACAGCGGACCGAGTTCTCTGTGGGGAGGAACAACGTCAAGTGGGAGCCACTGCTGGACCCCTGAAAGGTGCTGATGCCACCACTGCACATCAAATTGGGCCTTATGAAACAATTTGTCAGAGCTGTAGATAAGGAGTAGGCAGCCTTCAAGTACCTTCAAGACTTATTCCCTAAGCTGTTTGAGCCAAAGGTCAAAGCCGGTGTCTTCATCGGACCACAGATGAAGAAGATCCTAGAGTGCAATGAATTCCCCAAGAAGCTCACTAGTAAGGAGAAAGCGGCTTGGTACAGCTTTGTCGCAGTGGTTCGTGGCTTCCTGGGCAATCACAAGGTCGAAAACTATGTGGAGCCGGTTGAGACTGGTGAAGAACTATGGCACAATGGGCTGTAGGATGCCCCTCAAAGTCCATATCCTGGATGCTCATCTTGATCAATTCAAGGATAACATGGGAGCGTACTCGGAGGAGTAAGGCGAGCGCTTCCATCAGGATATACTGGACTATGAATGCCACTACCAAGGACAGTACAACGAGAATATGATGGGAGTACATTTGGGGGCTGATTCGTGAAAGTGACTTACAGTATAATCGTAAATCTCGAAAAACTACGCATTTCTAAATCTTGTGTAGTCATGTTTGTAATACTTTAGTATAATACATGTTTATTTTGATCAATATGTTGTTTTTTTCTGACTTCATGTGAACGAAAAGACACAAATTCGCCCGTTTTCTCATTTAAAATAGGAAAATTTCTAAATATCACTGTCCTGGCCACAAAAGCAAAGTTTGTGGGGAATAATAGCCATTGTGTATACTTTTTAGGTAATTACGAAATAACACTTACAATCCAGGAACAAAAATTTTGTTACATAGTGTCATTTGGCAATTGCTGCCCACTGCGTTGGAGATGATACTGCTGAACCTGGAGCATGCTACTAGGAGATGGGGTCTTACCATCAGCCCCACAGAAAACAAAGCACCTGCCTGGGTATTTTATGTCATTGAATGCCCTCCTCCCCCTGCTCCCCATGAATGATGGGGCAATTTTGCTGAGTGGGGAAGTTTCCGTACATGGGTAGTATGCTTATGACCAGCTTTGGTTTGGCCGTAAAGGTCTCACTCCGAATCAGGAGAGCACCATTGTCATTCACATTAGCCGCGTAATGCTGTGAGGAAGCTCCTTGGTCCATCGCTCCATGCAATGCTCTGGGTCTTCTCGGCCAGTTATGCCCTCCCTTCTCGACGCTTGTGAAACGTGGAGCCCTCTGAAGGAACCTCTGCGCCAGTTTGAAACGTTCAGGATAGCTTGCCTACGATCAGTGGCGGCTCCTGCAAAATCTCTCAGGGGGGGCAAATGTCTGGATGATTGATAAGGATAAGGTCCACCCATGCAATGAATAAATTAACAGCTTAAGCATGTAAAGGCAACTTCACTTCTTTAATATTAATGAAAAATAAAGTGACTCTTACAATACATCTTGTTTGTTTATATACTCACTATTAAAACAAACCACTCAAGTTTTTTTTATTAAAGATTCCACTAGGTGGCGACAAATTATATTGTTGGATGAAACGTGCTTACGTATGATGACGTTAGCACGTATGATGACGTAAGCACGTTAGTGCATGCCCTCCCGGAAGCCATAGAGAATGCATTGCAGCGCCCCCGTTCGAAAAAAAACATCTTTGAATGTAAGTCTATGGGGCCACTCGGGGCGATTCTCAGCCGTAGTGAAATCGCCGAAAAAGAGGCGGTACTCCACAAAACGTGACATGACGCTGATTGGACTATATCCAGAGGCTGACAGTGACGGCTAGCGTGACTCTGTGGTTGAATGACATTGGTGGTGCGTCGCCCAATCGCCCTAATGAAGAAACCGCCCCTGCCTACGATCCATCCTAGATTTAACCAGATTGGATTGTGTGAGCTCACAGATCTTTGAAAGATATGGACACAATCCCATCTGTGAGCCCCTCCGGCAGGTGAGGCTGCGTTCTTTGGGTCATGTAGCCTGCATGCCCGAGCACCGTATGTTTGGCCAAATAGATGGGGCTAAATTGGCGTGTCACGGGCTAGATAAGAGATGGACTGATGCGGTGCAGAAGGAGAAGATTGGACTTGCTGATAACGAATGGTACCAGCGGTGTCAAGATCAGCTTTTGTGAAGGAGGTTGGTGAAGGACACTACTGGGCAGTTGGAGGCAGTCGCCCTCCAGCAACAACGTAGGGCGGAAGGAAGAGCGATGCTCACAACAACGAACGGAGTGCTGGGCGGGTAAAATATAGCGAGTTGGCACAGTAGGGGGCACAGCTGGTGTATCTGTCAGTCATTCCAGTCAGCCAACCCATGGCACCTGGGTCTGTCCCGTGATATTCTGCCAGCGAGCTTTCGACACTTCACGTGGCCTCAGTGTGCACCTGCCCTGGCACAAGCGTCGTGGTGTCATCCCTGCCACTTAGTGGCGGTTGTTGGTGGATACAATTGCTGGCACTGGGTACAAGGTTCTGGTGGTGCGTCTTCTAATCCACATTTAGAAGCATTCATTTAAATGATTTAGATTATTAGCTGATTTACATTTTCCACATGAAAAGCCTTTTTGTTGAGCTATCATTAGTGGCCAGGTCGCTTCTGAAAAATAAGTTAATATCTGAGTGGGAATCTTGATTTGAACCTTTCGTGACTACAGGAATCCATACTCTTTGGTTCTTCCGGTAAAGTCACGTAAGATAAAAAAATAGTTTCGTTTTATTTGTACATTTTTAAAGTGATTTGTTTACATTTCCTATACTTTGAACGCCTCTCGTCTTATTTTGCATTGTTCATTGTTGCAACGTTCTGACCCGCCCCTTATTGGACACGTGCGTTAAAGAGCTTTATAGCTCATCGGATTCATCCAGTCTAAATAAAGATTCGGATTCCGTAGAACTTTATTGACAGCAGCGGCCGCGTCAAAGGGAGGCAGGTGAGGGGGTAGTGGGGGGGGGGGTAATGGGGGGGTAGTGGGGGGGGGTAATGGGGGGGTAGTGGGGGGGGGTAGTGGGGGGCGGGCTCTCGCAAGACCATCACGTCATCGCGCACGGCTCTGTATTTCCCACCGCACATGGGCAGGTCCCGTTTGGGACTCACAGCCCGTGGTTGCCTTATCCGCTGTGGGAAATCCAAACCCGCGCGAACCCGTCTCGTCAATAGGCGCGCATTGACGTAAACAAGAGGGGAGAGAGAGGTTTTCTTATCTTACAACCAAACTCAACACCAACATGGGAGGCGTTCTGGGGCTGCTCTCCGCCGCAAGCTGGGTAAAACAATCGTGTTTATCTGTCGTGATTGTTTCTCGGTTCGAGCGAGTTGTTGATCTGCGGTAGATGTAAGGCGCGGCGCAAACGCGATGAGGCCCAGGCAGTTAGAAAGCCTGCGGTCTTGTCTGGATTCTCTGCGGGAAAAGCTGCGGCTGTGCCGGTGGGAACGGGTGGGGTTGTGGTGGTGGTGGTGGTTGTGGAATTATGACCGTGAGTTACCCGTTATGGCATGTTTAAGATTATTTACCAGCACGGCTTAGTTGTTGAGGTTCTAATTTATGTTAAAAAGGACATCCCTTAATGCGGTGCTTCTGCTGTAGCATGTGATGGCATGGCCTAATTTCAATATTCGTATTCGACTGAGGCATTTAATAAAGCGATATTGTATGGTTGTTTTACATACAATGCGCTCATTATAGTATGCAATTTATAAATAATTTAACAGTATAATACAAGAAGCACCGTGAACATTTTTTAAACAATGTCAATGGAAGACACCATATGAACAATGTTGTATATTGTGTTGCATTGCAAATTGCTCTCATTGTAAATAATATGCTGATTATAAGAACGTTGTTTGTAAATATTGTTGTCGGTACTGTAAACAATGCAGTCATTGCTTTACAGTGCTGCAAATAATGCAGACTGTTTTGTAAATAATGATGTCTGTGTAAATAATGCAGTTCTTATTGTAAATAATAGTAATATAACAAGTGCTATTCAATAAAAAAAGGTTATTTTGGGTTAGATCGCGTAAATATAAATATGTCAATCTTGATTTGAAGCTTTCGTGACTGCAGGAATCCATACTCTGGTTCTTTCGGTAAAGTCACGTGACTTTAAATGTGTCATTAAACCACCACCACCACCACCCGACACAGCCAATTCGTAAGGTTTATCACGTAAACTAAACGTGTCAATTAGTCACTGCTTCAGCACACCGGTGTATTGGAGAGTAAACCCACAACATTTACAATTTGAGTACGACGTTTGCAATCACTGCTGTACATGTATTATCGTTACGCCTGTTTGGCCAGGAACGCCTCACATGGCTTTTTTCAGGCGGGTCCTGCCAACAATTCCCAGCAGGGGGGGGGCGATGATTGCTATGTACATTCCCAATTGAGTAAGTTGTGTATTTGTTTTTAATTTGCCATATTTCTGATGGCTTATTCTTTGCGCGGTAACGCATTGTTTGCGTTATTTACATATTTTAACCTGCATAATTCCTTGTTGGGGCATCTCGCCTCAAGTGACGCATACATAGCGAACACTACGTAATGGCACGAATACAGACATTTTAAAATATACCACATAGAGTATACATTGGCACAATGTCAATACAGTGTTTCTAACATCTTGCAATGCAGTATACTGTGGTTTTCGGGGTCGTATGGTTTACTGATTACAGAGTAAAATGATCAGCCTTTAATCCGTTTGTTATTCAGCATGTTAACCGCACGTGTGACTTGCATCTCAAATTTAAATGAATGCCTGGTTCCACAAGTTTCATTTGTACAGGGTGGTCCAGATGTCAGGTGATCCCCATTGAATTCTCTAAAACGCAATATTTGAAAGTAAGGTTTATTTAGAATAGAAATGAATATGCAAAGGCATGACATGTTAGGGGTCAATGGATTGGGGGTCACAAGAGGTCTGTACCACGTTGTATGTTCTTCGAAGTCGTGAACATGAATCATGGTATTTCGATTTTTACGCATAAAAAAAAAACTTAAGTCAAAGGTGGCAGTGTTAAAAACTACCAAACCTTATGCCGTGCAATGTTGCCAGATGACGTAATTACAGTAAATGGGTCAGTAAACTTGACAATACAGACCTATTCCTGTTATCGCCTCGTATGTTTTCACCAGTCACTGGTTTCCTCCCAAAATGATAAAAAAAAAATCACGAAGGAAATGGTCAAATATCTCAATATGTAGTACCCTGCTGAAATTTAATCTTCAGACTTAATGAAACGCTCCTAGATTATAAAATTCATATTATTGAACAAATATGTAAACAGTCCCAAGTTTTACAAACATTTCACAAGCCATTTTATGAACATGACTTCAATTTTGAATATGCTATGGTGATTAACACGTAGGATTTCGCGACTAATATCCATAACACAGGCTTTTTGGATAAGATCGCGTAAATATATAAATGTTGTTAAACCCGCCACCACCTGACACAACCAACTAGTAAGGGTTGTCACGTAAACGGAACATGCCAATTCGTTACTAGTACAGCACACCAGTGTGTTGGAGAGCCAAGCCACAACATTTACAATCTGAGTACGACGTTTCGCCAGCAATCTGCTTGTCGCCTGATGAAGCTAGTTCGAATTACTCACTCTGTTGTTGTTGTTGTCGAATCCTCTAATCTTGTAACTCAATTTTAACCCACTTCCCAATGTGCTATCGACTGCAAACGTCGTAAACTTATGTCTTACTGGCGACAGTACTATATTCTATCATAAATTTTTCTTTTTTACAAAATTGAAACAATTTTTTTACGTTATGTTTCGGCTTGGGTCTAATTGTTCACGCTCAACTGACGTTGGCTGTAAATCACCACGGTCCCTAACGTTATGGCAAGCTTCGGGCCACTTCCTGGAGTCGTGGAGTTTTGCCATTACGAGTACGGTACATTTCATTAAAGCGTGTTTAAAAAAACGTATTTTTAAATATTACTTATGGATGCTTTGGTGTGTTCAGTGTAAGACACACACAACACCGTTAAAACAAATATAAAATGTGCACAATGGACAGTTGCCATTCAACTGAATGGTAAATTATCCTTATTCAACCCAGAAAGTGTTTTGGCCACAACAACCCATGAAGTGCTGAGTTGGGCATTTACGTGATTGCATGTAAAATAGAAAAACACCTTTTCATTATGTACTATAAAAGCACGTATCCCAATGTCCCATAGTGTAAAAAGTACTCATGGATTTTTATTTATACTATATTGAACTACTAAAGAAAAACTGACAATCTTGCCTCAATGCTTATGACAGTCAAGTCCTGGTGATAACAGCAGGTAAATCAGTTAAACCTCGAGCTAGTTAATTACAATTCTATACAGTATATCCTGACCAAATCACCTGATATTCACCCAGTCTGGTAAGCGCCGTTGAGTTTAGATAGTGCTTAGATGGACGTTGA
The DNA here is from genome assembly GCF_965212315.1 of Lampetra planeri. Taxonomy (NCBI): domain Eukaryota; kingdom Metazoa; phylum Chordata; class Hyperoartia; order Petromyzontiformes; family Petromyzontidae; genus Lampetra; species Lampetra planeri. The sequence continues at coordinate 5,415,846 of NC_136128.1, read as the reverse complement.
GTTTAGATAATGCTTAGATGGACGACCACCATGCACAAAACAGGTGTTGTTGGCTGCTGCAGGGATGCGTTTTCAGTAGAAGGCAGTGCAGCAAAATCCATTGTTGTACTGTACTTTTCCCACATATGCTCCCTGCCTTGAAAAACACAGACTGATCAGCTTAGTAAAGTATGGTTGAATAACCCCCCCATAACCTGCATGGAGCGGGGAGGTCGTCATCCAGCGGTGGATTGAAAAGAGGGCTGTACGTGTACATGTGTTTTTTATAAGCGTCTGTGTTTTTCATGTGTACACAGGTGCCGTGCCTTTGCAGCAGTGCCCCATGCCTGCTGTGCGCGTGCTGCCCCAGTGGGAACAACTCCACCATCACCCGCCTCGTCTATGCCATGCTCCTGCTGCTTGGAACTGCTGTCGCCTGCATTATGCTTTCGCCAGGTGTGGAGATGCGCCTAAAGCAGGTGAGTGGTACGGTGGCACGATGTGTAACACATCTTTTCTACAACTTACTGAGGCTTTTCTGGATAAATAAGCATCATAGTAATAATACACTTTTGTTGAATGACAGGATTCTTTAATGTCCGCTGTGAGGCAGATGATGCATAATAAACCTGGTTTAATTAACCAGGGCAGCCGCTGGACTCGAATTGCAAACCTCTGCAACAAACAGCAAATGCACTCCCACTTGGCCTTGTCGCCACCATGGCAAGGGTCTTATCTTGACCAGTCGGCTAAAACCTATCACTTTTTCGTTATTTTCCTCGTTCTTCTTAATGGGGAAATTGGCACGCACTTTTCCAAAAATCGAATGAAAAGGAACATTCACAAGCGTGTGTATCCTGCCAATAATGTTGTCTTTGCCACGTATTTTTTTCACAGATCCCCGGCTTCTGCGAGGGAGGCATGGGCACACAGGTGCCTGGGGTTCATGGCTACGTGAACTGTGATGTGCTGGTTGGGTTCAAGGCCGTGTACCGCGTCTGCTTTGGGATGGCCATGTTCTTCCTGCTCTTTTGTCTCATCACCGTGGGTGTGCGGACCAGCCGTGACCCACGTGCTCCACTGCACAATGGGTATGTGTCGCTGAATTTCATCGTGACCTGCGTTCTGAAAGCAACCGTGCAGCCTAAATATAATACACCACAAATTTAGATTAATATCATGCCTAAATGAGGCGCTGTCTTAAATCTTTGTAGAAGCATGCGTTTCATTATAAAATATTGGCCAATGCTTGCAAACGATTGAATGCATACAAATCGAAATGCTGTGTGTGCGTTAGGGCGTGTATGTGCATGCGTGTGATGCAGTTCTACATACAAAACCATTGACCTGGCTTCAATTCAGAACGTGAATAATTAGTGGAATCTGAACCTGTAGTGTGCCTCCCATAGGTTTACTCAACCTTGAATGAGAGTGCATTCTATGAACATCAGCAGTAGAGAGACAAAAGTAACCAGGTGTAGTACTGGCCCCACCACCCCCCCCACATGTGCTATGCCGGGACTTTGTAGGTGGTAAGTATCAGCACTTGCCATGTCAGTCTAACTGGCTAAACTGGGGATATTTGCAAAGTGTAAACATTTCTTTCCTTTGCAGGTTCTGGTTTTTCAAGTTTGCTGCGATGGTGGCCATCACAGTTGGCGCGTTCTATATTCCAGAAGGGTCTTTCACTTCTGGTAATGCATCTTTGTTTACAACACAATACATTTACACAAAACAGTATTGTGCAGTTATATAAAGCTTCTGAATGCATTTGTATTTGAAGAGGGTGATTGTTAATCACAATTGGAGAGATAACATCTTCTCTTGAGATCTTGAGAGAGCGAATAGCTATCCATCAATACAATTCCATCCAAATACACCTCTTGACAAAGAGATACGAAATCTAAACAACCACTACCACCTAACATCACGCAGCAAATCGTCCTTGAGCGCAGCCAGAGCTCTTGTACGTTTGGGCTTTAGTTACTCAGAGAAATGTGGCGGATTTGTCGCTAATCTCACAAAAGAACCTTGGAAATTTAATCTGCCTTTAAAACAATCGTTCAGTTTAAATAGAAGCCACATGGTCTCATGGCAGATTTTCACATGGCCTTCACAAGTGTAAATTAAAAATAAAGCCCATCGTGCATATTATATAAACTTCTACAGACCTTCAACGATAAAGTGAACCACTGAATTCGGAAAATTCTACTGAGGCATTGAAGCAATCCACTGCACGTCAACTGAAGCCATTTTCTGGCTCGCTGATCTGCACGTAAATTTTAAGTTGCTATTCATTGCGCCATATACAATAAAATTAATTGGTATTAAATAATTAACCCTATTTAATTAATTGATGTGCTTGGAATGTTTTACTTAATTGTGTATGGTTTATAGATTATGTGTGTGCATGGATATATGTACAAACATTGGAAAATGCTTATGCCTTTTTAAATTTGCTTACCCACAAGTAGACATTTGAGAAAATTTTAGTAAAGGATGTGGTTGGCAAGGATTATATTTCTATACATGTATTATGGTATATGCTTATAACCAAATGACTACCAATGTTGCCCATTGTCATCAGATAAGGAGTGTTCATCCTGAATAACGCTGGGATGGGTTATCACCATGCACATAGTGTTATCGGGCTGTGGCGCTATGTGGTTGCAGTTTCATCAAAATATGTTATACTGCACTTCTATGTTTCCAGATCTATCCTCCATGCCTCCACCAACCCGCACTGACCAGTGTCGTGAAAATATACCCGACACTTTGCAAAATCTTTATGGTTTAAAAACATTTTTATTTGCGTGTTCACCTGTTTTTATTTTTATGGTATACAGGTGGCACGGGGGTAAAACTTGGGTTTCCTCTGGGTTTTCCAGTCCCTTCCCAAAGCTAAAAACAATAACCGGGATTGGCCAAGCATCCCAATGATGAAAAAGTACCTGCAAATTACTCAATTGGGATTACACATCACAATATCACCCCCCACTCTGAAATGTTATCAGGACCCTCTTGAAAAAAAGTGTTAAGACTTTGTGAAGCGTTACTTGTAAACAAGTGTGATTAAAATATATGATGCAATGTTGGTTGCATGTGCTAAAGATTTCAACTGTTGCCTCGCTCCCTCATTCTTCACCCACACAGTGTGGTTCTACATGGGAATGTCCGGAGCCTTCTGCTTCATCCTAATCCAGCTTGTACTGCTCATTGACTTTGCCCACTCGTGGAATGAGTCATGGGTGGAACGTATGGAGGAGGGCAATTCACGGTGTTGGTACGCAGGTGAGTCTACCCATGCCGAATTGCATAACCTGATGCACCAAGGTGGCAAGATGTTAACTACCTCGCCTGGTATGCAGGAGGTCGTGGGTTCCATCCCGACCCTGACACCTGTAAATTTGGAGTTTGCATGTTCTCCCCATGGTTGCGTGATTTTTGTTTCTCTGCGTCCTCCGGTTTTTCCCTCCACACTTAGAAACATGCGTTTAGAGTATTTGGCTGCTCTCAGTTTCCACGTGAACGGCTACTTCGTTGAGCTATCATTTGTGGCCAGGTTGCTTCTGAAAAAGAGCTCGATAGCTCAGTGGCCCTTACCTGCTAAAATAAAAAAAAGTTTCATATTTTAAAGCCCAAGCCCACATTTGGGTTCTGCCTTGGTTGTTTCTAATGATAGTGTCTCCTTTAATGATTAAATGTTAACTTGTGGTTATTATATTACATATACGTTCACACCCTTTGAACCTCACCAGTCTCCTTCATGTCACTTGTGTCAGTTGATATGTGATTTATTAATAGCTCATGGCATCGTAAAAGTGTAAACACCTAAAAAAGACAACCTACTTTTGAATCTGGAAGTGCATTTCTCTGCTATGCAGCAGTGAAGTCATCAACAGAGTAGCATGTAGATGGTGGGCTGCAAAACAGCAGGGAAGCAGCCCATTTGGGATGAGCTTATAGCACAAATCTCGGTATTTTACAAATTGCAACCAAGTAATGCTTTAAGTCGTCATTAAAGCACAATCAATCATAACGTTTCTAATACTAAAAAGCATTCATCGTCAAAGCCTGCATTGAGTCCCTAAAGCTTTTTTATATAGATATATAATTTTCAGATACAAAAGTTGAACCAATTGGAACCTGACATTACAGTAGTGTTATGTAATAGAGCATACTTCAACACATGATTGTATCTTGATGCACAGAAGCATTAATGAAGCATTCGAGTTTTTGGCAGGACCACCCTGGAAAAGAGTTGAAACTCAATGAGGATTTCCTGGTTAAAAAAACATAATACTGTGATGAATGTCACTCCCAGTGGCACGGTGGGTTTAAAAGTTTCCCTCTTCTTGTGAGCCAGAGGTCACTTGATGACTGATGGGATTTTAGAGGTAGCTTTGATATCTGCTTCCGTTGCCATTCTCCAACACGAAATGTAGTACTGGTCTGCAAAAGATCCAGACAGGTACTGCATCTCATGCTGATGGAAGGGAGATGGTATACCTAACTATTACCATCACCTTGGCCATTGGATCTCGGCATCATCACCAATCTTTAGTTGTGCGTAGCCATGTGCCAGAAAAATCTGAATATGTATTTATACTGGAGGAATCCGATGAGCTATAAAGCTTTTTTTCACTGATGTCCAGCAGTTTTCACTGATATCCAGTTGAAGAAGGGTGTGGGAATAAAAAAATGGATGTTTTGTGTGAATAAGTAGATTAAATACCAATTCATTATGCTTTTTCTGCAATGGTCTGAACACAGTATTGGGGGGGGGGGGGGGATATAATTTTTTACCTTTTAAAATGTTCCTCTTGATTGCAGCTTTGCTGTCGGTGACTGGAATCAACTACATGCTATCTCTCACTGCCATCGTGCTCTTCTTCATTTTCTACACAACGAGCGATGCCTGCACAATGAACAAATTCTTCATCAGCTTTAACCTGATCCTGTGCATCATTGCCTCCACCGTCTCCATCCTCCCTCGTGTCCAGGTGATTTTAAATGCTATAACTCACCTCCTGACAGCCTTGGGCCTGCAGCATTTGGTTCCTGCTTATCACACGGCACACATTGATGCGTTGTGGACAATTAATAGGTTAAATGTTACTCAGATGTGGATATAAACGTGATAATTATTTTGATTACGTAATGTATTACGATATTTTAAAGCTTGTATGAAGCTTAATAAAAAATATTATTTGGTGATGCTGTTGCCATTGGCAGTGGTGCACAAACTGGGAAAGAAATAAACACATTCATTCATAACACTGCCTTTTTTGCCGAGAAGACATCAGTATGACAGCCGCCACACATTTGAAACCATTGGGTTTCAAACCATTGGGTTTCAAATGTGTGATGGGGGTGTCTTTACATTTGTGTATTGTCGGGGCCGCACTAAAGGCCATCAGGGGCCGCCAGTGGCCAGTGCGCCTTGCAATAAAAAGACACTGGTTTAAGGGATCGGTGCCTTTTGTGTATCACGGTTCATAAATTTCATCCAATTCTCTTCCAGGAAGTACAGCCACGTTCTGGCCTCCTGCAGTCATCGATCATCACTCTCTACACCATGTACCTCACCTGGTCGGCCATGACTAATGAGCCTGGTAAGGCCATCACTTATGATTACTGGGCTCCTTGGTCGTATGGGCTCCAAGGTAGTCCTGAGAATTGCCAAAAACTAACATCTGTATAGCCTTTGAATAATTCTGTAACGATAATTATCACAAGCCACTTTTTCGTGGCGGTTTAATCATTGTAACTGTGTTGTTCATATATTAGCGCAGGGGATTCTTTCTCTGGGAAGCATGCATTTCATGGATGTTAACATCAGGATTAATTTCTTTACAGCTCTTTATATAACCATTTGAGAGCTCACTATGTGAAATGACCTCGGCATCCCATGGCGTACGCATGTGAAAGAGAGGCTTTACGCTTTCAGCAGATTGCACGATTTGTTTATTTTCCAAGATAAATTGCTTAAAAATCTTACCACGAGGCAATCCATTCCATTCATTTTGTACGAGTTTGTTCATTGTGGGTAAATTTTTCGTTGTCGGTTAAATCTGGCCACATTACCATCGCTCAGTGAAGTACTTTGCTCTGAATTTCGATTTAAAGCTTTTGTGACTGCAGGGATTCATCTTCTTGGTTCTTTCGGTAAAGTCACGTAGAAGGGAAATAATAAAATAATAAAAATAAAACATAATAAAATAATTCTCACGACGTTTCGGCCACAACGCAAGCAGAGGACGGCTGCTTGCGTTGTGGCCGAAACGTCGTGAGAATTATTTTATTGTTTTATTTTTATTATTTTATTAGTTCCCTTCTACGTGACTTTACTTTGCTCTGCTCACAGTTGTTTTTTTCAAGTCAGCATTTTTTGTTAATAATGTTCCCGTGTTTTTTGTTTGTTGTTGTGCTTATTATGACAGAGCGGAAGTGCAACCCCAGCCTGCTCAACTTCCTTCAGCAGAGCCTGGTGCCCGTCTCGACCAACGGTTCTGTTACACCCACGGCCCCCGTGCCACCCGCGCAGTGGTGGGATGCCCAGAGCATCGTGGGGCTGGCCATTTACTTGCTGTGCATCCTCTACTCAAGGTGTTGCAGTCAGATCCACGGCTGCGTCGCACAGAATCAATCTGCGCCAACGCTGGCATCATACTGTTTTTCTGAAGTTGCCGCGCTGTATGCTCGATTTTTATGTTTCACGTGTTTGCTCTTCTTCGGTGTTTTATCTAAGTTTGTCTGTTCGTACGTTTCTAGGTAATTGTTTTTAAATAATGCGTGCAAAATACTGCACTTCTAGGGTGAAGACTCCATGTGCAGCTGGATGGGAAGTGTTGGTCACGCTTGGTGATATAATTTGCATTCTCAGCCATGTCACGCTGGGCGTGGCATTGTAGGGGGTTCCCGATATTCGAGAGGGAGGATTTTTTTTGGGGGGGACTGCCTTTTCATAAAGGGCCCCTGAGTAAAGGATCGAAAAAGTAGTAGATTACGATTTTCCATGAATGAATCAAATGAATCGACTTAACTGCTTCCCGTTCCGAGACATCTGCAAGTTGCAGGGTGGGGTCCCGTTTACCGCTGAATCTCGGAACGCGCAAGCGGCTAGCATGAATTTTATTTAGAGAGGCATGGCACCGTTGTTTTTACTTGCCGCTGAGAACTGTAGCAACACGACCGCACTCTAATAACTGTGCCACATGCCCTCCCACATGGCCTTGTGGTGGGGAGCCTCGGTACACCTTCCGACCTCAAGATGTACCGATAAAGTTATCTTATTTTCCATTTTCTTCCAATTCCGTTCCGATGACTTCGACATATATACAAGTACGTCATCGGAATGGGAAAGGGTTAATTGTCTCAACTCTAGTTTATTTAAATGCGCTGCCGTCGTTAGATTTGGCGACGACACTTGAACATCGGGGAGTGCTCACGTCCGTCCCCCTGCTCGCTGCCTTCCCTTCCCACAGCATCCGCACGTCCAACAACAGCCAGGTGAGCAAGTTGACGCTGTCAAGCGGTGACGCCACGCTCATCGATGACACGAGTTCGGGGAGCTCGGCCGAGGACGGGAGGGAGGGCGGCGGCGCTGGCTCACGCCGCGCCTCGGACAACGAACGGGACGGAGTGCAGTATAGCTACTCCTTCTTCCACTTCATGCTCTTCCTCGCCTCGCTTTACATCATGATGACGCTCACCAACTGGTACAGGTGAGAAGCATGGTGCGGTCTCGTCTGAGTGCTGTCTGCTTCGTTTTAATTGCCCAGTTGTGGGCAAGAACTGTCTGGTAATTTACCCAGGCGATTGCAACATTTTCTGTCTGTTTTGATGCGTAATAATGTATTATCCAGGAAAACCCCACAGGATGCTTTTTCGTAAGGGTTCGGCATTGAGATGTTTGGCTATTTCTTGTTTTAGGAATGAGATAAAACTAAAGTACCAAGAGCAAGGAAGCAAAATCATACACTTGCATGGATTTTATAATGCTCTCCAGCATATAGATACGTCTTCGGAAGTGTTAATTAGCGATAACAGTAGCGCTCGCACTAGACAGGCGGGAAGCAGTACATCCATAGTTTCGGTGGCAAGATGTTAACTACCTTGCCTGGTATGCAAGAAGGTCGTGGGTTCGCTCCCGACCCTGACACTTGTATATATTTCGAGTTTCCACGTTCTTCACGTGATCACGTGGATTTGTTTCCGGGTCCTCCAGTTTTTCCCTCCACGTTTAGAAACATTCGTTTAGAGTATATTTGGCTGCTCTCAATTTCCATACGATAAGCCAATTCATTGAGCTATCATTTGTGGCCAGGTCGCTTCTGAAAAAGAGTGATATAGCGCAGTGAGCCTTAGCTGACGAGACATAACAGGGATTGGATAGTGACTCTGCCAGGGAGGGCTTGCTTCAGCCAGCAGGGCTGGGACCCCCAGGCAGGTCCTGCCACTGCTCGATTGTGTCTCCATGTTTTCGTTGACGCTTTGATTGAGTTTGTCAGTTTTTTCTGGGGTATGTCCCGCGGATAGCAACACAGCTTCATACTTAAAGTTGTGTTTATATTGGATAATCTTTGTGAGAGTTATCGTGCCCCAACGTTAGAGACAAATGGACAGAGCTAATGTAGAAACGCTTTCAATAACCTAAGTTGGTAAGCATAAATACACCCGTCATGTGAGGGGATCATTCTCAAAGATCTGCACAGATCGGTTTATGAATCTATTTGCTGTCCTGTCAACTCCTGGCTACCTTGCAGTCCAGTGGTTTTGGGAGTTTTACAAATCAGTGATCCACCAATACTTGACAACTGTGTTCAAGTGGATGAGAGAAACTCCATGTCATGATTATTCATGTACGTGCTGGTTTCACAGCTCATATTTCAGATTGGCTAATCACATGCAACTAAAATTAGAAGTTAAGTATCACATGATTTTCTATCTATAGTCCCCACTTAATCTCCTAACTGTAAATGATTATAAACACCTGCAGTGTGAATGGCTTTGATAGATTATGCATCTCATCTGGTGGGCCAAAGGAAATTCGAATGTATTGTGGGGGGGGGGGGGGGTAAACAGAAACAGTTTGAAGATAGTTTTTTGTCTTTGATCGATTGTTGTGTTATCCACAGCCCTGACTCTGACTTCAAGACTCTGACGAGCAAGTGGCCGGCGGTGTGGGTGAAGATCTGTTCGAGCTGGGTGTGTCTCTCCCTCTACATCTGGACTCTGGTAGCTCCCCTGGTGCTCTCCAATCGCGACTTTGACTGACCGCCGCCTCCCTTAGTTTGAGCCATTAAGCTCACCTAGGATGCAGTCACCGTTAATATCAATATTAATGTTTCCCGTTATCGTTTTAGTCTTGCATTGGTTTCCCTACAAGAGGAGTTGCTTTGTGACGAACTGAGATCGGGATGGCAATTTGTCAACAAATTAACGAGTGTTAACGTACGATAGATGAATTTTGCTCTTGCAGTTGATGGATGCCACATTTAAATAATCATATTATGAGTTTACAGGTGCATATTTTAGCTTCGATTAAATAACTCCCATTTGATTATAACACAAACTACAGGTAACACGATACTCAATAATAATACTTAACGAATTTATTTTACGCACATTGACTATTGTAGCACGTTCTTATCGTTAAGCACTGCAGGTAGCAAAGCTTGACAAATATGAGGCCAGTAATGTGGTAGAGCTGAAACAATTATGCAGTTGGAGAAACTGTATTAATGCACGAGAGGCTATCGCAAACACATTACACAATATTTACGTAACGGACGAAGGCAAGAGCCTCTTGAGTTGTGTTAGTGAATGTATGCACAAATTCTGTGAGTGATATTCATCAGAATGATTGATCTTTATAATGAAAAAAATATTCTCCTACAAGATTTATTGGAACTCCCTCTGGGGAAATGGGTCAAAGTTCAACACTGTAGCACTATTAATTTAAGTGAGGTTTAACTGGTGTGGTGGAGTGAGTTAAGGTGGAGTGAGTTAAGGTGGATGTGGAATATGGTGAGTGGATGGTAGGATTGATAGCTAAGCTTGATGTCTTGGAAGAATATTAGCTGAAAATGATAAAAAAACGTTTTAAAAAGATAATTGGGAAGGTAGAATGAACTGCAAAATCTGCTGTTATGAATTTGTGTGACCTACAAGACTTGGGCAGGAAACATGAAAAATGTATTTAACAATTGGAAAACTAATTTTTAAATGTTACCACCTTCGTGATATTATTAATTGGACTACCTAAATACGTTTTAGTGATTTATGTCTTTACTGATACATTACTAATATCAAAAAAACATGCAGATTATGGAAGGACTGTGATAGCTGCTTGATCTATGAATCAGATCCTGCTTCGTTTGCACATAGATCAACTTGAATCGCTTGATAAGGATGGGGGGAGAAAATGTCAAATAAATGCAATGTCTCAATATATAAAGGGGAGATGATGTATGATAACTAAGAGGCATGTACAAACTCTTGACATGAAGAGCAATTGCAAAGACAGACCATGGCGTGCCAGTGTCCAGCACAGAGAACATTGTGTCCTCTTTACTCGTGAGCTATAAGTCCAATTTATTCTGCATAGCATAAAGAACAAAATAATAAGACCACAAATGTGAATGTGTTAGGTATCAGTCCATTGAGGTCCAGAGCAGATTTCTGGCATAGTGGTGGCTTCAGCATGCGAAGAAATCACCAGAGGTTGCATTCAAAATTTGGGCAACGTGTGGCATGCTTGTTAATTCTGCTGCACAGCCATCAAGGCTACACTTACATGGATTTGATGTGCAATTTCACGGCCTAAATAGTGCAACAGAGACGTGCAACTTACAAAAAAGTTAAGCAGTCATCACTGAATATTGTAGCTTCTGTAAAGGTGTGTAGTTTGTTCCACGATTTCTTAAAATATTTTGCGCTTGTGGTTTTCACTGCAAGTTTTGTTTCAAGTACGCTCGAGGAATTGGTTTAACGTCGGGATTACGAGTTTGTGGAAACTTAACGGGTGCACATTCAAACTGCTCCTTTGCTCGCAGCGTGTATTGTCAGTTTATTGAAGCAGCTATTCTTCTAAAACTAGGGCAACCGGTTTTTGCTTTTTCAGAGCATTTTACACGATTTTATTCCATGCCCCTAATATTTATTGTGCCATTTTTATAAGTTCCCTGTTGCTGACCATATGTATATATGTACGGAACTGGTTGCAAACTGAAGTACAACGCAAATGTTTTGACTTGAGAAATATTATTTGCATATTCTGTTGAGTAGTGTCAACAGGTTTGGCCATGATGCCATCTTGAATATTCTCTCTTGTAAACCTGAATAGTGGAGTCTATTCGACACAATTTCATCATTGCTGCTTTATTAAATACATTCGTTTTACGTGTTACATTAAACATTTTCTTAAATATTTCTGATTGTGCTGTTCGACATGACTAACATTTAATGACATAGCTTTTGGTTTTGGATTTGTTTTAGAATTTGACTTCTTTGTGGATGTAAAATTAATCCTGTGGAAAAAAAATCAGTAATTGTGTAATTGTTATTACTTCCCAATTAGTCATGCATAGAAAAATCAAATACCGGATGCAATTGTGCTTGTAGTACTGTAAAATGAATAGTTTGGCTTCACTAATATTTGTAAATTGCTTAAAACTGTGATATAATTATAGTAGACAATTGTTATGTGGATGTTGCCGAGATTTTCGATCAAGTTGAAACAGTGTTGATTAGATGTTTACCATAATAATGTAGCAGCTTCTGTGAACAGTGCTGTGCTTTTAATGGTAATGGAGTGTTGGTTGTGATGTGTTTCGAGTGTACTGGATGAACATATGTTGTGTTACGTGTACGAACCTGTAGCCTCACGGTAGGTATAAGTGGCACTGACAAAAGTCGTGTTCGGATGGAATTTCTGCTTCAAGCATGCACTCTATTTAACAATAGCACCAGTATTAGATGCTGCTGGTATGTACTGTATTTGCTCAGTAAACAGTAAAATATTCAAAACACAATGGTTATCACTTTGTATTCTTATCTGAGGTACTCATCTGAGGAATATGAAATATATAAAAGCATGGCTACAAAGCCTATTACGTTTAACATACTGTTGCATCACGTAGCATTTCCCATGAAATAAATGTGCAAAAAAGAATAGTAAGAATAAAACACTGTATACTGACATTATGACTTCTTTACAACAACATTTTCTTCCAAGTACTCGTGTGACCATGCTTTAGCAGCACACCAGGCTATATTGTATATGTGGAATTATGGATTTGGCCGACTGTTACTGTGGCTACACTAAAGGTGGTTTGTCTCCTCAGATACACTTCAAATATATCTGATGTGTTAATCACGTTAGCGATATTAACAGCTGCAATTTAATTGCGTGTAAAACGCTTATGTAAGGGCTATAGACACCACTACATGGGTGCAATAAACAGCAAAAGCCTTTGGACCCATTGCACATGTCCAAAATATCCCTTTCGATCTGATTTTAGGTGAATGTGTGCTTCCGTTTCCTTTGTAAACCACAGGATAGTGTTTCTGCCGTTTAATCAAGGTATAAACATAGCCCTTTGGAAGAACATTTAAAGCACTACGCCATAATGTTAACCACAATGGGAATATCGCAACATTTCGTTTGAAATATGATTTTGCTGTAAAAAATTTTTTTTTTAAATACAATCAAGATACATTCTCACTCCAGAATTTACAAGACACGGAGTCGCATTCATGCCCAAGGCACACAAACACAAAACAGGCTTCTGTTTTCATCGTATAGTAATTTTATGTTGGTCTATTTTCATAGAAATGCAGCATGAGCAAATGAAACTTAACCTGGGGGTGCTTTTCCATCATTTACTTCATAAAACAATGAAGATAAACAGCACAACATTTGACGACCTTTAACAATTGGCTTGTTACTTTTCACAATCAAAAGTGGTGTGTTGTGCACTCAAGTTCAGAATGAAAATATTTTTACACAACTATCACTGCATAAAATACAATATTTGCATTGTTTACACAATATAGTACTGTATATTCCTATAGGTTTAAACAAAAAAAAATTATTTTGCTTAAGAGTTTACATATATTAATCATTGGTTGGAGTGGTTGCGGAGCAATTTTAATGTTGCAATATAACCACACAATTCTCTGGACTTTCACACTTCCTCCCCTCCACCCCGCTCTATTTTAAAGTGAAAATGTTATAATCTGGTAAGGTGTGCGCGAGTGATCGGATTTGTTTAACTTTATTGACACCAGCCACACGTTTGGCTAATCTAGATAATATGGTACTGTCGTTGCTACATTATAAAAAAAATAATCTAGGAAATCCAGTCTCAGGACTTGTTCTGGAGCGTCCCACTTTGAGGTGACATGGTGCTAACTTCATCACCTATGCTTGCATTGCACACGATAGTTACTGCTCTCATATGTAACCACTTAAAAGCGGTCCTACTGATGTATGACTATACTGCACCCACAATTAACGTTATGGCAAAAAGAGAATATAGGTAAACTTACGATATTTCTCACGACCTTTTTGTGCCTACACATCACGTAAGATATACTATGCCGTTAATCTGTGGATAGGTTCATCTTGAAGTAGAAAGCCAAGCATTCTTAAAAGTCCGTAGACATGGTTCAGTGATGTAATTAAAATATAAGAGATAATGTTATGTAAATTACAATTCATACATTTTGATTTAAGGCTTTCGTGACTGCAGGGATTCATATTCTTGGTTCTTTCGGTAAAGTCACGTAGAAGGGAAACAATGTTTATTAATTTATTGTTTCCCTTCTACGTGACTTTACCGAAAGAACCAAGACTATAACTCATACATGTCTACTCGAAGTCTTATGAAAGGTAATTTTGGACAAGTAAGTGACCAGGATGAATGGCGACTGACTGTAAATTACGTTGACGGAGGGAACACAGTAAGTGCTAGGGTATAAGGGAGACCACATGGTCCAAGCGGTCATCAAACGCTGGACAGGATGGAGGCTATCTTGGTTTGAAGATACAACTGCCAGGAGATGGTGAAGTAAACAGTCAAGCCTCCCAACAGCTCAAACGGCCAGTGGACGAGATCTTTTTGTTTTCAGCTATGGTAAGGAGAGCACATTATATGTTGATATAAACAGATTCACGTAGAATTGGATTTGAAGTGAAATTTCTGAAGGGCTGTTGTTCGCAGAACAAAAATAAGGGGTGTCTGCATGTAGGTCACTTACATTTGACAGAATCAATGGGAAATTAAGTGAAAAAAATATATATTTTTACGTATAATTTAATGCTCAGATAAAATCAATATAAACTTTACAAGACCCAACACCTCTGCAGGTTGGTTGGCCAATTTTATTATTACGCTTGTTTAGCCAGGACGACCTCAACGAGTCTCATGACTTTCAGCAGGGCCCTGCCAAGCATTTCGTAGGTGGCTATGATCATGTATATTCCAAATTTGTAATTTGCGGTGATTTTTTTTACAGTTTGGACCAAGACGCAGGCACATAATGGCTTACTCTTGTGAATCACGTTACAGGATCCTTAACATGTAGCCTTTCACGACCAATATTCATGAAAGTTACTTTGGGTTAGATCGCGTAAATATAAATGTGTCGTTAACCCACCACCACCCGACACAGCCAATTGGTAAAGTTTGTCACCTAATTAACAAATTGTAAATGTTGCGGCTTTACGTGACAAACCTTAACAATTGGCTGTCGGATGGTGGTGGCTTAACGACATATTTACGCGATATAACCCAAAATAACTTGTATTAGAATCTTTAACATGCACCGTGAAAGCGGTCGGTGTGTATTTGTACGGTTAATACCGCAGGAATAACCAGAGTGGTTCCTGGAGTAAAATCATGAACCTCTGACACAAGCGGGGAAACGCACTACCGCAGGGCCGCACTACCGCTGGGCCACGTCACAGCCCAATGAGCTGATAAATATATTTGGCAGTGGATGGCAGATGTTTAGAATGACACATTTTGTTACACGTTGGTAAAATAGCTAAGGCTTTCACATCCAAGGCTATCCCTGTCCAGTTGGTTAAAATATAGAGAACTGAACTGAATAAAAGCATTAATTTGCTTTTAAATATTATGGCCATAAGTTCGAACATTATACAGCTGGATATATGTGCGAGTGTATACATGAGTAAACATTGAAATGCCATTCAATTCAAATTAACAATATTGCTTAGCCCGCTCCTGTAAAAAAAAACTTACATTCTTAAGACTGTTCATGTGAGGTGCAAGTCAAGTCATTGACCATATTTGGTCGATTTAACGGTGATCCTCGATTGAAACGCATACTTAAGAAGCAACATTTTCCCATATAAATGTCCAACTATACAGGACACTGGGGCTATTGTAAAATAAAATAAAGTATTACTGGTAGGAACCTGGTTACACCAGCCCACAGGGGATTATTGTGTCCGTCCGCCGTGCAGGGAGGGGCTGGGTGGGGAGGGGAGGGGCTGGGTGGTGAGGGTGGGGAGGGGCTGGGTGGGGAAGGTCTGGGTGGGGAGGGGAGGGTCTGGGTGGGGAGGGGAGGGTCTGGGTGGGGAGGGTCTGGGTGGGGAGGGAGGGGCTGGGTGGGGAGGGTGGGGAGGGGCTGGGTGGGGAGGGAGGGGCTGGGTGGGGAGGGTGGGGCTGGATGGGGGGTGGGAGGGGTGGGGCTGGATGGGGAGGGGCTGGTCACCCCGTGGTGCCCTTATAAAACTCAACGTTTAATCTACTCACGTCAGCTTGTGCCCGCCCTCACAGTCGGACATATTTGCGGAATACACCACGCCGCCGTTGACCCTGGCCATTGACCGAGCAACCCAACGATCCTACCAGCTCCCTCCGCAGGAATGTGTTTTATCAACACCGAAAAAATCCGTAAATATGCAGATGCAAAGGCAAGTAATTTTGTATTTTTCTCCAGGTTCAAGCTAATTAAGACCCTGGCTATACGGAGCAATGGAATCTCAAGTGTTAACAAATGCTTACGAGGCAGATATTTTAAGTGAGTAAACAATTCTGTGGACCTGTTATGACCATTAACACTTAACTTAAATGCATCACTCTTGTTAATTATCCTAGAATGCTACCGCTAAGGCAATTGAAATTCAAACTAGAGAATTCATGTAAGCCATTTTTTTTAATGAAATGTATTATTGCATCTTTCTCTGCATTTCACGTACCTCTGGTTGACATTGGCAGGCTGCAAATAAATTTAGTGCCGTTTTATCGTATGTACAAGAAACCTTGTCAACATTTACAAAATAACATTATATACACATAAACCACTCGTAACACTGAAAACACAGCATCCACAATGATGTGTATGTTCCACATTAAGAATGTTGCCTACACCCTTGAACACATCAAGCTTTACATGGCTAATATTGTAGCAATAGAATGGTGCATCAGTCATACAACTGCTTTTACATGTTCCAGAAATAATATGAAGCCAGTTGCTCACTGCTGCTTCGTACGTAAAAAATGTCATCATATGGACAACAGTTCTTTCTCTATGCTTACAAAGACTCACGACACCAGGCACGAACTTTTATGGCAATCTTGACCAGGTCCACCTTGTAAACGAGCCCATGGTGGCTCCAAGTATTTACCTGGTAAAATAAACTCTCCAACTCCAACCTTAGGCCTATAAAACTATTTAAAATTCCTCCCAGCCAATAAGATTCCATTGGCTTAAAAAGACAATAGTTGTTAATTAGGATGTTAAACGGGAAGGGGTACCGCTGTGCAATTACTAATGATTTCCTCATAGTGCCTATGACAACCAGATCTAAAAATGTAACTGTGAGATGGTCAGACGTGGAGCAAACGAGCGTTGAATGATTGTGCTAATTGGCGATTGAGGGTATTGGCTTGCCACACATGGGAAAGTAGTTTTAATTTTCGCTGCAATGATTTACCATCTCAACAATGCTGGCTTATTCTCCTCCAACACGGGCACAACATTAAGTTCCCAGGTCACCCACTGGTCCCCGCGGTAGGCCACGAATATCAGTGCCAAACAACATTTGCTTGCTTTCGTATTCTAATGCATTAAGTGGGACGCCCCAAGCTTAACTGCACGCCATGTTTAGAGTTTGGCGGAAGCCTCCTCAGCTTCGTCGCTGTATTGCGAAGCGGCCCTGCTTGTCCCAATCTGAAGCTGCTGTCCATCGGTCCCGAGCGCCGGCATTGGTGCAATTGCCACGGGCCCCCCAAACTCGCGCAGGAAGAACGGCTCCCAGTCGAGCAGGGTGAGAGCCCAGCGCTGGGCGTCCAGGGGCCCAGCCGCCCCTCCATACTCGTTGGGCAGGACACCCGGGGGCAGGCTCCTGTGCAGCGAGCTCAGGTCAGAGCCGTGGAAGTAGTACTGGAGAAAGCAAGACGACATGGTCGATGGGTTTAGGCTCCGTTACGTATTTGCACCGGTGTGAATATGCATGGTACAATACCACAGATGGAGGTAACAGGATCTTATGACGATGTTATCCCTCCCATAATACGATTGATCCCAATGCGGTATCCTGAAAATAAAAGACTCGGAGTTTCTCCAAACATCTAGTTTTCAAGCACATGTCAAAAATACAAATTAAACCAATAATCTGAAACCTGTGACGTGCGCAGTTTTTAATTCACGCTCATAGAGACAAAATGATTCAGGAGGCACGGGAAATCTCAAACAGGCGTTGAGATAACCAGAACCGAGAGCAAAAATTTCCAAGCTTTGTGGTCCCACACAGTACGCCCTCTATTTACGTTGCTCTTATTTACGTTGTCTCACTATAACATTGCCAAACGAATGAGGGAACGTAATTCTAGTTAAAAAATGCATTGATTCACTACAACGTTTTAAAAAATTTAAAAAAAGCAAGGCAGTAGGTTTGGGCAGCGTGTGTGAGGACGCGTTGCGACAGCGTGGCGTCGCGGGAGCTCAAGCCTCACTAGTGTCTACATTTCAAAACGAACATTGCCAAAATAACATTGCCAAAATAACATTGACAAAATATAATTGCCAAACTAACTCATTGCCACACTAACTCCTCAACTGCAGCGTGCACAAAATTCTGTGGCACGTGTTGTGACGGGTTCTGCAATATCAGTGCTTGCCGAGCTGCATTGTCTTCCGGTTGCCGAATTAATACATTATGAGGTTGCACTCATTCCACACAGAGTGCTTGCCACAAAAAAACTATGGCACATTGCTGATCTCGTCACGGAGTAAAAACTATCACGCAAACCCAGTCATCCTAGCAGTGCCGTTTGGGTAACCATCAAACAAAGATGGTCACTGCATCGCACACTTTCCAATGCGCTTCTAAGGCTGTCTGGAATGCTCTTCTTTCCAATATCAGGAAGCCACTGGAATTATGGACTTTTAAATCTAGATTGAAAACACATTTCTTTAGAAATTATTTTTGTGTTTAGTTTATCAATTCCCCGCACCTGCGATTAGCACGGTTAGCTACGTACGGTGCGAAAAAATTTAAACATACATACTACTCCCCTATACCCCTACCCTAACCAGGCATCTAAATACAATGTCTGCCACAATCTCTGGTATCTGTATTCATGTATATTATTGATTTAAACTTCTTATATAACGTCTTTTCGGGTACTTAATATTTTTTCTGAAAATTTTGACCAAAGAATTACCCCGAGGAACGTAACCTATATTTATATCAAACACGGTAGGACAAACACCTCAGCCGTGGCAGACCACTGTTACAACTCAGTGGGCTCACATGACATTGACTTCTCCAAGACGGAGGTTCTCTGCAAGCCATCTGGCTATCATGAGAGATTCGTTCATGAGGCGATCCACATATACAAACACAGAGACAATTTTAACCGAGAAGATGGATTCAGGCTTAGCAATCATTGGAAGGACGTAATAAACCATTTCGATACACATTAGGGTGAGTTGAATAATACATAGTGTTATATTAAAATGTATAAAGTATAGGGTGGTTTACAGCAATACAGTATATAATTTAATGTTGGGTTTATCTATGGCAGTATATAGTACTGTATATGCTAAGAGAATAAAGTTTAGATGGAAGTATATTATATACTTCTTACGACGTAGAATTGTAATTTATTATTTGTTGTTAGTAACTCAGCTTATTGTAGAGTATAGTAAGTATCAGTTTATATTTTAGTTTTTTATGTAGTTTTTTACTTTGGTTTTCTACATGGTTGTTTGGTAAATGCAGCTACATATCATTAACATTCCTTTCCTTTATTAACGCTGTTCCTTGCGCCCCCCCGTGGTGCTGTTGATCCTGCATAATGCATGGGCATAATGGGACTTTGAAACCCCTCCGCCCACCTCCTACGCATTGCCCATTGGTATGCTAAATTCCTCTTCATATGCACATTCTTTTGTTAAGGCGCTCCTCCTCGCTACACCTATATAAGCTCCTAGCTTGATAATGTCTCATTCTTCGCCTGAGGACGGCTGCTTGCGTTGTGGCCGAAACGTCGTGAGAATTGTTTTATTATGTTTTATTTTTATTATTTTATTACTTCCCTTCTACGTGACTTTACCGAAAGAACCAAGAAGATATATCATTGCGTCAAGATAAAAAAATATTTACATTGTTTCGCGTCTTCCAGCGACGTAGCCCCAATGTAAATAGAGGACTTACCCTATTTGGAAGGCTGGCAATCACTATGAATGGGTGTTTATCCAACAACAAACACCCAAATATGTAAACAGTCTTCTACAAGGCTCTTTGAGGCTTTTCTGACCCGCCCCTCCTGGACATCTATGAGCGAAGAGCTTCACAGCTCATCAGATTTCTCCAGGATAAATAAAGATTGAGATTTTCTGCATAACAATATTTTTTTAACCTCTACCCACAACGACCATACACTGCAGCCATGTAACAATGCATTGAGTCAACGATAACAATTAAATATAACACCCAAGATATAAGCATCATGGTGTGTGTTTAACAAATTATTTTCAAATCATACATGTGCATGTAACTATTTCCCATGACCCATATGCTGCAATGGTAGAGAAAGAATGTATTCTGGCTGTCGCCTGATGATGCCAGTTGTAATTACTGGCGAAACGTCGCACTCAGATTGTAAATGTTGTGGCTTGGCTCTCCAACACACCGGTGTGCTGTACTAGTAACGAATTGGTCACGTTCTGTTTACATGACAAACCTTACTCATTGGCTGTGTCGGGTGGTGGCGGGTTTAACGACACATTTATATTCACGCGATCTAACCCCAAAAAAAAACACTGTATTAATAAAGAATGTATTGTCGAGTTATGATCCTGAATCAAGACAAATAAATCGTGAAGGCAAATCATGATACGCTTGATATAGTGGTTATTTATGTACATGCGTGTTGTAGGGTGGTTAACACTGAACGAACCCTCTTCTGGAGTTTTTCCTTCAAGAAGGGCTTCACAATGGCAAAGATGGCTTTCATGATGATCGGTTCATTGAAAATGTTGACGGCTTTCACCCTCACGGGAAACGCATCCTGAAATAGAAACGGGCGAAAAAAGAAACCTGTCAGATGTAAACGTGCAGCCCCTCCCCCTCCCCCATATCCCCCGTTCCTCCCCTGCATTTGGTTCATTACTTTACTCCCGTTTGCCTTTGTACGTTGCGCTAGGCATCACACCCCCACACTCTCCCACTAACGATACGTCCCTCCAACTTGCTCCCCACCAGACATACTCTCAATCAAGACACTCTCACAGATTACCACCCCATGAGTCACCCAACCTCCGCATCACACACCACACCCCTTACAGCCCCGCTTGCCTCCCCCCACGACACTCATAAAAGCATCACCTGTCCACTGTGTCTCTTCCTACACGTTTACCCCCATGTGGAATCCTGACTCTATTATGCTCCAACTCTTTGTGTTCCCCCACGCAACCCAATCTGAGTGTACGCTGTGCATTCGACTAGTTATTTTTCCCCTTTCAATAAAATACTCCTGGGAAAACATTTCAACGTGAGGCCCTGTAATTGCTTCCTTGCACCACTGCTGTACATCTGTGAAAAAGAGCTTTATAGCTCATCGGATTCCTCCTGCAGTACAAATAAATATTCTGATTAGAGGAAACTCTAAAAAGTGTATTTGGGCCTCGTCTGCCACGCTGGCCAGACACATTGTAGGAGGTGGGAGCATCCCACACTGAACTCACCGCACGTGACCTGCCAATTCGCCAATTGTGGCGTACCCATCATCTATACTGCTGGGTGGAGGAAGCTGCTCGAAATGCGCCCATTGTTTCAACTGCCGTGATGAGAGAATGAATCGGTGCCCTCCTGTCAGGTCAAGTACATTTTAGTTTTGCTTGCACACGCGGCGCCTTTCTGCCACTCAAAGTGCCATCCCATTCACACTCAAACAAAAAAATTGAACATTCTATACAATAAGAATGTGTATATATATACCGTATATGCTATCTATAGTTGTTTAAAATATAAAAAAACCAAGTTTTGGCTGTGAGTTAGTTGTTGCAAGTGCGGGGTGCTGACCATGAGTCCATGATAGCACCCCTTATACTGTAGAACAACACATTATTTATGAGGCATCTAACAATGCCTGGTCAAACCTTTTACATAAGTGATGCATTGGACAATGGCCTTCCTTCAGAGCAGCAGTACAACGGCCAATTCCTTCTTTCTCCCGGCATATACGAGTAACAGTTTAAACTCTGCCATTTGGATGGGTGTGGTGGAGGCATAGATACATGTAATCCAGTGACAAAAAGGCAGGTTTGGTGGATCATGCAAGATGGAGGAGTCACAACTACATGAGAAAACCAACTGATAAGAAGGAACCTGCAGAAAGCAGCAGAGCAAGTAGGTTCATAATGAAACTGTAGGGCTATGCGATCAGCAATAAAGGGCAATCAAGTAACATCTTTCGTCGTACAATAATTAGATTAGCTCTGTGTACCTTCCCCCTAATTGCCAAATGACCAGAGTGCCCAAGTAATGTCAAATAATCCCCACGACCCACCTGGGTTATGGGGGCTATAAGGGCACCACGATGGGGAGATGTTAAATACCTCGCCTGGTGTGCAGGAGGTTTTGGGTTCGATCTTGACCATGACACCTGCTGTATATTTGGAGTTTGCATGTCTCTCTCCCCGTGGTCGCGTGGATTTTTCTTTCGGTCCTCCGGTTTTTCCCCCCACATTTAGAAACATGCGTTTAGGGTATGTGGCTGCTATATATGTCCACGCGATAAGCCATTTCGTTGGGCTATCATTTGTGGCCAGATCGCTTCTTAAAAAGAGCTATAAAGCTCAGTGGGCCTTACCTGGTAAAATAAATAAATAGTTTAGTTCAGTTGCAGTGGATTGACAAAGGGGCTCTACTTGTCCACGTATATGCCGCATACAAGACGTACGGCCTTCTTCTATATTGATGAATAGTAACAATTCTACGTTGAGGCGGTCGAGCCAGACCATTGTGTAAGGAGCACCGGAGCTCCGAGAGAGAGAGAGGCGACTACGACCTGAGACCGAGACGGGCGGCGTGGAACCGACCTGCAGCACAGTGGCGACACGGCGTGCGAACGCGGGCCCCAGGTGCGAGGCGTGGGCCAGGCCCAGGCCGGCATAGTCGGCCAGCACCACCAGGCCGCACACCTGCGTCTCCTCCTGGCGCACCAGCATCTCCAGGGTCATGTAGAGCACGCGCAGCATGTCCGTGGCCGGCGCCACCGCCGGGTTCCACAAACCTGCGTGTGTCGGGCACACGCGCGGCAACCACCATCAGCACTCTGCTGAAGCTGCTGCTGCCATGATGCCATGATGCCATGATGCCGTATTGAAAGAGGCTCCAGTCCTTGAACTTTCCGCAAGACCCGCAGCGTCTGTGTAGCGTGCTTCACGCACGGCATCCCAGGATGCCCTATGGTCAAAAAGACTCCCGACAATAACATCTATCTAGCATATTCTTTGGTTTTTTCGGTAAAGTCACGTAGGTAAAAAAATGTAAATTAATAAAAGTAAAATAAAACAAAATAAAAAATCACGACGTTTCGGAAGCAACACAAGCCTCCGTCTTCAGGTGGAACCGTCACAGCCACGACAGCTGTATCATTTTTTTTACCTACGTGACTTTACCGAAAAAACCTAATAATATGAATCCTTGCAGTCACGAAAGCTTCAAATCTAGAATCTATCTAGCAATCAATTTCAACTCGAGGATAAGCACTTGTCTTACTTGAAAGATGCAACTGTGCCTGCGTTCCTGACATAAACTGGTGACAGACTTTCAGAGGCAGGGAACATAACAGCTTAAGGCCCTTGTCCCCTCCTAATATTAAACAAATCGCAACCTTATGATTTTTGACTCTCGCCTTGATCCAGGCTCAATTGGAACGCAACTTTTAATTCTAAAGCTAACCATAGTACAAGCATTCATTCTTGCCCTAACTGTATACTTAACTATAGTTTTAACCAGAGTCCCAACACAAAATAGAACATGGGTCTTAATCATAGGCATAACTATTTACCTAACACAAGCTTTAATCGTAATACAAAAGCAAAACCGAAGCCTTCATATCCTATCCATAACCAAATGCACGCCATGCTGCAATATAGCAGCATGGCATTGCATGAAATGTCGATGGCATGGGGAGGCCTTCATTCATCAGTGGTTAGAACGTGGCTAATGATGATGATTATGACACAGCCCCCATTTCGGATTGGCTCACATCACTCAATGCTAGGACTTCTCAGCCTCCAGTTCTCACAACCGACAAAAGATGCTGGTTTTGCTTTTACAAATCATCAGCTGCGGACATGTAACGGTCTAGTTTGCATTTAAATTAACATTGGTATAACGTAGTCGGTCGCGTGGGAAGACTGGCATTAGACAAACCCTGCTCTATACCAAGACCATCCCAAAGTCTGGGGTTTCTCAATCAAATGACATCAACATTTTGCATGCAAGTTTAACCGTGTGACAAGTGTTTTCTCTGGTGGGTTAAGCAATGCAACTCTCATCACGGGGCTGTGTGGAGTCCTCACACACCGGGCCGCAGGACGATGATCCTCCGGCCCTGCGCGTCCGGCTGTGGCAGCGCCGTCACCACGCCAGCTTCCAAGACGTGGCGCACGCTCGACGGGTAGAAGTTGACGAACACGTCCGGCCAAACGCGCCGACACCTTCCCAAGCAAACATTGGCAATCAAAAACAAAGATCCCCTGTATAGGCCTGAGCAGATTTTTGGGGCAAGTGCTGTTAGCGAGTGGCACCTATGAAGCCTGGCACGGCAAAAGAGGGGGTGGGTGGCCAACACCACGCCCGCCCGCCTTTGTTTTTCTCTCCAGTGGTGATGTTTACACACCAGGTACTCATTTGAGGCTGAGTCGACCTAGGGGAGGTACATGACCGGTTCAGATAATCGTCACTGGTGTTGGCCCTGAGCGAGAATCGAACTTGGATCGCTGGGCTCGTAGCAGTGTGCTAAAACTACACGACCACTTCCCGAAAACGACAATCACCACCGCTATCTCAACCACCACCTCCTAAAGCCGTTGGCACAAGTGTAATTTCGCTTAAAATAAAACACAACTCAAAACACAAATAGCTCTTATCTACCAGATAATTCATTATTCTAGGCTGTGTCCGATGCTATCCAACACAGACAGCCAGGCACAGCTCAGTACACCTTTACGTGACAAAACTATGTTTTAGTTAATCAATAGTAATGTCACTAAAGTGTGCTATGGCGGTCCACAAAATATTTTTTTCTCACTAACAAAGCTTTTCACATTTGCATTGAATCTTCTTACATGTCATTAAGTACATACAAAAGTTAATGGAGTTTGATTTTGCTAGGTAGCTCAGGGAGTGAAGCTACACAGCTTGGAATTCTTGGGGTTGAATCCCAGGCTCCTACTCAAAGTAATGTTTTCACAGGACACATTAATGACCAGCGACCCCACCACCACCACCACCACAGCCCCGTTTCGACCTTCCACAGAAACAATGAGCAGCACTTACCTGGGTCCACACAAAGCACAGATGATGTGGATGCTTAATGCACAAGTGCAAAATAAGAGACTCCTGTGTGCGAACTGCAGCTATGAGCATGCAACTTCACACTGCGCCAAATATAATGTGACGGGGTGGGTACATCTGCAATTCACCAACTCTCAGAAAAAAACAAAAAAAAATTCACAGCTCAATTACTTAAAACTGAATCTGTAATCGATAGTTGTTTTTCATTGGCCATAGGAAATCATCATATAATGGTCTCAGCCTAGTAGCCAAATCCTGCATATAACGTGACATTGTGTAAATTGTGTTTGTTCGTCTCAAGTGTTCTAGTGCAGTTGCTGTGGACGTTTGCATACACACAAACACTTGTGCACGTTTGAGAGCGTAGGGCAAATCACTCCGCGTACAGCATGAACAGTACAACCCTGTTTGCTATAAGAAATGCCTCTGTTTAAACACACTGGCAGTGATCTGTTGCGTTTTCTACTAAGGGTTGTTCTCCTCAGCAAGGCCTTGTCTGTAGTGAACGGTGTTTTTAAAATGATTCATACATTGTACTTTTTTGCATTTTTTAAAATAAATGCAAGTGATATATAAATCAAAACGTACAAGTGTCTGAAATGAACTTATTTACATGATGTGGCCTATGTAGAACACACAGATGTTGAACAATCATTGGTGAAAATAACTTTGTTAATGACATAGATACTCCATGCATTTTGTGTCTATGGGTGCATGTGCATCTTGTATGTATTGTTTCAATCGTTTTGTGATTAAAACAAACAAGTGCATAACGAAGGCAGTTTATGAGCTCAAGTTGAAACACTGGTCATTACATATCATTATATTCATAAGGGTTACTTAGGGTGCTTAATTATTTGGTCATTTCAAAAGGTAAAGGTCCAGCCCTGCAATTGCTTGCTCATGCCACCGCAAGCGGAAGGTACCCCCCAATAGAGGCAGCTTTAGAGAGTAAATGGTCTCCTCTTCCACGCTGACCCGACAAATTGCAAGAGATGGGAATACCCACATCGTGTCCTCGCACACGCAACTCGGCATTGATTGAATGGTGTAACACATTCATATACCGCTCGGTGGGTAGAGGTGCCGGGACGATTGAATAAACTTTCCTTTCATTTCAACTGGGAGATTAAAGTAGCGACCTCTGGATTGGAAGTTGTGTGTGTTCAATATTCGTATTCTATTATGGCAGCTTCACTTGGAAATGTATTTAACATTAACTTTTGGTGATTTTTTTTCTTTCACATTGGTATGTGCGTCTTCCAAAGACACGTTCTCTATGGGCTGCATTGGGATCTATGGATGAAATGTGCCATACAAATGCAACTTTTTTTTTAGTACTTATAGTAGTTGTCGATGAGAAGCAAGGCCTTGTCATAGTCAAACTTGCGAGCTCGGAGAAAACGAAGCAGAAACCCGTCATCGGTGGGGGCAGGAATCTCTGGATGTTCCTTGAGCATATCACGCAAGGCCTGCACACACAGAATCATCAGAATATGCATTTATCCTGGAGAAATCCGATGAGCTATGAAGCTCTTTTCCACAAATGTCCAGTAGGGGCGAGTGAGAAAGTTACAGCAAACAATACAAAAAGCGATCGGAGTGCAAGGTATCAGAAAAAGAAGCAAATCAGTCAAAATAAATACATAAATAAGTAAGATGAAGTATATAAGTTAAAACTGCACAAGTACAGCAATTTCCAAGCTTGGGCAAGGCAGCAAAGCAACAGCAAAAACAGTCCCAGACCACACCAAGAAAATGCAGTCCCTCACTAAAATTGACCTATCGATACATGGGTAAGGATGAAAGTTACAAATAACATTTGCGAATGCAGTTGTGTGCAGCACTAACCTTCTTCTTCTTTAAGATATTTTTTGAACGAAGATTGACATCACATGCAGACAGTGGCACTCAGTCGTCCAGAGCAAACACACGTTGACACAACTAACTCATAGCCATAACTTGCTGTTAATATATAAATATTTTTGTTACATTATAGAATTGTTTATTTTTATGTTTAATGATGTAATGGCACTTTGGGTGGTAGATTTGTGCCAGAAAGACGCTGCACATTCACTTGACTATTGCGTCAAATAATACAGTAAAACCTTGGATTGTGAGCATAATTCGTTCCGGAAACGTGTTTGTAATCAAAATCACTCGTATATCAAAGCACTCTTATATCAGTTGTGATCACGTGACGCTCGGCAGACAAAGCGTATACTGTACTACTCGTATTGCAAGACCTCACTCGTTTAGAAAATTCATATTTATTTAAATTTTTGCTCGTCTTGCAAAACACTCGCAGACCAAGTTACTCGCAATCCAAGGTTTTACTGTATAGGGAAAACTTCAACTGCTATCACAGAAACTAATCGTAACTTCAACTAGAGCATCCCAAGTGTTTTATCCGAACAATGGTAAATAACTGGAGAATAACCCGCTGGGCTTTTCGTAGAAGAGCGCGTGAAAGCTGGTCACAAGGCGGCAAAGTGCACACGCATTGTTTTTACCATGTCACATCGTTTTTACCACGTGGCATTGTTTTTACCACGTGGTACTGTCAAACAAACACCGTGACAGGTGTTGCAACAGAACGTTGGTCGCGATGTCACATGTACCACCACATTACATTGGCAATTAACACAGGAAGCCGATACAAATCTGTGAGCCCACTTACACAAGGTTGGTTGTTCACATTGCATCATTTCACCGAGAAGTGTAGAAATTAAGTAATTTGGTCACTACTTACATACTTCTACAATACTTCTTAAAACTGTGCTCTCTACTTAGAAACAAAAAATATATGCATTTATTACACATCCCATCAGCCACACAATATTCTGTGAGTACATAATTTTAGCAGCATTGGCGGAAATCAAGCAAACTCTGGACTGGTTGTGTCAACAGTATATCATCAGCGGTCAGGCTTGCTGGAATCAATGCTGATGAACTGCCAAATGTTTATAGGCCCGGGCGCTCTGTTAGAAACGGGTCCTATTTCGATGCAAAACTACATAATATATAACACAACGTAATAATTATTGTCGTTGTGGACTATTAGTTGAATCCTTTCCCGTTTTGATTACGTACGTTTATGTCATCGGAATGGAATTGATTCCGAACAGAAACAGAATCGGAAAAGACCATGCGGGAGGGTGTGTGCCACAGTTTGGCCCCATCTATCAGAGTGTGGTCGTGTCGCTACATTTCTCTGCAGTAAGTACAGTACAATGCGTTTAAATACAGCAGCGCTACGCCTCTCTAAATAAAATGAACGCGAACCGCTTGTGCGTTCCGAGACTCTACGGTGAACGGGACCCACCCTGCAGTTTGCAGACATCTTGGAACGGCCAAGAATCAGTTAAGACAAACTAATATTTGCCGTGTGCCAATTACATTTATTTAATTACTTGGGAAAGGCACACAGAGCATCAAGTAATATTTTTCGAGGTTCTTGCTTTGAGACATTTGTAAAAACAATCCATTATATTTTGGAAAGGAACCAGAGTGTCTGGAAAACTTATTTTAATTCTTAGATGGTTACATTCATAACGGGCATTTTATTTCTAGCCCTTTGTTAAATCACTGTTGGATGAAGGCCTTTCCATGCATTTATGATCGTGGAAATTGTCTGACCATATTTTACCACACTGGTCAATGCGGGTTGGTTGAAACCCCCAAAACCTCGTCACGGATGTTAGCCGTGTCTGAGCTCAGGTCACTGGTGTCCTGTATGTATGTTGAAATTATTTCGCAGCATACGTAGCCAACTGTGCTAATCGGAGGTGCGGTTATAGCTCCGTGTACCAACCACTACACCGCCACTTCACATCCACATTCATGAAATCCACTCAAAAATTAATGAATGAATGAACACAATAAAGGAATGAATGGGAGAGATTCACACCTGAATGTCCCGGAGGCGCCATTCGGGCTTCTCTTGCAGCTCCTGCCTGGCCACCTCCACCAGATGAGGGGAGAAGCGGCACACGTAGGTGCCCTCTGTACTGGGGTCTCCCACTCCGACTGGGCCCAGCTCCGTGAGCCCCATGCCGTCTTCCATTGCCTCCATTCTCCCCGTGCCCGTCCTATAGCAGGACATTGCGAGCGATTCTGGGGCTGCATCCAACATGTGGGGGAGATTGCAGTGGGGGGGGGGGGGGGGGAGGTTAAAAATGGCATCAGAATTAGTACACAGTGCTCTAAGTGGCATTCACCTTCATTAATGTCACCAACTTATCCAGGAAAGCCTCATTGAGTGACAATATATTTTTTTAAGAAGAGTTCATTATTGAGATGTATGGTCAATACTATTAACAGATCATTTGATTGTGGGAGGAAAGCAAAACATTGAGAGAAAACCCACACATACGTGGGAATAACACTGCGAGGTCTGCAAATATGGGTTAATAGGCCATTATCTATACTGCTATCTCCTGACCATCTGGCAGCCCAGTAGATTTGGGAATTTTACAAATTTAAGCATTCCATGAACCCTTATCTCCGCACTGAATTGGGCATGAGCCATCATGCCTGGCAGCCACAAGTCAGTGATGATGCCCTACTGGATATATGTGAAAAAGAGCTTCATATCTCGAGGCTAAATAACAATAATAACGATTCTAAAATACCACACTCCTGTGTTGGGATCAGGACGATAGGATATGTCTCTCTAGAGAACCACCACTGATGACTTCCCAGAAAGTGGTGCTTATTTTATTTATCCTTGAGGAATAGTAGAGTAATTTTGACTAGGATTTGAACTCAAATGTTCCAATGGTGGGTCAAGGACTTTAACCAGATCTAACAGCTTGACATATATAGAAATCACGTGCTATGCGTAATTTCCTGTCAGAAATTATGCCTCTTGTTTATTCACATTTATATTAAAATAAAGCAATAACACATTTAATTATCAAAAATTACTTACAACACCTAATGCTGTTAAAACTTGGTCAGTATTACAAGTAAGAAAACGATCCTTGAATGCCTGAAGTGGTAACATGTTACCCTTACAATTCCGTACATTAGAGTGTAAAGAATTTCAACTGTGTATTATAAACACTATGCACATAATCCCAGTATGTGTGCACATGAACCTGAGTTTGTCAGTGCAACAACTGCCGATCAATCGACCTGTGGCAGCAAAACCTCTAGTCGTAAGAACAATGGACACATTAGCCCATTCAGATCCATTAATAGCTGCCATTAGGCCTGATATAGCTATCCACAGGTCAACAATGTCTAATGGGTACACAGTGCTCTAAGTGGTACAAAGGGAAATTTAAGGCTGAGAATCATAATCTCATTGTGTGAGCTACATGTGCAGCTCTTACTCCATTTCATCATTTATGATTATTACTGTGCGGGTCCCAATTCTTATTTTACCCTATTCTCTCAAGAAAATCTGTAAGTGAATACTGCTTGGGTTTACCCTGCGCTGTGGCGAAGTGGATGATGCACAAAGCATGGCTACAATACGCTGTACGTTTGTGTAACGTGTACAAAACATAACGTTGCTGCTTCAGGGAACATATACAACGCATATCAAACTAGTTAAAAATACAGCACTGTAATAACAGTGATATTTACTGTCACTGACAAAACTTCCATGAGATTGATTGTTGCTGTATGAAAAGCATCAGTCAACCACATCCTTATTTTCCAGTCGAATTTAGACACATTATAAACGTCATTTTCCAAAGAAGAATGACAGTGAAAAACCTGTTATTATGAAACTCGTATTAATTTTTTTAACCGTATAATTTAACAATTTTAAATCTGAATATGCACACATTAAGATATTAATTATTCAACATTTGCCCTTCTTGCACACGCTAAAAATGCCCATTCATGTCCGGTAATGATAGCACGGTAACTGGATTCAACTAAATATCAACCGTATTTAAAATTGCATGCAATAAAGTTAACCTAACCAATGGTGTACATGACAGTTTAACAATTACCATTCAGGTTAGTCTGAACCATCAGAGCAACATGTAAGCAACAAATGATAAAACCATGCCAGGAGCACATTTGTTTAGACACGTGGACCAAACTCTTAACATGACAGCAGACAAGCCACACCATACTAACAACTGGACATTATTGATCTTCTGCCGGGGAGAGGATGGGAAAGCCCTGTGAGTTATAACAGGACTGACTTTTTTTCAACTCATTGATAAATCATGCTCGTCAAGCAGTCGACCTTTTCATGTTTGTCAATCACTACCGAGTGACATCAGTTACCTTATTTACATGTCAACTGCGTGCCATCCGCCAATGCCTTGATGTGAAGGTCAGCACCAAGTTGAATTCCCGTATTCAGGCCTTCAGCAAGTGTATTCATAAACCAGTTGCCAGCTCACTGGTGAAAAGAATATAAAGCAAGGTAAATGATGTGGGATCTCTCCAAGAACAATGTGCAGACAAATAACTCAGAAAAGCATTGGTAAAGTAGTTCAAGTATGATTCTCCTTAATAGAGGTCGTTGGGTTAGATCGCGTCACTCGTAAGGTTTATCACAATTAGTAAGGTTTGTTTGTCACTGTACACAATTGAGATGGCGGCATCCCATTCATTGACTGCCACTCTTTAACACATTCCTGCGGAGGGAGCTGGTAGGAACGTTGGGTTGCTCGGTCAATGGTCAGGGTCAACGGCGGCGTGGTGTATTTCCCAAATATGTCCGACTGTGAGGGGGGGGCACAAGCCGGCGTGAGTAGGTTAAACGTTGAGTTTTATAAGGGCACCACGGGGTGACCAGCCCCTCCCCACCCAGCCCCTCCCCACCCTCCCCACCCAGTCCCTCCCCACTCAGCCCCTCCCTGCACGACGGACACAATAATCCCCTGTGGGCTGGTTTAACCAGGAGTTTCCTACCAAAATCATCACCGAGTCTCATGATGCTTCTTTCAGTAGGGTTTTGCGAAGTTTTCGTAGTGAGGGGGTGGTCATTTATATCTTTATTCCAATTGAGTAGTTTATAGGTAATTTTCCCCCCAAAATGCATGTATTTAAACGTGCCAATATTAATGAATAACAATATTGTCCGTGAGATGATAACAGCACACAGAATTAGATACTACAATCCAAAAGAGTATTTGACATATACCCATTTCTGTTTACATATTAGTACAAGTCAGCCTATTTTTATGTAACTTCAAATTGTCTTGTTACGGGGAGCGGTGGCGCAGTGCTTAGCGCAGTGAGCTCCGAACCCGGCGATCCAAGTTCGATTCCAGCTCACGGCCAATATCGGTGACAGCGAATATTTATGAACCGGTCCTGGGCTTCCCCTAGATCTACTCGGCCTTCAACGAGTACCTTGTGCGGTGTATAAACATCACGACTGGGGAGACAAAGGCGGCCGGGAACAGTGCTGGCTAACCACCCTCCTCCTGCCCCGTGTCGTCGGCTTTCATAGGTGCTCGCAAACAGCACTTGCCCTGACAGCCTGTTGTTAAAGGCTACACACGGGGGCACTTCGTACGTGTTAAATGACGTTGATAGCGCAATCAAACCACGGGGACCTCGCAACCAAAACGGGCCGGGCCTGTTACGAAATCTCGTGGGCACGCCGCCTACGAGGCAGAGACGGAGAGAAGGCGACGCGAAGTGCCGCAGATTTAAAGAATAAGAAGAGCAGCAACAACAACAACAACACGCGCCGCGCAGGGCTGTAAAGACTAATGGTGAATGATTGACAGCTCACGGAGAGACGCGCCGCTCCTCCACCACAGTTGCCGCTTCCGCTTACACGCGTGACGTCACGGCGAGAGGAACGTGGAGATGACGTCACGCCGAGAGGCGGAGAGGGGAGTGACGTCACGGCGAGAGGAACGTGGGGATGACGTCACGCCGAGAGGCACGGAGGGGAGAGGGTAGTGACGTCACGTCGATGAATCACGAGGGGACAATTGTGGGGGGATGACGTCACGGCGGGGACGACACTCCGAGGGCCACGGGGGAAGAGATTGCGGGGGTGACGTCATGCTGAGAGCTCGGGGGGTGACATCCACCTGAGAGTTACGGGGGATGACGTCAGACCGAGAAGCAAGTGGTACGAGACTGCTGGGGTGACGTCACGCTGAGAGCCACGGATGACGTCATGTCGAGTCACGGGGTGATGACGTCACGCCGAGAGCCATATATATTTTTTACATTTAAGGCAATGGCATTAACAAAAGTGTTGAGTTATAGGAATAAAGGGCCTCTTCTAACCCTGGTTGAAATGGGAATTGCATCGAACTATGACGATGATGCTGATGGTTGTTTTGTTGAACTCGCTGCACCGTGCTATGCACAATGCAATTTGCAAGCAACATGTCATACAAAGTTTGTTCATACTCTTTGGTTCTTTTGGCAAAGTCACGTCGGTAGAAATAAAACAAAAAAAATCACGACGTTTCGATAGCAACTCAGGTGAAAATCGCGACAGCCGCGATGTTTGCTGCCTTGTGAAGAGAAGCTGTCACCAGCAAGAGTTTATAACACATTCCTGCGGAGGGAGCTGGTAGGAACGTTGGGTTGCTCGGTCAATGGCCAGGGTCAATGGCCAGGGCGTGGTGTATTCCGCAAATATGCCCCACTGTGAGGGCGGGCACAAGCCGGCGTGAGTAGGTTAAACGTTGAGTTTTATAAGGGCACCACGGGGTGACCAGCCCCTCCCCACCCAGCCCCGCCCTGCACGACGGACGGACACAAGAATCCCCTGTGGGCTGGTGGAACCAGGTGGTTCCTACCAGTATAACAACTCCAATGTTTCGCTCGCCGCACAGCGTTTCGCTCACTATCGTACAGAGAATGAGAGCTAAGGCCCACTGAGCTAGGCAGCTCTTTTTCAGAAGCGACCTTGCCACAAGTGGTAAGCTCAACGAAGTTGGCTTATCATCGTGCTAATGCCTCACATTAACATAGCCACTTCCATGCCCTCGTCGAGGAGGCCGCTCTCCTATTTTACAGTTAAATGCTAATTTCTCACATTAACATCACTAGTCCCGGCCACTTCTTTATGACCCTTGGGCTACACCCATTTCAAACCTTTTAAAACAGTCTGCCTCAGCAGCAGACCATGCTTTCCCACCTGATGACGGACGCTTGTGTTGCGCCCGAAACGTCGTGATTTTTTTGTATTTTATACCTACGTGACTTTACCGAAAGAACCAAAGAGTATTTTATAGCAGCTACATAGCTCTGAACGCATGTTGATTCTAAATGTGGAGGAAAAAAACCAGAGGACCCCTAAAAACATCCACGAGGCCACGGGGGAGAGAGACACCGCAAACTCCACCTATATAGCAGGCTCATAATAAAGGTTTTTGGGTTACATCGCGTTATTTATAAACCAACGTGACACAATGATAATCCTACAAATGTGTCACGTTGACAAAAGACAAATAGTTCACTACTTTAGCTCGCCGGTGTGTTGAAGAGTGGATCCATAATATTTACAATTTGAATATAACATTTCGCTGAAAATTACATCCAGCATCTCCGGGCGATTTGCCAGAATAGTGAAGCCATCCACCTGCTTCCGCTCTTAAATAGTGCAGGACGACGTCATCATTGTTGAACCCTATCAGGATTCGAGATCAGAGGCGGAGGTAGGGTGGTGGAGGGTTGCGACGCATTTATAAATAACGCGATCTAACCCTAAAACCTTTATTATGAATACTACTGGTCGCGAAAGCCTACGTGTATATAGCAGGCGTCAGGGTCGAACCTACGACCACCTGCATACCAGACGAGGTAGGTAACATTTCGGCCACCGCGGCACCCCAGTCGAGCCATACGCCGGTTTCCAAGAGAACCGCCCAAGCTCTGCGATCCTCTATACATTAAGGTTGTATAGACCAATTAGTGCTAACATATGGGAGGAAACCAGAGCACCGAGAGAAAACCCAGGCGTGTGAGGGAGGGAAAAACTTCCATACAGGTGCTGTACTGCCTTCTCCTGGCAAGCCAGGGTATACGACTCTTCAACGCCCACGGGAATGGGGAGTTTCGCAACATTTGTGCGATCCCACCAATCATCATCCCCGCATTGCTGGATTAGGTACAGGTGTGTGAAGTGCCACCACCGCCCGAACGCTCGCAACTGGCTCTGTCTGGCATTGCCAAACCACGTTACTGAATCGTGGACATGCACAGAATTTGTTTTGCCGTGGTCTGAACAGCCTTGTGAAAAACATTTCCAAATTGCAAGAGCATTTTCGGAAAATGTAACGCATTCTTTAACGTTGGTTTTATATAAATTGCATTTTATTCATGGGGTAAGAAAACAAACTATTATGCTGCCACTTTTGGGTGGGGGTGTATTAAAGAGATGAGTGTGTGTTTTTGCAATGTGTAATGAAAAAGAATTGATCGTTTGCAAACGCTGGCAGTCCGAAGTGAACGAAAGCATGCTACTCAGATATATTGCTTATCGCGAATGAGCCAAATATCAAGAATTGGGTTTCGTACTTGCTCAACATACGAGAGGGCTTTATTGACTGGTTGATGAGACTTTTGGAATTGCAAGCCTCGTAAGTAAATTGCTTCTGTTCTGCAGTGTAAATAGTTTATAAAATGTAACTGGACATCTGCGAAATTGCTGAAAATGCATGAAAATCGCACAGTAGTTGCGAAATGGAACATTACAAAATGTGCAGTTATTTGTTTTTATTGTGTGTTGAATTTGCTACTTTTAGAATCTGGCTTTAAACAAGTTGGCTAAATCAATAAATGAGAAACCCTGTCTAAGGTTTGTATTATACATGTGGATATAATGAGAAATAATAATTGCATGTGAATAAAAATGCATTTACAACATCATAGTTTTAACATAATGCACACGTGAATATATTAGGAATTAAATGTATCTTTGTTGAATTATATGAATATTTTAGAAATTAAATACGTCCTTGTTGAATTCTATGTAGCAAAGTTGTATCGCGCGTTGTACAAGCAATATCTTTTTATGTGATTTTCATATTGCTCACATATACCTTCATACGTTTAATAACTGTTAAGCATCGTCATTAAGTATGGTAACATATGTTGATACTCTTAGTTCTTTCGGTAAAGTCATGTAGGTAAAAAATGAAATTAAAATTAATAAAAAATAAAATAATAAAATCACGACGTTTCGGAGGCAACACAAGTCTCCGTCATCAGGTGGGACCGTCACAGCCAGATTTGCTGCATTTGTTGAGGCCCTGCACATGTGCAATGGTATATATCAAGCTGGTAGGTAGCCCTGATTCATTTACCAGCGCTTAATTTATCAATGAGTTTGTGAGTATAAACTTAACGTGTTCGTCACATAACAGCACTCCTGCCGAGTTACATTTTTTCTTAGCAAAACAAACAATTCAACAATATCTGTACTTTGTTTTATTACCCTTCCCTCTGTGCAACTCCAAAACAATAGTCATAGTAAAAATTGCATGACTGTGCAATACATGTAAGTGCATCAGCTAGCCTTGTGAGTGCATAAGTAATGCCTACTTCGGATAACTGCAATTTTTACACTTTAGGAAGGTTAAAAAAAACTGGCATCCATGCCCATGGTGCATAATTGCATCGTAAAAGCGAGTTTGCTTTTCGGAAGGGCGCCGGTGTTGATGATGCTGGCATAATCTACTAGTCGTTGCCCATCATTACACCGTCGTTCTTGAATTTTGCAATTGCCCTAAAGCCTGTCAGCTCTGAGGACTTGCGTAGCGTCTGGGAGGACCACTGGACTGGAAGCTTGCACCTCATTATATTAGGCGTTTCATCATTAGACCTCCTTTTCCAGTACCAAAATATAATAATAGGGTTTTTCCCCTTTTTTCTGGCAACAAAACTTAAACCTTTTTACAAGGATTCATGTCTGCATTAACCACAATACTTGCAGTCAAATGCAAAAGAAAGCCGTCCCTTGGTGTGGACCAATCAGTTTCAAGGACAATGCATATATTATCATAGTGTGTTTGCATTTGTCTGCAAGTATTGTGGTTAATGCAGACATGAATCCTCGTAAAAAGGTTTCAGTTTTGTTGCCAGAAAAAAGGGGGAAACCATATTATATTAGGCGTTGTCGACACCCGTTGCTGTGACCGGACACGAGCGCACCATGCAGACTGAGTGGCCGTTTGGCTGCATCGGGATCCTTTTTGATCACGTCTCGTGAGTCGGGCGAGCCGATGCCAGTCTCAAGCATCGGGGACTCATTTTTGCAGTGTCGTACAATCGGCCAAGCCTCTGCGACCCTATGATTGATGGAATGGCAACACGTGTACATACGACTAATGACTGCGTCGTTTCAATTAGGATTGTTTTTTGGCGGGGTACTTAGGAAGATTGGTACCTTGCATTGCAACTTTGAAGTGGCATAATGAAAGCAGTGACTTTGGTGGCTTCAACATGAATGAATGCATGTCTGGCATGGGGATACGTACCTGCGTTTTCAATCAGCGTTAAAAGCATAGGCCCGTGTGTGTCTCTGCAATACGAGGTGAGATCGGATAATTGCCCACAATTACTCTACAGTACTACCGGATCGTGCATTCGTGAACATTCCTCTTGCAACGTGCTTCTGTCCGAAAATGAAGTAAATTCCCGGGGGTCAAAAATAAATACAAGGTATTCCTTAGTATGTGCAAGATTACAGTGGTGATGATAATTATACCATCATGTTGACGTCTGTAATGCTGAAATGCGTCCTCTAATATGGGTCGGAAAAGGGACAGCCTGTGTAAAACCTGAGCTATGAGTGATAGGAAATCTGCGGCAGTTTGAGATTGAGATCGACGTGATTATTAAATTTTAACTTAAAACTTTCGTGACTGCAGGAATTCGTATTCTCGGTTCTTTCGGTAAAATCACGTAGATAGAAAATAAAATAAAAATAAAAATAATGAAATTAAATAAAAAAATGTATCAGTTGCATTTGGAGGCTTGCCCCCTCTTTTATCTCCGCCCGATGAAGACCGCTTGTGTTGCGATCGAAACGTGGTGGGTTTTTTGCTTTTATTATTTTAAATTTTATTTCATTACATTTTATTATCTTTTATCTTATTTTCAATCTATGTGACTTTACCGAAAGAACCAAGAATACGTGGATATTCTTATGCAAACTGAGAAAGAAAGTTAAAATAAATCTGAGAAAGGAAGATGTACAATCGGATGCTCGAGATGATGGCAAGAAATCCAGGGATGGGGGTTGGCATTGGACAACAAGAACGCGAGAGGTATTTAGGAGTACACAGAGCAAGTACCATGCATGAAGAGTATAGAGCAATAGGAACATCCTGGTTACACCAGCCCACAGGGGATTATTGTGTCCGTCGTGCAGGGAGGGGCTGGGTGGGGAGGGTGGGAAAGGGCTGGGTGGGGCTGGGTGGGGGGTGGGAGGGGTGGGGCTAGGTGGGGAGGGGCTGGTCACCCCGTGGTGCCCTTATAAAACTCAACGTTTAACCTACTCACGCCGGCTTGTGCCCGCCCTCACAGTCGGGCATATTTGCGGAATACACCACGCCGCCGTTGACCCTGGCCATTGACCGAGCAACCCAACGTTCCTACCAGCTCCCTCCGCAGGAATGTGTTTTTCATCCGTTTTGAGTGGCACACCTCAAATTGTCCCGGCGGGTGGAGTGTGGGCACCGCATCTTGCCGACGATGTGCATGCGAATCGGAAGAGCAGGGTCAATGTCCCGTTATATCCCTGTGTTCACTGTGTATAGGAACGTAGCTTGAGAACACTACAGTGAAAGATGTCAATAGTTGTGCCAACCTTGACTGGACAATGTAATGTATGTGCGGTAGTTTAATACAGACGGGTCTTTCCATTAGATTGGCTGGGAAGAGCCAACCAGCAATAAATCCAGACAGCATTTGTCTACCGGGCTAGTTATAGAATTAAAATAACCTTGAACAATGGTTCAGCAAGGTTTGCTTTTGTGAATTCATTGCTTCAATTAGCATAAAAGGACCTCAATCTTCGTTTGTCACTGTTAATGGTAAACGAGAATGGAAATCATTGTCTTCCCTTCAATGATGGAATTAATTTACTGCAGTGAACAAAGCAAACTTTTTGCCGTAATTTTTTTTATTGACACAATTTATTAAGCTTTCCAGAATGTAAACTTTAATCAAGAACTCTGGTGCCAAACTCTAAAGTATCGTTATCGTTGATATCTTGTTACGAGAAATGAGGACGTATCCAAAGATATACAAATACAAATTGTATCAAAAAAATATAACCATTCACATCATGCAAATGTTTTCATCAACCACACTGACCAAATGTAATGAAATATGGTGAAGAGGACCTCCATGGCTGACTTGGCATGGGAGACCGTCCAAGAGAGGATTGACGAAAGGCGAGTGAACTTCTTTATGAACATTAAATATTTAGATATACACATTGTGGAATACTGCAATCGGATATCTTTAAAAAAATCGATATGTTAAAGAGATGATAATTCTAATTTAAGTATAGACAATATGTGTCAAAATATGAAATGTATGTAAGTGGTGTTTTCTTATTTTATACATATTTATATTTCGCCTTAATCCAAGGCGCTTTACAACAATTATACAAATGTACGTAAGATGATAGTGGTAGAAATAAAGGATGGGGCTATTAAAAGCGTTGGTGCAGTTGTGGGGAAACGAAGGAGGACATGATGGATTGGTTAAGGAGGGGTTCGGTTTGGGGTAGTGATAGAGGTTAGGGTAGTGATAGGGTTGGGGTAGTGATAGGGGTTGGGATAGTGGTAGGGGTTGGGGTAGTGATAGAGGTTAGGGTAGTGATAGGGGTTGGGGAAGTGATAGGGGTAGTGATAGGAGTTGAGGTCGTGGTTGGGGTAGTGATAGGGGTTGGGGTAGTGATAGGGGTAGTGATAGAGGTTGGGGTAGTGATAGAGGTTGGGGTAGGGATAGGGTTGGGGTAGTGATAGAGGTTAGGGTAGTGATAGAGGTGGGGTAGTGATAGGGTTGGGGTAGTGATAGAGGTTAGGGTAGTGATAGGGGTAGTGATAGGGGTTGGGGTAGCGATAGGGGTAGTGATATGGGTTGGGGTAGTGATAGAGGTTGGGGTAGTGATAGAGGTGGGGTAGTGATAGAGGTGGGGTAGTGATAGAGGTTAGGGTAGTGATAGAGGTGGGGTAGTGATAGAGGTTGGGGTAGCGATAGAGGTGGGGTAGTGATAGAGGTGGGTTAGTGATAGAGGTTGGGGTAGTGATAGAGGTGGGGTAGTGATAGAGGTTAGGGTAGTGATAGGGGTAGTGATAGGGGTTGGGGTAGCGATAGGGGTAGTGATATGGGTTGGGGTAGTGATAGGGGTTGAGGTAGTGATAGGAGTTGGGGTCGTAATAGGGTTGGGGTAGTGATAGGGGTTGGGGTAGTGATTGGTTAGGAGTAGTGATAGGGGTTAGGGTAGTGGTAGGGTTTGGGGTAGTGATAGGAGTGGGGTAGTGATAGGGGTTGTGGTAGTGATAGGGGTCGTAATAGGGTTGGGGTAGTGATAGGGGTTGGGGTAGTGATTGGTTAGGAGTAGTGATAGGGGTTAGGGTAGTGGTAGGGGTTGGGGTAGTGATAGGTGTAGTGATAGGGGTTGGGGTAGTGATAGGGGTTGGGGTAATGGTTGGTTAGGAGTAGTGATAGGGGTTGGGGTAGTGAATGGGGTTGTGGTAGTGATAGTGGTTAGGGTAGTGATAGTGGTTGGGCCACATGGCCGGCCTGCTCTAGACCAATTTCTCGACCACATCAATTCCATACACCCAGCCATCAGATTCACCATGGAAGTCGAAAATGATGGCAAGCTACCCTTTTTGGATGTCCTAATCAAAAGGAGACCTGATGGTTCAATGAGCCACCGTGTCTACATGAAAGCCACCCACACGGATGCTTATCTAAAACCGGATTCCCACCACCATCCATCCCAGAAGAATTCCCTCATCAAGACTCTATATCATAGAGCCCAATGCATCTCCGACCATGAACACATTTCCAGGGAACTCAAACACGTACGCCAAGCTCTTAAGGCTAATGGTTACTCCGACTACACAATCCGCAAAGCCATCACTCCAACCATCAAGAAAGATCCTGTTGAGGAGCCTTTCAAGACCATCACCTTACCCTACATTGCTGGGGTCACAAAAAAGATCTCCAAAATCCTGATTAAACACAAGATCCAGGTCCGATTCAACACAGTACATAAAATCCGTGATCTGGTACCATCTGTAAAAGATGTGATTCCAGACATACAGTACCCTGGCGTCTACAAACTAAGTTGCCTCTGTGGTAGCAGTTACATTGGGGAAACCAAACGACACGTCTCAGACCGCATTCGTGAACATAAAGCTGATCTAAAACACGGTAGGACAAACACCTCAGCCGTGGCAGACCACTGTTACAACTCAGTGGGCTCACATGACATTGACTTCTCCAAGACGGAGGTTCTCTGCAAGCCATCTGGCTATCATGAGAGATTCGTTCATGAGGCGATTCACATATACAAACACAGAGACAATTTTAACCGAGAAGATGGATTCAGGCTTAGCAATCATTGGAAGGACGTAATAAACCATTTCGATACACATTAGGGTGAGTTGAATAATACATAGTGTTATATTAAAATGTATAAAGTATAGGGTGGTTTACAGCAATACAGTATATAATTTAATGTTGGGTTTATCTATGGCAGTATATAGTACTGTATATGCTAAGAGAATAAAGTTTAGATGGAAGTATATTATATACTTCTTACGACGTAGAATTGTAATTTATTATTTGTTGTTAGTAACTCAGCTTATTGTAGAGTATAGTAAGTTTCAGTTTATATTTTAGTTTTTTATGTAGTTTTTACTTTGGTTTTCTACGTGGTTGTTTGGTAAATGCAGCTACATATCACTAACATTCCTTTCCTTTATTAACGCTGTTCCTTGCGCCCCCCCGTGGTGCTGTTGATCCTGCATAATGCATGGGCATAATGGGACTTTGAAACCCCTCCGCCCACCTCCTACGCATTGTCCATTGGTATGCTAAATTCCTCTTCATATGCACATTCTTTTGTTAAGGCGCTCCTCCTCGCAACACCTATATAAGCTCCTAGCTTGATAATGTTCTCATTCTTCGCCCGAGGACGGCTGCTTGCGTTGTGGCCGAAACGTCGTGAGAATTGTTTTATTATGTTTTATTTTTATTATTTTATTACTTCCCTTCTACGTGACTTTACCGAAAGAACCAAGAAGATGATTGTTTCACCCGTGTAATTAAGCCTCATTATTATTAAAATCTGGATGACATACCGATCTCTCTGGTTTCGCAATGTTCAAAGGTTCGCAATACCTGCTATATCAACTGAAGATTTAATTATCTTTAGCATCTATAGTATTGCTTGGGATTACTGCCAATCTTTTTGGTTCTTTCGGTAAAGTCATGTAGAAGTGAAGTAATAAAATAATAAAAATAAAACATGAGAATTATATTATATTATTATATTATTTTATTATGTTTTATTTTTATTATTTTATTACTTCCCTTCTACGTGACTTTACCGAAAGAACCAAGAAGATGAATCCCTGCAGTCACGAAAGCTTTAAATCGAAATTACTGCCAATCTGTAGTGGTTAGCACACTGGACTTGCAATCCGGAGGTCACCGTTTCGATCACGCGGAGTAACAGTTGAAACAATGATAATTGTTTTTTTTACCCTTTTATCTGGCAACTAAACTGACACCTTTTTTTACAAGGTGTCATGTTTGCATTGACCACAATACCTGCGGTCGGAATGCAAACAAAAAACAAAACTCTGATCATGTATGCACTGTCCTTGAAATTGATTGGTCCACACCCGAGACAGCTTTCTTAGAGCCTAGTCTCACATCGTGTTGGATCAGATGACGCCAAAAGGCGCACAACTCAAAGACAATGCACCATCAGAGTATGAGAGCTCGGGGTAAGCATTTGCACTAAAAAAGGTGTCGGTTTTGTTGCCAGATAAAAGGGTAAAAAAACTATTATCATATTTTGCTACTGGCAAAAGTTGAAACAATGGTGCATTTTTTGTAAATCTCCCCCTCTCTCTCCATCCAGCGGTATAATTAGGTAAACTACCGTCAGCAAATCGCGTGTGAAAGGGGAAAATGTGGGTTACTGCTACCTCTTCCTTGAGGTCTGGGCAGTGGGGAAGATTAGGCCAAATACCCTCGTCTAAGAGGGCCTGTCTAGCCAGGATTGGTGTGAGAAAATAATTGGTACGGCTCCACAATTTTCTCCTTTTACAATGGAATGGAAAACAAGAATGGCACTACATCATTAGACCTCCTTTGCCAGTACCAAAATATAATAATAGGGTTTTTCCCCTTTTTTCTGGCAACAAAACTGAAACCTTTGGTGTGAACCAATCAGTTTCAAGGACAATTCATATATTATCATAGTGTGTTTTGTTTGAATTTTGACTGCAAGTATTGTGGTTAATGCACACATGAATCCTTGTAAAAAGGTTTCAGTTTTGTTGCCAGAAAAAATGGTAAAACCCTATTATTACAAGAATGGCACTCTTACGTCAGGAATTCAACGCTGGAGACCCACATCTCTGGTATGTGCTGTAAAAAACACCCCAAGTGCTCACCAAACAGCATTTCGACCCCGTGGTCCACTGTGGAAGCGAGAGGTTTCCACCGTTCATCAATGAGCCCAGTGAATACACCCCTAGTATCCTCAGGGGCTCCCATAGACTACAAGTGTTGTGTGGTGAAGAACGACGCGAAGGCAAGTTGTATAGGGGCTAACGCCAAACTGTTGATTTCGGGCTTACGCCTAACTTGGGGGGATGGGTTAACACAACTATGGGCGAAGCTAATCTCCCCAGGGGAAGGGTAGTGGGAATTCCCTACGCCCTACCAGGCTATCGGGCTCTTCCCTCAGCACTGGCCGAGGGTTCGGCCAACTCGGCCAGCCAGTTAAAGCAGCCCTCTAGCCTGGCGCTAATTCCCCTTAACCGGAGTCCCTACTCCCCTACCGCTCTCGTTCCTGGCTCCCGGCGAAGACCCCCTCTACGCCTCCGGTCCCCCCTCAAATACCCCGAGGGGACATGACGTCACCCCTCCCGAGGCGAGTGTGACATCCCGTCATCACTCTACTCCTCAACACAAGTAATGCGTTCGGTCAGGAATTCGCGTGCACGTTGGAGGGAAGGGAAGAGGAATATTGTGCAGGGCAGCGAAATTTGAACATTTCTGCAGCATAGCGGCAGTGTATGTGTTCAGCACTCGCGTAAACTACCAACACCCAGGATCTCCAGCCTCCTTCTCGCATTGCATCCCACATGAGCAATCACCTTTTCGGGCTTTTGCTATTCAGCTGAAGAACATGTCTTCTCTGTTCAACTATGGCCACGCTTTACCTTTATGACTGCACTGAGGTGACCTACCTGCAGCACTTGCCGAGCCCTGGTATGTGAAGCTAGGTCAAGCTCTCTATGGGTCCAGCTAACTATAATGTGGATGCAATGAGTGTACATCCGATAGGGTTGCCCAGCGAATACTTCCAACTCCTGCGACCGCTGTTAAGCTAAAGAAATCAGAAGATATGCTCCCCAACAACAACAACCCATGCAGATGTTAGGAGTGTAAAAGTCGTGCGGGGCCACGCTGAGGTTAAGTGTGGGGACACTGAACCACACCCAAGAGAAATAATGAAACAAGAAAGTAGTAACGGGGGCACGGTAAAAGGATTGAAGGAAACCCAAAACACATTCCTGCGGAGGGAGCTGGTAAAAACGTTGGGTTGCTCGGTCAATGGCCAGGGTCAACGGCGGCGTAGTGTAT
Organism: Lampetra planeri; assembly: GCF_965212315.1. NCBI lineage: Eukaryota > Metazoa > Chordata > Hyperoartia > Petromyzontiformes > Petromyzontidae > Lampetra > Lampetra planeri. The sequence goes on along the minus strand of NC_136128.1, from coordinate 5,370,980 downwards.
TCCGCAAATATGCCCGACTGTGAGGGCGGGCACAAGCCGGCGTGAGTAGGTTAAACGTTGACTTTTATAAGGGCACCACGGGGTGACCAGCCCCTCCCCACCCAGCAAAACCCCTCCTACCCCCCACCCAGCCCCACCCTCCCCACCCAGCCCCTCCCCACCCAGCCCCTCCCCACCTAGCTGAGTGCGGGTCACTGAGTGCGGGTAGCTGAGTGTGGGTAGCTGAGTGTCACGCGTTAATGAATAGCAGCCAAATACTCTGAATGTTTCTAAATGTGGAGGGAAAAACCGGAGGCCCCGGAGAAAAAATCCACCTGACCTTGGGGAGAACTTGAAAACTCCAAATATGAAAGCGTCATCAACGTCGGGATGGAACCCACGACCACCTGCGTACCAGACGAGGTAGTTAACATCTCTGCACTGTGGTTCACAGCCAGCAGGGGTATGAGATTAATATATCACCTTAAAATCACTACAGCTATTCATCTCTAATAATCACTCCATTAATTTAGAAACTTGTCAGGAGTTGCATATGTATGGGGAATTAAGAGGTTATATTACAGCACGTATCTATTTGTTTTGAATTACTTTAAAAACTACAAGAAAATGCTGACTTCTTGGTTTTGAGAAAGGTTAAGTATGATTTATACCGACGTTAAAATGTTAATATTGTTTAGTTTTCAAGTCCGGTAATGAAACTTAAGTGTACGGGGAAAACAGCGTGTGTACACAACGCGTACAGCGTGTGTACACAACGCGTACACAACGCCGTTGTGTACGCTTGGCTGGGCGCTCTCCGTGGTACTGAAAACAAGGCCGTCCCTATAGGCGACAACCTCGCAGTACTAAATTGAGAAACACATTCCTGCGGAGGGAGCTGGTAGGAACGTTGGGTTGCTCGGTCAATGGCCAGGGTTAACGGCGGCGTGGTGTATTCCGCAAATATGCCCGACTGTGAGGGCGGGCACAAGCCGGCGTGAGTAGGTAAAACGTTGAGTTTTATAAGGGCACCACGGGGTGACCAGCCCCTCCCCACCCAGCCCCACCCTCCCTCCCCACCCAGCCCCTCCCTCCCTCCCCACCCAGCCCCTCCCCACCCTCCCCACCAAGCCCCTCCCCTCCCATTTTTGGATGCACGACAGACGACGGACACAATCATCCCCTGTGGGCTGGTGGAACCAGGAGGTTCCTACCAGGATTATCCTCATCAATGTTAGTGTCAAGCTAACATATCTGCACACATTTAACATCAATCTACATTCGTCCTATCTGGTTGATAGGTGCGTTGGTTCCAATGATCACTTCGATGCCAGGCGCCATCGACTTCGGGCGACAGTGGACAGGTTGTCCTGATTGTCCCACGCACCGAAACATCCAGACACGGCCCCCGCAGGTTTTTCGGTATCCATCCCATCTTACTCAACTACATACTACTCACCCGCTCACTCACTTGTTTACACACTCACCTACTCACTTACCCATCCAGTCACTCACCCCCTCATTCACTCACTCATCCAGCCACTCTCATGCCCACCATTCGCTTGCTCAGGTTCGCGGTGCCCGGCACATTTACTCACCTACCAAACCTATTCGCTCACCAACTCACTAATTCACTCACCATACCGCTCACCCACTCAATATGCAAACGTTGGGCCAGCGTCAACCAATGTTAACTCAACGTTTAAGGACGTTTTTGGGAACTTAGCTACCCATCCGCTCACTCGTTAGTGGTATCCGGCTGATCAACTTGGAACTAATTACCGGTCAATGTTCGTGATTTGTCTCTCACCTATTTCTGCAATAGTCGACTCAAGACGGAAATGTTCAGTAAAGCTTACAAAGCCATCACCAAGGTGTCTTCCTTCGTGATAGCAAATGCACTGTAAGAATGATGTGAATACCACATGGGAGTAAATTATTTATTTAAGGTATCTCTGCAGGCGTTTGGAGTGTCAGTCCCTTCTAATATGCGGAAATTATCTGCTGGGGTTCCGGTTTAACTACAACAGGAAAAACATCCCAGCATGGCCCAATATTGCCATGCAGGACTCTCTTGAAAAATGAGACTTGCAACCGCTGCGAATTAATTTTTTTATGAAATTTCTACCAACATTATTCTTCCAACGAAGTGCTTTTCTTGTCTTATTAATTAGTCAATGACGACTATGAGTGGATGCAAATCATCAAACAATGGTCACTCCAACTACTTACATATCACAGACCAAAGCAATGACTATGATGAGATGAACTTAACTAGCCTGAATGAAGACGCAGACAAAGATAACGTATTGGTAATTAACTATACTCGAGAAATATTACAAACATCAACCAAAAATGCATCTGTACTGGGCTCACGGATTGCCCCCCTTGATAAAGAGTGACTACATGCAATCCGCAGACTAAGATTTGATTACCATTCCAGAGGTTGTCATCAATCAATTACCGCACACATTTTACAGCTTGTAACCCATAATACCGGTAGGAACCTCCTGGTTACACCAGCCCACAGGAGATTATTGTGTCCGTCGTGCAGGGAGGGGCTGGGTGGGGAGGGAGGGGCTGGGTGGGGAGGGTGGGGCTGGGTGGGGAGGGTGGGGAGGGGCTGGGTGGGGGGGTGGGAGGGGTGGGGCTGGGTGGGGAGGGGCTGGTCACCCCTTGGTGCCCTTATAAACTCAACGTTTAACCTACTCACGCCGGCTTGTGCCCGCCCTCACAGTGGGGCATATTTGCGGAATACACCACGCCGCCGTTGACCCTGGCCATTGACCGAGCAACCCAACGTTCCTACCAGCTCCCTCCGCAGGAATGTGTTAAAACAAGGTGTAGGCGCAGACCTGCAATTACTTGCTCACGCCATTGCTCGCGGTACGGTCTCCACTATAGTGAGATCTAGAGAGCCCCTCTGGAGGGTATTTGACCGACTCATCCAGAGCTAACCTGACGTTTTGCATAAGTGGGAGAGACCCACACTTTACCCCACCACACGTGACGGCTGCCGGTCGGCTAACCTTAGGGGAACCCATTTACACTCCGAGGGACGATTGCAGAAACGTTCTCGTCGTTTCAACTGTCATGCCGGGAGATAGAAATGGCGACCTCTGGATCGCAAGTCCAGTGCATTAACCATTATGTATGCCTGTATTACGTTGAACTTATTTCGCAGCGTGCGTAGCTAACCGTGCTAATCGTTCACTGCAGCGTCCCTTTAACCACAATAGTTTTGATTGTAATGCAGTTGAAAGCCGTGCTTCGGACGTCATTACAAACCTGTGCGTCGCGCGTGCTGCATTTACAAGCACCCCGAATGTGAACCGGGTTTTTCCATTGCGAGAACTGCCAGATGACGGAAACGTGAGTCACCCGTGAATCGGGCTGTTGCCCAGTAAACATGCCACCGTTGGGGCCAACGGCATGAGGTTGGAAAACTTTGCACCAGCATTGGCCCAACGTTTCACGTTCATGATGGGTGGGCTATGCGTGCTGTTAGCAATGTTTGCTTAGGCGCGTCCGTGTGCACGAACGCATGCATGCATGTGTGCGTGTTTTTTTATTCTTCTTTATATGAAGCCAGGACTCTCTGAAGCTATTTTTAAACACGGACCCTGCAATTGTGAATGACGTCAACGGGTAGAGACCAACAAACGACAGATACGTGCTGCTTGGTGGCACTTAGTGCGCGTGACGTGTGTGCACGCATGCTTATGGACGAAGGGTTTTACGAATGCATTGCTCGTGGTGGTAATGCAGTAAACATGGAACGTTGGGCCAACGTTGGACCAAAGGTTCCAACCACATGGCAACGTTGGGCTACCGTTGAGAAATTTACTGGGAACCACCTTTTAGACTGTGGTAGCCCAAAGGCATTAAATAGAAATCCCAGCATGATTGGTTAATTGGCTGAGTGAGTGGGTGTATCATTTGTTTAAACAGTGAAAACACATTGAGACACGTAGAGTCCATGAGCCAAAGCAGAATTTTGTACCACCTAAGGTCGTAACACTTTTGTAGTACGTACTTATTTATATGGCGAGTCAGGGTGAATAATTTGATAACCCACTCATTTCAAATGGTTATCATATAATTAAATGTTACTGGCCATGCAAAAATGCCACTTCCTCAGCTGGTACCATCAAAGGCAATATCCGGTGCGGGCTTATGGACTCGTACTATAATGAGAAATACGAGGCTAAAGAGACACAAGGTTAGCTAAAAAAAAAACTTTAAAACACCATAATTCAATTTAGGAGTTTAACGACGCACCAATTCCTCGATGAACATCGCTGTTCATGCTCACGATACATGCACCGAATCGTGTGCGCAAGAACATATTGCATTGTTTGCATTCTTACGGAGTAAGTTGCATGATGTATTAGGTTCACGTGACCCTCTGTAACCACTAGAGGCCGCTGCATTGTAAATGCTTGGGTTGGGCGCTCTCCATGGTACTGAAACATGCCAGGCCCTATAACAAGCAAGGCCCAAGGCAGGCCTTGTAGAGCAGTGGTTCCCTAAAGGATGTCCCCGAACCACCAGTGGTCCGCGACGGTCTTCCAGGTGGTCCGCGCGCTGTGAAACAAATGCAGGTTGATCGGGAAATCATGACATTAATATTTTACTGATGATGTTATTTAACTTAGATTAAACATCTTCATTTGAAGCTTTCGTGACTGCAGGAATTCATACTCTTTGGTTCTTTCGGTAAAGTCACGTAGGTATGAAATAAAAGCATTTAAAGTTAGGTAAACTACCCTGAACCTAAGTTCTAAATGTCCCCCTCCCCACCTAAAAAAAACCCCATTATAGCTGCGTAAAAAGAACAGTTTTTATGTTCCAGTAATATGAATATTTTTGTATGAGTGGTATTTAGAGATAAGTGATTGCGTTTTGTCACCAGCAGTGATTGGGGGCTGGGTGGTTCGCGGAAATGTTTGCATCGACTGACTGGTCCACGAGCCAAAGCACGTCGAGAATCACTGCTACAGATGACAATCTTACATTTAGATTTCCCCTTGTCGACGTTAGTGTCATGCAAACGGCGGACTGCCTTATACGCGACCGATGCAATCGCATTTGTGTTCTATTTAGTTGCGTAAACAGATCTATAAATGTTAACATCCATCTGCAGCCGTCCTTTCTGATTGACACGTGCGTTTGGTACCAGTTTTTAGCCTCCATGCCAGTCGCCTTCGACTCGGGTCGACATTACACAGATGTCCTGATTGTCTCACGCACAGAGACATCCAGATACGGCCCCTGCAGGCCTGCGGTATCCAGTCCATAGTACTCACCTACCTAATAAGGGGCCGTCCATAAATGACGTCACGCGATTTTGGACGATTTTTTACCCCCCCCCCCTTGGTTCCACGGCGTCACAAAAAGTCAGACCTCCCCCTCAAATATGACGTCACAAAGCTCTGCCCCCCCCCCCCCACCACAAATAAAACATGCTTCAAATCGCTTTAAACTATTGTCATTGTAGTGCGTATTTAATGTGGCGCTGCGCTCTGATGTTGTAGGAGAAAACATTATTTTAAAAAGTCTATTTAATTAAGTAGAACGTGTTGTCTATATTTATTTAAAGTTGCGCATTTCGATGTGACGTCACATTTCTGAACCCCCCCCCCCCCCCCCATCGTCACACATGGTCACAAATGTCTGACCCCCCCCGCCCCAGGTGCGTGACGTAATTTATGGACGGCCCCTAATCACCCGCTCACTCACTCACGTGCCTACCTTTCAGACACATTGTAAAAATATGACTTAAGACTGGTCGTGGTGAAGATAACATAACGTAATCGATCAAATGGTCATACAAGCACCACACTCGGCACGTATTATCTCTCAGGATCACTTAATGAGAAAATTAAAGCAATAGTCACCCACGGATTAAAGATGGCCGCCCAAATAAAATATGGCCACTACTAAAAGTTGGCTATTTAAAAAAAAAATTGTGACATTATTATTTTATTTTAGGTGACTATTGGGTTTTTTTCTTCTGAAAAGATACACCATCGTAAAGTGTCATGCTTCTATCACAATTTAAACTATTCCTGTGAATAAATGCACTTTCCTGCTCCACGATGGAGAAAACGTCCGCGGGATAGACGTTATATTTGACAGGTACTATAATTAATCTTTTAGAGGTGGTACAAGGAAAACATACTCAAGCGGTACAAGACCCATCAGAAAAGTGGTGGAAGGCAGGCATTTGCCTCTTTCGTGTAACCGAATTAATTTCAATGCGTTTCCAGAAAATAACTGGGACCATTATCTTTAACCTGAGCAAACTAATGCCAGGAGACCACGTGATAAAGCCTTCATTGTGGCTGGCGGCTTTCGGGATGAGGCTAACGTATGGTGCTCGATGGTAGCAGGTGACATCCATCAGCTGTGTGCGCATCCAGAAGGAGAACAACGCCGAATGATTTCACATTGTGTCCACCACGGCAGATACCGACTGTGCAGCCAGGGACACAGATGTGCTGGCTCACTATAACGAAATGACATGTCGGCGATTTTTTTTTTTTTATAAAAGCTGGCACATCGAAGGAACCAACGTACTTTCTTTCATATGCATGTCGTGCGTGCGGAACTCTGACGTTGGACCTCACTGACTGAGAACACATTCCTGCGGTGGGAGCTTTTAGTAACGTTGGGTTGCTCGGTCAATGGCCAGGGTCAACGGCGGCGTGGTGTATTCCGAAAATATGCCCGACTGTGAGGGCGGGTACAAGCCAGCGTGAGAAGGTTAAACGTTGAGTTTTATAAGGGCACCACGGGGTGACCAGCCACTCCCCACCCAGACCCACCCTCCCCACCCAGCCCCTCCCCACCCTCCCCACCCAGCCCCTCCCCACCCTCCCTTCCCCACCCTCCCCACCCAGCCCTTCCCCACCCTCCCCTCCCCACCCAGCTCCTCCCTCCCTCCCCACCCAGCCCCTCCCCTCTCCACCCAGCCCCACCCTTCCCATTTTTGGATGCACGACGGACGGACGGACAGAATAATCCCCTGTGTGCTGGTGTAACCACGAGGTTTCTACCAGTATAATCTACTCACATTTTATCATTAAAATATCAATGGGGTGGACACAGAAGCAGCCCAATGTTGCAGCTTTTTTTTGTATTGCCAATTAAACGAAACAAACACAAATATCCTGCGAGACGAATGCCCATTTAATGGCTGTAGCATGTAACAATATCGGCTACACAATGGGAGTAATGCGCATGATCAAAATGTAAGCTTGGCAGCAACTCGAACAAGTCGAGCACGCGCAACGAGAATTGACGGTCTGCCCGGCAGTTGGCACGGGCAGCGTTTTAGTAAAATGACATCTTAAATCCACCACGCTTGTGTGATGTCACCTGCTCATGCAACCCATTTTACACTCTGATGAAGCCAGGGGGGGGCTCTTTAATAATGCACCAGCCAGCTCGCCAAGTCTGCCACTCGCAAAAAGATATATATAATAATTTGCCAGCGGGGTAAAGTGTATCAGTGCAATATATATATACACGGTGTATTCATAACGTCACTGGAGCAGCGTTAAAAATGGCAAACAATTACCATTCCGTGTGCTTTCAATTCAGCCAGAGCGGAGCTATGGTCGACGCAGCACATCATCACTCAGGGGTCAGTAAAATAAATACCAAATTGGGAATAGTGGTCACGGACAGAAATGGCCCACGTTCACAGCACAACATCAGAGCAGTGTCCGAATGAAAGTCTGTACTGTACGCACAATCCGAAGATAACCAGAAAGAAGCCACCATAGCAGACACACATTGCAGGTGACCAAAGAGCGAGACCATCACTGAACTACTGATTGTGCTTGTTCACAAACGAAGAGGTTGTTTGTGTGTACGTTGCTTTTTTCCCCCTCCTAACCACGTTTTTTTTTTGCGGTTACGTTTGAAACCAATGCACATCGCGTAGCAATCGCGTGCTGCGTGCGTGATGATGTCACGGGGTGAGCACGCCGCGAGAGGGCGTGAGAAGAACGAGGAATAAATCCCCTCCCTCCCCTCCTCTCTCGCTCTCGTTCGGTTCGCTCGCCTTTCTCGAACCGCCGTGACGCAAGCACGTGGCGTTCCTCTGCCGGACGTGCCGACGTCACAATGCGAATGCAGTTGGCAGCGGCGGGCCAGAGGGATAGAGGAGGAAGAGGCGCTGATGAGAAGGCGAGCGGCCCCGCTCCGCCCACTCATCCACACGCTGCTGCCGCTGCTGCTGCTGCTGCCTGTCCGTATTGTGCTTGCACCCCCCCTACCCACCCCCTGTTTTATTATTCCGGAACACCCGTTCCATCCTTTTTTTTCGCTTGCCAGCGGTCGCTTGATTCGGCGTTTTGCGAGCCACTGTTTTTTTTCTCTCTCCCTCTCCGGCCGGAGCGAAGAGGCTATAGGGTGGAATAAAAAATAACTGTTCGTATTTTTTCTTTAAATATAATAGCCACTGGGAAACGAGACGGAGGTTAGAGAGAGAGAGAAACGAAAAGGAACTGAACCGTTTTTTTTGGTTGCCGTTTTGTTTTCTGTACAAACAAGACGAGATGCGGTCGGAAAGGCAGCAGCAGTAGCAGCAACATCAAGCATTAGCAACAACAGAAGAGGAGGAACAAATCTAATTTTGTATTACGAACATCCTATTAAAATATATATATATACAACAGTTATTCGTATATTCAGCCATTGTGCAGCCGCCAAAAAAAATAGCAGAACGCCGAGAGAGCCGGCCGATAGGCGAAATGAAAAACCGATTTGTGTTGCCGCTGTAAATTGTGTGTGTGTGGATGTACGGTTATATAAGAGAAGACAGAGAGAGAGAAGAGGAGCAAACATCAGCAGGAGGAAGATGCTTCCATCTGAGAGAGAGGGGGGGAGGAAAAAAAACATGGTGACTAAAGGTAATGTATACTGAATGAGGAAGAACACTCGCAAGACGAGCCGAAGACGCCTTCGTCCACCACGCCCGGAATAACTGAAGCGACGACAACCCCCCCCCCCCCCAAATGAAAACAACAGCGACGTCGTCTGCTACATTCATTCAGCGGCGGCTCTGACGATTCACCGCTGCCATTGCTGGTGCCGTCCGTCCGTCACGGAGCGAGCGAGCGAGGAGACAGCGGCGGCGGCAGTAGCCAGCAAAGCAGCAGTAGCAGAAATACTAATAATAGGGCCAATCATTATTGGTATTACTACGACAGGATGCGGCGCTAGCAACGGCGTCGACTGAAGATACCAACCAGCGAGCGGCATTATCTGCGGCGACAACAATCACGATAACAACAAGAATAATAATAATGCCCTGTTAGGTGTCTTAGAGTGGTATTTAACCATTTTCGCGTGACTTGCGTGTTGGGGACGATAAGAGGAGAGGGACGTGGTGGTGGGAAGTGGGAAGCAAGCCGCAAGCAGCCGTGATGTCTACGCCTTTGGGACTGCACAATCAAAACCAAGCGCGCTTCGAGGCGGTGTCGCCGGCTCACGGATCGGCGCCGGCCGGCACGGAGATGCCCGACCTGAGCCACCTCACCGAAGAGGAGCGCAAGATCATCCTGGCTGTCATGGACCGCCAGAAGCAGGAGGAGGAGAAAGAGCAAGCCATGCTCAGGTATCGAACCGGCGTGTGTGTGTGTGTGTGGACGGCAGGGCAAAGAACGGGGAGGTTGGATTCGATGCGTGCATGCATACCATGCGCGCGCGTGTGTGTGTGTATGTGCGTGTGCGTGCCCCGGGGTGTGGGCGTGTACTGACGCTTAGGTCGGCGGTTTTGAAGACGCTCGCACGTGCAGGTGTACAGGTGTGCTTGTGCACAGGTGCGCGCGCCCACGAACGCACGCATGGGTTAGGTTGGGTGTGCAAGATATTGGGAAACAGGTAGGCAACACCGATACGTGAATGGATGCTGCACAGGCCGTGTGCAGTGTTGGGTGGGTTCGCGAGCAAGGCGTGAACCCGTGTGTGCCGTTAGCTGCAACGTGTTACGTGTGCGGTTATGGGCAGCTCGTTATGCAGAACGATGAATGGATCCACGCACACACTTGCACTTACACACACGCCATTGCACAGGTGCATATGCACCGTATGTGTTGAAGTTGCTGTGCAGGATACAATTAGGTAAACGCGTGTGCACACAGGCGCGCTTTGCACACACACACGCACGAGCGTTTATGTAGCTAGGGATGAGATCCCATTGAGATGCGTTGTGTAGAGCTTCAATAGAAGGGCAGGTCACACACACCACACCACATGTATACGCCCAACAGAGAAGGGCACGTATGTGTGAATATACAGCCACATGCAGGCAATGTAAAGTTGGCACCAGTGCCTGCATGCATTAAATGTTTCTACATGCATATGCAGATGCTAAACGTCATTAAGGGAATTGGTCAAACGTCCCAATGCAGGGTGGTTCTGCATAGGAGTCTTGAGACTCCCGTTTACGTGCAGCTTGAGTGGGTAATTTACGTGATTATTTTTACGAGTAAAATGGCATTTGCTATATATGCATGCATGTATAGTGTTGCAAACGCATATATGTGCACACGTGTTCTTTACATGGTGTGATGCATGCATGTGCGGATATGCTGGATGATGTGTGCATATGCATGCATACATAACGCATACACCTACATTTAATGCATAAATACGTTTCAATCAGTTGCACGTGCATATGTTTACACATATATGGTGTACACATGATGTGATGTGAATATAGAGCATGTATCGTATGTGCATATGTGTAGTTGATTACATTATAACACGTTACATCAATGCGTACGTGCTTACCCATGTGCAGTTTTGCACATGCATGTATGTACACATACATGTTCTACACTTGCTGTGATGCATGCATGCATGTTCAGGTACATAGACTTAGTACAGGACACGTTAATTATTACATTATAATACACACACACACACACAATTCACGCCCAGCCATCCAATAGTCGCTAGGTTTCGGGCACACACATACACACGTACGCAATTACACGCAACGGCGAATTTTTTTCACAGCTGGCTGCTCGCGCGAATCCCAATTGCCACGTGTGTTGAAGCCAGCCGCGGCTTGCCCCTGGCTGGCTCGCCAGATATCAAGGGGCCAGAGACGATGCCATTGGACATCTGTGTCGCCCAACGTCTCCGCCATGTTCACAGGAGACATCCATATTTTTTTCTTCTTCTTCTTCCTCCTCCTCCCATTTGTTGCTAATGTGGTGCACCAAGCACGAGCAACACGACAAAAGAACCCGACACAGTCGTCAATGGCACGGCTGTGGCCTTTATAAAGTAAAACACAAAAAATAGATGTAAAAGAGTCTTATCGGGCAATCGGCCCTTATTCATACAACACACATGGTCCATGTGCTGTGAGGAAGGGTCGTTGCCCGAAACGTCACCTATTATGTATGCTTTTCATTGAAGGCCACAGTGTTATTATTGACGAATATGATGAGTTTTCCACATCGTTGCTGTGCACAGTGGTATACACAGTGGCTCCATTATAAAGCCATCAGACGCGACGCATAGGCACAGCAAATACACGGCCACAATGTGCCCGTGCAGATTATATTATTATCATCATCATCATATTTCTTGTTATTACATTTTCACAGAAAAAATGCATTTTTCAAATAACCAAAGTCCGTGTGTGTCAAGATAAAGGGGGTCAGGAGGACGATGGTCCAACAATTGTGTATTTTATGTGATGATGATGTGTGTGTGTTAGAGGCCGTGGTTATGTAATGCATTGTTTCGTTCAGGAAATATCGTATATCATTGTAGACTTGGTTCCAAGTATTGTATAGCAACACCCTGCTGAATAGAAATGCACTCAAGGTGTGCGTGCCACCGCCATAAATGTGCAACACTCTCTTAACTCAAATCGACTTTTACATAACACGGGAAAGGCTTTCAATTACAATGATACATCGTTAAACCACAGTGCGCGCATGAAAGATGTTCAGAAAAATCCACCCAGTGAAACGCAGGGGGGGGGGGAGGGGTCACCGTGCACGGTGGCACGATCACTGCGATGCACACACGCATGCACGCGCACACGAGTACCATGCAGCGAAGTACAGTAAAACCTTGGATTGCGAGTAACTTGCTCTGCGAGTGTTTTTCAAGACGAGCAATTATTTTTTATAAATATAAATTTGATAAACGAGCGAGGTCTTGCAATACGAGTAGCACGTGTATACGCTTTGTCTTCCGAGCGTCACGTGATCACAACTGATATACAAATGCTTTGATATACGAGTGCTTTGGAATACAAGCACGTTTCCGGAACGAATTATGCTCGCAACCCAAGGTTTTACTGTGGAATTGCAGCTACTTAGGGAAGTTCCTTTTCGGCTGTGCTTCGAGTGTACGCGGACTCTGAGCGAGACAAAAGTGGGCGAACAGAAACCGACGGCCGCTCCTTTTCGCAGCAGCGCTGTTTGACACTTGATAGCTGCAGCGAAGGTAGCCCGGCCGCAATTAATTTTTAATTCTCCAACAAAGGAGGTCGCTTCTTGATAAGGACGGCCCATCGTGCGAGAGACACGGGAGAAAACATATCCCTGGCCGTACGCCAGTCGCATCGCGCCAAACTCATGTTGGTCTAATCCGTCGCGTCGAATACATTTTGAAATCTTGCAATGCGGCGGTGTGTGTGGGGTGTGGGGGGGGATGAAAAAGGCAAAAATGCAAAGCGTGAATTCAGCAGTGCACTGGTACTGCGGTATTTGATTGGGCATGGTTGTTTCATCTATGGACTAGAGAAAAATATAGAAATGCCAGTGCTCACCACTGGAAAATGGACTGAGTAGTGAGCGATGACCGACCGGTGGAGATGGAGCGATGAAATCCATTCGTGTGCAGGAGCTGTGGGTGGATTGTTACATCGCGAGGATGGTGCGAGAGGTGGCGGTGGCGACTCGTGAATGGGGGTACCCTTCAATCGAGCAGTGGATCGACCACGGCCGATGCCAATGCTGACCGCGGCGCTGGCACTGCGAGCTCACGCCTTGTGATCACGTTGTCACGCGCGGATTGGCACCGCAGTATTTCATCTGGGCTCTGATCCGTAGAGCGTGTGGGGCTCGGTCCATCCCACAGTGGCAGTGGTGTCCCCACGTACCCCCGCCTCCCCCGGCTGCGTTGAATCCCACGGTGTGTGAACACGTCACCGTGTCCTCACGCACACCCAGGTCGTGCTGCACGCAGGCGAGGTGATGCCTCTCATTTGCACATTGTAATGAAATTCACTGTGCTTTTGTAGCACTGTACAAAGATGGTGGCCATCTCAACCCCCACCTCCTCCCCCCCCCCCCCCCGTGCAATTTTCTTCTTAACCGGTGCAGGAATTCACACGTTCTCGCACCCACAAAGTCAAAGATCCCCCGTATAGCCTGAACAGACTGACGGGGCAAGTGCCAATAGCGAGCACCTATGAAGGCCGGCACGGCACACGAGGGCGTGGGTGGCCAGCACCACGCCCGGCCGCCTTTGTCTCCCAAGTGGCAATGGTTACACACCACACCGGGTACTCATCTGAGGCTGAGTCGACCTAGGGGAAGCCCAGGTCCCATTCGGATACTCGTCACTGGTGTTGATCGCGAGCGGGAATTGAACTTTGGTCGCCAGGTTCCTAGCTCAGCGCACTCACCGCCACACGACCGCTTCCCACCCTTGCAAGTATTGTCCGTTTATATATTTTTGCGTGCTCGAGTGTAAAATGTTGGCATCTGGGACCCCCGGCCTGGGCACGAGGCCCTCCCTTGGTTGTATCAGCCTGAATTGCATAAGAGCCCCGGCGTGATCAACGCCAATATGAGACCCTTCGAGTATGTCCCAAACACGCCGTGTTGGAATGCCACGCTGACCCTCACAGACATTCGCCAACAGCACTTTCACCAGACTTTGCAGATAACTCTGAGCGTTGTCTCCCTCACGTGCTGCGCCAGTGTTCTCTGGGGTTTCCATCTTCCTCGCCGCTTAACAGAGGCAGTTCTCGAAACCTCCCATGAGTGGCAACATTCCATGCTTATAAATAGGGCCCTACATTTATAAAAAAAAATTTAAAACATTAATTGTATTCGTTCTGGTAAATATCAATAACGTACTGATGTTTTTGGTGTCATTTAAACGGTTCAAGATTGTCCATGAGAGGTTTTTGTGGGGGGTTATATCGCGTAAATATAAACGTGTCGTTAAATGCGATCTAACCCAAAAACACCTCTTGTGTCTATTTGTCGCGAAAGCCTACGTATTAAACAGTTCATGCTGAACATGGCATTTTATCTTTGTTATATTTTGTCTTATCGATAGCTATGCGCTTTTATGCAAGTATTTAGGGATGTGCTCCCAATCATCGGATAAGTGAAACAGAAAACGAAAATTAAGCATTGATATGAAATGGGGGATGATCCGACCTCACTAAATTGACGTCGCTCCCGTGCTTTTGCAAACAAAAGTTAGGTCACGTGGCATCGGGTGACATCAGACGTCTCACACGAGTGAGCAACGTGAATGATGCGAACATCTGAAGAGATCTGAAGTTGTCTTGAAACGTTCCAAAAGTCCGTTTTTAATTTGTAAAACCGGAACTCATCCCATTACAATCATGAAACACATTATTTGGTGGTACTGCGTCGGCACTAGTGCACAACCATAAATAACAAACAAAAATCGACACATTCGTCAATAATACTGTGGCTTTAAAAGTAAAAACGCATTTCCCATTAAGTATGGATAGCTGTGCATGCGTAACTTTAAAAAGTGATAATTTTGCGTTTGTGTAAAATGTTATTACTAGGGAATTGGAACTGGAATTGTATAAAAGCTATCAATTTAGATTCACTGCGCGGTGTGATTGAGGTTGGTTTGGATGTTGTTCTACCACCTGACTTGTTTTTTTGCCACAATTCAAATCAGTGTCACCCAATATCTGACGTATGCAATTCTTAGAGCATTTGGCTGCTATAAATTCCCACGTGATAAGCCACTTCGTTGAGCAATCTTTTGTGGCCAGGTCGCTTCTGAAAACGAGCTGCATAGCTCAGTGGGAATTATCTGGTAAAATACAAGTTGTATAGTTTATCTGTATGCAAGCACATGCATTGTTCACCCATCATTGCATCTGTCCTCTACAATACAATCAACATTCGGATCACTTGTGGTGGAATAGTCAACCCTGTAACCTGACCTTGTTTACAGAGGGTGGGGTGGGGGCCATACAAAAACTCAAGGGGGCATGAAACCGGCAATTTCAAACAAAGGTTTAAAAATAAAGTGTTTTAAAAGCCACACAGAATGTGTAGCTACATAATCCGCATGGGTCCACAGTGCACTCTGCTCCAGCTCTGACGGCCCCGTGAATGTGAGGATGAAAAAGGCCGTGGAAGTCAACCGCTAAAAATTGCACTCAAAGTTGGGAATTTTTGTTCGAGCGACCTCCAACGACTGCAGACGGTTTGAACGGCGTCACAGCTTGAAGAGCGTCACATGAAGAGCGACGCAAATCAATAGAGGGATGCCACTAGAGATCCGGCGAACTTTGAAGAAAAACCACCACTGCTGTTAAATAATATACCGATGTGTGTGTTTTTTTATTTGATCGGCCAGCTGGCTAAGTTGTAGAGCGAGCGGCTCGCAATTGGAAAGGTTGCAAGGTCAACTCCTGATTAGGGGGTTTGACTCAACCCATCATCCTGCCGGGGGTCGATAAAAAAGGCACCACATTGTGGGGAAGTCAACAGTGGTATTGTCGTTTCGATAGCCTCACCCCCTACCATAGGAATGTCGAATTTCCACCACTGGCTCAGGGCTGTAAACAGGAGATAATCACCAATGCCTCAATGCTCATTTGCGCCGGAAATCACTTTGACTTGAATCATTAATGAGGAGGGCGGGGTAGAGTG
Organism: Lampetra planeri; assembly: GCF_965212315.1. Classification (NCBI taxonomy): domain Eukaryota; kingdom Metazoa; phylum Chordata; class Hyperoartia; order Petromyzontiformes; family Petromyzontidae; genus Lampetra; species Lampetra planeri. Next base: position 5,355,072 of record NC_136128.1, on the reverse strand, counting down.
TGATGGCTGTTCTCCCAGCTTGTCGTCCAACCTTTCCGTGACCACGGGAGGTGGCTTCGGGAGGGGAGGGGTGAGCGGCGGCCCAGGGCTTGCGCGGCGGAGTGATGAAGCCAAGGGCCGAGGAGAGCTGCGAGATCTTTGAAGCCAACTCATTGTCAAGGGGAGGAGGACGATGATGCTACACCAGACACAAGCGAACTTGGAGAAGAGTGGTGGAGGAGGAGGGGATGCTCCTCGGGGGGGTGGGGGATGACGACGACAGAAACACTCGGAGAAAGTCAATAAAGCATCCAGAGACAGGGATTCGAATGTCGCATATCCGAACATCATATCCGCATTGATATACATAATGTAGGTTTGTTTGGGGTTAGATCGCGTAGATATAAATGTGTCGTTAAACCCGCCACCACCCAGCACAGGGAAATAGTCAGGTTTGTCGTGTAAACAGAACGTGCCAATTCGTTAATAGTACAGCACACACCGGTGAGTTGGAGAGCAAATCCACGACATTTACAATCTGAGTACGACGTTTCGCTAGTAATTACAACTAGCATCATCAGGCGGACAGCCAGATTTGTGGAGAAATCCTCCCGTTTCGTTCCTTAAATAGAGGGGGAGATGTGAAGACGTCACTTGTGAGCCCTTCACGGGCGAGGGGGATTAATGAATGCATATACATTATATCGGCCTTGACCGATTATCTGCTCACACTTAGCGTTGTATTTGCACGCGGCATAACTCATTCACTTCAGTTGTTCACAAATGTGAACTTTTCACGTGTAGTATTGTACTTAGTTTTTATCTTGCGTACTTTCACTTGCTCTTAAAGTACAGTGAAGCATTGTCCCATGTTTTAAGCAAGCTTGTGCTTCGTTATTGTCCGGTCACCCATTTGCAAATGGAGTAACTACGGATGTCTGTTGACTTCGTTCACCTATCCGACCTTTTCACAAATCCGCCTAGAACTCAATCCCCAGCGAGTTGGATATGCGACGTTATTCCTGCACCACTTTTATGTTAAGGCAGCTGATGATGGGCTTAGCTATTACAACGCCCACCCAACCAGGAAACGTTGCCCACCTCGCTCTCTGATGCACGCTCAGGTGGCTACCGCATGTGGTTCTGTCGGAACAATGTCCGACGTTTCGCTCTACGTGCTGGGGGGGCTTCTTCAGGAACCAAATTGATGTTCACTTCGCACCTCCGATGAGCACGGTTGGCTACGCACGGTGCGAAAGAAGTTCAACATACATGCGTACATATTTAGTTACCGAAGAAGCTTCAGGCACGCAGTGCGCGAAACGTCGGACAAGACGCCGCACAATGTGCGCAACTTATCCGAACACGCATCGGAGAAGAGCTACGTCAGTACAGCCGCGACAACCTTCTCAGTACACTTGTCTCTATCAAGGCGGGACGCACACGCCCATAAACCCCTTTGAAACACGCCACACAATTGACCCAAGACCAATGCCTAGCCCCCTATAGTTTTTGGGCTTGAGTCGAAACCACAGTATTTCCTTTCTAAAAACATGTTTTCCTCTCGATGTATATACATTTTTTTTATAACCACTCGCGATTAGCAGTGAAAAATTCAGAGGCTCCCTTAATCGGCTGACGTGGCAGCTTGCCCACCGTTGCTGTGAAGAAAGAATCGGCCACAGCAACAATGAGAAATTTACAGCCAGTTTCAATCCACTGCTGGATGAATTGCTCCCCCTGGTGCCGTTTCGGTCAAGGGGCTTTTCGCCCATACTTCACCGCGATGGTCAGTGGGGGCACCAGCACTGGTTAGAGAAATTGCCCCGAGTAAGAACCGATGGCTGAACGTTGGACCAACGTTTGGATCAACGATCTCGTGCCACGTGCCAACGTTAGCCCCACGTTGGCATGTTGACTGGAAATCAGTGTTCGTTGTTACCCATGACTGGGAATTAAACTCAGGTCGACTATGATTATATTGTCGTTTGACGATGTTTAAGCGGATTGAACATTGCCACCGTGCCTGCCAAGTCGCCGGGCTCCGTGCGTGTATACGCCGCGTGTTCTGCAGCAGCCATTAATCACGAGCTGTGTGCCGTGCGTGTGACGGACACGACTGGGCGTTGGAACAGCTGTTTGGGCAATCAAGGGCAGTGAAACTAAATCCTTCCAATCCATCAATCAATATTTTAACGCATACATACAAACCCAACAGTGCCACGTATAAATGCACTCGCAAAGGTGTATTGACAGTTTGACAAACACGTAATAAGGGAGTATGGTGTACTCTTAAGGTCGTGGCAGATGTATCGCAGCACCAGATTGCTGAGTGGTGGCGTCAGAGCGGTGGGAACGGGATGTTTATAATATAAAGCTGAAGTCTCTTTTCATTTGAAAATGTTCCTGGAATGTGTCAAACTCACGTGGAGATGTCTGTTTGTTTTGGGCCAGACTCTCCAACATCTACTCCACAAACCCTTCACATCCTCTTTCACCACTTGGAAACCACCTCTTTTCTACGCCTGCGCCTCTTGTCTCTTGCGCCGATGCGTCCATGCCCTTCACCATCTGGTGTTGTTATTTTTCTCTCCCATGACGACATGTCCGAGCCATCTGAGTCGACTTGTTTTCGTCAGGTTGTCTCAGAATCAGAATCTGGAGAAATCCGATGAGCTATGAAGCTCTTTTTCACAGCTGTCCAGTAGGGGAGGCTCAGAAAGTTACAATAACAAACAATATAAAAAAATATCGGAGTGCAAAGGTATAGAAAAGGAAAGCAGATCACCAAAAAAAACTAGATAAAGTATATAAGTTAAAATTAAATAAGTACACCGATTCCCAAGTTTGGGCAAGGCAGCAAAGCAACAGAAAACACAATCCCAGGCCACACCAAGACAACACACAGTCCCTCAATAAAATTGCCCATTAAAACGGAATTATAGATACATGGGTGAGGATGAGAGCTACAAATTACATTGGCAAATGCAGTTGTATCAAGCACCAATCTTCTGCTTGAGGATATCTTCTCGAAGGAAGATTCACGACGTTAAGGAGGAAGAGGAGGAGACAAGGTTGTCCCAAAACGTTGGTGCTGCAACGGCAAAGGCTTGGTCACCCATTCCTATTTGATGTTCTCAGAAGCATAGCACTAAATCTTAACTTAAATCTTTCGTGACTGCAGGAATTCATATTCTTTGGGTTTTTCGGTAAAGTCACGTAAAAAGGTTCAAAGAAAATAACAAAAAAATCCTGATGACGGCCACTTGCGTTGCGATTGAAACGTCGTTTTTAGTTTTTTTTGTTATTTTCTTTGAACCTATCTACGTGACTTTACCTAAAGACCCAAAGAATAAGCGTAGGACTCTTTGCTTTTTTATCGCCGCTTCATTCAGGGGGCGATGTAGTTGGGGTGGGACGGGCAGTGCCCTGGTTCAAATATATTGGTGTTGGGGAGAGGGGGGATGCCTGATTGAGCCATGTGGGTGCCACGTTGGCAAGATGTTAACTACCTCGTGTACAGAAGGTCTTGGGTTCGATCCCAACCCTGTAAGCCTGCTGTATATTTGGAGTTTGCGCGTTCTCCCCGTGGTCATGTGGATTTCTCCAGGTCCTCCAATTTTTCCCTCCACATTTAGAAACATAGTTTTTTGAGTGCTTGATTGCTATAATTTTACAAATGACAAGCCACTTCGTTGAGCTATTATTTGTGGCCAGGTCGCTTCTGAAAGAGAGCTAAAAACTAATTGGGACCTTACCTGATAAAATAAAAGTTTTTTTACGTGATTAACAATTACTGCCCCCTAGTGTGGATAAGAAGTCACTGGAAAAATATTTCAGAAGCAGATCTGTGATATCTGTTTTCGTGGGAACGCTGTCGAACGTGGGGTGACGTTCCATTGCTTTCATTACATGACACCAATAGCACGATCGGAAAATAATTGGGAAACGGTTGGAGAGACGAAACACTGAACAAACAACTTCAAACCCCCACCGTGAATTGTAATGCACACCTCTGCTGTGGTAGAGTTCCGAATGAGTTCTTCCGCCTCATACAATGAGGCTGATAGCTATGTCGGGAATATTAGCGCGGTTTGCTACGTACGGTGTGAAAGAAGCTCAAACACACATACACGCTGTATGCATGCCGCAAATTTTGGGGAGAAAATCCGATTGCATTGTAAAAGTAAGGTGGAGCCAAAGTGCGGATAACCAGAGAGGCGCAGCGGCATGCATGAGCACCATCTCGTGACGTACGATTTTTGTTTCTTCTTCTACAGATGGAGTCGATGTGAAAGGCATGCAGGGTATAATTTGTCTGTCCGGTGTGCGCCGCTTTCGCTCGTGTGCCACTTTGTGTCAGTTTTATGGCTTTGCCGGCGGAGATGAACACTTTCCTGTGATTTATTGTTAATTAAAGTTGATGAGAGAAGCCGTGTGTGCGTGCGTGGCACGTGCCACCATTCCTTCACGTGACCGTCTAATTGGGCAATTGCCAGTTATGAAATGTGGAGAGCCTTGTTGACTGTGCCTTGTAACGTTGCAACCAACCGCTGGCAGACATTCAGGGCCCAATTCGCACGCTTCTCCTTAACTGTCTGATTCTGGGTGAAAATCCACCAATTTATCCATCAACCAACAGTGCAGCGGCAATTGGCCAAGGAGTTGTGTGTTTGCCAAGTTTAATCGAAATGTGAATCTGACCATAACTAAGCATCATTTTTTATATGGACAGACATATTTGGTCGCATCGTGGCCATTGAAGTTCTACCGCTGTCTTCAGTACCGTCAGTATAGATTAGCATCACCACCGATTGCTTAAATGGCTGCACTTTACGTTGACCTTTGACATCTGTAAGTGCAATAAATTTGCGTTTAAACCAAAGCACTTGGGTGGGAGCGGTGACGCAGTGGTTCATGCTTCACGTACTGCTCCAGGAACCCCGTGAACCTGGCAACTTTAGTTTAAATTCCCAGCCGTGGCTAACATCAGTAGCGAGTGATATCTGAATAAGGCGAGGGCCCCCTCCCACTTCACGAAGCCAGCACTCATCAGCACGTGGTGACGTACGCAGGGCTGGAAATGTGAATAAATGACTGGGGGAACTCATAAATTATCCCCCCCCACCATCCCCAACTAGATCTGGGTAGGAGGAGAAAAAAAGAGGAGCTTCGCTCCGTGTGTGGGTATGACTGTGTCTGTTGGTTTTTGTGCACGTGTCTGTGGGGGTCTCTGTGCGTGTCTGTTGGTCTCTGCGCGTGTGTGTGGGTCGCTGGTCGCGTCTGTGGGTCTCTGAGCATGTCTGTGGGTTTCTGTGCGTGTCTGTGGGTCTCTGCACGTGTGTGTGGGTCTCTGCGCGTGTGTGTGGGTCGCTGGTCGCGTCTGTGGGTCTCTGAGCATGTCTGTGGGTTTCTGTGTGTGTCTGTGGGTCTCTGCGCGTGTGTGTGGGTCGCTGGTCGCGTCTGTGGGTCTCTGAGCATGTCTGTGGGTTTCTGTGCGTGTCTGTGGGTCTCTGTGCGTGTCTGTGGGTCTCTGTGCGTGTGTGTGGGTCGCTGGGCGCGTCTGTGGGTCTCTGTGCGTGTCTGTGGTTCTCTGCGTGTCTGTGAGTTTCTGTGCGTGTCTGTGGGCGCTTGGAACGTCTGTGGGTCTATGAGCGTGTCTGTGGGTTTCTGTGCTTGTCTGTTGGTCTCTCTGTTAGTCAAAGGGTCTATCTGTTAGTCAAGGGGTCTATCTGTGAGTAAAAACACAAGATACACCCTTGATTCCTTCCGGAATTCAAATTTTCACTCCCACCACGGTGTTTCAGGGTGTTCCAGACCATTTCCACCACTGGACGTATGGTCACACAACCACTTTGACCAATATGGCATGGGGAGCCCTTTACTCCAGCAGTGGATTGACAAAGGGCTGTAAATTATTGCTGGATGAATATTTTACGAAAGGGCATCACAGCTGCCCATTGAGTCGTAAACCAGGCAGCGGCGCATTCATTCAATGCATTGCAAGGTTAATACAATTGCACTCTACCCGTAATATTATACCTTATTCCGGAGATTGTGAATGTATTTTTGAAGCCACGTTAAATGATCACATCGTGGAAATGATTTCAAAATCCAAATACAAAAAAGGATTAAAATATGTTCCTTAAAAAAGGAATGCGAAAGTTTTTAATCCAAAACTTAATCCCTACCTGATTGGTACGTGAGCTGTATCACAGAACAGAAAATCACTCTACACGCAACGCAAAACTCAACACATTCGTCAATATCATGGCCTTCTGTTTAGGCCACAGTGTTATAGACGAATTTGTTGAATTGTTTTTATTATTAATTCTACTACTGCCAATCCAGCATCACCAAATCGGTGTCAAATTGTATATATATAAAAATTACTGTCTTGCAAAGATAATCACAAAGTACATAAACTACAGTAACTGTAATGGACATGGAAGCTGAGTGTACTGTTACAGTACTATACTTCGTAATTCATACGGTACCGACGGAGGGGGAGGGGGGGAATGGTGGCGCAGTGGTTAGTGCACCTCACCACGAACCTGAACACCTCAGTCCAATTCCTGGCCACCACTGACACCGTTGCAGAGTGATATCTGAACCAGTTCGGGAGCCTCCCTTCACCGACCTGCACTTACCACCACATTTTTGTAGGGCCAAACAAACCCCCACGACCATCGCTATACATAAATACATTGTGATTAAAGGACCGAACATCGTTTTATCGTTGCAATATTCAGAGCAATGCACTGGAGGCTGGGAACAATGTATTCGTGTAGGCCTACAATCCCGCCATATATGTTGTGGCCGTCGTTTGTGAGTAAGCGCATTCTGCCTGCAGAAATCAATGTTCTTCCTCGCGGTTCGGTCTGAAACCGTCTAAAAAAAAAGGCTCGAAATCACAGTGCCACACATCCTGTGTATTCTTGAAAGCGTGTTCAAGTGGCGTCATAATCGGTACAGTACGCACACACATTAGATGCAAAGCTTTAAATTGTCCGTTCCATTCAAAGTGCCTCCTGCCGGTTTGACCGGACAAATCCCAACAGGGCTTGCGATGAGCGTGCAAGGGTTTAACGTGGGGATGAGCGCGGTTGAGACGGTAACTGCGCTGTTGTGGTTTTAACCAACAGAAAATGTAGTCAAGGGCAGCACTCACACGTTTCGAATACGGACAGTCCTCGTCTTATGAATCCAATTCGTTCCCGAGACCCGTTCGTAAGTCGAACCGCTCGTAAGTCGGTGACTTCTGCCTGTACGTGTCTAATGCGAGTACTTGGCAGGAACGCCTCGGCGAGCCGGACTAACGGGGGGGGGGGGGGGGTATAACTGGTCAGAGTGACTTTACTATCCTCCTCCATAGGAGGCCAATTACTTGGTGCGCTGATTGGGGGATGTGTTTCTTTAATTGTTTCAGGGTTTCCCTTACAAATAGAAATGCACTGGTGGGTCTTCATGTGGTTAAGTAAAGAATTCCCACGACCCAGTTAGCATGGAACGTTGGGTCAACGTTGGCCCAACGTTGAACGGTTCCAACCACAATGACAACGTAGCCCCCAACGTTGCATGTTTACTGCGTACCGAGTGTACTTGCCTAAACAAAGCACCTACCTACCTATGTGCCTGCCCACTTTACCTGAGGGTTTTAAGTGAATACTGCCATGGGGTTTTTTTTTGTTTGCAGGGAGAGTGCCGGTTCAGTGGGCACAGTCACGGCTAAAATCAGTGGCGGAGTAAAATCCCAACGGGTTATCCTGGCCACCCCTCTCTGACCACCAACCTATACCGTCCAACGTGGTGAAGTATGTTTCGATTTAAAGCTTTCGTGACTGCAGGCATTCATCTTCTTGGTTCTTTCGGTAAAGTCACGTAGAATGGAAATAATAAAATAATAAAAATAAAACATAATAAAATAATTCTCACGACGTTTCGGCCAAAACGCAAGCAGCCGTCCTCAGGTGGAGAACAGGTCTGTGTCCGAAACGTCGTGAGAATGTATTTGATTATGTTTTATTTTTTATTATTTTATTATTTCCATTCTACGTGACTTTACCGAAAGAACCAAGAAGAGTGGTGAAGTATGGTCAAACAATCCGCATGACTGACCTGGCATGGGGAGGCCTTCCTCCAGCAGTTTTTTTTTTTAACAAGGATCAGTGCTTACGGTGATTTATTGTCTGGACTGCCAAGTCGCCCTCTGTGTGTATGTACGTTGAGCGATATGTATTTGTCAAGAACCCAGTTGAATTTGCGAAGGGCATCATATGTTCTGAGTTTATTTATAGCCTGTCCTGGTGCCGCTAGCCCTATCTCTGCTTGGCGGCTGGGGTTGATGGATCACTTGATGATTGCATCCGCGTTGACGGTCATAACAGCGCGCCGCTGCCTCTTCACGGTCGAGTTGGGGCCGTGGGGTAAGTGGTTAGTGGCCTGAGGTCGTGGCCTGACGGCTAGAGAGGAGAGAACATTGTGAATATTTATATGCATTAAATATATTCAGACCTGGTAAATATGCTTACATATTATTATAATTATATTACGTAAATGCTCGACATTCGTGGGTTTTTTTTTTATATCGGGCATTGAATGTGTACTGGTAGTACAGTATGCAACTTTCCAGGCACTGACGTGGTGAATCACTCTTTATATTGAAATTTAAACAAGATCATAAATTGTACCTCTTAACACTAAGTAAGCATTACCATCTGGCAGTTCACCAAGCACTGGTTCAAGAAAGCCTGACTGGTAATCAGGCACCAGATGTTGCAACTGGCCCAGAGTTTTCCTGCGTTGAACCTATGCTACTGATATAATGCACCCCCAGAAGAAGATTTCTATAATTTAATCATTCCTGGTTTTTTTCCCCCATGCAATGAACTGGAGACATTCTATGTTGCTGTAATTCATTGCATAATTAATTTAATTGCCTCCCATGATGTGGTATTCTCCAAACCGATTATCTTCCACAAAAACACATGCGTGCAGATGACACACATTCTACTGTATCTGTACCACCGTAGAACTCTACTTATCCGCAGTAATGTGGGGCAAGATACATCACGGATCCTTTTATCTGCAACTTTACAACACCTATTAGTGGGAAAGTCACGGGTAATAGGATGAATGTGCCAATTAACTCTTATTATCTGCGACAAAGAATGTGCATAATAGGAGGCCCTTCCACAAAGCAGGATACTATAAATATGATTGTAGATAATGCTGTAAGAGTTTTCGCAGACCCTACAGCTATCACAGATAATAGGACCTGCCGGCACAAGGCTTCGCGCATAATATAACTTTTCATATTTATCAGAGGTGGTGGCAAAGAGCGTAAACAAGCCTTTTAAGTGCCTTTTCCCTTCGCAGCGACCTGCTGACGGTAAACGCTCGCGAATCCTGGAAAGTGAGAATCCTTTACCTCGGTTAAACTAGTGCCATCTGCACAACGGCTCCAAGTTTCAAAAGGACCACACTGAGCCATCGGTGACAATCGTAGGCTATTTTGGCAGGGTGCAGCCACATTATGGAAGGCTGTTGAGATTTTTTTAATTTTTAAAGGCACATCGTTCTAATGACTTGCGATTCCTGGAAGAGAAAACAATGTCCTTGGCTCCGCATTTATTTATTCACGACTATAACAGCCCTTGTTAAATGGGATGTGTGACAACCGTTGTAATGGCACATTTATTTGCCTCTTAATTGTTTAAAACCCAGCACGTCAGATGGGCAGTATGTTTTGCAAAATTGTGCACATTGTAAATTGCGCTGTATGCTTATTGCACAATTGCCGTGACACTGTAGTTAAACCTCCGAAACTTCACCACCAACTCACACTCACCAGCGTGATGAAGTATGGCCAACTCACCGTCATTGCCGACATAGCATTGCGGAGGCCTTCATCAAACACGAGATAGACAGATGGCGACATGTTTTATATAATTTATCACAGTATAGTTATGCAACTTAAAGGTGCCTTTTGTCCATGAAGAATCAGGTTAGCCATATTGTCCAGACCTTCTTCAAATTTCTCCCCTTAAAGTTTTATAATTCACCCCTCCTCCCATCCCCCCTTCTAATTCCTGCCCCCTTTGCCACCCATCATGTATGTATGTTGAACTCATTTAGCACCTTACGTAACAAATCTTATTTTAATTGCAGGTATTGTGTTCCATACACGTGTCAGTTTTGGCAACGTCTTCAAATTGAACCAACCATGTTTTCAATAAGCCTGACTTTCTGGTGCTGCGGCACGAGTTGTGGAATATTGTCTCCCTGCATGTTGTGTACGCTACAGCCTCACTCCTCATCCTCAATCATTCCACGGCGGCACGCTTTCTCGATCTTTCTCACTGCGCACACCAAACCAAAAACAATTACAACTGTGCACGTGTAGTGGATGTCACTACACACGCATAACCAAGCGAGTTGGGAGGGCCGGGGGTGGTGGCTGACGGCTGTCTGCTTCCGTACAGCACCGCGAAACCCGTGGAGAGGGGAGGGCAGGAGGTGGGGGGTGGGGGATGGATTGCTCACTGAACAGCACGGAGGAGAGTTTGTCTGTCCTAGCTTGCGAACAGTGAAGTCCTCTCCCTTTGTGGGAATTCCGGCAGTACCACGGTATGCCAGGAACTTTGCCACAGTGGCACACTGGTCGCGAAGCGCTGCACTTCAGAAGCGTAGGAGTATTAACCACACATTTCCCAATACATAGCGGCCTACCGATCGATCGATCGATCGATCGATCGACTGAACTGCACTGTACCAATTTACACTCAAAAGTGGGGGGGATTTAAGGAATATATATTTAACTAATAATTTACACAGTAAGCATTCAAATACATCTTATTTCATTTTGAATGCAATTTTATGTATCTCCTATTGCGAACCCACACCATGGCCTGGAACCCATTCTCCTGATACTTAATTGCAGGAAGCAATTTGGATCCATCTTTCCATAACCTTGTTTATCCAGTAAGGGGACGTCCATAAATGACGTCACGCGATTTTGGACGATTTTTGACCCACCCCCCCCTTCGTCACACGGCGTCACAAAAAGTCAGACCCCCTTCAAATATGACGTCACAAAGCTCTGCTTCAAATCGCTTTAAACTATTGTCATTGTGGTGCGTGTTCAATGTAGCGCTGCACTCTGATGTTGTCGGAGAAAACGTTTATTAAAAAGGCTATTTAATTAAGTAGAAGGTGTTGTCTATATTTATTTAAAGTTGCGCATTTTGATGTGACGTCACATTTCTCAACCCCCCCCCCCCCCCCATCGTCACACATCGTCACAAATATCTGGCCCCACCGCCCCCAGGTGCGTGACGTCATTTATGGACGGCCCCTAAGATGTTGCTATAGTCTGAGTACTAGATTCACAAGAAGAGGTATATAAATTCAAATCCCGATTTGGGCAGGTGGTCAAGGCTGTTGGGTGGACTTTGCCCATCATCACTACGAGATCCATATAATTAGTAGCACAATGTATGGATGGATGTTGAACTTCTTTCGCACCTTACGTAGCCAACCGTGCAAATCGAAAGTGCGGTGGAAGGACAACAAAATAAACATAAAAAGTTTTCAGTGTTGATTTAAAAGTGCATAGGTTTAGTGGCTTCCCCATATCGGCAAGGAAGAGCGTTCCAGACGGCCGCAGAAGCACACCCGAAAGCGCGCAATGCGGTGACACGTCTTTGTTCAATAGCAAGCCAAATGCCGCCACCACCGCTGCGAGGATGACCGGAGTTCGCGGTGATGATTTACGTTCCTTGACGATATCACCAAAGGCATTGCAGTTCATTTGTGGCGGGCACTTTTTGCACGGTACGTACTCAACCGTGCTCACTGGAGGTGCGGTGTCAAATTGTTTGAATTTCCGCTGCTGGTTCAGGGGTCTCTCGGTGGAGACGACCACCACCTCTGGCTTGACTCAAGGTCTCGGTGGGCTGCACAAAGTTAAGAAAGGGGGAATGGAAACCCGGCCACCTTTGTCCCTCCAGTGCCAGGTGGCACGGTGTTTTCACCGTCTAACCTGGCGTGACCTGCAGCGGATTTTCGTATGTTTCGATTGAGGCTCGCCTGTGTGTGTGTACGTGTTCATTTGCTGGAGCACGACTTTAATTGCGCTCGAGCGTGGAGCTTTACCTTTTGTTGTTGTTCCATTGTACAGGATGATCACGTTCCTTCATCCGCATTTGTTCCTGTCAAATACAAGTGGCCCTTTATTGTTTCAATGCGCAGAAGTCCATCACGTTAAAAATATATATATATTACCACTTCATAGTGCTTATTGGCGCTAATGAACATTAAGCTGACGTTCCAATGAAGTGCTCCCTTTTTTTTATTCAACTCAAGGCCGTAATTATGATAACACATCCCCCCAATATTCAAATATGCTCAAAATGTCCCCCCAAATATATTGTTATAAAAAAAATTTGCTATGCTATGTACATTAAAACAACAATTTGCTAAACCTTGGCCACAATATCTGGACTTGTCTTCATGTAAATCAATGCATAGATTTCTGTTCATATGATTGTGGTTATGGTTGTACTTTATTAATCCCTAATCTCTGCTATTACATACAATGAAACAAGAAATGGTAAAAAAGTTAAATCAGAGCAATGTAATACAATAACATTATTAGACATTATTGTAAAAAATAAATAAAAAGTCCATCCCAATGTGTTAGTGAATGTTTTAATATTTTAGGCAGGAAATTAGTTTTAAAATTTAGATATTTTTCTGGGTTGGGGCCCCCAGACCCCCTGGAAGATTTGGTCCCCCCCAATGTTGACTCCATGGCTACGGCCTTGATTCAACTTGAATTATTTTGTTTCCAATTAGCATTATGATTCCGCAGTGATTTTCCTTTTGTCTTCATGTGCTACAACTACAGTTTGGATGTTAATCGGACATCAAAATCAGAATCTTTATATATCCTGCAGAAATCCGACGAGCTAAATAACAATTTTTTTACAGATGTGCAGTAAATCATCGAATATGATTGGCCTCCGGTCACCTGGAATATGTCGGTGCGTGCCTCCTTGAAAGCAATATTCTACTTAGATTGATGGATTAATAAATTTAATTTTACCAAGTGAGAACTCATTGGGTTATTCTTTGGTTCTTTCGGTAAAGTCACGTATCAAGATAAAATAATAAATAAAATAATATACTAATATTTTATTTCAAGATAAAATAATAAATAAAATAAAATACTAGTATTTTTATTTATTATTTTATCTTGATACGTGACTTTACCGAAAGAACCAAATAATAATTCCTGCAGTCACGAAAGCTCCAAATTAAGTTTGAACTCATTGGGTCTTCAAGTTTCCTTTTCAACGGAGATACCTGTGTGAGCGAATGACACCCAGCGTGGTAATACAATGCAAGTTTAACACACCGAGCTAAACTCTAATGCTGGAACAGAGAAGGTAATTGCACAACAATCAATGTCTGAAAATAATGAGCATCAGACAATATTGAAAACAAAGCAACACACAATAAGTTGATTAAAGATAGAAACTGATTACACGCATTCGTACTCAGAATTTATAAGCAGTGAATCGTTTTTTTTGTTGTTGTACCTTATAAACGGTGAATGGATGCAAGTTGCAGAAGATAGGCCACATAGTTCCAGTACTCTTTGGGGTTTTTTCGGTAAAGTCACGTAGGTAAAAAATGTAATAAATGAAAACAACTAAATTAAATCACGACGTTTCGGGCGCAATACACAAGCGTCCTTCTTTGTTGCGCCCGAAACGTCGTGATTTAATTTAGTTGTTTTCATTTTTTTTACCTACGTGACTTTACCGAAAAAAACGCAAAGAGTATGAATCCTTGCGGTCACGAAAGCTTCAAATCTAGAACACATTGGTCCAGGTTTGAGGAGTACCATGACTGAAGGAATAATGATCGGTACAAGACAAAGGAATTGTGCAGCTCTTCGTGGGCTGTGCCATGAGTCATTACACAGAATAACAACATTGTGTTTGACATTTCAAGCCATCTCCTTGTGTACACAGCGCTCGTGTTTTATTGCAGTTTGCAATGTAGCAGTTTCCTTTGATGTTTTACACGTGTTTTTCTTTTCAGTCGCACATATTTGAAATACGTTCTGTATGTATGTTTGTTGAACTTCGTTCGCACCGTACGTAGCCAACTGTGCTAATCGGAGGTGATGGGGAAGGACAACACAACTGCATGCATAATATCATCATCATCTTCATCATCAATTTAAACGCCTGTTCTGCGATACAATGTCATGTGTAATTCGCTTTAGTGGCAAGTTTCTGACTACACGCAAATAGCCTTCAGGTTATAATCCAAGAATCCAGCAACTTCTTCTGCCTATTAGACACCGAGTAATGTAAAGTTTGACTTTGCAATGGGCGGCACGTCAGCAAAAGGTTCAGAATGGCGAACACGTGTGTGCCATTAAGTGGGTTAGCCTTCAGCACTTGAAACAACTCAATAGTCCGAAGCTGGATTATCAGGAGCAATGAGGGAGGGGTGGGCTGGACAAACAATAACACGGATGAAACACAAAAAAACACGTAAATTAGGCCATGGGAGGTGTGTATCGTTTACCTAGGATGGGGTGGAATAGCACAATGTGCAGTCTGTTTGTATTGCTACTTGAAGCCATCGCCTGGTTTACTTTTCGACCTATTTGCAGCTCATGTGGCACTGAGTCACCAACCCTCACTGAGTGCGGAAAGATAATTATTAAACGAAAAAAACCCGCAACCACATTCGTCAATAGCGCTGTGGTGTTAACGTGTAAAATATATAATAAGCGACGTTTTGGGCAAATGGCACTACTTGTTCATGGCACGTTAATATTTCTAAAGCCATTGCCATATTCATAAAGGCCCATTGTCATAGTTGTAAATATTTACGTGCAATGAGGAATTGCCCAAAACGTCACCAATTGTATAGGGTGCCGCAGTTGCGAGATGTTCACTACCTCACCTGGTATACGGGAGCCTGTGGATTCCATCCCAACTCTGACGCCTGTATATTTGGAATTGTGCATGTTCTCCCCGTGGTCGTGATGATTTTTCTTCGGGTCCTCCGGGTTTTCCCTCCGCATTCAGAAATGTGCATTTAGAGTATTTGGCTGCTATAGATTTGTACATGATAAACCACTTCATTGCGCTTTCATTTGTGGCTAGGTGGCTTCTGAAAAATAGATATATAGCTCTGTGGGCCTTACCTGGTGAAACATATACGTATAAGGTAGTGTTATTGACGATTGTGTTGAGTTTATTTATCGTGATTCTGCACCACTGCCAATGCAGCGTCACCAAATACATACAGTATTTTAAAAGCCAGCATTTCTGTAATATATTATCATTTTCACAAGCAATGGTTAATTCGCAACCAAGAAGGCTACTTAGCCATAATCAAGAGATAAGGGAGTTAACTGGAGTCTGACACTGTTGTGTTTCTATATTTTAATGGCACTGAACATAATGCAAGTAGTGAGAATACAAACAATGATTATTGGTGATCACAGGACACATCCACAGGTGACATATCTGATGGACCATTCAAAGGCTTGGAAAATGTTTCTTTAAAATGTGTTTTTCATTCGTGGCTTACTCTAACGTCTCAGCGTTATACAGTAAAAAAACATGAAAACATAAATAATCTATTTTTCTGCGAGAGGTTACTGCTTTTATATATATGGGTCCACTCTTATGAAATATTTTCAAAAGAATTTGCCTCCAAATGTAAATGTGTGTCATCTGAATATTTGCTGTAATCAAAAACCTCTGCTTGGTTCCTCCAATCCATGTCACAGATCCGTCGCAAGGAGTGCTCGGTTGCGTTAATGAGAAAATACAGACCTGTTTGTTTTAAGGATCCTGTTACTTTTCCATTGTGCGACTCTACACTTAAGTGTGTTGGTGGCAGCCGCTTCATTTCGTTATTTAATTAAAGCCACAAACAGAAATCATCACGTAATATCGGCGGCGCAGCTGTGCAAATGGCATCAAATGTGAAAAAGCGCATGGCAAGTGTAGTGTAATACAAATGACAACATATCGTAATGCGGCGATGTTAAGCTTCGCGGTGCATTGCGATTACCTGTGTTTGCTCACCGAATTGTCTGTCTTCAAAACCCGTGCCCGCTGTTCAAGGCTGGCTGAGGATGTGTGCCGTTAGGATTCATCATGCAAGGGGTACTCCGTAATGTTGAGATGCACATTGTTGGCTCTTGTGCGTGTGTGTGTGTGTTGGGTTAGGGGCTAGAGAGTGGTGGATGCAGCGGTAATGATCAGGTGAGGAAGTCGTGATGAACGGGCGCGACATTTGATCTTCAACAGTAAAGAAGCTTGGGTTCATGATGGACACGGGACAAGCAAATATCAACAGTCGTAGTTATTTACAGAAGGATATCGGATTCGTGTGTGTTTTTGTAATAATTTCCATTGCTTAATACTGTTTCTGGTGGTGGCTTGGGGTGCCCTTAAGCCAGCAGTGGATTGAACACGGCAGCTTCTGCTTTTGATTAATTAATTAATTATTTCCCAGTATTTAAATATCAAATTGGATAAAATCATCATCGTCATATTACATTTTCTTTCACTGTTGAATGAGCAAGCTCTGTTCCCTCTCCTGATTAGTGTCTCCACTGCAGTTGAACGCAGCTGGAAACCACATCTCATCATTCATGCACCATCATTCCATTGCTCTGTCTCCCCTTTGGTTACCCTTTCTTTCTTGGTTGTCATTCCGGCCCTGGTTTTATTTTTATCCATCAATCGACATCGTTACCTCGTGACACGTCCTGCTCAGGTCAACTCGGTTTTTTTCCCCCCCTCAACAGTTTGGAGTTTATTTCTGTTCTAATCCTGCCCTTTGTTCTCTTTCGTGTTATTTCAAGCATGTTTCTTTTCATGAAGACTTGTTTGCTTTTCAGCTTTCGTACTACTATATTCGTCATGTATCATAGTTCCAATTTATGTTTTTTTTAAATGTGCTCTTTTGGCGAGTGTGATTTAATCTTGAACTTAAATAGCAGTATTTTATGTGAGTGCCTTTTTTATTTAATTTAAGCATTGATGGGGGAAAAATATAACATGAACAGAATTTTGCTAACAATCAGACTGTTTTTGAGACTATTAGTGAACAAAGACTACCGGTAACTGAGTAGTGTTGTAATAAAAACTGAGGTTTCTCTTTCCAAGAGTGAAAAGGAGACCACATTTCAGCATTGGTGGCTGAGGTTACGTTTGCAATGAGTAAAAGTGTTTAGAAATGAGGGAAAGCTATGACCAGCAGAGGTGGGACAAAGTCATTGTTATGCAAGTCCAAGTCGAGTCGCAAGTCATCAAATTCATGACTCGAGTCTGACTCGAGTCCAAGTCACATGACTCGAGTCCACATCTCATAGGTGGGACAAAGTCATTGTTATGCAAGTCCAAGTCGAGTCGCAAGTCATCAAATTCATGACTCGAGTCTGACTCGAGTCCAAGTCACATGACTCGAGTCCACACCTCTGATGACCAGCAACTGTTCTACCCGTGGCTACATCACAGGAAGGGGAGTAGAGTTACTGATATAATGTATGGGGAAATAAAAAGGAGCGGGGGAAAAGAAATAGATGAGAGAAGGAATTGGAAATGAGAGTAAAAGGTTTTAAAAGTAATCGATAAACAGGAACAGAGACTACATGAGGTTCCTTCATGATGTATTTACATATATTGAACTTCTTTTGCACCCAATGGAGGTGCGGGGAAGGTAAAAATATGAAACACAAAAAGCAGTTATATATTAAAAAAAAAGTTAAAATATAGATTTAAAAGTGCACAGAACAGAGTCTGTTTTGACAGAGGGTGGCAGGGAGAGGGGAGGGATTAGTGGTGGGAGTGGCCACACAGAAGGCACGTGATTTAAGGGAGGCTTGAGCTGATTTAGATATGCAAATGAGGCCACAGCAGTGGCCATTAAATGCACATGGCTGCTATATCAATCACGAAGAAGCAAATTCGCCATTCGTCACCTCCAACACGATGTCCCCCACCCCCTCACTAAAACACTGTTGAGGCTGACATTTTGCTTTTTTGCTCTGGTGAGTTCATGGCAGATGATAATGCCTGAGGCCTTTCCTAAAAAATATTAGCCGCAAAATGAAATGACGTGGCCTGCTGCAAGTGCCAAAAATGGCCGCTCTGTGAAAGAACAGGGATGAAAAATCACGGGGTACGCGTGGCTCCCGTATTGCTTTCCAACATGTGTTTGTCCTCGGATGTATTACTTTTTTTTTTAGAGAACATGCACAGGTTATAGACGTAACTCTTGAGATGGAAGTAAGCGGGCTTTGACAGGACACGTCATCACCAAGACGAGGGCCTCTAGTTCAAAATAACGACCGAGTGGCAGCCAAAGGCGTGAATGCTGCCTGAGGGGTCGTGTACCGGGGAGATGGAGTGATGGAATCAGTGAGCGTGCACGCGTCTGGATGGAGTTCTGCATCGCAGTTATCGTGAGAGATGGAGGAGGGTTGAGGAGGCCTTCGTACAGCAGTGGATTGATCATGGCTAATGACGATGAATAACGGTGAGCATTCCGAGATGATATGATGGCATCACACGGTGTGTTGACCATTGCAAGATGATCTCACGCGTCAGTGATGATGTCACACGTCAGTGCGAGGGACTCTGGTTGGAGGGCCCCACAGCATGGCCCACAATGGCAGGGCAATGAGGACAAAGAGAAAAGGGGAAGGATAGAAGGTTAGCAGGGAGGAGATATCACGTATAATGTATGTATGTTGAACTTCTTTCGCACCATACGTAGTCAACCGTGCTAATCGGAGGTATGGGGCAAGGACAACAAACGAAACACAACAATCAGTGCTCAAGAAATTCGTTTTCTTCTTCTTGGTTCTTTCGGTAAAGTCACGTAGAAGGGAAATAATAAAATAATAAAAATAAAACATAATAAAATAATTCTCACGACGTTTCGGCCACAACGCAAGCAGCCGTCCTCAGGTGAATCCCTGCAGTCACGAAAGCTTTAAATCGAAATTTAAATTATTTTTCAATTCATATGTAACAGTGCACAGATCAAGTGGCTTCCTAATATCGGAAGAAAGAGCGTTCCAGACGGCCGCAGAAGCGCATCTAAAAGCGTGCGATGCGGTGACCACCGTCTTTATTCGATGACATCATCGCCATGGTAAAAGAGTTTTGTCATTACTGCTGATGTTGATACATTTATAACGGAGTTTTGGACAACTCCTTGATACATTTGGCCAGCTGTCTTTGCTGTGTAATAAAAATGGAATTTAAGTATAAGAATAAGTTTTACCCTTTCTGGCAATAAAACAGGTGTTAAGATTTCGATTTAAAGCTTTCGTGACTGCAGGGATTCATATTCTTGGTTCTTTCGGTGAAGTCACGTAGAAGGGAAATGATAAAATAATAAAAAATAAAACAATAAAATGTTCACGACGTTTCGATTGCAACACAAGCAATCATCATTAGGTGTGAAAACCACAGCAAGATAATTTTCTTGCTTTTTGTTTTTCCCTTCTTCGTGACTTTACCGAAAGAACCAAGAATATAGGTGTTAAGATGTTAAAGCACCAAACTGAAACATTTTGCAAGGAATCGTGTCTGCATTGACCACATGTACTTGTGGTGAACATGCAAACAAAAAACATGCTCTGACAGTATGTGCATTGTCTTTGAAACTGATGGTCCACACCAGAGACAGCTTTCTTTAGAGCCGAATCTCAAACAGTGTTAGACCAGAGGACGCCAAAAGGCGAACAGCACCAAGACAATGCCACTGTACATACAGACGGACAGAGCTAATGCGTTATAACGTTAATAAAAAGAGAACACACACAAGGCTTTAGATAGACAACGAATTGGTAATGATGGCAATAATAGTAATTATGATAATGGAATATGACAATAGTAGCATGAGAAAGCCTTTATCCAGCAGTAGAGATTGGCTGGTACAGCTAAGTACGAGGCTGAGCTTTCATCTGGCTCCTGTGAATGAGATGTATCATTTGCTGCGTACAGTTTATTCGGAACAAATCTCGTTCCAATATGAACGTGCCAGTGAAATCAACACATCATCAGACACGATCAATCCATTCTGGGACGAAGGTATCCCCGATCCGTCGCCGTCCCTCACAATCCTATACGACGTACATATCAATTCAGACACTTGCACACGAGCTGATTTTCACTGCTCCATCTCCACGGGGATGGCCCCATCGGTGTGTTTCTGTTCTGTATGTTGAACTTCTTTCGCACCGTACATAACTCTGTTAATCGGAGGTGCGGGTATAGCGATTAGCGCGCTGCGCTACGAACCCGGCCACCCGGCCTCGATTTACGCTCACGGGCCAACAGCAGTGACGAGTATCTGAACCGGTCCTGGGCGTCCCCTAGGTCGACTCAACCTCAAATGAGTACCTGGTGCGATGGCCGTGTGTGGTGCCGGCCTCCCACCCCGAGGTGCGCGGTGCCGGCCTTCATAGGGACCGTCCATAAATGACGTCACGCGATTTTTGACCTCCCCACCCCTCGTCACACGGCGTCACAAAAAGTCAGACCCCCCCTCAAATATGACATCACAAAGCTCAGCCCCCCCCAAATAAAACATGCTTCAAATCGCTTTAAACTATTGTCATTGTAGTGCGTATTTAATGTGGCGCTGCACTCTGATGTTGTAGGAGAAAACATTTATTAAAAAGTCTATTTAATTAAGAAGAACGTGTTGTCTATATCTATTTAAAGTTACGCATTTTGATGTGACGTCACATTTCTCAACCCCCCCCCCCCACGTCACACATCGTCACAAAGGTCTGACCCCCCCCCCCAGGTGCGTGACGTCATTTATGGACGGCCCCATAGCCGCTCGCGAACAGCACTTGCCCCAATAGTGGTGGGCGGTGGGGGTTCATTTGTCTTTGTTTGTGTGTATTCGTGAATAAGTGCGCGAGGTGAACGTGCTATTGTTTTGTGTTTACCAGAGGTGTGGACTCGAGTCATGTGACTTGGACTCGAGTCAGACTCGAGTCATGAATTTGATGACTTGCGACTCGACTTGGACTTGCATAACAATGACTTTGTCCCACCTCTGGTGTTTACTATGAAGAATGCGCTCCACACCTCCAGCGCATTGATTTCCCAGCGAGGCAGCTGCCTGGCAGCACTCGCGAGCTGCTCGCTTGCCGATTACGACAACGGTGCTCGTTCCGGAAGCTGTCGTCATGGCAACCTCATCTCTGCTCCCCCCCACCCACCACCACCCCGTTGCCCCCCACCCCACAACCCCTCCCCCACCCACCACCACCCCGTTGCCCCCCACCCCACAACCCCTCCCCCCACCCACCACCACCCCGTTGCCCCCCACCCCACAACCCCTCCCCCACCCACCACCACCCCGTTGCCCCCCACCCCGAAACCCCTCCCCCCACCCACCACCACCCCGTTGCCCCCCACCCCACAACCCCTCCCCCACCCACCACCACCCCGTTGCCCCCCACCCCACAACCCCTCCCCCCACCCACCACTACCCCGTTGCCCCCCACCCCACAACCCCTCCCCCACCCACCACCACCCCGTTGCCCCCCACCCCACAACCCCTCCCCCACCCACCACCACCCCGTTGCCCCCCACCCCACAACCCCTCCCCCACCTACCACCACCCCGTTGCCCCCCACCCCACAACCCCTCCCCCCACCCACCACTACCTCGTTGCCCCCCACCCCACAACCCCTCCCCCACTCCTGGGGCCGTCAGCTGATTGTCAGCGGGGCTGGGTGAAAGGGGGCCAGATAAGCTTTGCAAGAAATGCGTGGAAGCAGCCGACACTTTGTTTAGAAACGCATATTAACCGACGCGCAATTTGACCCTTTTTCTTTTGGATTGTTGTAGCGTGCGTCGACATTAGCGGCGCTCAGATTAAATTGGAATAAAAAAAATAGATGACGCTTTTGTCCATGTTGATGCCGGTTTGAATGAGTGCTTCCGAGGATGTCTTTGGGCTTGCTGGTGCGTTGCCTGATGGCTGATTCTGGGCGCTGCTTTGTGTGCTGGGTCACTCCCCAACATCCTGCTGTCCGTGTGTCCTGGTTGCGCGAGGAGTCAATGCTCAACCACCGCAGCACAAGTCTGCCGGCTCCCATCAGATGATAATAATCGTGACGATGACGACGATGCCGACGATGCCTTCACAGTACAGTCATACATACCCCGATGTAATCCTCAACCCAAGGCCGTAGCCATGGAGTCAACATTGGAGGGACCAAATCTTCCAGGGTGTCTGGGGGTCCCAACCCAGAAAAATATCTAAATTTGAAAACTCATTTCCTGCGTAAAATATTAAAAAATTCCCTAACGCATGGGATGGACTTTTCATTTATTTTTGACAATAATGTCTAAGAGTATATTGTATTACATTGCTCTGTTTTTACTTGTTTTTACCATTTCTAGTTTCATTGTATGTAATGGCAGAGATTAGGGATTCATAAAGTACAACCATAACCACAATAATATTAAAATAAATCTATGCATTGATTTATATGAAGATAAGTCCAGATATTGTGGCCAAGGTTTAGCAAATTGTTGTTTTTATTATTTTTAATGCAATATATTGGGGGGGGGGGATATTTTGAGAATATTTGAATATTTGGGGGGATGTGTGTCCCCCAATATATATTATAATTACGGCCTTGCCTCAACCCCACATTCACGTCGCTTTCACAGCATCGTCCGCGCTTTCTCGTTTATCCGTCAAATCTCAGCCTTCGCCTCCGCCCACCCTGTAAATCGCTTTGATTCACGTCGTTCCGATATGTGCCGTGGCACCTTTTAAGGAACGCGCCCCCGACGTAAATCGGGGTATTATTGGACCAGCAATGTGGTTCACGACCTGTTCTGTGAGCATGATCTTGGAATCCAGAGTTGGTTCGGGAAATTTGGAGGTATTTTCTCTTATTCAAATTTTGGATTTGGGCTGTTGTAATGCAAGATGTATCCATCCAAGTGCTAATGACACGCGGTTTTAAGGCTTAACACCAGATGTCAAAGAGAACAATTGGCAGTGAAGTGGCTCATTGGCCATTGGGAATTCCCGGATAATTGTAGTGCTATAATTTTGATGCACAGCGAGAAATGCATTGCGTCACACACAATAGCAACAAAAGCACGCAAAGTGTGCTGCTCACAAACAGCAGCGAAGCACGACATCCCGTCGTTCATTGCGCACGTGTCATGTGATCAGCACGTGTCATGTCATCAGCACGTTGCACGTGCGCTCTTTTAAGTCTAGATTGCAAACTCATTTCTTTACAACTACGTTCTGTTTTGTTGATTGTCCTCCCCCGCACCTCCGATTAGCACGGCTGTGCTACGTACGGTGTGAAAGACATTCTACATACATTGTTCTCAGCCTTGTCCAGACCACCAGCTCAGTAGCTGCATGTGTCTTCCTGCTGCTGTTTGTGAGCACACCTTTGCTTGTGGTTACGAAATCTGTCGTGCTAATTGTTT
Source organism: Lampetra planeri (assembly GCF_965212315.1). Taxonomy (NCBI): domain Eukaryota; kingdom Metazoa; phylum Chordata; class Hyperoartia; order Petromyzontiformes; family Petromyzontidae; genus Lampetra; species Lampetra planeri. The sequence continues at coordinate 5,331,544 of NC_136128.1, read as the reverse complement.
ACAGTCCTGCTGTGATGATTTGTTTTTCTCATCACTTACAGAGAGTGTTGGATTTGAAAAGAAAAAGCTCTAATACAGGAACCCTGTACTTAAGTTTACGTTAACCTGCAGTAATTTGTATTAGCTACAGCTGCTCATGGGTTTAGCACTAAGTATAAGTTAGCGCAGGGGGCACTGAGTAATGTAATGCAGTGTCTTTAAACCTGAGAGGCATTCAGTGGACGGTGCATAACAGCAACATGAATAATGCATGCTGTCTTCTTTCTGCCAGAGTGTATTTGAGTCTCCCAACAAAAAGCCATACGATCTCATACCTGTACGTGATGTGAAAAATACACGTTTGCCTCATCCGGACTGGCCGTTATTTAATCTTGAGTGAAGCAGGTTATTAAACATTCTGTTTTCCCTGGTTCATTAAACACACAGCCGTCATACAAATGTAAAAAAAATAATCCGCCCAACAAGGAGTGCGCGTTATAGTTATATTTGCATTAATCGTTTTGTATTTTTTAGCACAGCAAGGATCCAGGCAGCACTGTGATGAATGACACTATTGTCCTGTTCTGCATTTCAGATAACGCCAAATTTATACTGGATAATAAACCACTGACCGATAAAAATGTGCATTCATTGCCTCGTAGGCGGCAGGATAATATTTCAATACAGTAGCCCTTTGTTTCAATCTTTACCCATAAATGCCTGGCTGAGTCCCAAGACTCGTTTTCTGGAGGATCCTGCTTCATGAAAAGGGGCCTGATTGATTTTTTGGAGTATATTGTATTGTATACCTTTGTGTGTGGGAGGAAATTGGGAGTCCCCAGAGAAATCCAATACATCATGAGGGGGGTGCCCACTCAAGCTTCACAAATATACTGCACGGTAGTTCAGACATCTACTTGCTGTACTGCCGCCTGCCGGGCATCTCATTGCCTCGGCTGTGACTTTTGCACGTCATGGTGGCATCTCTGTATGATCCATCAACCCCCAACTTAAAGCCATTCAGTGTATTTTGGGAAATGCCAATGCGCCATTTTGTCGATTAAAATATGTTTTACACTCGGGATAACGTGCGTTAAATTGTGCGTGTTGAGAAGACATCATTTACAATTTACGCATATTGCTCTATATGCTAAAACGATAATATATGCTGTTACATTTAGGCCAATGGTGCAAAAGAGACATCCTGAGTGAGAAACAATGCCAAGTGTGGGAAATGAGACTTCACAATCATCTGGGAAAAAAAAATATTTAATCAAATCTCGACAAGGAATCACGCTGCTCACAAATGTCAACACAAGTGGCCAACTCGCATTACTGTTACTGTAAATGTTAATGTTGAACAGTTATGCGTGTTCATGAAATTAATGGGGTATATACATACGATGCATTAAAAGCCATACCGTGTTAAATGTTGATGGTATAGAACGCTGTACTGTACGTTTTATAATTGCGAATTAGTCATAAGTGTGCGTGTGGGCGTGGGAGTTAGCAATGTGTGAAGGGCCCGTAATGCAGAGGTGATAAATATAAGATAGGGGGATTGTATTGGGTGGCAACACCCACACAAAAACATGGGTACAGCTCCAAACCCAATTCATATGCCAGCGTTGGGGCCAGGTTTGGCATGTGATGGAACCATTGGACAAACATTGGCAGATAAAACATTGCAACATTGGTACTGCTTACATATATTTCAAGTGAAATGTAACCATATTTAAGAGATCAAATGCCAATTTCACGAAACGATTATAGGTGATGCCACATTGTGTACATTTGTATGGATGTATGTTGAATTTATTTCGCAACATATGTAGCCTTGCTAATTGTATGTGCGGGAGAAGGACAACAAACTAAACACAAAAAAGCAGTTCTAAAGAAATTAGTTTTTAATCTAGATTTAAAAGTGCATAGCTCCAGTGGCTTCAAAATATCGGAAGGAAGAGCGTTCCAGATGGCCGCAGAAGCGCATCTGAAAGAGGCGCGATGCAGTGACCGTATTTGTTCGATGGTTTATTAAAGGTGGAACGGCGTTCAGTTCCAAAATGATTTCACACTGGATCACGAGTAAAGGATTCTTCGTCACGAGATATGTTGTCACTACAGTCACGTTTTTTTTGTTCTTTTATTTGATTTTAATAACTACAAAGGTGACCAGAGCATGCAGGATACGTTACCAATTGAAGCCTATATTTTCAATATAAAATTTGTAACTGCATTGGTTTTGTTGGGAAGACAATTAACATATCTTTGTATAATGAGCCAAGAATGTCTGTGTGTCCCGGGCGTGACGTCACTCCACATGCCGCACCCCTCCCCTCATTAATAATCATGAGCAAGTGACGTCACTACACATGGCGCACCCCTCCCCAATAACCATGAGGGGGTGACATCACTACACATGCCGCACCCCTCCCCAATAACCATTAGCAGGTGACGTCACTCCACATGGGCCAACCACCCCCCTCATTAATAATCGTGACCGGATGACGTGAGGCACCCCCCCCTCCGTAACACTGTTGAGACATCGAAGTAAAAAGGACGTTATGATGAACAAGGGATTATAACCGTTAAATTAAATAAGTCTGTGTCACCGTGGCCTTGCAAATTGCACACGAATTGATGCAATGAATATGACGTCGCGGTTTGCTTTTCGCTTGCAAGTTTCAGATTTACTGCAATACGCCCGTCCTTGGACGGGTTATAGGCTAGTAGCTAATATTGTCTGTGAGGATGACCATTTTAGAATTAGCCTTTTTTTACAGGTGAGAGAAGTGGGAAAGAGTAGGCAAACTATATACTCTAAAAGCGGATCTTTAGAGGTTCCTCTAGTAGAGGGCTTTCCACTATCAGTGGTGCAATTGCAGGGATGCAGCTTTACCTTTTAGAGCTGAGTTAACCTTGTCAAATTCTCTAAAAAATAAAAGTAGTGATGTGGGGCATCCAGTATTGTCTGTGCACCGGATATACAAAACATTACGACACACGCGATACATACTACAGTGCAGTATAGATACAATCTAAATCTACATGTATATACATCCGCATAGCTTTGCTACATTATATGCAGCAGAGGGCAGTCCATCGACACGCATTGTTGTACTGTACTTCGGTGCTTCAATGTTGATGCTCCCAGTCTTCACCAATATGCATTAACCAGCGTGGTGAGGTGTGTTCAAATAACCCGCCACGACCTGAATGGCGCGGGAAAGCCCTCATCCAGCTGGGGATTGACAAAAGAGTTGTACTGTCCATGTGTATATGGCCATGGCCATGTATGTACAGTACCATGTACACAGAATATACCAGTGTATCCATCTAGGATATTGGCACTCCCCCCTTTTGCACGCAAAGGGAGAGTGGAGTGAGCATCACGCTAAGCCACCTTTGTCTCCAGGGGGCTTACGTTCGCACGCCACATCAAGTGCTCATTTTGGGCAGAGATCATCCAGAGGAGGCCCAGACGCGATTGAAATCGTCACCGGTGTTGACCGTGAAGACAATCAACCATTGATTCCCATAATCAAACATTGATTCCGATCATTATCATTTCAATGCAACTAACTACTGTGCCACTGCTCTTCACACTGCGGAATATATATGCCCAACGGTTGCATTTTTACTGGGCACATACGCTCCAAAATGTCAGCCCATTACAAGACCATAACACCATTCTGAAACGAGTGGCGGTGTTAATTTATCGCATTCTACATTATTAATACAGCGTTTGTTTGACTCTTTGGTGGGCCTTAACGCAGACTGTTATTCGTATGCTCCAAGCTGCAGTTGTTCAGCAATAGAGCTATCTTATGCCTAGGCTCGTCCGTTTGCGCGGCGTTCACAGGCAACGAAGGGGTGAGCCCTGTACGTGCTGTACCACGTTAACAGTTGTCGGGTGGCTGAAAGTGGTCTGTGTTGTCCAGCGCTAACCACGGATCCAGCTTTCATGGGGGTGCAGGTTAATTCCGGCAGGGAATTTCCAAAGCTGACCGTCTCTGCTGGAGTGGACGTTAAAGACCATCGCATCATTTGCACAAGCACCGGTGTAGTCGCCTACATTTTTCACGTTTAAATGACCCACATACTCCAGTGAAAATTCAAACGTTGGGCCAACGTTGCATATTTACTGAGTAGAAACAAAAAAACCATACACAGGAAAATGACCCTCTAGAGAGGCCCTCTCGAGCAGCATTCTTCACTGCAAGGCCCGCGGGCCACTGGCGGCCCCTGGTGGCCTTTAGTGCGGCCCCTGACATGCGGCCTCCGACAAATACACAAATGTGAAAACACCCCATGATGCTGTCAAACCCAATGGTTGCAAATGTGTGGCGGCCCTTACACTGATGATGTGGCCCCCCTCTGAAATTGTGTGAAGAACACTGCTCCAGAACTACCCTTCTGCCAACGGTGACGTGAGCAAGCAGTTGCAGGGTTGCACCTTTACCTATACCTCTGCACTTGATACTCCATTTATCCATGCCGATATGGGAGGACGTTTTTGGTGCATTTGTTTATATTCCTTCATTATCTGCGCAAAACTTAATTTTATCCGCAAGATTTAAGGATACACCCCTGCACGAAAACGCACAGATAAGAGGAATAATTACTTACTTTCAGGAGACCACTTCTGTTTGGCAGATAATAGGAGGATTCAGCCAACATCTTACCAGTTATTCGTATTATTTGAACGTTTGCATTGTATTGTATTGCGGCGTCCATATTATTCCTTTTAACAGGAAAATTTGATGATTTACATCCAGTTAAAGGAAGGGTGGGTGACAGAAGGGTGGTTAAGGAGTTTCACTGGAATAATGATCACCCTATCTTGCATGAATACAGTTTTGTTTGGGGCGGTTTGGCAATGGCATCTCTGATCTGCTCGTCCGTGGGATATCCCAATGGGTGCACAACTGACTCAAATGACTCCACTCCACCTTCTCTTACTTTGTCATTAAAATCCTCCCCACAATTTCCATACCTGTCGCTTTTCAGCTGTGCCAGTTTAACCCTCGTGCCAAGTGTATATTCTTGATATATTACGACATATTTGACCTCGTATATGATACAATGTATGTATTATCGGTTGTCTATCACGTGAAAACAGTTACATTTAAGTAAACATAGTCGTTATAAATATTGAATGTGGGGGGAAAAAAATACGATGCACGTGCACACGTAAGAGACTACTGTTGTCTGAGACGCTAACGCTTGGGTGCCATCTGGCGCATGAATATCGCCGTGAAACGTACAAAAACGTGGGTTTTAATGGTTTAAGTATGAAAAAATAAGAATAGGTTCTACCCTTTCTGGCAATAAAACACGTGTTAAGATCTTGATTTGAAGCTTTCGTGACTGCAGGAATCCATACTCTTTGGTTCTTTCGGTAAAGTCACGTAGGTAGAAAATAAAATAAAAAATAAATCACGACATTTCGGGCGTAACACATGCGTCCGTCATCAGGTGGGAAAGCGTGGTCTGCTGCTGAGGCAGACTGTTTTAAAAGGTTTTAAATGGGTGTAGCCCAAGGGTCATAAAGAAGTGGCCGGGGCTAGTAAAGTTAATGTGATAAATTAGCATGTAACAGTTACATGCCTCAGTAGCAGACCATGCTTTCCCACCTGATGGCGGACGCTTGTGTTGCGCCCGAAACATCGTGATTTATTTTTATTTTATATCTACGTGACTTTACCGAAAGAACCAAAGAGTACGTGTTAAGATGCTTAAATCCCAAATAGAAGCATTAACCACACAGTACTTGTGATGAGCATGCAAACAAACATGCTCTGATAATATATGGGCATTGTCTTTGAAACTGAGTGGCCTACACCCGAGACAGCCTTCTCAATGGCCTAGTCTCACCAGCGTCAGACCGGAGGACGCCAGAAAGGTACCACGATTAAGGGGCTGTCCATAAATGACGTCACGCACCTAGGGGGGGGGGGGGTATTTGAGAAATGTGACGTCACATCAAAATGCGCAACTTTAAATACATATAGACAAAACGTTCTACTTAATTAAATAGACTTTTTAATCAATGTTTTCTCCTACAACATCAGAGTGCACTACAATGACAATAGTTTAAAGCAATTTGAAGAATGTTTTTTTTAGGGGGGGGGGGGGCAGAGCTTTGTGACGTCATATTTGAGGGGGGGGTCTGACTTTTTGTGACGCCGTGTGACGAAGGGGGGGGGGGGGGTCAAAAATCGTCCAAAATCGCGTGACGTCATTTATGGACGGCCCCTAAGGTTCGTAAAAATTGAGTACGTTGTGGCAAGGTACCACTGGTACGTAGAACGGGATTGGGTATCAGTAAGTTGAGTTATAGCGAAAGTTTGTAAAACAGGAGGGCGTTGATTGTTGATTGGGGTATTGCTTTATGTCTTAATGTGTATCGCTTTGCTCGACACGTATTTTTGTCTATGTTGTCTTCGCTGAAATTTACTAATGTGTGTGCTGATGTTGATAGGTCTTGACATTTAAATATATCCTCCAATATACATAAGGTTATTAAGCTTTTTTGGTTTGTTCTGAAGATTATTTAAAGCTGAGTTTACGAAATGGAAAACGGCGATTTCGCGACTATAAAAACACAAAGATCCCCCGTGTAGTCTTAACAGACTGTTGGGGCAAGTGCTGTTAGTGAGCAGCGCCTATGAAGGTGAGCACGGTACACAAGGGGGTGGGTGGCCAGCACCACGCCCGACCGCCTTTGTCTCCCCAGTGACGATTGTTTGCACACCGCACGAGGTGCTCATTTGAGGCTGAGTTGACCTAGGGAAGACCCACCAGCTCAGATAATCGTCATTGGTGTTTACCGTGAGCAGGAATCGAACTCTGGTCGCCCAGTTCGTAGTACAGCGCGCTAACCGCTACACTACCACACTCACATGCATACGTGCGTTTCCTCGGGATTACTCTGTTTTGTAACTGTGCCATTTTCAACTTGAAAGGAAACAAAAGATTATTGTTATTATTGCGGTTGAATTAAAGTTGTTGCCAGATGTTTTTCCACTTTTGAATTACGATTATAATTTTTTTTTATTGTCAATAAATACATTAATTAAAAAAATTGAATACCTTAATAATTTTTTTAGACTTCATTTTGCCAGTCTTATAAAATCTCAATATCAATTTTCAACTGGGTCCTGCTTGTGATGCTTAAGTATTTTGGTATTTGTGTGCATACAGCAGTTCGTTAACTTTAGCTCGCAGCTAATATTCACATCATCCCAAACTTACTAGCTTATAGACTGGGGGACATGCATTTTAATTCCCTGCGCAAATTGTTTGCCATATAACAAGCAAATGAAATTTATTTGAATCACCCCAGCTTGATAAAAATCCAAATTAAATGAAAAACCAAAATCCATTGGACACTGGGCTGTCACTCTTAACACTCTAGAACCCCGCTTAATCATGGGTAGTTGTCAGGACTCCAACCCAGGTTATCAGTGGTGGCGGCTCAGTGTTCTAACCCCTGAGCCACGTAGCCAACCTCTAAGCTTGCGAAACAAAATTCTCAGGTTTAATACAGGATGAGAAGCCCACGATTTAAACCAAGGATCTTGGCAGTGCAGGTTCAGCGCTTGTATGCCTATGCAGGCGATGGATGGATTCATGATTCAACGTGATCTAGTGGATCGCATTGATTCTTTGGCTTTTAATCCTGGAAATGCCCCTTAGCTGCGTCACACCGACGTCACTACACAACTCTGATGAGCGGCTACTGAACGTTCGATGGAAAATGAATGATGTCTGCTGGGAGTCCCATATCCAGTCAGTGAATATAATGAATGCATTTAGCCGTACGCAAAGACGAACTTAAACATTTGTTTTACAGACCCCATGCAGTAAACGTAAATATTCTAACCCGCAGACAATATTAGCTATGTTCATTCTCTTTCAACAAAACCAATGCAGTTACAAATTTTATATTGAAAATATAGGCTTTAATTGGATAAAGTATCCTGCATGCTCTGGTCACCTTTTTTAGTTTTTAAAATCAAGTACAAGAACAAAAAAACGTGACCAGTGATAAAGTATCTCGTGACGAAGGATCCTTTGATTGTGATCCAGCGTGTAATCATTTTGTAACTGAACGCCATTCCACCTTTTATAAAACCATCGAACAAAGACGGGTCACCGCGTCGCGCGCTTTCGGATGCGCTTCTGCGGCCATCTGGAACGCTCCTCCTGCCGATATTAGGAATCCCACTGGAGCAATACACTTTTAAATCTCAGTTGAAAACTAATTTCTCTAGAGCAGATTTTTGTGTTTAAGTTTGTTGTTCTTCCCCCGCACCTCCGATCAGCACAGTTAGCTACGTACAGTGCGAAAGAAGTTAAATCTTACATTTGTACGGACGATTGCCATCCCACGCGTAGCACGTGCGGCTGTGAAGTGCTAGCGCCCTCCCTACCCACAGTAACGCATTACCTAATGGACAGGAAAAGGCCCGAAGCCATTCATCTTAACCTCCATCAGAGGCCGGGGTAGTTTGGGATCCTGTGTCGACCACTGTAAAGTGGATTTTATTCTCAGTTCTCCTTTTCCCATTCATTCATAATGAAAGCATTTTGTCCCACTGTGGCGGTCACCTTGCATCACCACACATCGGGGTTCTCATTAATGCACGCATACGCTTACAGTTGATTGAAGAAGGGCGGTAGTATTTTCACGCGTACCTTTCTAAGTACCTGCGTTGGCATTGTTCATTGTGATTGCACGCAACGAGTTGGTTATGTTCCAATCTGCAATTGACGATCAAACCAATCACAACATAAAAACATATATTTGTGCTGGAAACAAATAGATTCAACAACACACACAATGGTGTACGGCACAATGCATGTACAACATCTGTACCGCCACCCTTATTGCTTAATCAATTGTATAGATAGCGTCATACATGACGAAAATACATTACTGTTTAATACGTACATTTTGTGTACTGACTCACGATGGCGTTCCGGATACAACAAGGAACATGCGGACAAGAGGTATTGGGTTTGATTCATTATCGACAGCCAATGCGTTGGACAAGTGTCTTCCGCTATGCCTTCCTTTGTCTGCCTGGCAGTGCAATTACTGGGTTAATTTAAATAATATATGAATGTTTGAGAACCATCTTCAGTTTCTACTAATGGGTATACCCATTGGGATTCATTATCTCTTTATTATCTCTAGCGAAGACTTGGGTCGCGTTCGTTATGTTGGGACAGTTACGAATGTTTAGTAATATAGTTGTGAAAAATATTAAAATTGTTTGCATTGGGGAAATTGCATGACAAGCAATGGTATATTATTGGACAGGAAGTCATCACCATTGGGCTTTAATGTCCACTTTGCAGCAGATGATCCCTTGACGGTTAAGCAAACTAGCTCCGTAGCGAGCACGCAAACAATTCTCTTATTCAGCCACCGTAAAATAGATATATGTATGTGTGTGCGCATATCACTTAACGTGGCACAATTTCCATCTTGCCCAAGGCTGCGCAGTTATAAGTTGCAGGTTTCTCAAAGCCAACGCCACGCATGGGAGACATCAGCGGCACTCGGTGCTGTCGTTCATCACTGCCTCCCTCCCCCATCACACCCTTTGATGTGGCGGTGGCGTCAGTGGCATTTGGCTGTGAATCGGCAGCAACGGACAGGCACTTCCAAGTGCTCTTTCACATTGAACCTCATTGCATCGCAACAGTAATCCAGGTGTGTGTACATGCTCTTTATTTATATGTATCGCGTACTTATATGCAAAGACAAAAAAAATCCACCGAGATACCCAATCACTGGCTGTTGGAATAAGTGCTGTTGGCGGGCACCTGTGAAGGCCGGCAGGGCAGGCAATGGGGGTGGTGGCCAGAACCACACCCGACTGCATTTATACTGGCCATCTGTGAGAAAGAGCTTCATAGCTCATCGGATTTCTCCAGTATGAATAAAGATTCAGATTATGTCTCCCCAGTGCTGATATTTATACACCGCACCAGGTACTCAATTCAGGCTATTATTCGCTGCTGATGTTCGCAGTGAGCACTTCCCCTCAACAATATACGTACAAGAAAAACTAAGACAAAGATCCCCATATAGCCTTCACCAGGCTGTTGGGGCAAGTGCTGTTAGCGAGCACCTGCGAAGGTTGGCACGGCACATGAGGGCATGGGTGGTCAACACCACGCCCAACCGCCTTTGTCTTCCCAGTGCTTATATTTCTGCACCACACCTAGTGCTCATTTAAAGCAGAGTCGACCTCGGGGAGGCCCAGGATTGGTTCAAATATTCACCACCCACTGTTATCGACCATAAGCGGGAACCGAACTCGGGGCGCCGGGTTTGTCGCGCAGTGCGACCGTTGCACTCCCGCTCCCCACATATATACCCATGGACAAACGCGCACACAAGACAGAGAACCCACCCCCCCCCCCCCTTGGTAAGCTGTATAGAGAGAAGCCACATTTGCTGTTAAGTGCCAGCCTACGTGAAAAGTGGTCGGCACAATTCTACAGCCACCTTTGACTTGCAATTGATGATGTTAGTGCACTATGCCATGCAGGCGCAGACAATTGCCCAAATCTGTTTTACTCTTGCAGATGTTCAGGAGCTAACTGCCAATGTCGGTGTCTCCTAGCCACGACGAGAGGGCTTCAGGAGAGCGTTCGTGTGGTTTGGCTATGCCTCCGTCGAAGGAGAGCAGACTCCAGTGGTTTACAAAGGTTCATAGTTTGTGTTGCATGGCCGCAATTGCATTGCCATTTGAAGTTATGTATGGCAAAAATATCAGTAGTAACTTGTAGTATTCTGTACAAATGACTACATCACCGCTCTCAAAAACATACAAACTTGTTTGGTTGTTCAACCTGTACATCAAAGCCAAACACTCTCGTCCGTTTCATCGCTGTTTTCGATGGCCATCAGGATTGCGAAAACAAAAAAAAGTCTGCATTATATACACATGATTATACACTGTACTCTGCTGTGTCTTGTACGCATACACAGTGGCATTATCGGTAACCCGTCAACCCACTCTCCACATGCAAATTCTGTAGATCGGGCTCCATGCTCACCCACGGCATTGTGTGCCGGGCCAGATGTTTTATTTTAGACAAAGCGCGCCGTCACGGCCAGGTGTACCAAGGTAAAGCGCCCCTGCGTCGGTTACCGCCTGTTGCTTTCGTGGGTTGGGTAATGCACTGCGGAGAAGGGGCATCTGACATGGCTTCTTGCCGTGACTCACTCGGCAGCCCGCCCGCCCGCCCGCTGCTGCTGCTGCGATGGTGTTATGAGTATTTATGGCTGGCGTGTATGCTTTTGCAGATGAATCAGTCTTTAAAGTCTCTGAGGTCACAGAGGAGGATGATGCCTCTGATATATGGGTGCTTGGCTGTTGCCATGCGAACTCCCTTTGAGGGAGGAGACTGTAAATTGACTGGTTTGCCCAGCTGGTAGTGTTTACGATCTGATTTAACATTTAAATATATGGTAGACTCTCTGCAATAAAATGTATTGCTCTTGCCCCATCTGGCTGTATTTATTGATGAATGGCGTTTAATGAGTTGGTGGATCATGCCGAGGTTGAAGCACCAAATAATATCACGTGATATTATTTGATTTATGAATTCTGGCTTGCTCAAGTTCGGCTTCCGGGAGATTGACTGTACAACAGGTAGACACAGGGCTAACTTTGTGGTGTTCACATGTTTTCCTTCAAATTTTTAAAAAACGAAAATCCATTTTCTTTTCAACATAAAAATATTATCTCTGAATTGGTCTTGCCATAACCTCCGGATTTTAAAAGTTGACTCAATGTCGTTCGTGTATAGACGTGCCAGCCAATTGAAGGAAAATTCAAAAAGCGAATATGAATGATATGGCATATGACGGGCAAAGGGTGAATTGTGGGGTGCACAGATCCAGAAAGAGTAGAACAAACACTAGACACGGGGAGGCATTCATTCAGCAGTGGATTAGCTATGGCTGCAGCAGCTTCTGGTGCCACGCTGACACAAGGTGAATAATAGGCTGGCATTACGAGTTAAAGGTGTCAAAAATATAATCGACCTTTTTATCAGGGTGGTATGTACCACTCAATGGGTTAGTTGTGCAGGTTTGCACTGTGCATGATCGAGGGCTTAACGTGTACGCGTGTGGCAAGCCTAGTAAATTGTAAATTCACTCGGCCTTTTTGCCGGCGTCAATTGTTAATTACACACCGTTCCCATTGTGTCGGGCACAGCAGCAGACTTGGGCAGTGAACTCGTCTGACCCAGCTGATTTTCCAGTGGCCAGCTCCTTCCATCCACGAGCAAAGTGAAACCAATAGAAATGAAACCTCAATAAATGGAACCAAAATTGAGAGTGATTGCAACATCAAAGCAACAGCAACAAGATTCAGTTAGGATGACGCTCTTTGAAAAAAATAACATTTTTTGACAGAGGTTCAAAGACCGTTGAGGCTTTAGTTTCGCTATTTTTTGAAAACGACAATTTCACATACTTGATATTTCGTGGGGGCATGGTGATTGATTGCATTGCTGCTCAGCCTGATGGTTATGATGTAAATTAGGCCCAATTGTATCAGGGAAACAATCACACAAGGCAGTGGGTAAAAGGAAAAAACGTTAAAAGAAAACACAAGGGCAGCATACTTCACCACTTTCCTTCATCGTTATTACGATGTGCTTCAGTAATTAGTGTAATTACATTCGAAAATACATTCATTACAGTTTGTTGGAGAGCAAATCCACAAAATTTACAATCTGAGTATTCTCAGATTGGCAACACACCGGTGTGCTGTACTAGTAACGAATTGGCATATTCTGTTTACTTCACAAACCTTACTAATTGGCTGTGTCGAATGGTGGTGGGTTTAATAACGACACATTTATATTTACGTGATCTAACCCAAAAAAACTATATTATGGATGATATTGGTCACGAAAGCCAACGTGTTAAACCAATCAGTTCGCTTTTATTGCTGTGTAGGTCTCGTCCCTCATATTTTGATATTCATTGGTTAACATCTTCAATTACGTTTAAAAAAATATAAGTTTTTGTCATTGTCCACACATTCTATTCAGATTGCGGCTATCGGAGTCACGCCGTGAGGTGGTGAAGTAACCAATCGTGATCTCTCGCCAGAGCGGTGTAGATAGTGGCCTGCAGAAGGAGATACCACAGAGCTACCTCTTAGATCTCTTCTAGTGACCAATAGGGGGCAACACTTTCTCACCTGTACATCATCGAAGAGATGTTTCAATTCTAAGAGCAGAAATTTAGCCAAGATAATTGCAGGCCAACATTGAATGTGATGGGTTTTTTTTCCTCCCAATAATTAATGATTGGGTTTCAACTTTGCATTCACTCCATTTGAGAATCTGGTTTAACCACAGGAATCTGCCAGGATTCGAACCAAGGATCTAAGAGTTGCCAGCCCAAGTTGTCTCGAGCTGGCCTGAGTAAGCCTGAGTTGGTCTGAGTTGGCCTACTGTTTCCCAGAACTCAAGTTGAAGGACAAATTCGAGTTGTATCATAAAATAAAACTGACATTTCCATTATCTGCTGAGTCACTTGAGTCACTGCATGAGTTATGCAAGTCTTTCCCGGAAACACTCCTGAATAAGACCTTCCTAGAAATACTTGCAAGTAAAATATCAATACTGTGTTGCTGACAAATTGAACGAGCAATTGTTTATTGTTTAATCTAATGGAGAATTGTTGTCGCCAACTACTGCAACGTAGCATATTTAGCGATGCATTTTGCTGCTCGTAAAAAACAAAAAAAACACGACGAAGTGGATTCAGGCCAGACCAGAGAGTGAAAATCAGTCCAGAGAATTCACCCTGCGAGTTGGGAGGTTGGGGTTAGGGTCAATTGCTACAAGTCTCACCGCGAGGTCAACATGTAAATGGAATGGGAGGTCAAAACCCACACTCTGCTGTCCTGAAGATGCTTGGCGCAGTTCCAAGTGAAACGTCCTCATGGCTAAATTGTGAGAATCGCTCTTCAACCAAAAATCAATGATCAATCGAGTGGACACCACTGCACATGAAAAAAAAGCCACCTTCACTAACCTGCTTCCATTCCTCCCGTAAAACAGCCCCCATTTCTTCTCCCCGATCCCATCGTGCTACTGCTACTCCCTGCCCCCCAGATATAACCAGGCCTACTCAACCCCTATCACTATCCCAACCCCTACCACTACCCCAACCCCTATCACTACCCCAACCCCTATCACTATCCCAACCCCTACCACTACCCCAACCCCTATCACTATCCCAACCCCTACCACTACCCCAACCCCTATCACTACCCCAACCCCTATCACTATCCCAACCCCTACCACTACCCCAACCCCTATCACTATCCCAACCCCTATCACTACCCCAACCCCTATCACTACCCCAACCCCTACCACTACCCCAACCTCTATCACTATCCCAACCCCTATCACTACCCCAACCCCTATCACTACCCCAATCCCTACCCCAACCCCTATCACTACCCCAACCCCTATCACTACCCCAACCCCTACCACTACCCCAACCCCTATCACTATCCCAACCCCTATCACTATCCCAACCCCTATCACTACCCCAACCTCTATCACTATCCCAACACCTACCACTACCCCAACCCCTATCACTATCCCAACACCTATCACTACCCCAACCCCTTTCACTACCCCAACCCCTATCACTACCCCAACCCTTATTTTACCACTCTCACCTGTTTTCCTGTCCCCATGACTCCACCCACTATTTTTTTCAACCACTATCTAATGTAGAATCTTTCATAACTGTTGTAAAGCACCTTTGGAATAAGGCGCTATATAAATCGATTCAAGATGTAATAATACACCTTTGTGTTTAGTTATACCTCACTGAGTTCAATACCTGGTTGTTAAATTAAGTATACATGATGTAACATTAGAAACGTTAACATAGATTAACATACAAGAGTCAAATATAGCCATCATTATATTATATACAGTAACAAAAAATCCGCTCACTGAAAGTTCAGTGAGTGGATTGTTCATCTAATGACGTGACAATTATTAGAAACATTTCAGGAGAGACACAGAATAGATGCATTTATACACAAAACCTCCAGCATTACATAAGAGATGAATCCCCAAACCATCCACCCACAGCTGTGGAGGGTAAATAGGCACAAGGTCAAGGGGGTAGGGGTGGCTGATCCCACAGAGGGGACACAGATCCGGGTCGTGGTATTGATTCTAGAACGCAGCTGAGCTGTTCCTGAGCCACCCACCACAGTTGTCAGTGGCCATGTGAACTGCAGAACAAGGCAGGCTGCTTTCCTGGAGAAATAATGAGCATTGTCTTTTATTGTGATTGTAATCATCAGTTAGATCCTCCCTGCATTATCACTAACCACGTCTCTAAATCAGCACAAAAGCTCCCGCAAAATCACGTGACTTCTGTGGGTCCACCTGCACTCGGAATTCCTTCCCTCTACCAACAGACGCTGCTTCCAGTCTCTTGTGTCGCCTCTTCCTCTGTATCCCTATGTAGCTTCTTCCTCTGTAACCCTGTGTAGCCTCTTCCTCCCTATCGTCATCTTTCCTGATCCTTTGGTTGCATTTTCCGCTCCTTTTTCATCCCTTTTCCTCTCGTGATAAAGGTTTTTGGGTTAGATCGCGAAATTATGAATGCGTCGTTGCCCTCCGCCACCCGACACAGCCAATTAGTCAGGGATTTGTCACGTAAACAAAACGCCAATTGGTTACTACTTCAGCCCATCGGTGTGTTGGAGAGTGAATCCACAACATTTACAATTTGAGTAGTACGACTTTTCGCTGGTAATTACATCCATCATCATCGGGCGATTTGCCAGTCTTTTTCTTCTCTCTCTCATCTCCGCTCCCGTTTCTTTTCCCATGCGCGATGTCCGCGACTCCACTGCCGTTCCCGTGCTGTAGCCACGGGTTAACGGTTGCTGGTCATAGCTGCCCCTCATTCAACGTGTTTTACTCATTTGTCAACGTAACCTTCTTGAAAAAAGAAAACCAATCGGTCACCAACACTGACATTTGTTCTCCCGTCCAATGATGGGAAAATAAGCGAAATTTATTTCAATGCTATGCAGTCACCAGTAGTGGTTGTTCACTAGAGAATGCTGCGGTGGTGTAATGGGTTTGCACACTGCACTTGCAGTCCAGGGCACGCCCGTACGATTTGATCACTCGGCGTTGCAGTTGAAACAAATGTGCAGGTTTCTTAAATCTCCCACGCCTGTGTCCAGCCAGCAGTATGCATGTGTTGCGTTGTGAATGACGACGCTGAAGCTTGCGCCGGTTTATTAACAAAGAAAGTAAGCAAACACCAGGGGTAGGTCCTTCTCTTGGACCCCTTAGCTCTCTCTACTGATAGCCTGCTGGCTGTCTCTTCGGGCTCTCTCACTCGAGTCGGGACGGGGGTTCAGCCAACACCGCCCGGCCGAGGAGAGCAGCACCTCCTGTAACTACAGCCGGCTTCTACAGACGTCTTGAGCTCCTATCCCTCGCTGTCTCTTCAGCTCCCTTCAACCGCTCTCCGTCCCGGGCTCCCCCAACGACCCCGCTTTCATTTTTCGATTTAAAGCTTTCGTGACTGCAGGGATTCATCTTCTTGGTTCTTTCGGTAAAGTCACGTAGAAGGGAAGTCCAGACGCTCTTCTCGACAGACCTGTTTCTTCACCTGAGGACGGTTGCTTGCGTTGTGGCCGAAACGTCGTGAGAATTATTTTATAATGTTTTATTTTTATTATTTTATTATTTCCCTTCTACGTAACTTTACCGAAAGAACCAAGAAGATGACCCCGCCTTCGTCACGAGGGCCCCCTTTAAGTACCCCCAGGTGACATGACGTCATCGCACCACACAGCGCGTATGACGTCATGCCCCTATACTACTCCTCTGCACATGGGTACATGACAGTTCGTCAACTGGCAGGTTGTATGTGGTGGGGTAACGTGTGGGTGCTCACGCCTCCTCCAAGATGGCTAACTATCGTGGATAAGTAGACTCTTGAGGGGGCCCCCCCGGAGCTCGGTTCAGTGGAGAACCCTTCTGCCAACAGTGGCTTGAGCCAGCAGTGGCAGGGCTGCGCCTTCACCTTGTACGTGTGTATGTTGAACTTCTTTTGTACTTAGGGGCCGTCTATAAATGACTTCACGTACCTAGGGGGGGGGGGGGTCAGACATTTGTGACGATGTGTGACGAGGGGGGGGGGGGGTTGAGAAATGTGACGTCACATCAAAATGCGCAACTTTAAATAAAAATAGACAACACGTTCTACTTAGTTAAATCGACTTTTTAATAAATGTTTTCTCCTACAACATCGGAGTGCAGCGCCACATTAAATACGCACTACAATGACAATAGTTTAAAGCGGATTTGAAGCATGTTTTTATTTTCAAAATGGAAATATGGATTTGGGGGGGGGGCAGAGCTTTGTGACGTCATATTTGAGGGGGGGGTCTGACTCTTTGTGACGCCGTGTGACGAGGGTAGGGGGGGTTAAAAATCCTCCAAAATCGCGTGACGTCATTTATGGACGGCCCCTTAGCCAACCATACGTAGGAGTTGCCGAGGAAGGACAAAACACGGAACAACAAAAGTACTACACACACGTAAAATGACAATCCCGTACAACACTAAGAATGCACCATTCGTCTTTGTTCACTTTTAATATCTCTCGTCTCTTGCTCGTTTTTCTGCACTTGGTATCTGGTCTGCAGGGGCACCGTGGACTTTGTGTCCCGTGCCTGCATCTCGGTCGACTCTGCCTCGTCCCCCTCGATCGCACTCGGGGAGTGGTCATGCACACTGCATGGACCGGTATTCTTAGGTTTTTTCGGTAAAGTCACGTAGGTAAAACATCAATATTAATGAAAATAAAATAAAAACAAAAATCACGACGTTTCGGAGGCAACACAAGTCTCCGTCATCAGGTGGGACCGTCACAGCCGAATTAGCTGATGACGGAGACTTGTGTTGCCTCCGAAACGTCGTGATTTTTGTTTTTATTTTATTTTATTTTCATTAATTTTGATGTTTTACCTACGTGACTTTACCGAAAAAAAAACCTAAGAATATGATGCCTTGCAGTCACGAAAGCTTCAAATCTAGAATGCATGGACCGGATTATCAATGGTAATGCAGAGGGGACAGCTTGAAATTGCTCGCACACGAAAGGTGGCAACTCCTCACATCATGGCATTTCATTTCTAATCATAATAAAGAATACGTTCTGTCGTATCGATGCTTTATATGTCACCTTTAAATTGAGATGAACAACAACTCTTAGACTTTATGATGGAACCTAGTTAGAAAGTAACCCCAGCGTGGAATGTATAACAAAAGGAACGGTTTCGGAAAGTGGTTAAAAACACTTTTCTTAGGCCTTGATCCAACGCAAAGTGAATGCAGCTCCCGCATGAGACTCATTTGATCTCATATAGCGGGTTGGGGTGGGGGGGGTAAGCTTCCATGACCCAATGAGCACACGGCCTGAATTTTAAACACGAGCGGACACCACTGCTCTGGCAGGAGGTATCAGTTTGCCTTTTTCATTAAAATTGCATTTCCTCGAGCTCCTCTCTGTACACCTGACGGGTGTCTGCGCTTCTAAGCAGGCGAAACAACTTCTGTCGACAAAACGCGAAGATTAGTTACCCACTCTTGCCAATTTCCCGACCGTGCGTGTATTTATTGATGGTCTGTGTAATATTGTTGGGGTTTTTTTTGTTGTTGGACTCATCTACATGAATTACAGAAGCTGGTGAAATATGATTGCACGAAAAAAATAATGAGCCATTTTTTTTATTTATCTTCATTTGCTAATTTATTGTCGACCTTCCTTTCCACCCGAGAAAGAGGCACATTTGATGGTGTCATTGTTGCTTCATGCTGCATGCCGTGCCGATGATGTCTTTAAGACGATGGCCTCCAAACAAATTACGTGGTAGTCGTTGCGTTCCTAAAGAACACCGGGTTATGGAAGCTTCGCGTTATGATGAATAATATATAATATAGGGCAGGGGTCTGCAACCTTTAAGACATAAAGAGCCACTTGGACCCGTTTCCGAAGGAAAAAATAAACTGGGAGCCGCAAAACCATTGCAACATTTAAAACAAATATAACACTGCATATATTGTTTCTTACCTTATTGCTATATACAGGATCGTGCAGTCAGCTGTCAATCTGAATAAAAAAAGGACTTTTTCACTTAACAATGTAAAATATATTTTTGCAAATTAATAGCTAAATTACCTGGTTAATGGGATTTTTGCTCCTGAACCTCAGTGCACAGTGTCTGCACATCAGGGCTGTAAGACGTCACCTTCATTTTCACACAGGCTTGCAAGCTGTCATCTGTGAGGCGTGATCGATGTTTGTTTTTAATATAGTTCATGTTGGAGAAGACCTGCTCACATACATATGTGGAGCCGAAGATCGACAGGACTCCAAATGCATACTTTTTCATGTTTATATAAGTGTTGGGGATGGCATTCCATGTTTCGAATACAAGTTTGTCCTGTTTGGGAAGGTTTTCAATATCACTCCATTTATGATTCTGAGCCAGAATGGCCTTCTGACGGGCAACATCCTCAAGAGTAGCGGTCAAGCATTTGAACTTGGACACCCATATATCTTTGTCGGCTATATCGGCCAGTTCCATCTCAAGATCAGGTTGACTTACACCTGCAAATGCAGTCATATTCAATAGGGATGGATCGATCGCCAGGGGAGTGACAGGGAAGGATAATGTCGTTTTTTCCTCTCTGAACTCACAGAATCGTTTCCCAAACGAACTTTGCATTGTGGTGATTGCAGACTTGAAATATTCCAAATTTATCGTATCATGACTTTGTTTGAACTCTCTCAAAGAGGGAAAGTGAGACAGTGTACCTCTCTGTAAATCTTTGACAAACACTGTCAACTTGCGCTCGAATGCCAAAACCTCCTCCAGCATGTGCAGGGCTGTGCCTCCTTTCCCCTGAAGGGTTGTATTTAGCGTGTTTAGATGTGCTGTCATGTCTACCATAAAATGTAATTTTTCCAGCCACTCTGGCTGTTCCAGCTCAGCAAAGGTGAGCTCTTTGCTGCCCAGGAAGGTTTTTACTTCTTCCAAACATGTGACAAAGCAACGGCAACGTTATTGCCTGTCACCGGGCGGGCAGTGTGGAGCGGAGCGGCGACCTGTCAGCAGCGGCAACGCCAGAGCAGGTGTCACAGTGCGCCTCCTCCCCTCGCTAGCATCCGCCCCGGAGCCGCGGTCAAGGTTCAAAAGAGCCGCATGCGGCTCCGGAGCCGCAGGTTGCCGACCCCTGATATAGGGCAAAGCACGGTCTGTGATAGCACGTGAGATGCGTCGGCAGTTTGAACATCCAGCAGCATCCCAGTGCCTTGCGTGATGCTACGCCGAGGCAGCCGTACAACCGCTTATTCCTACTCGCGCTGCGACGTAGTTATGTTCACTCAATCGCGTTGTATTCAATTCGCGTTATGAAAACCAGGCTTTGTAGGGAAACAGAGACCGTATTACATTCTTGGTCTGCCTGTCAGACTAGAGAGGATGTTTTGTAACCGTTTGTCTCAGTCCAGAGCTTTATCTTGCCAGGAAGTATTGCTCTGATTTCAGTAAAAGCTTTAGTTGTGGTTTCACAACCGCTTACAGACATCTTTTTTTTTTGTCTTCGGTAAATCATGTTATTGCAAGAAAGTAATGCGAAGTAACTGTATACTGCGTACAGTTGGTAAGTCAACGGTGGTAGGTCTATCAATATACTCACGTCTGTTATAGGAATGTGGAATATCCACCACTTGGAAAAAGGTTAACACAGCCTCATGCTCGTATATACAGTTGAACGACTCTTCGTCAATTTCCCAACAGTGCACACATTTCTTGAACCTTTGGCAATTTCCCAACAGTGCACACATTTCTTGACAGTCGTAATATGACTGTGTTTTTTATTTTTAGCCACAGAATTTGGTGAAATATGTTGGAATAAATTCGTAATTTTTTTCTTACAATCATTTGCCAAATGTTGCACCGCCTCGTCACCGGATTCCAGGCGAGTGCATCGATAGGTCCACCCACTCAGCGGATTCTTGGAATTCTCACGATTCGGGACCACGCGTGGTTTTCCCTCATTTTCACCACCTCGCCTGTACTGTGCCGATTTTTTTTATTACATCTGGTGCATTTGCCTTGTCACCTCCAATTAATTGACCCCTAACATTTGTTCCTTTTTGCATTATCATTTCTACTTTAAATGAAACCTTACTTATTTATTTCAGATGGCTAATACGATGATATTTAATAAAGTTATTAAGTCATTTTTATATTGCTTACACTACATTGCACACCCATTGGTATGCTGCACAAATATTCCGCTGTAGATAATTAAATGGGGGGTGGGGGGGGGGAATCACAAGACATCTGGACCACCCTGCCGAGCGTTGTTCACTGCACCAGCCTTAGTGTCAACACTGGCCCATCGTTTGTGTAGATGTTTTCATGAAGCGCTCACAATAGATTTACGTGTGCACGAACTCTCTCCAGCCTTTAATCGACGAGCCAATGAATCGCTGCCCAGTGTAAACGTGTGAATGTTGGGAGGGGACCATGCAGTTTAAGGAAAACACAACGAAGAAGTAAGATCTCTTAGAGGTGAAGTGATACAGCAAACCCTTCCCTCTCGCGGGTTTAGGAATCGCAGTTTTTACGGTGTCGCGCCAAATTTAAGAGTATTTGGCTGCTATGAATTTCCACGTGATAAGCCACTTCGTTGAGCTATCATCGGTTACCAGATCGCCTCTGAAAAATAACTATATAGCCCAGTGGGCCTTACCTGGTAAAATAAAAAAAAATAGTTTATAGTTTTATTGAGGTTACATTTCGCCAATCGCATACCTCTGTGGCTGTTGTTCAATGGCGGAGCGTGGTCCTGCCCTCGTGTTCATTAAGGAGCTAGGCGACTCGAAGAGAGAGAGTGGGTGACTGGGACATTTCACGGGAGCACAGAGGATCCAGGGTATGAAAAGCGCCACCTTTGATAGTTGTTGAAGATTTGTTGTCTTCTCCTGGAAATGACTAGAGCATCATAAATATGTTGAAAAAAAACTAGGTCATCCGTCAAGTGGCTTCATCCCACCTTAAGCATTAATAAGTAATTTTGTGACTTTTTTGTGAGTTTAGAAAGTTTTAGCTCTATCTTGAAGCGATGACCCAATTACACAGCATGTGCCGTCAATTTTTAAAGCAGAAAAGAGCGTATGAGCTGAGGTTTCTTTTATATGTTGCTGGAAAGAAGTGTAATGTAAAATTATGCCCAACTCATGTTGTGTTCAAGAATTAAGGTAGAATCAAAGTCAAAGTGATTTCCTATTTACATGAGCATTGAGGCGGTGCTCATCTCTTGTCCACAGCCCTGAGCCAGTGGTGGAAATTCCACATTCCTTTGAGTAGGGGGGGAGGAATCTTTCCAGAGAACAACCACTGTTATCTTCCCTACAAAGTGGTACTTATTTTGTTGACCCTTGAGAGATGAATGGCTGAGTCAACCCCCAATCAGTATTCGAGATCACAACCTTCCTATAGCGAGCTATTCGCTCTTCCGATGAGCCACCTGGCCCGGATAAAAGTTCATAAATGAACGCAATAAGCAGGCAGGGGGCCAACACTATGGAACAAAGAGGTGAAAGTGAGGTGCTTTAAAAAAAACTAATTTCATAATTATTACAAACAACAGGGCTGATGAGGAAACATCTGCAATCGGTGAATATTGCCTTCCGTGGCTTCGTGGATGAGAAACATTGACAACAAAAGGGAATAATAGGGGTTTTCCCCTTTTTTCTGGCAACAAAACTGAAACCTTTTTACAAGGATTCATGTCTGCATTAACCACAATACTTGCAGTAAAAATGCAAACACACTCCGATAATATATGCATTGTCCTTGAAACTGATTGGTCCACACCAGAGACAGCTTTCTTTTTTAAAGACATGAATCCTTGTAAAAAGGTTTCAGCTTTGTTGCCAGAAAAAAGGGGGAAACCCCTATTATTATATTTTGCTACTGGCAAAGGAGGTCTAATGATGAAACAAAAAGGAAAATTGAATAAAAATTTCAAAAGTGTGCAGAGCGGAGAGATGCATGCTCGGAGAGATGCACGCTTGGCATTCGCACCAGCAGACGATCACAGTCCCCACGAAGAAAGCACTGGAAGATGACATCATGAGACCACATTTAAGAGTCACTGTCATAGGTGGCTCTCGCCGAACGCCAAGCAACTTGTTTCCCCCCCTCTCATGCTCTGAAAAGAACGGGGGTTGACACGTGCCAGTCACATCCATATTTTATAACACTCAGCCCTACACGAAGCCAATTGGAATAACAACCCAAATGTACGTGACGTTTGTTTTTCTATTTGCGGTCGCGAGTGACAGAGCATGAGACCAGGCAAGCAGCGGATTGACAATGGGATGGGAGCAACAACAACAAAAACACCGGCCACAAAATCTTCCACAAACCGCACTGTCCAGCACGGTCAAGTATAGACAAATACCACCACCCCCACTCCCCCGACTACCCACGCAGTATAAATTTCGATTTAAAGCTTTCGTGACTGCAGGGATTCATCTTCTTGGTTCTTTCGGTAAAGTCACGTAGAAGGGAAATAAGAAAATAATAAAAATAAAACATAAAAATAAATATTAAAATAATAAAAATAAAACAATAAAATAATTATGTTATACTTATTTTATTTTATTATTTCCCTTCTACGTGACTTTACCGAAAGAACCAAGAAGATGTACCCACGCAGTGTTGAGAGGCCTTCATCCAGCAGCGGAGCAACACAGGGGCTGCGCATGTTGCGCGCGCGAGCAGCGCCCCAGTCGAGTGTCTGTGGCAGCCGAGGTGTCGGGTCTTGTGGTCCCTGGAAAGCAAATCAATGGGAGGCGTGCAAAGCCAGGTGAACCCCGCCCCTCCGGCAGGCAGCAGGCAGATGGCTGGGTCGCGTGCAGCGCAAACTCGCCTCCAAAAGCCGAGTAAAGGGCGTGCGCTTTGAGAGGCGATCTGGGAGGCGCGGCGAGGCGAGGCCAGAGGCGTCGTGGAGTGTGAGCAATGGGAGGCGCAGCAGCGGCAGTGGCTCATGCTGGGATTGCGGTGCGCGGGGATATACTACGATTCATTGGACGATACGTCATACGATACCACTCGCATATCAAGCCTTTTCTGCCTGCCACTCTGTTTCTCTTTTCTTTTCTCTTTCTGTTCCCTGCTTCCCCTCCCTGCCCCAGCCACCTCTGACCTCCCTCAATCCTGCCTGGCTTTCTCTCGTTGCCTAGATCACAGCGGGGATCACTTGGATTGATGCTCAGATGTTGCCGCTCACTTGCAAGATGTGTACTGTTGTTGACATTTTTTTTGTCAAATAAAATATGCATTTAATGCGATCCAGGATAACCATCTACATATTCTAAATCAGCTCAAGCCCCCTGTAAATCACGTGACTTCTCTGTGGCCACCCCCCCACTCTAAACCCCTCCCCTCTACCCGCCGCCCACTGTGAAAACAGACTCTGCTCAGTGCAGTCGCGTCGAGGTCCTGATGTAGCCTCTCTCTCCCGATCCACGATTCTCCTGACCATTTGCTGCCGTTTTAACATGCCTTGGGGGCTGTCCGTAAATGACGTCACGCACCTGGGGGGGGGGAGGGGGTCAGACATTTGTGACGATGTGTGACAAGGGGGGGGGGGGGTTGAGAAATGTGACGTCACATCAAAATGCGCAACTTTAAATAAATATAGACCACACGTTCTACTTAATTAAATAAACTTTGTTTTTATAAATGTTTTCTCTGACAACAGAGTGCAGCGCCACATTAAATACGCACTACAATGACAATAGTTTAAAGCGATTTGAAGCATGTTTTTTTTTGGGGGGGGGGGCAGAGCTTTGTGACGTCATATTTGGGGGGGTGGTCTGACTTTTTGTGACGCCGTGTGGACAACGGGCGGGGGGGGGGGTAAAATATCGTCAAAAATCGCGTGACGTCATTTATGCACGGCCCCTTGGGCACCGAGGTCATAAAATGTTAGCTACCTTGCCCGGTATACAGGAGGTTGTGGGTTCGATCCCTACCCTGACGCCTGTATATTTGGTCGTGTGGATTTTTTCCGGGTCCTCCGGTTTTTCCTTCCATATTTAGAATCAACACGCACTCAGAGTATTTGGCTGATATACATTTCAACATGATAATCCACTTTGTGAGCGGCCAGGTCGCTTCTGAAATAAGAGCTATATAGCTCAGGGGGCTTTAACTGGTAAAATAAAATAAAAAAAGTTTAGTTTATAGTTCATAATTTCTTGTGGTGAGCCACTGGTGCAACAGTTGCAAGTATTGTCCATTTGCTAAACACTGTGATTTCATAATGACCGTTTGCTTATTTAATTTCTTCTAAGTATCTTTTTGGGCCGACAATGTTTATGAAATAAAAGAGCTGAATAATCAAATGTGTAAATTAGTCCAGTAGCTCTTATCCATTTGATTATTGCTTTGCAAAATGTATTCCAGGTTAATTGAAGGCGTGGCAGTTATATTATGTCATTGTTTTTGTAGTAAATTGAAATAAATATTTCTTGTGTTACTGATGGTATGTGTGTTATCAGCATCTGACAGGCACCTGGGTCTGTCACGTGACCTCCTGCCAGTGAGCATTTGACACTTAACCTGCCCTTAAAGTGCACATAGCCTGGCACAAGCGCCATGGTGACGCCATCGCCACTTAGTGGCTAATACCAGTTGTTGTTTTCAGCATTATAGACTGTGAAGTTGTGATGATTAGAAAGGTTTAAGTTGAGTGAACTGCAACTTAAGCCGACTTATTTTTATTGACAAATTGATTTTCTTCGTTGCACATGAATGCACACGAATGCGTATGTGATACGAAGAAGGACCATTGCCTGAAACGTTGCCTATTATAAATATTGTAAATTTTAAGGCAGTGCTATTGACGAACGTGTCGAGTGTCTTGTTACTGGCGCTTTTGCACCACTGCCAACGCAGCAGCAGCACCTCCGATTTGCACGGTTGGCTACGTACGATGCGAAAGAAGTTCAACATACATACAGCAGCACCGCCAAATAATGTTTTTTTTTATTTTTCTTAACAGTTTGAATTAATGCCATTAAATCTGCGTGTGTTCACTAACCCTTCCTGTTCCTCGATGCGAATGGAAACCCAGCGGCCAGCACGAGGCTTGGGTCTGCTTGGACGTGTGGCCATGGCTACAGTATGTGTGTGCTTTGCGCGGTGAGAGAGGTCACGGCGAGAGCTGAGTTAAACGTCAGCTCTCGGTGGTGTTTAACTCACGTGGATAATCTAATCTTTGTTTCTGTAAAGATTGCATGGGGCTTCGTGTCCCTCTTAAGCATACTCTAGCAATAGATTGACCCGCGCCGTGAAGTTGCCCGTGAACATGTTTGAGATAAAACTGCTGACGCCGCATTAATTTAAATATGTTTCGAGTTCTTGGTTCTTTCGGTAAAGTCACGTAGAAGGGAAATAATAAAATAAAATAAATATATAAAAAATTACAATTTTGTTTTAAAAAATATAAACAATAAAATGTTTGTTTTATTGTTTATGTTTTTATTACTTTATTATTTCCCTTCTACGTGACTTTACCGAAAGAACCAAGAATATGAATCCCTGCAGTCACGAAAGCTTAAAATCTAAATATGTTTCAAGGTTTATTTTTTTTGTGCGAGCATGTTGCGATGGGTTAGCGTTTGGGATTTCACGTGATTTTTTTTCTGCCAGCATATTCTGCTATTTCTAGAACACATTATCATGCTGTGTCATTGGTGTGTGTGTGTGTGTTGTGGGGAGTGGTGGCGCAGCGTTTAGCACGTTGTGCCACAAACCCAGCGACCGGAGTTTGATTCCCGCCAATGGTCAATACCAGTGACAATATCTGAACTGGTCCAGGGCCTCTCCTAGGTAGATTCAGCCTCCAATTAGTACCTGGTGCAGCTGGACGTGGTGCTGGCCACCCATCCCCTTGTGTGCTGTGCCAGTCTTCATAGGTGCTCGCTAGCAGCACTTGCCCCAAAAGACTGTTAAGGCTATACAGTGGATCTTTGTTTTTGTCTTGTGTCTGTTGAAACATATATTGTTTTAAAGGGGCTGCTTCACTGCTCGGGGAATGCTAATTTCCACGTGTTAAAATGTCAGGTTGGGCGCATTTGCTCTGACAAGAGATGATATTGACTTGTGGTGCTATTTAAGCCAGGGCATCAGTGTTAACACAAATGCTGTTCAGTGAAGAATGCCAACCACTGGATGGGATGTCAGTTTCGCGTCTCTTCCGAACGACTGCATCCTGCCTTGCAGGAGAGCACTCTCTTCCCTTCCCATGGGATTAAAAACCAAGCAAGTGGCAAAAAAGTAAAACCGTTCTTTTAGTCTGGTGATCCAATTGATGGCATCAGGAGTTGCTTGATCTGTACCGTTTGTTACCTCCCGTTTATAGCCGTATAAGGGGCAGTGGCCCGTCACGTGATGATGACCCACAAAGCATGCCAACGTTGGACCAACGTTGGCATGCGGTTGGAACCGTTGGGACCAACGTTGACTCAACGTTCGTCCATGTTTACCGGGACGTTTTCTGTGTATGCGATAGCTGCACCTGCCGTGCGCTGTTTGAACGCTTGTGTATACAGCGCAGCCTACTGCCCCCCTGTTCAGCCTGAAAGCAGACAGTACCCCCAGTGAATAAGCACACGTGGAGCCAACGTCGGCTGACACGGGACCAATGTTTGGCCCACCGTTGCATGTTTACCGCGACCCTCTATAAATTATGGCTCGGCAAAAGATTGCTAAGACAATAATAGTGTCTGTAGGAAAACACACGCGTCGTGTTAGACACACTGTACATATTCTATTATTAAATTAAATTATAATATTACGGTTGGGCGCGGTGATGCAGTGATTGTACACACTATGCCATCAGCCCAACAGCCTGAGTTTCATTATCTGCCACGTCTCACATCAGTGGTGAGTGACATCTGAACTGGTTCTGACTCCACCCCACCGAACTCACGTTGACGCACTGGCAATATGGTGAAGTATGGTCAAACAACCCCCATGACTGACACAGGCTGTGGAGGCCTTCCTCCAGCAGTGAAATAACAAAAGGAATCAAAATTCGAATTTATTACATTTTGACTGTATACTGACGTATTTAGCAAGTGGTTCGAATGAATTTAAGCAGAGGTAGGTAGTTCAAGCAACCAGCCTGGTCTGGGAGCCCGTACACAAAGCTGCTAGATGCTGAATTAAATAGCGTAAGGCGCTTCTTAGCCGGAACAATGAAACCAACACCAATCCCCTGGCTGCCTGGTCTGGAGAACATTCTGCCACCCAATATCTGCAGAGACATGCAAACTGGAGCTATGCACTTTTACATCTCGATTGAAAAATCACTTCTTTAAAACTGCTTTATTCTGTTGAGTTTGCTATCCTTCCCCCGCGCTCCGATTAGCACGGTTGGCTACGTATGATGCAATTTTTTTTTAACATACAACGGCGTTTACACTTTTTCTTGCCAACGGCAACCACCTCCCCATCATCAACTGACACTGCAACAACGTCCCTCGCCGCCGACTCAAGTCCCAATCCCCCTTCAGGGATTGCGCTGTCACCATCCTCGACTCTCACCCACCTCCAGAAGAAGGTTGCTGCTGTGCACACAGAGTGGAACAACCTCAGGAGTCCAGAATAAACACCTGTTCATTCGAGACCCACACACACACATCTCACCTCCTGGCTTTGACATTCCACCTCGAAGACACTGGTGGAGCCATCAACAGCATCAGAACATCAGCAGGCCAATTCCCACATCCCCTTCCTGAATAAAAAAATTCAAGACACAGCCACAGTGGTGAGACTGGAGCCATGCAACCCAAACTGTGGACCATACAGTAAACCTATAGACACAAATAGAGACACAAATAGAGACACATAGAGACGTATTGAGATGAATAGAGACTCAGAGACATAGATATACAATATAGACAGGCCACAATAGTGCGATTGTGGCCATGAAACGCAAAACTATGGACGATATAATAAAACCACTGTAACATGTGCTCCTTCAATGGAGGAGGCACAGCAGTACTCAACGGACTCTCTCCTGAAGCCCTCTCGCCGTAGCCAGGAGACCTCAACAATTGACATCTAGCTCTTGAACATATTGCCACTTGCATGCGCAAAGCGCAGACTAAAATAATTTGCGAGCGAAAAAAATCCATCGGCAGACTCGCGCCCTCAAATGTTGTGAGAACGTGACGCGAATATCGCTCGTTTGCGGCCGCTGATGGGCCAATGGTGAATCGCAGTGGAGACATTGTCTCGGAGTGCAGGCTGTGCGGAGTGTGAACGCACGCCTGCACCCAAGGGGGCCGAGATCCAGCCTCGTCCCTCCCCGTCCCCCCACACAGACTGTGGAACACTCAAAGTTAAACGCGGCCTACACCCACACGCAATCATAGATGCTACGTGGCATATTACTTGGAGGGGAGGTTGTTGGTATTTGTAACTGGCCGATGAGAGCGAGAGAGAGAGTGGCTCTCAATCTCGATGGTTGCAAGTTCAAATCCTAGTTGGGGTTGACTTATCATCTCTCTGGGGTCGATAAAATCACTTTGTTATGGATTCAACAGTGATCGTCGTATGGATAGACTGCCTCCATCATCAGAATATGGAATTTCCGCTGCCAGCTAAGAGTTGTTAACGGGAAATGAGCACCACCTAAATGCTCATTTGAGCAGGAAATCACTAAAAGGTGTGTGGGTATCGAGATGAGATGATGACGTAAGCTAATATCTGATTATTACAAACACATTCTTGATGTCTATGTTTTGCGCGTGTAATGTTTTAATTCATCATTTTGCATATGTTTGCCTGTCTGTTGATGTCTCTATCAAACTCTCTATCAGTCTGCCTATCCAGCTAGCCACTGTACATGTTATCCAATTGCCTGTCTGCCCGTGCCTACAATTACATTACAAAGCACTGGTTACGAAGCGCATCGGGGATGTGAAATGGTATTGTTGGCTGCCCTTCTGTGAATTCACTCTAATAAGTCTAAAACTCCATTTTCGGACTCTTTGACTTCTGCATTCACCGGCTGGGCCAGACATGGGCAGGCTGGCAACGAGCCCACGTCAATGTCCAAAGAGGCTCTGCGGATATGGGAGGGATCTGCTTTCACTTAATGACCTGCCTTAGAAAAATCTAGTGGCACACGGAGACAGGAAGAGATACGACGAGACACGGAGAAACAGAGACATGTAGGGAGGCAAAGAGAGAGAGAGATCGAAGACGCAGAGACACGTAGAAATGCAGATGGTCATGCGGATACATATTCGGAGAAAAAAATGACGGACAGAAAAACAGAGAGGCATATGGTGGTGAGGCAAAGAGAGAGAGAGAGGGGAATGGAGACACACAGAGAAAGAAAAGACACGAAGACAGACATTTAGAGACAGAGCGACAAAGACAGACAGTTAAACGTACAGAGAGACAGAGGCACATGTTGAGAAACAGAGCCCCTGAAGAAAGAGACGAGCTGGATGGAAACGGAAGGGCTTCACAGAGATACATCTCCTGGAGTTAACACTCAGTCCTCGTCCTCAATGCATCTGCATGCACACACGCTCGATGTCCAGCTATTACCGTCCACCCTGTGGGCTCTGTGTGCAAAAGTTTGCCGGTAACAAAAAACCCTGGCCCAGGGCTTAAACTTCACCGTGATCGCCCATCCCCGTGGTGTATTGTGCAGCGATGCAAATACGGCGTTAAATGTTGTTACAACAGCACATCGATAATCCATCAGCGTGATTACTCTTCGAAAAGGGCCACGTTTCTTACAACACTTTTTTTTAGGTTTGATTTGTGCAGGCGCTCTGGAAATAGTTTTCTTTGCCGGTCTTAAATAATGCCTCGCTCTTAAACATAATATATTTTTCAGTTTTTGAAATTTGATTTAGGTCATCCGAGTTACCCCAGTGGCCAGCATGCTCACCGCTGAGCCGCTCTGCACAGAATCTGGGCTCCGATTCCCACAGCCGCATAGTCATTTCTGGCACGGATTGACAAAGCCTGCATTCTGCTGTAAACTAAACATAAAAAAAAATCCGTAAGCATCATTTGTTAAAGGAGAAGATTTTTGTAAAAATATAATGGCATCAGAGCCTCATCATTTTAGCTATGATCAATCCACTGCTCGATGAAGGCCTCCCCACGCTATTGCAATGCCACACCTCGTTCCCGTGCACGAGCTAATCTCATCATTGCTCCATCTCTGTGGTGGTCGTACTCTTAGATGCCACGGTGGATAGATTTTAACTACCTCGCCTGGTATACAGGAGGTCGTTGGTTCGATGCAGACCCTGACACTTGCTGTATATTTGGAGTTTGCGTGTCTCTCTCACCGTGGTCACGTGGCATTTTTCTCCGGGTCCTCCGGTTTTCCCTTACACATTAAGAAACACGCGTTCATAGAGGATTTGGCTGCGATAAACTTCCACATGAGCTATCATTTGTGGCCAGGTCTCTTGTCTAAAAAAGAGCTGTAAAGCTCATTGGGCCTTACGTTGTAAAATAAAATAAAAAGTATTTTAGTTTAGTCGAGGTGTGTTCGCTCCTTGGCTGTTGCTCAGTCACCAGTCTCATCCATCGAAAACATTTTTGGGCCCGAGCCGACTTCTTTCCCTAAACAGTTAAAATCATGATCCCGATCAGCCCTTGTTTATCCCTGATCCATGTGTTCCTCCTTCTGTCTCTCGCTGCGATTCCAAGGAGGCATTTCTCCGTGATATTTTTTTTGCACACTTTCGTTTTATTTCGTTGCCGTGGTTTTCCGCGTTCCCCAATCCATGCGGTGTCTTGTGCCAGGTAAACTGCACATGGCGAGAAAGCTCTATTTTTTCAGGCGCATCAGTGAGCTGCCTTTCATCATAAAAATTAAGTTTTACAAAAACCACAAAAGACATTCCTACGGAGGGAGCTGGTAGGAACGTTGGGTTGCTCGGTCAATGGCCAGGGTCAACGGCGGCGTGGTGTATTCCACAAATATGCCCGACTGTGAGGGTGGGTGCAAGCCGGCGTGAGTAGGTTAAACGTTGAGTTTTATAAGGGCACCACGGGGTGACCAGCCTCTCCCCACCCAGCCCCAAACCTTCCACCCCCCACCCAGCCCCACCCTCCCCACCCAGCCCCTCCCCACCCTCCCCACCCAGCCCCTCCCCTCTCCACCCAGCCCCTCCCTCTTCACCCAGCCCCTCCCTGCACAACGGACGGACGGACACAATAATCCCCTGTGGGCTGGTGGAACCAGTGGGTTCCTACCAGTAAAAATGTTTTGCTATCGCCTCTTTATTCTCCGCGGTTTTCAAGTTGCGTGTCTCCAGCAACTACTTGTTTGTTCAATAAACAGCCCACCCTCAGTGTGACTTCCATCGTGGCATAAATGACCACATTAGATAAATATATTTAAATCATTTTTGTGCTTAAACGAGTGCCATGGTAGAAAATGTGTCCTTTCCTCGGACAGGGACGCGTGGTAGGAACACTCTTGGACTCTTCATTCAACTGCTGTGCACCACGTGGTTCTTACTTTACCGACCTCCAAGGTGACAATGCACTAGCACTGGAAAAGTAGCAATATCGGTATCTGATGACTATGAGTAGAACGGTGCATCCGTTCGTTGAGTCGTGCCGAGTATTACGCTTGCGTGTGGCAAATGCATCGAAGTGAAATTTCATATATAGAAGAAAAAACATACATTATCTATTGTGAAATGGGTTCGAGCTTTCACCGAATTAAAAAAGATAAACAGATTATCCAATCAAATCACCTCCATTAATTGTGGCTATGTATCAGGTCACTTACGAGGGATGAATCGCTCCACTTCCGTTGACGGTGGCTATGATGATAGTGGCAGTGGTATGATGCCGATGACGTTCTGTGCAGCCCGGGTTTCATTGCGATCCCTTCATTTCCTACAATAAACATGACGCGCAGATATTTTTCCTCCCACCCTCCCTCATATTACCTAGCAATGAGTAATTGCGCAATAAAGAATCAAATTAGAACTGGCTGCGTTGCTTTGGGGGGATAATGTTCATGTCAGGGTGTGAGTTTGTGCTTCTGAGATCTCGGTGGTCAAGCCCCGGAGCTGTTTTTGGAGCAAAGAAACGAGAAGAGTTTGTTTTGTTGCGTTCTCTGCCCAAAACAATCCTCGCGTGCGGCAGCAATTGTCATGGTCGCGACAGCCCACTAACGTCGCAGGCAAAAGAGTTGAAGACTGTCGGCTAATTGGATGTGCCTTGGAATCAGAGGTCGCAAACGGGTTTTGATTCCTTACCCGTACCCGTACCCGGCCGCACCAGGGTCGCAAACGGGTACCCGTACCCGTACCCGGCCGTACCCGTACCCTACCCGTACCCGACTGGGTACCCGACTGGGTACGGGTAGGGTACGAGTATCGGGTACCTGATTGCGACCTCTGGGATGAAGCCATGTTGCAGGTGCGGGTGGGTTGATTCTAGGAACTTGAATTGTGAGAAGAGACAAGACGTTGGGAAATGAGTGACAATCAGTTACTCACCAGTGACTCACGGTCTACCCGTACCCGTACCC
Organism: Lampetra planeri; assembly: GCF_965212315.1. Classification (NCBI taxonomy): domain Eukaryota; kingdom Metazoa; phylum Chordata; class Hyperoartia; order Petromyzontiformes; family Petromyzontidae; genus Lampetra; species Lampetra planeri. The sequence goes on along the minus strand of NC_136128.1, from coordinate 5,297,824 downwards.
GGCCGCACCAGGGTCGCAAACGGGTACCCGTACCCGTACCCGGCCGGGTATGGGTAGCCAGGTATCGGGTAGGGTACGGGTATAAGGTACCCGGTAGCGACCTCTGCTTGGAATATCCTGTGTGCGTGTGTATATGCAGAAGGTCGTGGGTTCGATGCCGACCCTGATGCCTGTATATTTGGAGTTTGTGTGTTCTCTCTCTCCATGGTCCTCCGATTTTTCCCTCCTCAATTAAAATCATGCGATAAATTCCCAACGTAATAAGCAACGTCGTTGAGCTATATATGGTAGTGTTAGCGTTCACGATTTTCAGATTAAGCTGAAAATCGGGCCTAGATGTCGAACGTCTCATGATCTGGAATACATTTTTGGTTAAGATGATCCAGAATTATTTTTTTTTGTTCCGGAATGGTCCAATGTGCGATGTCCCTTCTGTGACATCATACATCGGAGTGGTCGTACATCAAAGTGGTCTGGCAAAAAGTGCCAAAACATTGCTAATAAAAAACACATACATGCGTGCTTATAATAAGTGTTTTACTGATGCAATTCACGCAAGACAAATTTGTTCAGAGATTTATATTTTAAAAAAGTTACAATTTTGTGTACAATTAAAATTATTATAATATAAGGCATTTAAAACATGAGCCAGGAATTGGAGGGCTGCACAATGACCTTTTTTTAAAAATCTGTGCCAAGAGTGACATTTCTTCCTGAGTTCCCTGCTCGAAGCCAGGTCCCCTGGCTCAAATTCCCTCCGTCCCATCTGATCCCATGCCCAAATCTTCATCGTCGATAGGACAATAAATCCCTCACCTCCGATTAGTGTGGTTGGCTCCGTACGGTCGGAAAGCAGTTCAACATGCACACATACATATCTCGCATCAGCACTCTGTGCACTCGGTTCTTTGAGCCATCGCGAGGGAAGGGGCAGTTGTTTCCTGGTGCCTTCCGCAACGGACTTGGTTAGGTGGCACCATCGGCGAAAATTCGAGTTAATTTTGTTTAACAAGGCGAGAACCCAAGAGACCAGAATGGGTCTCATTTGCGAGTGACCCGGGGGGCATTTGTGTACCAATAGGGGGTGATAATTGCTATGCACTGTGCCAGAAATGGGCATAAACTACTGGGGGGACTCATCGATGACCTCACCTGCTAGACTATTTAAACAGGCATGGTAATGATTACAATTGTTTGTTTTGTTATACACATTTAAAAACACTACTGCATAATTTAGCTGGTTCTGGGGGGTCGGAATCAAATGGACATGCTTAATCTTGGGCAGCTATCTGAATGGCGAGCCGACTTATCCATCTCAGTAACGTGTTGTTTATTTGAAATTTTAAGTGTCATTGTAGTAATATCAACATGAGTGGAAACAAAGTCTGTTTTTGTTTTGTACAAATACATTTTTTACTCATACGTGGCGAATAATCTAATGACATTTGCAATCATTGCGCAGACCATTCACATCACATTGAATTCTCCGTTGCTTTAATTAGGACCCAAAGTATTTAACTAAGTAACATTTACAAAAAAAGCATTGGCCATGCCTTTCATGCTATGCGATTCATGATCATAAGTGGCATTCGGCATAACATGAAATGGACAAAACCGGATACACGCCAAATTGCTACTCTCCTACAAAGAATGAAAAAATAAGCCAAAACATTAATCACCATGATAGCTGCATTTGAAGTGAACTCTGTGGAATTTAGAAAATATGAAAAAACAAATGAATGTAAAATCCTGGCGTAGATTCTTTGGTTGGGGAGTTATTAGTTTGCTTACGCCCATCGATTCAGATAGGCTAGTGTAAATCCTACCTCTTCCGGTCCTTAATAATGCAGCATTGGTGAAATGTTTGAATAATTGCCGTTGTCTGCCAGCTCGTGTGGGCGTAACAGTGTTGCAATCAAGAGCCGAGAAGAATCTTGGAGACGAAACGCTCTATTTTTGCGAAGCGGACTGATGGTAAATAATTAAACGAATTAAACCCGCTGCAGATGCAGATGCTCTATTTTTTTGTTAACGTTTTGCGATAGCAGTTTGAATGAAATAGCAAACTGCATCCTAACGATGATGAATGCCATTTCTCATTTGATTATTTTTATTCAGTCACCGCCAGTCTATGATGGATGAATTATTGGGATGTTTAAAAAAATAAAGAACACGCGAGAAAAGGAAACGGGTCTTGAGCAAATTAATCGAACAGAGGGTGTGGTTGATGCCGAAATGAATTCTAAACTTTGTAATGATAAACACGCGGTGATGCTTGCCTTCCTGGGCTTGATGAATCATCTGCCAAACTGGCTAGCATAAGGAATAAGATTAGTATCTGTTCAACAATGATTTAATATTGATGTTATTTCTAATGGGACAATAGGATTATGTGCAAGCTGTCACACACACACATTTACAAGAGTGTTCCTGAAAGCAATTTGTAAAGTGTTAAGCATCCGTTGTTTTGCAGAGAGAACTATGGCATCTTTTGTTTAGCTTAGAAATCATATTTACGTAAAACGGTATTGTAAATCGATACATTATCGAAATACTCAGAGGTTGAAATGCCCTCTTTAGTGTTCTTGTGGTGACGTATTGCAACGCACGGGAAATGCCTGACGTTGCTTGGGACGTTTTATTTGTTACTTTAAACTCGTTTCGTCAGCGTTCACACATCTTGTGCAGGAGCACTACAAGTGTTGTTGGTGAGCACCTATTCAATAGATCGGGGCAGGTAGATCGCACACCCCAAATGGTGTGACACTCCCTTTCCGTGGCCATCGAGGCTGCCACACCCTGGGATAGAGTGTTGCCCCCTCGCACGCACGCGTTATTTTATTTTCCACCTGCGGTGCTCCGGTTCCCTCTCAACATGTAAAACGCTCATTCATTGGCGGAAATTTCGCATCGAGGCAACGCATCTCTTACAAAGGCAGCGACTGTATGTACGTTGAATGTATTTCGCGACGTACGTTGGCAACTTATCGGAGGTGCGGCGGAGAAGGACAATACACTTAACACAAAAAAGCAGTTCTAAAGAAATATGTATGCGTGTCGAACCTGGCGAGCAAGTCCTACATGAGGCAGGGCAAGCAGACTGCCAGCGCTCATGGATGGAGGTTATGGGCAAGGCGCTCCTGCACGCCGCTACAAAGACAAAGATCCCCCGTATAGCCTGAACAGTCTGTTGGGGCAAGTGTTGTTAGCGAGGACCTACGACGGCCGGTATGGCACACGAGGGGGTTCGGTGGCCAGTACCACGCCCGGCCGCCTTTGTCTTCCCAGTGGCGATGTTTACACATCGACACCGGGTGCTCATTTGATGGCCGTGTCGACCTAGGGCAGGGGTCGGCAACCAAAATAACAAGGAGAGCCATTTCTTTCCAATTCGGTACAAAATTCAGTATTTCAAGAGCCGCAATGCATCTGAGTACATACTGTACATACGTACATATCGTCAAGAAGCAGTCCGTAAAGAGCCGCATGCGGCTCCGGAGCCGTAGGTTGCCGACCCCTGACCTCGGGGATGCCCAGGATCTGCTCAGATAATTACCGTCACCGATATTGTCCGCGAGCGCGGGAGTTGAACGCTACGGGTGGACGTGTTCGCAGTGCAACGCGCTAACCGCTGCACCACCGCTCCTGCACGTCGCTTGCACCCCCCCCCCCCCTCTGTCGTGTTGACGTCACAGCGGCGCGTGCACGGGACGAGCGGTGGCACCGCGCGCGTGCGTCACCCCCCCACCCCCCACAACGCTCCCTGCGACCCCACCGAGGGCTGAACGATTAGGGGGAAATATCTAAAAACAATTCTGACATTGCGATTTGATTTGCGATTCAAATGTTTTAAAGTCAAGCTTCAATTTAATATTCACTGTGTAATAGATTTAAAACACGTGATGGAGCATTACCACATGATACAATAATGCAAGGATGAGAACTTAAAATACATGAATTGCTTCCAACATGTATTTATTAAAATGTTTTATTTGAAATAGAACAATGAAACATACAACAATTGTTAAGTAAAAAAAAGTTACAATAGTTTAACACGTAGGCTTTCGCGACCAATATCATACATAAGAGGTTTTTTTGGGTTAGATCGCGTAAATATATAAATGTGTCGTTAAAACCCGCCACCACCCGATACAGCCAAATAGTAAGAGTTGTCACGTAAACAGAGCATGCCAATTCGTCACTAGTACAGCACACCGGTGTGTTGGAGAGCCAAGCCACAACATTTACAATCGGAGTACGACGTTTCGCCAGTAATTATAACTAGCTTCAACAGGCGACAGCCAGACTTGTGGAGAAGTCCACCTGTTTTGTGTTGACCACCCTTCTGCGCTCTTGCACAATGTGGGGGGGGGCGGGGGTATTTAAAAAAACACAATAGACAGGAAGGACAAGTTTAAAGGGCTCGCATAATGCCCATGCATAATGGACGTTGCCTTAGTAAACCCCCTCCCCCCATTTATTTACTCGATCTTCCCCAAAAACCTCTATTATGGACAAATACAATAATTATTATTTGTTTCTTTCGGTTAAGTCACGTCTAAAGATAAAATAATAAATTAAATTAAATAATAGAATACGACGTTTCGATTGCAACACAAGCAATCATCATCAGGTATAATGCAATAGCGACATAATATCTAACCAGAAAACTATAGACAGACATATTAGCAGACAGATATCACCAAGATACATACATAGCGAGAGCAACACAGGTAACAGAGAGAGGTGATCGTCTCTGTGGGGTGGCCTTAAATAGACAGAGGGGGGGGGGGGCGGAGGCAGAGAGAGGGAGGGGGGTTAGAGAAAAAATTAGCATATCAATGAGTGGTCAACAAAACGTGGTGCTGCAAGTACGATGACACGGCAAACAATAATACAAAATAAAACCAATTCCAATTTAAAAACGTATTGGACTTTTCAAATCGCAAACAAAATTCGCAGCCTTTGCGATTTCCTAATCGCATTGTGTCAAATTGCGATTATCGATTTGAAATCGATTCATCGTCCAGCCCTCCCCCCACACCCCACCCAGCGCTGCTTGCGCTGTCCGTGGTGCTGGAGGGAGCAGCCCCCCGCCCGCAGCAGCCGCTGGGCACGCGCCACCTCGTGCCTGCGCTCGGAAGAGAGCGATAAGCTGCTGCGTATGCTGCTGCTACTGCGTATGCTGCTGCTACTGCGTATGCTGCTGCTGCGTATGCTGCTGTGTATGCTGCTGCTACTGCGTATGCTGCTGCGTATGCTGCTGCTGCGTATGCTGCTGCTACTGCGTATGCTGCTGCGTATGCTGTGTATGCTGCTGCTGCGTATGCTGCTGCTGCGTATGCTGCTGCTGCGTATGCTGCTGCTGCGTATGCTGCTGTGTATGCTGCTGCTACTGCGTTTGCTGCTGCTGCGTATGCTGCTGTTGCGTATGCTGCTGCTGTGTATGCTGCTGCTGCTGTGTATGGTGCTGCTGCGTATGCTGCTGTTGCGTATGCTGCTGCTGTGTATGCTGCTGCTGCTGTGTATGGTGCTGCTGCGTATGCTGCTGCTGCTGTGTATGCTGCGTATGCTGCTGCTGTGTATGGTGCTGGTGTGCGTGCTGCTCCTGTGTATGCTGCTCGTGGGTATGCTGTTGTGCATGTTGCTGTGTATACTGCCCCTGTGTATACTGCTGTGTATGCTGCTGTTGGGTATACTACTGTGTATGCTGCTGCATATTCTGCTGGGTATGCTGCAGTTGCTGCATTCGCTAATGGATATGCTGCACATTTGCAGCCATAGGCAGTCCGGAACGCTGTTTTGTGAATTGTGCAAACACGCCACGGCCATCTCGGCAGGCACAACACAAATGACAACACATGAGTGAATTCTGCTACGGGTTACCAGATATTCCCCAAGGGATGGTAATTAAACATCGGGTGCGATAACATCGGACTGTTATGCATTCGCGCGCACCTTGTACTCTCCTCGTGTTAGTGGCAGTGCCTTACGTCGATTTACCCCCACTCCCAAGCCAGCCTAGCTGACAGGTGGTGTCACCATGGTGTCCGTGGTCAGCTTGGGTGTCTTTGTTGCCATGTGGAGTGGTGGTTGTGGTGGTGGTGAAGGCTCGCTGGAAGTCGGTCACGGAACAGATCCGGCCATTAATGGTTAATAGACCATGGTTACTTGGTAGGAACACCAGCCGCACTTATGACCTTAGGGGCCATCCATAAATGACGTCACGCACCTAGGGGGAGGGGGTGGTCAGACATTTGTGACGACGTGTGACGAGGGGGGGGGGTATTTGAGAAATGTGACGTCACATCAAAATGCATAGACAACACGTTCTACTTAATTAATTCGACTTTTTAATAAATGTTTTCTCCTACAATATCAGTGTGCAGCGCCACATTAAATACGCACTACAATGACACTAGTTTAAAGCGATTTGAAGCATGTTTTATATTTTTTGTGGGGGGCGGGGGGCGGCAGAGCTTTGTGACGTCATATTTGAGGGGGGTCTGACTTCGTGTAACGATGGGGGGGGGGTAAAAAATCGTCAAAAATCGCGTGACGTCATTTATGGACTGTCTTTAAGACAAAGATCCCCCATATAGCATTTTATCAGACTGCTGGGGCAAATGCTATTAGCGAGCACCTATGAAGGCCGGCACGGCACACGAGGGGGTTGGCGGCCAGCATCATGCCCGGCCGCCTTTGTCTCCCTGGTGACGATATTGACACATCGCACCACGTAGTTATTTCAGGCTGAGTCGACCTAGGAGAGGCCCAGGACTGGTTCAGATAATCGTCACTGGTGTTGGCAGTGAGCGGGAATCGAACTGGGGTGACCGGGTTCGTAGCACGTCACGGTAACCGCTACACTGACACTAACTACTGCACCACCACTCCCCCACATGCATTCACACAACACACACACATTCCTTGCACATAGCATCTGAAGTGCATCAGTGGAGCTGCACCACATTGCAGGAATGCGATGCAGTCGCCGCTTTAAATCGTGCGCGCAGTTAAAATGCTAATTAAGATCAAATGCTTGACATTTGTTTGCCTAAAATAAATAAATCTAAGTGCATCAGTCGAATACGTGTGGATGGATTCACAAGTCGGTAGAACACGGCCTCATGAAAGCGACATCACGTCAAACAGAACGTTAGGAGCCTTCTTATTTACCGCCTTCATTTGGCAGAGCAAAATGTGCTCTCAATATTATTTTTTTTTCATTTCCTTCAGAATAAAAAACACGTACCCTGCCACAAAGGGAAATTTTAATCGCAATACTTTTAATGCAATCAGGCATTTTTCTTCGTGGCGTAGGAAGTTCGCGTTTGTTTTGTGCGCGTGTGTGCATTTAATTCCCGTATGTACGTACAAACACTACAGATTGTGCTCACACGAGCAATACAGACAGCTGCTGTGGTGTCACGGACAACACACTGGACAGACGCCCAGAGCTCTCCGGCTCGATTCAATCTCTGGGCGCGGCAGTTGCATCTTTCGACGCGTTCAGAGTATATGGCTGCTTCGAATTGTAGGCCACTTCGGTGAGCTTATCATTTGTGACCAGGTTGCTTCTGAAAAAGAGCTACGTCGCAGGTCAGTGGGCCTTACCTGGTAAAATATTGTATATATTTTTTTAGTTGAAACAATGGGGCACGTTTCTCTAAATCCACCCACCCCTCTCTGCTCTAAATTACAAGCCACTTCGTTGAGCTATCGTTTGTGACCAGGTTGCTTCTGAAAAAGAGCTGCATAACTCATTGGGGCCTTACCTGATGAAATACAAAAAAATAGATTCGTTGAAACAATAGGACAAATGTATTTAAGTCCAACCGCCTCTCTCTGTACTCAGCATTATAAATGTTTCCTACGCCGCAGATTAGTCGATTGGCAGGCCGCTGAGTGTGGTGGGGTAGAATGTGGGTTATCCCACCTCTGCCAACGCGTCTGGTCAGCGTGGAAGAGAAGGCCAAATTCCCTGTAGAGATCCCCCTCGTATGTACGATAGTATGTTGAACTTCTTTCGCACCGTACGCAGTGAACCGTGCTAATCGGAGGTGTGGAGTGAAGGCTAGCGGAGCCACTTTTTCCAACAGTGGCATGAGCAAGCAACTGCAGGGCTGGATATTTACATTTTATTTTTTGTTGACAAACACACGCGGTAAACGAGTCAACGTTTCGCGAGATGGTCCTTCATAGCACACGAAGAAGGCCCATTGCGCTTAACGTTGACGATTTTATAAATATATGTCTTTTAAGGCAGAGAGTGTGACTTTTGCTTCTATTAATTGTGCGTGTGCACCACTACCAACCCGGAATCCTTCTTCACAGCCAATGGCAATGGAAGCGTGCGGCGTTCGTCATTTGCTGTTCACAATTCTTGGGGTCAGACGAAGGCCCAGGACTGTCTCGCTGAAGAACAACGCCTGCGACTTTGCCACAAAGTTAGTTTCTCACTTTGTCAACCCCCAGAGGAATGATGGGCTAAGTCAACCCCCCCCCCTCCGATCGGAATTTAAACTGAAGAATACATGGAGATTAAAACGCATTTCATAATCCGGAGAAATACTATGCATCACATGTCTCGTTGACCATATTAAGAGATTGACACTTATTACTCTGTTCTTGAGTATAGCGTAGTATCCAATAAGATCATAACTGCACTGCGTTTTATCAGGTTCATTAATACGGCACCGAAAATGACAGGTTAACATTGGATTGGTTCGTTAATTTGAGGATATGTTTCTGTTATGTGCGTGATTATGGATGCGGTAAACATGTTTTAATTGAATTTTGACGTAAAGCTTTCGTGACTGCAGGAATTCATATTATTTGGCTCTTTCTGTAAAGTCAAGTATATAGGTGACTTTACCGAAAGACCAAAGAATATGTTTTAATTGCTAATCTTGCACTACAACGATCAGCAATGTATGATCAATCATCATGGTATTGTCAATGTAAAAAAAACGTGCATGGTATTTTCTGCAAGATGTAATATTCATCGACAGATGTTAATTTGGGGTGACCCCTGCACACAATGACCTAGTTTTGACAAACGTGTCATGGGATCGTTACACAAATGTCTCCAAGCAGCCGCCGATAACTGTCTCGTTCGTTTTCCCCGAGAAAGATGGGGTTAGTTATTCTCCGCTGTTTCTCATACTGATCCCTAGGGAGGTTGCAACTGGGTCAAGCCGAATGGGCGTTATCTTCCATAAAGTAGAGTTTAAATACCTGTCAACCCATACGGTTTACCCCGTATACTTGTGCAGGGAAATTGAGTTTTCAGGTCCATACGGCGTACAGCCGATTCAATACGGGCAACATTTTTATTTGTCTAATTGTTTGTGTTTCCCCCCTTGTGATGGAACTTTGTAGGATGAACTTTGAGATTTATAAGGGCACGGGGTGACCAATAAGATCTGAATTGGTCTGTAATAAGGTGGGCACTGATAAGGGGTTGACAGGTATGAGTCTGGCAGATGCGTGCATTGTTTTGAAGGCTACCAAATGTCATAAAGGCTGTCCCGGTGGACCCCAGGAGCTTGTGAAAATCTAGAAATTTTTCCTGCTTGCTTTTTTAATGTTCTGGCCTCACGTTGGAATCATGATGCAGGTGTAGATACAGCGCGTGTGTGGAGACAGTGTGGGTGCAAAGACAGTGCGTGGACTAGCGATCACGAGCGGAAATTACAGGTGTTGATAAATATAATGGAGGGCGAGCTGTCACAAGGGGGAATCGCCAGGAAAGTTCGGGAACGGGCCAGAGAGTTCGAGAAAGGGGGCGTGGCCAGGGGTGGAGTGAGGGCCACACCGGGGATAAAAGGAGGCGAGGAGCAGGGTTCGGGGCTGCCGTGGGATCGGGGTCATCGCTGTCTTCGCGTCTTCGCTGTCTTCGCGTCGTCGCTAGCTGCGTGTCATCCCTGGGCCAAAGTTATCTGCATGAAGTGCCCTAATCAAAATCAAAAAAACCCTCTACAGTTCGTGTCATCCAAAAGTCATTACACAGGCAAAGGGCCCCGGAGCCCACCTGAGTCGTGGGATGGTGACAGACGAGGGGATGGCGCCTATCAGCAGTGGGTGGGGCTAGTGTTCTGGGTGGGCGTGGTTATGTGAAAGTGGGCGAGGCCGGCGGTAGGAGGCAGCTCGCCAGATTGCCACGTGTCCCGGTTTTAGCACTCGCACGAATTGTTGCTCGCCTTGCCTATGGGCTTGCCGGTCTCCAAAACAAACGACGTACGAATAAAGTCTAACTGAAAGAAATAGATGAACATATATTTTAACTGAAATAAATATATGAACATATACTTTGCTGACCACAACAGAATGAGTTATTATTATTGTCCAACCTATTTAGTGTTTTCTTTGCATCTTGTCAATTGTAATTGCTTATTGGTCACCTGACTTTAATTAATATTGTTATTTAGCTTTCTTAAATTGTATTTTTTTACATTCATATTTCTATGTTTTTTTTATCTTGTGGCCCTTATTTGTTTTGTTTATTTTCGTGAAGGAGGCGTTATTGTTTGGCTAAACTAGAGAAAAACTTCTTTCGCACCGTACGTAGCCAACCGTGCTAATCGAAGGTACGGGTGGTGTCCGTTTGATTCATAGATCGGGGCACTGAGCTGGAATCCACTCATTCCTCGTAGCCACCTGTGATTAAACCGGGATCTGATGTAAAGTGAGTTTATGGTTTCAGCCTGGTTACTAAAAAAAATGTTGGATTATCACTGACTTCAATTCATCTAAAATTCCTGCCAAGAATACAAAATAGCGGTTTGACTGCGATGCGGTAAACTTCATTATATCAGTGCAAGTGCAACATTCCTTGTGTGCATAAGAGGTCACTTGAATATAGCTCAGAAGTGGTTCTGTGACATGACATAATGTGACATCACCTTCTGTGACATCACGTTTTGCAGGCCGTTCCCCCACATGGGGTGATAGAGTGAGGCTTTCCAGAGTAAATAAAGGGTATTACTATTCCTACGTATTATATATATACCATATTCTCTGGATTATCAGATAAATACATTTTCTCTGTTTCTTATAATCTGGTCGGCGTGTGCGTCTGTCAGTGACCAGATTTGTATAACTTAATTGACCACTTGGCACACGTTTGAGGTGCATGTCACTTTCCAGGGAGCATCGTATACAATTGGAGAATATTGTATTTGTAGAATAATCTAGAAGTAGGTGGTAATGGTAAGTAATTATGTACATGTGGGTTAAATAGATGGCAAATAGCACAAAGCAGTGATGCAGAGATAAAGGCCAGAAAAAAGGCAGGCCCAGGTGTGTGTGGCTTCTGTTTAAGATGACCTAGAGAATGTGCAATGATGTTTTGGGAGGACCTTAGATCTGCTGTGGATGAGAAAGAATGTAATGATCTAATTGAAATTCATGAATCGGTGAGGTCTCACAACAAGCGTTGAGAATGCAGTGAGGGTTGATGAGTGATGTCAGTATAGAGCTGAAATATAGTGATGTTTGACTGCCTAAAGCAGTGTTCTTCATTGCAAGGCCCGTGGGCCACTGGCGACCCCGGTGGGCCTTTAGTGCAGCCCCTGACGTGCGGCCCCCGACAATACACAAATGTGCAAACACCCCCCCCCCCCCCCCATCATCATCGTGTTGTAAAACCCCAACAGTTTCAAATGGTGTGTCGGCACTCACACTGATGATGTCTTATCGGCGAAAGTGACACCCCCCTCCCCCCCGCCTCTGAAAATGTGTGAAGAACACTGGCCTAAAGGTCAAAGTGCAACCCTGCAATTGTTGCTCACGCCACTGCTGTAGGGAGAGCCTCCACGAGAGGGAGCTCTAGAGAGTCTCCCTGGACACTATTTGACCTACCCCTTCACACTGGCCAGACATCTTGGCAGAGGTGTGAGCACCCACACTTTTCTAGATTTGAAGTTTTCGTGACTGCAAGGATCCATACTCTTTGGTTCTTTCGGTAAAGTCACGTAGGTGAAAAATATAAAAAATAAAATGAGAATAACTACATTAAATCACGACGTTTCATTTTATTATTTTTATTTTTCATCCACGTGACTTTACCGAAAGAACCAAAGAGTACGGATCCTTGCAGTCACGAAAACTTCAAATCTAGAAAAGTGTGGATGCTCACACCTCTACCAAGATGTCTGGCCAGCGTGAAGGGGTAGGTCACACACTTTGCCCAACCAAATTCGACCGCTGCAGATCGTTGACTGCCTGTGCTGCCTAAAGGTACGTGTGTACATTAATTCACCTCTGAACAACCTTAAAAAGTTGTGTTGTTGTTGTTGGATATGAGTGTTTCGTGGTTCAGTGGCTAGTTGTTTTGAAACTCACGTGAAGTCGCTGAGTCAGCACCCATGAGATCGTGTTTCTAGAGCCTTGGGGGCAGACAACTTCAAACAGCAAGCCTCTATTTATTTCCTAATGTGAAAAAAAATGTTCTACGTGCAGAGTTCAGTGCGGTGAGGTTGTCAGTCGTGCAACCTATAATTGGCCGTGTCTGATACGTTATTTGTTAAAATATTCATGCTGCTGAGACGAATTCTAACTCGTTTCCAGGTCACGTCTTGCCTGTACATGACAAAGTTGTACTTTTTTAATGAATTCTCCAGCCATGGGGGGATTTATTCAGGCCAACTATTTTGTTGACCTGCACACCGATTCCAGAAGTGTGACACGGAGAGAACTTCGATGTCCAGGAACTCTTTTGAATCTCGTTATAAATGGGAAATGTATTCATCACGAAGAGCGACCATCATTATCTAGCACAGCAACTGGGTTATTTCCTATGCAGTCACTTGGTACGGAATGATTCCCACCCCACCATGATTCAATTAACTGTTATAATTCAGAGTTAAAATATTGGTGTGAATTTAGTGCATTTAGTGGCTACGGGGATCACGTGAACCAATCACAATACAATGTATAAAATAAGAAAACTAATTATATTATTGGTTCTTTCGGTAAAGTCACGTAGAAGGGAAATAATAAAATAATAATTATTATAAAATAATAAAATAATAATAATTATTATTATTATTATCAAATAATAAATAATTCCCTTCTACGTGACTTTACCGAAAGAACCAAGAATATGAATCCCTGCAGTCATGAAAGCTTTAAATCGAAAAAGAAAACTAATTATTTATGGCACTTTGTTAATACATTGCTGGATGAAAGTCGCCCCGCTCGCCTTAAGAGTCACGAAGGTTGTTTGACCATACTTCACCATACTAGTAGATGCAGGTTGGCGCAGGGGTTGGTAAAGGGAGGAGACACAATGGGTAACAGCTACGATTCAGAATGTATTTTTGGGTAATATTGCGCGAGTAAAATGTGTGCCGTAGACCCTCCTCCACCTGACACGGCCCATTTAATGAGGTTGCCACGTGAAGAAATGTGCCAATTTATTGCCGCTTCAGCACACCGGTATGTTGGGGAGCAATCCACACCGTTTAACAGTTGGGCACGACGGTTCACAAGTTACAACCAGCATCATATCATGCAGTTGATATAGTTGTAAAAATAAGTAACATTTACGTTAGCCATGTTCCTCTTTGCTTCCACGTTAGCCATCGCCGAGACTTGAACTGAGGTCAATGGATACAGGGTGCAGTGTGTGAAACCACTGCACCTCAGCTCCGCAACATATACCATACGAATTGAAAATACTATAATCGATCATTACGTCAACAATATTACGCACGTTGTCATGCGCATAGGAACCAGTATTATCGAGCAACAAGTCAATGAACGGTCACATGCCCAGGTATTATACAAGAGCCTGGCTCCGCTTGGCATCTAAAACTTTACAAAGCAGATACTGCGTCGCGTGACAGCCGCATATGCACACGATGCACAAGCAAACGCAAACAAAGCAAAGGGAAGGGATTAATTGTGTTCCGCGGAGGTTGAACGTACATTTGTTTTGCCCTCTACGGCTGCGCAAAGAAAAAAAAACACGAGAACGTTCTCAACAATATCTTATTTCGACGAAATGCATTAGTCAAAAAATATCAAATACATGCAAACATGATACAGGGAGCGTACGATGTCCGAACGAATGTACGCTGCCGACCTTTTTATAGCAGCACATCGAGGCGTATCGACCGACAATTTCACAAAACAGAGTCTCTCTTACCTCTCTTAAACAATCTTGTGCAAAAATAAAAACCCTTCCCACCATTGCAGAGCAAATAAAGCGGTGTTTGCTGTTCCTAACTCTAAGGATAGACTTTCAGTTATTAATAATGGTACTGTACGTACCTAAAATAACGTTTAAAACTGAAATTAATAATATTTTTAATCGCACGGCGTGAATTTGAATTATCGGTGTTTTGTATGACTGCGTAAAGTGTTAATAGCGATTTTGGACTGAGGCTAAAAAGTGTGAACCTTATTTTTTATTATTATTTTGCACAGAATGATAACTTTGAAGCTCAGAGGTCAGTGGTAGAAGCTTCCTTCTCCTCAGGGTCACCCAAAAAACCCTTGGTCCGGTTTCAACATATTTTGGGTTTTTTTCCAGTTTTATTCCAATTGTCACAGCAGCCTTGTTAGGAGGTGATGTATCAATTCACGACTCTTGCAGAACATCCCCCCATGTCAGCGATCTTCCTGAGGAAGAAAATATCACGCAACTAGTTCTTCTGAGATCCCTTCAAATCACCGCTTATACACATTAAGGGATGCTGCACTTTCAAATCCGCCTTGACAGGATATCTGAAGTAGTTCTGCAGTATTTGCATCTGCCAGCTATGTAAGCCCTTCAGCAGAAGTGACCTGGCCACAAACGACAGCTGGACGAAGTGATGGCTTATCATCTGGACATTTGCAGCAGCCAAATGCTCTAAACACACGTTGATTCTAACTGTTGTGGGGAAAACCGAAGGACCGGAGAAAATTCCACGTGACCACGGGGAGAGAGAGATGCAAACTCTAAATATACAGGCATCAGGGTCGGGATCGAACCCACGACCTCTTGCATTCCAGGCGAGGAAGTTAACGTCACTTTCCCGTGGCGCCCCTAACGATTGATGGCAGAATTGAAATGCAGCTGGGCAGAAAATGGACAACACAAACAAATGCTGAAACGTCCCCTGGGAACGACGATTGTCGTGTACACCGCAGAGGGCCCTGGGCCATGGAGCTCACAGGTGTTCCCTTAATTAGAGCCATTTGTCGCACCCGATTATACAAATATAGCTTCTTAGCCGCCGCGTTATCCACAAGGAAGACCGGCCGTACAATCGAAGCGTCGTCGACCATTCTTGCACGCAACGAAACAAAAAAGCCACTTCAAAGCCATCCGGTGGATTTGGCGGTGACGCCAAAGAAAGGAACAAAAAAATCCTCGAGGGAGGTGCGGTGAGAAGAGCCCCTGAAATAGCAGTGACCCTGCCGCGTGCGTCCTAATGGACCCGCCACGTGTACACACACCCCCCGAAGACGCGTTCATACCGAGGCCAGCGCAGACCCCCGCACCACGACAGCTAAAAACGAGCGTGGAAAAGCAATTTCATGCCCGTTCCCGTGTATATATTTCCATGGGGGTGCTGGTCTCGTGTTGGCTCGCTGTATATTTTAAGATTCGGCTCAGATATGTTATTTTTTAAGGGGCGTTGGCTACGCGTGGTTAGAGCGTTATGCTGTGAAGCCGGTGACCTAAGTTTGATCCACTCATTCCCCCACCCCGCCACCACCACCAGTGACCAGCATGGTGAAGTATGCTCAAAAACCCCGTGCCTGAGATGGCGTGAGGAAGCCTTTATAAAAAAATCTCTCCTGTGGCAGTTGAAACAATAGGCAAGTTTTGTTTGTTACCCCTCCCACGCCACACATATGAATGGATTCACCACGATTAGCCGATCGGCACGTTCTGTGTAGTGGGGCAAAGTGTCGGTACTCCAACCTCTTCCAAGATGTCTGTCTGGCCAGCGTGGAAGAGTAGGCCAAAGTCCGTCTACAGGGGCTCTCCAGTGCACCCTTAAGAGTGCTGTCGCGAGTGGAGGCCCTTCAGCCAGCAGTGGCACGAGTAGGCAGTTGTAGGGTTGCACCTTTACCTTGTTACTCTTACAATTTTTGGGATGAGACTTGTTATTGCAGCAATGGATAATTAAATTAAGCTAAACTTTTTATTTTACCGGGTAAGGCCCACTGAGCCCTATGACTCTTTTTTAGAAGCGACCTGGCCACAAATTTTTTAGAAGCGACCTGGCCACAAATTATAGCTCAACGAAGTGGCGAGTCGTGTGGGAATTTTTAGCAACGCACGTTTTTAAATGTGGAGGGAAAAAACCAGAGGACCCGGAGAAAAGTCCACGCGACCATGGGGAGAACATGCAAATTCCAAATATACCTACGTCAGGGTTGGGATCGAACCTACAACCTCCTGCGTACCAGGCAAGGGAGTTACCATCTCGTCACAGCAGCACCCCTTGATTGTGACCATCAAACTAACAGCTCATGACAACACCTCCATCCCTACTTGGATGGCCTACGGCTTATTCAATTATTATTGTAATTATCACGTCCATTATTAGTGCTATTGCTTATGCCAAATAGAAATCCGTGCCTCAACGTCACTTTGTTGAGTGCTGAGAATTATTGGCGGATTCAGAGGATGATTCATGATTATTTTATTTTGGGTATCGTGTAACAAAAATAGTTTGAACTATAACCTTCCACCGCCCGACAGAGCCACTCAAATCAATCCTAGATTTGAAGTTTTCGTGACTGCAAGGATTTATACTCTTTGGTTCTTTCGGTAAAGTCACGTAGGTAAAAAAATTAAATAAATTAAATCACGACGTTTCGGGCGCAACACGCGACTTTACCGAAAAAAACAAAAAGTATGAATCCTTGCAGTGACGAAAACTTAAAATCTTGAAAAAGGACGCTTGTGTTGCGCCCGAAACGTCGTGATTTTTTATTTTTTATTTTTTCACCTACAGTACGTGACTTTTACCGAAAAAACCAAAGAGTACCAATCAAATCGAGTCATCACATTCGCAAATCAGTTTTTTCAGAAATCCCGAGAAATCTTTTGAGAAGTGAGCAACAATTTTTTACGATTTTTCTTTCCGAAGTTTCGCTGGAGATTGCACCCAGCATCATCAGTTGCCAAACTAAAGTCCAGCTTTCATTACGCATCACGGTGATCTAATCGAAACGAAACTAATTTATGAATCATAATATTGGTAATGAAAGCCTTCGTATGAATGAAGATTCAGAGAATGTCCCTTCAGCCACCGTGCTCCCCGAACCTTGAATAATCTGGCATCTTGAGTTCGATGACAAGCAAGATATAAATTCATTGGAAATGTTGAGTGCAAATTATTTTAAATATCGCTATTACCTCAACTGCTGTGTAAATGTTTTCACCTACTCTAAAGGTTTTACTTGGATTAAAATTACTTGAATAAGGTCTCTAGGTCAAGTATTAAAGATATATTTTTAAAAAGTGACATTCATTCCAATAACTGATTTTAAAATGTTTTTAAGAATGGTTTAACATATATACAACCCTTCAAAAACATATCCTACACATGAACAGAATTAAACCATATATGCAATTTAGTTTTTTTGTTATACATTGAATGCATATTTGGATGTGGCGAATACATTTATATTTTAAATAAACTGTAGGTGAATGTGACAGCGTATTCCATCCAATTACAGATGGTTATAATGGGAAGGCTACTGTGAAAATATCTCATAAATCACATAACGTAGCGCCGGTGGTGGCTGTTAAATAAACCCCATTGCGTTTTGGAAAGTGGTACATCGCAAAGCAATATGTAAATGGTACATTATCTCACGATATTACCCAACAATGTTATCTAACAATATTTTTTGCTCCAATCAAATAATCTGGACTCGTTCGCCTGCTCCTTATATGCAGTGCTTGTAAAATAACTACTGAAATAGCTTAAGAGTTTTATTGACGACATTTCATTTTCAATGTCGTGAAATTCCCTTTTATTCTTGCATTTTGCCCTCTAACCCAGGTCTCCCACCAAAGGGCTCTAACTCAGGGAGGTACTGGCTCCATGAACAAACAAATAAACTGGTTTCATTGCCGTCAAAGGCACACTTGAGCTACGTTGTTCACTTCATGACAGTGGGCACGGCCGGTCACGATAATTAAACACGTGATTCGGTGCTGCTGCTGTTGTGTTAGCAGTGGTGCACAAGCACAATTCACAAAACAACTCAACACGTTCATCAATAATAACAGTGGCCTTCAAATAAGCGGCCGGGGAGGTGGGGGGAGAGAATGTAAATTTCAGGCAATGGGTCTTCTTTCAGAGCACCTTAGAATTGCATTACCTTCCCTCGAAGCTTTCGAGCAACATTGACGGTGGCCACCGTAATGCGTTCTACATTTTCCACAACGATGCCCGCGTCACAGACACAGATGTGTCTGCTTACAGGGAAACGTGTTCTTTAAAGTTAAAGTGATTGTCTGCTCAAATGACCATTGAAACCGTGCTCCCCTCCTGTTTATTGCAGCCCTGAGCCAATGGTGGAAATTCCACATTCTTATGGCCAGAGTCAGTCGATCCATAAGACAACAACTGTTGACTTCCCCACAAATTGGTACTCATTCTATTCACCTCAAAGGAATGATGGGTTAAAGTCAACTCCTTCTGATTGTGAGCCACTCACTCTCTGCCGCTGAACCACTGGGCTGGTTGTAGTTGTCACCGTAGTTGTTGCAAGGCATGTAACAGTGCAGCATCTGCCTTGCTGAATTGTCAGAATCTGTGGTCACAATCTGCTCCAAGAATCAGTCCCATTGTCAAAACTAAATGATAAACGTTCATTTTCATTTTACAAGGTAAGTTCCACTGAGCTATGTAGCACTCTTTTTTAGAAGCAGTCTGGCCACAATTGATAGCTCAACAAAGTGGCTTATCAGGTGAAAATTTTGAGCAGCCAATCCTCTAAACACTTGCTTCTCAAAGTGGAGGGAAAAACCGGAGGACCTGAAAAAAAATGCACGCGACGACGGGGAGAACATACAAACTCCAATATCCAGGCGTCAGATCGGGATTGAACCCACAACCTTCTATATACCAGGCGAGGTAGTTAACATTACGCCATCAGTGTCTAGTATTTGTATGGTTGTGCTCACCCCATGAGCCTAAATTTAGCTTGAGCACACCATTTACGATACATATAATTGGGGTTCTCACACACACACACACAATTCTATATGTGGATTGAGAACCTTAGTAATACATGTTATTTCTCCATACTGTCAAATGCCTACCGCATAGACGTATTGGCAAGGGGGGAAATGGCATGTGACAAAATGACCCAGAATGCAACCGATCTCGTCAGATCTCGTAAGCTAAGCAGGGTGCATCGCAGTAAATACGGAACGTTGGGCCACGGATTGTCGTGTTCAACGACAGCAGCGAGGCTTGCTGCACCTTGCCCATTCACATCGAGGAGCGTAAATCGTCACGGGAACTCCGGTCATCCTCGCAGCGCCGGCTGCTTATGACTCGCCACTGAGCAAAGGACGGTCGCTGTGCCGCGCGCTTTTCAGATGCGCTTCCGCGGCCGCCTGGAACGCTCTCCCGTCCCATATTAGGAGGCCGCTGGGAGCGGTGACCGTTTTGTTGAATTGAAAACAAAGCGCGAGCCCGTCACAGCGCGCCTCGCGTAGCTTTGTCCACTCCAACGACGCCGTTCGCGTGAGACGATCCCAACCCAGCTGAGTCATCCAATGGGTGGGTGGCTGAAGGATGGGTGTAAGGGCCCGCATGAGCCACGCACTTTTAAATCTCAGTTGACAACTCATTTCTCTCGAGCAGCTTTTTGTGTTTAGGTTTGTTGTCCTTCCCCCGTGCCTCCGATTAGCGCGGTTTTCTATGTACGGTGCGAAATAAGTTCTACATACATACATTCCACCCTTTAGATTTGCCCGTAGAAAAAAAACAAAATCCACTGATCCGGTAGCTTTTGAAGCGATTGCCTTTCATGAGCCTAATTAAAACAATGGGCATCGTTGTTCACGCAGAGCACTTGCTCGTTATAATTGCCACTTCACGCAGCCTGCGTGATAAAACGTAGCGCCTCGAAATAGCATGCCCATCAGAAAGTAGCACATACCCCCCGGGGGAAAGAGTGTGTGTGTGTGAGTGTGTGTGTGAGAGTGTGTGTGTGTGCTCGTGAGCCTGTGGTGCAGCGTTTCTCTGCGTAGGTGTGATAAGTCACAGTGATTTCCTTGCTCAAATGAGCATCAAGGTATTGGTCCTTCTCGCCCGTTTACAGTCTTGAGCCAGCGGTCGGAATTTGTCATTCCTATTTGCAAGGGGCAAGTATTTACATAATATATCCACAATTGCTGTTAATTTTTTCCACAACTTGGTAATTATTTTGATCAACCACAGAGGGATGATGGGCTTAGTCAACCCCCAACTATGATTTAAACTCACAACCTGCCGGTTTGTCAATCAGCTAATGGCACAACATTTATATTAAATGTGTATATGCTCAAGCAGTCTTTGTTTATCACATCAATACATAATAATAATAATAATAAATGCTGTGTTATTTTCATTATGCCATTGAAAAGGAAATATGAGATGTGTTATTTAAGAGTGACATCGAATGCTCATTATGGGTCCCAAGTGGACCAGAATAGATTCATGGGGTAGTGATTGATGGGTTAGACTATAAGGTAAAGGTTGCAGCCCTGAAATTACTTCCCTACACCACTGCTGGCAGAAGGAACACCACTAGAGGAAGCTCTAGAGTGTATTTGGTCTCCTCTTCCACACTGACCAGACGTGTTGGAAGAGGTACCCACACTTTAACCCACCACACGCAACCTGCCAATACACCAACTGTTATTGTTGTTGGTCTATAGGCGCCGCGATAACGAGATGTTAACTACCTCGCCTGGCAAACAGCAGGGTGTGTGTTCGATCCCGACCCTGACGCCTGTATATTGCCAGAATTGATGAAGCACGTTGTTGTTGTAATCACCGTCGTTAACTCAAATTGTAAAAGTCGTGGGTTTACTCTCCAACACACCGGTTGTGTGCTGATGTAGTAACTGAGAGGCACGTTTACTCACGTGACGAACCTCACTCATTGGCTGTGTCGGGTCGAGGTGGGTTTACGTCACATTTCCATTTACGCGATCTAATGCAATTTCTTTTTTAAAAAAATCATGAAACCGATTCATGCAAGTTACTGGTATTGCAGAAAACGAAACCCATTTTAACGACCCTACTCGAGACATCAAATACTACACTTTGCAACAACAAAAATGGAAAGTTACAGAGCACTGCATTGGTGGTATGTCGAGAGGTTAGTGTGTAACAACACCGTTGCGTTTTCCGGCTTTCCCTCCCTTCACTGTGAGAAGCACAGCCAGGTAAATGATCGTTGAACATCGAAATGTGTGTCAAATGTAAATACCTAATACAGGTTTTTTTTAGGTTAGATCGCGTAAATATATAAATGTGTCGTTAAACCCGCCACCACCCGACACAGCCAACTAGTAAGGGTTGTCACGTAAACAGAACGTGCCAATTCGTTACGAGTACAGCACACCGGTGCGTTGGAGAGAAAATCCACAACATTTACAATCTGAGAACAACGTTTCGCCAGTCATTACAACCAGCATCATCAGGTGACGTTATTTATGCGTTCAGCAAATGCAGCACGAATGCAACTTTTTTGACAAATGGACACGCCTCAAAACATTTGACCATTCGTACAGCTGTGCTTTTCCCTCAAGAGTTGTAATTACGTCTAATATTTGTCTGGAAAAGCCAATAGTTAAGTAATTAAACTACGCTACTGGCCTTGAGGATTTGCAGGTCTACAGTTATTAATTGTTTCGATGATGATGATGCTGCTGCTGCTGCGTTGGCTGTGGTGCACAAGCACGAATAACACCAACATCGACACATTCGGCAATGACACTTCTCTTACAAGAAAACAAAACAATATGTAATAGGCAACGTTTTGGGCAATCGCTCTTCTTAATAGCAGGCCATGTTCATAGCATACATGTACCCAAAAGGTCACAGCAGTTTTTTAAAATATATATTCTCTTTCAATACCACAATGCTATTGTTGAATGTGTTTAGTTTTTTTGTTGCGACAGTTGTTAATGGTTAAGCAAGTTACATGCATAAAACATTTTTTTCGATTTAAAGCTTTCGTGACTGCAGGGATTCATCTTCTTGGTTCTTTCGGTAAAGTCACGTAGAAGGGAAGTAATAAAATAATAAAAATAAAACATAATAAAATAATTCTCACGACGTTTCGGCCACAACGCAAGCAACCGTCCTCAGGTGAAACCAGGTCTGTCGAGGCGACAGCGTCTGAATGAAACAGCACGTGTGCTGTTTCATTTCACCTGAGGACGGCTGCTTGCGTTGTGGCCGAAACGTCTTGAGAATTATTTTATTATCTTTTATTTTTATTATTTTATTACTTCCCTTCTACGTGACTTTACCGAAAGAACCAAGAAGAAGTTTAATGCACATCTCATGTTCGTCGGGGTGTGAACTAAGTGAGCGTTTGTCTGCAAGGCAAGATTGACGGGGCATTCAATGCAGCCTTTCAAGTGCCCTCAATGTTGCGGGAACGCTTGAAACATTGTTTTCCGTCAAGTGGGTATCTGATAATCAAAATAAATGATTAGGGTAAGGGGAAACTACATTTTTTGCAAGTTATGAATTCCCATTAGGATATGTGAGCGTTAATACAACGTTAATTACGATAAAAAAAAAAATTTCAGCAGAGGTTCAGCACTTGTAAAATAGCATTTTCTATAGTCTGTAAGAACCATGATATTGCCGAGGGTGATTTATACAGCTTAAAGTGTTATAGAAGATGTTAATACTTTTGATTGTACCCTGTTCCTCCTCAACTTATTTTTATCTTTTTTTAGCCGTGTACTGCAGTATACACTATTTCAATTTGCAGAATCAGAACGTGTTGGTAGTTCCAATGCATTAGTAAGAATGCATTCGACCCAGATCTCTCTTGAAAAAATATGCTTCTGGTCTCAATGAGCTCTTACCTGATCACAGATGAAGTTCATGCATTGTACGCATTTATTTATCAGGCACAAAAAGAAGATGCAATCATGAAAATAATGATTACAGACCCACAAGCAAAATGTCTTGGGTATGTAATGAGAAAGACAAGATTCTGAATATTAATTGTTTTCGACTGGGAAAATTATGGGTACAAGGGAGCTGGGGAAGGCGGGGAATCGAGTTGTTTATGCAATTTGAACAATTTGATGCAACTGGGAGGAGCATCTAATGTAAGTTATTGAATAAATATCATGGATAGATCTAAATGGACGGAAAGCCATGAAAGCCGACATCTTTGAGAAAGAACTTGGCACACACAGAGAGAGAGCGATGTATCCATTAATTAAATAATAGTTTATATATATTTTTTTTTTTATTTTAAAACAACTTTGCCATTTCTAATACGTTATACTGATCATCATACGCGGATGACACGATTCTATTCACCGCCATCGATTCTAGCAATGCATCTGGATTCGAGAGGCTCTCGGAATGTACCACCGCCGTGCAACAATGGTTCACTGCACACAACCTAGCCCTTAATCCGAAAAAGTCAGTGGCCATCATGTTAGGTACCAAGCAACGTCTCAACTCATCAGCACTCCCCACACACATACACATCTTCGGTCACAGCATCAAGTTCACCGACCACTTCAGCTACCTCGGTGTCATCCTAGATTAAACTTTTTCCTTCGACCGTTAAACCAACCATTTCATCAGCTCATGTAACTTTCACCTGAAGGCTCTTAGACACATACGTCCTCTCATCTCTACTGAAATTGCCAACACATTGGCATGTTGCATAGTTGGGTCTCGCCTTGACTATTGTAACTCCGTCCTAGTCCGGACCTCCGCTGGTAACCTAAAGAAACTTCAAAGACTACAAAATAACCTAGTACGCGTCGTCATTGCCCACACTCATCCCCGTCTCGACTCACTAGCTTGTCTCCGTGCTCTCAACTGGCTACCCATCGCCAGTAGGGTCACATACAAGACCGCCTGCCTCTGCCACAATGCCTTCATATCCGCCTGCCCGCCGTACCTTTCTTCATTATTGACAACTTGCAGCTCAGCACACGGCAGATGCCTGCGCAGCGCGACTCACGACCTCCTCTTGATACCAAGATCCAGGATGGTCACGTCTATGTGCCGCTTCTCGGTGGCAGCCCCAACAGTCTGGAACGATATCCCTCTGCACATTCGCAGCATCACCTCAATCGCCTCCTTCAAGAGACACTTAAAAACTCACCTCTACAATCATGCTTTTGAGCGACTCTGAGCTTGGCTCCGCGCCTCTGAGTTGCGGCCACTACGTCTGCAAATTTGCGCGCGTTACAAATTGAACTATTATTATTATTATCATTGTTTCATTTCACCACAAAAGCCATTAACAAATAGTGGTTATGTGGAGGGGGCGATATTCCAGATCCTATTTACCTGCGGGGCAATCCACAAGTTCATTCCCTTTATCTGTGCAGAAAGATGTAGCGGAAAATAACTAAAATATTTGAAAGAATAGGGCCACTTAGGAATTTTCAAGGACCAAATAGCTATTGCGGACAATATAAGTCACATGTAATAGGGTAGCAGATAAGAGGAGTTATGTCCAGTATATAAATGAAATTAGCTCATGGTCAGTGAATTACAATGCCCTCTAACAAATATAAAATCACACAAAAGACAAATATCACCCATATAGTCTTAACAGCCGATTGCGGCAAGTGCTTTTAGCGAGTACCTATGAAGGCCGGCATGGCAAACGAGGGGATGGGTGGCCAGCACCCACACCCAGCCGTCTTTATCACATCAGGTACTCATTTGAGGCTGAGTCGACCCAAGGGAGGCCCAGGACTGGTTAAAATATTCGCCAATGTTATTGCTCATGAGCAGGAATCGAACTCGGGTCGCCGGGTTCGTAGCACGTCGCGGTAACCGCTACACTGTACACACACACCCACACATTTTATTTTGTATTCGTAACAATTTAGCACCATATGGTTTTTTTGCACACGTCTAACAATAGTGAACGCTAACGAGAGGTTTTAGCACTCGTTTCCCCAGTTGCTGAGCGCGCGGGGCATTGATCGCGTGGCTCAACGCAGCCCTGCGCCGCACACATTCATCGCCTCGGAGCGTATTTTCAACCGTAAACCTGTTTCGTTTTGTTTCACCCGCTACGGCTATAATCGCTCACCTCCTACGAACAGATGCGACTCTGCCGCGTCTGGAGTAAACCGTCTTCGGCGTTGCTGCGTTTAATCGTTTGGTAATTGTATTTCGAGAGTGGTGATTCTGAGTAACCCTGTTGTTTTTTTTTTATCAGAAGTAGACACCCTTAAGCCCAACTTAGAGCGTGACTAATTTTGTTCGATGATAGCCCTAATATAGACAGCAGAGCAACTCCGCACGTTCATCATCAATAACATTGTGACCTTAAAAATATATATGTATATTATATAACGGGAGACGTTTCTGGATTTTTAACACTGCTTTGATACATCACAACATTACTTCTGTAAAAATCGCTACTGCAGGAATTCATATTCTTTGGTTCTTTCGGTAAAGTCACGTAGATAGCAAAATAATAAATAAAAATAAAAATCACGACGTTTCGATCGCAAAACAACCATTCGTCCTCAGGTGAACATATACAGCAGGCGGACTGCTGAGGCAGGAAGAAATACAGCGAGAGAGCTACTGCAGCCAAAGGCAGACCCACTGCAGCCACAGATTATACTGGTAGGAACCCACTGGTTCTGTAATATCTTCAATAATGGCGGGAGACGAGTTGACGGGGCAGCACTTGTTTATTTACAATGGTTGCACAGTAACAGGCACAACCTAGAAAACGCCTATGTTACGCGTGCCTGACTCGGCCACGCACTCAGGCTCTCCCGTAGGGTACGCGTACCTAACTCTGCCTTGCACTCAGGCTCTCCGGCTACGCTCTACCCACGGGGAGCTATCAGACCCCTACGCGCGCCCGGCTCGGCCACGCACTCAGTCTCTCCCGTAGAGTACGCGTGCCTAACTCTGCCTTGCACTCAGGCCCTCCGGCTACGCTCTCCCCACGGGGAGCTATCAGACCCGCCTTGCCAGGCCACGGGTCTCGACCACTGAGTTACACAGCCCGGTCCTTACAAGGGCGTCGGGCCGTGAATCCCAAGGCCTCGCCTCTGAGCCTCACAGAACCCCGGCCCTTACAAGGGCAGCGGGGCTAGGGGTCCCAGGGCCTATCTCTTCCTCCGTCTTCTGTCTTCGCCGGTTACCAACTCCCCGAGTGCCCCCGCGCATCGCCTTACATAGCCCTCTGCTCCAGGGGGCGGGGCCTATGCGGACCGCGATGTGGGCACCCGCCTACGGACCGTGATGTTGCCACCCACCACGTGCTGTCTCACGATCCTCCCCGCCAGCACGTATCACCACTACAGTTCTACCAGCCAACAGGGGATTATTGTGTCCATCCGTCGTGCAGGGAGGGGCTGGGTGGGGAGGGAGGGGCTGGGTGGGGAGGGGAGGGTGGGGAGGGGCTGGGTGGAGACGGTGGGGCTGGGTGGGGAGGGGAGGGTGCGAAGGGGCTGGGTGGGAAGGGTGGTGAGGGGCTGGGTGTGGAGGGTGGGGAGGGGCTGGTCACCCCGTGGTGCCCTTATAAAACTCAACGTTCAACCTACTCACGCTGCCCTCAAAGTCGAGCATATTTGCGGAATACACCACGTCGCCATTGACCCTGGCCATTGACCGAGCAACCCAACGTTCCTACCAGCTCCCCCGCAGGAATGTGTTATATGCTTGGAGTGGGCGGGGCTAGAGATGTGTTGCGACCGAAACGTCGTGGTTTAAAATAATAATAATTTTATTATTTTACTATCTACGTGACTTTACCGAAAGAGCCAAAGAATATGCTTCTGTATATTTAAATTACGTGTACATGTAATTGATGCGTGATGCATTTTATTAACACTTGAATTTAATGAATGAGTAAAATATTTTAAAAAAATATCACAGTAAAAGTGTGGGTAACAGTGAAACAAGAATTTCAACCCTGTAGTTTCAACCGGCTACGTTTCCGATTGCTATGTGCTTCATTGCTGTACTTTATTTTAATTTAATTTAGTTTTTTCGGGAACAACGTTTCAACAACGTTTCTGGTCAGAACGTTGTGTTTTTCTTTGAAATCGTTCCAAATAATCAGCATTCACGTATTTTGTTGGGGTTTTTATTTTTAGGTCGCATTTCCCAACTTACCCAAAAATCCTGGCATACTCGTGTCCGGTTTCTTGAGATTTTGCATTCGCGTGAATATAAAAATTAAGAGGAACAAATGTATCTCTAATCGTAGCTTGACATTTCCTTTGTGTAAAGCATACTCTCGTTTTGGTTTCAGACCATCCGCAGGCATTTATCCGTCGTAGATTTTAATCACACATGCGGCCCATTTTGGCGAGGTTCATTTCAACAATCCTGCACAACTTTCCTCGGGGCGTCTTAATCACTCTGGGGCCAATTGATACGTTTTTGTTTATTGTTTTTATCAAAAGCGAACCCGTAATTTTGTTGCAAACTACTGTGTGCGAATGCTGTGACGATCAAAGCCCAGGCTGGATGTTGCTCCATTCTCCCAGGGAGGGGTTTGCCGTCGTGAGCCGTCGAATATGAATTAAAGTCACACACGGAGCGGGCCCAGCTTCACAAGGACTTTAAACCCACGTCCCAGAGACACTCGCCTTCATGCTGGTGTTTTGTTGCTTTACTGTCAGCTGTCAGCCCAGCCCATGTACGTGACATTTTTATCGTTAATAGCTTTTGTCCAAGCTGTTATTTATTTCTCCCATATATATATGAATACGAAGCACTGATGTAATATACTGCTTAGTATTTATAGATACGCACATACGCACGCACGCAAATTAACAAACATCGCACGTATAGCTTTGTAGTTTGTCATGGAAAGTGCTGTTAGTGAGTGCCTATTGAGGCCGAAGAAACACATGAAAGGGTCATGTGGTTAAAAGCACACCGGCGTGCCTTCATCTCCACGATCTTTACACACCTCACCAGGCACCCATTCACGCCTGAATTGATGGTGGAGATGCCCAGCACAAAAGTGAGACGCTGCAGTGTTTCTTACAGCGTATGTATTAAGCAGGCCAATCCGGGACCGGTTGAAACTTTAATAAGTTTCATCGGCGCAATGCGGCCAGTGAAACAATTGCACTTCGATTTCCAGGCATTGCAGGCATTGTTCTCGACGCGTTCCACAATGGTCCTCGTTCAGCGCAGTACGGGAAAGCTGTAGAGCACGTCTTGCGTGGCGTCTTGGCAGATTGCGGTCCGTAATAAATACACGAGCACGCAAGCATCTGTTCTCATCTAAATCCCATGCTAGCTGTATCTATGTATCTATAACACGTAGGATTTAGCAACCAATATTATCCATAATAAAGTTTTTTTTGTGTTAGATCGCGTAAATATAAATGTGTCGTTAAATCCGCCACCACCCCGCACAGCGAATTATTAATGTTTGTCACGTGAGAAAAATATGCAAATGTATTACTACTACAGCACACCGGTGTATTGGAAAGAAAATAACGTGGGTTTGCTGCATCGGGTAGTGACGGGTTTAACGACACATTTATATTTACGTGATCTAATCCAAAAACATCTGCTATGGATCTATGCATGTATGTTGAACTTCTTTCGCGCCGTACGTAGCCAACCGTGCTCGTTGGAGGTGCGCATTGTACGAGCCGGACCGAGCGCAGCAGAACGAGGACTCGTCAACAGGGCCCAGAGCCTTGTGGCGGAACAAAGCCCGCAGGCTGGTAACGTCGCGCCGTCTGTCTCTGTCTCTCTCTGTCTCTCTCTGTCTCTCTGTCTCTCTGTCCGTCCGTCCATCTGCCTGCAGGCGTCTGCACCAGCAGTTCGAGAGCTACAAGGAGCAGATCAAGAAGATCGGCGACGAGACCCGCAAGCAGACGTCCGACACCAAAGACGACGCCCCCACCTGCGGCATCTGCCTCAAGACCAAGTTCGCCGATGGCTGTGGCCACCTGTGCTCTTACTGCCAGACGAAGTTTTGCGCCCGCTGCGGAGGAAGGGTCACCCTCCGCTCCAACAAAGTAACATCCTTTGTTTCTCCGTCTGTGTTTTCGTGCTTCTTGTTGTCGTTGTTGTTGTTTGTGTTGTTTTTAACAGGGATCCGATTTTCCTTTTGCGACATTTGTTCTTCTCCCCAGCCATGAGTCTGTGGATTATTTGGCTGCTGTAAAAAGCCAAAACTCAAAAGTGAATAATAATAATAAAATGGGCCCTAGAAAAACTCCAGCAGTGAGGTTAGGGGTTGGAATAGGAGGGTCAGTGAGATATTTCATTCCATTGTATGTTGAACTTCTTGTGCACTGTACGTAGCCAACTGTGCTAATCGCGGGGGCATATTTGGCCAACAAATATTATTTGGCATAAACATTTGTCTCCTTGTTGAAGACGATGTTAACTGTGAGCTACGTGACCAGAAAACCATCTAATTTATCGCGAAAATAATTGGAACATTTGGTGGTATAATCACCCCAGTGATTTGACTGCCGGCAAGCATGTGTTATTATAACAAAAGAAAAGGTATGATCTGAAATCAAAAGAAGTGCATATTTGCAGGGGAATATTGAAATAATTATGCTAGCCGATCAATCGTATTTTTTATTTCGAAGAAGGTGCGAGTCCATTGACGACGATGGAAGTTTTACAAAGTGCAATTGTGGAGGCACGGTTATAGTTCACTTAAATTACGTATTTGCAGGAAATTGTCTGATTTTGGATTTTGCCCCACGAAACCAGCAACTGTGTATTCCCAATTATGTTCACATGAACTTTAAAGTGCAAATTATGCCCCGAAATTTAGCAGGCGGTGATTAATTTCCAAGTGTTCCAAATGTCGTACAGAACTTCTCAAGTAATACACGTGTATTCCACCAAAGCATGTATCATTTAACGTGACCAAAATCCCCTTTAGTATTTGCTAAATCACCCCCCCCCCCCCTTAAAACTCCAGCACTAAGCAATTAAACATGCTAAATAAGCACACTAAAGTTGAGTGATTTCTGTTTATGCCTCCATCAAATTGCACTCCATGGCTGTGTTTTCTTGAGCATGTCATCGTTATGGAACTGCGTGCTGATCCATAATCACGTACTCACTGCCAGTTGGGGGGTTGGCACGTGGTATGTTGTGCATTAGTGTGTCCCGGTTTGAGTTACGAGCATTAAGGAAATAAAGTAATAAAAAAATCACTAATATAATGAGCCAAGAATGTCTGTGTGTAACGCACGTGACGTCACTCCACGTCGACCAGCCCCCCTCATTAATAATCTTGAACAGGTGGGGTCCTCCACATGGACCCCACCCCCCCGTCATTAATAATCATAAACGAGTGACGTCACTCCGCATGAAGAAGGTGGAGCGGAACCGAAAATTTGTTCACGCAAATTAGCTTTCATTTTGACCTTTTTTAATGGAAAGTAAAGCTAATAAAGAAATCGACGCACATGACGTCACTCCACATGCGCCCTCCCCCCCCTCATTATTCATGTGTGCCTGGATTTTTTGACTAACGCAGAAGAAGGTTGAGCGGCTATGATCATTTTTTTACGCAAATTCGCTTTCGACTTTACGTATCTTTATAGAAAGCGAAGGCAAACAATAACTATAGCTGCATCACAGTGCATTTGGTGCGCTTTATTTATTTATTCAGCACGTCCAACAAAAGGTAAGTTTATTTTACGCTTCCAAATTACGCTACAACAAACATTTATCTGCTACTTTGCAGACATTGTATCGAATTCCAATTGTTTTCAACCAATTGCGTGTGTGTGTGAGCCATCTGGTAGTGTAGCAGTTAGGGTTGCGGTCCGAACCCGGCGACCCGGGTTCGATTCCCACTCACGGTTAACACCAGCGACGATTATCTGAACTGGTCCTGGGCCTCACTTAGATTGAGACAACGTCAAATGAGTGCCTGGTGCGATGTGTAAACATCGCCACTAGGGAGACAAAGGCAGCCGGGCGTGGTGGTGGCCACCCACCCCCACCGTGTGCCGTGCTGGCCTTCATAGGTGCTCGCTAACAGCACTTGCCCCAACAGTCTGTTAAGGCTACAAGGGGGATCTTTGTCGTTGATCTGTCTGGTGAATTTTCATGCATTCCTACCATGTGTGTGGGTGTTCTTCTGGAACTTTGTTTGTCCTTCAACATGGAAAATATAAACCTCATAAATGCAATGGCAACTTTGGAGATAAAAGGGCGTGTGACTATGAAACCGTTCTAGGTAAATGTACAATTGTAATAAACTGTATTATCCAATAAATTAACAACTGGCGTTAAAATGTAGCTCCGCATTTTGAACTACAGCACCTCTTCATGGGTACAATATTTTTTGTTTGATTACGTGAATGAAGTCATTACAAATTGTGACTTTGGTTTGATTGTTTTCTATGAAATTTCTTTAAATGACGCTCGCACAACACATTCACCATTTCGTGCGTTCAGGTGTAAGTGTATTTATATTTTACATAAAATGAATGCGGTGTCGCGCACTATTTTCATGCTGTTTTTGCAATTTGTACAAATCTTTAGGCTTGAAGCTGGGCCCCAACAGTTAAGGGTCAGTGTGGTGTAATTCGCCATGCACAGATGGTGCCGGAGTGGGGAGATGTTATCTCCCTCACCTGGTACACAGAAGGTCGTAGGTTCGATCCCGACCCTAATGCTTGGAGTTTGCATGTTCTCTCCGTGTTTTTTTTCCCTCCGGGTCCTCCGGCCCCCCCCCCCCCCACACTTTTAGAAACACGCGTTTGGAGTATTTGGCTGCTATAAATTTCCACGCGTTGAGCTAACATTTGTGACCAGCTCGCTTCTGAAAAAGAACTACATAGCTCAGTGGGCTTTACCTGGTAAAATAAAAAAAACGTTGTTTGGTTTAGTTTAATCATACTCGTGTATCAGATGCCAACAAGAGCAACGGATTCTGGCCTTGTGACCGCGTTGTTGTTATGTCTGTGGCTGAACTGAACTTCACCGGTCCTCTCTGTCTCCCTTCCTCCCCTCCTCCTTTCTTCTGCTTTGCTTGGACGCTTACTGCTTGGACACAGGAGGATAAAGTGGTTGGCATTGTCTCTTCTTCCTACTCTCGTTGTTCTCTTCACGCTGTTCACGTATAGGGCCAATGATTTGCACCATGGGAAACATAAATATCTACCGAATGTCTGATTACTTAAAGCACCACAAAAATAACGGCCAAATTTTTTGAATTAAAATGTTCATTGCTTGTCAAAAGTGTTGTTATTACAGTATTAGTCAAGTCATTTTCCCGTGCATTTATTTATGATTGTATTTCATTGGCTTATGGCTCATTGGCTAATGGCTTATTTCGTTTAATTGGATCATTGCTAGAAGTACATTGGTGTACTTGTTTATGTATTTTTATTTTGCTCGTGTCACATTGTGTTATTGTTTAATGTGCCGTGTTTGCGGTAAATCCTACTCTCTTTCTTGCCCAATCAAAGAGAGAAGATAAGTGTAAGAATGTAACTCTCTGGGGGTAAACGTATGTGCCTTGTACGTGTTAAGTTAAGAGGCAAAACTGGCAATCAAAAATCAACGGTGACCATCTCACGTTCAAAAATTACTCCTCAGTCGTGTTTGGTAGATTTCGTTTCTAGTACAGGTAAATTATTTAGTAAATATATCTTACCAATCTACAACAAAATATCTATGCTGGCTGCCTGCTGGCTGAGATCATCTCCACCACAACAATAACTCTGTTGTTAGTGGCTGTGGACCGTTGCGACAAATACACATTGAGTTGAAACGGTGGAAGAAGTTCATAAGGCATAATAATCATAATAATAATGGATAGTGACACCAAAGAGATGGGAGTAACGAATACAGAAGACTGACGTGGTTGGGGTACCACGGTGGCGAGATGTTAACTTTAGATTTGAAGCTTTCGTGACTGCAAGGATTGATACTCTTAGGTTTTTCGGTAAAGTCACGTAGGTAAAAAAATAATAATAAATAATAGAATTTAAAAAATTATAGAAATAAAATAATAAATCACGACGTCACAGCTAGATTTACTGTCTCAAGTGAGGCAAAATTCCAAGAGTCAAGCTCTTAAATACAAGTTAAGGGGAGGAGGGGCTTATCTGAGATGTTAACTACCTCACCTGGTATGCAGGAGGTCGTGGGTTTGATCCCAACCATGATGCCTGTATATTTGGAGTTTGCATTTTTATTTTACCAGGTGAGGCCCACTGAGTTCTATAGTTATTTCTCAAAAGCGACTTGAAAAACGCAATGTTTATTGGAATAATATTTAATTCCTACGCTTCACACTTGGCATGAAGAACATTAAGAATAGGTGTTTAGTCTGCTCTGGAATGTCCAGGTTATAGATACAGAATTCAATTTGCAATGGGAAGTCAATGTGATACAGTGACAGCCACCCACATCAACTGCTCAAAATGAGATACAATAACGCCACGGTGTCGAGATGATAACTGCATCGCCAGGTATACAGGAGGTCGTGGGGTTATCCATACCCTGACACGTGTATATGTGGAGTTTGCACGTTCTCCGCGTAGTCGTGACGATTTTCCTCTGGGTCCTCCGCTTTTTCCCTTCACATTTAGAATGAACATGCATTGAGAGTGTTTGGTTGCTATACATTTCCACACGACTAGCCACTGCGTTGAGCTATTATTTGTGGCCAGGTCGCTTCTAAAAAAACAGCTATATAGCTCAGTGGGACTTACCTGGCAAAACAAAACTAAAAGTAAGTTTTTAATTTTAGTTTAGTTATTTTAAAATTGATGTACATTTTCAATTTGTGCTCCTACTGATGTAATTATTCCGCCAGATTATTCTTTGAATCCAGGATGATATACAAAAACAACCTCACAATACATATTATCTTTCAATTTTATGTTTTGCGGGAAAAAGCAGATTACTATTAGTGCCTCGAGTTACAGGATTGTGATCAAATTATGGATATGACAGCTGTTTTTTTTATTTTCCATTGCAGAATGACAGCTTCTCTCTGAGTAGTGTACATATGTATACGTTTTTTTACTCAATACTTTAAAGCAATCAACAATAATCTATATCTATATATCACACAAATCTAAGAAAACTGATGGCATCGTTTTAAAAAAATTGGCTACGTTTTTGTAGATATTCATACAAACCCCCCAAAAATAAATCGTCACGAGATCCATAAAAACGAAACATTCACAAAGTTCAGTGCAACTCATTGGTCCAATGTTTCGCGCAAGTGTCGCTGTTTTCCGCACTGTGGCTGGCTTCTGGTTCATTACAACTGAAAACTTAGAAGATGCAATGTAACTCATCAGTCCAATGTTACGCGCAAGCATTGCGGTTTTGCCGCACTGTGGCTGGCTTCTGGTCGTTCAAACACGTTCATGAACACTCTTTGGTTTTTTCGATAAAGTCACGTTTTTTGGATAAAGTCACAAAAAAAAAATGAAAACAACTAAATTAAAACAAATCACGACGTTTCAAAGGCAACACAAGCCTCCGTCATCAGGTGGCTGCTCCAGCAAAATGACTGTAGCTGAAGCAGCTACCTGATGTTGCCTTCGAAACGTCGTGATTTGTTTTCATTTAGTTGTTTTCATTTAAATGTATTTAATTTAGTTTTTTACCTACGTGATTTTACCGAACAAACCAAAGAGTATGGATCCTTGCAGTCACGAAAACGTTCATGAATGTCGATCCTCGCGATGATGGGCGTGGCTCTTAAGTTTGCGTCGGATTTATTGTAGATGTCGTTTGGTCAACTTGCAGGCGGTTTCATTTCTCACTCTGTAAGTTTTCAACAAAAATTCTGGAACGCCGCTCACGTCGTCACGTGTATCAAGTGACTTTACGTCGCAGACGTTCGCACCTCCTTGTTAGAGACAGTTGATCTTATTCGGGGCAAGGAAGTTACATTTAAGCGCTGCCCTTAAAGATATCTGGTTAACCCTGAGCTCCCTTCAAGCACATTTTTTTTTTAAACACACCACCGCAGTCTCATGAGATGGATGAGGCGTGCCAATTCCCGGAATAGTGGTTCGAAGGCTTCCGCTCTGAGATTAAGTGTTTATTAACCATCTGACCTTTAAAAACTAAAAGTTAAATCTGAGACTCCATCTGCAGGCGCACTGAACAAGACGTTTCAGGCAGTTACTTCCTGCGCCGTGCCCCCTGTTATCAAGTGGGGTGTCGCATTGACGAGGCCATGTGAGTGCATATTTTATGCAGTATTAACAATCAACAGTCTCATTAGGGTGCCAATCAAAATTCAGGTTTGATATTTTCAAGGTCAAGCCTCCTGGCTTTAATTCATTTGCCTGTTACACCAACGCTCCGCACGTTTCGGGACAATCACTCGATATTTACTGGCCACTCAACGGCGTTGAATGATGCATTACGATCAGTACACAGAAGAGCCGTAGTGCAGGAGGGGCATGAACGCGGAAAAGTAGAGAGTGAGATGCTGAGCAACCTGCAATGAGATTCTCAGCGGTTGACGTTTACACCAAAAAGTAACAAACGCACTTGCGAGGAACGTTGCAATCCAAGAACACCCGAAACATCACATTTCCACATCGCGTGCTGAAAGGCACTCTTAGAAATTAAGGGCTTCTCTTCACCTTTGAACACATTGCACACGTGACCCAATTGTGTCATGCAGGGCCGAGTGCCGCACAAGCTTTGAGCGATTCGATTTTTTTTTTAACGCGCAAAGCAAGCAACTCTAGTTGTTAGCCACTTAACAACGTGTGGCAACAATGAGATAAATGAACACTTTCATCATAAAGGTTTTTGGGTTAGATCGCGTATAAATGTGTCGTAACCCTCCACCACTCGACACAGCCAGTATGATTTGTCATGTAAGCAACGCGCCAATTAGTTACTACTTCAACCCACCGGTGTGTTGGAGAGTAAATCCTCAACATTTACAATCTGAGTACGACGTTCCGCCAGTAATTACATCCAGCATCATCGGGTGATTTGCCAGAATAGTGAAGTGATCCACCTGCCCTGCTTCTGGATTAAATTAATCAATTAGCTGCAGTGGCCCTGGGTGATAAATACAGGAAAAACAAACAATAGAGAATGCACAGCGCTCCATGTTGAATCCGAGCTAAGCCTTCATCTCAGCCTATATACCTGCTTGCCTTCGGGTTAATAGACACACATGTTAAGTTTCGAGATGAAAAGATTACTGATAACGCTCCCACGATAATGACTCCACTTTGGGCTTAATGAGAATCTGATGAAGGGTTTTCACCAAGCCTCGAAAGGTGAATCAAATAGGGCCAATTTACCGTGGGGTAATAATCAAAGGGCCACGGTCAAATCGGCCATAACGTCACATCGCAGTAGCTAAGAAGGGTTGAGCCTCGACGGTGCTTGGATGGGCAATCACCAAGCATACAACAGGCATTGTAGGCTACTTTGTAGGGCGACTGCTTCAGCAGAGGGCAATGCAGTGCATCTGTTGTTTCGTGACTTCAGGAGTTCATGTTCTTGGGTGATTCGGAAAAGTCATGTAGATAGGTTCAAAGAAAATAACAAAAAAGGACAAGACGACCGCTTGTGTTGCGATTCACTTCCACGCAGCACTAAGGCGGTAGCTATCCTAACCAATATAATTTTCCGAGACATTTGCTATTCACAAGCATCTCCGGAACGTATCCCTCGCGAATAACGAGGGAATCCTGTAATAGGCAAGATGTCTAAGCCCACCCCCTCCCCCTCCTACGCATATGTTCACCGAACAGTACGATTGGATACCCACCACAGGATGATGGTTGTCTCGGTGTGTTGGTTCGCACACTGAACTGGGAATGCAGAGATCTACAGCTCAATCTCAGTTGAAAAAATGGGTGGTGGCGTGGATTTTTCTCCAGGTCCTCCGGTTTTTCACTCCACATTTAGAATCAACGTGTGTTTCGAATATTTCCACATGATAAGCCACTTCGTTGAGCTATCATTTGTGGCCAGGTCGCTTCCGAAAAATAGCTATATAGCTCACTGGGCCTTACCTGGTAAAATAAAAAAAATAATAGTTTAATCAAAGTAAAATAATATCCCACGTGGCAGTTAAAACAATGGGCAAGTTTTTGTTTTTGTTATTCTCCCCGCCTCTGCCCACCCAGCAAGTACCAATGGGCTCACCACAGTCAGTCGATCGGCAGGTGGCGTGTGGTGGGGTAAAGCGCGGGCACTTCCTCTTCTTCAGCGAGGAAGAGTAGGCTAAATGCCCTCTAGAGGGACTCTCTGGAGCTCCATCTAGTGGAGGTCCTTTTTGCCAGCAGTGGTGTGAGCAAGAGATTGCACTTTAAATATCGTGGGGCCTGAAAAGAATTAAGTTATGAAATAATACAGAGGTACATTAAATAAACCCCAGCTGCTATAGATTAATCTGCAACATCATGCATGACCTGCTATCTTCATATCCATTGTTACTTTTCAAGTATAACTAACCAAATGCATGATTAATGTTTAGCTTAAGTTTAAAACATCTACATTTTTGGCGTTGTTACCAGATATTACTACTTTACATCCACGAGAAACATATTTGTAAAATACAGATCACCTCCAGAAAATAAAGAAATATTACTAAGTATCATATTCAAACATAATTTTAGCCTTAAAGAAATGTGATATCAGCGGAACAATGTAAAGCGATACATGGGGATGTGGGCTATTTGCTCTGTTCAGATGGAACACATCAAAGATGGCAATGAGAGGTGATTTGGGTGTCACAAGGGGGTTAGTCATGCCCTTGCCAGAGCACTGCGCCAGTGAATACAGGAAATCCACGTGAGCTTGGTTTCAGTTGCAGCGAGTCCGATGGTCTTGGAGACATTCCCCAATGACTGTTACAAGCTGCGTGTACCCAGCAATAAATACTTATTGAGCAAGTAACTCCACTCATCAACACAGCTCAAAATGATCAAATATGAGGGGGTGCTAATCTCCCATTCACAGCCTTGAGCCAGTGGTGGAAATTCATCATTCCCACAGCGGGGGCGAGTCTCTCCGTAGGACAATAAATCCCTCACCTCCGATTAGTGTGGTTGGCTACGTACGGTGCGAAATAAATTCAACATGCACACATTTGTATCTACCTTGAAGGGATGATGGGCTGGGTCAACTCTCAACCAGGATTTAAACTCATTTGCACATAAGGGTTTGGAAGATGCGCTAAGTTGGGCTGTCTATTCACATCAGGTTGAAACCTGCCAGGTAAATTCCAAGACAATCTTTGCATGCTGTAAGGACATCTTGAAGTGGCGTCAGTCTGTATCTTGATGTTATTGATGAAAGTTATTGCCCAAAGTGCCTCTCCAATAATGCGGGGCGGTGCTCATGGGCCTGAGCCAGTAGTTGAAATTCTACATTGCTATGACGGGGCAAGTATAAGGTAACCACTGTTCAATGTTCGAAGTGATATTCGTTTTGACAACCCCAGAAAGACAATGAGCTGAGTCAAACTGACTTCCTCCATAGGAATTTTGAATTTCCACGACTAGCTTAAGACTGATAATTGTTTTTTTAACCCTTTTATCTGGCAACAAAACTGGGTAAAAAAACAATTATCATATTTTTTACTGGCAAATGGAAGACGAGCACAGGGGGAGACACTTTAGCTTCTCTCATAATCATCACGATTCGTGAGCAGACAGCTCGTAGGTGTGTCCACTGCACATGTCGTCATTTGTTTCCACTTTCCTCTGTCTTGTGCCAATATGCTCAAGTGGTGCCACATCATTCAGGCACCAATCTCTTATGATGTCGTCGTTAAGCCATTCTCTCTTAGGCCCTCCTGTCTTTCCGGTTCCATCCATTTTTTGTTACGTGCAACACGATTTGAACGTTCCCGTTGTTATCCATCCTACCGTATTGATCCATTGGCTTCTGCATTGATCCACATTGGATTCTCTCTTTTACTCTCATCCCCATCCGCCCTGCCCCCACCCCACCACAACCCCATCCACCTTTCTCCCTCGACCCACACCCTCCCACGCTACCCTCCTCCAGGTGATGTGGGTGTGCAACCTCTGCCGCAAGCAGCAGGAGATTCTCATCAAGTCGGGCGCCTGGTTCTACAGCGGCGGCCCGCAGCAGGCCACCACCCCGGACGGAGCCGGCGGCGGCGTCCCACGGGCGGGGCCGTCGGACGCCCCGCGCGAGAAACGCCTTCGCCTGCAGGAGCGCTCGCAGTCGCAGAGCCCCCTGGGAGCGACGGGGCCCCCTGGCGGTGAAAACAACCACCAGCAGCAGCAGCCGTCGACGTCGTCGCAGCTCCGTCGCCACGACTCCAACCTGTCCCAGAAGGATCTCAACAGGCAGGCGACGCTGAGGTCGCGCAGCGAGCCGCCCGGAGAGAGGTCCGCCGAGCGATCGCAGTTTGCGAAGCGATTTTGTTGAAAACCAACCCCTCCACTCCCCCCCCAAAAAAAATCTCCGCAATTTGGGTTCCGCCACGAATTTTGCAATGTTACGGAAACTCGGACCGCTCGTGTGCGGTGTCTGTCGCGTGTGTGTGGGACCGTGAACGTTTCCGGTCTAAATTTCCCGGAAGAAAGCGGCGGAGCGGAGCGTGCTTTGGGCACGGGCCCCAGACACAGAGATCGAAGCAGCCTGGCGCTTGGGCCCCCCTCCGGCCCCGTGGGTCCCAGTGCAGTTTAACCGCCTGCACTCTCGGTTCCTACGCCGCTTCTCTAACATTGCCCCATGATAGGGAATGGCCTCCGTAAAGGTGATATCATAAAACTGCTGCAGAGGTCCATTTAGCTGCCTCTTATCCACACGAGGTGGTGTCCCATCTCACGTGTCCTCCTGCATGGCAATCTGAACAAAATTCGCTGGCATACGCCGAATTAAGTAAAAAAAAGACATACTTATTTAATATCATGTTTTGGCGTGCAGTTATTGGAAACCTGGTTTAGACCATCAAAATGCTGTACATCACGAGATTTTCATTCAAGATCTCATCAGCAGTGCTCTGATACTGTGTTAATCCCCAAGCCACCTCGTCACCTTACAGAATGAAAACTCAGAGCATCTGAACAACACAGCATCCCAAATTGCTGTACCAACTGTATAGGACACAAGCTTTATTAGTTAAACTTTTTTCAATTCCAATTGTCACAGCAGCCTTGTTCGAAGGTGATGTATCAATTCATGACTCTTGCAGAACATCCCGACATGTCAGAGATTTGCCTGAGGAAGAAGATATCACAGAACTATCCCCTCTGAGATCCCTTCAAATCACCGCTTATACACACTGAGGGATGCTGCACTTTCCAATCCGCCTTGACAGGATATCATAATTAGTTCTGCGGTATCCGCTTCCGTATGCCGCTCTCGAACACGAGGCGTTGCATCTGCCTGCGAGATCTCCGAATGAACACTCTGTTTGATGACGAGACACCATAAACTATTTAAAACTCTACATTTTTCTATATATATTTTTTATTTTACCAGGTAAGGCCCACTGAGCTATATAGCCATTTTTTTCAGAAGCGACCTGGCCATCACAAACGATAGCTCCATGAAGTGGCTTATCATGTGGAAATTTATAGCAGCCATATGCTCTAAACGCACGTTAATTCTAAATGTGGAGGGACAAACCGGAGGACCCGGAGAAAGATCCACGGGACCACAGGGAGAGGAACATGCAAACTCCAAATATATAGGCATCGTCAGGGTCGGGATCGAACTCACGATACCCTGTACACCAGGCAATTGTAGTTAACATTTCGCCACCGAGATGTTAACTATGTTAACTGCCGGAACGATATTGGAATTGGATGGGGAGCAGTTGATTATGAGCAGAGAAGAGGATAGTCTTGAGCAAGGCCTCGGAAAGCAGGGAGGTTGAGTCAGCGGTGCAGATGACCAGGGGGAGGAGGGAGTTCTGTATCTAACGACCATACGCGGTACATCCTGGGAAGACGCGCGAGAGAGAGAGCTATGGGGATCTTGGGCTGTGGTCGTGCTCGCAAACGGAGCTTACGATCTGCAATAAAACACGGGGCTGAGGGTCGATGAGAAGGAAGAAGTCTTCCGCGTACATTCTGGATCAATTGTAGTTCAGCGGTGAGTGATGTATAAAGGATGTAGAGGGGGCAGCTGTTATAGTCAGAGGGAGATATGACAAAATATTGGCCTCCAAGGGTAGATTTCGTTTTTTAAAGTAAGGGTAGAACTTAACTTTTGTGAACGCCGCAGATGGCTTGAGCCAATCCGGATGCAGACAGAGCCGAGATTGGTTGAGAGAGTGGATGGTGAGGTGTGAATCGTGGACATGTTGCTCTGCTACTTGCCATCTGCTGGTCCACAGTTCTAGGTGGAATGTTTTACCTGCGTGTAACACCGTAGGTGACAACACTGAGCTATGTTCTTTTGGAACTATATTGCTCCTGCAGTAAATTTCGGCACCCACGTACACTGAATAAATTGCCACTATTTTCGTTTACTATTTACGTGGACATTGACAATAACAATAATAAAAAGCCACATCTTTGAGGTGACCATAACATCTTCTTCACGTGGAGATTATATGTCGATGACTTATTGGATTTGGCCCTGGCTAGGGGCATTGGATCACGATACCTGGAGGAATGCTGTAAGCGGTGGCCCATTGATGGCTTTAACATAAAGTGGAGCTTCGTTTGAAGGCAACCCGACCTTCTATACGCCCTGCAGTCGATGAATCTTGCCTGAATATCTCTGCTTTCAACCAATTGTTAACAAGCAAACCTTCTGCATATCGATAACATTTAGAATTCCAAACGTATAATTCAGTTTAAGTTTCATTTATTTGGTATAGCCCTGTGAGCCATTCGGATCTTGAATCGGGTGTGACCGCAACAAACAAAAGACAAAAACATGAATAAAAAAACATGTTAAATTGACTATGTGCAAACAGATAATCCAGGAAAAAACAACAAAATATCCCAGAAAAATCACCGTACATCAACGCTGTGTCCAAAAATCCCAGTGGGATGCAATGTACAGACCTTTGCCAATTAATCCACTACTGGATGAAGGCCTGCCAGTCGTGTGGGTCTTTTGTCCACACTTTGCCAAACGGGCCGGCGTGGGCCGGTAAAATATATCGCTTGCCACCGAGGACAGCAAATCGAACTCAAGTCACTGGAGTTTGTCGTGTGAGCACAGCTGGCTACGTACGGTGCGAAAGAAGTTCAACATATGTAGGCACATTGCCACTGTGCACACCGCTCCACCCCCTCTGGAAATAGCTTTGACAGATTGATTCAGTGCTCTCGGCCACATCAATTGGAACCAGGGCTGGATGAAGGCACGGGGGCTTTAGGGGCTGCAGCCCAGGGGCCTCCGCCAGCTGGAAGGGCCTCCAGAGATGAAGTGAAAAGTTATTTCACTCGTGAATGCTGAATTTGATTTGTTGTTAGCCTTGGAAAAATAATTTGTATTTTTATTTACTTTGTTTTCTTTTGGAAAATATTATTGGGGAACTCACAGTACCTGTAGCCCAGGGGCCTACACAATCTTAATCCGGCCCTGATTGGAACCACTGATCGTGGCTTTCTCACGGGAACATTTCCTCTCTATTCTCACCAACTCCAGGGCCACGAGGCATATAGGTGACATCGTTGCCCATATCGTCACCGCCTGTTAGGTTCCTCATTTATGGTGGCATTCGAGTAGAATTTAGACTTGAGCGGAATTTAAATTTGAGTGTTGGGTTGAAACGAAAGACATCACTAATGAAGGAATTGGTTACACATCCAATACAGAACGCTCCTGAAATTAACTTTGAGACTCGATGAGACTTTCTCGGGAATAATTACGAATATAATCATTCACGATGGCTTACTAATAATGGTGCAATAATTGAATAGTAGGGCAGTCTGGCACCAAATCCAGGTCGTCGTTTGGCTCAGCGCAGTATCTCTCTCTGGTATATATAAAACAAGTGGCGATGGATGTTATATGGATACAGTGTTGGCTGCGGAGGGGAATTTTACACCACTGGCTCAGGACCCCCAGGATGAGCACCACCCATTGATCATTTGAGTGTGGTGTAATTTCACATTGTAACCCCATGCATGTAATCATCATCATTAGCCATGGTCAATCCACTGTTGGATGAAGGCCTTCCCAAGTCACCGCCACCTCTCACTACCCTGAGATGCGACAACAACACAGCAGCTGGCGTTCCCAACTAAGTGGTGGTGACTTCACCACAACACTTGTGCCAGGCTAGGTGTACCTAGATGCCATGTGAAGTGTGAAAGGCTTGCTGGCAGGAGGTCACGGACCAATCTACCTAGCACATGCACACGAGCTGATCGATCTCATTGCTCCATCTTCTTGGTGGGCGTCTCCTCGAATGCATTAATATTATTCTTGACCATTGGCCATCATCCATTGTAAACCAATGCAATTCCAGGCATGCATCTCTCCATGCTTCCTTGTGAGATTTTCAGTTTGTTTTGGTTTTTCTTGTTGTTGTGATTGACCATGCTTCTCAACCGCAGTTAGTCAGCACCAATTTCAACCAAACAAATAATTATGGCTGGCGAGTAATGTAGAGAAAAATATGAATTTCTCTTAAACATTGCGAGTTACTTTTGACACAGATGAGCAACGACGTTATATGTAGGCTGCGATGCCTCGGCACTGAGCGCGTGCGGGAGAGATCTGCAGGCGGTACGCCGCGAGCTGGGTGATAACGCGCGGCGACAGATTCGCGAGCCGATGATTAATTTTAGGCACTGGTGTAAATGAACTGGGGGAGGAATGCTGATCGTTTCCTCTTTGACCCGTGAAGGCAGCAAGCAAGGGGCGGCGTTCGGAGAGTCGGGGAGAGAGAGAGAGGCACAATTTTGATTGATCGCCCGCTATTGTTAATTTGTGGCCTGACCTACTTATGTGGACAGAACGTCGACAACAAACATCGAGTCGCATTGATTTCATACGACGCGGAAAAAAATAAGAGACCACCTCGTCCGCAAAACGTCACCAACTCCAGGGCCACGAGGCATAGGGCGGTGGTGGGGGAGGGGGGCCTTGGTGGCCAATCACGGAGTGAGAATTCAACATCAGGTGGCCTTTCATGAACCGATGACGTGAGATTGACCGGTGATGCATGTGCGGGAGTGTGGGGAGCGGTGGTGCAGCGGTTAGCGCGCTGTGCTATGAACCTCGATTTCCGGTCACTGCCAACGCCAGGAGGCGATTATCTGAACCGGTCCTGGACCTCCCCAAGGTTGACTCAGCCGCAAATGAGTACCTAGTGCAGTGTGTAAACATCGCCACCAGGGAGACAAAGACAGCCTGGCAGGGTGCTCGCCAACCCCCACCCTCATAAAAAAAGACATCACGGTGACCTCGCTATCATATTTGTTCGTGATCTAGAGATAAGATGCTCCAGGTACAGCATTGTTAGCATTTTCTACCCCCGATTGGTGCCAATAAGTCATGTTTAGGTCATTGACCCAAGGGCTATGTCTAGTTACGGCCCTGAGCAAAGTGGCTGAATTTCCAGAATCCTACGACAATCACAGTTTATTTTTCATCAAGTGGTAACTTTTTATCGACCACAGAGAGATGATTTGTTGATTCCACCCCCGGACCAGGTTTTAAATTGAAA
Source organism: Lampetra planeri (assembly GCF_965212315.1). Taxonomy (NCBI): domain Eukaryota; kingdom Metazoa; phylum Chordata; class Hyperoartia; order Petromyzontiformes; family Petromyzontidae; genus Lampetra; species Lampetra planeri. The sequence continues at coordinate 5,253,019 of NC_136128.1, read as the reverse complement.
CTGTCCCGAGTCCAGCGCTTCGCCACAATGATCTTGTACCCAGTGTAAAAAATGTACATGGGGGGGGGGGGGGTAACCGCGAGGGGTAACTGCAAATGATAACCGTGTTTTCTCGTCGTGCGCGGAGTAACCGCGAGGGGTAACCGCGAGCGGTGACCGCGCATTATCGCCGTGCATGGGGTTACCCCCGTGGGGTAACTGCTAGGGGTAACTACGAGGGGTAACCGCGCGCTCTCTCCGTGCGCTAGGAAACGCCCAGCCTCTTCGGGGGACCTGGACGTGCGCGCCGTGCGAATGCGCGACGAGCGGCGAGCGGCCGCCGCGGCGGCCCTGGCGCAAGCGCAGGCCGGTCCCTCCGGCAAGGGGCTCCCCGCGGGGCCCTCCCAGCAGCAGCAGCAGCAGCGGGGGGCCAGCCAGCGCGGAGGCCCCGGCTCACGATCTTCACACAAGCACGGTGAGAAGCAGCGTGGATGACAGTGATGGTGGTGATGATGGTCGTTGTGCTGGTGGTAGTAATGTGCATGTAGTCAATCATTAACACCACCGACATTGCCGAAGGAACCAACTACACCACCACCACCACCACCAAAAATGCCTCTTCTGTCATCACTTCTACCACCAACATTATTCATGGTCATCAACAGCACCACTACCACCATCATCACCATCATTAATACCACCACCAATCATCATCACCAGCACCACTACCACCATCATCACCATCATTAATACCACCACCAATCATCATCACCAGTACCACTACCACCATCATCACCATCATTAATACCACCACCAATCATCACCAGCACCACTACCACCATCATCACCATCATTAATACCACCACCAATCATCATCACCGGCACTACGATCATTATCATCACCACTATTCATCGGTGGTGCTGGTGATGAAAATGATGGTGGTGGTGGTGATGATGATTATAGTGGTACTGGTGATGATTGGGGATGGTGATGGTGGTAGTGGTGGTGATGACTATGGATAACGGTGGTGAGAGTGATGAGTGTTGGTGATGGTAGTATATTCAGTCCCTCCAGAAAAACGCGGAGTTTTTTGGTGATTGTTGCGGGCAAAAATCGTTGATTATGCGGCACGTTTTCTTAAAAAATGCGATGGAATATGCGGGATATTTATGCAATTTTATGCGATTAAATTGCGGGAACTTGCAAAAATTGCGGGAACTTGCAAAAACTGCGGTTTGATGAAAAAGAGAAAAAAAAGTGATTCCCCCAACACCCTATTCACTAGGCTACTACTTTAATGTAAAGAGTCATTTCTTATTACTTCCTATGATAAGCAAGCATACTACATCACAGAAAGTGCTGGGAATATTTAAGTTCTCATCTTGTTTTATTTCAGACCTTAACAAACAGATGGCTCAAACTTACAAAACATTGAGTCGAACAAGTTCTGTAGCTTTACAAAATGAATATGCTACAACTTCTGTAAAAATGAATAAATAAAATATTAAAAAATAAAATGTGTGCTTCCTGTTTTACAGAGGTAGCTATACAAAACAGACATCTTCTGTTAAAATAAGTGTTTTCAGTGCACATTAACGTAAGCAATACAGTAACAGTACAGTCTTACAGTAATGTAAAATTACATACTACTAACAAAAAGTGCAATCTTACAACTGTAAAGTTGCATAAACTCTTCATCATGGTTTAATTGGCATCGCGGGGTTTGCAGCTTTTCAATGATGTCGCGTAATGAGTGACGTCACTTCATAACGTTCCCATGGCAACAGGGGAAATGGCTGCGCTTGTGTGAAGTAAACGCAACATTTTTCAACTTTCTGCTAAGATATATGTGACTTTTTGCAACGAAAATGCGGGGATTATGAAATCATGCAAGCCCGCATATTTTGCGCGTGGAAATCTGCAATTTATGCGGCGAAAGTGCGGCGTATTTGAAAAAACGCGCCCCCCGCATAAATATGCGGACTTTGGCTGATTTTGTGTGGAATCTTGCGATCGCATAATCGCGTTTTTCTGGAGGGACTGTATATTTTATTTATGTATTTGCACAGTACAATGCCCCTTATCTGTGATCTATGCAACGACCACTGGGGGTCATTCACAAGCAGGACACCTCCAACTTCCAAAGTGTTGCTGATAAAGTATGGATCATTGCTTTATATCAACATCTTTGTCCACTTTAACACATTCGCAAATGCCTTGCCTTGCTCACCTCTATTACGTGACACTTGTCAATGAAAGTCAAATTACCTCCATGCTCAAATGGGAAAAGGGACTACGCTACATCTCCCATCGATTCTCTTGAGCCAGAGGTGGAAATTCCACATTCATGCAGATATAGCCAAGCTCTCTCTCTGTGTAGGGCATCCACCATTGATGCGAAGGGAACTCGATGTGTGCATCGCAGAGTTGGATGTTTATGTGTTTGTATTGTATTTCAATAACAGTGCGTGGTACAGAGCACAAAGCGCGGCTCAGGGAAGGGGTTGGGCATAGGGTACATACACTCTGTGGGACACAGGTCCTGTACTCTGTGATGCTGGGTTTAGTTGAGGGAGGGGATTGGGACACAGATCCTGAATTCTGCGATCCTGGGTTGAGTTGAGGGAGGGGATTGGGACACAGATCCTGAACTTTGTGATCCTGGGTTTAGTTGAGGAAGGTGATTGAGAAAAAGGTCCTGGACTCTGTGAGCCTGGGTTTAGATGATGGAGGGGAATGGGACACAGGTCTTGAATTCTGTGATCCTGGGTTTAGATGCCAGGCCACAACTTTATGGTCGCCTTTTCTTCCCAAACGAGCTGGACACAGAACGGGAAGGAATATAACATATTGTCCAGAGTTCCTTTGGTCCCTCTCAGTGGTGTTGCGCTCGCCATCGCGAAACGTGCTCGCGTCCTTGACTGTGATCAAGACACATCGCCCAGTGGAACCCCCCCCCCCCCTCTGGCCCCCGACCACCCCAACGTGTGAATTTACGGCACGGTTGAGATGTAGTTTAGTTCCCGTCAGACACTTGGCCCCGCCAACTCTGAAACTTGCAGCAGCCGCTATCGAAGGCACAGCTGTAAATTGTTGGTGCCGCTTGCAAAGCCTTGATTCTGCCGAACATTTTGCTCGGGGGCCATCTGTGGTAAACTTTGTTTGCAGAAGTTCTGAATTGTAAATCGAATTGAGTGTCTACGAAACGAATAATTGGTTGTGTAATGTAAATTATATACGATGATATTTAGTGATTGTTGTAACAGTGATGATGCTCAACCCTTTTGCCTATCCACTTCTGGGTGAAGCTTCCCACCCCCACACCCCGTGTTGTACTGGGTGCGGGGGCTTGTGTGAACGGACAGGCCATCATGAGGCATGGTGTGGCTCAAATATAATGTTTGAAAATTGCCCGCAACAGATCACACCGTCGGCCAGCTCACACCGCATGTATGCTGAACTTCTTTCGCACCATACATAGCCAACCATGATAATAGGCGCGCGGGAAGGACAACGAACCAAACCCAAAAAAACTGTTCTAAAGAAATGAGTTTTCAATGTAGATTTAAAGCTGGATAGATAGCTCCAGTGGCTTCCTAATATGAGCAGACATCGCATCAAGGGGAAGGCTGTGGTGGAAGGAATGTCTCGAGTTGAAGCCCGTGATCTATCCGGGGGGCAATGAGATAATAATAATAAGTGCTGCCTTGTGGGAAGTTAACGGTGGTTGTTAACAGTGGTTATGGAGACACTGCCATTCACCGTGGAGACGTGGTATTTCCACCACTGGCTCAGCGTAGCCAAGAGAGATGAGCGCCAACCGACACTCATTCTCCCAATGGAGAGGTGCGACAAACTCTTACCTGACCAATTGGATCGACCTCTTAATGCTGCTTTCGTTAACACATCACGTTATGTTCAGCGAGTATGGCGGTCGCGGTTAGCGCTCGCCCTCTTTCTAACCAACGCCTCCGCCGCTGCCGTCGCAATCGCGCAACACGCCGACGTCCCGCACCCCTCCCACCCCCGGCACCTCGCAGACACAGGGCAAAGGGGAGAGCCGTCCACGTCCCAGCAAGGCCAGCCCGTGGCGCCATCAAAACCGAGCGGCGTGGAGGGAGACGCGGCAGCAGCTGCTGCGTCGGCGTCAGCGGCGTCCGGCACCCCCGTGGATCCGGAGCAGCAGCTGCAGCCAGAGCCACCGGCGCAAGGGCGCTACCGCAGTGACCCCAACCTGGCTCGCTACCCGGTGCGCCCGGCGCCGGACGAGGAGCGCATGCGCATGCAGGCGGAGGTGTCGCGCGCCCGCCACGAGCGCAGGCACAGCGACGTGGCGCTGGCGTTCACGGAGACGGAGCAGGGAGGGCTCCCGCCGCCGCCGCCGCCGGCCGGCGGAGGGGCGCGCAGGGAGCGGCACGCCAGGTGGGCGTCGGGCGGGGTGAGATCGGAGGGGGGGGGCGGGTGAGGGATGGAGGGAGGGATGGAGGGGGGGATGAAGGTATGGAGGGAGAGGGGAGGATGGAGAGGGGGGATGGAGGGAGGGTCAAGGAGGGGGGAGGGAGGGGGGGAGGAATGGAGGAAGGGGGAGGGAGGGATGGATGGAGGGGGAGGGATGGGGAGGGATGGAGGGGGGGGATGAAGGTATGAAGGTATGGAGGGAGAGGAGGGGATGGAGAGGGGGGGATGGAGGGAGGGGGAGGGAGGGGGAGGGAGGGGGGGAGGAATGGAGGAATGGAGGAAGGGGGGAGGGAGGGATGGATAGAGGGGGGGGAGGGAGGGGGAGAGATGGAGGGGTGGATGGAGGGGGGGGGGTGGAGGGAGGGAAAGGGCAGCTCGAGGTGTTGCCGCCTCACCAGCACTGGCAGGCTAGGGGTGGAGTAATCAGGATGTTGGGAATTGAGTGGATCTGATAACTTGTGCAGAGAAGGGAATATGAAGGAGACATATCGTCGGCTTATGTATTTTGTTATTCCACAAGTGAGTAACTTCGTCAATGTGCAATTAAATAAAAAAAAGTTACCAATCATTCTGGCACTCGGTCAGTTGCCGTGGTGGTGAGAAGTTAAGTACCTCGCCTGGTGTGCAGGAGGTCGTGGGTTCGATCCCAACCCTGACTCCTGTTCATTTTGAGCTTGCGGTGTCTATTCTCGTGGTTGTGTGGATTTTCCTCCGGGTCCTCCGTTTTTTCCATCCACATTTAGAATCAACATCACGCATTTACAGTATTTGGCTGCTGCAAATTTCCACGTGATATTTCACTTAGTTAAGCTTTCATTTGTGGCCAGGTCATTTCTGAAAAAAAAACCTATAAAGCTCAGCAGGCCTTTCCTGATAAAAAAAAAGGGAATATACGTGAAGATTGCATGACTTTTTATCTTTGAACTTCAGGCAACGTGGCGGCACAGCAGCAGCAGCAGCGGCGGCAGGTGGGGGAGCGTCTGCCATGGACGATCAGCGGCGGGCGGGCAAAGACTCGGCACCGGTGCAGCAGCGCTCCTACTCGACGGAGCGCTCCGAGGGGGGCCCCTACCAGAGCCCCACGCCCCCGCGGCACAGCCCCGCGACTGCCGTGCCGCCGCCGGGGGCGTCGGCGTCGGAGAGAGCCGGCACCTCGGGGATCTCCGCCGCCACGAGGCCGTCCAAGTCTCAAAGCCAGCAGCAGCAGCAGCGGCTCGACCCCAGCTCGGCCGCCGCGGCCGCGGCCGGCGCGCGCAGGAGCAAGCGCGAGAAGCTGGAGAGCATGCTGCGCAACGACTCGCTCAGCTCGGACCAGTCCGAGTCGATACGGCCGTCTAAGCCGCACAAGCAGAAGAAGGGAGGAGGAGGAGGAGGGAGCGGGGGCGGTGGAGGCTCGGGGAGCGGCAGCGGCGGTGGCGGCGGATCGGGGGGGGCGTCGGGCAAGAAGCGGCAGATGTCGATGAGCAGCTCCGAGGAGGAGCTCGCGTCGACGCCCGAGTACACGAGCTGCGAGGACGTGGAGATCGAGAGCGAGAGCGTCAGCGAGAAAGGTGGGGGGCGGCGGCGGCGGCGGCGGCCGGCGCAGACCGCCGGGTTCGGGAGCCAGCGCCCCGCGCAGGCGGCGTGCCGCCACACGGAAGGGCCTGGAGCTTCGTGGATTGTGGTGGGGTTACGTGGAGGGATATGGAGTTGTGTAGAGTGTGGTGGGGTTACGTGGTAGGGATTTGGAGTTGTGTAGATTGTGGTGGGGTTACGTGGTAGGGATTTGGAGTTGTGTAGATTGTGGTGGGGTTACGTGGAGGGATTTGGAGTTGTGTGGATTATGGTGGGGTTACGTGGAGGGATATGTGGTTGTGTAGATTTTTGTAGGGTTATATGAAAGGGATTTGGTTAATACATGTGTTGTAGTGGGGTTTCATGGAGGAGTTCACGGTTGTATAGATTGTGGCAGAGTTACATGAACGTGGTAACGTTATGTAGATGGCTTTGGGTATGCATATGTTCTTGTGGGGAGCAGTAGTGTCGTGGTTAGGGAGCTGCCCTACGAACCCGGCAACCCGAGTTTGATTCCCGCTTGTGGCCAGCACAAGTGACGATTATCTGAACTGGTCATGGGCCTCCCCGGACTATTACTGTACTACTACTGCTCTATACTACTACCCTAGGTCAGCTCAGGCTCAAATGAGCACCTATTGTGATATGCAAAGATCAGCAATGGGGAGACAAAGGCAGCCGGGCGTGGTGCTGGCCACGCATCACCTCGTGTTCCGTACATGCCTTCATAGGTGCTCGCTAACAGCACTTGCCCCCCAACAGTCTGTTAAGGCTTTACGGGGGATCTTTGTATTTTGTTCTCTTGTGTTTTTTTTTTGGGGGGGGGGGGGTGGTTCTACTCGAATGTGTCCAGGGTGACAATGAGGGGTATGGGTCTCTGTGCACACCATGGGGTCACGCTGGTGTGAGGCCTCGAGCTTGTGGTGGCACAGGCTCATGGTCCAGTGTGGGTTTGTGGTCCTCTCCAAAGACCTGGGGTTAAAAGGTGGCCGGGAAAAGCCGTTCAGAAAGTGAGTTCAGCAACCCATTCATGTGGACATTTGAGCGTTATCTCCTTTTACGTGTGAGTTTTTTTCCCTCCCAGGTACTCCGGGGTTCCTCTGGTACACGTTACACTCTTTAGGAATAGAGTGGCCAAACATCCCAACAGCAGAACCCACGTGCAAAAGTATCGAGACTCAGTGATGCCTTCCAGTATAAGCATCATTATGTGGATGTACTTAGGGATATGTGGTGGTATTCGGGGCAGTGTGTACAGGCATCTGGCACGTGGAGTTATTTAATCATGTGTTCACGTGTCAGTTGCTGATGTGTGATATTGGAGGGTGTATGGAAATCCACAGGGGTTTGTTGTAGAATGTTATATTTAAGAGTTGATATTCACAACGTTTTGAGGTGCACCAGAAATTTGATACGATTGGAATGTTTAATGTATCATTGCGGTGAATGGAGGTATCCAAGAGTATGTGAAGTTATTCCAGATATGTATATGGGGCTATATTTCACCAAGGTTGTGAAGTGTTGCATGGCTGTCTCTGAAGCAGGCAACCCCGGTTCAAATCACACAAATTACTCTTTACGAAGTGCTGGTGCACGCCTGCAATCCAGCACTGGAGGCCAGGGTTTGCGGATCACACAAATGTTGTTGAGCTCCCTTCCCCACGGGCTTCTAGGTGTCTTACCCTGGCTCGCCAGGAGATGGCGGTACAGCAGGTGTGGACTACACCTGTTCCATCCGTCTGGGATAGAGTGTTGCCCCCTTGCATGCATGGATTTGCTGCGGGTGCTCCAGTTTCCTCCCACATGTAAACACTCATTAATTTGCCGATAATAACTTCATATGTAGAGAACCGCAGAGCTTTGGTGGGTGTTGGGGGGGGGGATTTGGTGGCTTATTGATTGCATGTCTGGGATCCCTCTTCGTTCCTCTGAGTCGTTCTCTCTTGTCGAGAGCGAGCAAATACTATCCGCGCGCGTTACAATTAGACATTTTTTTTATATATACATGGAGGTGTCTGGGTAGCAGCTTCTAGGGTTAAATGACGATTTTTCTCAATAGCGAAATACTGGAATATTTACTGGTGAACTCGCACACATGTTTTGGCTTAAACAAAAGTTTGTATCCACGAAAAAACAGTCTCCGCTTCTCAACAATCCATGTTTAAAGCCGCTGAGTGTGAAAACACGTTTCCTCCTCGAACACCTGCTACCGGCCCAAGCAATATTTAATTTTAATTACGGAATAAAGTGTCCTTAATTGAAACAGGTAGACAAAGCCGCGCGATGATTTGCTGCCCTGCCGCACTCTTTCATCGCGTGCATTATCATGACCCAGAGGGGATGTCCCAAGTATGAATTATTAACGAGTACACTTCTTTTCATACCTTGGGATGACTGCATTCATCCACGCGTAAATCAACCTGTTTACTCCGAAGGAAGGGCCCATTCACCGATGAGTGTTCACTCTGCGTCTTGTGACTGGTGTAAGTCGTTGTCACTGACTCTGCTGTGTCATTATTGTCCCACTGTGGATGGCGGGGGGGTTAAAGAAAACAAACATGGGCCATGCGTTCTAGGCACATTCATTTATGCATCAACCTTTGCCCCTTACCTGCAAAAAAAAACAGTTTATAGTAAATGTTGATCTGGTGTCTGCCGCCGTATCAAATCCTGTTTGCAACTCTAATGAGCTGCCAAGTATATTGACAAGTCACACGGATCAACTGACTGCCTGGAACTTCTGGGCTTGATCTCCATCGATGGTTAATTAATGTATTGGGCAAGTGTCTAACACCCCCCCCCCCCCACACATTTATTATAATACATGGGTGGGTGGGGGGGTTATCTGAATGATCTGAAGGCAAAGCGATCAGATTCGTCACCTGGTTGCATGCAACTGAATCGCTTACACGTGGCCGTCGTTGCTGCTGCTTGTGAGCAGTTGTGCAACAGGCCACTTAAAGTAGAAACAGGCCGCACTTTCAAGCGATATGCTCAGTGGTTTGTGGTGGTGCATTTGCGAATGCAGGGTTGGGTTGTATCAATCTGGCTGTGGGTGAGGTGGTGGGGGATTGGAGCTAATCAGGAAAGGGGCAGGGCTATGAGATAGAGTTCGTGGCTATACACTTTATATCACGGATGTTGTTCTCCTATTGTTAGATCAACGTAAAATATATATATATATATGTATCTACGTTGAACTTATTTTGTTCCCGTACGTAGTCAACCGCGCTAATCGGAGGTGCGGGGGAAGGACAACAAACTAAACCCAAAAAGCAGTTCGAAAGAAAATATGAACGTTTGACACTTTATGTTATTTTCCCACCAAAAAGTGCCATTATGTGGCACACCCCCGTTTAGCACGGTTGACTACCTACAGTGTGGGAGAAGTTCAACATACATAAAATGATTTGTGCCTGATCAGCACCAGACTGCATGTCACCATGTCCAACTAATCGCTGGCTCCACTATGCAACTCCACACCAAGTCCCTCAGCATCACCCTCGATTTCACCATGTCCGACAGCCACACCCAACCACATAATCAGGCCCTCCATCACTTACCTCCACCCATCTCCACCAGAAATTGGCAATACCCTCGCGTACAGCTTAGTCAGGTCTCGCTTCAACTTCTGCAATTCCCGTCCCAGTTCGATTTTCATCGAGCAACCTCAAGGAACTCCCAACGGCTGCAAAGCCATCTCCCTCGTGTCATCTTCGGCGCCCGCCGTCCTCGGCTAGAATTCCCTCGCCTCCCTCCGCTCCCTTCCCATCGCCAGCAGGGTCAGCGAAAATGTCGCCTGCTGCTTGTGCCACTGTGCCTCCACTTGCAGTCGTCCACCGTGTACCCCTCTTCGCTCCCGTTGCCCCCAAGCAGAGCTGGGCTACCCCCGCCAAATGGAGTGCCATCCCGCTGAACATTCCCCTGCAGCATTTTAAAATCTCTATTTTTAAGAAATAATGAACGGCCCACTTCTTTCGCCTGGCCTTCAGGTGACGCTCATCTTGGCTCCACGCCTCAGTCGAGGTCATTTATAGCTCTGAAATGTTGTGTGCATTATAAATTGCATTGTTATTATCATGCTAAATGCTGCTTGATAAAAGCATAGGTGTCATAAGACGTTTGGAATTAGAAACCAAGGAGAATAACTTTGATGAAACGGACTCTCAGTCTATCACCCTAGACACAAATGCATAAGTAGGTTGCAGGCTACTGTAAAAAAAGGCAGCCGTTTCCATGACCATAAGAGATTCTGGTTTCTTATCTGCGAGGCTGGAGGAGGAGGCGTGAGCTGTAAATTTGAGGATCCTGGGCCGCTTGGGTTGTCAATTCAGAATGGGAGCGAGGCCCTGAATCCTGAGGGGAAATCCCATTATCATTATCTCTGGAGCGGCAGGAATTCTGAATTTGCTCTCCCTTGGCAGCCCAATAAACTCCCTCCTCTCCCGTCCTGTTTGTAGTTAAACAATGTCAGTCCAATCTTCCATCTCGGCGCACAACGCTTCATTTAACATCTTAATCCCATGGGACCAGGGCCTGTCATAGCCTGTTTGGCAGACTTCCAGTCTGTCCTTCCATCGCCTGAACAATTTAAATGTGACACTCGTGGCAAATACGGTTTTCCCTTTGCTCATTGCCACTTACCGAAGTCTCCTGATAGCATCAATGCAACACTAACCCCATTATGGCCTTCCATGCTCATAGCCTCAGCCTTGTTAATTTTCTTAGTTTATTTATGCTTTATTAACGTGCCAAGTGTTCGTCCGTTTGTCTTTATATTTTTGCTCACTTATTTATCTATTGCCTTTTTATAGACACCGAACTGCATATTTCAGTCTCCTCTGAGTTGTAATGACTTCCCAGCAATGCGAATCATTAAGAGCTAGAAAGCTCAGTGGGCCTTACCTGGTAAAATAAAAATAAAAAAGAAAGTTATTGTCAGAAGCTGTGTATGACATCTGCAACCAGGCTAGGATTCAAATGAGTATTAGAATATCATGGCATCACAGGTGAGATTTCTAACCTCGAGGCTCAAAATACTGGAGTTTGCTAAGGGGCCTTTCATTGCATCAGAGCACTGAGCAGGCCAAACTGAGCTTCTCAGTTCAAATTTGGCATCCACCAAAGGTTGCGCCGGATCTCAAAGCGTTGCGAGTTGATGGTCCCAGACTGGGGGCTGTGCTGATGCTCTAACTCCAAGCAATTCATCAACAATTTGCAAAAATTGTGCAGAGCGGCTTAAAGTAATCATTTACGCCGCGAATATTGAGGAACAAAATACCGAAAGGGGGGGGGGGGGCGGGAGTCTCCGTGTGGTTTTGGCTCTCAGGCTGTAAACTAGCCAGGTAAGTGAAGGGAACGATGCCGATGTCACTGCTGACAGAAAGGCCGCCACAAGAGCGATCTCTAAAGAGCCCCCTCTGGAGGTCATTTCAACTGATTTCCAGCCTGGGCCCGACAACTTAGAAGCGTTTGGAATATCCACGTTTAACCCCACCACACGTGACCTGCCGATCGACTAACCGTGCCCGTACCCAGTTATGTGTCTGGCTGCACAGTGCTACTGACGCATGTGGTGAGTTTTGTTGTTGTTTGCGCTTGTGCACCACTGTCAACACAGCAGCATTCACCAACGAATACGATTCATCAAGTCCGGTGTGCTGTCCAATACGCCGTGGCTCAATCTCCACCGGTTACAATGCGGAGAGTTCATGACATCTAATGCGAAAAAAAAAGAACGTTTCAACCTTCGTTGCAATGTCAGGCAAAAAAGTAAAATGGGATTGTGGCAAATATCTCAATTAAATGGGAGCGGGGGGGGGGCAACTTATTTTTCCTGCGGTGACTCTTCCACGTACGCGTATACCGTTTGTTTTGCGCAGCCTCCCCGCGGTGATGGAGGTATTTAATTTCAGTGCGCCGCGACTCACGCATCATTTCACCTAATGAATACGTTCCGCCGCATGGGCAAGGCGACAGGCAGCGCGTTATTTCCATTTCAACAGCAGTCGGCGCTGAGTTTCGGCCATGTTGGAGAACGGCAGGTTGAACGTGCTGGTAATGCCTGATAGGACGATGGTTTTCAAATCCAGCCCTGATGCCAGATTCGTGATCCGCGCAATCCACGTCAAGCAAACTGTCGCGTGTGATCTACCGCGTGCGTGCCAGCGCAATTTTGATTTATTTGTACTATTTGTGACCGTCTAATCGGGCTAGAACGATGAACGACTTGGGGATTAGACTTAAAACTTTCAGCAATGAATGTTAAGAGAGAAAACGATCGTGTACATGGTTTTTATGGGAGCAATTTCCAATTGTTCGAAGGGCAGCAACAGCTGTAGAAATCCATAAGTGCGCACTTCAGACCAAGCACAATAGGTGCCGCAGAAATACATGCACTGGCACGTGGTAGTGAAATGGACTGTCAAACCACAAGATTGCAGGTGTATGGCTATAGGTGATGGCATCATTATCGAGTGGTTTTCATGGAGCATTGGATTTGGAATTGATGATGATATAGTTCGCTTTAATGTTGGTGCTATGGCACATTGGCCAACAATCAACCCAGAAGGTTGCAAGTTAAAATCCTGGTTGGGTGTTTACTTTGTCAGGTCTGAAAAGCATTTGGCACAGCCGTACGAATGTGGAACTTCCACCACGTGGACGAGGACCATCAATGGAGGGGAGAGCACTGCCGAATGCGTGTTAAGGTATCGGAACACTTTGACGTATTGACCGTGACTCGCGTTGACCCATGAGGGGCCTGACTCACCCGTCGAGACGAGCCCGCGTTGCTCCCTCGTTGCGCGTCGCGTGAATATTCGTGCGGTAATTCACAGTCAATGGAAACGCCGGTGACGAAAAAAAAAGCCTGCCGTGTCATCCTTTGTCTCGGCGCGCGCAATACGGGCCTAAATATAAACATGAATAATGAAAAGCGATTGCCGAGCGCTAAATGGTCGAGCCGCGCACATGGAGGGGAAACCACGGGACCCGTGCGTCGAGCACCTGTGCCGCCCGTGCCAGGGTGAAGTGTGCAAATGCCCCAAAAAAATAACCGAAGCCTCGTAACTCTGAACCGAGTGTCAGGCGAGAGGCGCTCGACAAAATAGACTCCTTCTCTCGTGCGTGCCTATTTCACTGGATGACAACAAGAGCTTTGTGGAGTATTAAAATGGCTGTCTATTACTTCCTTTTTTTTACGAGCTTGTTGCCCTTCCGTTTGTTTGGCATCGTGCCTGGAAAGTGTTGCCTCGTTATTTACACCTTTGACGCACGCTGTCGATTTACAGTGAAGGCCCTCTCCTTCCGATCTTGGGAGCTGCGCCAACCAGACGTACCACACATATCGTGGCTTCTGCTCACGTGTTCAAACAAGTAGGGATCACGGTGGCGAGATGTTAAATACTTCGCTTGGTATACAGGAGGTCGTGTGTTTGATCCCGACCCTCGCACCTGTAAATTTTAAGTTTGCATGTTCTCCCTGTGGTCGTGTGGATTTTTTCTCTGGGTCCTCCGGTTTCCCCCCTCCACATTTGGAAACATTATACGTCAACAGACATTTTACCGAATAATGAATACGAATAATTCGATACAACTTGCCAGAGATAGTTGAAGATATTGCTGATGGAGTTATACAGACGTGGTGGAGTTATGCAGACAAAGAAGCAGCAGGATATCCTGCCCCTTCATCTGACAATGAAGCTGGAGCCACAGCGATGTGCGCCAGAGGAAGCTGACTTTCTTCTGCACTCTTCTCTGGACCTTCCGGCTTGATTATAGAATGTAAGATAAAACATCTGTCCAAAGACAGCTGGACAGAATTTTTCTTCTGCTGCTGCTGGTACAGCTCCTTGTAGTCGTTGTTGTTCCAGCTGCATCAGATCCTCATGAGACAGCTCCTCCTCACAACGGAACTCAAGCAACTCCACCACCTCTGACTCTTCCGCATTATCGAGTGCAGGTTTTTTTCCCCTCCACGTGGCGGAGGTATTTTCGGCGGTACTCACTGTGCGCACGCGGGACGGTGTCACATCGCGAAAAAATTGTCCGTGTTAAAAATTGTGCTAAACATCTTTTGCACTTTTTTTTTTAAAGAACGCACCATGCAAAGACATTACAATAAAAGGAAATATGTTCCTGAATAAATGAGCAATGTATGCGAAACACAGCATAACGGGACAAACTTATTCCCATATCCCTTTGTAAGAATAAGAATGTACAGCCCATTTTTTATGCACTGCTGGATGAACTCGAGCAGCGCCCAAATGTTCCCTGCTGGGAAGCTCATCACAGCAGGTGAGCATCAATCGCGTGGCTTGACATTTTGGAAGAGCCAGGACTAATTTCAGGGGTCGTCTCAACGTCTCTTTCCGGAAGAGGGGAACACTGCACCTCGAATATCTACGGAGGTTGCTCGCGTATGAGACTTTTGCCAAATACCGAAACCGACACTCCGCTCACTCCACGGTGCCTGGGGTGGTTCAGGAAAGGATACAACTGCTCCGAAGGCAATGATGAAGACCCCCCACCCGTATAGCCTTAACAGATTGTTGGGGCAAGTGCTGTTAGCGAGTAGCACCTATAGCTTGATTCACCACCCCCCACACCAGGGATGCGATGGATTGAGATGGTCCAAACTGATTCAAAGAATTAGTTATTATTGTTTTTACCACTTGCTTTAACTGTTTTTTCTCTCTACCTACCTACGGTGTACAGTCTTATTGACACCCTTAGCCACAAATGTAACGCGAGCTTTCAATTTCAACTCCATTTTTCTACGAACCCTAAACAATTCCTGCATGCGCGATTCTTCCATTCGTGCATGGTGGGTTTAAATGAACTTCTTTTGCACCGTGCATAGCCAAGATTGCTCTTTGGAGGTGCGATGTGTAGACATCACCGCTGGGGAGATAAATGTAGCCGGGCATGGTGCTCACCGGACAATCCCCTTGTGTGCTGTGCCGGTCCCCATAGGTGCTCGCGAACAGCAAATGCCCCAACAGCCCGTTCAAGGCTTTAGGGGAATCATTGTCTGCCTGGTCACATTCATAACAGAGAGAGAGAGCAGCCACACCCCATAATCATCTGTCCCCATTATTCCCCTCCACCACCCCCCCCCCCCCGATCTTCCTCCCGAACCTCCTCCCCACCACCCCCCATTGTTCAGCCGCCCTCCCCCTGCACGCCCCCCCCCCTGCACGCCACCCCCCCCCCCTCATCGCTGTGCCACGCAACGCCACCTCCACGAGAACGCATTCGGAGGTTTGCGCGTCTCCCAGAGACGTCGCGTGACGACGACGCCTTCCCCCCTGTTCCCCCCGAGTCAAGTTTGTCGCTGCTGTCGCTGCCGCTGCTGCCGGCGCATGGTACCGGTGTGACGATGCGATGAGCGTCGGGGCTGCGGGCGCGCCGCGGCGGCCTGGAGGCGGCGAGCGGCTCGGGAACGACGTGGCCGGGAGCGAGGCGGCGCTCCCGGCACCAGCGGCTCGTGCGCTCCGTGCCTCTCGGCGGCCGCGGGAACGGTAGCCGCGGACGATCGCGTGAAACAAAACGATGTTTTCGGGCTTCATCCGGCTCATTTTGGACGCGCTGCAGTCAGGTACGCGAGCGGCCGCGCCGCCTGACCGTTCGATGTACCGGCGGGATATTCCGCGCTCAGCTTTGCATCGTTAGCAGCGTGCAAATGTTTTGTTGGAAAAACATTTTTTGACGGAGGCAACGTAGTTGCCGAACTGCCATTTGGCTACGTTCAAGTGACATTTACATGTGGCGGTAAAACTATTTTTAAGTCCGGCTCCGTGGTGTGTTGCGAGTTCTAATCGCCGTTGCAGGTCGAGTCAGCCCATTCACCCTTCAGGGTTGATAAAGTAGGTACCACGTTGTGGGAGACTAAGAGTACGTCATTCAGTAGAGAGATTTACCCCCGTCATGGGAATGTGGAATTTCCACCACTGGCTCAAGGCCACCAACAAGCTTGAGCGACATCTCGTTGCCACGTCCGGTGCAGTGTGGCACCGTAATGTAAATGTTTGCGGTGATAATCCGCATGTCGCGTCTCAGTTTGTGAGCGCGCGTGATTCACGGGTTGGCTGGGAGCCCATTGCGCCCAGCGGGGCCACTTTGTCTCTTGGTGGAGAGAAAAGGCACAGGGAAAAAGTGATCGACAAGATCGAAATGTCCCACCTTCTCACCGATATGAGAATTGCGCCCGCTAGCTCTGCATTAAACGCAGTGCCGGATTATCCTCGTAGCAAAAAGTAGCGTTTGCCATGCGCCCCACACTTTCAAGAACCCCGCGCTAAATTATTTCAAGCTATCAATTCCGGTTCAGTGATTCTGCACTTGCTCTTACTATAGTACTATACTGCCTTCAACTTTTATGAAAGACTGGGTGTTGAAGGTTAGTGATTTGTCGTATTATCTGGAATTATATAAAGTAAAAAAATACAATGACTTTACTATGCAAGTAAAAAAATTGTCTTTTCATATTTACGTGTTTTGTTTTTATTTAGGGCCCCTTTATAACATATGCTAAAGGCCCCACACTAGTTTAATCTGGCACTGATGAAACTGTGACATCCTTAATATTGTACAGAAACCAATACTTTATCTGGTCCCTGTAGGGGCTGAACTTCTTTCGCATGGTACGTGGCCAACCGTGCTAATAGGACATGGTAGCGAAGTGGACTACAGCTCCACAAGGTTGCAGGTGTATGGGTATAGCTGATGGCATAATTATCGAGTGATTTTGATAGAGCATTGGATTTGGAATTGATGATGATGTGTTGCGTCGGTAAACACATCGTGTATTGCTGTATGCATTTGGCTTCTATGTTTGTTCGACGGCCGAGCGAACGGGCGACCCTGCGCTGGCTGGGCGTTGTTGTCGCGGGGCTGCCGGGTGACTCGGTGCGTGTGTTGTTCCTCTTCGCTTGCAGCAGCAGTGTTTGGGCAGCAGCAGCGGCTCCCCTGCCCTCCTCCATCTCGCTGCCGCGGTCAGTACCGCCGGGTCGGCCGTCGGACCCCGCTCGCGCCGTTACAGGGGAGTCGCGCCCGTAGCGTTCCGTCGGCCAGATTGTCACGCCCGGGAACGTGCCAGGGATAGCCGATGGCACGGGCCACCCAATCTGTCTGTACATCGACAGGAGGCATCATTGCCTCCTGCTGCATGAATGGGTCACCTCGCCTGAAGTTTCCTCTAATGGACCTTCCTTCAGGTGACAATCATTTTGTCAATCAGAGCCGGCCACTTATATATGACTCCAGCAACCAGCCGGAGGGGAGGGGGGAGGGGTAGAGTGAGATGAGATGGGAGAGGTAGCAGAGTGCGTGGAGGGGAGTAGAGTGAGATGAGATGGGAAAGGTAGTAGAGTGCGTGGAGGAAAGTAGAGTGAGATGAGAGGGGAGAGGTAGGAGAGTGTGTGGAGGGGAGTAGAGTGAGATGAAATGGGAGAGGTAGGAGAGTGCGTGGAGGGGATTAGAGTGAGATGAGAGGGGAGAGGTAGGCGAGTGGGTGGAGGGGAGTAGAGGGAGATTAGATGGGAGAGGTAGGAGAGTGTGTGGAGGGGAGTAGAGTGAGATCAGATGGGAGAGGTAGTAGAGTGCGTGGAGGAAAGTAGAGTGAGATGAGATGGGAGAGGTAGCAGAGTGCGTGGAGGGGAATAGAGTGAGATGAGATGGGAAAGGTAGTAGAGTGCGTGGAGGAAAGTAGAGTGAGATGAAAGGGGAGAGGTAGGAGAGTGTGTGGAGGGGAGTAGAGTGAGATGAGAGGGGAGAGGTAGGCGAGTGGGTGGAGGGGATTAGAGTGAGATGAGAGGGGAGAGGTAGGCGAGTGGGTGGAGGGGAGTAGAGGGAGATTAGATGGGAGAGGTAGGAGAGTGTGTAGAGGGGAGTAGAGTGAGATGAGAGGGGAGAGGTAGGAGAGTGCGTGGAGGGGAGTAGAGTGAGATTAGATGGGAGAGGTAGGAGAGTGTGTGGAGGGGAGGAAAGTGAGATGAGAGGGGAGAGGTAGGAGAGTGCGTGGAGGGGAGTAGAGTGAGATCAGATAGGAGAGGTAGGAGAGTGCGTGGGGGGAGTAGAGTGAGAGGTGAGGGGAGAGCCAGGAGAGTGCGTGGAGGGGAGTAGAGTGAGATGAGAGGGGAGAGGTTGGAGAGTGCGTGGAGGGGAGCAGAGTGAGATGAGAGGGGAGAGGTGGGCAGGAGCAAGTCCATGGAGGATCTTGGAGATATTGAGGATGACATATAGTGAATGCATAAGTTCCAAAAACAGTGTTGTATTCATCCTATCTGCAATGGATTTCCCACCCCCACCATCACAGACAAGCATTTTTGATAATCAGTAAATGTTATCCGTGAAAAATACCTCCTTGATTCCTGTGCCTGCTATCCACAGCAGTTGTCAATCGGGTGAATGTACGGCATGGTGCAGCGTACTCCCAACGACTGTGGCTACAGCCTCAAAGATGGGTGGACAAAAGGCAGGAACGACGACCGTAATGATCTCATCAATCATCACCATCATCATCTATTATGCACACATAATCGTGGATAATTGGATTATATTACCACCTCGGTCTCGGTGGCTGTGCTCACTGTCCACATTTGCCGTGGATAACCGGGTGGACTTCATGGGTGTCATCAAGGTTCGGTTCATTTGTGCCAGCGTCGTGCGCAGAGCCCGAGGTCCTCAGGCAATGTTCTGCACGTGCACATGACAGCACTTTGATAGTTGACGTTGCATTATGCTGGAACAATATTTTTCCGTTGTTATTCAGGAACTTGCTATGCGCGATTTTGGCTTTCCGTGAATCGCACCTGGAACTCTACACGACTGAGATAAAGTGATGAGAGAGAGAGTGATGAAATCAAGTGATGAGATGAAGTGATGGGAGCTAAAGTGATGAGATAAAGAAATGAGAGAGACAGAGAGAGATAACTTTCTCTAAGCTTTAGAATCATCCGCAGACGTTGCACGTATGATATTCGTAGAGTCAACATTATTATCCAAGAATTGTGCTTTTCACGAGCATGTCCGGAACGTGTCCCTCGCGAATAACGAGGGAATACTGTATAATAGGCTGACGTTTCAGGCAGTGGGTCTTCTTCAGAGTAGGAGGACCATGTTCCAAAATGTCAGCAGTGTTTTATTTAATTTAAAATTATTTATTAAAATTTCCCTATTCCATTTTCTGTGTGTAGACGTAGGTTGTGGAAAAGTGCCGGAAGATGAGATCAATATCTTGAGCTGGATGTTGGGACTGAACTGTCATCGAACATTTGTACTCGTGTACAGTGTGTGTATATATAATAATATACACAAAGGGTGATGCCATCAAGTACATTTTAGCAGACTGGACCTGCAATCTAGAGTTCACCAGTTCAAATCTTCTGCCATGGCGGTAGAAAACACAATGTTTCTTAAATCCCTCCAGCGTGACTCTGCCCACTGAGCAGTAAAGAAAAAAAATGGATGCACCACAGTCAGTCGATCGGAAGATCCGTGGGTGATGGGCGATGGAGTGTGGGTGCTCCCACCTTGTCCGTCGAGGGGCCTTTCTTGAGGCCCTCCTAGAAGCAGAGGCCCCTTTTGTCGGCAGCAGCGACACGAGCGGCTAATTGCAGGGCTGCGCCATTGTGCGCACTCGCGTGCAATTTCCGCCGTCCTTATTATAAATGGCCGGGCGTTACGCGAGCTGAAAATAAACAAGAGAGAGGCTGTATCGGACGTCTATTCCTGGAATTACTTGAATTAGGCGACGAGGAAGGTGTGGATCGGGGGAGCAGTCAAGACACCCGAGACATCGCAACCACTGCTAAGATTAGCAAGGTGACCTGGGAAAGGCATTGCATTTCTATGAGTGACCCCCGATGAGAATGGCAATTGATACTAGTAATAATAATAATTGCTCATTTATTGAGGAAAGTTATACTTAGTCCGAGGACCCTTTTTCATGAAATTCCTGCTACATCGGGTTGTTATTTTTAGATATTTAATGCCAATTTATGAGCCTTTATAACTAAACTAACCTTTTTTTCAATTTTACCAGGTAAGGCCCACTGAGCTGTATAGCTTTTTTTCACAACCGCCGTGGCCACAAATCATAGCTCAATGAAATGGCTTATCATGTGGAAATTTATCGTAGCCAAATACTCGAAACGCGTGTTTCTAAACGTGGAGGGGAAAAAGCAGACGACCCAGAGAAAAATCCACACGACTATGGGGAGAACATGCAAACTCCAAATGTACGACCTCCTGTATACCAGGCGATGCAGTTATCATCTCGACACCGTGGCGCTATTGTATCTCATTTTGAGCAGTTGATGTGGCTGTCACTGTATCACATTGACTTCCCATTGCAAATTGAATTCTGTATCGATAACCTGGACATTCCAGAGCAGACTAAACACCTATTTTTAATGTTCTTCACGACAAGTGTGAAGCGTAGGAATGCATTATTATTCCAATAAACATTAAGTTTTTTCAGCTACTGGATAGCATACAAGCTCCAGAGACGTTGGTTACTGTGTTTAGAGTTTGATTCCTGCTTGTTATCTGCTGTGAAGTAAACGCTACAGGTTCTATAACGTAATTTAAAAGATGATAACATTTCTGAGTCAGTTTCACATTTGAAATGCATCTTTTATTCAGGGCTTGCTATCAAAATAGATCCTGTATGTCAATGGACACTAATCTCATCACATTCTAAATAAATGAAGAATGAGTGTACAGCGTACATATTCATTGTATCACGAAAGTTAAATTTCATTGGATTTATAAATATATATTTAAGTGCGGTTAAAGAACATTTTCTGTCCATGACTTACTGGCCAGAGAGTCCGTGATGAATGGCTGTGGTGGCTGTAATGGCCTTTCAGTTACGGACAATAAATCGCCAAATTGTCCTTCTAAACTTGTGTGGCGCAAGCTTTGGCTGCAAAACGATTGGCTCATTTACGTCATGTGCTTCAGCTCGCATGCATCAATCAAAATGTTTTTTTTTTGGAATGGCCGGTGAGTGTAAAACTTCTTTTATTTTTTGCCGTGCCTGGAATAAATACGTTGTGTCATGTTTTTTTTTTGGAATGGCCGGTGAGTGTAAAACTTCTTTTATTTTTTGCCGTGCCTGGAATAAATACGTTGTGTCATTTCATGTCAATATAAAAGACAAAGATCCCCCATGGAGCCTTTAAGAGAATGTCGGGGCAAGGACTGTTAGCGAGCACTTATGAAGGCCGGCACGGCACACGAGGCAGTCGGGTGGTCAGCACCGCCTTTCTCTCCCCGGTGCTACTGTTTACACACCACACCAGGTACACATTTAAGGCTGAGTTGACCTAGGGTAGGCCCTTGACCGGTTCAAAAAATTCCAGTGTTATTGGTCATTGGTGGGAATTGAAGGGAATTGAAGAGCACAGAAGTGTGGTCACCACATCTACGCTGCTATATAAGGAACGAAACAGGTGGACTTCTCCACAAAGCTGGATATCGCCTGATGAAGCTAGTTGTAATTACTGGCGAAACGTCGTACTCAGATTGTAAATGTTGTGGCTTGGCTCTCCAACACACCGGTGTGCTGTACTAGTGACGAATTGGCACGTTCTGTTTACGTGACAACCATTACTAGTTAGCTGTGTCGGGTGGTGGCGGGTTTTAACGACACATTTATATATTTATGTGATCTAACCCAAAAACCTCTTAAGAGTGGGAATTAAACTCGGACTGTAGCTTTCATAGCTCAGTATACTACTGCACTGCCACTCCCCACCAAAGATAATCGTGCACACACACTTGAAAGCCACAACAAGGCTCAATGATTTTTTACATCCGTAACATAGGATTTTGGGGTTAGATCGCGTAAACATATAAATGTGTCGTTAAACCCGCTACCACCCGACCCAGCCAATTAGTGAGGTTTGTTACGTAAACAGAACATACCAATTCGTTACTAGTACAGCACACCGGTGTGTTGGAGAGCCAAGCCACAACATTTACAATCTGAGTACGAAGTTTTGCCAGTAATTACAACTAGCTTCATCAGGCAAAAGTCAGATTTGTGGAGAAATTTTCCCGTATCGTTCGTTAAATAGAGGGATTGATCTTTTTCACGCAGTAAAGAGTAATTGCATCAATTTCTTGCCATTCCTCATGTAGTTAAGACTATAGTCAGTCCTGCATTGACAACTACCATTATCTTTATGACACAAAAGCTCTCGCTACTAAGTCAGTTCGCTTGGCTGTTAACAGTGCCAAGCTCACTAATTCCAACAAGGAATCGGCTGAATGCATAATATTTTCTTGTTACATTTTATCCTCAGTTCTCTTTTTTATTGCAATAAATGAAAGCCTTCGTCCGTCCCCACCTGCATTTAAATACGTCACCAGCGGTGGTCTATTTCCGTGCCGGATGAATGTCTCCCTCGGGCTGTTGCTGTCTCTGTGCCGATCTCATTATCAATCCGCCGCGCTCCTAGACACAGGAGCTGACTGCATCGGCTCCATCGCACTCTCCGCGGGCGCGCTGCCTCTTTTGGCTGCAACTCTGTAATTACTCTCCACCACTGGGCATCATCCCTTCCAGCGACGTGTCCTGCCCGAGCCCGCTTGCTTTCCTTAACAGCCAAACGTGTGTCTTAAACCTGCCTATGTGTACACCATTATTTGGCACGTGTGTTGACGGGTAATCCAAGATCCAACCATATCCGTCCAATGCTCGCGGAGCTGCATTGGCTTTCTGGTTTGCCGGACAAATACATTGTGAGCTCGCCCTCATTACACACACAAAGTGCTCGCCACAAATGACCCACGACACCTCGCTGATCTCGTCAAGGAGCGTAAACCATCACGCGAACTCCTGTCATCATTGCAGCAGCGGCTTTTGGCTAGCCATTGAACAAAGATGGTCACTGCATCGCGTGCTTTCAGATGCGCTTGTATGTATGTATCATGTTGAACATCGCCAACCGTGCTAATCTGCGGCCGTCTAGAACGCTCTTACTTTCGATATTAGGAAGCCGCTGGAGCAATGCAATTTTAAATCTAGATTGAAAATTCATTTCTTTACCACTGCTTTTTGCGTTTAGTTTGTTGTCCTTCCCCCGCACCTCCAATTAGCATGGTTGGCTATGCACGGTGAAAAATAAGTTCAACATACAGTCATACCTCGGTATACGACCGCTTTGGAATACGTCGAATTTGGTATACGTTGTGTTTTGACGAGAAAATAATGTCTTGGGATACGACGTCTTGCTTGGGATACGACGCACTTGCTAGAACTTGTATGGGTCGGGATGAGTCACCGCGTATACCCCGTTCACAACTCCTCCCTTTCCTCACCACCATCCTCGTAGGCTATCAACTCCTCTCAGCAAGGTAAAGTGACGTTACATTTTATTTTTATTTCAATTTATTTACATTTATTTATGCATTTATTTTAATTTAAGTATGCATTTTAGTAATAAGTAGTGTCTAAATTATTTTATACAACCCCATTAATGTATAATATTCTATACAACATATCATTTCTTATACTCTGGAACAGATTATTTCCTTTCCCTTTATTTCTTATGGGAAAATTTCGTTTGGTATACGTCATTTTCGGTATAAGTCCTACCTTCTGGAACGAATTAACGACGTATATCGAAGTACAACTGTACATACATGTGTCCTGCGCTAATCCCACTGACGTTCCTGATGGTCATTATAGTTTATGTGACCTGCATACATTCTCGAAGCCATGTGATCCTCTCTCCATCTTGCGAGTGAATTCGAAGCGCTAGCCTCTCCGACCCTCTTTGTGCTCCTCTCAACAAGCCAATGTGCCTACAGAGGAAGGGTCTAATTAATGCGTATCACATTGCGTGCTATGATATTTGTATCGGAAGCACTCCGACGCGAATAGACAAAACAGAAAAAAAGCTGGAAAGTTATCGTGGTAAAACATAGTTTTTGCTTTGGTGGTGGTTTAGAAGTACAAACAGAATATATCTGCCACCTTTATTATCAACGCTGCCTTCTAACAGAAATATTCTAGACGTCGATTATAGGCATCGACTCATTATTCAACAATTGTATTGAGGCAACGGTTTGAACTGTGCGGTTTCAATTCACGGGATTATGTCAAAGATGAAGTGTATTAAAATAACGCTTCAGTGATCTTCCGTGGCACATAGCAGGAACATTTTAAAGAATCACAGCTGAGATGTTGCCAACCACCTTGGACTCTATCAAGTATCGCTACGAAGCACGTGGTCAATGGGAGTGTGGACTTGTGCAGGATTAGAGGGATGCGTTAAAATCCTCATGCCACCAAGTGTTGTGCGCGTGTGTGTGTGTGTGTGTAGTTTTATTCGGGGAGCGGTAGTCCCAACGGTTAACCCGGCGACCCGAGTTCGATTCCCACTCACGGCCAACACCAGTGACGATTATCTGCTGAACCGGTCCTGGGCCTTTCCTAGGTCGACTCAGTGTGTAAACATCGCCACTCGGGAGACAAAGGGGGCCGGGTGTCTTGTTAGCCATCCACCCCCCTCTTGTGCCGTGCCGGCCTTCATAGGTGCTCGCTTACAGCACGTGCCCCAAAAGTCTATTAAGGCTACATGGGGGATTTTTGTCTTTGTGGTTTTGTCAATCATATTCTGGATGAATATCTCCCAATGTTACGTGGAGTTGTTTGATGGTGCAGTGGCTCGTGTATTACACTTTGCACCCGACAACCAGAGGAGGACTCCTGCCCGCTGTGAACATCAGTGGCGAGTGATATCTGCACGAGTCCTAATCCCTCTCTGCACCAACCTGCACGCCGATGGTCTCAATGTTTGCCCCTAGTAGCTCCAGTCATGCGTGAAGGATTGATAGACCGTATACATGCAAGTGCAATATTGGAGGTCACCCCGTCTTTGCTCCTGTTGCCTCTGTGTTCTGGAGTTGACTTCCCCAGGTGGCCAGATGTTAACTACCTCGCCTGGTATAAAGGAGGTCATGGGTTCGACCCCGACCCTGACGCCTGTATCTTTGTAGTCTGCATGTCCTCTCTGTGGTCGCATGGATTTTTTTTCGGGTCCTCCGGTTTTTTCCCTCCACATTTAGAAACATGCGTTTAGAGTGTTTGGCTGCTATAAATTTCCACGTGATAAGCCACTTCATTGAGATATCATTTGTGGCCAGATCGCTTCTGATAAAGAGCTATACAGCTTAGTGGGCCTTACCTGGTAAAATAAAAATAGTTTAGTTTGACCTGGTAAATTTACAATTTCGACCAGAGCGATATTTATACGATCTACCATTTGCAAGAGACCGTGGCATGAGCACTTTTAAAATCATGCAATGGATTGGCATGTCCCTTGGGGAGGGGGGAGAGCTCGGGGGGGGGGGGGGGGGGTCTGCAACCCTCCAACCAAAACCCGCTAATAATCAGTTTACAACAAATAATGAGAAATCAATCTTCATTATTGGAAGAAATGTCCTTAAAAGTAAAGTACTTACCTGACGTATAACCTCACAAGGATTCCAACTAATAATAACTATGATTTACATTTGTAAGGCACCATTTCATCCGTAGATCCCACTGCGCCACCGTGTTTGGAGAGGAGGAAATACGCAGAACCAGGGTAAACGGCCAGAACTCGGGGGAAAAGACCAATTCAACGAGGTGAATTTTCAAGAACAGACTTAAATAGATTTAACAAGTCTGATTTATATTCTTGGTTCTTTCGGTATAGTCACGTAGAAGGAAAATAATAAAATAATAAAATAAAACAATGAAATACTCACGACGTTTCGATTGCAACACAAGCAATCATTATCAAATGTTCTTGCTATGTTATTCGCACCTGATGATGATTGCTTGTGTTGCAATCGAAACGTCGTGATAATTTAATTGGTTTATTTTTATTATTTTATTACTTCCCTTCTACGTGACTTCACCGAAAGAACCAAGAATATGAATCCCTGCAGTCACGAAAGCTTTAAATCGAAATTTGACTCTGATTGCCTTCTTATTATCAAAGGCAAAGCGTTACAAAGCCTGTGAGCTGCACTGGCAAAAGCCCGACCACTCCAGGAAATGAGCCTTGACCTCGGAGTCCGTCGAAGAAGGTCGATGCGAATATTTCAGGGACATCGTTGGAGAGTAAACTTGGAATCAGTTCTTGCAAAATCTTGAGGGGCTAACCCACTGAGTGCCTTGTAGGTTTGCAGCAAGATCTTTAGAAACTAGTAATTTTAGAAGTGACTCATACGCACTGACCCTCATTGTCTTAGACATATTAATCGTCACCTCTAGTTTTCCATTTACCTATGCATTGACACCACTAATTTGGAAAAATGGCCACAAAATCGCCTATCGCCTTATGCCTGCCATCCCACTCCAATCTCATGCCACCCCTTCCTTACCCCTCGCTCATACCTGGTGGTGGCTACGCACGCCGCTAATTCAGCACCGTGGAGGCAGCGAGGGTTGCTGGATCACACAAAAGTTGCGAAACACCCTTCCCATACCTCTCAAGGAGGTGCCATACTCTGACTCTGTGTGTTCGGGAACTTCGCAACAATGAGCGAAGTGCTGGGCGGCCAGTCATCTCAGTCAGTCAACCCATGGCACTGGGTCTGTCTCGTGACCTCCTGCCAGCGGACGTTCGACACTTCACGTGGCCTTAAAGTGCCGTAGTGATATCACCGCCACTTAGTGGTGAATGGCGGTTGTTGTTGCTGTTGTTTGTTAGGAACTTCCGGGGCCTGGTAGTGTCGCCGTTATCGTGCTGCGCCACGAACAAACACGGCAACCCGAGTTCGATTCCTGCTCACGGTCAACATCAGTGACAATTATCTGAATTTGTCTTGGGCCTCCTCTAGGTCATCTCAGCTTTAAATGAGTACCTGGCGCGTTGCGTCAACGTCACCTCTAGGGAGACAAGCAAGGGCAGACGTGGTGCTGATCGCTCACCCCCTTGTGTGCTGTGCCGACCTTCTTTGGTGCTCGCGAACAGCACTTGCCCTAACAGTCTGTGAAAGGCGACACGGGGGATATTTGTCTTTGCGGGAACCTCTTGAGTCGTATCCCCCAATATTCATAGGTGCTATCCGAGCACTTTGGGTTTCCTCCCATGTGAAAAGCACTCATCGGCACTCATCGATCAAATTGACCAAACATCCTCCATCTCCATGCAAGGATCACACTTCCCTGGTAGTCTCGAGACTTGGTGAGGCGTCCTGGAGCGAACGCATTGCATTATAAAACGTGGAATGCATCGTTGTTCTCCGCGGCATCAGAAAGAAGCCCGCGAGTTTTGGATTCATGAATTTGAACGGCATCGAATTCACCTGCGTACAACAACAACACAAATGTCTTTAATCTCTTATATAAACACGGGGCATCCTTTTCACTCATTGTTGTGAATGTAGTGGCGATGTATCTGCATGTGCGTGTGTATGTACGTGTGTGTGTGTGTGCGTATGCGTACCGCCTTTGTGGCAGCGCTCATACATTTTTAATCAGACGCAACAAACAGGGATGTCATCAATGTTTCACGAGGTGTGTTTTGTATGTTTTGTTCGCGAGACAAGGTTTCCGAGGGAGTATTTGAGTGTTTTTTTTAGGAAACACCTGGTAACTGGAGGTCGCCATAATTGGTGCTCTAAGCAAACTGCTTGGCGGAGAGTGAACACTCCCCGTGTTTGGGACATTGCGTAACGTTGCGAACGTTTGAGCGGTACCTGCCGCCTACCATCGCCAGCCTTTGTACGGGAGCAGTTGTGGATTTACCCTCCAACACACTACCGGTGTGCTGTACCTGTGTTGCGGTGCAATGTACGACTCCGAGGCAGGTTCCGTTAGGGGCTCACGCCAAGTTTATTAAGGGCTTACGCCGAACCAAGTAGCCTCCCCTAGCCTCGTGTGCGGATCACCTACCCCGAGTCCCCACTCCTACCCCCGACGAACCCCAGTTACATCCCGGGTCCCCCTTTAAATACCCCCCGGGGGCATGACGTCACCGTCCCCCAAGGGCCGCCTGACGTAACTTTCTCCGAGGGCGAGCGTGACGTGACGTCACCCACTACTCCCCTACACCTGTAACGAATTGGCATTTTTGTTGACGTGACAAACCTTACTAATTGGTGGTGGCGGGTTTTAACTCATACACCTCTGTTATGGATATTGGTAGCGAAAGGTTACGTGTTAAACAGGGAGTAGTGCGTTTAAGAATAGGTTTTACCCTTTCTGGCAATAAAACTGGTGTTAAGATGTTCAAACACCAAACATGAACGTTTTGCAAGGAAGCAAGGCTGCATTAACCACGCATACTTGTGGTGAACATGCAAACAAAAACATGCTTGCTCTGGGGGCAGTGAGATTAACAGAAAATTAACCTCGAGAATTTTCCAATTTATTCTGAAAGTTTCCTTGGGAAGGTCGTAATGCGATGAAGATCCACATTGTGAAATAATGTTGACGGGACAGATTGTACACTTCAGCTTCGCATGATATTAATTCATGTCACGTGTTGATCTCAATTGTACTGCAGTTATTCAATTTGAAAACTGATTTCTTTGGAATATAAGTAATAACAATTGAAATTTGTAATGTTCATAATATGGTTGAATTCGTCTCAGCTGCCACTCTAATTAATAAATGACATGCTCTCAAATGGAACAGTAGCACTCATTGTGTTTAATGGCATGAATTGTAAATCAATAAATTTATTTTCTTTCGCCTGGCAAGAGCCAGTTGAGATAGAATACGTGACTTCGGGTGGACATTTCAATAAGAAAGAGATCATATTAATTTTTGTATTGCATTTTAACGTTCTACAATCACATCTTCACACGTGGGCCTACTGTTGTGAACGGCATTACTGGGGAATTTGAGTCCAACATTGCACCAGATGGCGCAAAACAGGGGTGGCCAGACCGCGAGCTGCCAGCCGCATGGATCTCGCGGGCAGTTTAAAGTGCAGAGCTGCAGAGAAACTGCTACTTTTACACCTTTTAAGTTTACTTTTATTTTGAAACTGGAAAAATCTGAGGAAGCGGGAGCAGCCCATAGGCCACTCGCCCCTGGCTTGCAGAGCCAGACAAGAGTTACTCCCGAGGGGCTGCCGCTGATTTCTAAATTCAAAACAACACGGCCGACCAACACATGCGAGAATCTTGTCCAAAAATAAAGTTTATATCGAAGAGTTGATAATGAATTACAATATTATTATATATTGACAGCATATGTTTAGTTGAAATGGGAATCATTGAAGTATTTGCATAAAATTGTCTAATTCTTGATAACAGCGGTTGCTGAACTATGATCTGTGGTGATCCACAAGGCTGTAAGAAGTGGAGGTCGTGGGTTCGATCCCGACCATAGACGCCTGTTGAATATTTGGAGTTTGTGTCTCTCTCCCAGTGGTTGTGTGGATTTTTTCCAGCTCCTGTTTATCCCTCCACATTTAGAATCAACATGCGTTTAAAGTACAAACTCTATAAACAAAACAAGCCAAGCTAATTAAACACGTTTTAAAACAAAAAATAATTACACAAAAATAACACAATACACACGAGTAACACATGATTGCAGTACTTTGTAACAGGCATATGCGTACGTATATGTTTGCAACCAACTTATCCGGGAAATTGACTTATTCGGGAAATTGACTTATTTACGGTGGCGAGATGTTAACTTCCTCTCCTAGTATACAGGAGGTTGTGGGTTCGAACCCAACCCTAACTCCTGTATATTTGGAGTTTGCATGTTCTCCCCGTGGTCGCGTGGATTTTGCTCCGGGTCATCCAGTTGTTCCCTCCACATTTAGAAACATGCATTTAGAGTGTTTGGCTGATATACATTTCCACATATTCTCAGGTTTTTTTCGGTAAAGTCACGTAGGTAAAACATTAAAAGTAATGAAAGTAAAATAAAACAAAACAAAAATATTAACACTCGGTGAACAAAGATGTTAACACTCGGTGAAGTAAATTCACCGAGTGTTAACATCCCCAGTTATTTTTAACAGTACTCTCTTCATTTTTCAGCCTGCATTGGTATAAACATGGGCATTTTCGTTCCTTTGTTCTATCATGTGTATCAGACCTCCCCTCCCCCCTCTCTGCCCATTGTGTTGGCGTGCGCAGCAGCCGCGTCCAAGCCGTCGCCAAATGTTTTGTTGGCTCCCTCCCCCTCCCACCCCCCTCCCTCCCGATACGTTCCATTCATTGGCTACCACATTCTGATGAACTCCCCCCCCTCTCCTCCCCCCCTTCAACTTGCTTATAAGGGATTACATCTTGAATCATTGCTTCACTTGATGCAGCTAATCTGGCTGTGACGGTCCCACCTGATGACGGAGACTTGTGTTGCCTCCGAAACGTCGTGAATTTTATTTTTATTTTGTTTTATTTTACTTTCATTACTTTTAATGTTTTACCTACGTGACTTTACCGAAAAAACCTGAGAATATGAATCATTGCAGTCACGAAAGCTTCAAATCTAGAATACATTTCCACATATCCACTTTGTTGAGCTATTATTTGTGGCCAGGTCGCGTCTGATAAAGAGCTATATAGCTCAGTGGGCCTTACCTGGTAAAATTAATAAAAAAAATAGTTTGTAGTTTATAGTTGTGGATATTACATATACACAGTTGTTACAAAACACCATGTTCTTTACTGCCCATTGGACAACTAGTGTCATTCTATTGGAACCACGACCCGTCAACACAGCTGGTCATCAATCGAATATGCCGATATGCTGGCCATTGTTTAGGGACATCGTGCAGTGTCACTGGTGCATGGTGGTCCGCAAACGTTTATTTTTATTTTTAAGGTCTGACAGTGGTCGCAGGTGCAGAACGGTTAGGGAACCACTGTTTTAGAAAACCACCTTAATGGTTTAAAAAACAGCTGACTATTAGGGCACCCCGGGGCAGAAAGCTACAGTCGCACTGATGTAGAGGGTCTGTTTGTAACCACACCCATTTGGCTCGGGCTATGAATACCAGAGCTTTCATATGTTGACATGAGTAGGTAGTGAATTGTCTGGGCCAAGGCAATTAAAAGATTATACGATTACCGTGGAATATTACATATTCTCGTGCAGCTCAGTTATTGTACGCGGGGAACACTGCTACGTGGTGTTTTACAATGCACTGTCAGGTTATTATATATTTTTGTCACTACAGCAAAAATTCGCCCTTTGCAGAGGCGTTTAAGTTTTGACTTTGGTCGCTGGGAGCTTAATGTTTAAACATGTTTTTGTCGCTAAATATGCGACGATGAGTGTTGTCCTACGCATGTATGTGCTACGAAGAAGGGCAATTGACAGAAATGTTACCCGTTATATATCTTTTATTCTGTTAAAACCACACTCTTATTGACAAATGTGCTGAGTTTTTTTTTGTAAATGACAGTACATTTTATATAAAAAATAACGCTTACAGAATTATCATACGTCTTGCCCTTAAAAAAACACATTTATATATAAACAGCCTTAGGAGTGTTGTTTCATCAGAGCAGAGTGATTTATTGACGTTACGGTTAGAGAATATACTTTACACTGTGGGACCCTGGGAAAAATGTTGACACTTACATGAAGCTGACAAATGAACGGTTTTAACGTTTACATGAGCCCTTTTGTATTAGTTAAAACACAATCGAGGATTCCATAATGGTGTAATGATCAGGGCACTGGACTTATATTCCAGAGGTCACTCGTTCAATAAATCCATCCCAACCCAATCGCCACGGTCGCAAGGTGTTAACTACCTCGCCTGTTATACAGGAGATTGTGGGCTCAATCCTGACCCTGACGCCTGTATATTAGGAGTTTGCACGTTCTCCCCGTGGTCGCGTGGATTTTTCTCCGGGTCTTCCGGTTTTTCCCTCCACATTTAGAAACCTTCATATTTGGCAGCTGCTGTATATTTATAGGTGATAAGCCACTGCGTTGAGCTATCATTTGTGGCCAGGTCGCTTATGAAAATCAGCTATATAGCTCAGTGGGCCTTACCTGGTAAAATAAACAATAGTTTATAATTTAGTTTTTCAATGTCAATGAATACAGCACAGTTAGTTGTGGGTCGGCAGGGCGCGTGCAGTGGGGTGAAGGGTGCTGATACGCTGGCTAGCATGGAAGAGTAGGCCAAGATTCTCTCCAGCAGAGGACCTTCCACGCATCAGTGGAGTGATAAAGCAATTGCACAAAGGCACCACCATTATTTTTACCGTACAGTATCGAATAAACCATTAGAAAGTAAAATGAAAACAACAACACGTAAGCTGGTTTAAATGACAAAAAAACAAGAGCTAATTTAAATGTAGAAGTAGATAATGGGAGGAAAAAAAATCAAACTACCGTTGCTGTGGAATTTAAATGTGAAAAGCTCTGTTGAATGACCAGTTTTCTGTGTAAATTCAAACTTGACTGGGGATCACTGGTGAACTCACCGGATCGTCTCGCCGTTCTGTGAGCTTCAGCACCTTGCTAAGTTTGAGGTTCATCGTCTAAGTCGATGTGTTTCTATGTGTGTGGGTCAATGTCTGTGTGTAAGTCCATGTGTGTGTCTGCCTTTCTCGCCTGGGCAACGCCGGGTACTTACCGCTAGTGCATTATAAATGTTCCTCAAGAATGTTTATTTTCAGATACATCAGTATCTTACCATATACTTTGAATTGTAACGTGTGCTTACCCCGCCTCCGTCACCTATATTTTAAAACAAAAGTTGCTTAAGAAATAGTTTTATATTTGACGTGGAGAGGCAGATATGTATAGGATAAATACTGTCTGCTCATTTATTTTGTTACCTATATTGTCCACAATAGTGCTGATGATTATGTGGAGTTATGTTTTGTATAATATGCATTGAACTGTTACTCTACCTCGTAAGGGTAGGGTCCGTTCCTGTAGGATCAGCAGTTCACCAACATTGACTCAAACAAGCGTGACTGCTGATTAGACACCGTGTGTCATAACCGGTCCAGACCTTACTTGTTTTTGACACAATGCCGCTGAAGTTATGCACTGCCAGAAGGCATCTTCTTGGTTCTTTTGCTAAAGTCACGTAGAAGGGAAATAATACAATAATAAAAATAAAACATAATAAAATACAATTCTCACGACGTTTCGGCCACAACGCAAGCAGCCGTCCTCAGGTGCAGAACAGGTCTGTCAGAAAGACAGCGTCGTGAGAATTTTATTTTATTATGTTTTATTTTTGTTATTTTATTATTTCCCTTCTAAGTGACTTTAGCGAAAGAACCAAGAAGATGAATCCCTGCAGTCACGAATGCTTTAAATCGAAATTTGCCAGAAGGCAGTTTGGCTAATGAGGTGTGTAAGAGACACTTTCACTTTTTATATGAAGAAACGGATATGTCATTGCCTGCTGATTTATTTTGTATGGGATAGAGTGTTGCTCCCTCACACGTGTGGGTTTTCTCCTGGTGTTCATTAATTAAAATGAGAACATCTTAATATATGAAAGACCACAGAACTTGGACAATTGTTGGCACCAGCTCACCGCCTGGCTGCTACCTTCCCGCTT
Source organism: Lampetra planeri (assembly GCF_965212315.1). Lineage (NCBI taxonomy): Eukaryota > Metazoa > Chordata > Hyperoartia > Petromyzontiformes > Petromyzontidae > Lampetra > Lampetra planeri. The sequence goes on along the minus strand of NC_136128.1, from coordinate 5,219,503 downwards.
GTCTGTGGTCCCCGCATCTTTGATTAGCATGGGTGGCTCCTTGTAGTGTGAACGAAGTTGAACATACAGTACATACATAGGTTCCTCACTCCTCTGAGTTGTTCTCTGTCTTTGAGGGTTAGTAAATACTCTGCGGTGCATTGCAAGTGTTCTTAATGTCCAGCCACGGCTAACAGTCCGTGGTGAGTGATATCTGAACTGGTCTCGAATTCCTCCTTGTCACCGTTCACTATGACAGACACGGTGTGTTGAGTCCTTCATTCGGTCGTGGGCTTTAAAATATAAAAAAAAACATTTAATTACTATTTGTGCTTTTGAAAATCATGGTTGAAGCTAAGATAGTATTTTGTCACGTAGTACTCGTTCTCACACCCTTGCCACGTAGAAATATATATATATTTTTTACATCACCGTTCACGTATATACATCAGTAGCATCACTTGGTCGGGTGCGCTAGGTCAACGCCTTTCTTTATTGCATGGACGGCAGGGATCAATGGACACGTGTGATGCCTGGATTAATCGTATCCAGCGCTCGTGGAAAGCACAGGTGGCCGTGTGGCTCAGGGATCTAATGCCCAGGTCACCGTGTTAAGCCAGCCTCTCCAAAGACCTGAGGTTCTATCTTTCAATGTGGACACTTGTCAAATGTATATGGCATTTCTGCTTTGATCATGAAGGGGCATTTGAATAGCTTTGTTTCCCAGCACCAGGAGCTCGTTCTGTAACATGTGAATGAAACAATAGATATAGGTTATTGGTACATTTCTATCCAACCATTGCGATTAAATGTATGTACGTTGAACTTCTTTCGCACCGCACATAGCCAACTGTGCTAATCGGAGGCACTGGGAAAGGGCAACAAACTAAACACAAAGAGCAGTTTAATAGAAATTCGTTTTCAATCTAGGTGTAAAAGTGCATAGCTCCAGTGGTTTCCGAATTTTGGAAGGAAGAGCGTTCCAGACGTCCGCAGAAGCACATCTGATGGCATCACAGTAATGCTGTGCGCCTACTATATCTGGCACTATGTATGATAACTAATTTTACACATGAATTACCCAGAAAAGAAGCCTTGAGTCTCATCACTTTTTTTCAGGAAGGTCCTACAGAATTTAGCAGTATCGAGGCAATGATGCGAAATTATTTTCCCGATTGAGAAATTACCCACCCGTGTTGTTGTTTTTACTCTGTAAATTCGGACCTTGATGTGGCCTACTCGCTTTCGAACGTCGCCAAGGGGACGTTAACGTCCACTGTGAAGGGGACGGCGCAATGTGTGAACCTCCGTTTCCTGTTGACGCAGAGAGCACTGCTGCCAATTAACCCTTTCCCATTCGTTTGCAAGTTGCAGGGTGGGGGTCCCGTTCACCGCTGAATCTCGGTACACATGAGCGGTTCGCGTTAATTTTACAGGTAGTCCTCTACTTACGATGGAGATATCGTAAGTCGAAGATGGCCTAGCCTACCCAGGAGTCTTAAAGAATGGTGACAATTTAGCAAAACAGAGCAATTTACAGTACCGTACTGTATAAACTATATACTGTATGTATTTATTAATTACAATACTGTATTGCACAGTAAAATTTAAAGTAAAAAACAAGGTAAATTCTTAGCTTACTTCTATGAACTGCAATTTAATGGAAAGTTTTTTCAGGAAACAATCCTATCTGCTATAAAAACTTTTAACATGCATTGAACGTATGTATCGTATCGTGGTAACCCTAAAATGAAATCGCTAAAGCTACGTATCATACATGCATTGAACGTCTCGTAACGTATCATATTGTACTGTACTCACCAAGATTCTGTCCGTCGTCTGCACACTTGAACGATGTTAGGTTGCTGATGGCTACATTAACTTCGTTGTCGGAAGACGATGGCGATGATAAAGTACAGTATCGTACCTCGTAGGCTGCTGCGTTTGCCTGCCGCGCGAAATGTAAAATATTTAACAATTTTGTCGTATCGCCATCGTAAGATTGAAATATCGTAAGTCGGACCATCGTAACTCGGGGACTACCTGTATTTAGAGAGGCATAGCACTGCTGTTTTTAAAGACATTGTGCTGTACTCACCGCAGAGAACGATAGCGGCACGATCGCACTCTCTGATAGCTAGCGACAAACTGTGCCACATGCCCTTCCGCTTGGTCTTTTACTTCCAAATCCGTTGACATATACATGGAATCGTAAGAAAAACGAATGGCATACACATACATCAACAGAACGGGAAAGGGTTAATATATTTTGTTACCAGGCTCATGAAGAAACCTTGGGACTGATATCAGCTTGCAAACTGTAATATAATCCAAGGCGCATATCCAATGATTTATTTACATCATGACGTGCATTGCAAAGCTGTATTTGCTGTTTTCATGAATCCAGGCTGGGCGACACAGTGGTTAGAGCGTGTCACTCGTAAACGTAAGTTAAAACGTTGAAATCCTGGCCAAGAGTCAACTTGGCCCTTCATCCCTATAAGGTCGACAAAGTAAGAATAACAAAAGATAATAATTAAAACTTGAAGAAACGTCGCACGGTATTCGCTCACTTTCGAAGAGAGAGGACGACTCCGCGGCACGGCGATGAACCATCCACTCACCACTGTGAAAAAAAAACCGACACCAATTGTACCTTGTACAGTTTGTATTTTGTACGTGAATTGCTTTGATACATCCATGAGACTGCATAAGAAACGGCTGACCAGAGGGATGGGCCGAGGTCTCAACTGGCGTATGGTCGAAGCCTACTCAATGATAATTGGAATACGTCCCATAGGACAATGCTCTCAGGCTGCTGCTGGTTGTAACCTCCAATTTGCTGGCATAGTCTTGTGTGTGGGTGGTTCTACGTCATACCGAAAACTTTACAAAAATGCAATATGTTCGCATATGTCACCTGGTTGTTATGTTTTACTGTGATGCAGGGGTCCGTGACTTTACACCTCATAGGCTAGACGTAGACATTGATGTAATTTTGAAGAAGTGTATGTTCTTTCTATTTTCTTTCAAATTGAAATAATGAGCTTAAATTTGATTGTACTTTATTTGCCAAGGTAAAGCTCATTGTGAGTCTCAAGACTGTTGTAGGAGGATGCTACATTGGGATGTTTGGCCAATTCCATGAATGAGTGTGTTTGCGTGAAAACCAGGAGCGCCCAGAGAAAATCCATCCATGCACGTGAGGGGTAACGCTCAAAGCTCTGCACAAAATTATTCAATGATTAATTATGTCCTAACATCTCTTGGTCCACCTTGCAGATGTAAGTAAGATACTGTTGTACTTATTCTAACGGAGAGCAGGCGAATGCAAATTATAGGATTGCTTTCAAGTAATTTTTGTTCTCTTGTTTTACAAAAACTTACTTCACGCCTCATCGCCTACATTATCTATAGACATTAGTCAAACAATCCAATGACTAAACTTAGCTTATTATTCTTATTATACTCGTGAATTGTTGGAATCGGTGAGAGTTTCCTCTATAAATACATGGACTATATGAAATAATATGTTCACAATATTGTTAATTGTGGTCCATAATTGATATTGGGTTAGGGCCACGTTGTAGTCTTCATGCCAAATGTCCTTGTCGTTAACCCTCCGCCATCTGAAAAGATGGCCACCGGTGGCTTAGGGCTTCTCATCACTGAATTCAGCGTCAACGCACAACGACGTTTCTCTCAAAACTGCTTTCGAGCTGCATGATGGGAGTTTGGAAATCAGAATCAGAATATGTATTTCTTTACACTGGAGGAATCCGGTAAGCTGTGAAGCTGTTTTTCAGCAATGTCCAGTAGTTTCACAGATGTGCAGTAATTACACAGATTTCCAGTAGTTCGACAGATGCCCCGTGATTTCACAGATTGTCAGTAGTTTCACAGGTGTACAGTACTTTCACAGATGTCCCAGTAGTTCCACAGATATTCAGTAGTTTCACTGATGTACAGTACTTTCACAGATGTCCCAGTAGTTCCACAGATATTCAGTAGTTTAACAGATATTCAGGAGTTCACCACCCGGCGAAGCTCCAAGCAGAAACGTTGAATTTTGATGAGTCTTAAGCCGCCAGTGAGAATTTGATCAATACATTGGCATGCGTATAATTAATATCTTAATAATTTTGTAAATGTGACAATCCTGTCGGGTGGTTGAGGGTTAATGATAAAAATCTTTGGCATTCAACTTTCACGTAACCAACCCTTAAATTATACATGGATCAATGTATTAGCTATGATAGCCAAGGTATTCTGGTTAATTACATTGTGGCAATAACATTGTGGTAATGAGCTCGATGGCAGGAAAGGTTACCCTAAGCATCACGTTGTCGTGGTGAACTTTGTAATAACAAAAAAATAACAAATTTACTTCATTTTGTCTCACTGCGTAAAATAAACTTACATTTTACTCTGCTGATGTGGCTGAGAAAGTTAAAGTCTGTCCCCAGTTTTAGTTTTTTGTCAGCATAAACAAATGCTGCTCGAAAACATTGGTCTATACGGCCTTTAAGGAGTATGCACTGAAACGTTCCTTGATTTATTTGTACGTGGTGAGACAATATGTGTATTTTTGTACGCTGCAGTCCACATCCCATAGGGGTTCCTCTGTGTACCAGTGAGGGTTCATTTGTTTGTGTGTCACACAACACTTTTTTTTCAGAAAGACTTCCCTGATCATTAATGGATCAGTGGGGAAGACCCATGGGCAGTTCTCTAACCTCTAGGCTCAAGGCTAAGCAGATTAACAACTTCTTGTATTGAGAACTGTGAAGTGTTGCACTCCCCGGAGGGAGCATTAAGTGTGCTTAACATTAAGTGTTCACCTTTTTGTGGGCATTTGAATACTATAATGCCCTCATTAGAACGAGGCAATTTGTGGCAATATTGTGGTGGAATTAAACACACACATTCCATGAACTAAACAGTCCTCCATTGTAAATTGTCCATATGGGCGAAACTTTTCTGGAAATTATTATAATAAATGTAATAATTATAATAGATGTAATGCATATTGTCACATTCAGAGACGGTGCCCCATGGCTGGAAAATTGCTTGGTTATTCAAGCATCAAAGGTGCATGAGATCATAAATTCAAATCCCAGCCGGTTTCACTCGAGGCTTGGTAAAAATAAGGCAATAAGTTAAATGGGCACCATCTGGTAAACCACTACCCATCGAAGAAAGTCTTCAGGGGTTATTTAATGTTCCGGATAGACTGATCACCAAAGCAAGTTGGGATTTCTACAGCTCACTCGATGCCTTTACAGAGAAGACATCCGTGCAATATTCATCTGGGCATGGGGAAAACTTTGTCTCGTGCCTCTGTTTGTCCCATTTCCCCCGTGGCTCGTGTGAAGCTAGCTCATGACTCTTGATTTGCTGTGTTAGAACAAAATCCTAAAGTGATTCTGTCTATGGGGAAAGCATGGCCACCAAATGTGAGCTCTGTGTAATAACGTGACGCGGGCAATGCACACACACACACACGCTCGCACCGTATCCTTTACCAAGTGGGCAATGGCTGTGAAGTGTAAAGGACACGAGTCACACATCCACCTGACCCCATAGCCACAGTGACTTTAGGGCAGCTATGCCCCAGGTTACAGATGTGTTGTGTTGCGCCCATTTGATGCACTGTCGCACGGCCCGTCCCCCCAGGAGACTTGGATTATTTCTTGCTGGATCATGCGTCATGGCATAGCAGCGAGGCGTCCCCAGTATTTGCGGTGAGCCCAGAAAGCCGCGAAGGAGGATATTTCACATTGCCCGACCACTCCATCTCTTGCCATCGATAGTGCAGCAGCTCCCCCCTGTCATCCTCCATAACCATCCAGAGCAATGCATGCAGCAGCAGTAAGGCCTGGGTTCAGTTCTCGAGATGGTGTTGCAGTCTGCCGGGTGTTTTGTCTCATTCCTATGCCAGGCCTGGCTTGCTATGGTGACCGAATGAGTGCAGGGTGTTTTTATTTAATTAATATATTGAGGTTATACTCACCCACTACAAAGTCATGGAAAATTGTGGAAACCTACCAATGCATGAATATAACCTCCGTTGTGTGATGCAAGACTCCTTAGTCACAAAAGGCATGGATGAGGAACTCTGTAGCGGCAGCACTTTCTCACAGAACTCGACCCAAGCCTCACTAACAACCGCATGCACGTTCTTTTTGAGTTTAATTAATTTGTTTAAGCAAGTTGATTCATTGTTTTTTTTATTTAATTCAGTTTCATTTTGTGCCCGCCTTTTTTGCCTTATCTCCCCTTCCCTCCCCCTCCCCACCCGCCCTTCCTTTTGTTGTTGTTGTGTTGTCGGTGTATGTGCGTGTGCGCACGTGATCACCGCTCAGGGGAAACAGTGAGGGTGAAAAGAAAGACTAGCTCTCTCGGGCCCATGGCCGCAGGCACCGCCACTGAGCGCCCCAAGCGGGCGGTGAATTTCGTGGGTGGGAGGTCGCTGGACGATGGCCTCGACTGGCGCGAGCCGCAGACCAAAGACTCGGGCATAGACACGTGCAGTAGCACGACCCTTAACGAGGAGCACTCTAGCAATAGCGACAAGGTACAACATCTCCCATTTTTGTTGTTGTTGTGTGTGCGCCCTCACAGGCAAAGCTAGACGCTGCCATTAGGGTTGCCACCGTCTGAGGTACAAAATACTGGAGGCACGTAGTGGAAATAAGAATAGCTTTACAATACGGGAACAGGGGGTGGGGGATCTTACATGTAAATGCATTTTCTTTGAGTGTTGTTGTTCATACGGCAGACGCCAGCATGCTCCTCTTCTCATAGACAATTTGACTCCATTCCGTGCCGGGACCCACAAACATAGGTTACTTGACAGGTGGGATGCCCCATCCCCCCAATCCCCCAATGGAAGGGGAAGGGTCCCCCCACACGTGACACCTAAGCCATACATTTCCTCAGTGCTCTAGGATTTCTGGGAATTCTCGGAAATCGTGTAGACTCCTGGAGTTTGGAACGTTTGAAATCGTTTTTAGGCAATACAACTGCACAATATGAATGCATGTTTTAATAGTATATTATTTGTATCGCCTCAAGCGAGCTGCAATTTTAAATGTAGTGCGAGCGGCAGTGTAAGGAGTGTGTAGGCTCGCTGGCCAAGGAGATCTGGCCGCCATGCTTGCTCGTGACTTACACATACCCTCGTCGGGGCCTGGCCGCATACAGATGAGGTTGACAGAAGTTTGGGTCAGCTAACAATATGAGCGATCTTGCACTCCTCGTACTATCATGTTTGAGGCGATGACCGTGATGGCTGTTCTAGTGCATGATAGTTACAGAGCAAGGTGGACGCTGAGCAAGACATCCCTGAGGAAGCGGCGGCTCCTTTGGAGCAGCCGGGGATGAACAGATCTGGGCCACCCACTTGGTCCCCGACGGGTCCTACCAACACAGGCAATGGAGTGTCAGCAAGGGAGCGCACAAGGCTCCCTCATGCCATCACCGACCGGCGGCACCACTCACCATGTGGACACACAGCCCCAGGATTTGCTGTGCGAGGCCTGCCCACAACTCTTTGGTTGTGTGCACACAACACATAGGTCACCCACCAATAGGAAGCCATCATGTCCGAGGCAAGGAGAAAGGCCACTAGGAGGGCTGACAGCCTCCGGAGTGTGCCCTTGCAGATCGCCTTGGGGCAGGATGACTGCTCGTTGGCACAGGACCTTTCAAACCACAAATCACGGTTACACCTCTGATTGGCACGGTTGGCTATGTACGGTGCGTAATAAGTTAAACATTCGTACATCCAGAATGAGCTTATGCAAGAGTACAAAGATGAGGCTGAAGAAGACCTCAGGAGAGCTCAAAAGTCCATAGTTTCTCTGGACATAACAAAAGCTCCTCCAGCACCCAGCGAGAATCTGTTAAAAACAGATTTGTCTTCATTTGATCTAAATACCACAAGAGAAGGGTTGGGTGAGTGGGGTGATCCTCAACATCACAAACTGACTTGGATGGTGAAAGGTTTGTTAGGAAACTCCGGTAAGGCAACCTAAGGAAGCTTTATAAAAAGTGGTTTGAATGGTTCTAGACCTAATGGCGCTGTATTTAGACATAGAGGCCTCAGGAAATAATGATCAAACGTGAGAACACAGAGGCATTAGCATGAACTACTTTACTCTTTTATCAACACATGGGTGGGAAAAAAACGCTTTAAAGCTTTAGGATCCTCATATCAGTAGAATGCAGATATGCAGTCTCAGAGGATAGATGGGAAAGTTTTCTTATAATGCTCTGATTCAATTCAGCAATGGCACGGCTTGCAAGTTATCCGCCAGCTTCTGAAGATCCATCCCTGGCCTTACCAGATAGCCTGCTGCAAGAAGAGAGGTCACGCCATATTTGCCCTTCTTTAGACGACCTGCTGCTACCAAAGCGAGCTCTGCGGAGTCACCGAGAGTGGCGATCACCGAGGAGATTGACGCGCTTCAAGCGGGAAAGGCATCTAACTTGATCAGGGATGGCCCTTCCAAATTTGCATTTGATTCTGAATGCTCTGCGTGGCCCTCCCTCTGAGCCCCTAACCACGTGTTTGGAGTGTTTTCTGAGGACAGCCTCGGCAAGGCGGATCAGGGGGATCCACTTCTTGACGGTTGGCCCAAGTTATGGAGTGGCGTCTAAGGATCGGGCGGTTCTGAGGACATTGCCTTGATCACGAACGTGGTGTTGGAATTCAACGTTAATCAGGAGGTATTGCTCCCGTCATACATTTAGTACCAAACCAATGCCATCCTCGGTGGGGACGAAGGTTGACCGGCCTGGGCTGGGCCCACTCCTTTTCGCTGAATGCTGTCAAGGAGTAGAGGCAGTCGGAACAGCCCGTTGTTCTGTTTGGTTTCTATAAAAGAACAGGAATGCTGCCTCCACTCTGTGCGGTATGCCTCTCGGGTGCTGGAGTGCATCCAAGCGGTGTGCCGGATAAGTGGCCTGGGTATGGTTGGCAGTCGTAATCCTGCATTCCACAAGGGCCGCGACTGTGTCCTGCTCAAAGCAGGGCTGATGTTCCCCCTTGCATGAGCAAAGGGTAGCTCTCCTACAAGGCACTGCAGGCCGGACACTTCAGGGTCTCAAGAAAGCCGTTTCAGGAGAGCCGTGTCCCTTTAACTGCAAAAACAGTGGGTCGTGCTGTTTTTCTTCTTCCTCCCACTGCCCTTGCGTGGGCTTTGGCATCGGTTAGCCCGTCTATGAGAAGAGGAGCATGTCGGCGCTTAGTTATGGTTTTCATAGACAAGCTGCCAACACCCCTCCGCTTCCACGCCACCCACCCTGCGCAAACAGCGTTGTGTTTGCCGCTTAATGTTGCCAACTACTTTGTACTATTGCTGCCGGATGAGCATGGTCACCTTGTGAATTGGCTGGAATGAGTTATGTCACTGAGGAAAATGGCGACTCGTTGGGGGGGGGGGGTCGTTCCCATAAAAGTTTTAGATTTCTTGCTGCGGGCATGCAATGGAGTTCAATTGTCTGTGAGAAGGGGAGTGTGTCAGCTGCCTATGGAAACTGGACTCAATGTGAGTATTCAAAGCAATGTGTCATTACACCGCTGTAAAAAAAAAAAACGGGACTTTTAATGAACCCGGGTTGACTTGCAGATTTCCCGGGATAGTTACCTCAAAAATAGGGTGTCCTGGATAAACTAGGACAGGTGGCAACCCTAGCTGTCCTGTGTGAAAAAAAATGTTTTTTTCTCAGACTTTCGTGCCCACGTCACCAGGGAGGTGATCTTGGGAAATTTCCTCTGCTTGATATAAAAATACATAAAAATAGTAATAATTATAATTCACAGTTATGCTATTTAAATGTTAAATGTTTTTTTTACATGCATTATGAGATTTACACTCAGGATTTGGCTCTTATGCAATACATTTTAACTAAATAAAAACAACACATGTAGCTATTTGGAAGTTGTACTAGGGCCTATAAAACTGACCATACTTCATAAAACATTCTTATGTTCATTTGTTAGTGATCTTGTTTATAACTTGCTGAAAAGCCCACTGAGACGACAAGTCTCCTTTTCAAGGGAAACCTGAGCCACAAAAGAAAATACGGCACTACCGAACCATAAATTACAGGACATTTTCATTAAGCGGCAAGGCAAATTTACCTTGTATGAAGGTGTATAACACAGCTAAAAATATCAGCACATGAAAATGTAATTAAGGAGGAGGCAACGTTTGTTAGCATTCGAACAGGTATTGCCCAAGCAATGAGCCGAGTCGTTAAAGGTGCGGCCCCGCAATTGCTTGTTAATGCCGCCCGATTAAGAAGGGGGTATACTCTTGGGTTTTTTCGGTAAAGTCACGTAGGTAAAAAAAATAGAAATATATGTAGAAATAAAATTATAGAAATAATAATAGAAATAAAATTATAGAAATAATAGAAATAAAAAATAGAAATAAAATAATAATAATAGAAATAATAATAGAAATAAAATAATATAAATAATAATAGAAATAAAATAATAATAGAAATAATAATAGAAGTAAAATAATATTATTTTCTTTCTATTATTATTTCAATATTTGATAAATATTATTAGTTATTTATTATTTATTTTTACCTACGTGACTTTACCGAAAACACCTAAGAGTATGAATCCTTGCAGTCACGAAAGCTTGAAATCTAGGAAGGGGGTATCTAGAGGAGGTGTTTGGCCTGCTCTTCTAGTGACCCATACAAAAAAAACTCACTGAGATACTTTTGACAAATGAAGTTTGTAAACATAATTATTAAAAATGCCCCCGAGAGGGAATATTCATTTAATCTTAAAAGAGGTGTGATATTGTTCCATTGACGAGGAGTGCCAAGGTAATCCATTTGGCATTCGTATATCCATCATGTGTGTAACTCTTAAATCCTAGTTATGCCGCATTAATTATGTAGAAGAGCTCTGTGGTAAATGAACAATGAAATTAATCATTTATGAGGACTATATATTTACAGTATATGTGGATATATTCCTACCATCTCCTCGGCAAGTTCGATGAAAATATTCAGTTTTAAATTTTATGAGTAAATAATTTTATTGGTAAATAAAGTGGATTGATAAATGCACAAGTCATCATTGTGGTCTGGTCAACTTGAGTTTTATAGATAAGGAAATGAGAAAATATTACTTAGGTTGGGCAAGCAATGTGGTGAATGCTCTTCCTGATCTGATTCAAAACTAAATCTATGGTTTATTGCAATGTAGTGTGTTATTAAAACGTTGCAAAGTAATGCTTACATTTAATTTGCTTGCAACGAACTCGTAAATAAATACAAACAAGTAAATCACACACTTCGAATAATACATCATGCGAAAAAAAGATGGTAAAGACAGTCCATGAATCGTCATAATTCTTTTTACTTGCAAATATGTTCTGCTGTGATTTCAGTATGCCGCAGGTGCATTATCGTTTTTGACATTCGATTATAACTCGAGGAAATTTCACCGGGTGCCTCTCTGGCTGGGCATCTCTCTAAGCCTCTTATTTCCATATTCTTTGGGTTTTTCGGTAAAGTCACGTAGATAGGTTCAAAGAAAATAATAAAAACTATGATGTTTCGATCGCAACACAAGCGGTCGTCACCACATTAGCAGGTTAAATGTATCACACCAACACAGCCACCTTCGCACGCTGACCTCGACGTGCGGCGGCTCTGCGATCTTACATTAACATGCTAATCTCTCACATGAACATAGCCACCTCAGCACGCTCGCCGTGGAGGCCGCTCACCGATCTTACATTGACATGATAATTTTAACCTGGCAGCCCTTTAATTGGTGGAAACCCACCACCTTCACGGTCGCTGCCCATCACTTACATTAGCTGCTCCGCCCATGCTGCTGATATTTGGACTACGCCCATTTAAAACCTTTACAAACAAATTTGCCTTTTCCTGATGACAACCACTTGTGTTGCGATCGAAACGTCGTAGTTTTTGTTATTTTCTTTGAACCTATCTACGTGACTTCACCGAAATACCCAAAGAATATGAATTCCTGCAGTCACGAAAGCTTTAAGTCAAGATTCCTCTTATTTCTGTTACTCTGCCACTTGAACTTATATCTTCCAGCTGGTCCAAAGCTGATGTATAAAGGCCAAACAACCTACTTTGCCTGCCCTTTTTGTATTATATGCACGTCTACATGCATATGTGTATGAGTATGCATGTAAATGCATATATATCTTAACCATCGTTATAAATGCTATGCTGCATGTATACAGGGTAGTGAATGGGTCTCAACTCTGGAAATCATGAATCCCTGCCCTCTTGCCGCAGGAGACTGTGTTTCTTTTCACGCTCCCCTTTCTGGGTGGCTCAGTTCCCCACTGGCTGCAGCTTCTTTATAGGGGTGGGGGGAGGGGATTCAACTAATTGGGAGATCTCTTCTCACCGGTACACCTCAAAGATCCTGGCCTCAGCTTGAAAATAACGTGTTGCATTTTTTGTTGTCGGCCCAATAAGGTTGGCAGCAAATTTCACGCCCATGCCCTTTAAGGTCATACGAATAAATTGCAGCCGGCCCGCGAGAGTTCAGTTCGCACTGCCTCTTTAAATTTGGAAGGACACGTGCATCCTGCTTGTGCATTCACAAGCCATTGGGATATTTGTGCTGTAACTTTTCCACTGTTGTGGCCACATGGCAATTATCCTATTCACATTGAGGTGATCAGATGAGGTGAACCGACCATTATTGAATCTCCTGTTCATTTCCACACATATCCCTCCTGCTATATCATTTCCTATTTGCCTTCTTAATGTATTCATTTGTTTTTATTATTCTTAAAATTTTAGTCAAATGTATTGTCCATGCTTTATTTCAGATTTAATGTTCTTATTTCATTTTGATCTAATGCAGTCTCTTCACAGCACAATCATGTTTAGGTTTAAAAACCCTAACAAAAAACACCCCACAGGATTGCAAGTATGTATCAAGTCCAATTACTGCGTAATTAAAATATATATGTATATGCACTCGTTAATAAAGTTGGTCAAACATCCAAATATAGGATCACAGAGCGAAGGCAATTGTTTGGGCCAGTTCTGGCTGCCTTCTCACTTACTCTGTGGTTTTCCATCCCTCTGAATAATTCTCTTTTTCTGAAAGTCAACGGTAAGTGGGCATTACCGATCATAAATGATTAATTATAGCTGTTTAATTAAATTGCAATTTAATGCCTTAGAAAATGTATTTCACTTGCTTGCATTGGATGTAATCCGATAGGGTCTATAATCTAAAATCCCTTTAGTGTTATTAAACTTCATCGTTTCCAAAATTTTAATTCAAATGTCTAAATTTTAAGAACTTTAATAATTATCAACCACCACTTCAAATATAATTGACGAAGAAAATTGGACTTTTACATGTTATCGATGACCTTAATATAATAATTAATCAATATTGTCAGAAAATTATCTAATTATTGCTAATTGTATCGTAATAATGTCACACTGAAGGTAGTCCAGGAATATATTAAGGCACAATTTGAATGTGGGAACATTTTAAATACCCCTTTTTAACAATAACTATCACAGGTGATTAGTTTCATATGTCATACAGAATTATATAATAAAACATCGATAAACCTGAAAATCATAATTCGTTATGGCCCGAAAATAATATACCCCGAAATGGCCACATTCACAATATTGCTTAATTATTCATCAAACAATTATCCCAATGTATAGATGATTACAATAATACCACTTATAAACACAGCATCGAATAAATAATTGGGTTTATAATTTTTTTATTTCACAATTAAAATATTCGGCATCAGCAAGGATGATGATAATCATCGCATGCCTGTTGAGCAAATCATAGCACCGACAATGCAGCACAATCGGCCAGAACTCACGAAGCCCAATTACCGGCGAATAAACAACACAACAAAAATAATACTCCGTCCTCCCCACTCACAAGCAATGTGGGTGGGGTGGGCTGAGTGGCGCAGCAAGTGATTTGCGTAGCGCAGGCGCGTGATGGTCACTGTTGACCCCCCAGCACCCCGTGACGTGGCAGCCCTCCAGGGAAGGCGACCGGCTCATCGGGCGTATCATGCTCAACAAGAGGATGCGCGACGGCACCATGCCTCGAGACTCGGGGGCGCTGCTCGGCCTCAAGGTACGGGCACCTCGCTCGCGCGCACGCAGACGCGCACCACGCATGCGCAGTGAGCACTCGGCGGCACGCATCGTACTTAGCCAACCGCGAGGGGGTGGATGGCTAACAACACACCCGGCCCCCTTTGTCTCCCTGGTGGCAATATTTACACACTGCACCAGTGAGGCTGAATCGACCTAGGGAAGGCCCAGGACCGGTTCAGCCGATAGTCGTCACTGATGTTGGCTATGAGTGGGAATCGAACTCAGGTTGCCAGGTTCATAGCACAGCGCATTAACCGCGACACCACTGCTCCCCACACGCACGGACACACAAAGACGCCCATACACCCACGCACACAGGTAGCACTCGGCTGTATAACAACCTGCCTGCAATATCAGTGTTGTATGTACGTATGTTGATCTTCTTTCGCACCTACGTAGCCAACCGTGCTAATCGGAGGTGCGGGAAATAAATACGTAATGAATTCATAACTATTGTGCTTCAAAGTGAGTTTTAAGAATGATGTGTGAGCTGGTACCAATTCAAGAATAGAAAATGAAAGCCAGAGGCAGGGGCATCATGGTGTTGTTGTTAGGTCACTGAACCAATGCCGCTAATAGTTTATTGATTGTTTCATGCGGAATAGGCTACCTGCATATTTGGTTAGGAATTTGAACCCATGATTTCCTTCACCCACACTTGATTATAAATAACAACAATAATAATTAATGACATGTATAAAGCGCATTTCTACAAGGTGTTCAAAGTACCGTACATCACGAAAATAAATAATAAGTAACACATTGGCTAAAAGGGAGGAAAAACCCTGGGTTTTTTCAAATGAGCTTCTTGCGACCGTCTGGAACGCTCTTCCTTCCGATATTAGGAAGGCACTGGAGCAATACACTTTTACGTCTAAATTGAAAATTACTTTTTGTGTTGAATTTGTTTTTCCTCCGGATCTCCGATTAGCGCGGTTGGATATGTCCAGTGCCAAAGAAGTTCAACATACGTCCATACACTGGGCAGGGCACCCACGCAGAGAAGCCGTGCCTTGGGAATATGCAGGACGCCAAATGCAGAATTGACATCAAAGGGAAGTTCTCAACCTCCAGTTGTGACATGCGGAAATTTAAATCCTTTGCCAAAGCAGATTAAAAAATGTGTCCGATTTTTTAATTTTACATTTTATTCACGAGCAAGGAAGAGCAGATTGTGTTGCGCAGTAGTGCCACAGAGTAAACTACTATTTTGTTTTATTTTAGCAGGTGAGGCCCACTGAACTATATAGCTATTTTTCAGTACCGTCTTGGCCGCAAATGATAGCTCAAAAAAGTGGCTTGTGACGTGCACATTTATATCAGCCAAACACCCTATAAACGCACGTTTCTAAATGTAGAGGGAAAAACCGGAGGACCCGGGGAAAAATCCACACGACCACGGGGAGAGAGAACATCTAAAGTCCAAATATACAGCAGGCGTCAGGGTCGGGATCGAACCCACGACCTTTTATATGCCAGGCGAGGTATTTAACATCTCCTAGCCACTGTGGGAAGCGGTTCACACGAGACCTGTCGAGCAGACACCCAGCGGCGTAGGTGCGCTACTGCACAAACACCTGATTCATACCACCACTCATAATAAGTTTGAGAAAAGAAAGAAATACATTAACAACCAGTGTATGATTTCAGAATTGTGGATCCATGCTACTTACCCAAGCCACCCTGCACGATGTTTAAGATACTTAATAATCAATGTAAATGCCAAAGACTCAAAGAAAAATATAAATCAGCTGATGGAAGGTCCCAAGCAGAGTGGGAGAAACGTCCCAAGCTGTGCCATGTGGCTCCCTTCTTGGCTAATGTCCTTTTGCCAGTTGAGTGCCCGTTTTAGAAGTATAAGCACGCTGTTTGTGCCTGCTGTTACACAGCAACAATATTAAGGTGCATTTATTGAAGCGGTAGATAATTATCTTTGCTGTTGTGGAAAATATTTTTTGTAAACTAAGGATATATTTGTTTACATTGCTGCTGGGTGACACTGGTTAGGATGCTTGTTACAATCTGAAGGATATGATTAAAGTCCTGTTTGGGATTTGGCTCATCCGAGCATCTCTCCAGGGGAAGTCAAAAGTGGTCCTCTAGTTAATAGATTGGACCGACCATATGACTGTGGAATTTGCATTCCAAGCTTCTTTCCTCCAATGTAGTTGAGCAGCACTCTGCTGCTGATTTGCGCAGTGAAACACTCTGACCCTCCTTTGAGAGAGAAACAAACACTCTCCTTAAAAGAAACCAACATGCTCATTGAATTTGCACAAAATTATAAAGTGCGCGTTAAGTAAATGCTGGAGCTTCCACCTATTGCTGTGCGATGGATCGCACGCTGAGCACACTCTCACCAGGACACGCATCATGGAAATTCACATGTATTGACATCAATTAGAAGCGTGCTTGTTTTGCTTTGTAAATGTAGAACAATGGGGCCACCTGGGTGGAAAGCTGGCAATATATCGGCCACTATTAGGCTGGCTGATAAAAGCCACCGCATTGTAGGTGCATGCTAAACGTATATCATGTGGAAATTAACTAAACGCAGCCGACGATTAGCCAAATGAACCACCTCAGGCTTTCCATGGGGCACATGCAAGGTTACTGATGAATATAAAGTTAATTTAATCAGTTGGAATTTTCCTGCGCTGTTCGTAGTAAGCTGCTGCAAGCCTGTGGTTGTGTCCCTGTTGCCTATCGTGGGCACTTGGACACGAGCTGAACTCTCATTGAATAAGGTCACCGTTTGAATACACACCAAGGTGTGGCCAAGTTATGCACTTCGACCGAGTATGACGTCGACTGACGAGATAGAGCCATGAAATAAGTTCCACGTGCAGGCACCAGGGGGATTATTGCATGACAGGATAGTGAGTTGTGGCGCAGAGGTTGCAACCGGGTATCCGATACCCGTACCCTACCCGATACCCGGCTACCCGTACCGGGCCGGGTACGGGTACGGGTAGCCGTTTGCAACCCTAGTGTGGCCGGGTACGGGTAGGCCGTGAGTCACTGGAGAGTCACCGTTTGTCACTCATTTCGGGTAGGGTACGAGTAGGGAATCAAAACCCGTTTGCGACCTCTGTTGTGGCGGCACTAAAGGCCACCAGGGACCGCCAGTGGCCCACGGGCCTTGCAATAGTTTAAGGGCAATGGACTCTCTTCGTTGCAGCTACATGATTCTACGCTACTCTTTCACATGCTGGTAACGTGTTCAGGAGCCAAATGGCAATGCTGAGGCCTCCTCTCCGCGAGTGGGAATCAGGAGAGCGTCTGCTTGCTATGTAGAAGTGCCTGGCGCCCAAATCGTCGCCTACTCAGGCGGAGTTTGACTTCTATATTTGGGGGGGGGAGGCAGGGGGGTTCGCGTTCTCCTCACATTAGGAATCGCGGGTGCATCTAATTTAGATATTTTTTCATCTTTATTGTAAACTACTGAAAATACATTCATCAAGGCGTCCAGTCTTGGGGGGAGGGGGTCGGGGGGGCGTTGTCCCCCCCAAACTCTGCCCACGGTCGCCGACAATGTATGCCTTTCCCTCGATAAGGCCACGGTGTTTTATTGACGAGTGCGTGCGGTGCGTTCACTTTTGTTGGCCGTGTCTCGTACTGTGAGAGCCACGTCGAGCCGCGTTCGCGGACCAAACATCGCCCGCCACAGCCGGCGCCCCGCACCCATCGCCGAGAATTATCGCCTTACTACGCACGCCCGCTGATTTGTCGTTTTAATTTTTCCCGACTGTCCGACCCGAGAACTATGGGTGCGCGCTCTTGCTTGGCGTATCTGTGCGAGGTTTTTTTTTTGCTGCCCGGATCGATATCTCATTAGGAGTGATTAGAGGTTGCCTCACGGCTGGCCATCGCAAGCTCTGATTTAGCAGAAGGTAAAAATGTTAAATATTCTATTTCGGATTATACATGTACTCTGATGGTGTATTAAGGCTGCAGTCATTTATTTAATGTGTATACTTATGTAGAGCTGTTTTTTTTTATCACAGTTTGCTGAATCCAGGCCCCAAAGTTCCACTACATCAAGTGGCAAGAAGCAGACAGCTCCATAACGGCTGTAGGATATACAAGTTAAAACATCTCTTGAATGAAGAAAGTTGATCACAAAGCTTGGTCAACGAATATGATGGGAGGGTATTCCATCGTAAAGCAGTGGTGAGGGAATAAGTAGAAAGAGCGGTGTTGTGACCTGCAGTGTTGCGGTTGAATGCAGACTGGAAGAGATGAAACCACTGCATAACACTACACTACAAACCTGGTCACTCTGATTCAATTCCTAACCCTAGCAGCAATGGGAACTGGAATTTTACCCGGGACTCTCTCCTTCCCTGGAGTGACTCAGTCTAATATACTCCATCTATAACTGCTCTGGCTGGTAAAAAAATCTGAATGCGGTGATGGCCACACCACTGATGTTTAAGGTGCCACCATGGTGAGATGTTAACTACCACGCCTGGTACACATGAGGTCGTGCATTCGATCCTGATCTTGATGCCTGTATATTTGGAGTTTACATGATTTCACCGTGGTAGCGTGGTATTTTCTCTGGGTCCTCTGATTTTTCCTTCCACATTTAGAATCAACTTGCGTTTAGAGTATTTGGCTGCTATACATTTCCACGTAATAAGCCACTTCCTTGAGATATTATTTTTGACCAGGTCACTTCTGAAAAAGAGCTATTATTTTTGACCAGGTCACTTCTGAAAAAGAGCTATATCGCTCAGTGGGCCTTACCTGGTAAAACAAACATAGTAGTGAGGTGTTAACTACTTCGCCTGGTATACAGGAGGTCGTGGGTTCGTTCCCGAACCTGGTGCCTGTATATTCGGTTTTCCCCTTGGTTGCGTGGAGTCTGTAAAATAACCACCACCTAGTAGGGCTGTACAATGTAGTTTGTGTCAAGCAATGAGGGCTTCATGGAATTGTCAGAAGGTGGCTGAGCACCAACAAAAGTTCAACAATTTCTGGAGAGGCGTGGAATGATCCATGCTTGGAATTCCACTGAGAGGCAGAAAGAGCAACACATGGTTTAGACAACGCATGTAGGTTTGAGGTATTTTATGAATTGGTGCTCTCTGACCCCAGGGCACATATGCCCCGCCCACTTCGTTGCGCCGCCAGAACGCTTGTGCCACGCCCATTTTTTTACCTTTAAAAACGGTTGCCTTCGGTGACCTACCCCCTCTTTCCTCCTGAAGACGATCGCTTGTGTTGTTATCATCGTGGTTTTTTTTATTTTATTACCAAAAGAACCAATAATAAGTCTACATTATAGACTGCCAGTACGCTCACTCAGGTTAAGAACGAGGCTACAGTCTACATTATAGACTGCCAGTACGCTCACTCAATTGAATACCATTGCTACAGTCTACATTATAGACTGCCAGTACACTCACCCAGCTTAATAACCATTGATCCAGTCTACATTACAGACTGCCAGTACACTCACCAAACTTAATAACCAGGCTACAGTCGACATTAGTGGTTTTTGTTTTATTATTTTTATTATTTTTATTCACTTTCTTTTTATTATAATTTTTTATATCTACGTGACTTTACCGAAAGAACCAAAGAATATGAATACCTGCAGTCACGAAAGTTTTAAGTCGAAATTGTACGAACTATTAAGGAGAGCGAGTTGACATGGGCAGGGCATGTTGCTCGAAGGGATATTCAAGACTAACAACACAGTGGCAGACAAAGGATGGATCCCATTCAAGAGGATATCCATTCCATCTAGTCAATGCTAAATGGAATCTTACGTCCCTGGACTGTGAGAGATGGCGACAGCTTGGGAGAAGCTGCATCCAGCAGTGTATTTATCATGGCTGCTGATGGTGCATTAACACTAACAGGGAGTCGAGCAACACACAGTCGTCCTAATTGGTATATGGGAGCACTTTTAATCCATATTTTATAACATTTTACGAACGTTTATTTTATTATAGCTAGTTATGAATTTTTTAATACGTAGCTAATGTGTAACAGTCTGATGAATATGGAAAGAGAAAGTATATCAATGTTGACACAAGTTGGTCCATGCAAAAGGTAAACACAGTTACCCTCTCCCCTCAGATCTATGCAACGTTTTCCAACATTAGCAACAAGGATCGCGGCATGCGGAATTTTGTGGCCAGGTGATGGGGTGTTAACGACTTCGTTCCCGAACCTGGTGTCTGTATATTCGGTTCTCCCCTTGGTCGCGTGGATTTTTCTCCAGGTCCTTCGTTTTTTCCCCCTCCACATTTAGAAACATTAGTTCACAGAATTTGCCTGGTATCCATTTCCACACGATAAGCCACTTCGTTGAGCTATCATTTGTGGCCATGTTGCTTCTTAAAAAGAGCTATATAGCTCAGTGGGCATTACCTGGTAAATTAAAATAAAACGTTAACAGTTTTAAATAGCGATTTAAAGCTTTCGTGACTACAGGGATTCATCTTCTTGGTTCTTTCGGTAAAGTCACGTAGAAGGGAAATAATAAAATAAAATAAATAAAACATAAAATAAAAATTAAATATGATAAAATAATTCTCACGACGTTTCGGCCGTGTGTCATAACCGGTCCAGACCTTACTTGTTTTTGACACAATGCCGCTGAAGTTATGCACTGCCAGATGGCATCTTCTTGGTTCTTTTGCTAAAGTCACGTAGAAGGGAAATAATACAATAATAAAAATAAAACATAATAAAATACAATTCTCACGAAGTTTCGGCCACAACGCAAGCAGCCGTCCTCAGGTGAAGAACAGGTCTGTCGGAAATACAAAAGAAAATGAATGGGAATCCTATTTGAGAGCCATTGATTGACACTCCCAGCATTCACAATATTAAAATCGGGGTGTTTAATGTTTTGTAGGTTGGCGAATTGCCCCTTCATATTGGGTCGAATACCACAGTCGTTGAGCGCAGCCGAATGTGTCTACTCGTGTTTCCACATCGCCACCCAACTCAGAGGAGTGACAAATCTCAGCAGAGCGCCAGTGTTGGGTGTAAGAACCATTCGAGCTTTAATGTGTGCCGTATATCACGTGCAAATTACCGGCACTGCACCCACTGCGCCCGTCGTCGCATAGATTAGCTAGCAGTAAGTGATTTACAATAAATTATGTATATGCCAACATTAACTTTCTGAGTGCCACTTTAACCTGCTTTTTTTCAACATGTGTCAAAATTAAGAGCCACCATTTTTCGAGCCCGTGCTTAAAATATTCAGTATAAATCTTTCCCATTGCACGGTGTTTCCCATAATCAAAGCAGCCTCACGTGTTCGTGCTTTCTGGTGGCTTCTGGTGGCACTCACAACATACATGTACCAATTTATAACCAGTGTTCACCTGGTTGTAAATTGTTGACACATATCCAACCACTAGCACTCATACTCGAAGTCATATTTGGAGAGACAGAACTGGAAGCATTTGTCAATAAACCCTTGGCCTTAAAAAAATAAATATATAATAGGTGAGGTGTCGGGCAATGACCTTTCATCACCAGAGATAGAGGCTGGAAAAGGTTGGAAGCAAAGTTGATCATCCGTATTGATGCTCCAGCTATTTAAATAAAGGGAAATGCCTTATTGATATGACTTACAAAGTCAAAAGTTTGGATTTAGGCTTAATTCATTTTACGTTTAAAATCCATCATTATCTTGCTTACTTAAGATCAACCATGTGTTAGGTTAACCCCATGCACAATAAAGCACCACGTTAGAGGAATTTGTTAGGTTAGGGTTAAAATATACTCCCAGAAGACTAGTCAACTGATAATCCTATTTCATCACCTTATTTCAAACGCGTTTGTATATTTGGCCCTTATGGGTTAGTTGAATAAAAAAAAAGCTAACTTTCAATCTCTCCCTAATCTTGCCCTCTTTTTCCTTTGTGCCTAAGATCACGGCTAAGGCCTCCCGTTGTTACGCGCGTTCCAGACACCGCCGTGTGCCAAGGTCCATTGCTCGTCTTCGTTGTTGAAAATATAAATGGATCGACGAACAGAAGAACCACTGCTGTTAATGTGTTGGCATGAATGCACGTTGCTCGATTTTTCATGTGCACCAAGGTTGTCGGTGGGAAGATGTCGGAATCGGGCCGGCTCTGTGCGTACATCACCAAAGTGAAGAAGGGAAGTTTGGCAGATATTGTAGGTCACTTGCGGGCAGGTGAGTCCCACTCCTGTGGCCTCTTGCCAACACAGTGCCCTTATCGTTCATGTATATCTATTATTATTTATTACGCTTGCTTACCCAGAAAATCCCTCCCGAGTTTTAAGACTTGTTTTCGGTACCATCCTACCAAGCTTTCGCAGTCGTAAGGGTGCGATGCTGTTGCTGAGTTTAATCAAAATTGAGTAATTTACAGGTTATTTTGTTTGCATGGGGATGTTTTAGCCAATGGCAGTTACATTGTTTGTTTGTTTAACTATGGGAGGAAACCAATGGGTCGCTGATACTGAAATAGGTCGCTGATCCTGAAACATACGTTGTAAAACATGTATTAGCATTATGTATACATCCAAATGTAGTTATACAGCATAAATATATATTAACATTGCTAATATGCAATATCAATATATTTTTAAGTCAGAGTCGAAACCACACGACTTAAAATACATAGCACAAACTATTGCTTGACTCAGGACAATTACATATTTAGGCAAGAATGGACGATTCTCAATTAAACGTCCTCATCTTCTTGGTTCTTTCGGTAAAGTAATAATAAAGTAATACAAATAAAACATATTTTTTATTATGTTTTATTTTTATTATTTGATTATTTCCCTTCTATGTGACTTTACCGAAAGAACCAAGAAGATGAATTCCTGCAATCATGAAAGCTTTAAATCTAAATATTAACGTCCTCACTTATGTATCATAGCCAACTTGAATGAATAGCAAACCTACGGATAAACTTCACGACCCACATAGTGAAACTGAGGTGCTGTCTATAGTCCACAGGCCAGGCTGTAGCTCATTAGGTGCAAAACCCGGGCTCCTGGTCTTAAATTATGTTTCCTCTGATCGTAAGAAAAAAAAACTTATGAGTCGAAATAATGGCTAGGTTCGATCACGAATTACTGACTCTCGGTACAGGCGTCACTATTTGCCACCCCCCACATCCCCCAACCCCATGGTTGCTGTTCTTGGTGCAGGTGATGAGGTCCTGGAGTGGAACAGGAAAGTTCTGCAAGGGGCTTCTTTTCAGGACGTCTACAACATCATCTTGGAGTCAAAGCCGGAGCTGCAGGTGGAGCTGATCGTGTCGAGGCCTATTGGGTGAGCCAACGTCCGGCCCCCAGATTAATGACACGTGGAGCATCTTTCATGGGTTCACGCTTTGCTCGCGTAAAATCATCGAGGGATCGATGTTCTGCTTTTGTCGCAAATACGATGTCGCCACAGTGGTGTGATGGTTATCCATGTTTGCGAAATGTTAACATCCTCGCCTGGTATGCAGGAGGTCGAGGGGTACGATCCCGACCATGACGCCTGTATATTTGGAGTTTGCATGTTCTCCCTGTGGTCACGTGGATTTTTTTCCGGGTCCTCTGGTTTTTCCCTCCACATTTAGAATCGACATGCATTGAGAGTATTTGGCTGCTTACATTTCCACATGATAAGCCACTTCGTTGAGCTATAATTTGTGGCCAGGTCGCTTCTGAAAAATATCTATATAGTTCAGTGGGCCTTACCTGTAAAAAATAAAAGCTTAGTTTAGTACACTGGACATACAATCCAGAGGTTGAAAGTTCAGTGCAGTCTCCACTGGCAAGGCAGTTGAAACAATGGGACCAGTTTATTAAATTTAAACCAGCAGTTTAAACAGACGCGTTTCTTCTAATTGTATTTGCTTCAGCAGGAAGGGCCCAATAACCTATGGGGCTTCATATTACAGGCGTCCTGCAACAGTGCAGACCACAGTTAGTCGATCGCCTAGTCGCATGTGGTGGGGTAAAGTGTGGGTATTCTCACTTCTTCCAAGACCAGCATAGAGAGCCCATCTGGAGGGTATTTTGTCTACTCATTAGAGCTCCCTCTATGCGGAGGCTCTTCTGTCAGTAGTGGCGTGAGTGAGCAATTTCAGGGCTGCACCTTTAACTTTTCGCGTCACAATCCTGAGCCACCGCTGATATTTCTTTTGCAGGGACATTCCACGGATACCAGACGGATCTCAAGCACAGCAAATTGAATCGAGTGAGTTTGTAGGATTACTGATACTTGATTGTGCCCGTGTTGGTAGTTATAACGATCGTGTCCTGGAGGTCACCGAGTGGCTTTGGGGACTAATTTCTCTACGAGGGCGCGTTCACGCTCACGCTCAAGGGGCTGCGGCATGTGCGTCCGGGCTCACAGCAAGACGGCTGCGCGCGTGTGTGCACATTTTTTAGGCTCCAGCTCCTTCGAGTCCCAGAAGATGGATCGGCCATCCATCTCTGTCACGTCGCCCACCAGTCCCAGCCTCCGCGACGTGCCGCAAATTCTCCCCGGCAGACTCTCGGTCAGTCCCCCTTTAACGCACCTCCGGTTAGCTTGGTTGGCTACGTATGGTGTGAAATAAATGAAACATACATACATTCATACACCCAACTACACCGAAAGCCACTTTCCCCCTTGGTGTGGCTCTTAATTGACGCTTGTCCCTTACAGCTCTGCCTGTGTTTAGTTTAAAAGTCTATAGGTCCATGTTGCACACTCAAAATAAAGGACGTGGGCAGGTGCTCCAAATCGAGGGCAAGCACATTTATTTATTGTAGTTAATATTAATCTTGTGAAGAACCGCACCGTCACTCTGTAAAATGCAACAACGCGCGTTACACGCAACAATTCTTCCGAGACGCCATTAACCATGTGGCTGGTTTACACGTGCGGTTATTCATTAACCCTTTCTCTTAAACCCAATTCTACTACTTATAAACCATCATTGTCTTTGACAATCACATTTGCACATCACTATTCGACTATTACTTTAATTCTAAGCTGTATGTCTATCTATACCATCCACTTATATCGGTATATTACACCCATTATATGTACTGTATGTGTACAGTATACGTACTGTATCTCACCATTGTACAGCTTACTACTTTACATGTGTTCTATTCTCAATAGCATTGCAAGTAGTCATACTCTGGGTACATGGGCATGGTTATAGACTAAACAGTATTAGAGTTAGAGAATTACAATAACATTAAATAATTACAGTGCGTCATCCCTTTACAATGCACAGTGCTAAAACGCCTATAATTGCATATATCACAAACAAACAATTCAAAGCCAAGCTTAAAGTCTAGAACAAGTCTAGAACAAGTCTAGAAAATGTATATAACGATCAAATACAACCTTTGGGTCCTTTACCTGTAAAATGCAACAGCGCGTGTTACACGCAGCACTTCTTCCGAGACGCCATTAACCATGTGGCTGGTTTACACGTGCGGTTATTCATTAACCCTGCCAGCCACCTACAGGCCCGACTCAGTCATTACATGCTGCTGTACACACATGCATTGATGCACTGCACGGCACATCAGGACCTTCACAGAACCACACATTACTCCCTTTCTGCACAAGAATATACTTAAAAGAGTGATCCATTCCTAATGTGCCACATCCAGCTCCTAAGCACACATGTGTATGTCTGTGTTCATGTATAAATTAAACTCTTTAGTATTTGATCAGGTAAGGCCCGCTGAGCTATATAGCTATTTTTCAAAAGTAACCTGGCCACAAATGATAGCTCAACGAAGTGGCTCATCACGTGGACATTTATAGCAGCCAAATGCTCTAAATGCATATTTATAAATTGTGGAGGGGATAACTGGAGGACCCGGAAAAAAATCCACACGACCACGGGGAGAACACGCAAACTCCAAATATATAGGAGTTACGATTGAGTGCGAACCCATGACCTCCTGTATACCAGGCGAGGAAGTTAACACCTCGCCACTGTGAGGAAGTAAACTTCCCTAATAAGTCGGTTGCAAACATATACTTACGCATATGCTTATTACAAAGTGATTGTGTGTTACTAGTGTGTATTGTGTTTATTTATTTAGTTTTATTTAAAAACGTGTTTAATTAGCTTGGCTTGCTTTGTTTACAGAGATTGTGCAGTACATTTTTGAAGTAAAATGTAGTACACTGTCTTATTTGTATGGGTCTCACTTCTTAATATCCTTTAATGGCCAAGGTGGTAATTGAACAGTATAGACAATGGAGGTCCCATGATGAAGTATATGCAGCGCTTATATTGAAGCACTCTCATTAAATGAACATTTAACTTGCGTGAAAGAGTTCACAATAAAAAGCTGTAACCCGTTCCGCGAAGTGTATTGATATCAAAGGCTCTCTGTACAATATATTATTTCATTTAATCTTAACAATTGCAGCATTTGCATCATGGTTATTACAGGAGTGCTTTGATCATCAAGTGCTCTTTTCTGTGAGTGGGAAAAAACGCTGATGGATTAATGTGCCAAAAATGAAAAGCTTTGTTCAAGTAATGCATATTAGCTCACTTAACATTTTCGTTAGAGACCTATCAGAATCAATCACTGGCAAGGGTATATTGTCCTAAATATTTTTGTCTTGTGAAACATTAATCAAAGTTTCAGGGTAGAGACTGCCTTCACCAAGGCAGCAGATCTTCGGCTTTTTTAAAAGAATAAAATAAAATTTTGCTCTCAATGCACAGCTACTGTAAGTGTTTAGCGTATTTGGCTGCTATAAATTTCGTTGAGTTATAATTTGTGGCAAAGTCGCTTCTGAGAAAGAGCTCTATAGCTCAGTGGGCCTTACCTGGTTCTCTTGGTAAAGTCACGTAGAATATAAAATAGTTCATAGTTTAGTGTAAGTGGCCTCCTGCTCCTCCTCCTCCTCCACCTCATCAAGCCCCCCGGGTCTCTGCAACCAGAAGAGGCGAGCGTCGCTTCTCTGTCTCAGCTCCGGTCACCTGAAATTCACTCCCTCTGGTCACCTGGAATTCACTCCCTCTGGTTACCTGGAATTCACTCCCTCTGGTTACCTGGAATTCACTTCCTCCGGTTACCTGGAATTCACTCCCTCTGGTTACCTGGAATTCACTTCCTCCAGTTACCTGGAATTCACTCCCTCTGCTTACCTGGAATTCACTCCCTCTGGTTACCTGGAATTCACTCTTTCTGGTTACCTGGAATTCACTCCCTCTGGTTACCTGGAATTCACTCCCTCTGGTTACCTGGAATTCACTCCCTCTGGTTACCTGGAATTCACTCCCTCTGGTTACCTGGAATTCACTCCCTCTTCCTCCTCTGTCTTTCACTGCGCATCACCGTCAGCACCACTCTTCATTCAGAATCTGGAGACTTTTCGACTTTTCTCTTCCTTTAAATGATTGTGCCACCCCCTGAATGTCCTCTTTGAGTTCAAGTTAAATTTGTGCACGTTACAAATTCTCTACGAGATGAACGGACGAATGAATATTCAAGCGCCTGTGGTTACAATAAGCTTTGAAACAAATCTTCCGTGCTCGACCAAAATTAAACACTGCCCCACGCTGTTTTTCACTACTTTAAACTTCCCTTGTAAATGCTCACACGTGCAGCCTTTGACCTAGGTTAAAACATAACATCTTAACCAAGCAATTTTACTATGCTAATCTTCTAGTTGAAATAGTGTTGTAAAATGAATACATACCTGGGTTGCATACACGATGCAGCAACATTTCTGGCAGAGGTCTTCAACTATCAACTTTCACAGGCATTGTCTAGTCCATTGTGAATGTATTTCGCTGCAGGTGGGCAAGCGTGAAGCCACGGATCCAAATCTGGAATGCATACCAAGTTTTCACCCACATTTGTGTTCTCTGTGGAATGTCTTGTGCAGATCAAGCTGTGGTATGACAAGGTGGGGTACCAGCTCATAGTCACTGTGCTCAGCGCCACCGACCTTCCACCCCGCGAGGACGGCCGACTAAGGAACCCCTACGTCAAGATCTATTTCCTGCCCGACCGGAGGTATTCTATATCAGCCAAGGTCCCCCATTGTACACCTGGTGCACATGTGTAGCCTCTCCGATGTTTTCATGTGTCGCTTCTCCGATGTGTTCATGTGTAGCCTCTGCGATTTGTTCATGTGTCGCCTCTCCGATGTGTCCATGTGTTGCCTCTCCGATGTGTCCATGTGTCGCCTCTCCTATGTGTCCATCTGTAGCCTCTCCGATGTGTCCATCTGTAGCCTCTCCGATGTGTTCATGTGTAGCCTCTCTGATGTGTCCATGTGTAGCCTCTCCGATGTGTTCATGTGTCGCCTCTCCGATGTGTCCATGTGTAGCCTATCTGATGTGTCCATGTGTCGCCTCACCGATGTGTTCATGTGTAGCCTCTCTGATGTGACCATGTGTCACCTCTCCGATGTGTCCATGTGTCGCCTCTCCGATGTGTTCATGTGTAGCCTCTCTGATATGTCCATGTGTCGCCTCTCCGATGTGTCCATGTGTCGCCTTGCCGATGTGTTCATGTGTAACCTCTCTGATGTGTCCATGTGTCGCCTTTCCAATGTGTCCATCTGTAGCCTCTCTGATGTGTTCATGTGTAGCAGCTCTGACGTGTTTACGGGCCATACCACGTGTTTTGTTTGACACGATGCCTGTTGTTTTGCATAATTGTGCCGGGAGCTTCTTCATCAACCGAATCGGTGTTCACATATCCAGTTCCTGAAGAATGCTCCCAGCACCTGCAGCTGTATTGCGTGAAAGAAAGACAACACCCCCCCAAAAACACCGAACTACACGTTCGTTTTTAGATGCATTCCTGGCATGCGTCTCTCAAGCTGTCAGTCACCGGTGTGAGGCTTCCTTATGAGGAAAGCAATTCGGTACATGAGAGTGCAACTTTGAGTTACACTGCCATGTCTAGTGACATCACTGCCCCCTTGTGACATCACTGAAGTCTGACGACCCCACCTGTATATCATGACTGCAGCATTACGTGCAAACGAGCGCGCATCTGATTGGAAATTACTTTGATATGAAAGCATTATAGTATACAATACATCTTTTTATTGTATTCTCCTTTTCGTAGCAGAGTAAAATCATCAATGCATGAGTGGATTCAGGAGCAAGGCAGCATGCCGGTGGTTCGTGCCTCATTTGTACTGTAGAATGCACAGTTTGTATTTGAAACAAGCTCATGGATCAAGTCAGTGGCAACTGTCATGTCGATCCGTTCTGGGCCTTTCCCTAGGTTTACACAGCCTCAGACTAGTACCTAATGCAGCGTGTCAACATCACCCGCGGTGAAATCAAAGAATATAGGTGCGCTGGCAATGCCACACCTTTATGTGCCATGGAGGGCTTTTCTAAAGCTGCTTTTTATATTCTTTTCCCATTTTTATTCCGATTATGCTCTAGGCATCAAGTCCATGAGACATGAGACAAAGTATTCATTTCGATCTCTCTCAGTGTAACCCTTCGTTTTAGAGCAGCAGTTCCCAACCTTTTCGAGTTGTGAGGACCCCTTTTCAACCTCCAAACATTTTACGGACCACCACGTCCCACTAGCATGTGATGCTGTTTTTATTTTTGTTCTTCTTTTCCGCGGACTCCCTGTAGTAGCCTCGCAGACCACAGGCTGGGAACCGTTGTCTCAGAGAATTGACTCCAGAAGTGGATATCACAGAGCTGCTTCTGAGATCCCTTATCAGCAGAGGGCAGCACTTTCCCGTGACCACTTTGAGAACCCAGTTTAATGATCACAGATGGCCAACTGGGTTCTCGGGCGGTAAGAGCTCAGCACTCTGACCTCTGACCTCAGCGCTCTGACCCACCTGGCCATTCAAGCCCTCAATAAGTGCTCATTAATGGCTCTTTTCCACAGAATCGTTACAGATATACATTTTTACTTATGACCAGGTGAGGCTAATTGGGCTAGATAGCTGTTTTGCAGAAGCGACCTGGCTACAGATGATCACTCAACGAAATGGCTTATCATGTAGAAATGTATAGTGGCCAAATACTCTAAATGCGGTGTTGATTCTAAATGTGGAGGGAAAAAACCTGAGGACCCGGAGAAAAATCCAAGCGACCGTGGGAAGAGAAACATGCAAACTCCAAATAAACAGGTGGCAGGGTCCGAATTGAGGCAGTTATCATCTCGCCACAGTGGCGCCTATATATATATACATCCGGGGTGTGGGCGATCGTCGCTGTTTAACGTTGTCGACTCTGCTACCCCCCCACCTCCCCGGGCAGGAGTAAGCGGCGCACCAAGACGGCACGCAAGACTCTGGAGCCCAAGTGGAGCCAGACGTTCGTCTACTGCCCCGTGCATCGGCGCGAGTTCCGCGAGCGAATGCTGGAGCTCACGCTATGGGACCAGCCGCGCGTGCTGGAGGAGGAGAGCGAGTTTCTGGGCGAGGTGCGACCGCCGCGCTCCCAGCGGATGTCTGGCTGGTTTCAGCGGAGCGAGCGACCGCTTCCATTAGGCCCGGTGGCAGTTGCCCTCTTTCTCACTCGAGCGGTGGAATTCAAATCCACTGACGGCTTTCTGGCAGCTAGGATGGGTTTCGCCCAACCTCTTCATCTGGGTAGTCTGGCTCGCGTCAATAGAGCAGGCCAAATACCCCGTAGAAGGGCTGTCTTGAGGTCCCTTCTGCCAGCAGTGGCATAATCAAGACGTTGCAGGGCTGCACCTTTATCATTCTGGGAGCTAAACAGTTGTCCTACCCCAAATGGGATTTGATCTTGCACCCTTCCTTGACACAAGTTGGTTTTTGCCAGTGCTCTACCCCCAGCATTAACTGGCCGGATGATTTTGGTACAAAGGTGGCTGTTACATCAAATGGATACCTTGATTGTTTCGTTACAAACACATGGATTGTGTGTCTGTGTATGTTCGATGGCCAATGTGTCTTCATTTGAAATTGCGTCTTGTGTATTTCTCTGTGTGCGTGTCCACTTTAGGCACTTAACACTGCATAGATTCGTCGGGCAAAATTGATTCGTACACCCGCGACATGTCCATTGAATTTACGCATTAAAGCCATGTACTATTTAGACGCATGCTAACTGTATGCAAATGATATGTGAATGCTACAACTAATTACGTCACACTGCGTTGGCAGTGGTACACAAATAACAAGAAATCAACACATTCATCACAAACACTGTGGCCTTCAAACGACGTTTCAGACAATGGCCCTTTTCCATAGCACACGTAGAAAGCCAGAGAGGTAAAGGTCACTTTGCGACGTGTTGAGTTTGCTACTGAGTTGTTATTGACGAGTGTGTTTTTTTTTTGTCCAAGCGAATGAAAAAAACGCGGAATGATGCAAACGCAACGGTCAAAAGTATACGAAGAGAGAATCTTAAAAAAAAACGCGACCCCCAATTGTGACCACCCATCGAATCACTGGCGGCGTTGGTGAACCGTTACCCGTGTGGCCGACATGGGCCACATAGCTCACCCCTAACCGTCGTCCTGTTAGACCGAAGGTGGATTGCCCTGTTATCATAATCGCAAACCTTTATTTACTTATTTATTTATTCCCCCCCTCCCACCCGCGCACGTGCCGTCAAAACCCAGATTCTGATCGAGCTGGAGACGGCGCTGCTGGATGACGAGCCGCACTGGTACAAGCTGCAGTCGCACGACGCCTCCTCGCTGCCCCTGCCGCAGCCCTCCCCGTACCTCCCGCGCAAACACGTGTCCGCCGACAACGCCAAGAAGCTGCAAAGTACGTGGCGACAGCACGCACGCACACGTCTGTGAGCACCTCCCGCATCCAGCACGGTGGACCCCCCCCGCAACCCCCCCCCAAGCCCTCCTTGTCCCCCCCCACACTCGCGGTACAGCTCCCTCAACTGCCACAGAGCTAACGGTGGTGGCCATTGGATGGAGAAACTGCTGTCCCAAAGAGCCTTGGGTGCCTGTTGGATGCAGATACTGCTTGTTCCTCCCCCTCTCACCCATCCACCGCTTGCTATAGAAACGTGGAATTTCCACCACCGACTCAATGCTGTTAACAGAGGAGACGAGTGCGGCCTTACCGCTTGTTTGAGGAGGGAGAGCAAGTTCGCTTGGAAGAGACAAATGTGCACGGCTGAACGTGTAATACGACGTAAAATTTTATTTTCGTTTAACACAAGTGCCCCTTGGTGCCCAAGAAATTGACTTTTTTTGTCGTTAATGGTTGCACCGTCAGGAGGCCCGTGCACATTCGGCAATGTAAACCGCGCTAACATTCATTTAAACCCTCGCAGGGCATCGATGAGAATAGTGGTAAATCTTGTAGTCCCGAATCGTATCTCTTAAAAGTGACCACTGCATAATGTTACGAGAGGTTCATGGCAAATGGCCATCAATGTCAAACACAGAATCAAAGCAAACATCTTTGGAGTGCGTAGAGTCAATTAAAATAGGATCAATCTTAGCAACAATGCTTATTTTTTTGTCCGTGTTGGTAATATACGACACTGCGATATTCGTTTCCACGTCCATGGTACACCAAACGCGCTCTTGCCGTGCAGGTTAGAATTGCCGAGTTAACATCCCCATATCGCATTCTTGCGGTGTCCACGCTCACCACACTGTTTTCATGGTTGTTGATTTACACTGATGTATTGAATATGATTACACCTTTTCAGTATTGTGGTAGATGTTATTGATATACCGAGACTGCGGTGTATGATTTGTGCCATAGAGCTTTGCTTATTAGTATCCCATTATATCCTAGTGCCACATGCGATTGCTCCCTATGCTATTGTAGCTTGTAAACCTTCACGTGATTATATATTGCTTGTCTCTATATGATTGTACATGGATATGCCGTCTATGACTGTGTATGTCTCCCCCCCCCTTATACTGTATTGTTATTTCATATATACAGTAACTCTATACCGTATTGATATTTTCTCCAGGGTTATATGCGATCTTTCCTATTTGACTGCATTTGGTTTTTTTCTTGTGTGGTGGAGTATGCTTTCTCCTCTATGACTATGTGAAGTGGTTTGCTCCTTCTAATGTCCCTCACCGTTAACCCCCCTGTTTGTTTGCATGTTGCTATATGAAGGTGTCCGTGAGTGCCCGTGTTGTGCGTGTGTATCTGTGTCTACGAAACGTACCATCGTCGCTGTAGGCAGATATATATTGAGTGAGTTGCACAATTTTCAACGTGGACAGATATCTGTCCCCTTTTTCGAGGTGATATTTTAAATGTTATTCTCATTGTGGCGCTGCTGAACATTCCTGAATGTATCTGCCAAGCAAAGTGATTGAATAAACAGTTAAATAAATCCATAAATATGGTGTGATTTGCTGTAATTAATGCACATCTAAATATTGATAAACGCTTAATTGTGGTTTCACTCCCTTCTGTGTCTGAAGCTTAGAATCATGACTATATTATAAATTAAAGCAAAATTCGGGAACCTAAATATTAAACAAAACATTAAACATAACCCTAATGTGTTCATTTCTCCCAACTCTGATTAATAACACAAAAATACACCAACTCAAGGTAAGTTATGTAACTGTGAACTGAAAATGCATGCTGCAGAAAAGCGTATCAAGCAGCCTTTGTGACATTAATGCAGTCATTTTAAACCTTGGTATCGTGCCCCTCGCCCCCTGCCCCCCCTAATTGAGACCAATAGCGACACCCCAGTCCCACTCATGGCACTTAAATATGGCTCACACGAGTCGCTTATCAAAACTACCCCTCCACTGTTAGTCTTGACCACTGGTCATTCCTCCTGGCGATGTGTCCGACCCAAGCACCGCTGTTGCTCTTCCGGTCCAGTTGTTGTTAAACGTCCATTGATGTCAACTGTCGTCACCTCAGAAGAAAATAGCAAACCGTCACTGGGAATGCAGCTGTTCACATTTGGAAGGAGGCATCTCCGTGCCAGTTATTACCTGGCGGCAGCTTTTGCTACGAACCAAAAGCCATCCTTGGTTAAAACTTAAACGGCGATTTCTCCTTCTGGCATTAATTGATATTCTAAAACTTGCATTGCATACAATAGCAGCACTGGCTGCAGATAGAACTACACGTTTTGGCGTGCATGCCCCCCTGATAAATTTCCTATGTGTCTCAATACTTATCGACTGCAAGATGTAGTGTAATGACACCACCATCAGCCTACCGGAGGCTACTGGGCCCTTCATTAGCAATTTCTCCTGCACGGTATCCACGCTGTAGCCTGCACCCCCCCCCACTCTAACCCAAAAGGCTTTAATACCTCATCTAGGGGGGCATGATCCACGGATTGAGAATCTCTGCATTGAGCACCAAGCATAGAGGATCTGAGTCCCAGCAGGATTGTGTGAACGAGTATAGTAGTTTCATTCTCAAACGCGTAGACATCCTGACACATTACTTTTTAATATGCAGTTAAATACTAAGCAGCAGCAACATGGCAAGTAGAACAATGGACGACAAACTCAACACATTTTGCCCAAGCTCTGGTTGAAAATGTATTTCCCATAATAGAAATCAAGACAGTGGTTGTTGTTTTTTACTGAACTAAAGTCAATTTTGAAAAAAAAGTTATTTACAGTTGCCGTGGAGGTTCCTCCTCAGCATGTGCACAATTTTAAAAACGCTCAACTTTCCTGAATATTTGTGCGAAAATAGCGCATCTGTACCTGTGGTGGTGGTTTTTGTTTGGTCATTTGTATCCAGTTGTATTTGTTCCGTGACTTTCCACTAGACGTTGTGTTTTTATTCGGTGTTTTGTTTGTGTTTAATTTTAAGACATTAACGTGTTACACTCGTCGTCATTGTGCTTGTGCATTTAATGGTGTTGACAACGACGATGATAATGGAGGACGGTGATGATCGTCACCAAGATGACAATTCTGTGAAAGTTATCATTGAAATAGCACGGTAAACAATTGGTGATGATCGATGATAGCCGAAAGGCCATTGTATGATTCGGCAATGATCGATTTGGATATATACGTGGACTCAATTGGGTGATTAAATGCCATTACGAGGCATTTGTACCTTTTTAGGCATTCATGTAATGTGATTTCACACTTGTAAGTTAACATAGAACAGATGTTCTGCACTACCATTCTAGATTTGTGCCACATAGTAATAAATGCCCTGAATTTTACAATAAATGTATCTAGGCAACCTATGATAATTTACTCACAAATTTCATGCCAACATTTTGATTCAAGATGTCAATCATCATTTTTTCTTCATCTATCAACTATGTAAAAAAAACAAAAAATGCACGTAATATAAAACAAATTAACCTTAGCCATATCAGTCTGCTCTGATCATTTACATATTTAACGACACTCATAATTAGCAACAACGTTTAATGTTGTGTTCTGTCAGCCAGCATTAAGTGATGTGTGGTTCTGCCGGCCAGCATAAGTAATGTGTGGTTCTGTTTACATTTACCGCCGTTCAGGATCCCAGCGTGTTAGTGATAGTGAAATTTCAGACTATGATTATGATGATGCCATTGGAGTAATATCGACAGGTATGAAGCGTGCATCCCTATGTCTTTCCCCCGTGTGAGCTCGTGCCCTGTCCACATTTACTTTCGCTTCTGTTTGCTGTGTCACGCGCATGTCGACCTGCATGCTTTTTTGGTCAGTGCATGTCACTACGATTGCATTTTTAAGGAGGTTGACACAAATTTGTGATATGTGAATTTTCGCCAAAAACTGAAATCGGTAGTTTTAATTACATCTTGTTGCAGTGAAGTAATCATGAGTCCGGGAATAATGAATAGGTTAACATAAATTTCACTGCAAATTTGAATAATTGATCAATTCCTTAAAGGGAACTTACAACCTGATGATACTGTGTTGATGGGATTCTCAATTATTCTCAATTAAAAGATCGTTACTTTAGAATGGTTTCAGTCTCCTTCAAAATGTTTATATATTACATTTCTCAACAAAAAATTACGTTACAATGTTCATAGGTTACTGCATAAAGTACTTGCGTTGTGTGTACAGTTGAGGAAATGATTGCTCAAATGAGTGGAAATGAAATGATCAAAAACTATTATCGCTTTAATGAACATTGTGATTTTTGCTGAAAGAGTGGACTTTTGTTAAATATTCTAGAGAAAATATCGACTGATAATGATCACAGAGCATACGAAAGATAATTAAAAATGTTGACTGAAATTCACGTAGATTTTTTAAGAGAGATTGTGAATGAGTGTTACAAGCACATAGAATGATGATGATGATAATGATGACGGTCATTATGCAGTTGCGTGCAACATTTGACGATGAAATTGGCTGTCACCAATACATCTGTCAACATTAGCCCTTTCCCGTTCCGAGATGACTGCAAGTTGCTGGGTGTGGGTCCCATTTACCGTTGAACATCGGAACGCGCAAGCGATGCAGCGTTAATTTTATTAAGAGAGGCATAGCGCCGTTGTTTTTAAAGACATTAAAATCACCGCAGAGAACCGTAGCGACATGCCCGCACTCTACGAAAGCTGGTGCCAAACTGTGCCACACACCCTCCCGAATGGAGAGCCTCGGTACCGATAAAGTAATCCTATTTAATTTTTCTTCTGGTTTCGTTTTGATAATGTGCACGTACGTCATCGGAACTGAATAGGAAGAAAAACTTATGACGTAAATGCACGTCATCGGAATGGCAAAAGGGTTCATAGACAATCACCGACACGTTTCCCCATCGCCAAAAGTTATTGCCGCGGTGTGTGCGAACGGAACGCAACTGCTAACGTTGGCCGTTATTGTCGCTCGGGGGTTGGGGGGGGTGTGGGTCATTGGCGGTCGTCGTTCAGATTACCGCTGCGGAGGGAAGGACGGCGGCCCCATCACGCTGGCCGTGCCCGAACAGCCGAGCGCGGCCCCGCGGCACCGCTCACGCTCCGCGTCGCCGCACCGCGCTGAAGGGAACGGCCGCACGCGCTCCCGCTCGCCCGCCGTGCAGCAGAGGTGCGCCCAACGCACCCACCACCCGGCTCTCACCCTCACCGCACTCACCGCCAATCCTCATCCTCACCGCCAACCCTAACCCCAATCCTCTCCATCAATCCTCACCCCAAACCTCACCTCCAACCCTAAAACCTCACCCCAACCCTCACCCTCAACCCTCACCCATAACTATAAGCCCTACATTATATGAAGAAGAAAAAAATTATCGTAGTTATCTTAATCATGTTAAACAGTCACAGTGATTGCCAGCTTAGTGATTGATTGAGGCAAGCAAGTAAGTCTGAACGCTTGCTATTGCGCACTCTTTAGAGTCCGGTCCATCACAAATGAGCACTGATCATGCAGCTAGCGCTCTTTGGAAGAACACTACGCTGTTTCAAGCTTGTTGAAAAACTGTCTCAAACTCAAGGACGGATGTCGAACATCTGCCAGTGCTCATCTCCTCTTTTACAATTGTCAGGCAGTGGTAGACAT
Source organism: Lampetra planeri (assembly GCF_965212315.1). Classification (NCBI taxonomy): domain Eukaryota; kingdom Metazoa; phylum Chordata; class Hyperoartia; order Petromyzontiformes; family Petromyzontidae; genus Lampetra; species Lampetra planeri. Next base: position 5,181,934 of record NC_136128.1, on the reverse strand, counting down.
TCCTTTGTGTTGTGGAGGGGGAAAGTCTATCCATAGGGCAAACCGTTGACTGACTTATCCGCAATGCGGTACCTATTTTATCGACTACAAACCCGGGGTTTGAACTCGGAACGTTGCAATTGAGAGTCGCTCACTCTTCCGCCCAGCTTCCTGGTCAGTTAAATTTGTTGGCGTTGCCTTAACCTGCTCAATAGTTCATGAAATGAAGCTCCAATATTTATCCACATTAGCGAGGATTAATAATTAGTCGTAATTTACAACCACAGGACCGGTTCAGATGTCGCCTTCCACTGATGGTCGGTGAATGGTGCTCAGGCCACTGGGATACTCTTGCAAATGATGTCACGGGATCCCAAACGTTCACTCTTCAACAGACGGCGTTGCATGTTGCGAAACTCCCTTCCTGTGCGCGGTGAGGAGGTGCCATACCCTGGCTCACCAGGAGAAGGCAGTACAACAAAATTTGAAATCCAACTGTTAAAACTACCATTTTTTATTTTACCCAGGGAAGGCCCACTGAGCTGTATTGCTCTTTTTCAGAAGCAACCTGGCCACAAATGATAGCTCAGCAAAGTGGCTTATCACGTGGAAATGTATAGCAGGTAAATACTCTAAACGCGTGTTTCTAAATGTGGAGGGAAAAACTGGAGGACTCGGAGAAAAATCCACGCGACCACGGGGAGAACATGCAAACTCCAAATATACAGGTGTTAGGATCGTGATCCAGCTCACAACCTCCTGGATACCAGACGAGGTAGTTTACATCTCGCCACCGTGGCACTCCTGTTACATCGGTATCGGATAAAGTGTTTCCCCCCTTCACCTAAACATGTGGGGTTTGCTCCAGTTTCCTCCCACATGTAAACACTCATTAATCGGCCAATAACACCTGGACGTCTTAAAGGACCACAGAGCTTGGCCGATTGTTGGTGCCGGCTGACAGAGTGGCTGCCTTCCTGCTCGTCTGTGGTCCCTCGTTGAGCCTCCGGGTCGTTCTCTCTCTTCAAGAGTTGAGGGAACTCTGCGCAGTGGCGCCGTTAACAAGTTGAAATTCTAAGATTTTCTATGCACACATTCAGTATGCGAGCATCGGGTCAGGTGTGTGAGAATGCATTTCAAGAGGTGACCAAAACACTTTGATGCGTGGCGCAATTAATATATTTACAAACATCCGCATGCTTAACAGTGCCATCCACCTCAGCTCTGAGGAGCGCACAAGGCTATCGTAGCACCAGCTGTCCTCTTGGGGGGGGTCGTGCCGTGGTGCAGTGGTTCGCACACGGGAATCAAAATCCTGAGGTTCCATCTCCCAAGCACAGCAGCTAAACCCCCCCTGCCTCCATCCAACCGGAATTTGTAGACCTGCCTCCATCCAACAGGCATTTGTAGATAGATACAACCACAGTCATCCGGCATGTCCACCTGTGGTGGGTTCTCCTACCTCTTCCAAGATGTCTGGCCAGCTCGGAAGAGTAGGGCCAGTGTCCTCTGTAGAGCCGCTCACTATAGCTCCCTCTTGTGGAGGCCTTTCCACCACCAGTGATGTGAGCACTAAATCGCAGGGCTGCACCTGTGTCTTTCTTTTTTAACTCTTAACAGTCAAACACAGAGAAGCCGTCTCGTGGCCAATGCAGTGGATGCCACCACAGCTTGGCTTTTCTCGCTTCCTTCTCCCAGATTTCCGCAGGCGATACCAATGTCAGTTCTCAGTATCATCATTATCATTTGGCTCTAAGACTTTCCTGTAGTTTCTCTGCGTAATCTGCCATCCTACCCTCGTCAACAACGCTTTACCGCGTTGTTTCATTCGAGATGTCCAAGTTGCTTATCCTATGGCTTGTTTTGTTTTTTTAAATGTTCACAATTACGGCAAGAAATACGTTGTGGTTGTACAGTTTTTTTTTACTGCCACATTGTGGGAAGTCAACCGTAGATCATCCTATGGATGGACTATTTCCCGTCATCGGAATGTCGAATGATTTTGAACCACTGGCTCAGGGCTGCCAATAGAGTTGAGCAACACGCCGTGGACGATTTAAGACTGGACATTCTTGGACTTGGCTTTTGAGTCATGGTGGTGACCTACAACTTCACAGCCAACAATTAAATACGAAATGTTTCAGCACTGCCTTTGAGATGTGCTTCATCCCATCGACACGGACTTGAAAAACTTATAATGGAGTTGGGAAGTTTCACAAACCAGTGGACCATGCAGTGTTTTGAAGTCAGTCACTCTCCCCGGTTGGTCTTTTTAGAATTCAGACATGGCCAGTTGTCTCGAGAACCAAGCCTTGCCACGGAGATCTCTGCTGAAAAGGTCATCGGGGCTGGCTCTAGGTTTTTGTTTAGCCTTTTGAAAAAAAAGATATATAAGGCATAAACAAAAGAACCCTTCTGTCTCCCTCCGCTGAGGGTAAGTGCCTTAATGAGAAGCAGAACGTCACCAAGTTGAGAGCAGCTGCTGTCAAAAGTGCGAGGAGCGATGCTTGCCAAGCTGTCAGCAGAAAAGAAACGGACGTCTCCTGGTGACCTCCGTTTTCTTGTTTAGGAATAAGTAAAACAGGAGTTGGTGACTTTTTTCATGTTTTAGAAATGCAAATGTGTTCGGTTTTGAGCTTTGTCAAAAACGTTACTTTCTCCCAGGTGGAAGTGGGTGAACCTGTCAAAATCCCTCATTTTCACCACAGGGACCCAGATCAGCTTTAGGATGACCGCTATATACTGCCCCTGAAAGGGGAACTGATTTTGTCGAGCCTTGAAGAAAAAAAAGTTTAATTCACTCCAAATCGAGATTTGCACCCTTCTAATTGCGAGCCGCATGCTCCGATCATGGTAACAACCGGCACATACCACTCGGTGCGTCGGGTACTGTACATCTGTCCAGTTAATTTAGAGACACATGCAGATTGTATGGATATGCAAGACTGAAATAAAATGTAAATAACCACCCGCAAGGAACTTGGTCAACTTCTGAACCGTTCATTTTGAAAGCCGTGACCGCGGCTCTCATTCCAGGAGCTTGGACCAGGTTTCTCACAACAACAACAACAGGAGGTCTCGGTCTCCGTCACGGCACGACGAGCGGCAGGGCAGGGAGAGAGGGAGAACTGTGGAGGCGCCATACCCATGTGACCGTGAGAGGTAAGACTCAAGTCAGAGGTTGGTACTCAGCAGAATCCCGTGGGCTTAATGTTTTGCGTTCCATAGAAAATCCAATTTGTTATCTTGTAAAATTTTGATTTAAAGCTTTCGTGACTGCAGGGATTCATATTCTTGGTTCTTTCGGTAAAGTTACGTAGAAGGGAAATAATAAAATAATAAAAATATTAAACAAAATTTTTTATCATGACGTTTCGACTGCAACACAAGCAATCGTCATCAGGTGTGAAATCCACAGCAAGAAAATTTCTAATTTTCTTACTGTGGATTTAAAAATTTCAAATTTTCTTGCTGTGGATTTCACACCTGATGATGATTGCTTGTGTTGCCGTCGAAACGTCGTGATAATTTTTATTGTTTTATATTTTTATTATTTTATTATTTCCCTTCTACATGACTTTACCGAAAGAACCAAGAATATTTGTTATCTTCTGTTTATTTTTTTTTATTCTGCGCCGTCTTACGTGTAATATTGGACTAATACAATGAAAATGAAATCCATACTCAAGGTGGTTGAAGCTTTGAATACGTTTCTTCATCTGCAATAGCCTCTCTATTCAAATTATAACATGAAGTCTTCAGGTATTTCACCCGCGTCCATATCTTGCTGGAGATTCCTACCTTCTGCTGCATCTCGCGGCTGTGTGATGTTGTGAAATATATACGCGCGCGTGTTATTTGCGTCTTCCATAATTCGTGGGCCAATTTCACGTGGATTTGTGTAAATTGGCTTGTAGTTGGAGAACTACGTGGTGTGGTGAGGTCAAGTGGATATCTATGAAAAAGAGCTTCATAGCTCATCGGATTCCTCCAGTCTAAATGAAGATTCTGATTCTGAAGTGTGGGTTCTCCTGGTATCTTCCAAACATATTTTCCATCATGAACTCTATGGTAATTCCCATTAAATTTGGAGAGTCTGTGAAAACATTGCAAGTTTTTGGTTATTAAGGTATTTGTGAAGCACTAAATGTAGCTCCTCAAACAGCATGCAACGGTCAAAGAGATCCGAGCATAGGTTTGATATCAAGCCAATGTCAGCAGGTATCTGCTATAACGTCTACTCGGTTTATTCAGAATAATATTTGTACTTTGTTGTGAGGTACTGTATGCCTTCACGAGCCCTGGAGAGACACAGGTTGTTAATGATGCGACCTGCTAGTTGCACACGATTTAGCCGTAGCGCTTTCACCGGTTGTTGCAGAGTTTCACTGTTCAAATCTTGGTGAACAATGCGGGTGTAACGACTGTAAAAATAAGTGCCATCTGCTTCACAGTGGACGTTAGAGGTCTCGTGATGTCATTCGCAAGAGTGCTGTCACTGGTACATTTTCAAAAAATTCTCCAATTGTTTTTTACTCAATCCGAATATAAATTTCAATCATCGCCCCATTCCTACGAAAGCTTCGCAGGACCCTTCTGAAAATGAGTCATGAGACTCAGTGAGGCTTTCCTGGATAAACGAGCATCATAATAATAAGAAATGATAATAATTACAATCCGAGCAAGGTAATTCAGAACTTGATATTGAGTGTGTGCCTGTGGGTATATGTGTGCTTGTGTATGCATGTTTTTGACGTGCGTTTGTGTGTATGGATGCCACTGGTTCACATAATGGCGGTGCCAAAATAAAACAAACATTCGATCACGGTTCGTAGCATGAGTGAGGTGAGAATGTTGTTGTCTGCTATGCGTTGTCATAATATAAATGTAAAAAACCGTGCCTATTTTACAACATTTGCTTAATTCACTTTTCGTGAATTCAGTACTTTTAATACATATATATTAAATGGTCAATTAAGTATCATAAATATTTACTTAACTGCTCACTGAAATGGCTGACTTTCACGGCTAGTTTGTACCCTCAAGCTGTGATTATTACACTCAGGAGAGAAGTGAGAAATAATCTTAGTGTCGTAACAATAATCGTTGTGGGCTATTTGTTTCTCAAGGCAGCGTAGATCATTCGAATGGTCTGCCAGCCGTTGCTGCAAATGCAGGATCCATTGCATCATTGATAGTGGACCTGGGCTGTGTTAGGGAATCGGGAGAAAGTTGCTTGAAGCAGGTTGTGGATGTCTCTTTAACAGTCTGGGGATAGTTTATACTTTGTGGACAATCGAAAGGGCTGTAGGCAAGATTTTAACTTTTTTATATATATAAAATATATTATTCCAAAGGGTAAAAACATGTTTAATTATAAATGTGTCCGCTACTGAGAGTGGTGGTGCCATAGCTCTGTACACATAGTGCTCTGCTTCCAGCAGTCCGTGTTTTATTCCTGACCGTGATGTCCAAAGGCAATTGGAATCTGAACCCGGAGCAGATTCCAGTCCTCGCGACCTCCCGTGATGCACATTACCAGCCTTACCAACCTTTCCCTCTCATTCAAAGAAGCCACGACATTTTTCACACACCTGATAGTTGGCAATCTCAGCTTCGCTGATTATATGTGTACCTATACGTACACGTACGCATCCTGTTTGTGTGTACCTGTTTGCATGCTATCCACAGTAAAACAATAATACATGTACACATCTGAATACACGTACAAATTAAAGTGTATTTTCCTTGCAAAGGCAATGCAATTTCATTAGCTCTCACCCAAGAAAAGTTACGTACAAAAATCACGGTAAAAGTCATACAAAACATACGTGATCTTCTAAACTTCAGCTTCAGATCTGGCCCAACAATACAAAAAGCCTTTGGAGCCAAATTCTCTATTCCATTGTCTACCTTCCACATCCCCTCATGCCCCTTTCCAACACCCCGGTGGCTATGTTTCTAGCAGCTTTAGCGCAGAGCCAGTGACCCCAAGTGCCTCCCTTGTAAATATTGCCATGGCCATGGCATGAAACCCTGCGTCACGGCTCTCTTACAGCACCGCAACTCCGAAGTGCCAGATTTTATTGCCGAAAGGGCAACCGAGAGTTCGGCAAAAAAAAATCTCTGCACTACTCGTTGGACTGCCCGATCCAAGAACAGAAGTGCCCTCTAGTGGATTAGCGTGAACACGTGACCTTGCAGCAGTGGCTCTCGGCTCGAGAAGCCCAGCTACCAAGGAAACAATACGGAGAGATCACGCGTGTATGTATGTTGAACTTCGAACTTCTTTCGCACCATACATAGCCAACCGTGCTAATCGGTTGGCTTGAGACAAATCAACGTCTCTAGTTAACGCGGTGTTATTAAGGCATTTATTTTGTGCGTCGTATTGCTGGGTTTTGTCACCGTAATGTGGCACAGATATTCCCATACAATGTTATATTGCACGGTATCCAATGCCGTAGCCTGGAGCCACCCTGAAAATGATTTTTGTTAAGGGGGGGGGGGGGGGGTTGCGAGGGTGAGGGGAGATTTGATGGGTTGATGGCTACTACCTTGCAGAGATTTTTATTTTATCAGTATCACCATCCATAGTTCAGTATTTCCAATAACTCTGCAGTAGATGTTTTTTCTATGGGTAAATAAACTCCGTTTAGTTAGTGAAAGACAATTTTCTAAATTAGTAAAATTAATCAAAAATAATACCTCCTTTGTCTGCAATCCCACTCAAGACCGGGACAAATATTTAAATATATATTTGACTATATTAATGTATACATAACGAACAAAATGAGAAACGGAGAATCAATCAAAATATTTGCGTAAGTGGAGTAATTTTTCCGAACCCTAACTGGGAATATAGTGAGAATCACCTCCCTGTGAAACAGCCTTTCATATGTCTTGGGTCAGCATTTGTAAAAAAAAAAACAGTCGTGCGTTCCAGTGTTGTGAGGTTCAAGCAGCGTTTTCATTCTCCCCCATCACCACCCAGAGACCCTGGGTGCATCTGTCGAGAAGTGCATCACGGTGGTCCATCCAGAGACCGATAGATGACATTCCAGTGTGGCTCATGTGCCTGCTCAGACCTTCCTCTGAGAAGACGGGGCCGTTACATCCTCCACTGCGCATTCCTTCCCTGAGAGACAGACGTATGGATGGGTGAGCCTTGCCTCACTGTGGCTGCTGCAACTCGCTTTCCATTTTACACGCACGACCAGGAAGCTCAGCGGTTGCGCGAGCAGCTCGCAACCCTTGGTTGGGGATTGACTCCTTCCATCATGCTTTCTGGCGTCGATAAAATTGTTACCACTTTGTAGGGAAGTCAACAATGGATCGACTCAAGGCCGTAGCCATGGAGTCAACATTGGGGGGTACAAAATCTTTCAGGGTGTCTGGGGGTCTCAACCCAGAAAAATATCTAAATTTGAAAACTCATTTCCTGCCTGAAATATAAAAAAAAATCACTAACACATGGGATGGACTTTTTATTTATTTTTTACAATAATGTATAATAGTGTATTGTATTACATTGCTCTGTTTTTACTTTTTTACCATTTATTGTTTAATTGTATGTAATGGCAGAGATTAGGGATTAATAAAGTACAATCATAACCACAATCATATGAACATAAATCTTTGTGGCCAAGGTTTAGCAAATTGTTGTTTTTATTTACATTGCATAGCTATTTTTCTATAGCAATATATTGGGGGGGGGGGGCATTTTGAGCATATATGTGTGTCCCCCAATATATATTAGAATTACGGCCTTGGATAGACTCACCCCTGACAATCAAATAAAATTTAGAATTTTCACTACTGGCTCAGGGCTCTTAATAGGAGATGAGCACTGCCCAATGCTCATTTGAGCAAGACATCACTTAGGCTTTGTTTTAATTGAAAGCCAGTTTTGTGATTAATTATTATGTTGCTTATAATTTTCTGGTCAATAATTTCCAGTCCTTTAGGGCAATTGATTATGTAAACGAATAATAAAAGTCATGGTGACAGGGTGGTGCAGTGGTAATACTCGTGCCTAACAACAAGAAGGGCCTGGGTTTACTTCCTGACTCAGGCGTACTTCTGTGTGAAGTTTGTATGATCTCCCCTAATCTGCATGGGTTTTCTCTGCATTATCCTGTTTCCTCCCATAGCTAAAAAGCTATGTTCTGGTCAAAACATCCCAATGCAGAAAATTTACCTGATAATTACTCAATTAATATTACACACAGCAGCAACATCATGGAATTGAACACTGAAACTTAGCAATATCCTCCTGAAGAATAATCTTGAGACCCAGTGACGTGTGTTAATAACAATAATAATATCTGAATTATTCATTGTGGACAGCTATTACTTTTGAAAAAAAAACTGAAGATAGTTTGCTCATTCACAGTCACCTGCTGTTGCAGGTGCTGTTTCAAGGTATTTAATGTGCTTCAAGTAACATAGAATGCTTTGGTATAGCCCCACACCACATTGCAGTCAGTTGCAGCATTAAAATAAATGTATTAACTAAAAAACGTACCACTCACCAGGCTATTTAGATATTTGAAGCTATGGGCAGCTTCAGTATTTACATATACGAATTGTTCAAAGTAACATGATCCAACTAAATATTGCTCAGGAGATCTCTCTTATCCGTGACCATATTATTCATGAGTCCTATTATTCAGAGGTGCAGTGTGGTCTGTGAGAAAGCCCATTTTCAACGGGCCTATTCCTCCAATCTTACACCGTCATCTGCAAAAGAAATTATGGACTTCATTGTGGAAACGGCTTCCAGTAAACAAAAAAAAATCCCTCTTGGATAAGTGGAGTAAATGTTGCAAATTTTAGCACGGATAATAAGGATAATAAGAACCATGATATTGGCCCCCTACATTACAGGGGATGAGAGGAGCATTCCTGTATATATGGTAAATACGACGGTTGGTTGTGTGGTTAGAGGAACTTTTTATACGATCAAGTGAGCCGATGTAATGGTACGGATCTCATTGTACTGAAAGAACATCGGTTGTCCTATGGGGTGACTCTCCCCATGCCAGATCGGCTTATCCCAAAGTACAACCGTCGTTTGTTCCCCGCAGAGGTGCACCTATTGTATCAACCCCCAGAGTGATGAATGGCTGAGTCGACCCCCCGACCGGGATTTCAACTTGCAACCTTTCAAGCTGTGTGTTCTGCTGACCACAGTGCCACCTGGCTGTACGCAACGCACACGACCCTTTGAATTAATTTTGCTCGAGAGCTCAACACGTGTCTGGATGCACAATGCAATAAAATAGCGCCATCATTTTGCCGCCGATCCTCGACGAAGGTGACACTGTTGAACAGCCGTGATACCTCCCTTACTGCTGGGAATGTATCGTCACGATGATTTTGGCTACAGAAAGTGTGTGAGCGCCCATGAGGCTGTTCCCTGTGGCTGTGTGTGATTGACTTAGAGAATCGCAATGACCCTCATGGGCATCGTGCTCTTTAACTCGTGTTATGTGACCGTTTATACCGCTTTTGGAGGCTTTGTAGCCACAACCCCATATATTTGTAGCAACGGCGATTAATGAAAAACAAAGACTGCGCATTATTTATACGAGCACACACACAGCGGGTGTAATCTCAAACTCATTGTAGTTTATAGTGTTCATTACAGTAACCCCTAACATTAATGTACATTAATGTCATCTAGATTAATGTCATCTACAGCGGTGGAGGGGGTTATACTTTTACCAAGTTAAGCACCTCCCCTCCACCCCAGAATGTTTTGAATTACGCAGCAAGCCTGCAGACGACGGAGGCATACTTTCAGCAGTGTCAGTTTTGTGGCTGAAAGGTGTTACGGCCCTGTTTAGACGACAGGGCGAGGTCATCTCTCGGCCCTGCCCTCTCAAACGTTCCTCTCACGCGATCCGGACGGACTTCAAGCCGCAGGCAGAAAGTTTTCCTTCTGCCACCTCTGATTATGATTGCACGATGCCACTGCACTGAAATCAGTTTCTGTACGAGACGGTACATGTTGATAGATCGGCGTTAAGTTCCCGTTGCTTTCTCACATGTTGTCTCATTCTTACAATGATTGCAAGTGCTTCTGGAATGGCACCTCCGATTTCCTTTCCCCCCGCACCTCCGATTAGCACGGTTGGCTACGTACGGCACGAAATAGGTCCGGCACGCATACAATGTTTTGAGCATCCTTGGTAGTAATTAACAAAAAAACAACTCAACACATTTGCCAATAACACTGCCTTGAACGTAAACATATATATAGTAATAGGCTACTTTTCGGGCAATGGAACTTCTCTTGAATGTTATGAAGAAATACCATTGCCTGCACCGTCACCGATGATTGTGTTTCCTTTTAAGGCAGTGTTACTGACGGATCGGATGTGTTAAGTTTTTGTTCGTTGTGCTTGTGCACCACTGCCAAGGCAGCATCAACCAAACAAGCTGGTGATGTACCAGTAGCGTAACGAGCGTGGGAGGAGATGGAATCCCTTGACCCTCTTGTCCCCCCCCTGCCCCCGGTGGCCAAAGCTACGAGCTGGGGCCCCTTTGACGAGCACCATGAGATGCTGGTTGTCAAAGGGGCCCCAACTCGTAGCCACCATGGGGGGTGGGGGGAGGGTACCCCCTGCCCCCACGCTAGTTACGCTACTGGTACATACCAAATCTGTTTGAAACATATCTCCTTTTAGTTTGTTGTCCTTCCCCCGCACCTCTGATTAGCACGTTTGGCGACATACGGCGCCAAAGAGGTTCAACATGCGTACATAAACAGTATTGGGGGCCTAATACTGACCGATTGGCACACACCCCTGAGATGATAATGTAGTCACTACAACACTGCTATGTACTGTAATTATATCACAGAAGGGATGGAACATGAGAAAAAGGGCACACGTCTTCCACCCTCATCCCCCTCGCCCAAAGAAAATAATTTCCCCCCCCCGTCCCACCACCTGCTCTGATGAGTCCGGTGTGCTTGAAAGCATCGCCCCGGAACGTGAGAAATGTGGATTTATACCCGTCGATGTATGATGTGAGGGAGGATGTGGAATAAAATAGATATATATATAATAGGTATATGAAAAAAAATGGAACGTGGGGGAGCTAGATGGTTTGCATCTTCACAACAGAGGAAATTGGTGGCACTGGCGCAGTTGTTTTCGTTGCATTCACCTTGGCACAGCTGCCGCCGCTGCTGCTTATGATGATGATGTCAAGCTAATTATTACTACTAAGTACGGTCAAATGTGTTTGCGCACAAATGCTGACTCTCTCTGCAGGATCGCCGAGCTCTGTGTTTTGCTCCGTGTTATCTTACATCGACCACCATTTTCACGTTGCCCCGAGCATTCATCCTCCGGGCCAGGAAAACGCTTTCAGACTCCCTGCGGAGGGCAATCGAAATCCACGACCACCAATAAAAGTGAAGCATCTCCAGTCAGCCGCGAGTCGTTCAGTGCAGTTTTTTGTTTATTATTATCATCACCAGCACATCATGGGTATATAAACCGTATTCACGCTTCCAAGCTGAACACCCCCTGCTAAAAAAGAATCGAACACTCTGTAATGCACATGCCATTCCAAGAAGAGCTTGCAATCCAACGTATGTATGCATGCATGTTGAACTTCTTCACACCGTACGTAGCCAACCGTGCGAATCGGAGGCGCAATGGATTCAAGGAGGGCTTGAAAATTATCTGTGGAATTTCTTGGACATTGTGTTACGGGAGGATTTGAAGACTTCCCTACTGAAGTCGAGCCCGTGTCACGTGAGCACTTGTTGTATTTCAGCAGATATATATATACTACTGTCTGTTATTCTATCACGCGGTAGTTGCTTTCCTGAAGAACACCACATTCTGGAGAAATCGCGTTCTAATAAACAATACTGTATATAACATAGGGTAAAGCACGGTCCGCGATAACACGTGAGGTGCACAGGTAGCATCTGGAAGCATATAGCAACATCGCGCCTCGTGTGATGTTACGCCGAGGCAGCCGCACAACCGCTTATTCCTACTCGCGCGGCGTGCTTCCATTCACTCGATTGCGTTATATCCATTTCGTATCGTTGTTATAAAAAAATCCTTTCTGTAATACCATCGCGTTATATCCAATTCTCGTTATGAAAACACGCGTCATAGGAGAACAGACTGTTCTGTATATGTTTAAGCTCACAACTTCCTCAGGTCATGTTTCTCAAGACTAGCACATCCGGGGCCTGTGGTTGCATAACATATCTTGAGTGATCTTTCCCCGAAGTTTTCCATGCAAATCCGTGTGAACTGAGGGGAAGTTTACGTAACTGGCCAATGAATGGAAAAGTTGCGCAGGGTTTCTTGAACGTAATGCTTCAAGGCGTACCTGGTTGTTGTTCTTTTACAGTGAACAGTGTTTTGGATGCGTCCTCCATTTTCCCAAGCAAGGCCTGTCATTGTCCACACATACTGTTCTTGTATCTCATTCCTTGTGTGATTTTCCCTCCTATGGACCATTTCCACCCTCTCCCTGCCTTCCACATCCATCCTTCCACAGAGCTTGCTTCCTCACTCTGCCCAGACCCAAGTCAAGCAATGATGCCATTTTCAAAATGGAGGAGTCCAGGTAACGTTTAAGTGAACCAGCAGGGATTGTGAAGGGCCATCAGCTGAACATTAGGCAAATACTTTATAATGTCTATATTTACCTTTTTGTACAGTAAAGTCATGATATATTATATATTAATGAGAACTTAGGGTTCTTCATTAAAATTGAATTCCTCCTTGTAAATGCGTATTACCTGCACATGATTCATTGCGACATACAGATGGCTATTTCTATTGCCTGTATCGCATTAATCAATCATCTATGCATTTAATAAGGGATAATACATTATCAATTGGTTTTGAGCTGGTGAAATTAAATATTCTGAAAGGTAAGCAGCTTTAGCCTGACTTGAATAGAGCACTGTGGTTAAGCATCACCATCTTTTCACTCGAATGGCCACATCTGTCATTGGGAATATGAAACCCCTATCGGGTATCACCTTTGCCCCATACTCAACCACCCTCTTTAACTGTGAGTCCCATGATGCTCCTGTTTACATAGTTCCTGTCAGCTTCATGCGTGCGCGTGTGTGTTTGACTTGTGTCCCGTGTGTGTGTGTGCGTGCGCATGTGTCTCCCATGACGGATCTTCTTGTTGTGCTCACATTCGCCCTGTAAGAACGGGGAAGGGGAGGCCGAGGCCAAATAGTCTTTTCCCAAAGGGATACGTATTCCATTCTCCAATCAGGTAATGCTGGACATCAACAACCATTGGCACTTGGACCGCCACTTGTTCCTATATTTAATGAAACTCATCACTTGTCAGTCAAAAATGCACGTGGCTTCCTCAAGCCTCAGCTAACCCTGCCACGACCGCCCGATCGAATGTTGTGGGGGCTCATTCCCTGCCACGTGAAGGTAATTGATGACCCACGTGAGTTTGTGGAGTCAGCGCGTCGCACAATCATTAATTGTGAGACACGACGTTGTATATTCAGCAGGGGTGTAATGACTGGTGAGTCATACTAGTCAAAGAATTGTATGAACTTTGGGGGTCATCATTTGATTCAGTATTTCTGTTATGCTCATTAATGTAACAGCCTCTAGGTGGCCAGAGGGGATTAAAATGAGCCCATTAAAAATAAGCAACAAAAAATACGTAACATTTTACACGTGCGATTCAAAGCATCGTTTCACGAACTCGAAATGTGGCTCTTGATGTGCCGAATAAGCATCCTGTAGTTGAATGCTCCACAGCAGATCACATGGGCAACAAACAACAAAGTGGCAAGCGACAAGACGACTTTCAGTAAAATGGGAACGGGTGGCAGTCCCAGGTAGAGCGCTCGTTTACTCGGCACAGTGGCGCTATTCACACACTTCCCCTGCGACGCATGGCTTTGGGGAAGATTTAGCACAATTGCTGCAGCGTACAGATGTCACTCTTTGATTTTTTTTCGGGGAGGGCGCAGTGGGGGAAGGGGGGTTCTCGTGCTACTTATAAATATTGCAGACGAATGCAGTATAATATTGCAACTAAACACATGAACTCCTAATTGACCTACCTAATTGATGATGGCCGTATACAAATACTGCATTTGGCTTTCACGATAAGCCAACTGCAGTTATGCAGTTTGTGCCACTGTTTAATGTAGTTAATTTTAAAACCCCATTTGCTGACGGGTTCCTGCCCAAACAGCTTGTCAATAAATGAACTACAAGATAAAATGCAACGAATATTGCTGCATTCTCTGCATTGTAAGTAAGATGTACCCGAAGCTTGCGCATGGTGTCAGTAAAAAGTAAAAACACATGCAAATCTTGGTTACTTATCCACAGCTACTGGATTATAAGACGCACTCCCAACTTTGGCTTAAAAATACAGAGGGGGTGAAGTATGTCTTATAATCTGGAGTGTAGAGTAATACATATAAATTGCTAGACTCTTATTATTCATAATGATGAGACAATTGATGTGATTTTAAAATGAAAATGGCTTATTGCATGGTTGGGAAATACACCTGGGGGAGCTCTAGAGAGATGTGTGCGTGACGTTAAAACAATGCTACTCTCGAACAAAATCACGTAAAAAAAGAAATAAGTGTCAAATCTAGAATATAATGTTCATCTATTGAATGCTGATCACTCAACTGAAACCTAATTGTGCTACTAATGTTGAGCGTGTCAATTTGCATTTCAACAAATACGTGTACTGTAAATAAAATGTATAGTTGTCAAAGTAAGGTATTTCGATAGAGTTGCACACACAGATCGTTGAAGGTGTATGCAGTGAGCCTTAGTTTAATGTCTGAGAGTATTTCATTAATCGAAATTACCAATCGGTGCGTACATGAGTAAACACCACTTTTGAGAGTTTATCAGTTTAGTAAAAAAAATGCGAACATTGCAGCTGTATATGATCTTTTACAGGTCCTTGCCACTAGGTGGAGAATGTGCACACACATTTTCATAATAGAGTCCGTTTGCGTTTATGAACGATTACTCATTACATTTTCCAGAGAAAATTATGTGGCCCTAACAATTGATCGTGTTCGTTGTTATTTAATAGTTATAACGGTACATTTTGGTGATACACTTCAAAATATGTTCACGTTTACCGAAGGTTGTCATTTAAAAATAAAAATGTTTGCGTTTAGCAATGAGTTTAGGATCTAGATATGGTCTGCTAGCCACGAGAGGGCTTCATGAGAGGTGTTTGTGTAGTTTATTTATCCGCCTGTATTGAAGGAGCACAGACTACAGTGGTTTACTTTGAGGTCACGTGAAATAATTGCCATCGATAGTAACCCCGAGGGCTACAGATGGGCTTTAACAAGTATGTGTCTTTTTTGCTAAATGGCAAATCACAGATGGCCTAACCTGTATATTCTGAAATATTGTCCGGGGCAAATATGGTGCAGTGTACAGTATTTAGAATATAAGGTACCTAACCATATTAGAGGCACAGTTGCATTGCCAGCGTCAGAGCCTACATCCTCAAATTCCTTAAACATAAATAATAGCCTTTGCATGTTTGCCAAGCCTCCTTTACCTAAAGCAATATATACTTTTATGGTTGACAATGTTTTAAAGAGATACTTGTATTTTTTTTAATGAACAGATACTACTGTATTCAGTGTTGCCGACAAAATGCTTGTAGATAACTTAAAACATATGTTATTCATGGCCAATACAATTATCAAAATGCATTACTGGCTTAGACTACATGTTCGTTTTTATGTCATGCTAGTAGATTGCAGAATGCAATACTGAAAGGATTCCATCACCCACGTGATTTTGCCTACAGGGCGTTCTTTTAAATTCTCCGATAAATCGTATTAAACTTTTTTTTAAAGGCATTCCATCAAAAAGGACAATAGTTTTACGTAAGGGTTTATTTTGTCTTCTGCATCTTGTTGAGTTGCTTTTGAAGGCCAAGCAAGCATTGCACAACACACGCATGCGCAAATTGTCAGACGGTGCTGTTATTCCGGAGATGGGGAATCGTGTGGAATTCTTGTGGTTATTCCAGTGACAACAGAGGCACTAAGAACAGCAAGATCCAACCATGTTCGTCCAGTGCTCGCTGAGCTGCATTGGCTTCTGGTTGCCGAACAAATACGTGATGAGGTCGCACTCATGCCACACAAAGTGCTTGCCACGGAATGAACCACAATACCTTGCTGATCTCGTCAAGGAGCATATACCATCACGTGAACTCCGGTCATCATCGCTGCGGCTTTTGGCTTGCCATCGAACAAAAACGGTCACCGCATCGCGCGCTTTCAGATGCGCTTATACTGCCGTCTGGAACACTTTTCCTTCCAATATTAGGAAGTCCCTGGAACTATACAGTTTTAAATCTAGATTGGAAACTAATTTCTTTAGAACTGCTTCCTGTGCTTAGTTTGTTGTCCTTTCCCCCACACCTCCGATTAGCATGGTTGGCTATATACGGTACGAAATAATTTCAACGTACATCGATGCATTCGCAAATTTTCAGACGGTGCTGCTATTCTGGAGATGGGGAATCGCGCGGTAATTCCAGTGACAACACGTGCACTTAGACCAGCGCTGCCGCCGTGATTCCTGCAATCCCAGTTGAGCATCGACTTTGAGGCTGGCAACAACATCCCCGCCCTTCCAATTGTCACCGTCCGATCTCCTGAACCTTTTATATCCTTCCTTCCTTTCCTCCTGTTTCCTTCCTCTTCCTCTCATCCACATCTCATTATTTTTCCACGTGATGACGGGTCTCTCCAGGAGGTGTCAGTCGCTGGAGCGGGCTGGCAGCGTCAGTGTATGTCGCTTGAGGACCAGCGCTCCCAAGTCCCAAAGGTAACGGTATAATGCTGCCAACTCCTCCCCCGCCCGCCACTGCGCTCACTGCTACTGCCGCTGACGTTGCCTTGAACCCCTCCTTCAACCACCGACCACATCGATCCATCTTGTCTGCCCCTTCTTTCCTTCGGCTGCCTTCACACTTGTTTTGCTTTGCTGTCAAGTTGGTAAAATAATGTTAACTGCGTACGTGCCCCCTTTTTGAATGGACGTTGCAGGTAGTTCCAATCAATTTTGTTTTCTACTCAAATGTCGTAGTAAGTGACGCTACAAACATGACATCACATCCACTATTTTCCCACCAAAAGTGGCGCCACGTCGCATTGCGTGACATGTGAATTATCCGAAAAAAATCTAAACATTTTCTTCAACGTATTATTAGCAATGTGAAACTCATTCCTCGTGTATACAAGCAGTATGTATCACACGTACGCATCTACTGTAAAGCACGAATTAGGTCGGCATACATTGGTGTGGCCTGATGAGTGTTAATGTAGATGATAGTTGTTTGATGGAGGACGCTTTTTGGAACCACCTGCCTCATTGCAGGGATTCATGATTGTGTTTTGCCAGAGTACAGCGTGTTTTGTGCTGCAAGTGGCATTGCATTGATATACGTTTCCATGTGGAGCAGCAATCCAAAGTATATTTAAGGAAATAAAATTAATCCCATCTCACCACCACCACCCTCACTCTTCTGTAATACTCTGGGTGTTGTGTTGATATGCTGTGAGCCAGTTGTAACAGAAAAACAATCTATAAAAATAACTAAAAAACGAAGTGTTCCTGCAGGTATAAACAATATCATTTGCACAGTTCTGTAAATTCTAAGCATGATGCCAATTATTTGCCTCACAAAGTCATGTTTATGGCTCAACATTCTCTCTAAAGCCTGCTTTCATTAATTAATGTGAACATTCCCCAGCAAGATATAGCCATTCTGGCCAATGTGCAAAAATGGAAATGCAGCATAAATGCCTGTACACAACATGTAACATGTGTACGTGTATACATTTGTTTGCAAGGAATATAATACAATTTCCAGTTTAAAAGAAAAGTGCAAACTTGCTTCTTTTAAACATTTTTTTTAGAATAGGTTTTCCCCTTTTTCTGGCAACAAAACTGGTGTTAAGATGTAAAAACACCAAACTGAAACCTTTTACAAGGAATCATGTCTGTATTAACCACAATACTTGTGGTCAGAATGCAAAAAAAACATACTCTGATAAGATATGTATTGTCTTTTAAACTGATTGGTCCACACCAGCGACAGCTTTCTTTGGAGCCTAGTCTCAAAAGGTGTGAGACCAGAGGCCCCCTTTAGGCGCCTATCAGTTTGGTGTTTTAGCAACTTAACATCTGTTTTGTTGCCAAAAAAAGGGGAAAACCTATTCTCATATTTTGGTACTGGCAAAGGAGGTCCCAGGATTTTTTGTTTTATTAACTGGTTACCTGGTGGAAAAAGGGATAAGAAAGGCCATTCAAAGCCGTTGTGTAATTGTAAATCACCTTCAGTCAGGCCTCTAGTATACAAACTAAAACTGAAGATCTGTTTCCATTTAAGGCCGCAAGAAGGCAGTGGGAGAGTTTGATTCCGGTCCACGGTTCACGTCAGCGATGAGTGACATCTTCTGAACCAGGCCTGATCCACTCCCCCCCCCCCCTTTCTCCAACATCACCAACCCACATTGTCTGGGTATGGTCAAACAACCCGTATGACTGGGGGAGGACTTCATTAAAAAAAGAGTGCACCCAAGTAACCTTGTTTTTCAACATACTCGGGTGTACCTTTAAAAGACCCACCATGCATGTGCAGTCGAATGTCATTTTGCCGTTCCAATCTTCAAGTGCCTATAATGGTGAGCGAGTTCTCAATACGCTGACAGAAGCCTTCCCCACCTGAGTGGGATTTGCAAAGTATCG
Organism: Lampetra planeri; assembly: GCF_965212315.1. Lineage (NCBI taxonomy): Eukaryota > Metazoa > Chordata > Hyperoartia > Petromyzontiformes > Petromyzontidae > Lampetra > Lampetra planeri. Next base: position 5,163,161 of record NC_136128.1, on the reverse strand, counting down.
AGGGGTTGTTCCTCCCTACCCCACCCCATGGTGCTCTGCAGCCTCAGCAGCGTTCGCATGTTATTTGACCAGCGAGATGCGCCTGTGTTTTCTGCTTTCGCTGAAGAAGTTGAAAGTGCTGCCCCCCCCCCCTCGCCCGTGTCGCCCCCCCATCCCCTTCCCTGTCTCCGGTTGACAGCGTGTGAGTGTAACGGCCGCGCTGGCGCGTCGTGTCTGTGTGTGTGCCCAAACTCTCTCAGCAGACACTTCTTGTCGATAGACAGGCAGCGGCCAGATAGCCCTAGGATTCTCATTCAGCATGCCTCGCCCGACGATGACAGGTACCCCGGAATGAGACCCTCCGCCCCGAACCCCCCCTTCTCCCACCCCCTCGTCGGCTGGGCACGGACATCCAGTGGAGACGGATGGGTGGCTCACGGGAACCTATTGTGTCTGATTTCGAAGAGCAAGCCGGTAGTCTCTTGAGCAGTAGCCACGATGGATGTGCACTGACCTTCACTAAATGTCAATCTAGATTTGAAGTTTTCGTGATTGCAGGGATCGATACTCTTTGGTTCTTTCGGTAAAGTCACGTAGGCATTAAGCAAAATAAATTAAATCACGACGTTTCGGGCGCAACACAAGCGTCCGTCGTCAGGTGGGACAACCACAGCAAGAAACAATTGCTGAGGTGGGCAAAAGGGGCTGCTGCAACAAGAGAACGAGAAGAGGGTGGGGAGAGGAGCCAGGGAGCAGAGACAGGGAGGGTGGGGGTGTGGGGTAAGGGGAGTGGAGGCTACAAGTAAGACGCAAGTTATCCAGCTGCGCAGGATGATGCCGTGGTGGAATGGTTATCACACTGGACTTGCAGTCAAGTGGTCGCCTGGTTAATTTGATGTCCCGGCGCGGCAGTTGACACGAACGGCAAGTATTTTTTTTGTACAACCAGTAGTATAAATGGGTAACAGCACACGTAGTTAATTTGCAGGTCTTGTGGAGCTAGCTAATATGTGGGCACTTGCAGCTGTTTTAAGATGCGTGGCCACAGCACGGAAGAGCTTGCCAAATACCATCTAGAGGGAGTCTATAACTCCTGCTATTGAAACTATTCAAACAAATTTGTATTTTAACAGGTAAAGCCCGCTGAGCTATATAGTTATTTTTCAAAAGCGACCTGGACCACAAGCGATCGCTCAACGAAGTGGCTTATTGCGTGGAAATGTATAGCAGCAGCCAAATCCTTAAACGCACATTAATTATAATAAATGTAGAGGGGAAAAACCGGAGGATGCGGAGAAAAATCCACACAACCACGGGGAGAGAACATGCAAACTCCAAATATCCAGCAGGCGTCAGGGTCGGGATCGAACCCACGCTCTCCTGTATACAAGGCGAGGTAGTTAACATCTCAACACCGTGGCGACCCTGCTGGTGGAGGCCGCTCTACCAGTGGCATGAGTAAGACATTGGTTGGGCTGCACCTTCACTTTCTTACCTTTACACAACTCCGACGGCAGAATATATCATTTGATGTGTGGGGAAACCGGTGTATTGCTTTTTGTTTTTGACTTCGGTGGTTTTTTGGGACTGCGTACCAGCCTGGAAGACACGTGGCAGTGTACTAGCAAATGCCTCTCGGAGATTAACGCCATCAAAGATGAACGGCACAGTTGAAAACTCTCAATTGTGATCAACTTTTATCAACGAGCGTAATATCAAGCACGTCAAGAAACTGTTTTGGGGATTTTTATTCAGGCATGATGCGTGTGCGTGCGTGCGTGCTTGAGTCTTGTTTATTGTTACGGGTGATGGATTGTGGTTTATAAGAACGCTAATTACAAGCAACGCATACATTTGGTAGAAACAATACACCTCGGATACTCAGCACGACTGCAGTGCATTGTACGTTTAATTTCTATATGATATATCATTTACAATTGCTGTAATTTACAATCGTTAGAGTTGTCATTTCTTGTGGGGGTTTTCACCCAGGTCTCCCTTGAATAACAACAATTTCCATCTCAGGCCATGGATGTGTATGAATATAAATGACATTTTCTAATTCAATAATGAATTCGTGCCTACTCAGGAATGTATGGACTATTCAACAGAGACGTGGGTTTACCGAGAGGCAGTAGATGCATATGTAGCTGGGGACACAGTGGGCTGTGATTGATGACAGTATTTCCTCGTTATTCACGAACTTGCTATCCGCGATTTTGGATATCCGCGCATCGCACTACTGCATCAAGGAGATAGAAAGAAAGAAAGTGACGAGATAAAGTGAGGAGAGAGAATGTGATGCGATAAAGTGACGGGATAAATTGATGAGACAGAATGTGAATAGAGAAAGCGATGAGATAAAGTGATGAGAGATACATTGATCAGAGATAAGTGATGAGATAGATCAATAAGATCAAGCAATGGGACAGTGATGAGATAAATAGATGAGCCATTCAATTGCGTTTTACGTTTTTTTCAGATGATTCGTGAAAATATAATTACCGACGAAATTTGCTTATTCTCGAGCATCTCCGGATAAGTACAGTATTCACCCTGAGACAGTCAGTGTTATTTTCTCACAAAACACTGTGGAAGCATTGATAGCAGGCTTGTTGAGTCTCGTGGATAAAATGAATTGGTGTCAATTAGTCAAGCAATGCGGATTTTGAGTATTTTGACATTTTTTACATTGCATTACCAACAAGTGGTAAAAATGGGCACTAATGCAAAGGATCCACTGTGAATATACGTGTGTAGGAGTACATTGTGCATGTAAACATTTGATGAGTGTGAATGCCTGAATATCTACTTTGGTAAATAATAAAAATATATAGTTAAGTCGTTAAAATAGTTAATTTACATTAAAGCTACCACGTTTCAGCATGGCTCAACTGAGACATATGGCGAGCTGGCAGCCCCTCCCTCTGACAGTTAGCTCCACCCACTTTCACACTGGCCCCGCCTTCTTCGCTAATCCCGCCCACTACTTAGGCAGCACCCCCCTCTGTATGTATCACAGAGTCAAACGTGGCACCGCACATTTCACAAATGAGAACAAACTCTACGTTTTATTGAATGCTTCACAAAATTTAGCACGGCCTTTCTGAAACTGGGACAATCCTGGTCCAAGCCGGGACATTTGGTTAGCTTTTCCTTATATGCGTGCATGTGGATTCATCACGGAAACGATTTGAATATTTCTGCGGTACTATAATCATTAATAAGTATTATTTTTCAGTGCCAATATGAATTCCGTGATTAAAGAGCCTGTACAATATTCGTGGGGCTTTTTTTGAACCTATCTACGTGACTTTACCGACAGACCCAAGAATATGAATGTCTGCAGTGACGAAAGCTTTAAGTCAAGCATGTACTATTAGAATGGCAACGTTAAAGTTGAATATTTAAAGTTAATTACGTGCTGCATTCGCAAAGATGTATGCTTAAAGGGACTAAGGGATAACAAACATTCTTACAGTTTTTCATTAAATCTCTAGGATATGGACGATGAGATTATGGCTTCAAGCAATAATATTTTTTTGCAGATATACACAAATCTGAACCGAATAGCTGTTACATATACTTCATGGCTAATTCTAAACCAGCTCACTTGCACAAACGTGTCACACTTGTCAAAAACGCAATGTATACAGCTACGGATGGAATAACATTTTACATTAAATATAGGATAACAATTACAACGTATTGTATAATTGTCAATGTATTGTCATCCCAAAAGCAATCATGCTTGCCATAAGGCTGAATAAAGTGTGTGTTTGTGATAATGTGTGTGCATGTGTACACATGTACACTGCTGCATGAACATGTATGTGTCTAGTTATGTAATTAGTTGGGGAGCGGTAGTGTAGTGGTTAGCGCACTTTACTATAAAACCAGCAACCCAAGTTCGATTTCAGTAACGATTATCTGAACCGGTAGTGGGCCTCCCGTAGGTCGACTCAGCATCAAATGAGCACCTAGTGCAGTGCATAAACATCACAACTGGGGAGGCAAAGGCGGCCGGGCGTGGTGCTGGCCACCCACCCCCACGTGTACCGTGCCGTCCTTCATAGGTGCTCACTAACAGCACTTGCCCCAAACAGTCTGTTACAGGCTATACGGGGGGATCTTCGTCTCGGTGTACTGAATAGGAATGTGAGATATGTTATGGCTGTAACAAAACACGCAACATTGTAAAAAGTCAACGGTGCAATGTATGTGCTTGTGTAAAAAAACAACAACAATAACAACAACGAGAGTGCATTAACATGTCTTAGCTCCTTGCACCATTTCCATTTGTCCGGGTTAATCCTCTCCTCCTCCCCTCGTTGTCTCTCCTTTCCTTTGCACCTCGGCGTGGCCTTTTCCCCGCCCGCTTTCCCCCCTCTTCTTCCTTCTCCCCGCCACCCCGGGGGGTGCTTGGCTCAGCCGCCACGGAAAGCCCCTCGAGCGATCCCATAGTCTCAAGTCGCGGAAAAGCAGCGTGTACGAGACGGACAGGTACAGCTGTTTTACGTCACTCCTCTCTGCCCCCCTTGCCCCCCCCCAGTGCGTGCCTTCATCAGGAGCAGACACGGGTGATGTTAGTCCATGGGTTGGAGCAGAGATCACTGCCACTAGAGGTGGCAACTAATTGGTGATACCAGCTTCCGTAAGCGGATAAACAAAGTGGATTACGTGACAGCATGCCTGTTACAGCAGATTATTATCCCCGCATCTCCGATTTGATGTATGTATGTTGAACTTATTTTGCACCATACTTACCCAACCATACTAATCGGAGGTGCGGGGAGAGAACAACAAACGAAAGACGAAAAGCACTTAAAAAGAAATGAGTTTTCAATCTAGATTAGCACCTTTGCATATGTACGGTGTGGAAGAATTTCAACATTCATGCATAGCGTAATTCACTGATATTAGTGGTTCAAAGATGTTAACAACATTATTTTACCATCTCATTTCTGATACCAACAAGTCAAATATTTGGTCTTGGCCCATGGACTAGTCGATGTGATGTTGAGCCCTGCTTGTGTTTTCCATTCGCAGCACGAGGTTAGTGAAATATTGTGAGCATCGCTGTAAAGTAAACACCGGATTCATTTCAGCAACCGTTTTGAATTGTTATTTACTTTCTATCCTAGAGTGCCAACAAAACATGTATGCAGTGGTTTGAATGTGTAGGTTTGAACTGTCATCCATTGTCGAATGCGTATTCCGGTGGTGATTTTTACCTTTGCAGACTATCAGCGTATTAATATAAATTACACAACTCTTAAGTGTGGGCCAGTCTCCCCATTTGCCAGCCAATTTGTGTCTTACTCCGTTTGGTATTTATTTTATGGACCCTGAGAGGCTGATGGGCTGAGCGACACCCCACCCAATCCAGGCATCGTATTCGCAAGTGTCAGATTGTGAGTGCTTCACACAGCGCCACGTAGGGCACAACATTCCTGATAATCCTTACTCCGCTCATGATATCAACACGAGTTACCCAGCACACAGTAGTACAATGAATGATATTTAACCCTATTCAGCCCATTGAAATGTAATCTGCAAATACTGTACAGAGCAAAGGTGGAAGTCTGCAATTGCCGGCTCACACCACTGCTGGCAAATGGGCCTGCACTAGAGGGAGCCCCAGAGAGAGCCCCCCTTTAGATGAAATGTGGCCTACCCTTCCACGCTGGACAAACGTCTCGGAAGAGGTGGGCTTGCCCACACTTTACCCCACCCAACGCGACCTGCGAAGGAGATTAACTGCGGTGCACCCGTTCACACTGCTGCACTGTGGGCTGAGGCAGGGGGTGTGGGGTTAAGAAACCTGCAGCACTTTCAACTGCCGTGCCCGCAGAGAGAATCGAATCTGCGACCTGTGGATCGATTGTCCTGTGCCCTAAGCATTACACTACGGAAGTATCCTCCCCCCTCCCCCCCCACAGGACTGTGTTGTGTAAATATCCCCTGGAACTACCTTCAGCGAGACATTGGCCCATTTATTCTTTGGTTCTTTTCGGTTAAGTCACGTGACTTAACCGAAAAGAACCAAAGAATAATTCCTGCAGTCACGAAAGCTCCTAAATTAAGATTGGCCCATTTGTTTATATTTGCGTTGAACTCCTTTCGCACCGTACGTAGGCAATCCGTGCTAATTGGAGGTACGGGGAAAGGACAACAAATTGAACACAAAAGGCATTTCTAAACAAATTCGTTTTCAATCTAGATTGAAGAGTGCATAGCTCCAGTGGCTTATTAATATCGGGAGGAAGAGCGTTCCAGACGGCTGCAGAAGCGCATCTGAAAGTGCGCGATGCAGTGACCGTCTTTGTTTACATGTAGTGGCCTACTACACTTCTGTTTGGGTGGACAAGTGATCAAAGAGGCACCACAGTGGCGAGGTATCTGATGTGCGGAGACCGTGGGTTCAATCTCGACCCTGACGCCTGTTCTCCCTATGGTTGCGTGGATTTTTCTCCGGGTCCTCCGGTTTTTTGCCTTCCACATTCAGAAACTTGCATTCGAGTATTTGTCTGCTGCGATACATTTCCACGTGATGAGCCACTTAGTTGAGCTATCATTTGTGGCCAGGTCACTTCTGAAAACAGCTAAGTGTAGCTCAGTGGACCTTACCTGGTAAAACATAAAACTGTTAAAAAAACGAAGTGGGGAGACGGTGCTGTATGCTCTACCCATGCCATTTGTGGCTCACTGAGGTGCTTTTATGCTAAGCACAAACAATTCTTTCTTGAACTCAAATGCAGACTTTTAACCTCGCTGACAAATGTAAACCAGACCGCTGTGCTTACCAAAGACAAAAATAAACCCACGGGGCATCTTTCAACGGTGTTTTGCGAAGTGAGGCGGGACCTTGTGCCGTTTGTCTCGTGCTTTGAAGTTGTGTTAACATTGTTTATACGATGTTGTTTATTTTAAACAAAACGCAGAGTGCATAGCTGCTTTAATCCCAAATAAAACTTGTTTTTGCTATTTTATTTAAATATTTTTGAAGAAATTCCTTCTAGAGCATCTCTTAACACCTTTTATTCCACACATGGCCCTACATTGGTACAGGAAGCCATCCCTTGCAAATTCCTTTTTGCCTACACAAGCCCTCTGTGTTTATAACACTGACGGAGCCTTCAATTCACACCTCCTCTTCCTTGGACATTGTTAAACTGGGCCGAATCGACGGAGTGCCATTGGAAAGGTATCTTTCCATTACAAGCATCCATGTAAGTTGACAAATACAAAACATACTTCCCGAGTAACACATTCGATTAAATAATGTACGCGCTGCGATGAAATGTGTGCATGCTGAAACTTCTGTTGTCTATTCTGCATATCTGCGAAAGCTTTTGTGAAGACACGCAATTGTACTCTACGGGGATATCCGTTATCGTTGTTGGAGAGCGGTTGTGTATCGGTTGGCATGCACAGCAGTGCTGAACACTCAGGTTCAGTTCCAGCATAGCACGCCTTTGGCATTTGATGTCTGAATCTTTTTTGGGAAACTCCCTGGTTGAGTCAGCCTAAAATGAGTACATGCTATGGGTGCCAAACTAACGGTGGCGAGATGCTAACTATCTCGCCTGGTATACATGAGGTCGTGCCTTCGATGCTGACACTGACGTCTATATAATTGGAGTCTGCATGTTCTCCTTGTGATGGCTTGGATTTTCCTCCCGGTCCTCCGGTTTTTCCCTCCACATTTAGAAACGTGCGTTGAGAGCATTTGGCTGCTTTCCGTTTCCACGTGATAAGCCACTTCGTTCAGCTGTCTTTTATGGCCAAGTCGCTTCTGAAAAAGGAGCTACATAGCTCAGTGGGCCTTAACTGATAAAGTTTAAAAAAGTTACCTTTAGTTTCGTTTGATCGTTTTGTTTGCTGTACGGGTCTTAATATGTGTTCACGAACAGCACTTCTCCCCACACAGTCATTGTAAGCTAAACAAAGTGTTTTTGTCTTGGAGTATAAATGTATAATTTCATACGCTTGAGTTTATATAAATCAATCATCATTTGCCCTCAATTAAATAGGATGACTATTCATTTGTATGTGTTTAGAAGATCCTGTGATGTTGCAACTATTTATGCCATTCGTATCATGATTTACATTGCGAGTGTTATTAGTATGTATTATAATTAGTCTGGCTAAAATCTTGCCAAGGAATAAGGATTGTGGGCTGGGTTATGTATTCGTTATTTCAGGGATTATTTTGTCAAACAAAGAAGAGCACATTGCTTATGAAACATATTATCCTTTAAGAAAAATATAAGCAGCCAAGGAGATGTGGAGCGACCAGCATTTCATCTTGTCAGTCACAGAAATATGTATGGGAGGACTGACAAATAGTGGCAGAATGAGAACAATATTATGAATATCTTAATAGCGAACGAAACACTCAACACGTTTGTCAATCGCACCTTAAAATAAAATAAAAATATGAGGCGATCTTTCAGCCAATGGGAATGATCCTTTTGAGCACACGACGTGTACATGACGTTATGGGCTCATCCATTTAATATAATTCAAAAATATACAGTAATACCCCGGTTTATGTCGGGGATGCATTCCTGAAAGGTGCGACAACGAATATCTAAACGACGTCAATCAGAGCGATTTACAGGGGTAGGAGGTGGAGGCCAAGGCTGGGAGGCGACGGATAACGAGACAGGACAGACGATGCTGTGTCAGCGACGTGAGTGTGCGGTCGAGGCGATTCAAATCGGGTAGCGGTGTTAATAAAGTGACGACGTCTTTGCGAAACGACATACAAGGGGGAGACGTATCTCCTTTTGAGGCCACTGTTATTGGCGAATGTGTTAATTTTTTGGGATTATGTCTCCCAATGCAGCAGTATCACCAAATAGTTTGTCAAACGACAGCGAGAAGGAAAGGGCAAAATAATGAAGCCACCGTCACTAACACGAAGGCAACGATGAGGATATCTCAAAATGCAGTGGTGTAGTTTGTGTAGCTCCGTCAGCAATAATGAACGTACAAACAGTAACGGAGCTAGTTGCACATTTCAAATGACACAATTTTTAGATTTAAATAAAACTATACTAAATAGGAAAATTAAAGATGTTCATGTCCTATTAGGCATTACGCTTAAGAGCTTCATAGCAACTACTTTGTCTCATGGCAATGCATCACAAGCCAAACTGGGGCACTGGCATAAATTCCACATTGTTATAGACAGAGACAGAGGCCAGTTTAACCACGGATAAACCACTGTTGATTTCCCATAAAGCGATGCTCATATTTAACCAAAGGAGAGCTGAGTCAACTGGGAATTGGACGAATACGTTTATGAGGTCGCACTCATTAGACACAAAGTTATTTCCAACAATACCTTGTTGATCTTGGCAAGGAGCATACACCATCACTCGAACTCCGGTCATCCTCGCAGAGGCTTTTGGCTAGCCATCAAGCAAAGACGATCACTGCATCACACACTTTCAGATGCGCTCCTGGGGCCGTCTGGAACGCTCTTAAAATTTTAAAATTAAATGACGCAGCTGTAAGGGGATTTTTTATGGGGGAGGGTCGGGAGGGGGGGGGGGCATTTAGATATTTTAGTCAGGGTAGTTTTTCTAATGTAAATGGTTTAAATTAAATATAAAAAAATTAACGTCCGAAACAAAAGGTACAAACATTGTCATTATTTCCGGATCAACCTGCGTTTGCATCACAGCCCCGTGTGGACCAGCTGGAGGAACGCCGCGGACCACCGGTAGAACCGGGGACCACACTCTGAGGACCACCGCTTTAGTGGAAGCCCTCCTGCTAGCAGTGGCAGTGTTTTTTGTTTGATCGAGTCAGCGATCAACACGACGGTCGTTTCGTTTTCTAACCCCGTGCTCAGTCACCGCTGCTCTGCCCAACGTTTTGGCGGTGCCTTGACTTGCGGCGTGCTGGCTGCTTCCGACAGGTATTACCAGGGCGGCTCACGCACCGGGGAGGCCCGTAGTTTGTCGGAGCTGAGGCTGGCTCGCTCACGCTCCACCGAACGCCCTGACCTTCACCTGGGCCGCTCCCTCACCCCGGGCCCTGGTGGGGGGTCAGCCCCTCCCTCCCCTGCACTCCCAAGGTACTCACACGGTGGAGAACCCCAGCAAGGGGGAGACCCCCCCCCCCACTCACCCCTCCCCACCCACTCACCCCTCCCCACCCACTCACCCCTCCCCACCCCACCCCTCTAACCTGAACAAACTCGTGCTGCCACGAGTACTGTGCTTATCTTAGACCAGTGGTTTCTTAACCTGGGGTGCATCACGCACCCCCTGGGGGTGCGAGATGCTCTTTCTGGGGGTGCGAGACATGGCGACATTTTTTCGAAGGTAAATCATGAAAACACAAATTAAGCACGGGCACGTAAGTACAACTACTTTGTTTCATGAAACCTATGTATTTATTAACATTATACATTTTTTTACGATTAAGAAACAAAGGAGTGCAAGGCTGCAGAAAAGGTTAAGAACCACTGACTTAGATCATTAGCCTGAGACAAAGGCTCACCAAATTGTAAACCCATCCCCTAGTGGTGGTAGTAATAGTCTTGCCACTGACTACTCGCCCCTGAAGATATGCACCCTTAAATCTATCATCACTTTAGAACTGATTTCTTGTGTTTAGTTTGTTGTCCTTCCCCCGAGTACCTCCAATTAGAATGGTTGGCTACACACGGTGCGGGAGAAGTTGATCATACTTAAATAAGAGGTGAATGTCCATTGCCATCGCTTGAACGACGCGACGCTCGATCTTGTCCGTGAGTTTAACGTCGTTGGGCTGATTGAGATTGAGGTCAATGGGGTCGTACCCATCTCTGTTGGCAGCCCTGAGCCAGTGGTGGAAATTCCATATTAGTCTCTCCATAGTGATGTGGACTATTTAAAAAAGAGGTTTATTTATATTTGCAAGAAGGGCCCAGTAAGCTGTTCGGCTATATTTAATAGGCATCCTGCGATGGTACAGATGTTATATAGTATGAATCTTAGTTGCGATCTTGGTTACAATAGTGCAATCACAGTTGCCTAATACCTGGTGAGCTAAAACAATAATTGGAGCATTAAACGCTCGTTCACGTCACAGTTTAATTCGTTTAGCTACGCCGGGTAGTCGAGGGTTATAAAAAAAACGAATATTTCGCCATATTTTTACATTGCCTAATGCAGAAATCTATTAATAATAATAATATGTCTTAAGTTAAAGTGACACTGAATTAATTTATCCCAGAGGCACAATACACTTAGTTGAATCCTGACCAGGATTTAAATAAACTTTCTTTGACTAAATTTCGATTTAAAGCTTTCGTGACTGCAGGGATTCATCTTCTTGGTTCTTTCGGTAAAGTCACGTAGAAGGGAAGTAATAAAATAATAAAAATAAAACATGATAAAATAATTCTCACGACGTTTCGGCCACAACACAAGCAGCCGTCCTCAGGTGAAACCAGGTCTGTCGAGACGACAGCGTCTGAATGAAACAGCACACGTACTTGGAGCATATATATAAGCTGGGTTGGATGGGGGGGGGGGGAAGGGAGCCTTGACAAAATAATTTAGCATATTTATGGGAAATGCAGGTATGTGATTAGTACTACTTATGTCCGTGCATTATGCAGGATTAGCAGCATCACAGGGAGGGGATAGGGGTAGCATTATTAACACTTCTTCCCTTTATTAATGCTACCCCTATCCCCTCCTTGTGATGCTGCTAATCCTGCATAATGCAAGGGCATAAGTAGCACTAATCACATACCTGCATTTCCCATATCCCCTCCCTTGGATGCTGCTAATCCTGCATAATGCACGGACATAAGTAGTACTAATCACATACCTGCATTTCCCATAAATATGCTAAATTCCTCTTAATATGCAAATTATTTTGTCAAGGCTCCCTTCCCCCCCCCCCCCTTCCAACCCAGCTTATATATATGCTCCAAGTACGTGTGCTGTTTCATTCAGACGCTGTCGCCTCGACAGACCTGGTTTCACCTGAGGACGACTGCTTGCGTTGTGGCCGAAACGTTGTGAGAATTATTTTATTATGTTTAATTTATATTATTTTATTACTTCCCTTCTACGTGACTTTACCGAAAGAACCAAGAAGACTTTCTTTGACTGTGAGTCAAATCTTCTGTTGGGTTGTTTGAGATCGGTCCATTGGTTTATTTTCTCATTGGCTAAGTGCGATCCTTGGTTGATTTTTTTTGCTCGTTTTTTTTTCTTCTTCCAAATATATCCTTCACCCCACCCAAGTTATTGGAGACTGCAGTCAGTCCCGTGAACGTTGTATTCACAGTGTGGATATGATTCGTTGTGAAAAATAGAACTGCAATAAAGTACTTTGAAATGGTTACAAAGGGCAACATCATTGCAATTCGTAGTGAAAGCAATTGCCTTATACCATTAATATTTACACGATTCCAGAATTGTTATGTTAGATTCCACGGACGTGGCTGTAAAATGTCCCCTTTTGATGACTCAACAAATAATTATTTTTTTAACTAGATTTACGTATTAGGATTTCTAAAGAGTGTTTTTGCAATTGTTTACATCCTGCGTTTTATCATTAGGTGTTGAGACGTAGATTTGGCGGTTCACCCATGGTCTCATCGGGGTGACGTGTTGTAGATGAATTGGGAAGAAACCTCTTACGTAATTGTTGAAAGAAAAAATGGAGATGGAATTTTAAACACAGCGTGGACGAGGTGGCTGGGCTTCTTAGGGGGCTAATGCGTTGTGTCAGGCTACTGAGCCAGCACCTTAGAGGTCTTCGCGAGCAAGCCCCGAGGGCCAATGCATTAAACTAAAATGCCATTTGTTCAGCCTCCAGAGGCCTCGTTTTGTACGCAGCGAATTGGATGGCATCAGCCAAGTCACCGATGGCTGCAAACGGAGAAACGTAGTAGAGCGTTATTAACACTTTATACGTTCAAATATTGTTACTTTTATATACGTTACGGGGTATTTGCCGTTGAGTTATATGTCAAAGAATGAAAAGTTAGGTCAAAGGAGGATAGGCTCGAAAAGCAGGTGGGTTCTGTTTTATTGTGTTATTTGTCAATCCACTGTGATATGGCAGTTAGAACCGTAAAACAAAAAACAAACTGCCGATGTTTCTCTCAAATTTCATCTCTTGCTCCAGCACAGCGTCGCCATTTTGGGTTTAAAAGTCCGCTCCATGCGCTGGATTCAAATAGAACCCCACAATTGTATAGCTGGGCTTATGGGCCCCAGAAATTGTGAATGCAAGTGAAGTTACTCCGCAGTAATAACCAGGGTGGCTCGCTGAATTCAAACCAATGATGCTGGGCTTTGCCACTGTCTGGGATGCCACTCTAGGGCTCTACGGTGTGTGCCTGAAAGTCACGTGGAAATTACTTTAAGTTCCTTTTTACATTAACGTTGGATAACACATTTAACTTGGTATGCGATGTGTTTGTCAGATCTGGCTATAATTCTCATTAGTGTGGTTTGCCAGGAGGTAAAATCGTTGAGCTGGTAATACTGGCATTCTGACTATGAATGCAGGCAAGCCACCTTTGATTAAACCAGCTTCTCAGATGAGTCACCAATGACTACATGATAAAAAGCCATCGTATGAAATCTGGTCATTAAAATAATTGGCGTCCAATCTCTTTATAGCAGAGTGGGTGGGGGAGTGCTGCCCCTTCGTGCAAGATATGAGGTCACTTGAAGAGATATCATAAGTAGTTCCATGATAATTCCTTCCTTGGGAAATTACTTAACATGGAGTGTTCCACTGCTCCGTGAGAGTTACAAATGGACTCTTGGAAGTTACCACATGATGCCAATAAATTGGCAGACAATCCACCTCCTTCCCATATCTGTCTCTCCACATGAAAAGTCGTGTTTTTTTATCCATCCCATCTGGGAGTGCCATTTTTCAGCAGGATTGGTTTAATAAAAAAAAACCTCTGGACTAATTTTGACATTCAACATTTTGCTCAGCAGGATAGTCGAGCTCACTTAGACCAATGCTGGGGAACTGACAGGCGTTTATAGGCATGGACCCGCTCTGTTATACGTGGGTCCTCATTGTAGATAACAAAAGGAACGGTGGCCAAGCACAGGAAGTCATTTGGCTGAGGCAGGCCAATCAGATGCAGCCAGTGACAATACTTGGCTGGTTGCCCCTTGATGTAAGCCAAATAACACGTACCCTGGATCCACTTGGGTTCGTCTCCACAAAACTACAGCCACCCAATTTGTTTCATATATTTATATCACGTGTTTCCCTTCAAGGACATTAACGATTCATTGCTAACATTCTTGCAAAAGATCGAACAGCATAATTAACCTGGCTTAATTTTCTGTGAAAACTGAGATCACCAGAAAGCACGGCAACATGTCTACATTCATTTAGAATTTGCAAAGGACCAAAATCAGCTATTTCAGTAGCTGCCCGAATGTCCGTTCTCTCATGATCTATTCTCTATGCCTTTGTGATTGGATGAGAATGACAGCTTAAAACTTGTCGGGAGTGTCTATGATATTACCGTCCACTGGACTTCCTTCAGTAATGAGGGCTTATGCCAATGTGCATTGTGAATGAGAACCAAATGCCATGTTCTTGAGTTAATGCCAGTTGACAGTAATAGTCCTCGTGTCGTGTGTGCGTGTGTGTCAGTCTGTACATTTACACAAATTTACGTAATCACTCCACTGTCCCATCAGTGAGCTCCTCTGGCAGGCGAGGCTGTGTAGGCTGGGTTATGTAGCCCGAATGCCCAGCCACTCGATGCCCAAGCAGCTTCAGTTTGGCTGGATAGAGAGAGCTAAATGGGCACAGCACAGGCTAGAAAAGAGATGGACTGATGTGGTACAGAAGGATGCAAGGCCGTAGCCATGGAGTCAACATTGGGGGGACCAAATCTTCCAGGGGGTCTGGGGTCCCCCCCCCAGAAAAAAAAATCTCAATTTGAAAACGAATTTCCTGCCATTTCCTGCCTAAAATATAAAAAAAATCACTAACACATAGGATTTACTTTTTATTTATTTTGTAACAATAATGTCTAATAGTATATTGTATTACATTGCTCTGTTTTTCTTTTTTACCTTTTGTTTTTTCATTGTATGTAATGGCAGAGATTAGGGATTTATAAAGTACAACCATAAGCACAATCATATAAACAGAAATCTATTTTATTGCAATATATTGGGGGGGGACATTTTGAGCATATTTGAAAATTGGGGGGGGGGGGGGATGTCCCCCCCCCCCAATATATATATATTATAAATACAGCCTTGGAAGAATGTGTAACGGAGTGGACTTGCCAATGGCAGGTACCAGTGTGGTGTAAAAATCGGCCTCTGTGGAGGAGGCTCATGAACAGTGCCAGTTCGCTAAGACGCAGTACTTGGGCACAGTGGGGACCACAAGCGGTGCATCTGCCTGTCATGTCGGTCAATCAATCCATGGCACCCGGGTCTCTTCTGTAACCTCCTGTCAGTGAACATCACCATGACACAATCGCCATGGTGATGTCACCGCCACTTAGTGGCGATCGGCAGTGGTTATTTTCGTTATTTTATAATCATTCACGAGTGTATTCCTGTTTAAGAGTTCACTCCTTTGAGAAATATGTACGCGCATCTGTCCCCATATACAAGTGTGCATGCAAAGTTGAACAGGTGCTTGAGTGTTTATTATTTATTCTTGCGTCGAGCAGGTCACCCATCCCATCGTGTATTATGCTGGCCTTAATCGGTGCTCGCCGACAGGGGATCTTTGGATTCTTTCTCCTGCAGACGAATGTTTATTTATTTTTGTAATGGGTTCAACTGAGTCGCAGATGTAGACTTGGAGGCAACACATTTATTTAACTTCAATACATGGGGTAATTTCTCCTTAACAGAATAACCACCTATGGTGGTGACCACCAGGCTAACTACACTAGTTACAACGTAACTGCTACTATGCACCGGAACCAACAGCTCGGGTCCGGGTCCACATGTTTGAGACTCGTTGAACGGAGAACGTAGACGAAGGCTTCTTCCAGGATGAACAACGACCCGGGTCCCTTTCGAGACCCTGCTTATATTCTCTGTGGCGTGGCTGGCTGCGCCTTTGGCAACGACCACCTTCCAGAATCCTCGGGAAGGATCTGGGTCCCAACCACGTGACCACCCCTAGCCCCCACTTGGGGCCCTTTTCTAGACTTAACTGGTCACGTGTCCTCCCAGGTCAACCAGAGTGCCATGGCCTCGAGTAACCTCATCCTTTGGCCGGCACTCACACAACCTGTCCTGTAGGGTTGGCACTACACGCCAAGCATGGTGCCATCTAGCGCTATCAATCAGTGCTCATGGGGCCCCTCTAGGGCCGGTACTACACCCACACCTTTGTGGTATCCACAATATTGTTACACTGCACGCCGTGCCTCTCTAGGGCCGGCACTGCACATTGACATCCTGCGATGTCACTACAATTCTATAAATTATCATTCTCTGTCCAATACCCATTGGAACGATGTACAATAGACCGTGTATGGAGCAATGACGCAATAAGAACACTGTGCTATGAACCCAGAGACCTGAGTTTGATTCCTCACTTCAGTGGTGACCGATTTCCAAAACTGACCCTGGAGCACCCTCCACTCCACCAGCTCACACTGACCCGTGTGGTGCAGAATGATCGACCAACTCCACAACCCAACACGGCGTGGGAGATGCCTTCATCTAGCAGCGGGTCGTCAGAGAGCTGCGGTTGCTTTGTACCACTGGGCAAGTCTAGCCACCAGGGATGTGTTACGTCTCCAATTTGAACTGGGCAAATCTGATTTATCGTTCACTGTTGATTGGCGTAAAGATTGTGAAAGGGCGTGATGCAAGTGGTATTGTTACCTCTGCATGTGTGTGTCCATGGTGCATTGTAGCTTCACCCCATGTCACCGTAGTTCCGTTCATCAGATAGCAAGGTTAACAGCACATAGGTGTAAATGTGTCGAAACCCTCCACCACCCGACACAGCCAATCAGTAAGGGATTTGTCACGTAAACAAAACGCCAAATACTTACTACTTCAGCCCACCGGTGTGTTGGAGAGTGGATGTAAATACCAGCGAAACGTCGTACTACTCAGATTGTAAATGTTGTGGATACACTCTCCAACACACCGGTGGGCTGAAGTAGTAACTATTTGGCGTTTTGTTTATGTGACACATCCCTTACTGATTGGCTGTGTTGGGTGTTGGAGGGTTTCGACACATCTATACTTACGCGATCTAACCCAAAAACCTTTATTATGAATAATATTGGTCGTGAAAGCCTACTTGTTAAACTGAGCACGTAGGTGCTTTATCATTCCTCATTAAATGCGTTATTGTACACCAGATTATTAAGTTTGATCATTCGGAATGATTCCTTTAGATTTTCCTAATTGCAGTGAAGTGACTGGCATGCCTACATGTTCGCTATAATGAAGGGAATCTTAACGTTTTGCGTCCGCTCCCACTATTTGATTCCCACTATTTGCTTGGGACTGTAGATCTACACTACTTAATCCACTTTTCATTTAAATCATACCGATTGCCACCCCGTGTAATTATCTTTAATAACAGCCGTCGTAAAATTACCTTTGTCTCCTAGAATTCTCAGCTGGCGACAATTCAAAGCGAAACCGATTTCGACGTGACCCGTACAGTGGCTTGATACTGCGGTGCTTGACTTGCGGTCTGGAGGTTGTCAGTTCAATTCCTGGTTGGGGAGTAACATCAGCCCTTCCTACCTCTGGTGTTGATAAATGTGTCCACCGCTCGGTGGGAAAACAGACAGAAATCATTATCTTTGATCAGGTTGGATCATATTTAGACTACACGTTGCTTTCCAAAGGCGACCTGGGTTGCCTAATAAAACAGATAGAAAAGCAGCTACAGCGGAATAAATGCTCCAGTCGCAAAATACAAACATGTCAAAAAATCAACTAAATAGCTTGCCCTATAAGGTGACTCACTGCCACCATGCAAATGTGGCATTTCCCCCACTGTCTCGTAGCTGGAAAGAGGAGATGATTACCGCTCCATGCTCGTTTGAGATGTTAACTATCTCGCCTGGTGTACAGGAGGTTATGGGTTAAATTCTGACCCTAATGAAGTTTGCATGTTCTCCCCGTGGTCACGTGGATTTTTTTCCGGGTCCTCCGGTTTTTCCCTCCACATTTAGACACCTGCGTTTAGAGTATTTGGCTGCTATACATTTCCACGTGATACGCCACTTTGTTGAGCTATCATTTGTGGTCAGATCGCTTCTGAAAAAGAGCTATAGAGCTCAGTGGGTCGGGCAAAATAAAAATTGTTTCTAGTTTATGGAATGGAAAACCACTTTGATTTTCAACACTGCGCTTACCTTTTGCCTAATGTCACTCCCACTGAGTTGCCGCTAGAACATTGATTCTCCATTGCCCATTCTTTTAAACCTTAATGTCAGCGTAAAAAAATCCATTAAATAATTCTCCCCTCGTGGCCTCGACGCACGTCCGTCGTGCTTATAACATTTCTGGGCGGAGCCGCTGCCAAAGAGTGGGGGGGGGGGGCAGAGAGTGCTGAATGTGAACGAGCATGGCCAGCAGCACCGACCGTTGTTATTATTATCATCATCATTGTTCGCTTGCAAGTGCCTCACGGCTGCTGCATCCGCTCTGTTGTCCTAGACCTCGCCTACACAGCCCGTGCCAAAGTCCTCCGTCTGGAACGCCGGCCACAACGCGGAGAGGACGCCAGCTCCCGGCAGTGCCCCCAAAGGATCGAGGTGACCACAAACCGGATTCTTATCTCCCCCGACATGACGTGCTCCCCGCATAGGTTCTCGTGGCTGTTGCCCCACAACCTCCCGAGTTCGAATACTGCTAATGGCCAACACCGGTGAGGATTACCTGAACTGGTCCTGGGCCTCCCCTAGGTCGACTCAGCCTCAAACAAGTACTTGGTGCGGTGTGTAAACATCACCACATGGAGGATAAAGGCAGCCGGGCGTGGTGTTGGCAACCCACTCGTTCGTGTATTGTGCCGGCCTTCAGAGGTGCTCGCTAACAGCACTTGCCCCAACAGTCTGTTCAGGCTATACGGGGGATCTTTGTCTTTTTGCCCTATGGCTTTGCCGATTTGATTCACTTGCATTGTTCGGCATAATGTCTGAAGTTTCGCCATGGTGTACAATGAGCGTCTCGCTGGGCGGGGGGCGTGGGGGGGGTTACGTTCGTGCAAGGAAGAATAGCGTTCCGACGTTTCGCTCCACTCGTGTGTAACGTATGTTTAACTTCTTTCACACGGTACATGGCCAATTGTGCTAATCAGAGGTGACTTTCTGGGAGCGTCTTCACCTGCTCCAAAGCTTGTGGAGCGAAACGTCGGACACTGTGGCCGAGCGATGAGTGGTGTAACCTGAAAACATGTCGGCGAGCTGTATCTTGACGTACGCAGTTTAACAATCATCAGTCGGCTAAGAATGGTCTCTTCGCGCTGGCAAATGTTCCGTTTTGCGTGAGCTGCTGTGTGTGTGTGTCTGTGCTTCCTGCAGCCACGCTGGAAGTGGAGGAGAGAACCAAGCAGATGAAGCTGAGCCTCAGCAAATACAAGCAGTCAGCCGGGTCAGGGTCCAGCCAAGAACTGGAGAGAGACGTCTACTCCAAGGTGAGGGCAGGATGGACTTATTGTTACAGCCATCAGCTTCATTGTTACAGCCGTCAGCTATCATTGTTACAGTCATCAGCTGTAGTGTTACAGTCATCAGCTGTAGTGTTACAGTCATCAGCTGCAGTGTTACAACCATCAGCTGTAGTGTTACAGCCATCAGCTGTAGTGTTACACCATCAGCTGTAGTGTTACAGTCATCAGCTGTAGTGTTACAGCCATCAGCTGAAGTGTTACAGCCACCAGCTGTAGTGTTACAGTCACCAGCTGTAGTGTTACAGCCATCAGCTTAAGTGTTACAGCCACCAGCTGAAGTGTTACAGCCATCAGCTGAAGTGTTACAGCCATCAGCTGAAGTGTTACAGCCATCAGCTGAAGTGTTACAGCCACCAGCTTAAGTGTTACAGCCATCAGCTGAAGTGTTACAGTCATCAGCTGTAGTGTTACACCATCAGTTGAAGTGTTACACCATCAGCTGCAGTGTTACACCATCAGCTGTAGTGTTACAGCCACCAGCTGTAGTGTTACAGTCATCAGCTGAAGTGTTACAGTCATCAGCTGTAGTGTTACACCATCAGCTGAAGTGTTACACCATCAGCTGAAGTGTTACAGCCATCAGCTGTAGTGTTACAGCCACCAGCTGTAGTGTTACAGCCACCAGCTGTAGTGTTACAGCCATCAGCTGAAGTGTTACAGCCACCAGCTGAAGTGTTACAGCCACCAGCTGTAGTGTTACAGCCACCAGCTGTAGTGTTACAGCCATCAGCTGAAGTGTTACAGCCACCAGCTGAAGTGTTACAGTCACCAGCTGTAGTGTTACAGCCATCAGCTGTAGTGTTACAGCCATCAGCTGAAGTGTTACAGCCACCAGCTGTAGTGTTACAGCCATCAGCTGAAGTGTTACAGCCATCAGCTGAAGTGTTACAGCCATCAGCTGAAGTGTTACACCATCAGCTGTAGTGTTACAGTCATCAGCTGTAGTGTTACAGCCATCAGCTGTAGTGTTACACCATCAGCTGAAGTGTTACAGCCATCAGCTGAAGTGTTACAGCCACCAGCTGTAGTGTTACAGTCACCAGCTGTAGTGTTACACCATCAGCTGAAGTGTTACAGTCATCAGCTGAAGTGTTACAGTCATCAGCTGTAGTGTTACACCATCAGCTGAAGTGTTACACCATCAGCTGTAGTGTTACACCATCAGCTGTAGTGTTACAGCCACCAGCTGTAGTGTTACAGTCATCAGCTGAAGTGTTACAGTCATCAGCTGTAGTGTTACACCATCAGCTGAAGTGTTACACCATCAGCTGTAGTGTTACACCATCAGCTGTAGTGTTACAGCCACCAGCTGTAGTGTTACAGTCATCAGCTGAAGTGTTACAGTCATCAGCTGTAGTGTTACAGTCATCAGCTGAAGTGTTACAGTCATCAGCTGAAGTGTTACAGTCATCAGCTGAAGTGTTACACCATCAGCTGAAGTGTTACAGCCATCAGCTGAAGTGTTACAGCCATCAGCTGTAGTGTTACAGCCATCAGGTTTATTGTTTTAGTCATCCACGATCAATTGACTGCCAGATGAAGGCCTCCCCAAGTCCCTGCCAGCTCGGGACCCTGTGATCTCACAATATCCTTAGCATGTGCACATGAGCTGGTTACATCGCTCTATCTCCACTCCGGATGGAATTTCGTTATTCTTTACACTGGGTAATATTCGATGAATTGTCATGATTTGTGATCATGATTTGATTTAGGAATGCTTTTTTTATTTTATGGTGCCCAGCATCATCTCTAATGGATACAGGGGTCAGTTGAGCTAATGTTGTCTAGAATATCATCATAATCTGCAATCTTTCTATCAACCCCCAACTGGATGAAGGCTTCCACATGCCATGTTGATCATGATGGGTTCTTAGCCATATGTCACTACCCTGGTCAGCATGGATTGGTGAAGGGATATCACTCACCACTGATGTTAACCATCGGCGGGAATTGAACTAATCAAATTTCAGTGCCACTAATCCTTGTGCCAGAATGAGAGGATCCATACGATGTATGCGAATCGAAAGCAATTGACTCTCACAACCGTACGAGTGTTAACGATTCATTTTTTTTTATCCGTGGAGCAATTAATTGGTATGATTTTAATATTTCCCTATATTAAGGGACCAGTCTATCCATGATCCTGCTGAGGATGAACCCGATCGTGGAGACGGGGTGATAACATTAACTCTCAACTGACTGTGAATCTAGTAAGCTAAGTGCAGCAGCACCGACCAAGGTTTACAATGAGTATCATATTTGCATGCACACAATGGTAACCCAATGGTATGTTCATTGGGCAAGTGATGTTAGTGAGCACCTATTAGTGCTGGCATGGCATGCGACGGTGTGGTGAGGCTTGCACCAAACCTCCCCAACCACCTTAGTCTCTCCAGTGACACCATATTGTATCACGCATAAATTACAAACACCAACCACTTTCATCATGACATATGCCATTCAGCAGATATGTCTACAGAGCACCGAAAGATTGGCGTGATTAATGTGTCTCAATTGCAAGGCAATGTTAACGATAATGGTGGAGAGTTGACATGACTTGTGCCTGTGCATCATTGCCAATTTGCGCCAAGTATTCATATGAAACTCAAGTTGCAGTCCTGCAATTGCTTACTCATGCCACTGCTGGCACAAGAGCCTTCACTCGATGGAGCTCCGAGGGTACTTTGGCCTACTCTTCCATGCTGGCCAGACATCTTGGAAGAGATGGGAGTACCCACACTTTCTCCCCACCACATGCGGCCTGCTGATTGGCTAACTGTGGTTGTACCTATTTACACGCCGGGGTGGACAGGGGCGGGAGTACGAACCAGGGAGCTCTGGATTGCAAGTCGAGTGTGCTGACCATTACATCACGAGAGCATCCTCATATGTAACCAGTCACGGTTAAAATGTTCAATTAAAATCTAACTAATTGGATTTAAAACATTTGTATTTCAGTAGGATCCCGTTACGGAGCACGAACCGAGATGTGAGTGGAGCGGGTACAGAAACTTTGCGGACATTGGTCTCAAACTCTGTGCTCTTTAACTTTGAGGGGGGAGGAGATTGGGCTCGCTGCCCCACCAAGCGGGGACCGCGAGCAGACTACATGTACTTTTATGTAGAGAGGGGAAGGTGAGGGGAAGAACAACTAAAGTATGAAAGTCGAGGGAGTGGGGAGAAAGAAGGGAGAGAGGGGGTGGGGGAGAGCTGTATGGGGGCTAAATGGACATTTTAAAGTGCGTTGTGATCAATGCACGTGGAATTGCGACTTTGTTGTGATTGTCAGTCAGGTGCAGCCCTTAGTTTCACCCAAGTGAGAGCATCTGTGAGACTCTGCATTCACTTTTTAAAGCATGACAAAAGCAATTTCCCAACAAGAAAACATCTAAAATATCAACAAATATAAGAAAATAAAAGTGACTAACAGAGATTAATGTTCTTACAAACTTTATTTTTTTTTCAGTCTGGAATTATCTGGATTTGCCACATCCATCTGGACTTAGTTTGTCTTTATGATATTGTGCTATCGTAAGATTGTAGAAACACAGGGGTACAACGGTATAGGTTCGTTACAATAGGTGCACTCTAATACTCGTAACTTATATTGGTAACCTCTACTCCAAGCCAGCCTGGCAGCTTTAGAGTGGGAAATGAAGCCCTTAGTTGTGTGCGTTGTGGCCTTAATGATTCAGATGCTCTTGTCAGAGTCTGTATATGTCTAGAAGCAAACACCTACAACGAATAAAATAATAGTTGGCGCTATTGCAGTTATATGTGCCGATTGTGTCTGCTCCGCCGCAGACTACGAGCATAGAATTCAGTTGCAGTGTGGAATGTTTCATGGGTGTTTAAAGTTCATGAGTTTGTTTACTCTTTTATTCTTCCTTGTTTGTTTCCGTTGGGATTGCCAATTATTACACGAGAGCGACTCCAGCCATTAAAAGTGAGCTAGAATTATCGAATCAAGCAGGACACGCTAATGGCTTTAAAACACGAGTAAAGAAAGCCTTGTCTGTGATAAGTAGGGATAAAAATCGATAGTGGAAGACTCAAATGGAGGTGGCCTGATTCGTTCAAAATTGCGCGGAGAATATGGGAATTCGCTGAAATGGCCCCAGGTTTGGTTAAAAAATTATGCAGAAAGTTAGAATTACCAGTAAGCAAATGTAGTTCTCCACACTGATGAGAAATTGTCCCTTTGATGGGTTCATTGTGATGGGAAAGGTTGTGGGGGATTCTATGTATGTTGAAATTATTTCGCACCGTACGTAACCAACCGTGCTCAAAGTTGGTACGGAGTTAAGTTCATCGTGTTGAGTGAACGCCAAAATTCGTCTCAAGGGTGCAGCCCCGATTTAATCGCTCGCTCGTGCCACTGCTGGAAGAAGGGCTTCAAATGAGTTCACTGTGGTGGATGTGGGCTCGATTGGTAGGTCGCGTTGTGGTGGGGAAAAGTGCGGGTACTGCCATCTTCTCCACGGATAATACGCACGAGGATTGTAAAGGGTGTGAAAGACGTTCAATATACATACAAATACCACTGGGGATGAGAGGAAAGAGAGTTCATTTATTAGCATTTAATTTGAGTGTCCTTCAATTCACCTGAGAAGAAGTTTTCCCCCCTTTTTTCTGGCAACAAAAGACATCCATTGAGAACAATCTGCAAGGTAGGCCTGGGTTACTCGCAAAAGTACCTATTTCTCTCACTGATGCAGTATTAGCCTTGCCAACAGTCTTAAATCAAGTGAGTAGTTCAGAAACGTCTCACAGAACACGCTGGGTGCAGGGAATGTAATCATCCACGCGATGAAAAGTGGCAAATGGAAAGTTCACCATATACAAGTAAGCTGTTAATCTGCCTCATGTCTGGGGATTAATTATTTTAACTACATATGCTTACGTTGCAATTAGGAGGGAATTTGCAAATCCACCCAATGACGTCCTCCCTCAAACCAGGAATAGGGCCAACCAGTGCACGATGATGTGGTATGCAGTGTCTCGAACAAAGACGGTTACTGCATCGCGCGCTTTCGGATGTGCTTCTGTGGCCGCCTGGAACGTTCCGGCTTCTGATATCTGGAAGCCACTGGAGATATTCACTTTAAATCTAGAATGAAACCGCATTTCTTTAGAACTGTTTTTTGTGTTTAGTTTGTTGTCCTTCCCCCGCACCTGCAATTAGCATGGTTGGTTATTTACAGTATGTACTTACATAAAGTCGAGGTGGAATGGTATTCAATATTAATTTGTCTTCTCTAGAACTTGATTAATCGTATGTGGGTTGTTGATGGCAGAAAACCCTTTCCTAAAGACAGCTTGTTTGCCCTCCCAATGCCCTTTGTAAACAATTTATATCTATGTCTGAAAGGGAGAATAATGCGTGTGTAATTCTTCATGTCAGTTGTTGCACTTAATGTGCAAAGATCGCATGTTATGAATGTTGTCATGCACTATTCACTGCATTTATTGCGACTGTGATCCTTTATTTGAATCAACGAATATACGCATTGTTTTGTGCCTATAGACTGCGATTTCAACTTAGTCTTCCAACTGCGTCGTCGAGCAAGCTTGCCACGGTGCTATTTGGTTCCATGTACAATAGCAGGTGAATGCATTTGAACTCTGGCCACCGCGGAAAGTGGATGGGTGGCTCAGCACTTTTTGTCGTGTTTCATTTGTTGACCTTCCCCTGCACGGAAGAAGATCAAAACATGTAAGAGTTCCAATGCATCCTTTGTCTCGTGACCACGAGCGCCGTAGAACAACCGTGGTAATCCGCGTGTGTCGCAGTACCGGCCCCGCCACCAGCGCAGTGCCGACAACGTGTCCACCAAGTCGTCGGACAGCGACGTGAGCGACGTGTCGGGCGTCTCCCGGACGAGCAGCACGAGCTACATGTCCGTGCAGTCGGAGAGGATCCGTGGCAGCAAGAAGATCAGGTGAGGCAAGGGGTTAGCATGCTGGGGCGAGCCCCCTCCTCCCCCCTCCCCCCAACCACGGTGCCGCCAGATTTGCCCATGGGAAGGGTGGGTTCTTCTGCCAGCGCGGGGGGGGCGGGGGTCGGCAACCAAAAATAACAATGAGGGACATTGTTTGTTCGAATTCGGTAAAAAAAACTCAACATTTCAAGAGCTGCAGTGCCGTGCGAATGTGAAACGGTGGTCCTTCATGAATAACGGTCACGAAGCAGTTCCTTAAAGAGCCGCATGTGGCTCCAGAGCCGCAGGTTGCCGACCCCTGTGCCAGCATATGCATCATGACGAGCAGCTTCAAAGATTCGCTCGTTTATGGAAGCCATGCGATGGCCTCAGGTGAGGTCGAATGGTTTTTTGCTGTGCCCCCACTGAACTTGTGAATTTAGCAGTGGTCCACAATGACCGTTTGATAGTGACAGTGGTTTCACGGTGGAATTTGTGAAGATGGCAGTGGTTCACAGTGTAGTGAGTTTTTCAGTGTTTCACAATGGCGTTTGTGAAGGCGGAAGTGATTTACAGTGGTTTAGTCTGCGTCCTCCCACAGTGCAGATCAGGTGAGGCAGGGGTTAATTTGGTGAGGAGACGCTCTCCCCAAAGTCCCGCTTGACTCACCACATTTAAGGGAGCTTTGCTCTCTCTGGGCTTGGCACACGGGAGACGTGTCAGCATGTGTTGGCATTTCAGATGCTCAGCCATTGCCACCCTGCAGCCTGCTCTCTCTATAGCTTGGAAGCCAGAGCTGGATTGGGTATGGCTAACCACTCAGATTGGCAGCCGCTGTGAGAATTACCACATTGTTGTGTTTGAGTAGTAGGGAATTTTCACATTTTCGCTGGCGTTAAGCCACTGGAGCAACGTAGCGTTGGGGGAGATATTGTAAACTAAAAGTAAACTTTTTTTTATTTGATCAGATAGGACCCACTGAGCTATATGGCATTTTTTTTAGAAGCGACCTGGCCACAACTGATAGCTCAACGACGTGGCTTATGTGGAAATGTATAGGAGTCAAATACTCTCAACGCATGTTTCTAAATGTGAAGGGAAAAACTGGAGGATCTGGAGAATAATCCATGCGACCACGAGGAGAACATGCAACTCCAAATATACAGGCATCTTTGTTGGGATCAAACCCACGACCTCCTGTATACCAGGCGAGGTAGTTAACATCTCGCTTCCTTGTGAGATCAGAGCTGCTGCCTTGTGAATGAAACACCACGTTGTGGTCTTTGGCTGTGGCTCTTATGCTTTGCTGTATATGCAGCAAAGCAGCAAATAAGTATGAAAACCCAGCACATTTGTCAATAACACTGCCCTAAAAGAATAAAACCACATATAGGTGGCATTTAGCACGATTTTTCTTATTCATATCAGATGTCTGCAACTTCGCCTATTAATTGTTTTCAATCCTATTTCAGAGCAGTGTTATCTACATTATTACGTGTGTGCTTGTGCACAACTGCCCATGCAGTCTCGCAAAAATGTTCGCATCAATTGAGATTTTGTTTTAGCAGTATTATGCATTGAGGCGTTGGATGTTCTCTTTGATTCTAGATTTGAAGCGTTCGTGACTGCAAGGATTCATATTCTTAGGTTTTTTTTTTTCGGTAAAGTCACGTAGGTAAAACATTAAAATTAATGAAAGTAAAATAATTTTAATGTTTTACCTACGTGACTTTACCGAAAAAAAAAAAACCTAAGAATATGTTCTCTTTGAGTACGAGATGTATCCCTGCGGCAATGCCTCTTTCTAAACTGAATTTTCGAGCCTGGTCGAACCGCAGCATTCCCGTAGATGCCTCAGCATTGCTTCCTCAGCCCTTCGGCGTTAACGTTGAACCAACATAATCCCAACCGTAACCTCATTTCGGCCCTGTGCACTATTGCATAATTTGGCTTATGTATTCGTCTCCTGTTCATTAGACGTGTCCTTTGTACGTGCATATAATCTAAATACAGTATTCCCTCGCTATTCACGAACTTGCTATCCACGATTTTGGCTCTCCACGAATTGCATCTGGAACTCCATATGGCTGCATCGAGAGAGAGAGAGAGAAAAAGATAATGTCATGTGAGAAAGTGATGAAATCAAGTGATGAGAGATAACACGTATTTACATATTTACTGGAGGTAATTAATTAAAAAGATACGTTCTCCTATCATTATCTACAAAATGTGCTATTCAGGAGCATATCTGGAACGTATCCCTCGTGAATAACAAGTGAATACTGTGTATACCAATCTAATGCTTATGACACATATCCCTCATACATGCATAGCATCTAAATAAGAAAGAACAATTACAATTGCGAATAATTATTTTCAACACTAAAGCAATCCACTGCTGTATGAAGGCCTCTCAAAACCGTTTTGGTCATGGGGGTTGTTTGACCATACTTCACCACACTGGTGACCAGTGTGGGATAGCAATGAGGGGGCCTAGGACCGGTTCAGATCATGCTTGACACCGATGTCCGGGAATATAAGATAGTCGTTTGGGTTCATACCACATTAACCACTGCCCCTCGGCTCCACCCAAATAATACACTTAGCCCCTTGGTTTCATAGCGTGCTAACCACTGCCCAACGCTACACCCAAATCAAACGAAATATTTGTGATAAGTTATGCCATGCGTTGTGATGGCAGAGCTCCAGCATGACGATGTCCCATGTGAGAGGAAAACCGATGCACAAGAGGGAGTAACTCCAAATTCTAGAGAGTAAAATAATCGACTTGCTGTGCTGCATAGTACACGCTATCTTGAGGCCCTGTAGGTAAGTCTCACCACAAACAACATCTGCTCGAGTCATCAATCGCACCTCTAAAGTCCTGAATTACAGGCGTGCGTTCACACGCATGTCATGTCCTATTGTATGGACATTATTGCTTTATCCTAGATTATTGCTGAACAATCTACTTCCCCGTTGGTTAACAAAAAAGATCCATTGCTTTGTCGAAATTCCTCAAAAGTGGCCGATTCCTAAAAAAAAAATATTACGTCTGCAAACGCAGCACATTCACCTCACTATGTCTCTCCAGGTCAGGGAATAAAACAAGTGATTGCATTTCAGATGTACACCCCTGGGAGAATGTTTAAAGCTAATAAATAACCACCCCCTCCCCTCCACGTTGGTCTCCAGACGTCACCTTGCAGCGCTCGCTCGCTATGTCCCTCCTCTCCGAGCGCTCAAGGAGCCGTTTGTCGCCCACAACCCAAGTTGAGCACGAGCGCCATGATTGATGAGGCCTGCATCCGTGAATGTTCATTTCCACCCATTAACAACATCCATCGGGAGCAGCGGTTGTGGCATGCGGCCGAACTCATTTGCGAATTATTTACGGGCTCCCGTAAGGTCCGCTTAAAACTTTTGAACGTCAGATGCTGTGGATTGGAACTGCACAGTTAGATGCAATGTCCCAGGGGAAGCAACGTTATTCATTTAGAACATGTTCATGGTGAACACGTCCACTAGGCGCATGGGATTTCCAACCCCATCCCACCGAGTTCATTTATTCATGAATTAGCCACGTGTATGTTGGTGGACATCCCATGCATTACAAACCTTTCTGGCTTGCCGTGGAATTTGAGGTGAGGGTCACGGGTTAACACCCTCAGCCTAACACTTCGGTTGTTTTAATTCAGGAGGTCCCACTGACATTGTTTTAAAGAGGCTTTCGCAGGCACTTGAGACTTTGACATATAGTGCTTACATTGTCACATGCACACAGAAAAAAAGAAAACCTGTGATAGAAATGTATGTGTGCGATATGGCAACTCAACGTATACTGGCTGTCCAGTTGAAGCAGGTTCAACTAAAGCAATTCAGTTCTGCCTCGGAGTTGACTACGGGACATGCGCTTAGTTTGATTGGGCAACTTTTATCGGTTGTTCCGTGGATGATCGCGATAACACGTGGACTCTTTCGGCACTAAAGCTATACAATCATTTCCGTAGACATCAAAACGCGAGCAGTATCTTCAGACGTTGCCAAGACGTTGTCAAAAATTATTACAGGTAGGAATTTGGTTATGTTTGTAATAGAACATTTTAAGGTAAAAATATATTTAATTTATCTCAGTAAATACATGTAAAACAGTATGAGTAAAAATATACCGGATTTTTTTACTTAGAGGGACAGATACATTCACGAGATGAATTGTCTTTATTTTGTTATATTCTCTCTAACGACACTAATGAGTGTGTGGATGTTATATAAATTTGAGTGAAACTGGGAGCCTGATGCAGGATTTGTTCGTGATTTTCTGATGCAAAAAAACCATCTGAAAAATCAGGCTTAAATACGACATTTCAGACGATCCGAATATTGTCTTTTTGCTTTAGATTGATCCAGAAACTGGTAATGATGTCACCAAATCGACGCAATTTCCCCATACCCTGTCAACCCCTTATCAGTGCCCTGGCTTATTACAGGCAAATTCCAACCTTATTGGTCACCCCGTGCCTTGATAAATCTCAACTTTCATCCTACAAAGTCTCATCACAAGGTAGAAACACAAAAATGTAAATTTTTTCGTGTTAAACTAAATTTTCCCTGTACAAGAATACAGGGATACCATATGGGTTGACAGGTATGCTTACGCGCTTGTCCTCGCTAAAAGTGGAGTCAGGTGGCATTGGGTGACGTCACTTACGTGAGCGCAAATGCATTTTACGTGGGTACACATAATGAATAAGTATTCCACAATCCGAAGAAGGAATCAAACTCGTACAAAAATCTTAAATGTTGAAATCTGAAACTCATCCCTCATGTCTATATAATGGCCTTCGTGAAAGTCTATCTGGAAAAGTGCAGTAGAGTAGGGCAAGCATTTCCTATATTGCTACGTTATTTAATCAAATTCTACACCATTGCAAACGGTATCTATTTTTAAACATGCCAGTGCATTGCATTTATTTTTTCGGCAATTTAAACTTGTCTGCTCAGATTTGCCGTAGCTCACTGTGCGTGGATTTGCATAGCCTGTGAGGCTGACATGTCTTTGAAGTACTTTGTAGCTAAGGCTTTATGCCTAAACTAAAAAAACATAAACTTTACATTTTTAATGTGAAATTGGAAGCACTTTTGAAGTTCACACATTTTTACAGCACTCACACGAGAATGGGTTGCATATGGAATCCGTTAAAACTTTGATAGACAACATTAAAAAAGGAGTCCAATAAAATTAATGTTGCACGTATAACGTATTGCCTGTTTGCAGTTAGTCCTTGTTTTATATGGGCGAGGTGATAGTGGCTGCGGTTGCTTAGATGCTGACATGGACACGTTTTTTAGAGGCTAGGGCTGAGTCGGGGCATTGTGTCTGAACAGAGTTTTTTTTTTATCACCCATGGGTTAACAGCCACTTGGGTGCGTGTCGTTAATGTGATAAACTGGCCCAGGCAAGAAAAGGGGTGATTCAAGCCAGCGCAGGCCACATAAACCCAGTCTGGGTTTTGTCACTTTTGTGGTCGAACTTCTGCATGATTTATAATGGACTATGCAAATATAAGTAGTTGAGATACTTGTGTATGTATAGTTTATATGCATGTATAGTTTATACATACATACATACAAATACGCAGATGCATGTATCACAGTATACGATTGTGTCTGAAGGAGAAATATTTTAAGATCTGTGGTTGATGGTAGACTCAAACTCAGATTTTATTTCAGCTGGTAAAGCCCCATTGAGCTAAGCAGCTTTATTACGAGAACAACCACAGCCCAATACTAAACTAAACAATTTTTTTTATTTCATATGGTAAGACCCACTGAGTTATAAATATATTTTTTCAGAAATGACCTGGCCACAAATGACAGCTCAACAAAGTGGCTTAACATGTGGAACTTTATAGCAGCCAAATACTCTAAACAAATTCTAGATTTGAAGCTATTATTAATATTTCTATTATTTCTATTATTTTTATCATTTATTTTTAAATTTTTACCTACGTGACTTTACCGACAAAACCTAAGAGTACTCTAAACAAATGTTTCTGAATGTCGAGGGAAAACACCGGAGGACCTGGGGAAAAACAGCATGACCACGGGGAGAGAGACATGCAACCTCCAAATATTTAGGAGTCAGGGATAAAACCCACGACCTCCTGCATGCCAGGCAGGGGAGTTGACATTTCGTAACCACGGCTCTGCTGCTAAATACAATCGGCAGTGGTAACAGTTTCAGGGCATCGCACGGTTGGAATGTGCAAACTAACAAGAGCAAAAAGAACAATAAACAGTCGAGAAACCTTTCCTAAAGCCAGATTGCTCATGTAGTTGTTGGCCTGTAAAATTGTCCATTGTTCAGTTCCCAATAATCGTTCACGAACAATTTACCAGATTAACTTAGAAAAGACATGCCATTTTGCCCGACCTTTGCAGGTTACGAATAGGCATTCACTCGGTGGAAATTCATGCAGTCATCTCAGTTCTCAAAAAACGAGGACTAAAAATTCAAATAAAATCTGATTACAATACTGGCACAGCTATATTGAGACATGTGTTCTTGTTAGGTGAGGAGTCGCACAAGGAGATACGCTTTTACCAAGGCTATTCGCAGTTTTCTGAAAATTAAATTGCAAAAATAAAGGCATAAATATACATACCTGTCAACCCCTTACCTTATTACAGACCAATTCAGACCGTATTGGTTACCCCGTGCCCTTATATATCTCAACGTTCATCCTACAAAGTCCCATCACAAGGGAAAAACACAAACAAATAGAAGAAAAAATGTTTTTGCCCGTATTGAAACGGCTGTACTCCATATGGACCTGAAAACTCAATTTCTCTGTACAAGCATACGGGTTGATATGTATGAATATGATGGATGCACTTTATAAATACACCTGTAAAGTGGGGCTTAATCAGTTTATATTGGACGCTGTGATATATGGCTAAGAAACATGGACATTGAAAAGGAAAATGGATCATAAGCTGAAGAGTGTGCCGAGCAGCAAGGGGATGTCCATGCCATTGTACACTGAGAAACACGTGGATTAGAGAGCACAGAAACATGTTAAAGACATCATATCGACTGTACAGAAAATGTAACGTCTCCTTGATATACCCACCTCTCCACGTGAAAAAGTATATTTTTGCAAAACCCCCGTCGTCTCAACGGCATTCTGGGAGTGAATAATTTCAGCAACATTGATTCAGAACGAGTCAATTTCGTGCCGATTTCAACCAACAGTTTCTCATCAGCAGAGTCAGGCTTGCTTGAATCAGTGCTGCTGAGCTGCCAGACGTTAAAAAGGCAAGGTTTGTTTTGCTCGAATACAAAGCCGCGACCCTCACCAGGACAAGCGGATTGAGACATGAATGAACGAACGAACAAGTAGGTTGGCTTGACAAGGACATGTCGTCAGAAGGGATGATCACCGGTGCTTGGAGACTAACAACGGATTGGCAGCCGAAAAAGAGAAATTCCATGAGAGGATGTCCACTACGGAAATGGAGCGATGGAACCGGGTCACGTGAAGACGCTGGATGGAGTGATGCATTCCGAGACCATGAGAGATGGTGATGAATTGGCCTGATTTTTTGTACTTTTTGAGATAAATCTAAAAATCGGGAACACATCCCCCAATCAAATTGACTTATGAGAATGAAAACTGAACTGCGGTAGAGCTACAACTAATATGATAATGGCAGTATTATATTGGTTTCACCAAAACGTATATGTAACCTTCTTAACATGACACCTTCAACTGTAAGTAGATATATCACATCCGTTACTCATGATGATGGTTAGAAACCTAGATTATTGGTTCTGTCGGTAAAGAAACCTGTGAGTCTACTAACGAAACATAGTCCTGTAAGTGTACACTTATGATTAATATTTACGCTAAGCGAAACATCGCCAACCTCTTAGTCAAATGGCTTTTCATATCAATATTTACCATTCCAAAAAATTCAAGACGATAAACTTGAACTTGGCGTGTGCCCTTAGTGCGACCATAGTTGGCTGCGTAAGTCAAAGCATGCGCTTTAGGCAAGAGCCCACTGGACCATTCTGTGATGCGTTCAAGCACGAGTGTGCAGTGGCCTTCTACGCTTGTCCAATATACCGTCTAGTTTATATAATCGTTACAATTTTGTTCAGTTGTATCTGTGTTGGTTATTAGAGCCGACATAAAAAAAACGCGGTCATTATTACGATGCTTGTTTAAACGCTTTATCGATTCCGACAATTCCAAAATTGTAAGAAGAAAAAAAACACATTGTGACCCTACCGAGGATTTTTTTTACAAGTCTTGTAACGGTCAGCAAATGCTGGCCAATTGTCGGCAGGAGGCTTTGTGGTCACACCGCAAGGCGGCTTCGGCGACCAGTGGACTGGGAGGAAAGGGAATAAAAAAAAGAAAGCGTCTTCGGTGAAACCGTCACGATCAGATTATTATTTCCGCGCAGCAGAGCTGACGTGGACACGGTAGGAGTGGCGCACCGAGAGAAAGTGCGACGGTCGCCCCAATCGCCAGAAGCGCGACGCAGCGTGACCACTTCACTTATTTATTTGCTCATTCTCACCCTTATTTATTTCATTCGACGGCTCGGTCCGTGCCGCTCGGCTGGGCTCAGCTCAGTGTCCGCGCGCGCACGATCGGTGGGGGAGGGAAGGGGGGCTTCGTTTCATCCCCTTGATCACACCAGTTCCATGGTCTCGCGGTGTAAGGATGGCAGCGAAAACGGAGGGTGAGTGCGATTTGAAGGAATGTCCCGTAGAGCTGCACAAGTCGCTGTCTCGGATATGGTAAGATTGCCTCTTTCGTGTTTTGCTCTTCTCGAATTGGCGATGGTTTGGTTTGTCTTTGAGTTTGTGATCGGATGAGAAAAGTGCGTTTGCCCATATTTTCACTGGTTTAGTGATAGCACTAAAATGACAGGACATGTACTGTTCAGCTGTGAAGTTCTGATGTGTTATACAGATCAGGATGGTTCATTATCTTGCGTATGATTCATGTGGACAAATTAAGTGAATGCATGCTATATTTTCTGCAAAATACAGGATATATACTTTTTTTTTTACTCAAGCAATTAATGTACTGCAGTTAGAGTTAAACTTTTATGATTTTTGATGACATTAATTATGAAATTTGTTGATTAGTTATTGCATTACTTCGTTGAATTATTGCCGCATGCCTTTTTTTAGTAATGCAAATGATCATCTGCTCTCGTAAACGACGTACGCATTTTATTTTCCATACTAGCTCCACTTTGCGCAAGCGAATTTCACATTTCACCGTTGTCCATTCGCTACGCATGCGCGCCCTTGCCCCGTCGCTCCCTTTGGGGCAAACGACGTCGCAAACCTCTCGTCGTCATCGTCATTGTTGTTGTTGTTGTCTTCTCCTCTTCCGCAAAACTCCCCCCCCCCAACCCTCCACCCCCCACCTTTCCCCCGCCGCTAACTCAGCTCGGCCTTTCTGAGAGAGGCGCTGTGCCTCGAGTCGCACCCGCATGCGCGCCTTAAGGAAACGAGCCGAGCGGAGCGAGAGCGCCGCCCCGAGCCCCGCATGGTCCCCCGCACCCGCCGCGACGCCTCCCCTCCTGTCTGCCGTGCATGCGCCGCCCTTGCCCCACCCTGCCGCCTCGACCCCCCCTCCCGCCGCCGGCACCGCCGCTCGTCCCCTATCCGCCCCACTGCCGTCGCCGTTGTCCACCGTCCCCACAGCCGCTGCTGCTGCTCGCCCGGCCGCGCGGTGGCGGCGTGCGAGGGCGACTCCGGCGGCAGCGGCGGCGCTGCCGTTCCGTGCCGCGCCGCCGCCGTGTCGACGCCGGAGGGCGGTCGCTGCGTGCGGTGCGGCAGGGTGGCCAGGGACTGCTGCGCCACCGTGTCGCATGTGCTCTCAAAGTTCATATGCTGCAAATATCCAGAGTAGCCCGGGGTTCGTGATTTATTTTATGAAACTCGGGCTAATTTAAATGCTAAAGAAACAAATTCTCCCGGGGGGGGGGGGGGGGTGATGGTTACTCTCTTCCCAGGCACTTTAATTATTACATATATCGAGATGCGTAAATGAAATACATTTATGAGGCCAGGCGGTGCTTTCAGTAGAGTTTTTGGCTCACAATCGGAATGTGGTGAGTTCAGTACTCGGTTTCTCATCCCTCTGGGGCTTATAAAACGAGTACCGCTATGTGGAAATCGACTGTAGTTGTCCAATGGAGAGATACCGTGTAATTTCCACTGCTGGCTGAGGGCCAGCTACAGAAATGAGCACTGACCCATTGCTCGTTTGAGTATGGAGACACTTTAGCTATCTGGCTTAGTCAAATCACAATGTCTGCATGCTTAAACATACTCACGCCATTGCTGGCAGATGGGCCTCCATTAGAGTGTGCTCTAAAGTGTCTCTAGAGGGTATTTGGCCTATTCTTCCACGTTGGCCATAAGTCTGAGTGGGAGTACCCACACTTTACCCCACCATGCCTGACCTGGCGATCGAATATTTAGTATCTGTGTATGAGATATATGTTTTAATTAAAGTCCTTGGGAAGAGGACAAAGCGTCATTTTGGTTTCATAATGTCTTAGTTTAAAATTATGATTAATCTAACATATGTTCATAATTTTTTACACACACTTTATATACATGTTCACTGATTTGTGCTTCAAACTCCTAAAATTGTCGTGTTTTCTGTGATGCTTATCCATTTTTTTCACAAACACAAACACCGTTTCTATCTCAGGACATTGTGCACCTTGCCAACGGTCAGCGAGTTGTTGGATCAGCAAAGTTTCAGAGTTACGTGAACGATCATAACATGTACATTCTGGCTGCCGGGGATGGCAAATCACTTCATGAAGGTTGACCAAAGTCTGGCAACAATTGGCCTGTTAACTGCCCCTGCTGAACAGTTCCACGTAACTTGGGCTGGCCATGGCAGAGGGTGCAATGTCTGATTCCAGTGATGGACGTGCATTAGGGCTGCATGAGTTCAATTAAACCGTGTTTAATCATTATCCAAATAAAAAAAATGTTTATGAAAAAAGCATACACAAGCCTTGATAACTGTGTCACATGCATTCATCTTGATAATTTTTTAAACACATTTACAGTATACAACCAAATCAATGTATGGCCAAAGAAGTCAGCCGCTCAGCAGGCTTTAAGCCTGGTTATTACGTGGATGGGTGATCACAATCATGAGAGCTTGCCAGGTATTGTAGGAATTGGCTTTGACGAGGACAATTTGTGTATGTACCGTGAGTTGAACTTTCATGGCACGGTACGTAGCCAATCGTGCCAATCGTAGGTGCGGGGGAAGAACATCAACCTAGACACAAACAAGCAGTTCTAAAGAAATTAGTTTTAAATTTTGTTTTAAAAGTGCACGGCTCCAGTGGCTTCCTAATATCGGAAAGAAGAGCTGTTCCAGACGGCCGCAGAAGCGCATCCAAAAATGCACGATGCAGTGACCCTCTTTGTTTGATGGTTAGTCAAAAAAATACGACGATTCTTGAGTGGTTACCCCTTCGTTCATACAGAGGTGGATTTTCTCTTTAGAATCATAATCTTTATAGTGGATAAATCCGATGAGCTTGAAGCTCTTTTTCACAGATGTCCAGTGAAGGCTGGTCTCATTAAACATCCTAATTGAAAGATTATTCTGGTGCAAATAATGACCTCACTCAAACACACGTTGCAATTGATCAATTCTTAAATGATATAGAGCTTGTCTGTGTATGTTTACATTTGTAATAGATTGAATACATATGGCACAATGAAAATTGAATTACATAATTTATTATTTATTGTTTGGAAACATAAATTACTTATGTGAACGCTTTAGGATATATGATATGTTATGTTGATCGTGAAACAGTCAGCCCTAATGTGCAGCATACATATATACAAATATAAATGTGAAGCTATTGGTCAAATGTCGCATGTGCTTGTGTCTTTTATAAATTATTTTTGCACGTGTTTTTTTATATAATTGTATGTACATTTAACTTTTCTAATTGCTACATGTGTTTGTGTGATTTTTTTCTGCTTGTGTGAATTTCATTTTTCAAATTACGATATGTAATGTATTTGTTTGATTTGTTTTCTGCTTGATTTACTATTAAGTGTGAGATTATCTTTTAACATTGTCCTTATTGCATGTATAAATATTTTCAATAATTGTGTTTGCATTGCATGTGCCACGATTCAATTTAGTTTGAAGCCTTCGCTTTTGATTAATTAATATTACTTACTTGTGTATGAAACTGTCTATAAGTAATCGTAATGTTGTGAATATTGCATGACCTGTACAAATGTGCGATTACAAATGGCAAGCTGTCATTTCGTTCAGAAGAATTATCGTAATGAATCGGTGGATGTTAAGCCCAGTGACACAAATATCTTAATGATAACAAAGTCAAGGTGGTCTCTGTTTCTCAATCAAATGAGCATGGGGCGGTGCTCATCTCATGTTTACAGCCCTGATTAAGTGGTGACAATTCCACATTGCTGTGGCGGGGGTGAGTACATCCATAGGAAACCCATTAATGACGGACTTAAGTGGTACTTATTCATTTGACCATGGAGGGATGAAGCGTTGAACAGTGAATGGTATTTGAACTTGACTGTGAGTGTTTTCAACATTGCACCGCCTGGAGCAGTGGTTAAACTAAACTTTTTTTTTACACCACGGAGGGCCCACTGAGCTTTATAGCTCTTTTTTAGAAGTGACATGGCTACAATTTATAGCTCAATAAAGTGGCTTATCAGGTGGACATGTATAGCAACCAAATACTCTAAACGCATGTTAATTCTAAATGAGGAGGCAAAAACCAGAGGACCTAGAGAAAACATCAACGCGACCATGGGGAGAGAGACATGCAAACTCCAATTATACAGGCGTCAGGGTCAGGATCGAACCCATGCCCTCATGTATACCAGGCGAGGTAATTAACATTTCGCCAGTGTGGTATCCTAAATGTGGATAGACAGAGGAGGGGTGTAACAGTGCTGCGTCGATTCAAAAACCAACATTGATTCTTAAGCTCACGGTAAATGCAAATAATTGCGTATGTAAGTATATGCTTTTTCTTTTTATTCGTGAATGTTGTATTTAACTACAGGAGCAAAATAATTAAATGGATGTCACCAGTTCACATGCAGTATTGCCTTAACGTTTAGTCCGCATACAGTCAATCACATTCTGAAAAATACCACTGATTTCAAGTCCCCATTGAAAGTGTGGGAAGAGGAGGGGGAGAATGTTAGAAAGCAAACAGAGAAGAGATTGTATTAAACTGCAAAAGACATGTTAAGGAAGAGACGAGATATAAAATGAGGAGATGCTAAACAAACGATCAAATACGCGGAACTCTTTTAACTCTGTAACATGAAGAGGAGAAGAAATTGTGAAAGTAATGAGAGATTGCAACACGAACATTTATTGAAGATATACTGTATCATGGGGAGCAATTGGAGCATGAGAGCAGGAAAAGGAAAGTCGATGATTGCCAAATAATAAAGGGTTGACCCCTCGGGAGAAAAATGGAACCATAACTCATGATAGAGATGTAATCTTAAATTTAGTGGAGAAATTGTATGCACACCTCTAGCAAAAACAAATTTCATATATCCTAGGACTCAAAACATATCTCAGCTGAAGAGGAGGTTTCAGGTGTCACGCTTAAAGAATTAAGCTCTGCCTTTCAGATAGCTCCTGGACCAGGCAGGACAACTGTGGACAATGTCAAAGGTTTGGGGACCAGTTGTTGGAGCGCAAGTATTAGACCTATTTACAAAATGTTTGAACAGGATTGACTTACCTCGATAATTAAATGATACCCCAATCATCTGATATATATATACATTATATTCAAATCATTTAAATAACTGCAGACTCATTAACAAACTAAACTATTGTTTTTTTTATTTTACCAGGTAAGGCCCACAGCTATATAGCTCTTTTACAGAAGCGACCGGGCCCCAAATCATAGCTCAACGAAGTGGAAATTTCTAAACGCATATTTCTAAATATGGAGGGAAAAATCGGAGGACCTGGAGAAAAAGCCACGCGACTACGGGGAGAACTTGCAAACTCCAAATATACAGGCGTCAGGATTGAAATGGAACCCACGACCTCCTGTCTACCAGGCGAGGCAGTTAACATCTTACCACCGCAGCACCCAGCATGAACCCTTTTTTGCAGATATATAAATTGTTCACGACGATCCGACAGTTAAGAGCTAAACTAATTACGTAGAGACCTACCAACCATGTGAGGAATCTGACTCTAGAAAAGGGTTCTCCACTGTAGACTACATGTCATCGGATTAGGGAAACAACTACTGGTCATCGGAGGACATTAAAAATTAAATTCTCATCAGGTCCTGCGGTGTTCAGTGCAGTCTCTAACCTTCATTGACTATATTTCTGGCCTCACTATTTAAGTGCTATGAAGAAGGGCCATTTCCTGAAACGTTGCCTATTACATAGTTTTATTTTGGGCCACAATGTTATTCATGATTGTATTGCGTGTTTTATTTGCAAATACAGTACATTCGTAAAAAAAACACATTCTACTGCATCCCTTGTAAAAATAAACTTTGCTAAGTAACAATGAGGTAGCCTGACAGCAGCCATGGTTAAAATTATTTCTTCAATTTGTTTTCAATTATCTTTTAAGGGCGGTGAATTTTATTATTTTGGAATATAATAATGCAATTTCTCTTATTGGGAGGCCAGAATTTTATGTATATTAAATGGGTTATTTAGTTTTTTGTATAAATATTCGAAATAATACAACACGGTCCAGCACACTCCAGCATACACGCATGTATACGTATTGGGTGGAGGTATTGAGGGTACGCCAGTCGCTTTCATTACAAATCCAATTTGCTAAAAATGCAGGACTCGCTAAAAATGCAGCACTTAAAAAACGAGCGACTTAGAGTTCCGTGCATGTTAAATCCCTAAAAAATGCGGGGTACAATGGTACTGCCAAGGTAAATTGTACCAGTTTAATTGAGGCAGGACACACTCGAGCTATTCAGGCCCAGTGCACCGTGCGATCATTAAATTGCATTAAACAATCGCTAAGATTACGAAATTAATTACTTCCTTGCAAACACTATACATATATTTGTTATTTCTTAAGAATGAATGTTAATTAAGGGACCGATGTAAGTGAGAAAAATCATACGTGGTATTTTAAATTAGACACTGTTAATGCTGTGATATTACGCATTATATTGTTTGAATATTAAAAAAAGTAAGCAGATCAAGGTGCAACCCTGCAATTGCTCGCTCACGTCACTGCGGGCAGAAGAGCCTCCCCTTAGGAGCTTTTATGCTGGTCAGAGATTTTGGAAAAGGTGGGAGTTCCACACATTACCCCACCATACATGAGCCTGCTGATCGACTAATTGTGGTGCACTTATTTATACTGCTGGGTGGGTAGAGACCGGGGGATTTCAGAAGTTGGCACCATAGATTTACTACTATTTCTATTTTACCAGGTAAGGCCCACTGAGCTATATAGCTATTTTTCAGAAGCGACCTGGCCACGAATGATAGCTCAACAAAATGTCTTATTGTAATTTCTAGCAGCCAAATACTCGAAACACTTGTTTATGAATGTGAAGGGAAAAAAAACCGGAGGATCCGGATATATATTAAAAAAAAGTGACCACGGGGAGATATAGACATTCAAACTTCAAATATACAGGTGTCAGGGTCAGGATCGAACCCACGTCATGTATACTAGGCGAGGTAGTGAACATCTCGCCACCGTGGCAACCTGCAGCGCCGGGCATTTTATTCAAATTGATGACCTCTGGGTTGCAAGCCCAGTTTGCTAATCATTATACCATGGCAGCAATAAACAATTAACACATATCCTTACTGCCCTTTATCAAACCAACTAACGGAATGCAGCATGGGGTAAGACAACAGCTCTCAATATAATTCTCCTGGAATCCAGTTAATGTCAAACTGACACGGGATCGAAAGTCCAAGTGCCTGCTCACCCAAGTAAGAGATGCTTTACGTTTGCCAACAATCCGAAGGATATACATCACTAGCTTTATAGCATTCATTTCAGTCGCAGCCCATTCACCAACGACAACCATAACACAATAGTTTGTTTTCACTTTGGCTCAATTTCAACTCTAAGAATTAATACATGTTGGTTTTGTCTGCAAATCAAGATTTCGAGGGTATGTGAGAAAATGTCCCCGAGTGTGGGGGTGAAAGACACTACTTCATGGGATCTTGGAAGTACCGTATTTTCCCGCATATAGCCCGCATATGCATATAACCCGCAGACGCATATACCCCGCCAAAATTAGCGTTTTGTGTAAAAAAAATCAAATAACCTGCACCTCCATATACCCCGCAGGGTCTTGTTTTGTTTGTAAAAAGTGGTATACCCCGCGGGTTATATGCGGGAAGAAACGGTAGTGCTGTGACAACTCCTGCCAGCCGTTCTCTAACACAGGTTATGCACTGCCCGGTGAGAGTTACGAATGGATTCTTCATCTCACAGATGGAATACAATGGGGGGAGGGGGCGTGGGGGGAACGATAGATCAACACCTTCATGTTTTCGTTTTAAAATCTTATAACTCGGGGAAAAAATGGTAGTATATAGAGCAAGTCACTAGAGATGACCAATAAAATACATGCATTCTTATGAACGTGTTGTTATTGTTGAGATTAATTCTGGCCAATGCAACACTTAACAAATTTCCACAAAAAAAACTGTGCAGACCACCCATCATTTGCATGGAATAATGGACTCAAGCTTTCCCAGGGTTGTTTAATTTCCATTTTAGTAACTTACAAACAAGCCTGTGTGGATTTTGAATTTCTTTAGATGTTCTCGATGCCGTAGAAACGCTTGTGCTGTTGTTTTCTTCAGGGACACTTTTTTGCCATTACGGAGCACGCTGTGACTTCCAGAATAGAAGTTTGCACTAATAATTTCAATCGCAAGCAGAAAAAAGTTCATCCTGCATTTTTTTTCCATCTACTTAAAGTAGACCTTTACCCCCAATGTTACCCGATTGTCCTTTCGGCATAATGTCACGAGACAGCGTTTTCATTCGGGGGTGAGTACAATGGGAAGAGTGCTTCAGAGTGCTTTTATATTGAACAACAAAACAGGTGTTAGGATGTAAACATACCAAATAGATACCTTTTGCAAGGCATCAAGTCTGCATTAACCACACGTAAATGTGGCAAAACATGCAAACAAACATGCTCTGATAATATTAGCCCAGAGCACATCGTAAGGGGCCATCCATTTAGTACATACACATGGAGGGAGGAGGGGGGTAACCCAAATGCCTACGCTTGCGTATGGGGGTCTAACTGATAATGTACGTATGCATAGGAAACGAGGGGCGGGGGGTGAAGCCTCGATAGTAATTTGTCTACATTGGCCTTCAAATTAGTTAGATAGTCCGGTGGTGGACTATCCGTTTGCTTAAACACGTTAATATTATTAATCCTTGATTGTTTCTGCGTGGATTAAATATCGGCTGTTCTATATGATTCGGGGAGGGGGGGGTGGTGGTTTAAGCGTACGTATGCAGGTGGGGGGGGTGTAAAAAGTATGCGTGCGTACAGGGAGGGGTGGAGGGTCTAATTATGACAGATTTTTGCGTATGTACTAAATGGATGGCCCCTAACAGGAGCTAACATTCTGAGGGGTTGCCTCGCTGAGCATTAGAGGGTGGTAGGGGTGTGTCAGATTGTTTAAAGGATGATTGGTGGTCCATAATACAGGATTTTTGGCTTAGATCGCGTAATATATAAATGTGTCGTTAAA
Source organism: Lampetra planeri (assembly GCF_965212315.1). Taxonomy (NCBI): domain Eukaryota; kingdom Metazoa; phylum Chordata; class Hyperoartia; order Petromyzontiformes; family Petromyzontidae; genus Lampetra; species Lampetra planeri. The sequence goes on along the minus strand of NC_136128.1, from coordinate 5,119,727 downwards.
CCCACCACCACCCGACACAGCCAATTTGTAAGGTTGTCACGCAAAGAGAACATGTCAATTCCTTACTAGTTCAGCACATCGGTGTATTGGAGAGCAAAGCCACACTATTTACAATCTGACTACGACATTTTGCCAGTAATTACAACTAGCTTCATCAGGCTATAGCCAGATTTATGGAGAAATCCTCTTGTTTAATTCCTTAAATAGAGGGGTAGATGTGATAACATCACATGTGAGCCCTTCTTTCGCGAAATTGGGGGGGGGGGGGGGTTAATGAATACATAATAATGAACCTTATGGCGGAACCCCGGGGTCCAGAATAAACGTAAGTCAACATCGTAATTAATTTATTTTTGGCGACTCCGTCCCACCACGCACATAAACGCCGCGACCCACCTGGCGCGGATCATTCTGTTGTCGTGTCGTCCAAGCGCAGCAGCGAGGATGAATGCGCAGAAGAGCTGGACAAGCGAATGCTCTCCATGCTCGGGTATGGGCAGGGTCATAACTCATAAGTCTTATCCAAAGCTGCTCAAACTGCCTACACGACTTAAGTTATAACGGTATGCATAATACAGTGAAACTGCTCTCTTATCTTCATCATTAGTTGTGACCTACCAATGTCTGCAGCCAGGATCAATCGATGACAATCCTATTACCTGCAGATATTTAACAGATTAGATGCGTTGCACCGTTAATTCCTCCTGTTTGTTAATACATCTCATGTCCGTATGAGTCTGTGCAGATAGTTTTTTTTTGTGGTTAAGCCATCGTCCCCACATACCGCTCGTATCAATGCGGATACGATGAGCGGCCACCCACTACTCTGTAGAGGAACATTGGTATAAACGCTTGTTACAATATGAACAGCGCATTGAAAACGCGTACTATTTAATGCACTGTTTACAAAGTGTGTTTACAATCCACACTGAGAAACACGACGATTGACAGAGGGGTGTAAATATTTTTTTTTTATAGTGTATTTAAATAGAGGTACTGCAGGTAAGTAGTTTTCAGTTTAAAAGCCATAGTTTAACAAGACAACACTTGCCACCATCCTTCAAATCCATTGGTGAAAAAGAGAAAAGTTTGTGTTTACATTATAATATAATGTATATGCGAGAGCCGGGGGCTTATGGGACCCCGGGGTCCCGCCATAAGGCTCAAATGAATATGGTGGTAAATGTCCGCCATCTTGAAGCAATTTGACATGCCAATCTAACGCTCAGCGACTGTTTCATAAAAGCAGACGTGTGCCTCGTAACGTAGCACTGCCCAAAGCATGACCCCCAGGTCTCTGGGAGTGCACTGCAATCCTTTGTCTTAAAGACCGGCCCACGAAAGCAGGTATAACAGAGCTACTTCTGAGATACCTTCAAGCGACCTCTGTTTCACACAGTAAGGGGCAGTAGTTTCCCACTCTTATGCCGCGACAATCATACTGATATATATGTTTGTTTACTTCTGAGAGCTGCAAATGATCCTGAAAATATTAAGCCAAATAAAATGTAACGTGATGTGTTCGATGCTCTCATTGGTGGCTGGGCTGAGACCACCAACTCACTACTCTTGAGAACCCAGTTTCAGCACGGGCAGTTGCCAGGGTTTTTAATCCAAGATCTCAGCAGTGCCAGCTAAAAGCTCTGACCTGTGACCATATACAGTAATGCCCCAGTTTGCATCGGGGATGCGTTCCTGAAAGGTGCGACGACGAATATCAAAGAGACATCAATTAAAGCGATTTATAGGGTAGGTGGTGGAGGCGAAGGCTGAGAGGCGACATAACGAGAAAGGATGGACGATGCTGTGTCAGCGACGTGTGGGGTTGAGGCGACGCAAATTGGGTAGTGATGTTAATAAAGCGACGACTTATTTGAAAAACGACGTTAAAGGGGGAGACGTAAATCGGGGTATGACTGTACTTATTATTCAGTGTGCTGCATTGTGAGAAAATATCTTGTTTGAGATTGGATAGTACGTCCAGTTTAATGTCCTTTAATTCGGTCCATTAGAGCTATTATTAGCCTGCTTTTCACCAGGCTAATAATAATACACAAAATCGAATAATTACTTGTTTAAACACCGACATGCCAATTACTGCAAGCAGACACAAACCATGTTGTTTGACATTTTATGTGACTGATTAGTAATTGCGCATTGCAGGATGCTCAATTCTTACATTTTCATTATTGCATTGTATTGGGCCTGACATTGGGCCTTCACAAATCTACACTGACCAGTGTGGTGAAGTATGGCTAAAATAACCCTCATGACTGAAAGGCTTGAGGAGGCCTTCATTTAGAAGTGGATTCTACACAGTAAAGCATTTTTTTTATATGTATACAGGGTGCTTAAAATTTTTTTAACACTTCTGCGAATTTGCAACAATACCACGAGAAATGTGCCTCCGGGCCCTGGAGACCACCTGGAGAAGATTCCAGGTATGCGTTGACAATGATGGCGAACAAGGGGAGATTCTTAGACTTTTTGAAGCTTTTAACATACATTTGTTATGTTACAGTGTTATTATCCGTTCTTTTACCTTTAAAAACCATAGTCCAAATAAAAGTGTTACATAATTTTTTAAGCACCCTGTATATCGTTTTCACAACTGGCCGAGTGGGTAGTATGGAGTTAAGATTGACAGATTGAACCCCATCACATTTGTAATTCTGGGGGGCAGTATTCAAAGGATTCCTATCAGCTGTGACATGGATCGTTTCTCCCAACTGAATCTTGCACACACTTTCTATATTATGGAAACATTGATCAAGCTCTACATAGTATTATTCTTCGTACGGATTACAAACTCCTGTGCCATAAAAGTACGCCCATAACTACATTTCTGCAGAGTAGAAGTTGTCATATAAATGTTAAACGAATGGCGGAATGCATATACTACACATTATTTTAATACTTTCAGTCTGCACGAACATTGCCCACAAGATAATAAGAACGGACATTAGTGTCGGTTTGTACCATTATCCGATGTTCTGGCTACTTTAAAGTGGCTCACTGGACAGAGATGCCCAACCACAGAGCCTTGACAACCCCATAGCTCTAACCAGGCTTTCTCAATGCCCTGCGGTTCTTGAATTTAAAGCCTGCTGTTCCAATAATAACTGAGACATGGGACTCTGGCTGACTATGAATCAAAGTGACCTAACTTTGTGGGCTAAATCAAACGAGTCCGTAACCCACGGGAGTCAACAGAAATGTACGAAGACGTTAGCGATCGACTGTTGATACCGGTGACCCCAAAATATTAGGTCAATAAAAAATTCTCTGATGAATTACGACTGCTTTCATGTGTGCAATAGTTTTTCTTTTTTTCACGTCACACAAATTTTGTTTGGTTCACATGGTCACGACGAAACTGTTCAGCCCCTAAACTGTAACTGCGCACTGTCGCCCTCCAGTCTGTAAGACATAACAACATATTGTACACACAACGTTAAAGAAATCTACTTACAATGTTTTTCATCATTGCTATTTATTTGACCATTTTATGTAAGGCCAAACCTCTACTGGACGGTTTTAATTACCAATTTGTTAACGAGGATATATATATTATTATAAATGGATTTAACCCGAGCACTAATCTTTTATATGGTTTCATTTACCAGTGTAAAAAATAGGAAAAGAAAAAATGCAATCACTTGAAGCTCCACGGAGATTAATTTCACCTACTTTCTGTACTGCCATCTGGCCACGTCGCATTACCAGGGTATTCGCAAGATTTCCAAATATGACACTGAAGTTGTTGTTGGCGGTGGTTGTGTCATTGTTGTTGGTGTGCTGCTGCTGCTCGTCGTGCTGGTGGCGGCGACTTTTTGGCCAGCAGCATGTTCACGTCCAAGATGCAGAACCGTCAGATGGGCATTGTCGGCCGCAACATGCTGAAGAGCACGAGCGTCAGCGGTGACATGTACGCCCTGGAGCGCACCGACGGCAGCCAGTCGGACACGGCCGTGGGCATGGTGGTGAGCGGTGGCAAGAAGCGTCGGGGCAGCATCGGAGCGAGGATGGTGGCAATGGTGGGACTGCACAACCGCAGCCGCAGCACTTCGCAGCTTTCACAGACTGGTGCGTTACAATACGTTTTTTTTAAATAATGATAGTAATTGACATTTATTAGGCGCAATTCATCCAGGGATCTCGGTGCGCCATGCGCGAAGTTAGGAAATATAAATACCACAAAAATCCACTGGTCAGACATTGGCATTGTAGGCCAGGCGAAACAGGTGAGTCTTTAGAGAATATCTAAACGTGGAAAGTTACTTCACCTGTATGAACCACTGGTGGGAGGACAACCCATGGTCTTTGCGCAGCAAATATTCACGCCAATGTTATTGTGCTTTCGGCTCCATCAAGTGTTCATTAGGAAGCCACTGGAGCTATGCACTTTTAAATCCAGATTGAAAACTCACGTCTTTAGAACTGCTTTTTGTGTTTAGTTTGTTGTCCTCCCTCACCTCCGATTATCACGGTTGGCTACATACGGTGAAAAGTAAGTTCTACATACATGCAGTCACATATGCCCCACAGAGTAGTGCAACGCTTGGTCTGAGAGAATTGCTTACGAAGTCAACTGAGTTGCAGTGTAAGTCAATGAGAAGTGCATGGATAAAAATATTTACTCCACAAGGAGAACGAACAAGTGAATACACGAATGTGGTTATGCGAACTAGAATGCTTGGAAGATCAACCCTCATCGTTAAAGAAACTCATACACTGTCTCGCTTTCACCTGCCTCTGCCCTCTCACCGCAGTCTACTCCTTGGTGAAACGCCCTGTCAACCTGTGCTCAGCGGGTGGTCACTCCCTTTGCTCTGCTGCCTCTGTGCCTCAAACTCTCTTCTGGTTGTCTGTATACATCTGATTCCTTGCTGTTAGATTATTTAGATTATTTGGCTGTTGTATATTTCAACGTAATAAACCACTTCTTGTGGTCAGGCTGCTTCTGAAAAAGAAGCTAATAGCTCAGTGGGCTTTACCTGGTAAAATATAAAGTATTTTCTTTAATGATATGCTTACCTTTCCTATACTTTGCACTCCTATCGTGTTATTTTTATATATATTGTCTGCTGTCGTAACTTTTTGACCCGCCCCTACTGGACATCTGTAAAAAAGAGCTTTACAGCTCATCGGATTGCTACAGTATAAAAAAAGATTCTGATTCTGAAGTTGAGGCTTCAAAGTTACCTCATCTCCTCTACGTTGACCAACCGCTTCCCTCATCACTGAATTGTCCCCGAGTAGCGTTCCGTCGCTTATCCAATGGCTTTGAGACACGTTCACAGTTAGACGATGTGTACATCCAGAAGTGTTAAGTTGTTTAATTAACTTAGAATTTTCATGCGATTTGTGCAATTGTTTTATTCCCTGTCTTTGACCTTGTAAACCATGACCTTTAAGAGAAAAAGACACATTTAATCTTAACTGTCCTTAACTGGATATATATATAGCTGGGATTATTAATTAATGAAGTTAATTAAAGTACCAATAATACAAATCTATTATTTTCTGGTCGAATACTCGTGCCCCTTTAAAAATGGTGGCCACCCCCACATCCTACCTCCTGAAGTTGGGAAGACTCCTTCAAGCCACGCCCAGCATGACGCGGCTGATGATGCAGATAACATGACAATGCCCCACCTCCTGTTCAACAGCACACTTGGAACCCCCCCCCCCCACCTATTTTGTTTTATCCGATAAGTCAAGTGATGTGGTCGAATCGATATTCGCTAGAGAAACTGATAACTTCAACAATGGGATAGCCGAGCTCTCGATCTGTTTTTCTGTCTGTCTGTCTGGTAACGCATTGTCGTTGTGGTCGTGTCACAGATTCTGGAGGCAGGAAGCTACGCAGCACCGTCAAGCGCAGCACGGAGACGGGTCTGGCAGCCACCATGCGGACCCCACTCACTCGACAACGCAGCCGAGACTCTGCTGACGAGTCCATTAACAGCTGCACGTCCGAGGGAAAGTAAGCACATGGCTCGCTCTCTCTGACGCTAGCCGGTTGGTGAGCCGAGCCATACGATGCGGAGCACCGTCTCAATTCACCACTCTAAAGTGGATGTAAATGAACAGAGCCTGTGATTTTAATTTTCAAGAGTTGGTTCATTGTCTGCTGGTGTCATGTAAGATGTGGATAAGTAGCCACGACTGCATTGTGATTCCAATTGTTGTGTTCTATAACATTTGTACGTTGGCGTAAAAGCCGCATTACTGAGCAAGACTCGTTCTATAGCCACGTGCCACAACGTGAAGAATGATCGTGTGGTCAGTACATTCATTAATCATTTAATGTTTGAACATTGCTTGAAAGTAGCTTGGGATTTTTTCTGTATCAAATTACTACGTTTGGTCCATCATGCGAGCAGCCCGGTCTCCTCGACTCACCCTGCCACTGAGTATTAATTGCAAACTCGGTCAGACTTACCCGAACTTCAGCCGTTCTATACCGGTAATCCTGGGCTTACTGTGTCTATTTTATATCGAGTGTTTGTCAGTCTCTTTGATGCTCCTATTAGGGCGGTGGATCAACAGTTTAACCTCCACGCTAAGGTACAGCGTGGCTTAATGATGCCATTTATCCTTCATACAACAGCAGGCATTTATCTTAGCCAACCTCAAAGCATGACCGAAAGCGCAGTGCATTTAAATACGACCCGTAATAGCCACACACGTGAATGGAGGTTGCAGGGTCACCTGCAAATTCAAGGATTGGGAATTTGATGTCAAGAAGCATCTGTATAATAATGCGAATGCACTGGATGATTCAAAGTCAGAAGGTGAATGCGGTTCCCCATTCAATTGAGCTTAGGGGGTGAATTTCTCCCATTCACTGCCCCAAGCCAGTGGTGAAAATTCCATGTTCCCAGGGTGCGGGGCAACTATGTACATTGGGGAGCCAATGTTTACGTCTCGCAATGTGGTGCTCATTATATCCACCATTAAGGGGGTATTGGCCTACCTTGAGTTAAACTCACACAACCTTCATGGCGAGTCGAGCACCCTGAACTCTTGTACACCACCAAGCTTGCGGTTGGGATCATCAAAATATTGCAGTTGCCTTTGAAGAGAGAGCGTCCCATCCATCAACTCGGAGACGTCAGACAGCCCCGTGCGTGGCGTTATTCGTATGGTTAGGCCAATTGCATGATGTCAGGGCCGAACTGTGGACCATGCAAGACAACAGATAACCTTGCAGCACGTAGGCTGCACGCGGCCCGGTGTTTCGATTTCCGTAACAGAAGAGGGAGCAACATTGAAGCGAGAAAGATGGGGAGCAGAGGTATAGTACTCAGTGGATGTGCTCTTACCTGCAGCTTGGTGTTTCCCAGTCTCATGTTTGGTGGAGGTTACCAAATCAGCGATTTCCTGGACGGCCTGGGGCCAGCGCAGTTGGTGGGACGCCAGACGCTGGCCACACCTGCCATGGGTAAGCAACGGCGGGTACGCGGGAGACGTGTGCGCAGGTGTTTGTCGTAGGCGCGTTGCTGCAGAGACGCATTGGGGAGAACCGTCGCTCTAATTGCCGATCCATCCCCGTCACGACGATGAGCTTCAAGGGGAATTCGATACGATCTCTTAATTTATACTTAATGGAGGAGGACCATTAGGCAAATGAAGAGTTTACATTATATTTCAGTGAACGTGTTACGAGAACTGAGCGGATCTCCATTACGACTTTGATTGTTATAACGGGGATTCCGCTGCTGCTGCTGCTGTGGGCTAATGGGAATGTTCCCACGATTAGATGTCTTGCCTCCTTTTAACGCTCCCTCGGTGGAGCTTACACGAGCGCAATTAATCAGGAATTATCAATCGTCTCAAAGCTGCCCCGGCGTGCATACTGGCCTGGTGACACAAAGACACGTGACATTCCGTGATTTCCACCAATCGGCGCTGGTGCTTGTGAGATAATTCTGCTGACATTGCTGTCAAACTCGTGAGCTGTCATGGCATTGTATAATTGCATACCGTTGCCCCAATTGTCATATTTAATACTCAAGTAAATCTCATGTATTTGTTGTTTCCTTTGAAAGTAGCTCGTAGGTGATTATATTTTTGTAGATAGATTTTTTTCATGGTTTTCGAAAGGTATTATTATTTTACACTTCGGAAAGTATTTGCATGTACACAGGCATGTAAATAATCATCATATCTACTCATAACACACCGGCGCAGTGTTCACTCGCTCTCGTAGAAAGAGAACGACGCAGAGACGCGAGGAACCACAGACAAGTGGGAAGGCAGCCACGCGATGATTTGGTGCCAACAATTGTCCAAGCTCTGTGATCCCCTTTTGTTAAGGTGTTGTCGGCCAATTAATGAGTGTTTGCATGTGGAACGAAACCGGAAGTACCCAGAGACAACCCACACATGCGAGGGAAAAACACTCTATCCCCTATAGACGCAAAAGGATGAAGTCCACGTTGTTGCTGGTACTGCCTTCTCCTGGAGAGCCAGGGCATTGCACTTCGACGCCCACGCGAAGGGAGTTTAGCGATATTTGTGCTATGATCCACCAATCCCCGCCTCCACAGTGCTGGATTATAGGCCCTGTGCAGAGCGTATCACTGCCCGGCGAACATGTGTCAAAGGCTGTAACTAACAAAAACGAACTATAGATTGCATTTTTTTAATTAAAAAATTATATATATAGCATTGCAGAATAATTTATAACAAACAAGACATGACTTGCTGGTATCTTTTTAAAGTTAGTGTTTCATATATATTTAAATGCTTTTTTAATATAAAAATACGTGCCCAGTCTTGTGAGATCTTGGAAGCTAAGCCAGAGTTTAGCCTGGTGAGTGCTTGCAATGGTGACCACCAGTGCTTGCCGGGTGTTGTAGGTGTGGGGCTGCGATGTGGCCAGGAGATGGCAGTGCTGAGTGTCACTTCCCTCGTAAGTGCACAGTCTTGCACCCTTTCAAAGCATTGACATGAGAGTATGAGGGTGAATTGGCCAAGCGTTAAACCAAGACATACTCTACGAGAACCTTAATTCAATAGCGAGGGCCACCGTTTTTAGTAATCTCTTTCTCACGTGTGCTCACTTTCATGGTCTCAACTTGGTCACTGTTGATTTAAACGAAAATATACAGCGCGAGCGAAATTAGCGCATTTATTATGGTAATTATCAACGAATATGGCACTGATTTCATAACAAATAACTATCTGCTAAGCTAATTTTGCTAAATGTACAACCTTCCACGATGAGATGTATTGCAAACTTGGGAAGTTTGGTAAATGCTATATATTTTTACAAACATTATAAGACTTAAAAAGGAGTTTTAAGAGTAAAGAAGAAACACTCTGAATTACTAACGTATATATATCTTGAGTGAAGGGATATATTTAAATTTTCTACGACGTCGCCTGTTGTTGAGCGCGGGCGGCTTTTTTCCCCCCTTCTGCGTGCGTGGCGCTCTGCAGGTGAAATCCAAATAAGTATGATCGACAAGAAGGGGCAGCTCGAGGTGGAAGTTATCCGTGCCAAAGGACTTGTCGCAAAAGCCTCAGCCAAAACCCTTCCAGGTGAGATTACGACGCCGCTGTTCATTCTGAGCTCGGCTTAACCCGCAACTCAATCACGCCGATTGTGTAACGTTTTCTTCCACCAAGCATGCCTCGTTCGGATTATAGGGTTTTTGTGTCCGGTGGGCTCTTAATTATAGCGATGCTTGAAATCTGTGTGGTTGCTTGTTAGCTCATCCACAACTGAACATATTCCAAATGTGAATTTCCACACGCTAATGATTTCATCTGGCAGTGCGATGGCAGTACAGTGGCGAGCGAAATTTACTTATGAACCCGATGATCTAAGTTCGAGTCATCGCCACGGCTAATATCAGTGGCGAGTGATATCTGAAATGAGCTCGGTGCCCCTGTTCATCAACACACGCTGACAAGCATGGTTAAGTACAGGATGATCATACAAACCGGATGACACAGAATGGGGGAGCCTTAATTCAGCATTGGATGGGCAAAGGAGCTGTAGGTTGCATTGCTTTCAGTAACGGAGATGAGCACCGCTCGATGTTCGCCATCGCGCAGAGATGCTGAGACTTTGTGTTCGTGCCTGTGACCCCGTCTCCTGTCCAGCGCCGTACGTCAAGGTGTACTTGCTGGAGAGCGGCATATGCATCGGCAAGAAGAAGACAAAGATCGCGCGAAAAACTCTCGATCCCCTGTATCAGCAGCCACTCCTGTTTACAGATGGCTCACAAGGAAAAGTATTGCAGGTCAGAACAACCGGGACAAAATCATGCTGTACCCTACATTTTCAGTTGATGGCAGTGATGCAAAATCAATTGTACAATACCTGCTATTCTCCATTGTCTACGTTCCCTGCCTTCATCAACCAGCGTGAAGTGTAGTCAAATGACGTCCACGAGGTGGGGAGGCCCTCATCCAGCAGTGGGTGGACATAACAAAAGGGTGGTGCATGTACACAATGAGTGTCACATTGTGGGAGATCAACACTGGTTGTTCCCTGGTGAGACTGGCACCCACCATGGAAGTGTGGAATATCCACCACTGGTGCTGCTCAAATGCTCTTTTAAGAAGGGAGACACTGACTCTTTTTGTCTTGTTCACACTAACTACATTTGTAAACATTCTGAAACGTAAAATACTCTCCAAGATGATGGCAAATTGTAGAGGTTACCTCACCTGAGATGAATGTGCCTACCCTTTGTCTAGAAAATATGCGTGAGGATTATTAGTTGCCAATAGCGTAGTAGTCGTTGCAGCTGTATGACAAAGTGAGAGCAAACTTAAATGTCCTCCATCTTTGTATTTATACTTTCAACGCAACAACATAGAGGAAAGCACAGTACCAGGGTACACAACATCCGCACGACTGGTATGAACATGAGCAACCGTAGGAGGCCCCTTATTTCTGATCTAGGGAACAACAGAGAAAAATGTGGCTCTAGGCTGCCTACAAATATGAGCACTCTCCCACGCTCCTATTGAGCTTTCAGCAGTTGACCTTGTAGTTAGCTAACTACATCCCCAAGCAGTCTACGCTCGTCTGGAAACGGCCTGCCGTGTGTAAAAACCAACTTGGCTGAAGACGGCGGAGTGGACCTTCTCATTGGTAGGCCTGATGGTCTGGGGCAGCCTGGCCTTTCAATGTTCGCTCAACCACAACGATCGGTGCTTTTGAGTCCAGACTAAAACTATTTTTGATCGCCAGTGGCCATCATGTTTGTTGAGTCGGGTTTCTCTGCCATCCGCGTTTCCATCCCAGCTTTTGCTGAATTATGGCGAAGGTATAAGTTTCACACTGATTTATTGATCAAAATGCAATGGGCTGTTTTACAGCCGCTGAGAAACACCAACCACGTTCGCATATCAGCTGATAGGCCTAATGTAAGAATGTCTGCCGACGCAACCTATCAATTACTCTGTGAGGTGCATGATGAGGAAACGTTATATGCTGCATTTGCGAAGCCTGCTGAGGCATCCATTTACAAAAACCACTCACTGAAGAGCGAGCGGATCGCAATTGGGAAGGTAGTGAAATCAAATCCTGGTTGTGTTGACTCAGCCCTTCATCCCTCCGTAGGTCGACATAACGAGCACCGCTTTGTTGTGGAAGTCAATGGTGGTTTCCCTATGGAATCACCCCCGCCATAGGAATGCGGAATTCCCACTTCGGGCTCAGGGCTGTAAACGTAACAGCACTGCCTCAAATGCTCATTTTAGCAAGAAAATCACCGTTGACCGATTGTATCAGTGTCTCTCTGCTGCAGGAACTACGATGCGTATTACACTACCCTCCTCTCGCTCACTTTGCCGTGCGTGTGTGTGCGTGCGCAGGTGATAGTGTGGGGCGACTATGGCCGCATGGACCACAAGAGCTTCATGGGCGTCGCTCAGATCCTGCTGGAGGAGCTGGACCTCTCCAACATGGTGATCGGCTGGTACAAGCTCTTCCCCACGTCCTCGCTCGTGGACCCGACGATAGCGCCGCTCACCCGCCGTGCTTCGCAGTCCTCCCTGGAGAGCTCAACGTCCTTCGCCCGCTCGTAGCAAACGCCAAAATGAAAGAATGCATCATTCATTTCCATTGTTGATATTATTATCACGACAACTACTACTGTTATTACGAGCTGCGGCAGGCGGGCGGACGGGCGGGCGGGCAAGGGGGCACAGGCGAAAGAGAAAACTTTTAACGCGCGCTGCAGGTTTTTTTGTAACCCGAAGCTTAGCCAAAGGGCACTTGGTCAAAGTTGAGACGCCACAATGTTGGGGGGTTTGGAGGGTGGAATACACAGCTGGGAAAAAAAAGTGACAGTTTTCAGCTCTGCACAAATAAAGAGCCGTGAATGTGAGGACGGTTGTTTACTCTGTTGACAATTACGAAGAGAGTAATTAATAAAATAAAAAACACTATTTTGAAATTAACTATTCTTGGGACTTTTTGCTAATGCTTTTTAATGTACTGTAATCCTTTACATAACCGAATTGATTCTATGAAATCACTCTGAGACTGTTGAAGGGATAGGCTATTTATTGATTGCTTCCATACTTATTTCGAATCAGCATGGTTTGAGCTGGGATTTGCCGAACGAATAGCACACTTTTGTGTGCCGTAAGGAACGTGTAAGTTACTTGGCAGTGTATGAAAGATAACTTGTGTTCTATGGTGGAGATGGAGAATGATGGGGAATACCTTGGAGAAAGGGAGGTTGTTTTTTTTTCTTGCGAATCCTCTGAAGTTGCCCTTTTCTTTGGATGCGAGTGATGGACACCTTGTTTCAGGGTTATGAATGAAGTGTTTAAAGAAGACGGGAGGCATTTGTGTCTCTTCTTCTTTGCAAAGCAAAACAAAATAAAAGACAAAAGAACACAACAAATAGAAGCTTATGGAAGACTGAACAAGAACTTCCGTTTGTACTGACAAAACAATGGAAAATGTCACCACGACGTTAAATAAATTGATGAATTTTCCTGATATCAACACCGATAACCGATTATCATGATGATAACTCTTTTCGATCGTATTGCATGAAACTCGTACGATAAATTATATCCATCCCAATGGAATTTCCTTCTGCATTTTTCCATATGAAAGTATAATCTAATTGAAGTAAAAAACCTTTTTTCAAGAAAATAATTGGTCCATGAATAAATACGAGGCAGGTAAATTATCGCTTTGGAGGGTGACATTATTTTTACGGTAAATGTTTATACGACTTGTGCAAATGAAAAAAACGATGTAATGGTTTGTAAAGCACTCTCTGATCAAGACTGCATGTTTTATTAACTTAAGGCAGAAAATCAGCGCTTCATTTTAAATAAACCTTAGCGGCTATAAATTGAGGTCTTTCTCTTGTTTGTTGAGCAATTTGTAATGACGATGTTATTTCTAAGGTACTATATATAAACTGGTTTTGCTTGTCCTACCTGAAATTTTTTTTTTACAAGTCAATTCCCAAACCCTTTCGCCTATAAAGCTACTACGACAAGACTTTCGACACAACTACACAGAGAGAGACGCATAAATAAAACGTAACGAATTGGATTTCGTAGGCATTACAATGTTTTGTAACTAAAATGCGTTTGAATTACAGTGCAGGGTGTGTGGTATGATGATACTATCCTATTACAGTGATAGTGTTTACGACTAAATAAATATTTTACCATGTTCAAACCAAATTCGCTAAACTGTTTATGCAACTACCTATGGTATATATATATTACGATATGCAATTTACAGTATTTCATATTCAAAAGCATACGATACTTAATATTCCGTACTCAAAATTATACCACAATAAGACCAACTCAAACAAAATAACCAAGCTTTTGAGACAATTACCAATATTCTTTATTTTAACGAATCCTGGTGTATTGTCCCACAAGTGCCCATTTGTTGTTAATACGGCAAACTGGATTTACATTTTCTATTCACAATCAAATGAACATCAAGCTGCAGACAGAGAGAGAGAGTGCCTACACATCTAACACGAAGTGGCTTTTGGTCACACAGCTTCCAATAAATGTGTAAGGAAGGATAAATAATCACAGTGTTTTACTTTGGAATATTTTGCAGACAATTAAAATGTTCAAGCTTGCAATACCGTGGATACTCTGCAGCTATGCACATACATTCCTACATTTGGCATGGCATTAAAAACAGAGTTTAAAGTGAACATTGACGCATTATTTACATTGTTTTTAAGGGAGTCGGGTATATAACGGGGCTCCAGGCTGGCCTTGATGAAGATGCGGCACAAATTGGCCATTGGTTCAAAAGCTCAACTGACCACAACAAAGACAACGTATTTTCCTCTAGCTGACAGTTTCACACGGTTTTTTGTTTGTTACATATACATATTAAATCAATCAAAATGCATATGAACGCAACAAACAATACACGACGTATGCATTTAAAAAAAATAAAGAACAATTCGGTTGAATGCCAAGAACTGAAATTATCTGTGCGTTATACAACACAGCGAAGCTTGTTGCTTTACTGCATCGCAAAGGGTTGAGTTTTTTGCTATTGCCTGACCGATTTTAAACGGGCCTTCATAGCATTGGGATCACACACCCAGCCATTACTATAGAAAACAGAGAATCACATCGCAAATCCACAAGCTGTTTTGCTGGACATTGCTTTGCACTCTAAATGCAGGGAGCACTCCTCTCATCCGTTTCCCCGATTACTCGCCACTCCTTTGCCTTCTATTATCCATGAGAGCCGCTGGGTCCCGCGCAAAGCCCCAATTATCAGCAGGCCTACTCTTCCAATTATCCTCATTTGTTTGTTTTTTCCCCCATGGAGAAGCGGTGCATGGACGATAACGCTGCGGTAAATCGAATCCGTGGTACTGCCCCCCCCCGCGCATCACCACGGATAAGAGGAGCATTGGCATTGGCGGTGCACACTACGCCAGTTTGCAAGGATGCCCCACGCATAGAAGGCAGGGCGGGGGGTGTTTGGATTTTTCCTGTACAATTGTAGATAAAGAGCAAACATTAAATTAGGTGGTTGCATGACATTTTGTTTTTCCTTCGACGTGAGATCAATGTTTCTAAGACTCCCCCCCCCAAGCCATTTGAGAAAGTGGACGGTTATAGGTGAAAGGGTTTCTCGGTATTTGCAAATGTTGGCCTTATTTATATTATTTATGAGATGAAAACAATGTCCACTGTAAACTCGTGTGAGAGTACGCATAGCATCATGTGTTTTGTGTGCTGTGGCTCAAAGTGAATGGCCATATGCATGAACAGGTTGCAATTATAACCCCTTTTAAGAGATAAAGGTAGGTTGCATGCAGTGAAAACAAATGAAGAGAAAATTAAAATCAGGAAACTTTTACCCCCTCAGATGACCTGACTTGCAGTCACTTTCCGGACAAAATATAATGCACGCTTGGAGCTTATCTTGTCAAATCGATGACTTTTCACATTTTGTTATGGTGAGATTGTCAAATTATTGTTATACAAAACCTTGGGCTAGTTCAGGGGAAATTTACGTGGTTAAAAGACGCAACCCTGATGTATTGCATATTATAAAACAGTTTGCAAGGAGTAGGCACACCTCAGATGTTTCCTAATTTTCGTGTTGCATGTACAGTCAATTTCGATAGATGAAACAAGGAAAGTAAAAAAAAAACCCTTGTCTTTTTATAACTCATGATTTTTTTTGTTCACAAATAACTTCTGTGGCCAGCTCATTTTGTTTTCAGTGTGGTTACAGCCTTTTTTAAATTGTACAGCATGTTTATAGATACTATTGTCGTTTCCATGTAAAATCCAACAGAAAACGTAATTTCGCCAAAACCAACTTTTGTCGCCATAATAATCCTTAACAAGCATCGACTGCCTATTTATTTAATCTTAAACTGTTTGAATATTCGGGGTGGAGAATCATGTTATTGTGACAACATTACATGTTTCTTTTGTAATGCAAAACGAGTCAGATCGATAGTGCGATTGCTTCAAAGTGTAAAGGAAAAAAAATACAGTTTATTTTGAGGAAGATGGAAACAATGTATGTTTGTCAATTTTTTTGCTGCACCACTTACCCCTCTCCTTGCATGAAAACTGGTGTTTGAATTATTGGCTGAATGACTTTGGAACAGTCCACGCCTCTCCAGTGTGGCGATTTCGACGGAGAGATGGACTGTGGTGGAAACATGTGTTAAGGGAAACAAAATTGTGCGTATGTCCTTAAACCGAGAAAGATCGCTTGAGATGAGTGCCAGTTTTTTTTTTTGCCAAATTCTCTTTCCGTGTTCATTTTTTACGTGTTCAGTTAAAATACAGATTAACTTATTCCTTGACAATACATGAATACAACTCGACAGAGCTCACTTCATTTGAAATATTTGAAAATGAAATGCCTTGTATGACTCGACACAATGTATGCATTACATCCATATTTTTTTTTAATTTATGTTATTTTTGTTGTTATGATTGTCGCACATTTGGTATGGTTCCCGACTTTCCTGTTTTGTTTCCTAATGAGACCACACTGTAAATAACACACTGGAGCCTAGACACAGGTCACCTCTGCATTTAGTCAATTTTACTAAATGTACGGTGTGCCACATATAAAGCAACAACTTGTATTGGAGTTTCGGAAATAAATAAATAAAAAACATACAAATTACAAAAAAATGCTTTTTTTTACAATGCCTACAAATGTCTTGACTTTTCCTTTACAGAAATGCCCGTTAGGCGAATCCACTACTATAGTGATGATGCTATCCGTGCACTCAGGGTACACGTTTAAGTTATGTGTCACGTGTTCACGGCATTATTTCTACGGTGAGTTAAGGTACGTAACAGTAACACGGCAGGACGCTGTAATCCACGGGCGTACCATAAAGGTTGCTCCCATAATTTCTGGACAATAGTCGTGAAACTCCATTTAAGCGTAGAGAAATGCGTGGATTGCAGAAGTGCGGGAATGTGACTAGTACCTAAATTCGCGATAAATTCGCAGATTGTGAGGTTAAGAGTTGTTTTTCTAAGACCCAAATGGCGCAAATCTGCCATACAGATCTATGTCAGTGTTCTTCATTGCAAGGCCAGCGGGCCACTGGCGCCTCCTGGTGGCCTTTAGTGCGGCCGCTGACGTGGTGCCTCCGACAATATACAACATGTAAAAGACCCCTTGCAGGCGGTGTAGCGGCCCTTACACTGAAATCTTATCGGTGAAAGTGGCCTCCCTCTGAAAATGAGCGAAAAACACTGCTCTATGTGTTAAAACATTTTTTGTCTTTGTATTGGATTGATATCCAATAAAAAATTGTTTGCATTTTTATTGGGTTGATATCCAAGAATAAAATTGAGAAAAAAAATCTACTCAGAAAATTGCATAAGCACAGCTAGGCTGTACTAATGCAAAAATAACGAATTACAAGTCAATATGAGAACCTTATCCCCGAGTTTCTCCGCAGTTCCACTCCTGCAGTTCCACGTTATCCCCGTCACTTTTACAGACTGCAGTTCTGCAGATCACGATGCATTTTTCTAAACGCACCACGGATTTCGAGAGGAATGAGCCATGTCACTCAATCCACAAAATAAATTCACGAATTTTGAGGTAGGCATGACCCGCAAGGAAATCCGTGGACGCAGCACGCTGCTGATTACAGGAAGAATGCGCTGCTCCTGGAAGAGATTCAGTTTGCGGATATTTGGAGTATTGCTATAACATGTTCTTTACGGCTAATATCTCAATTTTATGTGAAGAGCTGCATATGGG
Source organism: Lampetra planeri (assembly GCF_965212315.1). Taxonomy (NCBI): domain Eukaryota; kingdom Metazoa; phylum Chordata; class Hyperoartia; order Petromyzontiformes; family Petromyzontidae; genus Lampetra; species Lampetra planeri. Next base: position 5,101,972 of record NC_136128.1, on the reverse strand, counting down.
TTAGGCCTTTTTGATAATAGACTACAAAAGGCAAGTTCTGGATAGTGTCTTGCAGTTTTCCATGCTTCTTTAAATGTGGAGCTTTTTCGGGGAATAAATTGTGACCGCAATGATAATGTAAACATTGGGTGCAGACTAGTAATACAATTCAAAGTTTGTCAAACCATGCAGACCACATGTATACAACATGATTTTGATTTACACTATTTAGATTCTAATGCAACTCCATCTCAATACGCAAGAAGACTTACAAATGCATCTTGGGGTGGTGGCCATGCGCACCTGTAATTCAGCACTGTGCGTGCAGCGAAGGTTGGTTGATCGCACAAATGTTGTGACGCTACCTTCCCGTGAGCATCGAGGTGCAATTTTCTGGCTTGCCAGGAGAATACGATACAGCACAATGAGTATTCGTCTCCATCTGTTCCATCTGCGTGGGTTAGAATGTTGCCCCCTCTCACTCATAGTTTTTTCAGTGTTCTGATTTCCTCCCGCATATGAACGCTCATTAATTGTTTTAAAACATCTTAATATATAGAGGACCGCAGAGCTTGGGCAAGTATGGCTGCCTTACCGCTTGTCTGTGATTCCTCGCGCCTCTGAGTCATTTTCTTACTCTGTGAGCGTGAGCTAACAATGTGTGTTTGCAAATTAAATTATGATGTTTGTATATCTTGACATACATGGACACATGAATCGACTAGAAATGTATACCATCCCTGCATATATCTTTGCAAACACGAACTACATGTACGGTAGTTGGTCGAGGGAAAATATAATTAACACGTATGCTTCCGTGACCAATATTATCCATGATTAAGTGTTTGGGTTAGGTGGCATAAGTTTAAATGTTACGTACGCCCACCTCCATTCGAAGCCGATTAGTGAGGTCATTTGAACAGTACGTGCAAATGTATATCTGCTTCAGCATCATGGTAAATGTGTCATCATGCATTTGCCATGTTGCTGGTTGTAATCACCATGTTAACGTACTGGCGGTGATGAAATAGTAAATTAAATGGTACGTTCTGTTCACTTGACAACCTTGGCTGGGACATTACTATTGGAGTATATTATTTATTAGGGATGATATATTCTTTGGATCTTTCGGTAAAGTCATGTAGATAGGTTCAAATAAAATAACCTATCTACGTGACTTTACCGAAAGACCCAAAGAATATGAATTCCTGCAGTCACGAAAGCTTTAAGTGAAGATTTATCAGGGATGAGTTTAAGATTTTAAGAACAATTTTGGATCTTTTTAGATTGTCCTATGGAAATCATAAAGTACTACGTCAAAATGTCTTCAGCGCTGAACAACCGTGGTATCATTCTCTGCCACTTGACACCACTTTTAGTGGGAAAAGTGCAAAAGGGGCATCACTTTAGTTGCATCACATTAGTTGCATCACTGCCGATTTCCAGATTAATCCACAAACAAAATTATTTCATACGATACAATATTTAACATCTCGGCCTGATTTTTGGGATTACATAAAACCATTTGGAGCACATCCCTATTATTTATCATCAACCATTGAGTCATATAATACATATGTAGTGAGTTCAACTGAGTCGCAGACGTAGACTTGGAGGCAAGACATTTATTTAACTCCAACACAGGGGGTAACGTTCTCCTTAAAAGAATCACCACCTATGGTGGTGACCACCAGGCTAACTACACTAATTACAGCGTAACTGCTACTACGGACCAGGACCATCTGCTCGGGTCCAGGTCCACATGTTGGAGACTCGTTGAACGGGGAACATAGACGAAGGTTTCTTCCAGGAAGAACAACGACTCTGGTCCCTCTCGGGACCCGGATTATATTCTCTGCGACGTGGCTGGCTCCGCCCTTGGCCACGTCCATCTAGAATCCTCGGGAAAAATCTGGATCCCAACCACGTGACCACCCCTAGCCCCCACTTGGGGTCCCTTTGTATACTTAACTGGTCACGTGTCCTCCCGGGTCAACCAGAGTGCCATGGCCTTTACATAGTAACCTCATCCTTCGGCCGGCACTCACACACCCTGTCCTGTAGGGTTGGCACTGCATGCAAAGCGTGGTGCCATCCAGCGCTATCAATCAGCGCTCACCGGGCCCCGCTCGGGCCGGTTCTGCACCCACACCACTGTGGTATCCACGATGTTGTTACACCGCAATCCGTGCCTCTCGAGGGCCGGCACTGCTTATTGACATCCCGCGATGTCACTACACATATAATACACGACATCGTCGTGATATATTAACGTCGTGATATATAATGTTTTGTTTTATTTTATTTTCTACCTACGTGACTTTACCGAAATAACGGTACTTAATATAAGTCCCAAAGTGTATACAGCTTCATCTTCTTGGTTCTTTCGGTAAAGTATACAGCTTACTTCAATAAGTAGTAGATGAGAATAGCTCTTTATTATATCAACCACAGTGATTAACATGCATTGTACAATCAGACGCCATACATTAATTGAACACAACATACTTGGGAAGTCAATGAGTGATTTTAACTTCGAACGATCAATGGTTGTGTTGCGTTCCTCCAACAAACAACCGGCGGGTGGGGGGGGGACAACGACGGCGACACATCCTGCACCTTACACTGAGGACAATTAAATTATTGAAGGTGGATTAGCAATAAACAAATGACATTTGAAGAGGTGAACGAGAGCAGGTTGGAATGTTTTTGGAAAGAAAAAAAACTGCTGTTCATTGTGAAAAGCACATACCGATGTACCCAAAGAAGAAAGTGTATATTAACCTGCAGTGACATGCATCGGAGACATGGAAACGGACAAAGAAAATTAAACAAAAGCTGAAAATGCGTGACTAATCCCATATCTGCATTTCCTATAAATATGCTAAATTCCTCTTGATTTGCAAATTCTTTTGTCAAGGCGCTCTTCCCCCTCCAACCCAGCTTAAATATACGCTCCAAGCCTGGGGTGTTTCATTCAGACGCTGTCTTCCCGACAGACCTGTTCTTCACCTGATGACGGCTGCTTGCGTTGTGGCCGAAACGTCGTGAGAATTATTTTATTATGTTTTATTTTTATTATTTTATTATTTCCCTTCTACGTGACTTTCCCGAAAGAACCAAGAAGATGAATCCCTGCAGTCACGAAAGCTTTAAATCGAAAAAAAAGCTGAAAATGTGCAAAAGAAGCGTGGAGGAAAATAAAAAAAAACACGCTTGAAATTGCACTGACAGAAAGGGGATCACATTCATCTGAGAACCAAGGCACAATTAGAGCCACCCTTTTGACTCGAGAAAAGTATGTGAGCTCGCACAGGACACATCACCATGATGGGCGGCGGAAGTTCACGATGAATGATGGATGGCAGGCAAAAGGCGAGAAAATGTCCCGAGAGAATAACTGCTGCTGCCGAGAGAGATGAAATCGGCTCATGTGCAGGAGGAGGGATGGAACGTGGCATCGCAAGACGAGAAATGGTGATGACATGGGAAGCCCTTGATCCAGAAGTGGGTAGATTACACCTAATTATGGCGATTATCGGAATTGACAGACCTGCCATTCAAATGTGTCCTCATTCACATGACATCGCAGTGCTTGCTGACTTATTCCCATGCTGTAGCGGGTATCACTACTCGAGACCAGGTGGGTGTACACTGCTCAACACAATAGGGCAATGCTGAAAAACGGTACCATCGTTGGAATGGCTGGAGAGCATCTCCGAACATTAAGGGCATATTCACACCCCCAATGAAAAAGCAGACGTTGGATGACCAGGTGTAGAATGTGCAACTGCCCTGCGATCTAGCAGAAAGAAGGAAGCGATGGCAAGGTGTAACAAACTGATGGCATTGGAAAGATGTCCTCGCAAGCTTGAATGCCCCCCCCCCCACCGCCTCCATAGCAGCTGCCTGATTCGTTCGGCTGGGGGGCATGAATCTCTCTCAGACGCTCGCAAATAATTAATATACAGGGTGTTTTAAAAAGATAGACCCTATTTCAAAGCAGTATATTTCACGATGGCAACATGTTACAATTACACAAAAAGTTACAAACGGTTTAATGAGTTATCAAGTTTTACTAACCATTTTATAAATGCTCTATGTGCCCTCCACCTACTGTACGGACCACATCGAGACGATAGTTAATTCGTCCCAAACGCCTCTCAAACTGTCTTCTTCTGCTGAAGTCACCGCTGCCGTGATTCTGTTTTTGCGGTCATCCAGATTCGTCGCTAATGGTGGCACAAAAACACGGTCTTTGGTGCCACCAAGCTCTTTCGCATTGGCGGATCAATGCCAATACACATTTGAAACGCACGCTGCACCGCAATGACGGATTCAGTCTTGCTGAACTGCAGAAGGCAAAACGCCTTGTGTTGCCGGGTCACCATCTTGCGAATGACTGATGCTAGGGGCTGTTTGTGCGCTCCAAGAGGCATCTAACGGTAATCATTTGAAACTCTCTGCCCCGCCCTTTCAAGTGGTAAGAGTTTCATTCATGGGCGGTTCGTGGTTGCAGAGATATAGCGATTTAAAATCGGGTCCATTTTTTTAAAACACCCTGGACCAGTACTGCTTCGTCGTCACCACCATCTGCAGCCACGAGCAATCAACTCCGTGATGAAGGCCTCTCGAAGCAGTCACCGACTCTTGCAGTCCTGCGATGTGACAATCCGCCAGCACCTATGCACGAGCGGATTTCATCGTTCCATCTCCGCGCCTCAACGCGTTTCCTCTGCGCGTACCCTCCCCTGGGCTGCCACTGTCATCAGCCACGACCACCGGCCACCATTCTAGCAAACGTGCCCTGTCCAAGCCCACGCACTCTTCCATTTTTTTTAGGTAGATCACGTTGTGACTGACGCACGTGAACACACCATCGGCACAAGGCAAACCGGTCATGAAAAAACGGGGAACAGGAAGATGGGCAATGGGCTCGCTGCTCCAAACCATACAGTGTCCTACCGGAGGTGGGGAAAGGTGACTTTTTTATTTTATAATAAGGGGGGAAGGGGTGACAAGGGGAGAGAGGGATATAACCAAACACCCCCTGACATAAAGAAGCGAAAAACGTAAGAGGGGGGCTAAGCAAGCATTTTTTGCTCTCCACTTCTCCGAATCGGGCTCCAGTGTAATCTGCAGTGGGTTTATGCTCCCAAGCGCTCATCTACGCGTTGCAAGCGCTGTTATTGGCGTGCGCATGTTCGCGCCGGTGCGGCGTGACGGGGCTGACGAGAGGAAGAGACGTGCGACCCGATCACAGGGGAAGCGTGCCACTTTGACGAGCGGCTGCGTTCACGCGCAAATACATTTGCGGATTATGGGGGGGGGCGACATATTCTAAGACTCAAATGAAAATATTCTGGCTCATGGAACTATATTCAAAGTTTCCTCATCAATGTTGTTTGCCTCTGCAGCTCTGCTTTTCTCTATCCGTAGTTCCATACGTCTCTTTGCGGCCTCGTGTGTCGATCAACAGCTCCCTTTGTATTTCTGGCCTACTTATTCACCACCCCGACACTAACCAAATTCCTGAACACATTGTCTACCCACACCTGCAATTCACATTCTACATATGTTGTATTGCCCAGCAACATGCCAGTACAAATGTTGTATTACAATACCCGCACGGTGTATCAGAGCGTAGACTAAAGAGTGTTGTTATGACCTGCCGTTGCAATGTAACGTAGTTGAGATGGCTAGTCTCCTGCTGTGTTTGCATTTAACTGCAGATGCTTAATTCCTTTTTAAAAGTTGTTTCCACGTATTGGCATTTATGTTTGCTAACGCAGCAGTTAATGGAGTGACAAGGCATTGTCTTAAAACCGCAGGTCAAACTGCTGATATGGCTATGGAACAGATTTCGTGTCGTAATGTGCGGATGATGTCAACATTACAAAGCACCAACAATGAACAATGAACCTCATTAATAATGACATGAGCTAATACGTAGGATGCTTGCATGAAATACACAGTGTGCACAGTTTCAATTAAGGTTGGAGGCCAAATGTGCTGTCTGTAGCGATTTGCCAGCTATTGATATATGCCAGTGCCTCAGGGTTCCAGAAATGTGGTGTGCAAGCAAAGGCTTTGCAGAAGACACCAAGGCATTGGCATGTTGGAAGTGAATGAGACAAAGAAATACAGTGCGTTGCACAAATAATCCAACGTTGACAATTTTCTACGATGGCTTTCATGCCACCAAATATATGCCAGCTTGTCCTATTCCTGGAGTCTAATACTGAAGATGAATCAGGTCTCATTTCTAAGATCAGAATTCGAATTTTAGGGGAATTGTTTTTCTTTTTCCATTATGTGGATTTTACATGTTTATTAAATATCGCCAGAACAAAATATTTTGCCCATATTCAGAGGCATTCAATGAATTATGCATATGTTCCCAATGCCAGACTGGTAAAGGTAAAACTTGTGCATGCAATGTGATATGAACATTGTGGCTTTGCATGAATTTGATCAAAATACTTTTCTGAAAACGGGCAATGTGTTTTGTCTGAAAAAAAAAGTACTTTCTGTTTTTTAAGTGGCCTTTAAGCTTCAATTTGTAAAGGAAACAGATGGCAAATTTAGCAGTCCAAGCTGCTGTGAAACTAGCATGAATAAGAATCCCAAGGAATTTCCCAATAAAATACCGACTCTCTTTTTTTACTGACTGGGCTTACTCAAAAAAACCTCCCCATGGTCATAGATTGGCTCAAATCTTGAGCTCCTAAAACCAATTTTCAAGTCAAAGTAGTGCAGTGTTCTCTTGATTTAAGGTTGTCATTACACATCACTGCTAAGAGCACAGTGTAATATCTGTCTGACTTTTTATTACTACAGTCATTTATGGAGACATTTAGACATTTTACGCAGGATAGGTGCATATATTATAGTTGTAACTCCACTTTGAGAACAGCTCTTGCTATCCAGCTGCGTGCGGTGATGTTGGCAGTTTGACTAAATCAAGAGGTTAAGGTACAGCCCCGAAATTGATTATTCACGCTACTGCTGGTGGAAAGGATCCCACTAAAGAGAGCTCTAGAAAACCCCCTCAAGAAGATATTTGGTGAAAGCTTCCAGCCTGGCCCATACGTCTTGCCAGAGATGAGAGTACGGTCCATTTAGTGAGGGGACTATTCAGATATCCATCACCCCGTCCACCAAGTACTGTAGTTTGCATGTATTTGTGGTCATGACCAACCCCGTCCAACTTTGCTTCCCCAGGTTTGATACAGCGTTACACAACACGTTTTTCTTTCAGATAAATTGCATGAGTTGACTCGTTAAGGTCTTTCAATGTGCATTTGTACTAGGAAGTATTTCATAATAATGAATTAATATTATTTGCAAACACATAGGTGTTCAGAAACATTGACATTTTGATCGTGTTTTGTTATGCGCATTCAATCAATGCAATTTTTTTTACCAACCCTCATATTTTGTATGAAACATTCTAAACCTGAGTGATGATGAGACCCAGAATAACCAATATCAAATGCTGCTTGATAATAATTGTCTCAAAGCCTTTAGGCTAAACAAATAGATTCCATGTATATGCGGAGAAAGAACGGAGTTGATTTTTATATATAAAGATTATCACCCGCTCCGCGCACGGAGCTGCTGTGATGTAACGGTTGTAAGGGGCCGTCCATAAATGACGTCACGCACCTAGGGGGGGAGGGGATCAGACGTTTGTGATGATGTGTGACGAGGGGGGGGGGGGGGTGAGAAATGTGACGTCACGTAAAAATGCGCAACTTTAAATAAATATGGAATTGTTATAACAACACTCCTACAACATCAGAGTGCAGCACCACATTAAATACGCACTACAATCACAATAGTTTAAAGCGATTTGAAGCATTATTTTCAAAATGGAAATATGTTTTTTTGGGGGGGAGGGGGGCAGAGCTTTGTGACGTCATATTTGAGGGGGGGTCTGACTTTTTGTGACGCCGTGTGACGAAGGGGGGGGGGAGGTAAAAAATCGTCCAAAATCGCGTGACGTAATTTATGGACTGCCCCTAAGCACGCCGGCCTTGCAACTGTAGCCGGTCCGCCCTGTCGCCTCTCCTCTCGTCAGGAATCCTTGCGAGGGGGGGGGGGGTCGGCTAAATAGACAGCAACAACAATACAAATAATAATAAAGTTCGGGGACGATGAGGCAACAACAATACAAATAATAATAAAGTTTCTGGGACGATGAGGAGTGATTCTGCATTGTGTTCTGTCCTCTGGAGAAGTGGGGGGGGTGACTCCAGAGCAGCTGAGCATCAGGGGGGCGGGGTGTTTGTGAAACGTCAACATTTTATTTGAAAAATCCTCTTCAAAAGGGCAAATTGTGCATCTGCAGTAGCGATCAGACAGGCCCTCCACGTCACAACGTCGCAGCTGAATTCCTCGGTCCAAGAAGTTAGCCGCCCCAAATCCCCAATTTGGGGAGTACCTCATACTCTGCTGTGTACGTTGGGGCTCGGGGTCCAATCCCTGATCACTGTTGCCTTCTCTTAAATATTAATACAACAAACGCACCTGTCTCTCCATATGCTATACAATTATACATGCGATTCAATCATAGGTAAAGCCTACAGTGGCTACACAACCCCAGCGTCCGGAACTTGGCGGTGAAACCAATTATGCAAAGTTTCTTAAATTCTGTGCTCCGCAGCGGTACAACTGGGCCACAGCCCCAATGTTGGTCGTGTCGGCAGGCCGCGGTGGGGGTTAGGTGCCTGTCCACTCGGCGAGCGCATTGTTGCTGGGAATTCGTGGCGGTGCGTTACCCCAGGGTCACCGCAAGGGGCGATGTAACGCATTCATGCTCGATCCGCCGCCAGCGGACGCGACGATCAGGGGACGCTAAGCTTTGGGGTAGTCAGTGGAACACGCACTGTATGTTTTCGCGACCAATATTATCCAAACTCAAGGTTTTTTTGGTTTAGATCGCGTAAATTCTGGCAAATCGCCTGGTGAAGCTGGTTGTATTCTCCAGCGAAACGTCCTAAGGGGCCGGCCATAAATGACGTCGCGCGATTTTGGACGATTTTTGACCCCGCCCCCCTTCGTCACACGGCGTCACAACACGTCAGACCCCCTTCAAATATGACGTCACAAAGCTCTGCCCCCCCCCCACCAAAAAAAATTAAACATGCTTCAAATCGCTTTAAACTATTGTCATTGTAGTGCGTATTTAATGTGGCGCTGTACTCTGATGTTGTAGGAGAATTTGTTTTTAAGTCTATTTAATTAAGTATAGCGTGTTGTCTATATTTATTTAAAGTTGCGCATTTTGATGTGACGTCACATTTCTCAACCCCCCCCCCCCTCGTCACACATCGTCACAAATGTCTGACCCCCCCCCCCCCTCAGGTGCGTGACGTCATTTATGGACGGCCCCTAATCAAATTGTAAATGTTGTGGGTTTACTGTCCAAGATGTACCAATTTGGCACGTTTTGTTTACGTAACAAACCTAACCTTAATTGTCTGTGTCGAGTGGTGATGGGTTAACGACACATTTATATTTACGCGACCTAACCTAAAGCAATTTTATTAAGGTTTTTGGGGTAGTGTTAGGACGAAGGGGGCAGTGTTTTCCTCTTGCACCCTCAAATGTATCCTGCACGTTAACCATGCCACAGCTTGATAGCAGTTGGTGAAGAGCGTTCTATGTAAAATACTCCATTAGGGTTCAAAGCCTACTTAGCGTTCAATTATAAATACTGTACAGTAAAACCTTGGATTGCGAGTGCTTTGATTTACGAGTGCTTTGGATTACAAACACGTTTCCAGAACGAATTATGCTCGCAATCTAAGGTTTTACTGTACTCCCTAATGGTTAGATTTTAAGGGCTCCGTTTGGTTTAATAAACTATAAACTATGTATATTTTAGCAGGTAAGGCCCACTGAGCTATGTAGTAATTTTCAGAAGCGAACTGGCCACAAATAATAGCTCAACGAAGTGGCTTATCATGTGGAAATTTATAGCAGCCAAATACTCTATAAATGCATGTTGATGTGGAGAAAGATCCACGTGACCACACGGATCAAACCCACGACCTCCTGTATACAAGGCGAGCTAGTTAGCATCTCGCCAATGCGGCACCCAATGTTAAAGACTCCCATGGTTCACTGTTTAATTTACCCACAGGTTCCGATGTTAAACGCTCCCATAGCGTTCACATTTATTGCAAGATTAAATCTCGTCCATTTCCTGGTAACTCGAGGTGACCAGATGGCATTACAGACAGTTGTTTAAATCCATCAACGAGGCCCTTTGAGAATGATCTACACTGGCTACTGAGATTCATCCCACAAGTCACTTATTTAGGTAAATGAGTATCATCATAATCAGTGCAGGACCTCCTGCAACATGATTGAGCCTGAGTGAGGCTTTCTGAGATAAGGGTAAGTAGAGCCTTGCATATGAAGACAGAGATGACATAGCCTTGTACTACTCTGCCATCTGCTGGTTAATTATTTAAGAGTACAGGAATCCACCACTTTAAGCAGCCGCAATATGCGTTTAATTGGGGAACATGTTTTCTTCTAAGTGTAATATGCGTGAAAAGAAAATTGCGATGTAATACCCTACGGTACATGGAAGGGAGCGACGGCGCTGTGGTTAGCCCACGGCACTTTGAAATCTGACCGCTGGAGTTTTGATAATAATCGGACAACACTCGCCACTGTGAGCCGTGGCTGATAATTATCAGTGGCGAGTATTGTCTGAACCATTTCCGGCCCTCTCGATCTGATCAGACTAAACTGAGGAGCTGTATAAAACATGAACGCTGGAGATACAAAGGCGGCTGGGCATGGTGCTGGCCACCATACCACCCCAACGTGTGTCGTTCCGACCTTGATTAAGCTTTAACTCTTGCCCCAACAGTATGGTACGGCTATACGGGGAATATTTATATGTTATATAAGCAGACCAGTCGGTTTGTTTAAAAGATTGGGATTTTTATGAGTCAGGGTGAATGATCTGTCTGTTGAGAGCGATTTTATCCCGCCGTACATTTTGGGAAGTGGTAGTGTAGCGGTTAGCGCTACGCTGCTCGACGAACCCGGCGACCGGAGTTTGATTCCCGCGCACGGCCAACACACACAGTGATGATTATCTGAACCGATCCTGGGTCTCCCCTAGGTCGACTCAGCCTAAAATGACTACCTGGTGTGGTCGGTAAACATCAGCACTAGGGAGACAAAGGCGCCCGGGCGTGTTGCTGGCCACACACCCAATTGTGTGCTGTGTCAGCCTTCATAGGTGCTCGCTAACACCACTTGCCACAACAGTCTGTTAAGGCTGTACGGGGGATATTTGTCTTTGTTGGGAGCGAATATCCCTCCGTCAATTTTCCTCCACTTAGTGCTGGACTCGACAATTTGGAGGAGTCGGAGGTTTTCAGTTTCAGTTTAATTTATTTGGTATAGCCCTGTGAGCCATTAGGCTCTTGAATCGGATGCAACCGCAACAAACAAAAAACAAAAACATGAACAAGAACACATCTTAAAGTGACTATGTGACTATGTGCAAACAGAAAGTCCAAGAAAAGAGAGCAAAATATTGCATAAAAAGCACCGTACACCAACGCTGTGTGCAAAAATCCCAGTGGGATGCAAGTCAAACAACAACAACCACAAGACAACTTAGATTAAAGCCATCAGTTTAACTCCGTACTACAACAAACAAACATTGCCAAACCAAAAAAGTTTTCGAAATCACCAAAATAAAGCCATAAAAGCAATGTAACAGTAATCATAGGAACTGTGACCGAAATTTCACAATTAACGACATAAACATGTATCACCAAACCCTGCAGCCATAGCTGGCTGCATGAGGTGGTGGAGTTGCTTGAGTCCCGTGATGAGGAGGAGCTGTCTCATGAAGATCTGATGCAGCTGGAATGACAAGAGAGGCCGATGAAACTATGGCGGCAATAGACATCTTCAGATAGGATGATCCAAACACAGGACGCAGCTCGAGAGCTAAAAGGACATTCATCAGTGGCATTCACTGGTAAATGGAGTTGTAATAGCAGCGGGAAAAGAATAAATAAGTAATATTTTGAACAAAACATTTTTTTAAACACGCTTTAATGAAATGTACCGTACTAGTAATGGCAGAACTCCACTACTGCAGGACCTGGCCCCGAAGCTTGCCATAACGTAAGGGACTGTGGTGATTTACAGCCAACGTCAGTTGAGCATGGACAATAAGACCCAAGCCGAAACATAACATATAAAAAGAATGTTTAAAAATATTTCATTTTATGTTTTATGATAGAATATAGTATTGTCATCAGTATGACATAAGTACACCAAGTTTGCAGTCGATACCACATTGAGAAGTGGGTTAAAATTGAGTTACAAAATTTGAGGATACGACATCAACAACAACAGACAATGAGTTAATAGAAAGCGTGTAAAATACTGCTCAGCTGTCTTTGGACGGATTCTTTTAAACTTGCCCAAATCAAGCCGGAAGGTTTCGGACAAGAGTAGCCCAGAAGAGAGGGGGGGGGTAACATAAAGCAAAGCATTAAACAAAACAAAACAGAAATGATGAACGAAGCAAAGTGCCGACTATACCGAGCATCTTCTTGTTTCCTCTGATCGTAAAAAAGAGAGGGAGCTTCCACTGGTGAGCATACCCGTGGTTCCAGCTTCATTGGCAGACGACGAAGAGGCAGGAGAGATCCTGCCCCTTATTTGTCTGCATAACTCCACCACGGCTCACACCAAGAAGCCTCGGTCAGCAAGCTCTTCAACTATCTCTGGCAAAAAATAGCATCGAATTATTTTATGAACAATTAGTTAAAATGTACATCAACACTCTCTGGTTCTTTCGGTAAAGTCACGTAGGTATAAAATAAAATAAATCACGATGTTTCGATCGCAACACAAGCGGTCGTCCTCAGGCGGAAAAATATATAATCCAGCACTGGAACTGCTGAACTAGCTAAAGAGCAGTTACAACAAGAGGTTATATATGTGGCGATGGGCAAGCAAGTGGGGTCTGAGCTGGAAAGGAATTCCACCGCCGGACGCAAGCACGTGAGTTGTGTTAATGGCGGGAGATTAACATGAATGAGGTTTCGTCGCCGCATAAGAGTATCATGCCCGCATATGTGCACAACAGCAGTGTTAATGAGAGATTAGCACAATGAGAGTGCAATCCAAAGGGAATGTGAGCCTGAGAGGTGCAATCTAAAGGACCTGTGAGCATGAGAGTGCAATCCAAAGCACATGTGAGCATGAGAGTGCAATCCCAAGGACATGTGAGCATGAGAGTGCAATCCAAAGGACATGTGAGCATGAGAGTGCAATTCAAAGGACATGTGAGAGATCTAAGAGAGAGGCAAAGAGAGAGAGAGGCACAGAAAGTCAGAAATAACAGCTGACATAGGCAGGTAGGATGGAAACATCACAGTCAGTTAAAACTTTACTTGGTTAATAACGTCCTTCCAATGATTGCTCAGTTTGTACCCATCTTCTCGGTTGAAGTTGTGTCTGTGTTTATATATCTGGATGGCTTCATGAACAAATCTCTGAAGGTAGCCGGTAAGTTTGCAGAGTACCTCCGTTTTGGAAAAATCTATTTCGTGTGAGCCCACAGCGTTAAAACAATGATCAGCAACGGCAGAGGTATTGGTCCTACCGTGTTTCAGATCCGCCTTGTGTTCACGAACGCGGTCCGAGACATGTCGTTTCGTTTCCCCATTGTAACTGCTGCCGCAACCACAACTCAGTTTGTAGACGCCTGGGTATTGCATGTCAGGAATCACATCCTTTACAGATGGGATTAAATCACGGATTTTGTATACTGTGTTGAACTAACTTGGATCCTGTGTTTGTTTAAGATTTTGGAAATCTTTTTGATAACCCCTGCTATGTATGGCAAAGTGATGGTTTTGGTTGGATCCTCAGAAGGTTGTCTCCGCATGGCTGGAGAGACAGTTTTACGGATTGTACGGTCCAAGTATCCGTTCATCCTGAGGGCTTGGTGGACGTGCTCCAACTCACTGACTAGGTGGTGCTGGTCGGAGATGCAACAGGCCCTATGGTGCAGTGTTTCGATGAGGGAATTCTTCTGGGCTGGATGGTGGTGGGAGTCAGGCTTTAGATAGGCATCCGTGTGGATGGCTTTCCTGTAGACCGAATGTCCCAACGAGCCATCAAGTCTCTTGTCGATCAAAACATCCAGGAATGGTAGCTTGCCATCCTTTTCCACTTCCATTGTGAATTTGATAGACGGGTGTATGGAATTGATGTGGTTGAGAAATTGGTTTAGTGTTGGCAGGCCATGTGGCTAGATGACGAACATGTCATCTACGTATCTCTTCCACAAGAAAGGACGTAGGGTGGATGTCTGGATGGCATCTGTCTCAATTTTCTCCATGGAAACATTCGCTACCACTGGCGATAAGGGAGAACCCATTGGGGTACCCTCATTTTGTTTGTAGAATGTACCATTCCAGGTGAAGTATGTGTTGGTAAGACAGTGCCTTACCAAAGTAGGTACATCAGGATTCAGTCCTTGTTGGACCAAGTCTTCAATTATTGCAATGGTGTCAAGTACAGGTACATTGGTGAACAGAGAGACTACATCGAAACTGACAAGCAAATCATCCGGAGACAGTGAGATGTCCTTGATTAGAGAAGCCAAGTGAACTGACTTAAGTACAGCTGAGGTGGACTTGCCCGTGAAAGGAAGCAGGGTCTCAGACAACAATCGGGCCAGTTTGTAGGTGGGTGAGTCAATTGTGGAGACGATAGGACGGAGTGGGGTACCTACTTTGTGGATTTTTGGAAGGCCATAGATAGATAGATCGTTTATTGTCATTGTCACCAGTACAACGAAATTGAAAATGCTCACCAGTCAGGGCATCATTCATAAATTTAAATTAAATAAAACAAGAAAATAAAAATAAAATTAAATGAAAGATAATCAATTTATACTATATATAAAAACAGCCCAAGTATACCCACATACCCACATAAGGTTACATTTTGTCATTGCACATCTCTATTTCACAGTCAATTGAAAAATACTATTACTTAATAATTAATTAGCATTATTGAGTGTGGTGATCGCTGTAGGATAAAAGCTCTGTTTGAATCTGTTTGTCCTTGTTTTGACTGATCTGAATCGTCTGCCTGATGGCAACAGCTCAAACAGTGAGTGTCCAGGGTGAGAAGAGTCCTTTATAATGTTCTGTGCTTTTTTGATGCAACGTGAACTGTGTAGTTCTTCCAGTGTGGGGAGATGGCAGCCGGCGATCTTTTGGGCTGTGTTGATGACCCTCTGGAGCGCTTTCCTCTGAGCCACTGTGCAGCTGGTGTACCATACACAGATGCAGTATGTGAGAATGCTCTCGATGGAGGCTCGGTAGAAGGACACCAGCAGTTTCTGTGTGATGTTATTATTCCCGAGGATTCTCAGGAAGTAAAGTCTCTGCTGGGCCTTTTTCAGAAGCTCAGTGCTGTTGGCGCTCCAGGTCAGGCCCTCCCCAATGTGGACTCCCAGGAAGCAGAAGTCTGCCACCCTCTCCACACAGTCCCCGCTGATGAATAGTGGTGGGTGGTCTAGCAGCCGAAGGTTTTAGGGAGCTCTGCTTGGTCTGATCGATTTGAGAAGTCGATTTAGTGATGATATTGTTGGTTTTGTAGCTAGGCGGTTGGTGGAATCTCTGTTGATTTTGGGAGAGCTGCCATCATTAAGAATGTCCTGAATTTTGTGGTTGTAAGGTGTTTTATCCATTATGACAGTGGCATTGCCCTTGTCAGCTGAGAGGATGACAATGCCATCTCTGTTTTTTTTATTTATAGAGTTCAAAATGCTCGTCCTTGCTGATGTTGATAATGGGTTTCTTATCGTTTTTTGAGGATAGCAGCAATTTCTGATCTAGCAACGTCTGCAGGTATGTGTCCCAAGCCTTTGAGGACCATGTCGACCTGGGCGATTATATCATCCACTGGGATATGTTTAGGAGTGACTGCGAAATTCAACCCTTTAGCTAGTACCGATTTTAGGCTGTCGAAAATTGGGATGTTACTCTGATTGATGACAATCTTGTTAACATCTAACTTTTTAATGTGTGGCTCTGGCTTATTTTTTGACAGGAGGTTGAATTTAGCGATCAAGTTAACTTTACATTTGGTAGACGTTGAAGTAGCAGAAGAGACTGTCATGTTATCTACATGGTCCCAATCAGAAGTGGACATTTTATCAGTTAATTTTAAGTGTGATTGTAAGAGAGTCTTGTCTAAATGATCAAGTTCTAAACGAAGCAATCTTATTCTCTCTGAGATTAGCAATAGGCTAGCTTTGAACAAGATCCGTTTAGCATACACTTCATGACATTTAGTCACATATTCCCGGAAATGTTGGCTCGGGATGCAACCCCTGAAATTAACTATTATTTCTACAGAACATTGGAGTTCACTTGAAGTACTTTTGAGTAAAGTTGTATTTCCCAGGAACACATCCCTCGCGTATTGCAGGGGATTCCTGGATAAAAGTTGAAAGTTTTGCAATCCATACGTTTAAGTAGATGATAAAGATGCATTGAGGCAAGCCAAGTCATTTAACACTTTCTCTCACGTCCCACCACAGTGTAGGTTTCCAATTCCACCGATCATTTGGTTGCTCTTCAGTATCTAATTAAACGACTTGAAATCTGTATTTTGAAACATTGCAGAATGTGGGCGCACTTTGAGATCACTGTTACATTGCTTTTATGGCTTTATTTTGGTGATTTCGAAAACTTTTTTGGTTTGGCCATGTTTGTTTGTTGTAGTACGGAGTTAAATTGATGGCCTTCATCTAAGTTGTCTTGTAGTTGTTGTTGTTTGACTTGCATACCACTGGGAGTTTTTGCACACAGCGTTGGTGTACGGTGCTTTTCTGCAATATTTTGCTGTCTTTTCTTGGATTTTCTGTTTGCACATAGTCACATAGTCATTTTAAGATGTTTTCTTGTTCATGTTTTAGTTTTTTGTTTGTTGCGGTTGCACCCGATTCAGGAGCCGAATGGCTCACAGGGCTCTACCTAATAAATGAAACTGAAAAACTGAAACTGAGTCGACGAGCCCAAATGCGAGTGTTGTTCATTACCAGATACAATGCTGTCACCTTCTAGTCGTATTCACTATGCCAGTTGTAGGCAATTCACATCAGTGCGGGTTTGAATATACATTAATTGTATGCTCATACGTTTGCAGTATTAAGTCATGTCAGGTGTGTGGATAATAATTCAAATACAAGCCAGATGCCAATGTCAAAATTGAAAAGGGGAGGGGGGGTGGACACCTACTGAGCATGTACTTATGCATTGATGCATAACTCTAAATCATCTTTAGTGTCGTAGATAGTATACATAACAAACGAGATATGCAGACACGTCTCCTTCATATATCTATTCCCTCACGTAAAAAAACACATTATATTATTCTTTGCACAACTTCTCGACCATACGGCCTTCTGAGAGTTGCATAATTTCAGCAGCATTGATTCAGTACAAGCGTAATGACGACTTGAGACACATTCTTGAGATGGTTTCTTTATTTGGAGAGCACGAAAACTTAAACACGCGGACACCACAACTTCAGCAGCCACGAGCCTCCTTATATACTGTACGTGGCCACGCCCTTGCCCCATGGCCACACCTCTTTTCTGGAACCTTCCCGCTGGCCCTAGACCACCCCTTCCACACATGTTTTCTTCCGTCACTTGATCATGCCCTTATTCTCGATCCTTCTCGTGGCCCACCAGCCCGTTCGCATTGCCCGCTTAATACCCTGTCATTACCTCCCGTGGCAACTAGTCCATTCACAAGCTGATTCTCCTGTCATTACCTCCCGTGGTCACTATTCCATTGTACTGTCATTAAACAAGCACATTCTGGACTGGTTTCATCAGCCCTAGCCAAGTTTTCCTCTATCAATGCTGGTGATCTACCAGATGTCACACGTTATGCAATGATAATTTAGTGATATGTAGTGTACAGTTTTGCAACGAACTCGAATGAAACCCTTAATTTTAAGAGAGGTCCTTCCCTGTAAATTCTGGCAATTCAACAGCATTGATTAAATCAAGCCAGACCTCTGATGAGACACTGTATGTTGAAACCAATCCAGAGTTTGATTTTATTTAACCCATGCAGCTGAAATTATGCACTTCCAGAAGGCTGTGGGCACAATTAATTGTGTCAACAATGTTTGCATTTTTACGTGGAGACATGTGATTGAAGGATACATTTGCTTATCGATATTGATTAATTAGGTGATATTTTTTTTTGTCTCGTGTTCACTTACATATCACTTATGGTGCACATGAATACACCAACGAGAATAATAACCAATGCTTACTCGAATGATTGAGTTTATGTGTCGTGAGCATAGGGGTCATTTTTTTAAATTTTATCGATAAATGTATGCATGACTTAAATGGCTGACCGATCCGAGCAAATCGCGTAATCTGCAATTGTGGCGATGCATTTGTTCACCAGGAGATGGCAACATCGCACCATTGCGTCCTTTCTGTCACCAGAAAGCCAATTCACCGATCTGTGACCAAATTTGTCCATGGAAAATTCAGGCAATTAATCTTTTTGTAATTTTGCATTATCACGCCTTTTACTACAGTGGCATGTTTTAACTCAGCTCTACTATTTATTTAATCGCAAAAAAGTTCGTATTGTTCGCATTGCGATGACTGCTGTTGCCTTTTTGCAAGAGGAGAAACGTAGCCATGGTCGCGGACGGTGGCTTGGGGTGGTTGGCATGGTCCCTGATGCAAGGAATATAATTGGGGCCCCCATGTCCCTTGTCCCTCCTCCCTGACCTTGCACTTGGGGCCCCCTACGGTCCGTGGGCCCTGGCGGAGTCACAGCTGACTGCGCAGCTGATAGCTATGGCGCTATATTGATGAGACTGTCTGAACAACAAGGAATCTAGAGCACGCGTGTTCTATTCCCGCAGAGAGACAGCATGAGATTTGTGTCAAATTTTCTTCCACTTTTTGAGCTGAAAGGGCATTTATAATGGCGGTGTATTAAACATATCTTTGGGACAAGAAAATTGAGACCCAGTTCAACTCTTAACAACTCATTCGCAATGGTAAAAAAAACTTTCAATTTGAACTTGTGTATACGTGGGTGGATATGTGAAAAGCCGAACACTAGCGGAACTCGGTTCACAATATTACCCTGCTCAGTTTGCAGCAGCAGAAACGTTTTTTTCAATTTGACGAGGTGACGATTTCTTACTATAGGATGATGGAATCCCATGAGATGGTGAAGAACTCAACACATTCGTCAAATAACATTGCCTTAATATAAAATACAAATCTAACGGGTGACGTTTCAAGCAATGGGTCTTCATAGTACTTACATAGAGAGGCCAGAGTTATAGAGTCTGTATGTGATATGAATTTTCTGTGAAGACAAGCCATTGCCTAAAACGTCCCCTATTATATATATGTTTTCCTTTTATGGCAACAGTGTTGTTGACGAATATGTTTATGTTTGAATAATATTGGTCGCGAAAGCCTACGTGTAAATTGAATATGTTTAGGTTGTTTTTGGTAATTGTGCTTGCGCAACACTGTCAACTCAGCAGCATCAATGTATACACTTTGTTTTAGAACGAGATGGTGATATGTTTGAAATGTGAAGATATGATCTTAGGTGAGGTGCATTGCCTATGATATTTCGAACTCACATTTTGACATAATACCAGCTGTTTTGCATTGCTTTATTTTTGGGCATCACACTCATTAAAATAAAAGCGGAGTTGTGCAGAACATTCGGGAAAAAGGAAATGCCGCTCGTGAAGGATAGCTGACAACCAAAGGGGAGAAGGAATTATGACATTAAGGCGTACTTCTACGTGTAGGTGTATACGTGACGAATTGCGGCCACACAGCTGCAGAAACGGTTGCTTCAGCACGAGAAAGGCGTCATTCAAATGAATGATGATGATTTGATTGCTTGGACTACTGTACTTGATTTAGTGCATTCCCGTCAAACTAATTTAAGAGAGCACCATTTCGTTTTGTGCCTTTTGTTGAGGTAAATTGCAAGTCCTTTTGTGCTTTCGGGTGGCTTATATCAGAATCAGAATCTTGATTTATCCTGGAGAAATCCGATGAGCTAGGAAGATTTCCAGTAGGGGCGGGTCAGAAATTTACAACACCCAACAATTACAAAACAACGATCGGAGTGCAAAACATAGGAAAGGAGAGCAAATCACTAAAAATAAATAGGTAAAATCGACTAAGTATATAATTTCAAATTGCATAAGTACACACATTCCCAAGCTTGGGCAAGGCAGAAAAACAACAACAAGAGTCCCAGACAACACCAATACAACACCAAGTCCCTTAATAAAATCGCACATTACAATTTAAATCCTGCTACATGGGTAAAAATTACAGTTACAAATATAGTATGCAAATGAGGTTGTATCCAGCAATCGTCTTCTGCTTCACGATACATTTCATCACCGAGCCGGAATCTCTGCAAGCCTCAGCTCAGACCCTAGGTTGCCACGCGCCATGCACGGGGTTGTCCGCTAATTGCCTCGGTGTGGTTACGAAATGAATAAATAGACAACAACGCCTCGAAGGAGTATTGGTACGAACGCTTACATTCGTTTTGCTTAACCGTGGGTACATTCATTGGGGTAAGGCATAGAGCAAAACGCTATCTTGGCTGCACAGTTAAAAGTGCCTGGGAGTGAATGAGCTGAAAAGGCAAACTTGAGAGTGCATGGTTGTATACTTGAATTGTGTCCGTGCTTTGAAATATGTATAGTGGCCCGTCTGTGCATAGCATGATCAGAATTAAAGTGATCTACACTTGACGGCATCAGTGAAATTGTGTAACGGTTGATAGAAACCCTTCCTCAAAAGATGTTCCCTCTGCTCTGCTTCTGTTAATAAAACGGACAAATCCTGTGTTATTGTGTACTCCGGGTATATACTATGACAAAGGGGTTGGTTTTCGCTTTTAATATAACAAGCCACATTGTAAGATATAGATACAATCAAATGGAATGTGAGATAGCTGACACATTTTTAGATACCTTTTGAGTCAAAACATATATATTATCAAAGTTGGAAGTAACAGAGCATTACAGTATATATTAGATAATTGTTAATGAATACAGTAGTATGAAATAATAACATTATTCCAAATACAGTGATGGTATTCCCCCTTTAATATATTTCAAGATATCTGAAGCTCTGCGGCTGCTGGTGCACTTCATTAAAAACCAAACATTTTTTATCACAAGTTTCACCAATTTAAATTCTTAACGCTTTTTTTATTGTATTTACTACGGGGGGGGAGGAGTTAAAATTTGTGTTTTATTACAGACGTGCAAGCCATGCATTTTATATAATTTGCTACTAAAAGAGATTCATGCTGTAAGACGTTGCCATCCCATGATGACCCTCCTGGCGCCAAGTGGAATGGTCACGCCGTGCAGTAACGCGAGATATTTTGCCTCGGGTTGTGATGGGAAAACATCACATTGACCGCACAGCAACGCAGGTCCTCTTGTGCTTAACCGGTACCGGTTAGGCAAATATAAGGGCCAATGTAATAATGGCACGGGACATCTGCTGGAACAAATACTTGGCTGCAGAGGTAGGTGGACCTAATCTGTTGGTCTGCTCCACGAGGTGTGGGAATGGTGAGAGGCACACAGAACCCTTTTCAGGTTGGGTTTTACCTTGGGGAGGGTATTCGTTTCGATCAGAATAGACTTATTGGTGCCCGTGTGATGTTTGGCCTTGCGTTAGTGGAAGGAATTCGGTACATCCCAGACGTCTCGGTGGAAACAGGGACACAATAAGCACGCAAATAAAAATGAAACTCTCCGCACAGAACAAATAATAATTTAACACCTCGTAAGTTATATATAGGATGCAGCTTTGAAGAACACTTTTAGTGAGCGCGATGTTGTCTCCCACTGTTGCTATATTAAATTAATAACAACAGATAAACAGACAAGATGCATTTTTCCCCTTTATCTGTCTTTCCACGTAAAACACAAGAGCAGTATATATATAGATACACATCCCACACGTATGTACTTTTTTCATATGGGAAGGAGACGGATTGATTTTTTTTATATTGTTACTTATATTCTCCACAACGACGCTATTGATTATGTTGTGTTATGGATTTCAGAATATACTTTCGTATGAACTATGACCTGTAGCTCAGAGAGAGAGAGGCTCCTTGTCTCTAAAGGTGGCACGTTAAACAAGCCTGACTGCTGATGAGACATTGAATGTCGAAACCGGTCCCACAATGCAGTGTGATTATTGGGTTGTGTCAAGAAAAGACAATTTTCTCTGTTTCAAGTCGAAAGACAGATATGTAAAGCTTATTATCGGCTTATTTTGTCACGTACATTCTCCACAACGATGCTGATGATTGCGTTTTGTTCTGTATGAAATGCATAGATACGCATTAAGTCAAATTAACAAAAGACAAACCACTCGTGAAACTAAAAATGTGTTTTTAGAAAGACAAACTTTTATGACGCTGAAATTGTCAACGATTGACTTTCAGCCCATTTCAGGAATGTATTTTCTTTTATGAGCTGTTGAAGTCACGGTGAATTTTAAATGTAATTATAATGGTGTTAATCCTAACTCAGGAAATCTGATATTTGGTTAAACATTGAACAGAAAAAATGGAAAAATGGAACGATCACAATAGTCCATCGGCCAAAGCAGACATTGGTACCACCATTGGTATTGACCACGTCCGTCCAGTGCTCGCCGAGCTGCATTGGTTTCCGGTTGCCGGACAAATACATTAGAAGATGGCACTCATTACACACAAAGTGCTTGCCACAAATGAACCACAATACATTGCTGATCTAGTCAATGAGCATAAACCATCACGCGAACTCCAGTCACCCTCACAACGGCTTTTGGCTTGCCATCGAACAAAGACGGGCAATGCATCGCATGCTTTCAGATGCGCTTCTGCAACCATCTGGAATTTCTTCCTTAGGGGCCGTCCATAAATGACGTCACGCACCTGGCGGGGGGGTCAGACATTTGTGACGATGTGTGACGAGGGGGGGGGGGGGGTGAGAAATGTGACGTCACATCAAAATACGCAACTTTAAATAAATATAGACAACACGTTCTACTTAATTAAATCAACTTTTTAATAAATGTTTTCTCCTCCGACAATAGTTTAAAGCGATTTGAAGCATTTTTTTTTATTTTGGGGGGGGGCAGAGCTTTGTGACGTCATATTGGAGGGGGGATCTGACTTTTTGTGACGCCGTGTGACTAGGGGGGGGGGGGGTCAAAAATCGTCAAAAATCGCGTGACGTCATTTATGGACGGCCCCTTATGATATTAGGAAGCCACTGGAGCTATGCTTTTTTAAATCACAGATTGAAAACGAAACGTTTTAGAACTGATTTTTGTGTTTCATTTGTTGTACTTTCCGACGCACCTTCGATTTGCACGGTTGGTTATGTAGGGTGCGAAAAACGTTCAACGTACATACATAAGGTAGATAACGTTACGCGCACCGATGGATTTATATCGCTATTAAGCGTGAATTACTTGTAAAACCCCACTCGTTTCGATTGGTTATCCTATAATCCACTGTTATTGTCCACATAAAGACATTGGAATCGCTAAAGCTATGCCACCTCAGGTAGTACTGTCAAGTGATATATCTGGTTTGGGCCCATGAATTGTAACTCCTGATCACACACTCTGTCTTACAAACAGCACAATTCACTGAAACTGAAATGTGCTTGGGGTGAAGCCACAAATTCACTCCAACGGTTGTGTTTTAATTAAGAACGTCTGAAATGGCGCTTTCAACAGCTCATTGTCACTTTGTTATTTGAATAAAAAATTCATTATGGGACTTCAACCTATCATTTCTTGTTCCAGTTCATATGTACTGTGTGTCACTCTAGCAGACTGTGCATATATACATTTTCAAATCAGCTGTCAGTGGGAAAACTACTCGCTTTTCTCTCGTATTCAAATGTACTGTCAGAGTGAACGAGAGGCAATGATGCAGGTTATTTATCGATACCAGGGATGTGGAATTTGTTAATGTAACAGGAGATTGTTTCTCTGGCCCTCGTCAAGGGGCGTCTGTCTCCCGAGAATTATCCCGTGTTACCGAAGAATTACACATCTACGCTATTTTTTTGTACCAGCTGAAGACATCCCGAGAAGGAAAAGGGGGGCGCGGATTGGAGCACACGCGAGGCCACGTTAATTATAGAACAGCCACGGGCCGTTGACCTTAGACGCCCCGTGATGCATTATAAATGACGGCAATGCCCGACTTGCCCACTCGGCCTCGTGTAGATCTCACTTCAACAATCGAAAGCTGCTAAACATTGAGTTACGATAACCTCCCCACGTAGGAACTTACAACAACAGAAAAGATGAATTCACAATTGTTCGAGTTATAAGCTCAGACCGTTACACCGATTTGGAAAGTTAGCATGCATTCATCATACTTTTCCCTCTCGGGTAAAGGTTATATTGTATTGATATGCATGCCATTTCTTGCACGTGTATATTTAATGAAAAAATGTATATCGCTGTGCATGAGTGCTTCAGCAGCTAATGGACATTCGAATGAAGTTCGAGATGGAATGTATGATGATGTTCTGGAATGGATTAGAAACCTTAAATTTGTTACAAATATAATGGTTTTATACGCAGGCTTTCACGACCAATATTATGATTCCTAATTGGGTTTTTTGGTTAGGTCGTGTAAAGCACCTGGATCAGGAAACACTTTCACTCGAGATATGAGGATGCTGGATGTAATCTCCAGTGAAAATTCGTACCTCATGTAAATGTTGTGAGATTCCTCTCCAGTGCACCGGTGGTGCACGCATGTATATGTGTCTGTATGTTGGACGTCTTTCGCACCGTACATTACCAGCAGTTCTCATCAGAGGTATGGGGGAAGGACAACAAACATCAGCTGAAGCAGTAATTATACGTGACACTTTTATTAATTGGCTGTGTCAGTTAGAGGAGGGGTTAGAACACATTTTTACACGACCTAGCCCAAAACCCAATTTTGAAATATAGTAGTGTTTCCACGTTATCCTCGTATTAAAAAAAACATTAAATTTACCTGAGCCAGAATACCTTTCGAACGTTAACATGTGTAGGTCTACTTATGGTTACATATGAACGGTTGGAAGGGTGTCGAATACAATTACGTATGACATTGGATTTTCAATAACTCAATTTTTTCTCCATGCTTTTTGGAAGTCTGCGACACTAAAAATTGACAAATGGGCCACTATTTATTCGTAGAGTATTTCATAGGCCTCTACTCTATAAAGTTCCGGAATTACCTGTGCAGGTCTTCAGCTGTCCCATATCTAACCTGCTGCTTGGGGGAGGTTTAAATCATGTGACTGTACATCGCTCAGTCGGGTACAATAACGAGTATAAGTGATAATTTAAGGCGTGAACCTAAGTTGCCGTACGTATGTCAGGTCAACATGTGTCGGTTGACGTGCAACGAGGAGAGGTGTGTCTTGATATTGTAAACTCGCCTTTCTGGTGAGACGTGGCGTAGGTGGAAACCACGAACAAAGTATTTCCCTTGACGAAATATAATCCCAACAGGAAACATTGATCAGGGAGGCGTTAAGTTCGATGGATTTATCACTGCTTACATTTGGCAAATTAAACACACCTTTACGTGGATAAACCGAAAATCCATTAAGCATCTGGCGAGCTAAGCATTTCACAATATTGCTGATGCTCATTTGTGTACACTTTTTATTGGTTATGTTTTCATTGCGGTCGGAACGCAAGCCCGGTGCAACGCGCTCATTTGTCTGCACCCCTCCAGGTGGCGCGCAATCGGAAGGTTCTTGAGTTCAACTCCTAGTTGGGAGTTGACTCGGCCCATCATCCCATCAGGGGTCGATAAAAAAAAATAGATAGTGAGCAGTTGCTCTCTTATGGATAGACTTCTCCTCGCCTATCGATCAAGGTCTGTTCGGAGATGAGAACTGCCTCAACGCCCATATGAGCAGGGAATCGCTTTGACGTTTTGACACTTGTGTATTGATGAAGTGAGAAGCACATTCAACGTTCAGACAGTTTTGTCGTGGTGTGTGATTAGTTGGTTGGGATTTACTGCAGAATCCGAGTGCTACTGGGCTAAAATCCTAAGAAGGCCTCGTCTTACGTCTTCAGCTTAAAATCTCAAACTTTGTAGCTGAGATCACAAAATATAGGGATTATTTTTAAGACTTAGTAGGGAGTGTGTGTTAAGGCCATGTTATGACTATTTCATGATTTCTAAGACTTTGCAGAGTGGAGGCGCAAATGTAATGCATTATACACTTCGCGAGAATCATTGCCACATCAATACTTAAAATAGGTCTCGGTTAGCGTAGCTTGTAAAGTTTTAAGATTGTTTCTGTGACCTCGAGCCTGGAATTTAATACATTAGCTGGAGGAGTAAAAATAACATTTTTTTAAAGCCTGTATTACACATAAATTCACGAGGGATGGTTTCCCACTCTGTAATAAAAGGGACTGCATTGGAAATGTCTAATGAACTCAATGAGTCTTTATTTGACATGCACTATCAAGGGAAATCAAGACGTATACAGCCTAAGTGCAAAACTGATATCTGTCTTGAGAATAAAAAATCTACGCCATTACAATACTTAAATCCATTTAGATGGTGCTGCAGAGACAAGGAAATAAACACTGTCTGAATGTATACGAAAAGCAGATGGCATCACTCTCTGCAAATATTTGAACCAACGACATATATTCACTTAATTTGCATTGTTTACATTGTAAATGATGGGTCTGTCCCTCTTGGGATTATTTAGTGTACAATAGCATATCTTGTTGAAGAGGCACGTTGATCTTCAAAGCGGCATGTTGATTTTCAGAGACAATTTGGAGATCAAATAGACACGTTGGTGTTCAAAGCGACATGTTGATTTTCAAAGAGACACGTGATGTTCAAAGAAACGCGTTGATGTTCAAAGAGACGCGTTGATGTTCAAAGAGACGCGTGATGTTCAAAGAGACGCTTTGATGTTCAAAGAGACGCGTGTTGTTCAAAGAGACACGTGGTGTTCAAAGAGACACGTGGTGTTCAAAGAGACGCGTTGGTGTTCAAAGAGACAAGTCGTTGATGTTCAAAGAGACGCGTTATGTTCAAAGAGACAAGTCGTTGATGTTTAAATAAACCTTGCTTAAACGCACTTGGCTCAATAATCTATAAGTCTATGCAGGAGATTTTACCTTTGTATGTGTGTGCAACTATGGGTGCGTGTTTGTCCCAGCCTTGGCATCGGCACCGTGGTGACGTACCACTTAGTGGCGCCGCAGTGGCGAGGTTTTAATTATCTCGCCTGGTATACAGGGGGTCGTGGGTTCGATCCCGTCCCTGACGCCTGCATATTTGTAGTTTGCATGTTCTCCCCATGGTCGTGTGGATCTTTCTCTGGGTCCTCTGCCTTTTCTCCTCCACGTTTAGAAACACGCGTTTCGAGGATTTGGCTACAATAAATTTCCACATGATAAGCCACTTCATTGAGATATCATTTGCGGCCAGGTCGCTTCTGAAAATGAGCTGTATAGCTCAGTGGGCCTTACCTGGTAAAATCTAAATTGTTTAGCTTTTTTAGTTTAGTGGCGAATGGTGGTTGTTGTTGTTGTGGGGTGTTTTCGAGGGTATATGTGTGTAATTTGGGAAGTTATTTGCGTCATGCACTTTGCTACTAACTCAGTGACCAAGATAAGATTGCCAAATCACACGCATTAATGTTGTGAGTGTTTTCGGAATCTGGACCTCTAGTAAGTTGACTCAACGGGCAAGTGCACACTCCCAAATGTTTCTGGCAGGGAATCCACCATTGGTTCAGCTTTAACTTCGCCCGAGCACTCTGACTCGACAAGTGTGCCATTTAGCAAGTATGACATCGCACCAATCGTCGAATCAGCCCGACATGGTTGCATGCAGGGCAATAGGCCGACTCCCTGCAAACAAAATACACATTTATTTTTGCACCTAACTTTTGGTGAAATGGTGACCAAATAAACGCTACATGAATCAGTCCCAGTCACTCTTTTGGGCTCCCGTCTCGAGTGTGACGAAAGGCAATTGGCTGAAACACTCAATTGCTCTACATGCTTCTGTTATAAGGCAGCAGTGATAAGGAACGTGGTGATGTGTATGCGTATTTATGCTTGTATGCCGCTGCTAACACAGTTTCTCATGGTGTATTTATTAGACTGGTTTTCGTGGTGTAACTGGTGACATCGAACTCACTGCACAGGAGAATTTTGTTTTTATCACAGGTGGTTACACGGGACTTGAACCCACAACCCACCAACCCATCAATGTCACTATTGAAATTTAGAATGCAGTCACACATGTTTTGTGAACACCATCGGGGAGTATTTATTCCACACACGTTACCAGCCATGAATCAGGAATGGAATACAACTACACCGTAGTGTGGTAAAACTTTAGCAATGAAATACATTTAAAATTGTGTTCCGACAGAATACATTTGAACTTAATTCAAATGAACACATTCATGTATTTACACTCTTCCATTGTATTTCCCCATCCTCACACCTTATTCCCAAGGTGTATGAATCAGAATTGAACTTTTATATCTAAACTGACACCTTATTTTTGGCACAACAGCAGCTGCTGCCGTCGACGGAGGCGCATCAGCAGTTCTCAATCTCTTCACACCTGCAGGCTAGAGCCGTCCATAGCAATAATGTAAGACCCTTGAGCCCTATGGTCAAAACCCATATGACCTGGGAAGCATCAAACATTTAACACAGTTGCTGACCGTGACTATTCAGGCCTCCGAGAACTACAGTGTGCGATTATGATTTGTGTGCGTGTGCTAAACTGTGGGGAGCGGTGGTGTAGCTGTTTGCGCGCTGCGCTACGAACTCAGCCGCCCGGGTTCGATGTCCGCTCACGGCCAACACCAGTGGCAATTATCTGAACCAGTCCTGGGCCTCTCCTAGGTGGACTCAGCCTCAAATGAGTACATGGTGTGGTGTGTAAACATTGCAACTAGGAAGATAAAGGCGGCTAATGTGGTGTTGGCCACCCACCACCTCGTGTGCCGTGCCGGCCTTTATAGGTGCTCGCTAAAAGCACTTGCCCCAACAGTATATTCAAGCTATACGGGGGATCTTTGTCTTGTTGTGCTAAATTGTGCTCGCGTGTGTCTCAGATTATGTTTAAAATGTAGTTCTATCGTTAAAAGCAGAATGACAAGAAACACAGATGTAATTAAATACTGCCTATCTATATTTGCATTAGGATCTGAATGTCATTGTAATTCAGACATCCATCAATACGTGTATCTCGTGAGGAATCACAACCACACAATCAACCACTTGCTTTTCTGCCCACCCCAGGTAACGTTGCATCCCCTAAAAAAACACCAAACTTGCATTTTGGAACAGTGGCAATTCATGCAGCTATTCGCTGTATTGATCATTCCTGTTTCTGTATTTGGTTTTCTTAGTTGGATGTGAAATGACAACCATATTTTAAGTATTTCAGAGAAGTGTCTTAAAATAAAAAAATAAAAATTTTAGAAGACGACATTAACACAATCCGTACGTAATGTCAGGTTCTTAATGGCTTTAAAGCAATTACAATCAAGACAGGTTGAAGTGACATGAATACAGATCCGGTGTCTTGTGCGGTCAAATGAGGATCAGATGCAGCTGGAGCAACGAGTTGATGAAGAGGTCGATGGAACGATACCAGTACCACCACCTCCACCACGAATATTAACTTCAAAAGAGACTGTGATAGGCTTTTATCCAATTGGGAAGCAGCAATTGACACCTTCAGCGAGGATGACTCAAATAGAAAAACGCAGCTCGAGAGTGAATAGGACATTAATCAGTGGCATTCGCTGCTGCAGGGAGCTGTAACCAGCAGCAGAAGAAATATTCTGTACAGTTGTCTTTGGACAGATTTTTTTTTGTTACGTTCTGCAATGAAGCTAGAAGGTGGGGAGGAGAGAGCCAACCTCCTCTGGTGAACATTCCCATGCCCCCAGGATCATCGTCAGATCCAGCAACGCTGCTCACCCCAACAGGTCTCGATCAACAATCTCTTGAACCATCTCGGATACGTTGTATCTAATTATTTATATCTATTATATCTAATTTTTTATATCTATTATGAGTTAATATATACGTAAAACTTTTAATCAAATGCATTTTTCTACAGTCAATGACATTTTTTGTCTCGCTTTTTTTTCTTCCAGAAATGTCGGCGAGGAATGCAACCCCTGATTTTAACATTACGCCTTTAGGAAACGATAATTTTCTTGAAGTAAATTCTAGTTGAGTAGCTTTGCCCAGGAATGCATCCCTTAAATATAGCGGGGGTGGGGGGGAGGTTCCTGAACCTTAGCCCTCTGCTATTGGCTTTTTTAAATCAAACATATTGGTCACACTGCTCGTGTTAAGCATACATTAACTGCCCCATAGAATTTGGTTCACGAAACACTGCATTGCTCTTTGGTGTGTCATTAGGCTGTACGGGATGGCGTCCGTCGTTCCGCTCTGCATTCTGAGAGCTTCTTCAAAAACGGAATCGAGGTGCTTGCGTTCTCACTCCATTACGCCGAGTTGCTGCTGGTGCTCCTGCTGGTGTCTGCTGTAGGCTGACCCGTGTTTTTATACATTTGTTTCATCTGGAAGCCTACTGGAGCACGCAGAGAAAGCTCATCAATCGTGCCTACATGGAGAAACCGGAGGACGGGAATACCTCGCGGAACACAGGGGTTGCATTTCTAGAAAATGCCGTGTTGGGCAAAACCGCGTTTGCCAAATTGTCTAGGGATTGCAATTTAAAATACGTCGGGGTGATTTCAGACAAAAATAATAATATTAGAGACCTTTATTGAGCTTTAATTAATGGCAGATGTTATTGGGTAATCGTATAATTAGTGGTTTATTTAGGTGTGTTTGCACAATAGTTCACATTAATTGAAAGATTACACTAATTGCTTGGCGTGCTTCACTTACAAAACAACAGCAAATTAAAATCAAACTCATTGTCATTCCTTAGCGTGCTGTAGTTTTTAAAGTATGAAAATAGCTGTCTTTCTGGCAAGAGCATGTCTCATACATCGAATGAGTTCCCCGTTGTTCTGTAGGTCAGCAAGGTTGCTGACCTTTGTTTGTTGGGACTAATTAATATTGAATTGTAAAACGAGGTAAAATTTAGCACTTCGAGTTGATACATGTGCAACATGTGCATTTGGGCTATTGAAAATTCACACATATTTGCATCTCCCCTTCAGATATGCTTGCAATTCAAATTTGAATGGTACTATTACTTCTGTTACTTTTACAGTGGGATGCTACCATCCTGCAATGGTGAACAGACTGGACATGCAACACAGAGAGAGGCTGCCAGTTGTATCTACCGGGCGGGTTGTTAAAATAATTGACAGCAGTATAAATGGGTGCTCTAGAGTTGGTTGATCGGTAGGTCGCTTATGGTGGCGAAAAGCATAGAGGAAGGTATTTGGCCAGCGTGGAAGAGGAGGGAAAATATCCTATTGAGAGGATCTCTGGAACGCCTTCTAAGTAGAGGTCCATCCGCCTCGAGTAGTGTGAGCAAGGACCTTCATGGCTGCGATTTTGCTATTGCAATGAGAACAAGTTAAATTATCCATCATTTGAAGCAGTAGTTTAAAGGTAGAAGAGGTGGAAATTCCTCATTCTTATTGCGGGGAAATGTATATCCATGGGACAACCGTGAGAAGCAATTTGCAGCATAAATACAGTAATGTATGCACAGCAAGGACACAGACTACCAAGGAGTATTTTCAATGCAGGGCATTCCACAGTGTCGTGTTACCAAGGGGTCACTCAAATACAGAGGGCGTCTTCATGTAGCCTTTTGTTTCTGCATCTTTGCAGAATTTCAAGCGTCACGCGGATATTCTAATTTAGGTGCTTGTATTTTTTTCAAGCACCATCATTTACACACTTCACATGGAACGTCAGGCCAACGTTGGTCCAATGGTTCCAACCGCTTGCAAACGTTGGCCCGACATTGCAATGCTTCCTGGAATTATTTCTCGATGTGCAAGCAATATCACTTCACATGTGCACCAAATGTTCACAGAACTGCAAACGCAATGATAACCAATCGCTGCAGTGCACAAATAAACATACAAATACATGCGATAAAATAACATAAGGATTCAGGACCTGCCGTTTTCCTCATAATGCACCAGTCACTGTTAACCGTGTAATGACAGGGTGACACCTGCTAGCCTGGGAAGAAATTCACGGGTACGGACACAAAAGAAACAACCAATCAGGGAAGGAGGCGTATCTGGGGCAAAGGTAACCGGTGGGGTTAGCCGAGATACTCCGGGAACCTGCTCGAAGGTTCCAGGAGAGGACGTGGCCGGAGGCTGGGCCTAGCTATGCCTGGGGGGATATAAGGGGGAGCAGACCCAGAGCTCGGGGTTCGTGTGCGGGGTCCTGGGTCCTGGCTATGTCGCTGTTCACCGACATCTCTCTCTCTCTCTCTTCCGGCCACGTGGACGATCTCCTGCGTGGTTTCTATTGCCGTCATCGTCATGCCGCCAGCCAGCGGCGTGGCCGAGTGAGGGCGAGGGGACCACGCCGAGTGATTGGCTGTGTGTAGCCAGTAGAGATATTAATATCGAGTGTTGTTCTCAGTGTGAGGAAGAATAAGTGTTGGCCTGTGTTGTGCCCAATGTGAGTAATAAAATAAGAATTACCCTCTACACGACGTGTTGCAGAAGTAGCTCATAACAAGAGTAAAAAATAAATATTTTATATTTTTGTGAATCGATCTAACTTCGTCGATGCAGTAACATGGCCAGGTAATTCGTTCAGCAAAAATAGCAATATCACACCCCACATGCTCTGACGTTAGCACGAGGCGTCTGAAAAACTTTGTGCCCAAAACTGCAGTGCTGCGCCAACCGGTGTGCCGCCATGACGACGTCCCGGGTGTGCCGCGCTATTGTTTGGAATTATAGGAAAGGAGAGAGCATCACCGTTCACAAGTGTGGAGTACAAACTCTCCGTTTGGACAGACACACTCTCTTCAGTGACTTATCCAGCAACCATCCCCCAACACCCCACCCTCCACTCTCTATTTAGTGATGGCGCAGTATGGCAGACGGCAGTCAGCCCCACCCCAGGCCCCCTCAACTCCTTCGGTCGCACAAACGCAGTGTGCCACGAAGATTGAGTAAGCATGGAAGAATGTGCTGTGGTATGACAGAGGTTGATAAGCACTGCGTTACTGGACCCAAATTTTTTTTTACAAGGATGCTTTGCGGCAACAAGGTAGACACATGCAATACAATTGCACTGAGAGATAGAAAGAGGAACCCCTGGTTTAGAGAACGTACGGAAGTTTATTCCGCCATTAAAACTGTTAAGAGTTGGACTTGGGCAGGACACGCCACTAGAAGGGATGATGATGGCCGATGGTCAAGAATAATATCGGAGCGGTAGCTCAGGAACTAAACTATTTTTTTTATTATTACCAAGTAAGGCCCACTGAGTGATATATCTCTTTTGCAGAAGCGATCTGGCCACAAATGATAGCAACGAAGTTGCTTGTCACGTGGAAATTTATAACAGCTAAATCCTCGAAACGTGCGTTTCTAAACGTGGAGGGGAAAAACCGGAGGACCCAGAGAAAACATCCACGCGACCATAGGGAGAACATGCAAACTCCAAATATACAGGCTTGAACGTCGGGATCGAACCCATGATCTCCTGTATACAAGGTGAAGTAGTTTACATCTTGCCACCGCAGACCTCGTCTGAGAGGACATCCACTAAGGAGATGGAGCAGTTATGCAAGTTCATGTGCGGGTGCTAGGTGGCTCATTGCATTGCAGGGTTTTGAGAGATGGTGGCGGCACACAGAGGCCTTCATTCAGCATCAGATTCACCATGGCTGATGATTTTTTCCCAATTGCTTACTCGTGAAGTATTGGAAATGACGGCAGGAAACTCCTTTGACGGGAACACACTTCTTTTATTAAATCTTGACTTGAACGATACAACGCGTGGCCTCTCTTCTTCACAGTACGGTCACCATACAACGATACAACTCGTGACCTCTTCTCTCCGCTCCACACTTCTCTCGACTCCCGTAGATTATGTGCTGCTGGCTCTCTGTGCCTCGTGTAGACTCCGCGCCTCGGCTACACTCTTCTCTCGTCTCGTGTAGACCTTACGCCTCCGCTACACTCTTCACTCGTCTCGTGTAGACTTTACACATCTGCTACACTCTTCACTCGTCTCGTGTAGACTTTACACATCTGCTACACTCTTCACTCGTCTCGTGTAGACTTTACACATCTGCTACACACTCTTCAGTACCTATCTCGTGTAGACCTTACATCTCCGGCTACACACTCTTCAGTACCTATCTCGTGTAGACCTTATACTCTCTCTGGCTACACCGTATGCATTACTCGGCTCGTGTAGACCTTACACTCTCTCTGGCTACACCGTATGCATTACTCGGCTCGTGTAGACCTTTCTCTCTCTCTGGCTACACCTTGTACATTACTCTACATTACTCTCCCTTACGCTCCTCTCCGGGCTCTATCTCTGCACCTTCGTCTTCATTCCTAGATGGTTCCACTTCCTCCCTCTACTCCTCTGTGCATCACCTTATATACCCCTTCCTCCCGGGAGACGGAGCGGATGCGGACCTCAACGTCGGCACCGCTCCTCAGTTACCCAATCACCATGCGCTATCTCTACGATCCGTTTCCGCCCAGCGCGTGTTTCCACTCCTCGACCAATCACACCGCGCTGCCACCCGATCACTCCCTCTCAGCGCGTCACCGGCACACAGCCAATCAGCAGCACTACCCCCACCCGCGCTGACGCCTGCTCCTCCCCGTCAGCGCGCGTCACCCCACACACACACCCGTACATACGCGCTGGCACATGACGTATACCCCCAGCGCGTATCACCACTACATCACCCCCTCCCACATAGCTCGCAGCCGGCCCGGCTGCTAACAACAACCAACCGCAACGATAAGACGACAACCCAAACCAAAAAAAAAACCCCGTAACCCCCCAGTGTGCCCCGTAACATAACAAGAACAACAACAACAAGAACTATGTACAAATTGACAACGAACACAAGAAAAGTCAACAACAACACAATACACGCGAATTCCAGAAAACGAACGCGCCCAGCGTCCCTGCGACTACACGCAGTGACGAGGCGCTCCAACTGCCCCGACTCCTCACGAGGCGGGTCACGCAAAGTAGCGCGACCTGGCGCGAGTCCGTCTGGCAGGTCCGTCGTATGGGGCGGGACACTGACGACCATCCGGCGGTTCCGGCAGCTCCAGACGGCGCGGAACGGGCCTGAAAGGGCCGGCCCCGCCGCGGAGATCCGGCCGCCGGTGGTCGGCAGCTGTCAGTTCCGAGACACCTGGGAGCAGATCAGGCGAAAATACGTGTGGATCAGGCAGAGACATTTCCCCCTCTGGGTCGCCAGTCACGTCACACGCTCGGCCCTCACGACACAAGGGGAGGCCATATGGAGGCGAGAACGGTTTCAGTCGGGAGGGGTGAACGTACCAACGGCGCTTTCCCCACTTTATCTGAACACACTGGGGCCGTGCAACGCGCACGACCTCCACGGGTCCCCTCCACGGTCTCAACAATTTAGGCGACGTAGCCAAGGGTGCCTGAGGGCAATGCAGCCAAGCCCTGTCACCTGGTTTCCATTCGTGCATGGACACCTTCCGTGCCCGCAACCGTTCATTAGCAATTTGGCGAGCCCGCGAATTAAGCCGTGCGGCCTCCCTCGCCTCTGTCAGCTTGTGAATATTAAACTTAATATGTTCTGCCAATTTAGAATTATTTCGTGGAGCGGACAGGCCAAGTTGCGTTTCCATTGGCGGGTCAGCTTCCCGACCGTACATCAAATAGAATGGGGAAAACCCCGTAGCTGCATGGGGGGCCATTCTATACGCGGCAAGGACCCCCGGGACCTGCAGGTCCCAATCTACATGTGCCTCACACACCTGCTGGCACAGCATGGAAGTTAAAGTTTTATGAAGTCTCTCCACCATCCCGTCAGTCTGCGGGTGGTACGGGGAGGTACGCACCTTCTTGGTACCCAACAGATCGCACACCTCTTGCAACAATTTACTCGAAAAATGTTTACCTTGGTCGGTGAGCAGGCGTTCGTGAGCCCCCTTGTCCAGGACATAGCCCTGGACGAAGGCGTCCGTCACAGCCGCTGCCGACTGGTTAGCGAGAGGCCACGCCATAGGCCATCGGGTAAAGTATTCGACCCCCACTAACAAGTATTTATTCCCTCTCGGCGTGACTGGAAAGGGCCCCAAAATATCGAGTGCAACGAGCTCGTTAGTGCGCGAGACCTGAATAGATTGCAGCGGTGGATTAGCTGCCACGGGCGGTGGTTTACGTCTGGCGCACTCAACGCACCCCTTCAGAATATTTACCACATCACTTCCCATTCCCGGCCAGTAATAGTCACGCTGAAGCAGGGCAAGCGTCTTGTTAACTCCCAAATGCAAGAGGCGTTCGTGGGCCGCCAAGACAACCCTCCCCCTTACAGCGGAAGGCACCACGAGTGCGTTCCGCCGGGACAAACTGTCCCATCTTAATAACATGCCCTGCTTAAGTACATAGGAGCCGGTGCGCTCCTGGTCCCCCTCGGGACCCCCCACCTTGCGGCGCAATGCTAGCAGCGAGCTGTCCGCCATCTGGAGACGGCCCCATTCGCTGAGCGACAACGAGAGCAGCGAGTCCCGACCCTGAGAGGCAGTGGAATCATCCACGATCGGTGCGCCCGCTGTCGCAGCCAGTGCCCCCATCTCCCCCGCAAGCGTCGGTTTACAGCGCGCCGATCCCGACAAACACGCGCATTCATTACAAGGCAACAACCGCGACAGGCAATCGGCATTTGTGTGTCGCAACCCCTTACGGTACGTAGTCGTAAACTGATAGTCCTGGAGGACTTCCAACCACCGCGACAACTGGCCCGAGGGTTGGGCGACCCTCAATGAATACTGTAGCGCCGCGTGGTCCGTTCAGACCGTAAAGTGACGACCATAGAGATATGGTCTGAACTGTTGCACAAAAAAGACAATGGCAAGCAGCTCACGATGGGTGACGCAGTAGCGCTGCTCCGCCGGAGACAACACCCTACTACCGTAGGCGACAACTCTTTCGACACCCCCGACGACTTGGGATAGCACCCCCCCAATGCCCGTGTTGCTAGCATCCGTGTCCAGCAAAAAGGGACTCGCAAAATCGGGATAACACAAGGGTGGGGCACCCATCAAGGCGTCCCGGAGGGAGCGAAACGCGGCTTCCTCCTCCGGTCCCCATTTGAACTTCACTCCCTTCGCCGTTAGAGCGTGCAAGGGTTTTGCAATAGTGGCGAAGTGCTCAACGAACCGCCGGTAATAAGAAGCAAACCCAATGAAACTACGCACGTCGGAAACGGACGTAGGTGTCGGCCAAGAACCGACACAATCCGTCTTCGCGGGATCGGTGGAGATCCCCGACGAATCGACAATGTGACCCAAGTATCTAACCGACTTACGAAGGAGGTGACATTTGGCCGGTTTAAATTTTAGTTTAGCCGATCGCATTCGCAAGAACACTCCTCTCAATCGCTGGAGGTGTTCCTCAAATGTTTTACTGAAAACAATGACATCGTCCATATAAATCAAGCATGTATCCCACTGCAAGCCCGACAAAACCAACTCCATAAGTCGCTGAAACGTCGCTGGAGAGGAGTGAAGTCCCATGGGTAACCGGTTAAACTGGAACAGCCCCCCTGGAGTCCGAAATGCTGTCTTAGGTTTCGACTCTTCGTCGAGTGGCAACTGCCAAAACCCCGATAACAAATCAAGAGTCGAAAAATATCGCGCACCAGACAATGCATCGAGGGACTCATCCATCCTGGGGAGCGGATACGCGTCAGCCACAGAGATCTTATTCAGGCGACGGAAATCAACGCAGAATCGCAGGGACCCGTCCTGCTTCTTAACCAGCACAATAGGCGCTCCCCACGGGCTGGAGGAGGGCGAAATAATGTCGGCTTCTAACATTTCGTTAACAGCCGACTGAACATGTTCCTTCTCCGCAGGACTCAGTCGGAAGGGATTTAGCCTGACCGGCGCCGCATCGCCCGTTTCAATGTGGTGGTGCAACAAATCCGTGCACCCAATGTCATACTTATGTTTACTGAACACATCAGAAAATTCTATGAGCAACTCGCGCAGCGCACCCAACTGCACCGCCGACAAATCGTCCGAGGCGGCACATAGCGAATGGACCCACTCAAGGTCCTCCCTTGTCTCACCGTTCTGCGCGGGGCTCGAGCCCACCTGCGCAACCAACCCATCATCCACAGGGACCCACGCCGCGTGAGCCAGCACGGTGCCCTGTTGAATGACAGCTGGCCGCGACCCCGCGTTCAAAACCATTACAAACGGATCCCTGTCAGCCCGCACCAAAGTGTGAGCCACCGATAAATCAAGACCCCCGACAGCCTTGTTAGAAGGACCCAAAAGCACACTTTGTTCCGAAGCCTCCCTCACCCATGGTTTCCGCAACCGGAGGGGAATTAACATCTGTGAACCCGGGGGCACATGCACGGTCTGTGTCGCCACCGCTTGTATCGTAGCGCACACCGTCCGAATGTCAGTAGGGCTCGTCAAAAATGCAATCCGGCGACCCGATGGCAGTTCAATGCATCGTTGATCGATAAGAATTTTAATGGGCATTTTAGCCAAAAAATCAGTGCCCAAAAGACAAGGAACCGCCAAAGAAGACGAAACGAAAACGGGTCCCGACAATTTGATATCTCCAATGCAAATGGACGCCCTAATCTGACCGATAATGCCCAACGATCCCCCATTAGCGGCGTAAAATGGCACATCCACCGGGAGCAGCGGACGACATTGGACTGGAAGAATATTATAAATGAGGTCCGATATAATAGTTGCCGACGCCCCCGTGTCCACTAACACCCTAATCTCGACCCCATCAATAGATCCCGTAACAACGGACGAACCCGCCGAAGCAGCCACAATTCTATGCCCCAATTCCGCCCATTCAATATCTCCCTGGTCCCGGCCGAACCCCTCTCGCCGAACCGAATCCCCGAACCTTAACCGGCCCTCCTCCGCCGCGACGCGGCGTCCCATGTGTGTCGAGTATACAGGCCGAGCGTGTGAGGTGCCGCGACTTGCCGGGGATTGTAGAGATGACTTGGGCTCTCGGTCGTCGTCCAGCCGAGCACCCATGGCGCGCTGACGCGGAGCGCGGCACCCGGACGCCACGTGGCCCCGGAGGCCGCAGTTATAGCACGTGACGAGGGTCGGAGTAGATCTCGGTTGCTCCAACTTTCGGCCCGATCGCAAAGGCGACCGAGCCCCCGGCCTCCAGTCCCCTGGTCGTCCCGCGGCGAACGCCTCCTCTCGTGGGCTGACGACTTGGGGTTCGGTGACCACCGAACCCGGAGCTGCGACGACGGCAGCGTTGCAAACAACTCCTTATTTACGTTGTAGGGCCTCGTGCGCTTGAATACTCGTGGCGACTCTCAAGGAAGAAATATCAATCTCGTCAGCTGTGTTGATAGGGACCCCCAGGTCCTGCGCCAACTTAAGCAGCTGCTCCAAAACCATCGCGTCTTGGCCCTCCTCGTCCATCCGAGGGAACGCAGCATCGGCAAGAGCCAGCAACGCCGTGCGATAGGCCAGCGCGGTCTCCGTGGCCGCTTTCCGTCTTGCGTAGAAATGATGGCGGCACGCCGAGGGAGGTCTGTAGACCCTGGCCAACAGACCCAGCGCATCCTTCAGCGTGGAGCGGTCCGACTTCCGTGCGGACCTGAAGGCCGCGAGCGCGTCGTCGTCCAGCATGGCAGGCAACGCCCGCAGCGCCGTAGCATCGGACCACGCGGACATCTCTTGATGCGCCAAAAACCTTCGCTGAAATTGGCCCCAGTTTCCGCCTTCCGCCTTGAAGGCTGACAACGTGGGCAGACGCTGCTGAAAAATGAAGTCATCCGCCTCGTGGTTCCTCTCCGCCTCTTCGTCGGTGTGTAAGATGGCGGCTCCAGCGGCAGACGTAAAATGGCGGACCCCATCACGCGCCGATGACGTGGATGCGCGCGCTTGGGACCCCACCACCACGTGGCGCTCGCCGTTCCCACCAAAAGTAGGCCCAGGCGCAATGGCGGGAATCCCCCATTCGTTTTGGCGGGAATCTGCGGGGCGACCTTGTAAAATGTCCCCCACCGTCCCCGCTCCTCCCGACGAGCTGATCTCCGCCAAGATGGATGCGGCGGCGAGCAGCAGCTCCGCCAGTCGGGAGTGCGCCTCACGAAGCACGGCCTCGGTCCCCGGTCGCTCGCCCGGCGCCGTCGACGGATCCTGTAGCGTGGGCAAGTCGTCCTCCTCACCCCCCGCTACCAGCGGCCCCGAGTCGTCCAGGTTTTCCTCGCGGTCAATCCCGTGGGTCCTACGGGTCTTCCTTGTCTCCATACTTGGAAGCCCGTTTCACTTCTGACGCCAGATGAAGTATTGGAAATGACGGCAGGAAACTCCTTTGACGGGAACACACTTCTTTTATTAAATCTTGACTTGAACGATACAACGCGTGGCCTCTCTTCTTCACAGTACGGTCACCATACAACGATACAACTCGTGACCTCTTCTCTCCGCTCCACACTTCTCTCGACTCCCGTAGATTCTGTGCTGCTGGCTCTCTGTGCCTCGTGTAGACTCCGCGCCTCGGCTACACTCTTCTCTCGTCTCGTGTAGACCTTACGCCTCCGCTACACTCTTCACTCGTCTCGTGTAGACTTTACACATCTGCTACACTCTTCACTCGTCTCGTGTAGACTTTACACATCTGCTACACTCTTCACTCGTCTCGTGTAGACTTTACACATCTGCTACACTCTTCACTCGTCTTGTGTAGACTTTACACATCTGCTACACACTCTTCAGTACCTATCTCGTGTAGAGCTTACATCTCCGGCTACACACTCTTCAGTACCTATCTCGTGTAGACCTTATACTCTCTCTGGCTGCACCGTATGCATTACTCGGCTCGTGTAGACCTTACACTCTCTCTGGCTACACCGTATGCATTACTCGGCTCGTGTAGACCTTTCTCTCTCTCTGGCTACACCTTGTACATTACTCTACATTACTCTCCCTTACGCTCCTCTCCGGGCTCTATCTCTGCACCTTCGTCTTCATTCCTAGATGGTTCCACTTCCTCCCTCTACTCCTCTGTGCATCACCTTATATACCCCTTCCTCCCGGGAGACGGAGCGGATGCGGACCTCAACGTCGGCACCGCTCCTCAGTTACCCAATCACCATGCGCTATCTCTACGATCCGTTTCCGCCCAGCGCGTGTTTCCACTCCTCGACCAATCACACCGCGCTGCCACCCGATCACTCCCTCTCAGCACGTCACCGGCACACAGCCAATCAGCAGCACTACCCCCACCCGCGCTGACGCCTGCTCCTCCCCGTCAGCGCGCGTCACCCCACACACACACCCGTACATACGCGCTGGCACACGACGTATACCCCCAGCGCGTATCACCACTACATTCGTATGAAATATTTTCTTACCTATGTCATTTTGTTCTGTCCATCTGTCTGTCTGTGTGTGTGCGCTTGCTTGCGAGGGATTTTGCTCTCGAACGGTGGGGTTTACATAAAAAAAATTGCCAGGTACCACGCCGTAATCCCCGCGGTGAGCAAGCTCCATTCCTTTTTCCCATCCTTCAACTTTAAATTAGTTAAATTCACGATTTAGTGCGATTCAGCATTATTTAATTATTTACTTTTGCCGCTCGGCGCGGGACAAAGCATGCATTTGCGCATGCGCGAAATGCTGATAGGGGTTGCCCCTAGCAACGCACACACGGTCGTCAAAAATTATAATTTGCGTTAAAAATGCTTAAAAATACACAAAACGCTGAGGTAAATTTTTCACAGTGTGATGTCCTCCCCCCCCCACCCCAATGCGTGCAGTTCCTACTATAGAGCGCTTAGATAGTATTATTGTAGCGTGGGTGGGTGGGGGTAGCGGCCCAACCCCCAGCCTGCAAGGTGCCACCTCGGCCGGCTGGGCAATTTAGGCGAGGCCGGGGGCTCTGCACGGGACTAGGCCTCAACACGGCAATGTTAAGTACTAATTTCTTGCTTCATTCACTAAACTCATGTACATAACAAACTATCATTATAAAAATAAGTTTGCAAATCTTACAATAGTAATGTTTGTGTGTAGACAACTAATATTTATAAATTAAGTTGCTGCATATTCAAGTATTTTTTTGTGTTTTCATAAAGCAACACCAGTATACTGGCAGTCTACAATGTGGCCTGTTGCCTGCTTATTAATTGACGTCAGTGCACTGCCAGTCTATTATCGAAACTGTTAATATTGCTTTAGGGCAGGATGAGTGTATGCTTGTCAATAATCTGTTGCCTGTTCTTTACCTCGCTCAGTGTACTGCCAGCCTTTTTAAGCTGCTGACCGTATTGCCAGCTTATTATGTCGACTGTAGCAATGCTTATGTAATTGAGTCAGCATCCTGGCAGTCTATAATCTAGACTGTAGCCTGAATCTTAACTTCTCTGTGCGTACTGCTGCTTTATTATGTAGATTTATTCTAGCTTCTTTCTTCAATGCATTTTATTGTTTCGATTGCTGACGTAACGCTATTTACTGATATGTAGTACTGTGATGCTGATTGCTATGTTATACTACTAAATACGTTGGCCTTTCTTAGCTACAGCCAATTACATTTGGTCCATTATTTTTTTACATTGGTGCGAAAATCTAACATTTGAAATTTAGCATACTGCACCTTTTTTTTCCACCCAAGCGGGCAGCACACAAGGAGGTTCAATGCCCCAACTTTTGTTGAGGTTGCTGTTCTTACGGTGGGTGGGGAACATGGTAAGAGAGACATTGTGCTACATTACCAAGACAACACCATCACACGATTTCCTGAAACAAACAGAGCATATGATGCCCTACAATGCCACTTTTTAGTGTCGCAAGGCCAAGATGGGTACCACATTCAGATTCCTAAAATTATCAAAGCTACGGGACAAAGACACCCTCACAAAACTGTCTCCTCTAAAGACTTTTATTCCTTCATCATCATGGACAGAGAAGGAGAAAACCACATATTACGGTGCGCCAACCTCTTTTACCAGTATGTTGTCGATGAGTATGCTAAAATTGAGAGTGAGCACCTTCTTTAAATTCTACTGAATCAAAAACGCCTGCGTGTAGACCAGTATGCTCATCTCAGGGACGCTATCAATGCCGATGGATATGCAAATGCTCAGAATGTGGGCAGATTAGTTATTTTTCCTTCACAGCTGGACCAAGATACATGCATGAGAAGACTCAGGATGCCATGACGTACATCAGCCAAAATGGCAGGCCCGATTACTCTTTATCACCTTCACTTGCAATATGAGATGGAAGGAGATCCAGGTTGAGCTTTATTCAAACCAAAAGCCAAAAGACAGACATGACATCTTTGCAAGGGTCTTTAAACTCAAAGTTGATGACCTCATGATGCTTCTTTGGTTATTTCTGTAAAGTCACGTAGAAAGAAAATAGAATAAATAATAGAATACGACGTTTTGATTGCAACACAAGCAATCGTCATCCGGTAGATAGAACTAATGATGCTTATTACGACTAATGAAGGCGACGTCTTTGGAAAGACAAGCAGTAACTTGCACACCATTGAGTGGCTAAAAGTCGTCTTGCTCATGCTCGCATTTTGCTATGGCTGAGGGAAAACATTCATGCAAGTGACATTGACACATTTATCAGTGCTAAGCTACCTGACCCCCATCAAGACCCTGCCCTTTTTTATGTGGTCTGCAAGCAAATGGCCCATGGCCCATGTGGGCAGTTCAATCCAAATTCGCAATCTATGCAAGACTGCAGGTGTACCAAGAAGTATCCACGAAATTTATTGAAAGACACTCAGTTGGGCTATGATGCCTATCTTCTATTTCGTCACAGAAATACTGAGCATAGTGGATTTGAAACAACGCTCAGACCTGGCACTAACTCTGAAATTAAGGTTGACAACTGGTGGATAGTTCCCTACTGCCTTCTTCTGTGCAAGATCTTC
Source organism: Lampetra planeri (assembly GCF_965212315.1). Classification (NCBI taxonomy): domain Eukaryota; kingdom Metazoa; phylum Chordata; class Hyperoartia; order Petromyzontiformes; family Petromyzontidae; genus Lampetra; species Lampetra planeri. Next base: position 5,057,700 of record NC_136128.1, on the reverse strand, counting down.
GAGGCCCACTTTATTGTGGAATTCTGAAATTCTGAGAAAGCCATCAAATATGTTTGCCAATACATCATCAAAGGTTCTGACATGCCTGTCTTTGCCTTACAAAACAGAGGGGCAAAGTGTAAATGATGTTAAACGTTTTGTCCAAGGAAGATACATCAGCAGCAATGAGCCCATTTGGAGAAATCTTGGCTTCCCCGTCCATGAGCGTTCCCCCACAGTCGTCCATTTGGCAGTTCACCTCGCAAAAAGGTCAATGCATCTACTTCACCGAAGGAAATGCACAACAACGATCCCTGGCTCCACTACATACTACCCTGATGGTGTTCTTTGGTTTGTGCCAAAGTGACCCATTTGCTGCCAACCTGCTCTACCATTCAGTTCCCTCCTACTATACATGTACTGCTAAGAAATATATGGAAGCGACGTGCTGCTGACGGTGAATCTGATGCCTTACGAAGAGTCTACACCGTTCATCCCAACAATCAGGAGTGCGACTTTCTCCGAATGATTATCTATGTTGTCAAAGGGCCCAAATATTTAAAACACCTCAAAACAGTGCAAGAAGTTGTCTGTCAAACATACAGGGAAGCTTGCAATCTTCGTGCAATTCTTGAGGATGATCAGCATCTTGATTAAGAAGTGACAGAAGTGTATGTTAGTCCCCTTCGCAACTGAGATTGCTCTTCTGCATACATCTGCAAGTTTGCAGCCCATCTAACCCCATGGGACTCTTGCCTCCAAGTCTTAGTGTGCACCGTAATTGGACCCACTACACATTCATACTGCTGTTGAATGCCCCATTACAAGTGTTAACGCTTTACAACTTCACTACTTCACCGCTTTGCAATTGTTAACGTGGTTATCACAGTATAATTCAACATCTTCTCGAGCCCCAACAGTAATTAACATAATTAGAATTCAATTCGTGAGTATATTTGTAAAATATACATATCATGTTCAAGCACCAGCCTGCACAAATGAATTACCATTGTCATAAAATAATGGCACAAGTCTGAATTTTGCTTCACAACATTTCTCAATTCACTTTGGCATCAAGACCTTGATATCATTCATGGCTGATGGATGGTAGATCATACGTAAAATAAACAATTGGGTCAGATATTGTGGGAGAAAATAGCAGGTTGGTTATGTCGACCCGAACAGGAATATCCCACAGAACAATATTGCATTGTCTACTTAATTATTTAGCAGTGCAGATTTCCTATAATTTCAAACATTCTCGTAGGTCAGAAGGTAAAGTGATGTATAAAGACTAAACCTTCCTATTCTCATAAATGGAATTCATACATTGTTTTTACAGGTTTTGATATGACACTTTCATCCCCTTAATAATTAAAGGTTATGATTGATGATATGCTTGAACTAAGACATATATGAACATAACTATATTTCCATGTTTTTTAATCCTTGACTGCGTTGTAACACATTGCTCAGGAATTGCCTGAAATCTGTGATCCTTGAAATCTAAGTGCATTCAAATAGTTGTGTTTTATTGAACACTAATGTATTGCAATTATTGATCTTTCTAAAACATCTCAAACATGCAAACTTGTATTTTCTCTACACTTTATCACAAATAAACATGTAATTTTTTTCAGTAAAAAGAACTTCAAAAGTAATTTTGTTGTATTTGCTTCGAATGCATTTTAAGACACCAACCACCTTCACCTACCACCATCGTGGACAATCAGCACCTTTATTGGTTAGAGTCATCATAACTTCTTAATGATCATCAGCATTGATTCGATCAAGAACATTGTACAGGTGACCTGAGGACCTGAGCTCAAGCCTTGAACATTTGTGAGACTCTCCCCCTCCCTTATCCTCCAGAGGTGGAGGGAAGTGACAGTAATTAAAAATGAAACATTATTTGGTGATGCTGCATTGGCAGTACGTATGTACAGTTTGTTTGTTGAACTTCTTTCACACCGTATATAGTCAACAGTGCTAATTGGAGGTTCGGCGGAAAAACAACAAGTGGCGCACGGGCACAATAAAAAAAAACTGAATTGTCAATAACACTGTGTGGCCTTAAAAGGAAAAACATAATAGGTGACGTTTCAGGCAATGGCCCTTCTTCATAGCACATAAATGGCCAAAATGTCAGCAATTATAGGTATATTTTACCTTGTAAATGCATGCTTGTGTTTTGCCCATATCTCCCCCCACCCATGAAATAATACGTAAGTATATGACCCCTTTTAAAACAATGCTATTGGCGAGTGTGTTGAGTTTGTCGTTCGTTTGTTTCTCAACCCCCTACTCCTGGTGAGGGTCACAGCGGTAGCATGTTGAGTAGTGGCCGCCCAGACCTCCCTTTCCCTGGCGAGTTTTTTGTTGTAAATAAAAAATGAGTTATAGATCTCACTTTGTCCAACGGGAACTCGAGCTAAGGCCGCTATCCCTCTTCATGGACAGAGCCGGCTCACTTCCCAGTGGTTATTTAAATGCTTGGATACAACATATCATCATATTGGTGGACAGTGATGCTAGAATGCAATCCTAATATCATGCAAAAATGTTTTTATATACACTGCATGCCGGTGGTTTTTTTTGCCCAAATTTCCTATGGGATCATATTTCTGACCACCAGTTCTGACAGGTTCTTTCATATAAATGCAATGTTGCGTATCTCAGTGGATATTGTGTCAAACGCTGTAAAATGACATTCATTAAGAATATACAAGGCATGGACCACCATGTCTGAAATTTACTTTAGATCTAGTGGGAGGGGGGGGGGGCGCCTTGCAAAAGCCTTCTAGGAGAACTGGGGGAAAATGGCATTACCATCATAAATGTGTATGTGTTTGTGCCCCTGTCGAGAGACTCGCTGATACTTAAACATAATTTGTTTAATGGGGCAGGGAGCTGTTGTTTTCATTAATTAAACGGGGATGCGGTCGGCCTTTGTGTCCGGTGCAGAGGGGGGGGCATGGCAGTGCTGTTCCGCTCTGCTGTTACTCACCAGCCGTGCTCGGCGCCACAGCGCGAAGTAATTGCCGCTGGAATTCGAGAGCAATGCACAGGAGCTGGGCTAAAGCGGCTTAGCGAATGAACCTCCCGGTTACATTGAGGGAAACTGTGGGGGGGGGACAATGCTGCTGTTAACAAAACCCCCTCCGATGGTGGGTTTCGAACCCAATTCCCGAAGCCGGCGTAATGTTGCTCGCTATATTTTTTGTTTTCTTTGCCAGCGGTTGTACACGCCGGTGGTGTGCTCGAGCAAGGGGCGAAATAACAACGGCATTCGCATTACTCCAGGCGTGGAATGGGAACACGGAGTTACGGTGGAAATTTCGTGAGCACGTTTGTGTACACACACATTCTGAGCCACGGTGCTGCATTCCTTTACCAAATTATGCCGTAGAAATGCCATAGTTATTTTTTTAGATATTGACGTGTAAATTTCACATATCCCCGTAAATTTTCTACGTGATTTATATAATTGTCAGTGATTCTTGGTCAATTTCTGACCATATAACCTGAGCTAGACCTCCATTGGGTTGGGTCAGCATAAAGCAAATACCTAGTTTACTGTGTTGACATTAGCACTTCAATGACAAAGCTTCCATACTTCTGGTATAATCCTGTCTTGGCTCCAATTGTCCCAGCAGACTGAACAGATGGCTGTTGTTTTTCCTATGAAATATGCCATACAAGGTAATTTTCATATAGTTTAACATTTGACCAGCCTTGATTAATTAGAATAGTTACTGAATACGAATGCTATCATCATCAGCAGCAGCCATGGTCAATCCACATCTGAATGAAGGCCTCCCCAAATCAACCACCGTCTCTAAGGAACCTGAAATACATTCCACCTGACACCTGCAAACGCCATCACCTGATTTCATCACACCATCTCCTCGGTTGAAATCCTCTCGGATCTGTTTCTTTCCCTTGCCTGCACCCAGTTGTTATTATCAACCATAATTAATTCCAGCGACATGTCCTGCCAAAGCCCAATTACTTTTTGAACGGTTGAAATTATGTCATTAGCTTGCATATGCTCTCGAATGCATGCGTTCTTCTTTCTGTCTCTCAATGTAAGTCAATTTGCACACGTTTTGGTGTTCGTTCCATTTATCGTGGTAGCGACCGTGTATGTGAACCAGCGTGTACGCAATTATTAATGCACAGTGCTATGTCACTTGTCGTTATCAAGTTCAGCATTTAAAAAGCACTTCCAGCAGCTTCTGGCCGTCTCACTATTTATTTACTCAAATGTTTGGTTCGCCTTCAATAATTTCCCCGAGCTACGCATATTCTGCTATGTTTTCCAGTTGAAATTATTTGGTAGTTATTGCAAATTGCCATTGTTGCCTCATGCGCTTTAATATCCAGCAACCTGAGTGCGATTCCCAACCATGGCTAACATCTGTGCTGAGTGATATATCAACCGACCCTCGTTCACTACCCCACACTGAGCAGCGTGGCGATATTTGGTCCCGTTAATGGAATAGGGAGTCATTCTACCAGGGGTAGATTGACTTCTACCAGGGGTAGATTGACAAAGAACTAAACATGCTTATTATTATTACTACTACTTATTGTAACCTGCATTATTATTCTAAACTAATATCGTATGCAAAAAAACTAAATACATTCGTCCTAACACAGTGGCCCTTAAAAGAAATAAATATATAATTAACTACGTTTCTGTAATTGGCCCTTATTCTCCACATCACTTCACGTGTTTTATGTCCGATGAGAAAAGGCCATAGCCCAAAACGCCACTCATTATATGTATATATTTATTGATTATTTTTTATGTAGACAGTGTTATTGATGAATGTGTTTAGTTTGTGTTGTTATTTGTGCTTGTTTACCACTGCCAATGCAGCAGTAGCAACATACATTTTCCAGCACAGTGCTTCTTATCCTTTACTGCAGCCTTGAAACTCTTAGGTTCTCTATCGTAAAAATACGTGTAATGTTCATTAATACATAGGGTCAATTTGTGTTTCGATTATTTACTTACCTTCTTACAAAAATCTGACCATGTCTCGCACCTCCAGAGAGGGCATCTCGCACTCCAAAGGGGTGCGTGTACCCCCAGGTTGAGATCCACTGTCACTTTAGCATCATATACAGCACTGAATAGCTGCCACACACCAATACTGGACTGATTTTGGTGTAATTCTGTACTTGTGTTTTAAGGTGGATCTGAATTACAGGGACTGATGTTACAGGAGCAAGAGTAAGGTCATGGATTAACTAATCATCCTTGGTAAAACAAAAACAAGTGTGAGAGAGGAAACATTTTTCGGAGTGATTAATTTTCAGAAGGCTGCTACAGCTGTCAGAGAACACATTCGCTGATATATATTCAAGGATTGATAAATATGACGGGGAATTGTATGAGTGTCCGTCGACAAAGGGACTGGAGACCAGAAGTGCCAACAAGACTGTTTAGCGCTTGCACTTCGAGTGAAGAACCCCAATGTATGTCCGGTAGAGTGCGGTATCACACCTTCTGCAGAACTCTAGCATTCGCCAAAGATTTAAGCACCTGATCGAAATTGCAGCTTCCGATGTATGCTTTCATGATTACACGAGGCGTATATTTGGCGAATTGCTGAACATAATTATGATATTGCTGTCAGACCTATTTGCCATTGCGGACATGACGATTGTCATTATCGCTGTAAAATTTCGATTTAAAGCTTTCGTGACTGCAGGGATTCATCTTCTTGGTTCTTTCGGTAAAGTCACGTAGAAGGGAAATAATAAAATAGTAAAAATAAAACATAATAAAATAAAATTATTATGACGTTTCGGCCACAACGCAAGCAGCCGTGACTTTATCGAAAGAACCAAGAAGATTATCATTGTAGTTACCGTTAACCGCACTATCGCCACAATATATAGTTAATTGACGTTGTAGTTGTGATTGAAGTCATCAAACAGCCCCTTAACTACCAAGCTGCGACGTGTAGAAAATTCTATGGCACGTGTCTTGACAGGTACTGCAAGATCTGTCCGTGTCCGTTCAGTGCTCTCCAAGCTACATTGGCTTCTGATTTGCTGAACGAATACGTTATATGGTCGCACTCATTGCACACAAAGTGTTGGCCATAAAACAACCACAATACCTTGCTGATCTCATGAAGGAGCATAAACAATTACATGAACTCCGGTTATCCTCGCAGCGGCATTTGGCTAGCCATCGAACGAAGGCGGTCACCGCATCGTGCACTTTCAGATACGCTTCTGTGGCCGTCTGAAATAAACACACTAGCGGGAAACCGCGTCTCCGCGGTATCCCGCGCCCCCGCGGTTTCCATGCTTGCAACAAAATGGCGGCCGCACGCGCGAACCGCATCTCAGCGGGTTCCATCGCGCACATCAGCAGCCCTCCCTTGAGGACCACTATGGACATCTCATGTCACCCTTTAGCACCCCCGTCTTTCCGACGCGGCGTCTCAATTATAAAATCGCACTTGTCGGCCATATCGGGGGATTACATTCAATAATCGATGCTACCCTTGTGTAAACTGCACACTTCCACACTGGCACATCGGAAACAACCGTTACCACCCCACTTCTGACACCAAATGTAGTTGGTTCGATTTACGTGCACACTCGAACTCGAGGCAACACGTTTATTAATTAACAAAACAGGTAACTCTTAACATTAACAGGATAACGACATACTGTGGTAACCACCACTCCTAACTTAGCTAACACACGGGGGATACTATATTACCAGACCAGAACAGCTCAACACGCTGCCTGGTCCATTAGCGGAGACCAGAGACCGAGGATCGTAGATGGCGGCTTCATTCCCAGAGTTGACCCAGCAGAACAGCCCCGCTCCCTCCCGGGACTTGGCTTATAACCACTCCAGCGTGGCCGGCTCCGTCCTTGGCCACGCTTCCTTCCAGATCCTTCGGGAGGGACCCTGGGTCCACATCACGTAACACTCACACCCTCATCTGGGGTCCCCTTGCCCCCTCTTCCAGTCACGTGCCCTCTCGGGTTCACCCAGGATATCATGTCCTGACCTCACTGACACCTGGACCCTGCCCTCTACTGAGCCATACCGTGCCATGCTCACTCTGGTGCCATAGAGCGGCACCGTGCATACAGTACCACTTTTCACTCGGTACTGTCGCTACACAGTAGTGACACCATTTATGTCACTACACATGCGTACGAACGATTGATATCCTTGGGGCATCATAAACAATGCATTTACAGCCCCTGCGAGACATCGCACATGACAAGCGGCAATTTAAAAACATCAGTCCCCTGACTGTGGGCCATAAATTCCCAAGGTTTTAATTAAGCAAATACGTGTAAGTTCTGGTGTGTGCAATGTCTGCCATTACTCTACAAATTGATGCAATTTCCCACAGTATTTACTGCTCTTGCCAACACAATGCGTACAAAGAAAAAAACCGCTTCAAATAATGCATTACTTTTGCAAAATAAAGGTTGTGGATGCGGCTGATTTTGCTCATTATGTTTGTGAATTATTTTCTCACAATGTTATTGTGAGTGAAAGAATGTGGAACGATCCTGCAAGCTGCCAGAGGATGAACTGAACAAGTTTTGTGTGTATCATGTCTATGACATGCATTTCCACCGTGATACCGAATCCATACTTGAATATAACTATGGAAGGAGCATATTTTCACGAGCGTAAATAATAGTTTAAACATTATTCTGTACTCATGACTTAGTTAAATGAGAGCTTATTTTTCTGTAGAACATAAGCAACCTTCTTGCTTTATCGATGCAGATTACTTTCCTTTTTTGTTTGGATGTTAAAGGCCACGCACAATTATATCTCCATGTTTGAGCAGTAATGGCTTTATTTATGGTGGGCTGAACAGTCTCGTAAATCTGTGTTCAGCCCATCGTATTAGCATTAACAATTATATATGTGCATATATCGGCCAACGTTTCATCAATAGCTATTTTAAAGTCTATGTGGTTACCCTACTCTATTAGTAAAATACAGAATAAAGGTAATGTCCTCATTCCTATGGTTGGGGTGAGTCTATTCAAAGGACAAGGACTGTTGATTTCTGAAATACTGGTGCTCATTTCATTAATCGTTCAGAAAATAAAATGCTAGACAGGGATTCCAGCTCGCAATATTCGTATTGCAAGCCAAGGGCTCTAGAAATAGTGATGACAGCTTTTCAGATCGCAAAAAAATTACTTCCTGGATTTTTGGTCATTAAATATAATTTTGCATCAAAAGGCAGCAGCATGACATGGGGAAAAGTATTGATATCCTATATTGATGGGAAATCAGGAATAATAGAGGTTCACAGTTTTACCATTACATTTATTTAAAAAAATAGGCAATGCACCTAATGGACAGAATCCACATACTATCCGTAATGCTGAGACACAATAAACAATGAATTTACATTCCCCGAACTTGTCATACATGGCATGTGATGTGCTTAAAAACTACTGATTACTGTATCTGTATGTGTAGTGAATTCACAATGCATTTGCAAATTGGCAGCTAAGCGTGGCGTGCATTGCATGAAAAACTACATAAGCATCTTTAGCCTGCTGATGAATTCTCTTTCTTTTATAGTTGACAAAACAATCGTAATTTTAAGATAAATTGCGTTTATTAAAACAACACACACGCGCATAAAGATGTCCATTGCATGTACAAAATCGAATTCTCTTTACCCAGACTACCGGCTCAAAAGCACTCAACATTAAAGGGTTGAGAAACTGTAGCCCTAATTAGGACTCATGAGTACTTGACAGGTGGCAGTGTCCGCTGCTACGGCTGTGCTTATACTTGTGATGTTCAAGTAAATTTGTTTCTAACCTGCATTCATTTTTCTAACAAAGTACAAAAAAGTGCCAAAGAACTGTGCTAATAACTTGAAAAAAGCGCGCACAAAACGTGCAAAAAACATGCACAAAACATGCACAAAACGTGCAAAACATGCAAAAAACGTGCACAAAACATGCAAAAAAGTGCAAACAAATAGTTAAAAAGCACACAGTCTGTGTGCACATGCATTTAGATTATTTGGCTGCAATAAATGTCCATAATAAGCCACTAGTTGAGTTATCATCTGTGGCCAGGTCGCTTATGAAAAAGAAGCTAATAGCTCAGTGGGTTTTACCTGGTAAAATAAATGTAGGTACTGTATATATTTTTAGTGATTTGATTATCGTTTCTATACTTTGCACTAATATTGTGTTGTCATATCGTTCGTTGTTGTAACTTTCTCACCCCCACCTCCCATTATGACGATTGGTTACGTACGGTGCGAAAAAAGTTCAACATACAAACATACATACTGGACAGGTGTGAAAAAAGAGCTTTATAGCTCATCGGATTCCTCCAGAAAATAAAGGTTATGATTGTGACGTGCACTTGTTCTGTTGTTCAGGAAATGGTGATGGTCAAAGAGGACCACATTGCACTTATCCAGGAGACGTTGATGGTATTTACCACCAAGCTTCGCACAATGACTGTGTGACTTTTCCATATTTTGAGCCTGCGTTCTTATGACGTTCTCGTGGGGTTTTTTCTTATCATACTTTACAGATTTCATTATATATTTATTCATATTATTGTGATGGATTTTGTTGTCGGTTACAGGTTTTAATCAATTATGTTCCTAAAAAATAATAACGAGGAAAAAGAGGCTAGCAACACATGTGTTTAGTCACGGGTTGTCATTTTTTTGCCATGTGTCTTATAAATGAACGGTTACAAAACAATATGGGAAAAAAATCCATTAGCATTAGAATTAGCTCAAATCATTGGTATTCCAATTATCAACGGGGTTCGTAAAGTGGCTGCATTGCCATCAAAACCAAATGCACACACTCACAAAGTTCCACCTCAAGCAAGTGCTGTTAGCAAGAACCATTTAAAGCCGGCAAGACACATGAAAATGTCGGTGTAGTTCGCACCATGCCCGACCGCCATTGTCTCCCGAGTGCTGATGTTTTCACTTCACACCAGATACCCTTTGAAAGCCGATTCAACATAGAGCAGGCACAGTACTAATTTGAATCCCACTTGCCACTGATGATATCTTGGACACTAATTATTTGAATTCAAGTTGCACCATGTGGTCTCTCCCTTTCTGTCTCACAACAACAACAGCCGTCGCTTCGCCACCGAGTGGCGGTGACATCGCCGCAGCGTTTGTGCCAGGCTAGGTGCACTTTGAGGCCACGTGGGTATTTAGAAGGATCGCGAGCAGGAGGTCACGGGAAATACCTACTAGGATAATCCGGAAAAAGTAACATATGCTACGGGCCCCGCACTTTTAAGAGTCCCGCGCAAAATGCTTTCAAGCTATCAATTCCAGTTCAGTCATTCTGAAATTGCTCTATTACTATAGTACTATGCTGCCTTCAACTTTTATGAACGACAGTTTGTTTAAGGTCGTATTATCTGGCTGTATAGCAAAATATAAATAAAATTACTTTATTATGCAAGTAAAAAATGTGTGTATTGATATTTACGTGTTTTTTATTTTAATTTAGGGCCTCTTTATAACATATGCTACAAGCCCCGCAATAACTTAATCCGGCACTGCCCCGGTGGCCATGAGTTGACTGACTGAGATGACTGGCAGATGCACCACACGTGCTCCTCTACTGTGCCAACTTGCTTCCCTTCAAGCCGCCTGGCGCCCCTTGACCGTTGTTGCCGGAGAGCGGCTGCACCCAAATGCCCAGTAGCGTCCTTCACGAGCCTCCTCCATAGAGGCCCGGACCCCTTACAACGACAGCCGTCGTTCGCCACTGAGTGGGGGTAACGTCACCACGGCACTTGTTCCAGACTAGGTGCACTTTGAGGCCACGTGAAGTGTCGAAGGCTCGCTGGCAGGTCAAGGAACAGACTCAGGTGCCATGGAGGAGTAGCATGAAATCTATGCCAGTTGCAAAGCAATTAACTCAAAATGAGTTGCATTCAGAACAATTTTAAACAAAATTTAAATTAGAAAATTTGAGATATTTCAGTTTGTAAAAATGTACCGTAATATGGTAATGTTCCATCTAAAAGTGATTACTGTGAATTAAATTATCATTAATGTAGTGTTTATTAGACGCTGTGCATGGTAATTACATAGCTTTTCACAAAAAAAAATATTAATTGTAATTTTGCTGACGACTTTTGAAGAGTGCAGATCTATAGGATTTCAATATTATGTTTAATTACGTAGTATATTACGCTTGCTCGATTCACTGTTTAGTAAACGACCTAAACATTAATATCAGTGCATTTGGTTTGAACCAACCCTTTTTTACTCTATAATCGTATTATCTTATAGGCCAATATAACTTTCATGAATACGTTCCCAATACATGAAAGTAATGAAGAGCATTTTTTTGCAAGTATATCCTTACAATTGGTATTTTAACTTTATATGGACAAATGATTCTCCGTGTTTTTTTTTCTTTTTCCCGCCGGCCGTATGTTGTAATTCTAATACATGTGATATGCACAAGAACTGTGACCACCTGTGACAGCGCGAGACTTGAGCAAGGCTACCGAAAGTCCTTGTTTTCCTCGGACTGCCAGCTTCAGAAAGACTGCCCTGGTGTCTTGAAGCATTTTCAAAATCCCAGTTAAAGATTGTATGGCCTCATGCTCGACCTTTGCTTGATACAGGCAAAGAAATAGCGCTATATGAGCAGTGGTTCTTAACCTTGACTGCAGCAGTATAATGTTAATAATTACAGAGCAATAGGCCGGGCCTTTGAGCAGTAAGCGGCGTTAGCATCAGCAAGAGTGATGAGGCCACTCCCTGTGTGGGTGGGGATAGTGGCTGAGTGGGCGTGGCTATGGTAAAGTGGGCGGGGCTGATGGAGGAACGGTTCTGCTAGCTCACCATACGTCTTTGGTTGTGCCTCCCAGAAATGTGATAGCTTTAGACTTGAGAAGGGCCTGACACCATGCCATGTGCTGATCAGAAACCAACATTTAAGTCAGAGTGCTAACTGGCACCGCTGATCCCCTGAGTTTGTATCCAGTTAGTTGAGTTATTGCTCCGCAGACCGGGAGATCGGTGATTGCTGTTCGGTAATCGGGTTGATGGCATTAGTCATGATTTCTCACTTAACAGAGTGGGCCACATATAGGCTTCCATCTTCTACGTGTAAGCAATGAATTGACAGAAAAAGCAAACATCACTTTAAAAGTGGTTCTGCAATATGCAATTCCAAACATAATTATTTTGGTATCGCACATGTGCTGTATTGTTTTTGTGATGAGGTCTCCCTTGAAAATGAGACTTTGAGTCTCAATAAACTTTCCTGACTTGAATAATAATGGGACTGACTCAAAATCATTTAACCCTGACATGGCAACAGTGAGGCACGTCTCCATTCCCACATGCCAGCACAATTTGTAGACCACAAGTGTACTGGTATTTTCACCGCCATCATCATCATAAGCAACATAAAAAAAACAACAATGAATAGTCGTATAATACGTAAGATAGATTTGCGTAATAAGTCATACATATTTATTTTGTCCAAGTTTATATTTGTTTTCACTATTTTGAAGATTCCCACATTTAGTTGACATGCTCATTGGATATTCTTGGGTCTTTCGGTAAAGTCAAAGAAAATAACAAAAAAATCCAAAAAACTACGACGTTTCAATCGTCATCGAGTACATAAAATTCAGTTTTGATCGCAACACAAGCGTTCGCCATCCTGATGACGAACGCTTGTGTTGCGATCGAAGAGTAATTTTTTGTTATTTTCTTTGAACCTATCTACGTGACTTTACCAAAAGACTCAAGAATATGAATTCCTGCAGTTACGAAAGCTATTAAGTCAATATTGATGCTCATTAGAGCAGAACATCACTTTGCCTCTTGAGTTAAGCATAACCATTAGGCAAAATACAACATTAATTGGTCTCATTTCACATTGCAAGCCATCCTGAACAATACTTTTGAGCAGGGGCGGTTTCTTCATTAGGGTGATTGGGCGACGCACCACCAAAGTGTGAAAGGGACTTTTTCAATCACATTAACAATATCATTCAACCACAGAGTTACGCTCGCCGTTACTGTGCCTCTGGATATAGTCCAATCAGCGTCATGTCACGTTCTGTGGAGTACCGCCTCTTTTTGGGCGATTTCACTCTGGCGGAGAATCGCCCAGAGTGTTCCCATAGACTTACATTCAAAGATGTTTTTTTTCGAATGGCAGGCGCTGCAATGCATTCTCTATGGCTTCCGGGAGGGCTCGCACTAACGTGCCTACGTCATAATACGTAAGCACGTTTCAGTCAACAATATTATTTGTCGCCACCTAGTGGAATCTTTAATTTATTGGTTAAAAACCCTTGTCAAACTCCATTTGAGCTTGAATTTTGGTAAAATGTTAATTAACGTAATAACACACACACAAATCATTGCTGTCGGACGGAAGCCTTGTATGTCCAAAACTGTTACTTTTCAGGAAACGAAAGAAAACCTGTTTTTTCCCCAAAATAATTTCCAAGCTCTTTTAATGCTTTTCATTGGTTAAATATTTGTAAAATACATTGACAGATGTAAAGGGTGACCAATAGCATTAATTTTTTTAAAAAATATGGAGATATAAAATATGGATTCTGCCTGATACATTGTTGCTGTCGGGATGGACACCTTGTATCTCAATATTTATATTATAATACATAATTTATTTTATAACTAAAATAAATGTATTTATTTTGTCAGGTCTGCGACACAATCTTGGTCCACACCAAAGAAAGGTTCTCCTTTACCGACCACCTTGTAAGTGCCACGCTGCTACGTTAAATAAGGCGAAGCTGAAGACTGAACTGTCTGTCATTTATGAGAGTCCAGAATTCAAGGGCTGCTGTGGTGCACGAGCGCTGTACCAGGTTTTGCTGAAGTACAACCTCCAGGATACTTTTTCAGAGACTGTTGCTCTGTTGAACATCCTCATAACCACTCCCATGACAACTGCTGAAGCTGAGAGGTGTTTCTCAACCTTAAAGAGAATCAAGACATTCCTGAGAAATGTAATGGGACAGGAACGTCTGAATGCAATGGCTATGCTTTCCATGGAGAGGGAACTAGTCAGGAACATGCCTGCTTTCAATGAGAGAGTAATTGATCACTTTGCTACTTTGAAAGAGAGAAGAGCAAAATTTCAGTATAAGTAAGCAGTGTATTAAGCGAGTAATGTGATGTAAGCAGTGTAATAATAGTGAGTATAGAAACAAACAAGGAGATGTATTGTAAGAGTCACTTTATTTTTCATTAATATTAAAGTAGTGAAGTTGCCTTTACATGCTTAAGCTGTTAATGTATCCATTGCATGGGTGGACCTTATCCTTATCAATCATCCAAACATTTGCCCCCCCTGAGAGATTTTGCAGGAGCCGCCACTGCTTTTGAGACTAAATGAAGTTTTCCGGTATGTACATGATACTGGGTTCAGTTGATTATTACCTCAAGTCTTCCCTGCCATTGTCCCTGCATTATTAGTATTCCTGAACAGGGACAACTACACCCCAGTTCATTATACAATATTTCACGGCTGAACAGCAGCAACAATAAAAAAAAAACATGACTTGTTTTACTTTTCGCTACATGGTTAAAGGAAATATATTGTTAAATCTAGTACATAAAATTCACAGTACATAAAATTCGTGATCTGATCCCATCTGTGAAGGATAGGATCCCTGATATGCAATACCCTGGCGTCTACAAACTAAGCTGTCTGCTGCAGTAGTTACATTGGGGAAACTAAGCGACATGTCTCGGATCGTGTTCGTGAGCATAAGGCAGATTTGAAACACGTAAGACCAACACGTTGGCCATGGCTGATCATCGTTTTAATGTGGTTGGCTCACACGAAATAGATTTCTCTAAGACGAAGGTACTTTGTAAGCCCACTGGCTATGAACAAAGATTCGTTCATGAAGCCATCCATATATATAGACAGATACAATTTCAACCGAGAGGATGGGCACAAACTCAGCAATCATTGGAAAGACGTCAAGAACCAGTTTAAGTCATAACTGGCTGTGATGTTCCCATCCTGCCACCTTCCGATGTTAATTTGTATTATTTTTTCTCCGTAAGCTTCGGCTCTCCGATTTCTACACCAAACCTATTAAAGAGTCTGCATTCAGCAGCTTGCCCCCTCTTTCCTCCTGATGACGATTTCTTGTGTTGTTATCGAAACGTTGTAGTTTTTCTTTTGTTTATTTCATATTTATTATTTTTATTAACTTGTACCTATCTACGTGACTTTACCAAAAGACCCAAAGAATATGAATGCCTGCAAGTCACGAAAGCTGTAAGTCAAACACGTTATTGACATCGAATGTAGCTTAGCTATACTCGTTGGTTGGCCTGATGGCTCAACGGGAGAGCAAGCAGCTCACAATCAGAAGGTTGTGAGTTCAGCTCCGAGTTGGAGGTGAACTCAAGCGCTTCATGCCTCTTGTGTCCAAGAATCTAGCTTTGGGATATCAACGGGAGATGAGAACCACCTCAATGCGCATTTGAACATAAAATAATTTTATTGTGTTAGATGTCGTAATGATATTAAAAATATAATCAGAGACTGCAAAACGTTAACATCGACTGAATTATGTCAATCGTCCACATTTCTTACCAACATAACTTCGAATGACATATCAGTCTGTTGGCAGTGGTGTAGAAATACATACTCAAAGTGCGTTATTACTATCAACACAAACCAAGATTGTGGGGAGCGCTGATGCAAATTATTATTATAGTGCATATGTTGTTCAGTATGGAGGGCAGTGTTTGAAAATTACGGTGATGCTTAAGTATTTTTATCCTTCATTTGCCATGAACAGAGGAGCGCCGCAGTTGCCAGATGTTAACTGTCTCGCTTGGTATACAGGAGATCGTGGGTTCGATGTCATTGCCGATGCCTGTATATTTGGAGAATGCAAATTCTCCCCGTGGTCGCGTGGATTTTTCTCCGGGTCCTCCGGTTTTTCCCTCCACGTTTAGAAACGTGCGTTTAGAGAGAATATTTGGCTGATATAGATTTCTATATGATACGCCACTTTGCTGAGCTATCATTTGTGGCAAAGTCGCTTTCGAAAAAAAGCTTGCGAGCTCAGTGGGCCTAAGATAGGATTTATATATATATATAGTTTAGTTTAATGTACTCTTTGTGCCCTTGACATTATACACCATACAGTGAGGGAAAAAAAAGTATTTGATCCCCTGCTGATTTTGTACGTTTGCCCACTGACAAAGAAATTATCAATCTATAATTTCAATGGTAGGTTTATTTGAACAGTGAGAGACAGAATAACAACAACAAAATCCAGAAAAAAGCATGTCAATAATGTTATAAATTGATTTGCATTTTAATGAGGGAAATAAGTATCTGACCCCTCTGCAAAACATGACAGTACTTGGTGGCAAAAAAACTTGTTGGCAATCACAGAGGTCAGACGTTTCTTGTAGTTGGCCACCAGGTTTGCACACATCTCAGGAGGGATTTTGCCCCACTCCTCTTTGCGGATCTTCTCCAAGTCATTAAGGTTTCGAGGCTGACGTTTGGCAACTCGAACCTTCAGCTCCCTCCACAGATTTTCTATGGGATTAAGGTCTGGAGACTGGCTAGGCCACTCCAGGACCTTAATGTGCTTCTTCTAGAGCCACTCCTTTGTTGCCTTGGCCGTGTGTTTTGGGTCATTGTTATGCTAGAATACCCATCCACGACCCATTTTCAATGCCCTGGCTGAGGGAAGGAGGTTGTCACCCAATATTTGACGGTACATGGCCCCGTCCATCGTCCCTTTGATGCGGTGAAGTTGTCCTGTCCCCTTAGCAGAAAAACACCCCCAAAGCATAATGTTTCCACCTCTATGTTTGACGGGGGGATGGTGTTCTTGGGGTCATAGACAGCATTCCTCCTCCTCCAAACACGGCGAGTTGAGTTGATGCCAAAGAGCTCCATTTTGGTCTCATCTGACCACAACACTTTCACCCAGTTGTCCTCAGAATAATTCAGATGTTCATTGGAAAACTTCAGACGGGCATGTATATGTGCTTTCTTGAGCAAGGGGACCTTGTGGGTGCTGCAGGATTTCAGTCCTGTTTTCTTGGTGACTATGGTCCCAGCTGCCTTGAAATCATTGACAAGATCCCCCGTGTAGTTCTGGGCTAATTCCTCACCGTTCTCATTATCATTGCAACTCCACAAGGTGAGATCTTGCATGGAGCCCCAGGCCGAGGGAGATTGACAGTTATTTTGTGTTTCTTCCATTTGCGAATAATCGCACCAACTGTTGTCACCTTCTCACCAAGCTTGTCCCTGACATCCTTGGAGAGCTCTTTGGTCTTAGCCATGGTGAAGAGTTTGGAATCTGATTGATTGCTTCTGTGAACAGGTGTCCTTTATACAGGTAACAAGCTGAGATTAGGAGCACTCCCTTTAAGAGTGTGCTCCTAATCTCAGCTCGTTACCTGTATAAAAGACACCTGGGAGACAGAAATCTTTCTGATTGAGAGGGGGTCAAATACTTATTTCCCTCATTAAAATGCAAATCAATTTATAACATTTTTGACATGCGTTTTTCTGGATTTTGTTGTTGTTATTCTGTCTCTCACTGTTCAAATAACCCTACCATTAAAATTATAGACTGATCATTCCTTTGTCAGTGGGCAAACGTATAAAATCAGCAGGGGATCAAATACTTTTTTCCCTCACTGTAGCTTAAGCAAGTTTTGCAATGTAGGAGATTTGAGCTTCACTAGCTAACGTCGTCTTGGTTCTTTTGGTAAAGTCATGTAGAATGGAAATAATAAGATAATAAAAATAAAACATAATAAAATAATTATCACGACGTTTCAGCCACAACACAAGCAGCCGTCCTCAGGTGAAGAACAGGTCTGTCAGAAAGACAGCGTCTGAATGAGCACCATCAGGCTTGGCAGCGTATATTTAAGCTGGGTTGGAGGAGGAAGAGCGCCTTGACAAAGGAATTTGCATATCAAGAGGAATTTGGCATATTTATGGGAAATGCAGGTATGTGATTAGTACTACTTATGCCCGTGCATTATGCAGGATTAGCAGCATCAAAGGGAGGGGATATGGGAAATGCAGGTATGTGATTAGTACTACTTGTGCCCGTGCATTATGCAGGATTAGCAGCATCAAAGGGAGGGGATATGGGAAATGCAGGTATGTGATTAGTACTACTTATGCCCGTGCATTATGCAGGATTAGCAGCATCAACGGGAGGGGATACCTGCATTTCCCATAAATATGCCAAATTCCTCTTGATATGCAAATTCCATTGTCAAGGCGCTCTTCCCTCTCCAACCCAGCTTAAATATACGCTGCCAAGCCTGGTGGTGTTCATTCAGACGCTGTCTTTCTGACAGACCTGTTCTTCACCTGAGGACGGCTGCTTGTGTTGTGGCCGAAACGTTGTGATAATTATTTTATTATGTTTTATTTTTATTATTTTATTATTTCCATTCTACGTGACTTTACTGAAAGAACCAAGAAGATGAATCCCTGCAGTTACGAAAGCTTTAAATCGAAATTTAGCTAACGTCGGTTTAAATTCACATGGATATTAACATTTATTTAATGCTCCTGACTGCTACCATGTTAAATGCGTGACTCATATTCACTGGTGTAGGAGTTATTTTCATGTCAAGAGGGCCAATATGTTGAATGACGTCAATATTCAGATAAACATCACTTGACATCAAACTAAATAGCCAAATGCTAATTCAGGAGACAAGACAATATATGGAAACATCATCATCAGCTGCATCATCATCATTGCCACCATCATAAGCTTCTGCAGCAGTATTATCATCATAAGTATCCTCATCACCATAAGTAGCAACGGTATCATCATAATCATATCTGCATTATTTTACACTCGGTACGTGGAGAGATGAGGTGTGATGTAAGTCACTTATTGCGCGCAATATTTTCACGAGCTAAACGCCACTGTTGAAGTCTGCTAGCCACGTGGGAGCTTCAGTAGAGAGAGTTTGCGTGGGTTTGCTGTTCCTCTTCCATTGAAGAAGTGCATACTGCAGCGGTTTACTAAAAAGTTTGGTTTCATGGCTTTAATTTTCCAATGACATTAGGAGTCGTGTGCATCGGCATGTTGATACCATGATGCGCTTGATGGTTCCATCAAATTCAGGCGGTGTGATGATGTTTGAGCAGCTGCTTATTCTGGACATCCACGTTGTTTCCACTTGGTCAAGTGTGTCAACCCATTCTCGACATCGACAAAGTGTAACATTTTGAATCGTTGACAATTTGACATATGATTCTACCATGGCAAATACAATAGTCTAAGCTTATGAACAATCTTACAGCATTTGTAGCATTCACTTTACGGAACACTTAGATTTTTGTTATTCTTTTTGGCAATTATTATTTGAGAATATTATCAAACGCCAATGCGCGCTCATAAGTTGCAAGTCATGCTGTTATATTGGCTAGGCCGCTGTGTTTTCTGCTCGTAAAGGCAGATAGTTTTTACAAGTAAAATGAAACAGTTGTGCTTCCTGAGATGCGGGCAATTCATCTGGGTCTTGGCTATGTGACGATGCATCCACAAGGTAGGTTTGGCTATAAAACCAAAATGAACTCGATGGGTGTCTATTTCGGGGTTATATTGCACTGAATGGGTTTAGATAGTGGTTGATGTTTTATTTGAAGAAAAAACATAGATTTTTTACCTCTTCCCCCGACTGTGGTAAAATACAATATCAGGAAAGAGGGGTGGGAAGTAATGAAGGTTGTGCCGTGCTGGGATTTGGGATGGTCGATTGAACCTCAAAAGTGCTTTTTCTTTGCCTGCAGGGCACGGTTGCCCTCTTAAAATGAGTGCCGCGTCCTTGACTTTAATCTCAGAGCTTTGTGTCTACATGCTAAATCCTTACTCAAAGGTATGAATCGC
This sequence comes from Lampetra planeri, assembly GCF_965212315.1. Taxonomy (NCBI): domain Eukaryota; kingdom Metazoa; phylum Chordata; class Hyperoartia; order Petromyzontiformes; family Petromyzontidae; genus Lampetra; species Lampetra planeri. The sequence continues at coordinate 5,037,764 of NC_136128.1, read as the reverse complement.
GCGTCCAATATGTCACGTAACATATGAAATAAACCCATAAGCCCAATAACCCATTGCAACTGGTGAGTATAATACAACTAGAAATAAAGATTACAAAATAACCTCTCGATGAAAAATACAGTTTATTTACAATATGTACAATAAGAACGAACATCAGCCTAGTTCGCATGCTATTTAATATTCCAAAATAAACTGAGCAATCTCAACACTGCAACAGTCCCTCAGTTCCGCACTGAGCATTACATAATTGGGAACACGCAAGACAATCATCGCCCCCTACTGGCAGACTAATGTCCGTTTGCAGGCCATGTGCTGAGTTACCCTTTGCTGGAAGTGACCTTTGAATTGTGTTGAGATGAGATGCGATGTCAGTCGCCTTACGCGTGACCAGTCATCTAGGATGCCCCAGCGTAAAGGAGGGTGGCTTTATCAAAATATGTATTTGTTATTATAAGCTCCTTATCAACACCCCACACTGCCCAACACGTCTCTCTCTCTCTCACCCTCAGTACCCCTTTGTATCCTCTGGATTCCCAACCAACAAATCCAAAAACGGAACTGTCCATTCAGATGTCTTTTGGCCACTCTTTGGCAAACATTTATTACTTGCGAAAAACTCAACTGCCACCCTACTATCCCTTATTGATCCTCATTTCCCACAACATTAGACGCTTTCTGGAACCCCTTGCATGACTATACACAAACAAAAAATCAATTTAACACACTCAATAAAAACAAAGCAATGCACTGCACATCCGGGTTGTTGTATATGTAATGTAGTAACTCGGCGGGAGACGACTTCACGGGTAACACACTCTTTATTTTATCAAACTCGTTCACAGGTGACTAACACCTACTTTGTATCTCGGGTGACAAACACCCACTTAGTATCTCGGGTGACAAACACCCACTTAGTATCTCGGGTGACAAACACCCACTTAGCTACTTGGCGACTAACGCCCACTGAGCTACTCGGATGACCAACATCCACTTAGTATCTCGGGTGACAAACACCCACTTAGCTACTCGGCGACTAACGCCACTGAGCTACTCGGATGACCAACATCCACTTAGCTACTCGGCGACTAACGCCCCTGAGCTACTCGGGACACTCCCTGCCCGGGGTATCCGTCTCGACTGTGGGTCCCCAGCCCGACCCACGGGGGCGTCGGACCCCGGGTCCCACAGCCTCGCCTCCGAGCCACACAGGGCCCCGGTCCCCACAAGGACGGCGGGACTAGGGGTCTCGTGGCACTAGGTCTTCAGCTCCGTCTTCGGGTCTTCAACTGGGTAACTCTCCCCGAGTGCTCTCGCGCGTCCCCCTTTATACCCCACCTGCGGACGTCGCTGCGAGCACCCACTTATTCGACCAATCGCCGGGCGCTGGCTACGATCCTCTTTTCCCACATCTCATCGTGCCTCACCACTCACGCCGCGCCGCCCCGTCATCTGTCACTCCCGGCGCGCGCGTCCACACCACGCCCACAACGCGTGCCCAACCCCGCACCCCGCGCCGCCCCGTGATCCATCACTGTCACAGTCGGCGCACGTCAATACCACCACTACATCACCCCCTACCACATAGCTCGCAGCCGACCCGGCTGCTATAAAAATATACAAACCCCCCTGTGTGCCCCGTAACACAACACAACAACTAACGTAACAACACAACACGACGCGAACACTACCATCCGCAACCATCAACCAATGCCACCGCGACAATAGAACAATATATACAAACCGGCGAGTGACAATAGCAATGTGTATGCAGAAAGGAAAATAAATGGAAATTTTTTTTTTTTTCTTTCGACTCGTGCAGTGTCCCATCCTTTCCGAGCGTCCCTACAACGGGACATTACCCCGGCAGAGGGGAACACCGGGCGAGCTCGGTGTTGAGAAAAAAACGTCTTCATGAAAATTGTTGTGCCCTAGCCCGAGTCCGCCTTGCCGGTCCGTCGTACGGCACCAGACGCGGTTGAACGTCCGGTGGTGCCAGCGGTTCAGAAAGACATCGGCCAGGCACCGAGGACCCGTGCGTGCCGCGGGGTTCAGGCTCCCGACGGTTAGCAGCCGTCAAGCCCGAGGCACCTGGGGGTGGGTCAGGTGGAAACACGTGAGGAGCAGCCTGCGACACCTCCCTCCCCGAGTCGACGGTCACATCACACGCCCGGTCGTTACGGCACAGAACGGGGTCACACGGTGCCGTATAGGGCTTCAGTCGGGAGGGGTGCACGTACCAACGGCGTTTTTCCCATTTAATCTGTATACTCTGGGGTCGTGCAACCCGCACAATTTCCACCGGTCCCCTCCAAGGTCTCAACAACTTGGGGGACGTAGCCAACGGTGCATGTGGACAATGCAGCCAGGCCTTATCGCCTGGTTTCCAATCATGCGTATGCACCCTCCGCTCATGCAATCTCTCGTTCGCAATTTGCCGCGACCGCGAATTCAACCTCGCCGCCTCCCGTGCTTCAGTCAATTTTGCGATATTAAATTTGATGTGGTCTGCCAATTTAGATTTTGCACGTGGCTGGGAAATCCCCAGTTGGACGTCCATGGCCGGATCGGCCTCCCGCCCATACATAAGAAAAAATGGGGAAAACCCCGTCGCCGCATGAGGGGCCATTCGATAGGCCGCGAGTACCCCCGGCACCTGTAAGTCCCAATCAACCTGATCGTCGCAGACCTGTTGGCACAACATAGACGTAATCGTCCTGTTCAGACGCTCAACCATCCCGTCAGTCTGCGGGTGGTAGGGGGAAGTACGCACTTTCATTGTACCCAACAGGTCGCACACCTCGCGCAACAAACCGCTCGAAAAATTATTTCCTTGATCCGTCAGCAAGCGTTCGGGGGCGCCCTTGTCCAAAACATAACCCTGGACGAAGGCGTCCGCCACCGCTGCAGCCGACTGGTTGGCGAGTGGCCATGCCATGGGCCATCGGGTGAAGTATTCTACGCCAACCAGCAGGAACCTATTTCCCCTCGGTGTAGCAGGAAAGGGCCCCAAGATGTCCAACGCAACCAATTCGTTTGTGCGCGAAACTTGAATGGATTGCAGCGGTGGATTAGCTGCCAATGGTAGCGGTTTTCTTTCGGCGCACCCTACGCATCCCTTAAGAATGTTCGCCACGTCGTTACCCATCCCCGGCCAATAATAGTCTCGCTGGATTAGGGCGAGCGTTTTTTGAAAACCCAGATGCATGAGCCGTTCATGAGCTGCCAGAACGACCTTACCCCGCATAGCAACAGGCACAACGAGCACGTGACCCCGGGACATGTTGTCCCACTTCATCAAAAGGCCCTGTCTGCACACCCAGGAACCGACCCGCGCATCCCCTACCTCGGGAGCGCCAACTTTTCGACGTAGCGTAAGTAGGGAGCTGTCGGACATTTGGAGACGGCCCCACTCCATGAGGGGCAATGACAACAGCGAATCCCTCCCCGTGGGAGCGTCGACTCCCAATTGCACTTTGGACAAGTTAGCAGAACCGGCACACAACGAGTCCAACCACTCTGTCCCCTCATCACTTGGAGGATGCGACTCGACAGTGAAATCCGCTTGAGACACGAGCCGTTCCTCAACGGGTAGCGGCGCGGCGTGAGCCAGCACCGTTCCCTGCGCAATTTCGGCCGGCCGCGACCCCGTATTCAGGACCCTTACGAACGGCTCACTGTCCCCTCTCACCATGGTTTGAGCAACCGCTAAGTCGAGGCCCCTTCTGGCCCTGTTAGACGGCCCCAACGGCACCCCCTGTGCCACCGCGCCCACCTCGAGTGGCTTTCTCAACCGACGGGGTACCAACATTTTCGATCCCGGGGGCACCCTTACAGTCTGAGTTGCCAGCGCCTGCACCGTCGCACAAACCGTGCGTATTTTGGTAGGGCTCGTCAAGAACGCAAGCCGCCGACCTGACGGAAGCTCAATGCAGGCCTGATCTATGAGAATTTTGATGGGCATTTTGGACAAAAAGTCCGTACCTAGCAAACAGGGAACGGCCAGCGATGATGATACAAAAATAGGGCCCGCCAATTTGATGTCACCAATGCAAATAATCGCCCGAATCTGGCCGATGATCCCCAGGGATCCCCCATTCGCCGCATTAAATGGCACGTCTACTGGCAGAAGGGGTCTACTTTGGACGGGAAGAATGTTATAAATAAGGTCCGAGATGATGGTGGCCGACGCACCCGTGTCAACAAGCACCCGGACCTCAACCCCGTCAATGAAGCCCGTTACCACGGACGACCCGGCCGACGCAGCCACGATCCTGTGGGCCAATTCGGACCACTCGACTGCTTGCGGGCCGCGTACGGACCCCCCTCGCCGAAATAAACCCCCGGCACCCAGCCGCGAACCCCCCACCGCGAAGCGGCGACCCGAATGTGCCGTGTTTGTGGACCGAACGTGTGAGGTGCCGCGACTTGCCGGGTTTTGTTGGGATGACTTGTGGCCCTGGTCGTCGTCCCGACGTGGTCCTGTGGCGCGCTGACGCGGGGCCCGGCACCCGGCTGTGACGTGACCCCGAAGGCCGCAGTTGTAGCAGACGACGGACGTCGTTGGTTTCGGTTGCTCCAGCTTGCGGGGTGAACGTGTGGGCGAACGACCTCCCGTTCTCCACTCCCCCGGACGCGATGCAGCGAAGGCCTGCTCCTGATCCGCAGCTGGCTGAGGTTCGGCGATCGTGGCTGCCAGTACCGCGTTCCCCGCCAAATTGCAGACGACCCCCGGCCTGCGTTTGAGGACCTCGTACGCGTGAATGCTCGTGGCGATCGCCAGGGAGCAGATATCCATCTCGTCCGCCACATTGATGGGGACCCCCAACTCGTGGGCCAACACCAGCAGCTGCTCCGTCACCATGGCGTCCTTCCCCTCCTTATCCATGCGGGGAAAAGCTGCGTCCGCCAAGGCGAGTAGTGCCGTGCGATAGGCGAGCGTCGTTTCTCCAGCCACCTTCCGCCGATCGTAGAACTGGTGGCGACACGTGGAGGGCGGTCCGAACACCTTCGCCATCAGGTGTAGTGCGGCCTGGAGCGTAGAGCGGGACGACCTTGCAGCAGATGTGAAGGCTGCAAGCGCGTCGTCGTCGAGCATCGCTGGCAACGCACGCAGGGCAGTGGTGTCGGACCACCCCGACATCTCCTGATGAGCGAGGAACCTTCGTTGGAAGGCTCCCCAGTCGCCCCCATCCGCCTTGAACGCCGACAGCGCGGGCAATCTTTGCTGGAGGACCCGATCGTCGTCGACGTCGGAGAGATTTCCCCGCGCTCCGCTGTAGTTGTGTAAAATGTCGGCTCGGTTGTCAGGCGCAAAATGGAGAGCTCCGGTGCGCGCTGATGATGTGGGCTGCGCTGAGCGGAGGTCTCCGGTCACGTGGTGTCCGTGTTTCCCGCCAATCAATGGCGGCCCCTCAAAAACGGCGGGAACTTCCAGACTTTTGGCGCGAAGCGCCTTTTGGCGGGATCCCGCCAGCCTCGCTCCTTCCTCCAACCCCGCAGCCGTTTTCTCGCCCGCTGGAACGGAGATCTCCGCCAAGATTGCAGCGGCGGCGAGCAGCAACTCCGCCAACCGGGAGTGTGCGTCTTGGAGGCTGGTGTCGGAGGCAAGCAGAGCGTCGGCCATCACCGCGAGGTGCTGCATCGGCGGCCACTCCTCGTCCTCTCCTCCCGAGGTTGGTGTCCCCAGTACGCCGTCGTCGTCCCGACCTCGCTCGTGGGTACGGGTAGTCTTCCTCGTGTCCATACTTCTTGAAGACAGGTTCACTTCTGACGCCAGTTGTAATGTAGTAACTCGGCGGGAGACGACTTCACGGGTAACACACTCTTTATTTTATCAAACTCGTTCACAGGTGACTAACACCTACTTTGTATCTCGGGTGACAAACACCCACTTAGTATCTCGGGTGACAAACACCCACTTAGTATCTCGGGTGACAAACACCCACTTAGCTACTTGGCGACTAACGCCCACTGAGCTACTCGGATGACCAACATCCACTTAGTATCTCGGGTGACAAACACCCACTTAGCTACTCGGCGACTAACGCCACTGAGCTACTCGGATGACCAACATCCACTTAGCTACTCGGCGACTAACGCCCCTGAGCTACTCGGGACACTCCCTGCCCGGGGTATCCGTCTCGACTGTGGGTCCCCAGCCCGACCCACGGGGGCGTCGGACCCCGGGTCCCACAGCCTCGCCTCCGAGCCACACAGGGCCCCGGTCCCCACAAGGACGGCGGGACTAGGGGTCTCGTGGCACTAGGTCTTCAGCTCCGTCTTCGGGTCTTCAACTGGGTAACTCTCCCCGAGTGCTCTCGCGCGTCCCCCTTTATACCCCACCTGCGGACGTCGCTGCGAGCACCCACTTATTCGACCAATCGCCGGGCGCTGGCTACGATCCTCTTTTCCCACATCTCATCGTGCCTCACCACTCACGCCGCGCCGCCCCGTCATCTGTCACTCCCGGCGCGCGCGTCCACACCACGCCCACAACGCGTGCCCAACCCCGCACCCCGCGCCGCCCCGTGATCCATCACTGTCACAGTCGGCGCACGTCAATACCACCACTACATATACACAGCCTATTGCAAACACCTTCTGTCGATACAATTTCTGAATTTCCCAACTGACGCTCCCATGGCAGCAGCGAAGTGGCGTTTTCCAGAACTCACTGCACTTGTATATAAAGTATTGTACAGTATTGTACAGGCCTACAGAAACCTATCTTTTTTAATGACTTACCTTAGATAAATGAATAAATAAGATATGACCTTAAATTATGATGCTGCTGCACCGTAGAAGGATGCAGACGACAATGATCGTTGTGATGTCGTTACTGCTCCTACATTTTATGTCATCACTTTCTCTCTCGATGCAGTTGTGTAGATTTCCAGATGTGATTCGCGGACAGCCAAATTCGCATACAGCAAGTTCATGAACAACGAGGGAATACTATATGTACCGTTCTTCACGCAATTTAACTACTCTCCCACGATTTTATAATTGAATGTTATTAATATCACTAGCTTGTTTACCCGTCCTAGGACGGAATATGTAATGTTTACAAAAACATTGAGCAGAGTATAATTGTATTTTGTGCAGGGGCGGTTTCTTCAATAGGGTGATTGGGCGACGCACCACCAATGTCATTCAACCACAGAGTCACACTAGCCGTCACTGTGCCTCTGGATATAGTCCAATCAGCGTCATGTCACGTTCTGTGGAGTACCGCCTCTTTTTGGGCGATTTCACTCCGGCTGAGAATCCGCCAGAGTGTTCCCATAGACTTACATTCAAAGATGTTTTTGTTCGAACGGGGGGCGCTGCAATGCATTCTCTATGGCTTCCGGGAGGGCTCGCACTAACGTGCTTACGTCATCATACGTAAGCACGTTTCAGTCAACAATTTTATTTGTCGCCACCTAGTGGAATCTTTAATAAAAGAAACTTGAGTGGATTGTATTAATAGTGAGTATAGAAACAAACAAGATGTATTGTAAGAGTCACTTTATTTTTCATTAATATTAAAGAAGTGAAGTTGCCTTTACATGCTTAAGCTGTTAATTTATCCTTTGCATGGGTGGACCTTATCCTTATAAATCATCCAGACATTTGCCCCCCCTGAGAGATTTTGCAGGAGCCGCCACTGATTTTGTGTATATTTGATGGCAGTAAATCATGCACAAAAGTATGTCATCAAACACTTCACTGCATTTCACTGTAGCACTGTCTTAATGCAGTGGCTCTGGCACAAAGCTAAGTCATAAAACACCTCACTTAATGTCACTGTAGCACTGTATATAACTGACCTTCAATTTTTTCAAATTCACTGCTCTGATACCGTATTCTCTTCTGCTATCGGTTGCTGGAGTTAAAATAAATTGGAATTCGATACAATATCTGGAAAATCACCGAGAAATGTATATTTTACCATAATGTAGAAGCATAAATTAGACTTGCCTATTGTCTCAAGTGCTGAAGAAATTAATAAAGACACCAAATCCACTTTGTTGTTGCGTAGAATGATTTATTAGATTCACTTTCAATAAAGAAACCTAAAACTTAAAGCGAATTTGCGAAAAAAAAATTGTATTTCCGCTCGACCTTCTGCGTGAGTGTAAACATCCACCTGCTCATGAATATTAATGAGGGGTATGGGGTGCAGCATGTGGAGTGACGTCACATGCGTTGCACACAAACATACATTCTTGGTTCATTATAGTAGTAATTATTGGGTAGCTTCCATTGTGTAGCAATTGACACAATGGTCTTGCAATCCAGAGGTCGTCTGTTCGAATCCATCTACCGACACAGCAGGTGAAACTGTGGTGCAAGTTTCTCAAGGCCCCGTGTCCCTGTCGACCGCAGTCAGCTGATCAGTTGGTCACATGTGGTAATGCAAGGTATGGGTAAGCCTACCTCTTCCAAGGCGTCTGGTCAATGTGGAGGAGTGGACCAATTATGAGGCCCTTCTGCCATCAGTGGCGCTAGCAAGCAATTGCAGGACTGTAGCTTTACCTTTTATAAATGTCAATAGTAAGTCTATTGTTTACCTAAAGTCACGAGGTTATGGAATGAAAGAAAAATCACCATTAAATCACATATGATGTCCATGACTCACGAAGGCAAACTTTAGGTGAGAGTTCATATCTAGATTATAATTTGTATCTGCTTTGAGATTATTGCAATAATGTGTTGGGTTAGGAAGTCACCACATTCGGCAATCACACTGTGGCATTGAAAAGAAAAAAATAAGTCGTATGCAACGTTGTGGGCAGTGGCGCTTCTTCTTCTTTACGGCGTGTAAATAGAGAGGCCAGAGAGACAGAGTGGTTAAGAGTTGGAGACTCTATTCTACATCACGAGGCCTGGTAAGGGTTTAAAATAAAAATCTGATTTAATTTATATTACTATCAGGCCCGTGGTTTAAAAAAGCAGTCTTCAACTCTCAGCCACCATCTCTCTGGCTTTTCTATTTTTACGTGTTATGAAGCAGGGACATTGCCCGAAACGTCACCTATAATATGTGTTTCCTTTCCAGGCAGTATTATTGACGAATGTGTTGAAAGTATTTTGTTATTTGTGTTTGTGCACCACTGCCAACGCAGCATTACCAAATAATGTGTTGAGGTTTTAAGAATTATTAGCTTCAGGCTCAGTGTCAGTCTACAGAATATAATTACGGAATGTAATTAGCATAAGAGTTGATGTGAGGGGATTAGGGGTAGCTTTGGGACCTAGATTTTGCCATGGGAGGTCCTCCGGTGACAAAATGGCGCCCACCATGTGCGTGGTCCCCCGTCCGGAGCCCCTTGCTCCCACTCCGTTGGAAGCTCCCGCTCTGTTTAAACCACTCTCCCTGCACCGTCCCCTGGGGTCCGCGCCTCATGTCGGCCCGCACCCCTCTCCACATGGCGGTCCTCCACCATGCTGCTTGGTCGGCGCTTGACCACGGGAAAATCTCAGCCGCTCTCCCTGTCAATGTGCAGCTCCCGCTCTCCCTCAAAGTGCAGCTTTTCTCTCCGTCGACGCTCTGTCGCTCTCTCTCTCTGTCGACGCTCAGTCGCTCTCTCTCTATCGACGTGCAGCCTCTCTCTCTATCGACGCTCACCTGCTCCTGCCACCTGGCGAAGCTACTCTCGCCGCTGATGCTCGTCCGCTCTCTCTTCGTCGACGTGCAGCTTCTATCTCCATCGATGCCCAGCAGCTCTTTCTCTGTCAATGCATAGCCACTCCCCCATCGACGCCCAGCAACCCTCTCTCTGTCGACATGCTCAGATGCTCTCACCTCGGTGGTCGCGTAGCTGCTCACCCCGAAATTTTTGCGTAGCAGCTGTCCCGCCAATCCGCGGCGGCTCCTCCGCTGCCCAGCAGCCACAGGTTTCATAACCGGGATCCCGGGTCCCAGGGCTGTCGGAGGGATGACCTTCTTGGCGTCCTCGTCCTGACGACACTACAGATGGGTTATTTAATACCCCACTTCTGACACCAAATGTAGTGTCGTGCGTCTCTTCGTTCTTGTCACTCGAGGCTTGTGTGTGTATATGGGTGGTATATGTCGCACATACACTCAGTCAGAGATTAGGTGGTCGCAGGAGGCATCGTCCTCCCCTTTTTATTGTTGTTTAGTTCACGCCACCACTCAGGCCTCCTCTCTCTCACGACCATGTTGCCACACAACCCGTCCCGGACACGACCCTGTCTGCATTGCACCGACGGCATCGACTGGCACAGCCAATTACTGTCCGGCCGCACAATGATCGGACAAAGGTGGCAGCAATGAGGGCGAAGACGACGACAGCGACGACAAGACGAGTTCAATCCCAGAACTGGCAGCACGGAGCTCTCGCTCTCCTCTGCTTTTATTCCCTTCGGCGCAGCTTAGCTCCGCCCTAGCCGCGCCTCCCTTCTCGAACCCACCAGAGTGTTCCAGGTGCTTCTCCACAAGGCATACCGTGACCCTTGCCCCAGTTTCTCCACCATGCTGGTACATCCGTGTAAATGCTCAACGGCATGTGTATATAGCTATTAGAAAAGTGCAAGTTTGCAACAAACAATCCTTAAGAATTTTCTAAAATATCACTTTTCAGAATGAGCACTGTGTGCGTGTATTTCACTACATAAAACATGCGGATTAAACCTTTCTAAATGATAAATATCACGCATATGGTATTATGCATTACGTTTTAACAGCTGAGTCCAAACTATGTTTTGGCATTTTAAATGATTAATGTTTTACAAAGAAACGTAATAACTCGAAAGCTTACAATAATTTACAGCCTAGTCTCATATTCATACTGGATTCTGCTCATAGATGCAATAATAAAACCATTATTATTTTTCCTATTAATTGGCTTTTCATTAAACAAATGTCAAGTGTATTTTTCAGCTGGTAAATAAAACGGGTTTCAATTTGCATTCCTAATTAGTTTCCTGATGGAATTGGTGTGGCCATTCAATCTCTAATTAGTTATTTTAAAGCCACACAGGGCATCACCTCAGATACCTCGTAAAAACCTTTATCCTTATTAGTCTACTGTTTGAAAAAACATATATATTTGGTGATACTGCATTGGCATTGGTGCATCAGCACAATTAACTAAAAACACTCAACACATTTGTAAATAACACTGCCTTCAAATTAATAATGTCGAATACGTGACACATCTTACATCTATGTAAGATGTTATCTATGTAAGATGTTTTGTTCTTTGTATAATCTATGTAAGACATTTTGTTCTTTGTAGAATTACGGTAAATATTCCAGAGATTATGGAAACATTTTAATAAATGTAGCATAGTGTAGTATTCATACTTACTTCGGATAATAATCATACAGTAATACCTCTGGAAGCCAGGTTATTTCAGGGAAGAGCCTGTCTAGTTATAGGGAGTATCCAACATTGAGAAAGCTTCAAACAAATAGAATAATACGTTTCAATGGCATGTAATTACCAATAGCAGTGAGCGTGCTGCACTATGAGCCCGAGTTTGATTCCCAGTTACGGTGAATATCAGTGGCAAGTAAAAAACCAGAACCAGTCTTTCCTTCACCAACCTACACTGACCACCATGGTGTAGTATGGAAAAACAAATCCCCAAAAATGTCATGGTCTTGGAAAGCCTACATCTTGTAGTCTGAATTCTATCTTCATGCAGTTTAATTTCATATAGCTAAAATTAGTTTAATTACCACATGTAATTACCACCCAATACCATCAATTAGCACCTAATAGCAATGAACTCAAATTTACAACTTATTGTCACGAATTAACACCTGTTCTGTATAATATTTGTCACTTACGTTGATGCGGCCCAGTAGTAACGCCACTTGTTGCAATGTTTCAATCCAGTGGCCACTCTCATTAATACTGTGGTTGTGTAATACCCTTAGCGATCCAGCTTTGAGAGGTTTTACTCTACTTAGGCAGTTTCGTAAATCATTCTGACTAGTTTTTGCACTCCATGAAGTTAAATAAATGTGAGTTGCTGCTCAAACGATCAAGGATGCCCATTTATAAGAAATGCTACATTTCCATGAAACATTCACCCATAGAATGACCTATTTTCACTTACAAACATGTTTCTCATTTTTGTCAATGGTATCTTTTTCTTCTTCTTATATATAAAAGTCTCCGCGCGCTCGCGCTCGTGGGGGATTTGGCTCTCGGATGGTGGCCTTCACGTAGAAAAAGATTTGCCGGGCGGCACGCCCCAAGCCCCGTGGTGGGAATAGGCTATTCTGTTTTCCCATCCGTAAACGTTAAAGTAGTTTAATTAACAAATTTGTGCCGTTTTTATTATTAATTATTTACTTATTGCACGCCGTCGACCGTACCAACTGACGCCAATTGCGTGGGGGGAGCGGACCCTATCAAGTGAAGCGTGTTCGCTCCACCTCACGGAGGACATTTCTTTTTACGCGTTTAACATGGAATAAATATCCACATCACGCTGCCGATTTCTCTTTCCCCCCCACCACCACCCCAATGCGTGAAGTTACTGCTATAAAGTTTTTAGATATTAACTTAATATTCTTACATAGTATTATTCTGCCTCAGGCGGGGGGATGGTGGGGGGGCGAGGGTAGCGGCCCAGCTCGCAGCCTGGCAACGTCTCACCTCCTCCGGCTTGCCAATCTAGACGAGGCCGCGGGCTCTACACGGGACGAGGCGTCACCACGCCAATGTAAAGTACAATTTTATTGCATCTTTCGCTAAGAATTGAGGTTTATTGTTTACTATTATTAAATAAATAAGTTTACAAATTTACAATTATAATGTTCGTGTGCAGAAACTACATGTGTGTCCCTAAAGTCGATGTCTGTGTGAGTCCATATGTGTTTGTGTGCGTGTAAGTCGATGGGTTTCTACGTGTGTGGGTCCATGCCTGTGTGTAAGTCCATGTGTGTGTGTCTTTTTCAAACGGACAACGCCCCATGTGTGCGTGTACGTACAAGTGTGTGTGTCAGTCCATTTGTGTGCGTATGAGTCGCTGTGTGTGTGTTAGTCCACATGTGTGTGTAAGTCCATACATGTGTGTGTGTCACTCGATGTGTGTGTGTAAGTCAATGCGTGTGTGTGAGTCTATGTGCCTGTTAATCCATGTGTATCTAAAGTACATGTCTGTGTGTCACAGTCCATATGTGTATGTGTGTGTAGGGCAATGTGTGGGTCAGTCTATGTATGTGTGTGTAAGTCCATGTGTGTGTCTTAGTCTATGTGTGTGTGTGTAAGTACATGTGTGTTTACGTCAATGTGTGTGAGTGCACATATGTCTCTGTGTGAGTCGATGTATGTGTGTGAGTCGCTGTATGTGTGCACGTCCATATATGTGTGTGCAACTCCATGTGTGTATATCTCAAGTGGATGCCTGTGTGACAGTCCACATGTGTATGTGTGTGTACGGAAATGTGTGTGTCACTCTATGTATGTTTGTGTGTCGCTGTATGTGTATACGTCGATATGTGTGTGTAACTCCATGTGTGCGTATCTTAAGTGCATGTCTATGTGTGTGTGAGTCCATATGTGTGTGTGTCTGTAAGTCGATGTGTTTGTGTGTCAGTCCATATGTGTGTGTGTGTGTGTTTCTCAGTCCATGTTCGTGTATGTTAGTCGCTGTGTGTGCATGCCTCCATGTTAGTCAGTGTAACTCCATTTCTTTGCGTGTCTGTAGGTCCATATGTGCATCTTAGTCCATGCGTGTGCTTTATTGACCTGCTCAAGGCCTATGATACCATCAGTAGGCCTGGCCTCTGGGTTGCTCTTCGTGCTTTCCGAGTCCCGAACCCACTCATAATCATCCTTAAGGACCTTCATGATGGTGAGCGGCCCCGCGTCTTAACTACGTGGCCGTGAGTCACAGCAATTCCCTTTACATCTTGGGGTGCAACAGGGATGTCCTCTGGCTCCCACATTGGAACACGTAGTTCGTCGAGCCTTCAATGCCTGTACCGGAATAATTCCCATCTGCTACAGATACAATGGGAGGCTGATCGATGCCCGGGTGCGGTCAAGGGATGGCTCCCTATTGCTCAACGACGTTATGTATGCCGATGATCTGCTAATGGCTGCTCACTCGGAGGAGGAGTTCGAGGTGCTGCTGCTGAACCTGGAGCTTGCCACCAACAGGTGGGGCCTTACCATCAGCCCAAACAAAACTAAGCACCTGCCTGCCTATTTTGTACCATCAGACACTCCACCACCACAACTCCCAATTGATGATGGGGCAGTTGTCGAGACAGTGGAGAGTTTCCCATACCTTGCCAGTGTGCTAATGACCGGCTCCGGTATGACAGCAAAGGTCTCACTCCAAATTAGTCGAGCTGCAGTATCTTTTCATTGGCTGCGTAACGCTGTGTGGAACCTACCTGGTCTATCACTCCGCACGAAGCTTCAGGTCTTCTCGGCCACAGTCATTCCCTCCCTTCTCTACGCTTGCGAAACTTGGACCCCATAATGGAACATCTTCGCCGGTTAGAAACATTTAAGATGGCCTGCCTACGATCCATCCTGAGTTTAACCAGGCTGCATTGTGTGAGGAGCTCACAAATCCTTTAAAGATGTGGACAAAGTCCCATCGGTGACCTCCGGCAGGCAAGGCTGCATTGCCTGAGTCATGTAGCCCGCATGGCCAGCCACCGCATGCCTAAACAGCTTTTGTTCCGCCGGATCGAGGGGGCTAAACGGGCGTGGCACGGGCTGGAGAAGACATGGAGTGATGTGCTACATGAGAACTTGGAGCTGAGTCCATTAGCGGATGACTGGTACCAGCCGTGTCAAGATCGGCCACTATGGAGGAGGCTCCTGAAGGACGCTACTGGCCAGTTGGAGGCAGTCACCCTCCAACAACAACGGAGGGAGGAGGAGCGATGCTCACAACAACGAGCGGAGCGCCGGGTGGCTAAAGCACAGAAAGTTGCCACAGTAGGGGCCTCAGGTGGTGCATCAGCCAGTCGTCTCAGTCAGTCAACCTGTGCCATCTGGGTTTGCCCCGTGACCTCTTGCCAGCGGGCGTTCGACACTTCACGTGGCCTCAAGGTGCACATAGCCTGGCACAAGCGTTGTTGTGATGTCACCGCCACTTAGTGGCGAATGGCGATTGTTGTTGTTGAGTCTATGTATGTATGTGCGAGTCCATTTGTGTGTGTAACTCTACGTGTGTGTGTCAGTCCATTTGCGTGTGTAACTACATGTGTGTCTGCCTTTTTCGCCCGGGCAACGCCGGGTAATAACCGCTAGTATATATAAAAAGTCTCCGCGCGCTCGCGCTTGCGGGGGATTTGGCTCTCGGACGTTGGGGTTTAAGACCGAAATAATTTGCCAGCCAGCACGCCCTAAGCCCCATGGTGGGAATAGGCTATTCCGTTTTCCCATCCGTAAACTTTAAATTAGTTTAATTAACACATTTGTGCCGTTTCTATTATTCATTATTTACTTATTGCACAACATCGACCGTACCAACTGACGACAATTGCGTGGGGGGGGGGGGGGACCCTACCAAGTGATGCGCGTTCACTCGAGCTCACGGGGACATTTTTTTACGCGTTTTACAGCCAACACATACACACATAACGCTGCGGACATTTCTTCACAGTGTCATGTCCTCTTCGCCCCCCCCCCCCCAACACGATGTGTCCAGTTTATACTACAGACTCCGTAGATAATAATACTATTTACTGCTTACATACCATTATTCTTGCACGGGCGGGGGATGCTGGGGAGGTGGGGTAGCGGCCCAGCCCCTAGCCTGGCAACGTGCCAACTCCCCCGCCTCGCCAATGTAGGCCAGGACGGGGGCTACTCATGGCACAAGGCCTCAACACGCCTATGGTAAGTGAAAATTTCTTTGCTTCTTACGCTAACAACTGAAGCCCATTGTTTACTATTGTTAAACACATTAGTTGACGAACATTACAATAATAATGTTTGTATGCAGATAACAACTCAGGTTCATTGTTTACCATTATGAAACAAGTTGACATGTTACAATAATTATGTTCGTGTACACAAAACTCTTTGTGGATTTTTGGGTTGCTCAATTTCCCCTTTTTTTGCTGCGCCATTATAACGCTGCCACGGTCTACTGCCAGTCTGTGATTTCTGCTTATTTCTTCAATGCATTTCTATTGTTTCCATCGCTCACGTCACGCTATTTACTCATACGTAGTACTGCGATACTGATTGCTGTGCCATCATCGGGGATTGCTGTGCCCGTCGATGTGTGTGTGTGAGTCCATGTGTGTGTCTTTGAGTTCATGTGTGTGTGCGTGTAGAGCCATGCGTGTCTTTAACGCCATGTGGGTGTCTTTTTCGAATGGACGTCAAAGTGTTTATGTGTGTGTGTTAGTCCATGTGTGTGTGTCAGTCGATCTGTGTGCGTGCACCTCGATGTGTATGTCAGTCCATATGTGTGTGTGTTAGTCTACATGTGTATGTAAGTGTATATATGTGTGTGTCACCCGGTGTGTAAGTCAATGCGTCTGTGTGTGAGTCCTTATGTGTGTTAATCCATGTCTGTGTATCTAAAGTAGATATCTGTGTGTCACAGTCCATATGTGTATGTGTGTGTAGGGCTATGTGTGTGTCAGTCTATGTATGTATAAGTTCATGTGTGTGTATCTTAGTCCAAATGTGTGTGTGTAAGTACATATGTGTGTTACGTCAATGTGTGTTTTAGTCCACATATTGCTGTGTGCGAGTCGGTGTGTGTGTGTGAGTAGCTGTATGTGTGTACGTCCATATATGTGTGTGCAACTCCATGTGTGTATATCTCAAGTGGATGTCTGTGTGACAGTCCACGTGTATGTGTGTGTACGGCAATGTGTGTGTGTCACTCTATGTATGTGTGTGTGTCGCTGTATGTGTGTACGTCGATATGTGTGTGTAACTCCATGTGTGCGTATCTCAAGTGCATGTCTGTGTGTGTGTGAGTCCATATGTGTGTGTGTCTGTAAGTCGATGTGTTTGTGTGTGTCAGTCCACATGTGTGAGTGTGTCTCAGTCCATGTGCGTGTGTGTTAGTCGCTGTGTGTGCATGCCTCCATGTTAGTCAGTGTAACTCCATTTCTTTGCGTGTCTGTAGGTCCATGTGTGCATCTTAATCCATGCGTGTGCTTTATTGACCTGCTCAAGGCCTATGATACCATCAGTAGGCCTGGCCTCGGGGTTTCTCTTCGTGCTTTCCGAATCCCAAACCCACTCATCACCATCCTTAAGGACCTTCATGATGGTGAGCGGCCCGCGTCTTAACTACGTGGCCGTGAGTCAGAGCCATTCCCTTTACACCTTGGGGTGCAACAGGGATGTCCTCTGGCTCCCACATTGAACCACGTAGTTCGTCGAGCCTTCAATGCCTGTACCGGAATAATTCCCATCTGCTACAGATACAATGGGAGGCTGATCGATGCCCGGGTGCAGTCAAGGGATGGCTCCCTATTCCTCAACCACGTTATGTATGCCGATGATCTGCTAATGGCTGCTCACTCGGAGGAAGAGTTCGAGGTGATGCTGCTGAACCTGGAGCTTGCCACCAACAGGTGGGGCTTTACCATCAGCCCAACCAAAGCTAAGCACCTGCCTGTCTATTTTGTACCATCGGACACTCAACCCCCACAACTCCCAATTGGTGATGGGGCAGTTGTGGAGACAGTGGAGCGTTTCTCTGGGCAGTGTGCTAATGACCGGCTCCGGTTTAACAGCAGAGGTCTCACCCCGAATCAGTCGAGCTGCAGTATATTTTCATTGGCTGCGTAACGCTGTGTGGAAGCTACCTGGTCTATCACTCCGTACGAAGCTTCAGGTCTTCTCGGCCACGGTCATTCCCTCCCTTCTCTACGCTTGCGAAACTTGGACCCCCCTAATGGAACATCTTTGCCAGTTAGAAACATTTAGGCTGGCCTGCCTACGATCCATTCTGGGTTTAACCAGGCTGCATTGTGTGAGGAGCTCACAAATACTTGAAAGATGTGGACAAAGTCCCATCGGTGACCTCCGGCAGGCAAGGCTGCGTTGCTTGAGTCATGTAGCCCGCATGGCCAGCCACCGCATGCCTAAACAGCTTTTGTTCCGCCGGATCGAGGGGGCTGGAGAAAACATGGAGTGATGTGCTACAGGAGGACTTGGAGCTGAGTCCACTTGCGGATGACTGGTACCAGCCGTGTCAAGATCGGCCACTGTGGAGGATGCTCCTGAAGGACGCTACTGGCCAGTTGGAGGCAGTCATCCTCCAACAACAACGGAGTGCAGAGGAGCAACGCTCACAACAACGAGCGGAGCGCCGGGTGGCTAAAGCATACAAAGTTGCCACAGTAGGGGCCATAGGTGGTGCATCAGCCAGTCGTCTCAGTCAGTCGACCTGTGCCATCTGGGTTTCCCCCTTGACCTCTTGCCAGCTGGTGCACATAGCCTGGCACAAGCGTTGTTGTGATGACACAGACACTTAGTGGCGAATGACAGTTGTTGTTGTTCAGTCTATGTATGTATGTGTGAGTCCATTTGTGCGTGTAACTCTATGTGTTTGTATCAATGAATTTGCGTGTGTAACTACATGTGTCTGCCTTTTTCGCCCGGGCAACGCCGGGTACTAACTGCTATAAGGTATAAGTGAACAGTATGTAAAAACTAAAATTGGGAAAATTAAAGACAAGCCACAGTGAAATTGTGTCCGTGTAACCAAATCTACGGACCCTTGCCTTCAACGGAGGAATAGCTAAACTAGACAAATTCTCTCCTGAAGTCCTCTCGTGGATAGCATAACTAGACGTTGGCATTTGCCTTTTGAACATATCGCCATATGCTCGAATATAATTGAAAGCTGACCGCTGATCAGACTTTGTATTTATACGTACAGTAGTATATACCTTAAATATTGTGAGCATTTAAGATCCCGTGTTCATTTACAAAAGTATTGTATGGCCATTAGACATAAGAAAAATGACCCACACCCACAGGAAGTGCCAGATTAAGCTCCTGCGGGGCCTGTAGCACATGTTATAAAGGGGCCCTAAATAAAATACATGAACATTTAAAAACACATTTTTTACTTGCATAGTAATTAATTGTATTTTAAAATGTATTATTCAGTCAGATAATTCGACAAATCGCTAACATTAAATACCCAGTCGTGCATAAAAGTTGAAGGCATTATAGTACTATAGTAATAGAGCAAGTGCAGAATCATCGAACCGGAATTGATAGCTTGAAAACATTTAGTGCGGGCCCTTGATAGTGTGGGGCCCGTAGCATATGCTACTTTTGCTTCTAGTGTAGTGGCATAGAGTAGTAGCATAGCGCTGGCTACTAGCAGGAAAGGGGATCTGCGGCATATGGCAGTCCTAACGTCAGCAGGCCAGGATATACACCAGAAGGGGATCGAGGGGAAAGGTCACATAAGGGGCACACCAGGAACCCGCTAATAGGTTCCAGAAAGGGGGCGTGTCCGGGGGCAGAGCAAGGCCACACTGAATGTATAAGAGGCGACCTTGGTGCTGTTGTTGTAGTGGGATGCCCGTTGTGCTGCTGAAGTCTTCATCTCCATTCTTCTCGTCATCTTCGAAATTCTTCTTTTCGTTTTCACCATCCTTCTTGTTGTCGTCTCCTTCTTTACTATCTCGGGGCGCCACCAGTCAGGCAGCCTACCAACTGTCCTGACTGAGTAGCGTTTGCTGGCAATAGACGGACTAATTATTAAGAGTGTTAACCCCGATGGTGCTTGCTAATATAGAAGTGCCTCCAAGTCTTATCGTCTCAGAGTTAGTCACTACACTAGGATAATCCGGCACTGACCACAGATTCTATATAGATACAGTAAGAATTACTTTGTCCTTGGGCACTGTTTTTGCCGATCAAGCAACTGCCATCACATTGAAGTTATTCCTCATATATTTATATTTAACCAAGTGGTGATGGCACATGCCTGTATTACAGCCCTGTGGAGGCAGTGGTTGGTGGATCACATTAAATGTTGTGAAACTTCCTTGCCATGGGCGTCATGGTGCCATAACCTGGCTTACCAAGAGAAGGCTGTACAGCAAGTGGGTTAATCTCCATCCGTTTCCATCTGTATGGTGATTAAGTGTTTCCCCCTCTCATGCATGTGTTTTCTCAAGGGTGCTCTGCTTTCCTTCCACTCGTAAAAACACTTATCAGTCAGTGGCTGAAACATCTAAATATAAAAACCCAATGCAGGACCATTCCGAAAAAAATAGTTATTTTACTCTACGTGACTTTCCTGGATAAATAAGTAATTATTATTAAGTAACATTGTTTTACCCCACAATTATATTTCAATTGTAATACCAGCCTCATGTCGTGAGACATATTTTTCATTCGAAACTCTTGCTGATGTCAGTTGACAATCTTGACAGAGAATGGTCTCAGAAAATGGCACCACTCAACTACTATAATAACTTTAACAAGCTGATTTATATTCAAAAGGGTCATATCTTTCTTAAGCCCTGAAAATAACCTCTGTCACACAACTAAAATAATATGTATTTTTTCAGTTCTCAGAGCTGGAATGAGCTGACTTAATAAAATATTAATAGTAATGGAAATGCATATTTAGTATTACGGGGCAGAGCGGTTTGTACAGTCATTGCTGACGGTTTACAGACCATCGACTCTCCACGCTCAAGAAAGTGGTTAAATAATGTGTATGCATGTACATTGAGCTTCTTCTGCACCATATGTAGCCAACCGTGCTAATCGGAGGTGTGGGGGAAGGACAAGAAACTAAACACAAAAAGCAGCTCTAAAGAAATTAGTTTTTACTGTAGATTTAAAAGTGCACAACTCACAGTCGTTTCCTAACATCGGAAGGAAGAGCATTCCAGACGACCGTTGAAGTGCATCTGAAAGTGTCCTCGATGCGGTGGCTCTATTTGTTCGATGGCGATAAATAAAAATGGGGTTGCTGTCTGCATAATAAGCCAGGATCTCAGCAGTGTTGGCTCAGTGCTTTTATGAGATGGTGTCTGTTTCCAGAACCAGACAGCCATTCAATGTCTAGCACCTGCATGCTCAGCCAGGAGTGTGCCCCCTCAGCGCAACTACCATAAAAACAGCCTATGCAATGATGAATGTGTAGTGGAGTAACGCGCACGGGGGGGGGGGCGAGTGGTGTGCATGCATGTGCGTGTTACGGACAGTAAGGTCGCATCGGGGCGAACAGGTGCGGCGAGAAAGAGCAACGGAAGACGGCCAATTAAGATGCATAGCAGTGATTGGCTGGCTGCAAATGCAGGTGCGGAACAGGCGCCATGTTGACAGGGAGATTGAGGCGATAGAGGCAGGAAGCCACGGGCGTGAGGCGACGGGAGGTCGCCAGCTTAATTAATGAGTTAATAAGGAAGGGGATATATAGAGGAGCGTGGCAGAGAGGGGATTGAGTTGGTCGGAATGAAGATAAGAGGAAAGACGAGAGAAGTCCAAAGACCCGCTCGCCCTCTCCAGCAGTGATGGCTGAACCCCACTGGAGCCAAGGGCGAGATTGGAGAGGCCAGGGTAGAAAGGCTAGCAGTAGAGAAGATAGCGGAATCCTAAGTGTGAGTGTGAAGGTTAGCGGTGGAGAAGCCAGCAGCGTATATAGTGTAGTGACATAAGAAGGGAGGGGCTGCTGGGGGCTCTGGGTTCCCAGGCGGGTCCAGACGCTTAAGCCTCTGGGCGCCAGGCGCTGGGTTCCCAGGGGGTCCAGACGCTTAAGCCTCTGGGCGCCAGGCGTTGGGTTCCCAGGCGCTTAAGCCTTTTGGCGCCGCCAACGGGGGGGGGGGGGGGCTGTGTGTGCTCTGTGGGATGTCTGGTGGCGCAAACGGCCCCACCCCTCGTTGAACTAGGCATAAAAAGGGGAGTTCCCTAGACGATCGGGGCGAGTTGTAACTCAAGACCCAAGACTCACGACCAGCCATCTGAAGACCCTGGGATGTTGTGAGAGCGAGTGGTGGGACTCTGGAACTCCCGACTCTACGACCTTGTGAGGGCGAGTTCCAGAGCGTAGCCAGAGTAGAGTATCTAGGCTGTGTACCTAGGCTGTGTACCTAGGCTGTAACAGAGTATCAGGACTGTTGGAGTGTTGTGTTGTAATAAAGAAGTTACCTCTACAAGTGTATCTGGAACCCGTTACAATAGCGAGAGGCTAGCAGTAGAGAAGCTAGCGAAGGATATAGCGAGAGGCTAGCAGTGGAGAAGCAAGCGGAGCGGATAGTAATAGGCTAGCAGTGGAGAGGTTGGCAGAGCGTACGGGGGGAAGCTATCAGTGTGTAGTGGTAGGCCAGCAGTGGAGAGAGCAAAGCGAGCGGAGCGTGGCAGACATGCTAGCAGTAGAGAGGCTAGGAGAGTGAGAGCAGGCTAGCAGTAGAGAGGCTAGGAGAGTGAGAGAGCAGGCTAGCAGTAGAGAGGCTAGGAGAGTGAGAGAGCAGGCTATCAGTAGAGAGGCTAGGAGAGTGAGAGAGCAGGCTAGCAGTAGAGAGGCTAGGAGAGTGAGAGAGCAGGCTAGCAGTAGAGAGGCTAGGAGAGTGAGAGAGCAGGCGAGCAGTAGAGAGGCTAGGAGAGTGAGAGAGCAGGCTAGCAGTAGAGAGGCTAGGAGAGTGAGAGAGCAGGCTAGCAGTAGAGGGGCTAGGAGAGAGAGAACGGGCTAGCAGTAGAGAAGCTAGGAGAGTGAGAGAGGGAGCAAGCTAGCAGTGGAGAGGCTAGGAGAGAGAGAGAAACAGGCTAGCAGTGGAGAGGCTGAGAGAGCGGAGCGTGCGGAGCGAAGCCGGCGAGCAGCGGGAGAATTACGACGGAGTTACGGAGTGTTGAACGCGATGAGTTCTGTTCAATTACAAGTGACACAGGAGAAAAAGAAGTTGTCCGCGTGAAATAAAAACACTACAAATGGATAATAAGACTGTATTGTAAATATATATTATTGATATATTAAAATAACACATTTGAATACAGCAAAAATTAATTTGATACATTTTGCTTCTTGTTGTAACCCAGTGTGGTTAATGGAGTTTACAAACAAAATGCATAATTCTGTTGTCATCATTAAATAATGGAAACCGTAATTACATCTGGACATTTAGCAATTGTAGCATGTAGTGATTTTCATATGCTTTTTTGTTTCGATCTTGATACTCGCATGCAAATTACTACTAATTACTATTGCTGTCACAAGATGTTCCGCATTCACTTACCAGAAAAAGGTACATCTTTGGTAACTACCTGGGGCAATTACTGAGCAACGATGGGAATTTAATTATTGACTTGATGCAAAGCGGCTCAATGATGAGTATTCACCATTGGGACACCTATAGGGGTGAAATGGCCAATGAATGCAAAGCTGAATTCAAACTATAGAACGGCTGCTCTGGTTTGCAGCAAAGGTGAGATTTGCTCCAATACCAATTTCAATATTAATAGATTTCCCTACGTCTCTTGAAAACTAATTCTCTATAGGCTTCCTCCGCTTGGTTACTTAAATGAAATTGAATTATGGTACCTTTAACACAAAGCCGCGGCATGCTGTATCTCATCATAATGCAGCACGTGTCTAGTGAGTGTCTGTGCGGGCGGCGAGTGCCTTGCTGGAGTCAGCGGGACGTGCCCTAAAAAGTACACTCACTGGCTTTCAGCTTTCATGGGGAAATTAAAGCGGTAACGGTTAATTATTGTAGAGAAATTCCCGCGTGAACATCTGCGTTGATTCATGGCCCGATACACGGAAGGACTTGTAGATGCTGTCACCTAGTGATTTTCCCTGCAAACAAAAACTAAAATCCAACACATTTACTCCAAGCAGAACGCTTTAAGTGGCACGAGAGCAAAATAGTAAAACGAAGGTGATTCCCTGCCCAAATGAGCAGAGAGTTGGTGCTCCTCTCCTCTTCACAGCCCAGGACCAGGAGTCGAAATTCCACATTCCTATGGCGGGGTGCGCCTCTATAAAACAACCATTGTTGACTTCCCCCACAAAAATGTGGGACTCATTTTATGGATCCCCCGGTGTGACGATGGTCTGAGACAATGCCCAACCAGGATTTTAGCTCGCAACTTCCAAATTACGAGATGCACGCTCTACCACCTGAGCCGGTCGTAGGAGGAATAAAAGTCGATGCAGAGTTATGACCATAATGTCAAAAGCATATTTGTATTTATAATAATAATGAAAGAATGCATGATACACAAGGCAGAGTGTACATCCATCACTATATGCCAATTATTTGCCTCGCTGCAGTCGTGGCCAAGGGGGAACAATCTCAGCCAAGTAAAGTAACTTATTTTGGGATAGGAAGCCAACAAGAGATATATCTATGGACTCTGTCAAATGTGTACAGCGTCATTTCAGATTCTGGCCCGCAATATTTACATTTGACTTGTAAGAGTCTACGTCAAATATTCCATACGCACACCGCATTTTTCTTTTGTGATTCATGCTGACGTGCATTTTTGGATGATATACAATGTATAAGCACATATGTATTTGGTTCTGAAGATTATTGCTGTTCCACCAAGTGTGCATATTAAAGTGACGAATGAAATTGGCTCAGGAAATGTTTTTTTTTTATGTTGGACAATACTGGATATACAAACACATACCCTACTGGTGTATCGTTTAACAGAGGAGTACTGTATATGGTATTATTATATATGTGGTGAAAATTTGGCGCATCCAGAAATCCCACTTTCATTCGTGGCCATGGCGAACATCAATGGCGAACGGTACTGAACTGGTCCTGGGCCCTTTCCTTTACCGACCTGCACTGACAAACGCGATGAAGTATGGTCAAACATCCCTCAATGAGCAAACATGTGGAGCAATCTTCAAAATCAGAATCTTTATTAATAGTGGAGGAATCCGATGAGCTATGAAGCTCTTTTTCACAGACGTGCAGTTGGGGCAGGTCAGACGTTACAACAACAATACAAAATATGATGGAAGTGCAAAGATCTTAATCCTGCAGTAAATGGACAAATGTCTATCAATTATTTATTATATTTCGATTTAATCGTGTTGAATATTTCTGATAAACGACTGTATAAGCAAACATGTTTACACGTAATATATTCTGCAATAGTCCACTGGCTGCTGACAGGGAAGGAGATCTGCGGCGTACGGTAGCCCTGACGTCAGTAGGCCAGGATAGACACGAGAGGGGGATCTCGGGAAAGGTCACAAAAGGGGCACACCAGGAACCCGCTGGTAGGTTCTAGAAAAGGGGCGTGGCCGGGAGCGGAGCGAGGCCACGCTGACAGTTTAAGAGGGGCCTCTTTAGGGGACCTCGGGGCTGTTGTTGGAGTGGGATCACCGTTGTGCTGCTGAAGTCTTCGTCACCGTTCTTCTCGTCGTCTTCACCATTCTTCTTGTCGTAGTCTCCGTCTTCAACATCTCGGGGTGCCACCAGTCAGGCAACCTACCAGCTGTCCTGACTGAGTAGCGTCGCCGACAATAGATGGACTAATTATTAAGAGTGTTAAACCCGATGGTGCTTGTTAATAAAGAAGTGCCTCAAAGTCTTATAATTTCCGAGTTAGTAACTACACATACATAATTGAAAAGCAGCCACAGTAATCCCTGACGTCATTTGTTGTCAGAGAAATAAAAGTTGAAACGGCCCTCCAGCAATTATTGTTCCGCCAATTGCGAGCGAGTGAGAAATTTGTTTCGTTGCCATTGTTGCTGCTTTCAGCCCTCTTCGACAGTAACAACACATAGATGACAGTGAACAATACACAGATGACACGACCTTCTCTCGAGCTCCTGTAATGCTAATTTGGTCGTTTTTAAATGGATGTTTGTTATTGTTCAAGCAAGAAAGTGACTCGAACTGTACAAAACGAAACCAATTTTTTTTTACCAGGTAAGGGCCACTGAGCCATATAGCTCTTCTTCAGAAGAGACCTGGCCTAAAATGATAGCTCAACAAAGTGGCATATTCAAGTGGAAATTTCTAGCAGCCAAATATTCGAATTCTAAATATGGAGGGAATAACCGGAGGACCCAGAGAAAAATCCATACGACCACGGGGAGAACATGCAAACTCCAATTAGGGTCGGGATCGAACCCACGACCTCCTGTATACCAGGTGAGGTAATTAACATCTCACCATCGCGGCTGCTCGTTGCCATTGCACCAGGAAGCATAAACTTTTACCTCAAAAAATGTAGTCTAATTACTGCTTTAAAATGTTCATGGTAAAACATTTTTATTGGCAGTCTATTGCAATATTTCGGTCTTCACTACACCACAGGATATGACCCTTAACTTATGCAGTTACAGTATTAACATACCTGGGTGAGAGTGTATTTGATCGAAACTGAGAGGGAGAATTTGATTTAAACTTCAAATTGTCAAGAAAAATCTAAATTCAATGCTTTTCACAGGTTACTGTGATATATACAAATGTGTAACTATCCCGTAAGCATTATTTACGATGATTCATTATCAGATGAAAAAAAATATGGGATGGCTCATGAATGTAACATGTTGTATGTGTTGGATAATGAAATTTTGATGAAAATAATAAAAATTAATAATTTTCCGAAAAATGCGCAAATCGCATTAATTATGTTAATGTGTGTATTAACATGTATAAATTATGATAAACATGTGTAATTATATGCATAAATTATGATAATCGCGGAGATAATCGTAGTAATTTATGCGGATGCTTGCGATTATGTTACTGTCAAGGATTTTTTGTTCGATATCCATAATTTTTTGGCGATCAGTCCCTGGACTCTGTCCACGTACCCAAGAGTGTGATTTACTGTTACTTCCATATTTATTCTGTGGATCAACGTCTGTGAGTTTCGCTGGTGTTGCGAGCACTGATTTCTCCTCCCTTACGATGGTGTGAGGACATTTTTCCTCGTTTATTAGAGACGATTTCTCTCCTGTTTCCTTTCCGAATTTTTCTTCATTCCACAATCCCTGTCTGTATGCCTGTGTGAAAAGGAATGAGTCCTGTCCTGCCTTCTCTGCAGCTTTTGCATCGTGTTCGCCTTCGTTACATTTTATCCAGTCAATTAGTTTCCCCCGAGGTGTGTTCGTGTTATCGATACAGCTCCCTTCCCATATGTCTCTCTGACTGTACTGCTTTGTAACAGATCGGTTGGTACGTTTTAATACGAGCTCCCAGTATTCCGTAATCCCTTCAAAAATTATTCTTAATCCTATCATCTCAAGTGGCAGGAGTTACTTTGACCTTTCCTTTCAGAGTGCATATTAAACAATTATCTCACAGAGTGTGGTCAGTTTGACTCGAGCTATTCTGTAATTTTCCGATTCAGTGTGCGTACCTCTAACACCATTTATCACAGGATGCAATTGGTTCGATACGATATTATCTTAATTCCACTCTTTGTTTGAACCTGCTATTCTGGGTTTTAACCTCAGAGGGCGTTTTTTTTTTGTTTTACGCCCGTTTACAATCACAATGCAATGTTTGGTCACGATATTCTGGTTAACACGAAGTGATTCATTCCTTCATCCATGCAAAACACTGTCTGCGAGAGATCCCGGACGAGCCCCCATTATGTTGTATGTGTTGGATAATGAAATTTTTATGAAAATAATAAAAATTAATAATTTTCCGAAAAATGCGCAAATCGCATTAATTATGTTAATGTGTGTATTAACATGCATAAATTATGATAATGTGTGTAATTATATGCATAAATTATGATAATCAAGGAGATAATCGTAGTAATTTATGCGGATGCTTGCGATTATGTTACTGTGAGCACTTATGATAATTAGGCTTAGCTTCGTTTATTCATTGGATAATACGATTATCATCGATTAAACGTTTACCGATTATCTTAGTGTGTGTTATGATATTTTAGGTCTCCATTTTCAAATCTCATCGCAGGATACAGTTATCAAGAATAAGATAGTTTTGCATGGACTTGGAAAGAAGCACTCGAACAGTTGGTGTTAAGCAATTTTAATTCTAAACAAGCACATGACACTCTCTTATGCGAAAGCAGGTATACGTCAATAAATTCATGGGCAAGATTATGCAATTAACGAAAATGAATGACTAAAAATACTTCTTCATTGGCGAAATTATGCAGTTAACGAAAATGAATGACTAAAACATTTCTTATTCATGTAACTCGACGGCAGCACCTGCTTTGCACGATCAGTTGATATTGAATGCACCACCTCGAAATGGCAACCCTTTTGAAACGCAAAGATATTTTTTTTTTTTAAAGTCTTATTCGTGTGCGTGCTGTGTGTGCGTTGTCCCCTCGTAATATTAATTGTGTCGTTAGCTTGTGTGGTGTAGGAGGATACAAACAGCGGCCAGAAGTTTTCTCTGGGTTGGGCGTGGCCGCCGCGAGCCCCTGCGTGTCT
Organism: Lampetra planeri; assembly: GCF_965212315.1. Classification (NCBI taxonomy): domain Eukaryota; kingdom Metazoa; phylum Chordata; class Hyperoartia; order Petromyzontiformes; family Petromyzontidae; genus Lampetra; species Lampetra planeri. The sequence goes on along the minus strand of NC_136128.1, from coordinate 5,009,423 downwards.
CTGCTTGTGCGCTCTCTCTCCCTCCACTGCTGGATGACGAGTTGGCACGACGCTCGGTGACGCCCGGTGACGTCCGAGTCGTGCTGCTCTTGCGCTCTCTCTCCCTCTACTGCTAGATGACGAGTTGGCACGACGCTCGGTGACGCCCGGTGACGTCCGAGTCGTGCTGCTCTTGCGCTCTCTCTCCCTCTACTGCTAGATGACGAGTTGGCACGATGCTGTCCTTGAAGATGCTCGGTCGCTCGTGTCGCTCGGTGGCGCTCGGTGGCGCTCGGTGGCGCTCGGTGGCGCTCGGTGGTGCTCGGTGGCGCTCGGTGGCGCTCAGTGGCGCTCGGTGGCGCTCGGTGGCGCTCGGTGGCGCGGCTCTGCTGGCGCTCGGTGGCGCTCGGTGGCGCTCGGTGGCGTAGCTCTGCTGGCGCTCGGTGGCGCTCGGTGGCGCTCGGTGGCGCTCGGTGGCGCTCGGTGGCGCTCGGTGGCGCTCGTTCGGAAGACTTTGACTCTCTTTCTCCACTGCGGGATGACGAGTCGGTTTTGGTTGATGCTGGTTGATCTGGGTGTGTATTAGACACACGGCGCATTCGATGGCGCTGTCCTCTTCCTCACAGCCGTTTGACCAGGCTTTCTCCACTGCTTCGCGCTCTCTGCTTTGCTCGCTTGGTCGATGCTTGGCGATCTCCGCCCTTTTACAGGTTGATTGCTTGTCGTCGCTCGTCACTCTCTCTGCTCCGTGCTTCCCTTGTTCGTGCAGCTGCCAGCTTCACTCGCACTTAACTTCGTTCTGCGAGAAGCGACACCTGCTATCGGCATCGGTGTTTCGTTTCCTCGCGACGCTCCGCCAGCCGGAGCACGGCTGAAACCCAGCCCCGACCCAGGTTGAACTCAGACTTCTGCGACTCGAACGACCCCTCCTCGTTCCATCACTTCTCGAGGCACGATCTGCCCCCGCTCTCTTGCGAGCCCTGTCGCAACGCTGCGTCGCAAGCCAAGTTGTGAGACCGAGCACGACTCGACCCAGACTGCCTGTTCGCTGTGTGCGCCCGTGCCTTACTCAAAACGTGACTCCCCTCTGCGCATTCCTTGCGAGCGGGCAACAAAACACAAACAGAGCGAGAAAAAGCAGACACCCCCGCGACCCCTCCTCGCGACCTTTCCTAACCCTCCAAGCATTCATGGGCCATCTGTTTGTGCTGCGGGGAGACAAAGACGGCCGTGTTTAACTCAAAACGTGAGCACCCTCTCCTCTCTCCGCGTCTCTTGCGAGAGAACACAAACAGAATAAAAAAAAACAGATATCTTTGGAATGTCAGACACCGATTCCCCCCTGTGACCTTTTTGCTCCCTCTTTGCTTGCCAGGCCCCGCTGGAAGACAAAGGTGGCTGCGGAGATGTTTGCAATACATTTATGTGGTCCTGTGTGTTACATTTATTCTTGAATTATATTTTATGAGTTCCTTCGGTCTTAGTATCGGGGTTATCATTCGTCTATGTTTAATGAATATTCGTAATGATCCTCGTCACATTATTATTTTGGGGCTTCGCCAAGTTTAGTTCTCCAGAGATTGGTGTTTTATTCTGAGTTATATTTTAATGTCCTGAGGTTAAGCGTAACTATGTTTCCACTTAAGATTTCTGGAATTCGTACTCTTTAGTTTTTAGGAAGGTAGTGTAGGTAGGAAACATATACTAATAATAAAAATTGTATTGTTTGTTGGTTAATTATCTTTGTTAAGTTTCTACCTTTCGGTAAGGAAAACGTTAAGAAAACGCGAAGTTTCAACCGTTATTTACTCTGCACCTTATCTGTACATCTCCAGATGTCTTGGGAGGTTAGTCCATACATCTTTTGTCCATCTGGATGTCTATGGCCTTTCTGTGACCGACTTCTTACCAGTTTAATGGCCGTTTCACAGATTCCTGGTGTGCTTGTAGTGGGTTGTTTTCATTATTTAATTAAAAAGTATATATATAAAAAAAAAAAATTCTTAATTATTCTTAATATTAATAACGGAAAACAGGGCATAGATACAACAAACACATATTTGATAAATGGAAATATACAGTTTTAGAGTGTCGTCTAGTCTATTAAAGTACTCTAGGCAGGTGACTGCGGTCTTTGCAAACTCTAAATATACATCAGTCTTTAGATTCGGGATGGTCCTATGACCTGCCTACCAGGCAAGGGAGACAACATCTCGCCACTTCAGTGCCAGTACGGTAGGTCAACAGTGGTACTTACTATGTAGTGTTTGGCAATATGTGTAGAATTTCCACCACTGTAATGGGACTGCCAATGGACAGGAGAAATGTCAGTTGCTTACTTGGCCACGGTATACTATGTATGGCCTTCATCCAACAGTGAATTGAAAATGTCTGATGATCACGATTATGAGATTTTGAAAAAGCACGTGTTTAAGCTCACATTTGTGATTTTAGCTGGTACTGTATTTACACATTTTTGCGCAGCATTCAAATGTTTATCTTCACACGTTAGGCCCAGCTCAGGGCAGTGGATTCTTCTCAGTTAAACAATGTCACTCAGTCTTCCTTTGCATATACCCTGACTTTATTAACACTGAACTGGCGTAATTCTATGCAATACAGACATATACGGCGGCGAAGTATGCTAATGAGGTGATGATAACATCACACCGCTGCAGATGTGATGTCACCGCCAGTACGTTTCAAACAAGACCCCGCAAAACAATGTAAAGAACACACATGCATTCAGTGTGTGCATGCAAAAAAAAACCCCATCGCTACTTCCTGGTTCCTCTCGTCTTAAGTCACAATCAAAATAGTTTTGAGCAAATTGTGACCAACTGACAGGAGCCTTACCTGGTAAAATAAAGAAAAAAATTGCTTAGTTTTTTTTTCAATTAAATTAATAAAGCAAAGGTGCAGCAGCCCAGAAATTTTTCGATTTATTATAGCAATTATTAGGTCGTGCCACTGCTGGCAGAAGATCCTCCATTGAGAGGGTGCCTGGTAGAGAGCTGTGGAGAGCTCCGCTATAGTTGGTACTTGCCTCGCCTGCCATGCTCGCCAGACGTCTTGGAAGAGGACGGATTACCCACGCTTTATCCCAACACACGCGATCTTCCAATCGGCTACCTGGTGTACCCATCTATACGCCTGGGTCAACAGAAGCGCGCGGGGGGGGGGGGTTAAGAAAATTCCCAACGGTACAGCTGTCGCACACAGATCGAGCCGGTGACCTCTATATTCCAAGTGGGCCTTACCTGCTAAAATAAAATAAAATTGTTTAGTTGTGCTTTTTAAGTTCAGTGCGTGAGCCACATTGCACCACGGCAGCTTAGCATTCAGTTAATAATGCATTGTTATTTTGTCTCCCCAGGAATCTCCTGAAATTAGCGAGAAAGGCATGGACATATATAATCGTGAGGGGGAGGTTGTGATAGGTGAGAAATGTGTACAGGGTGCAGGGGAACAGGTTTCCATGGAACGGGCATTGGAGGGGCACCCAAAGTCAGCGACAGAATGGGGTCACTTAAATCCAGATGACGGAATATCGTTAAGAATAGACCTTTTGATTTCGGGTGCCAACTGTGTAACCATTGCAGGACCTGGCAGAAAGAATCCATCGATGTGGTGGCATAAAGCTGTGATGAACATTGATCTTGATATATTTGAGGACAAAGGCTCAATATCCGTGCCCAGGCGATGCTAATATGAGAATTAAACCAGCAACGACGTTGGGGTTTAATACCATTTTTGTGTGTGCTAATTCTCACTAGCGGGTGAGACACTGGACTTGAATTGAGAAATTAGGTGTTTCATTTTGTTGGACACAAATGACCTTTTTCAGCCCCAAGCTTCATTAAAACTTTGTCCAATGGGGTCCACCCCATTCATGTACAGACAAAAAAATAATGTAGATATATGATTTAGATTATACGTTTCCTCATTGGGTTGCTTTGGATCAATATAGGAGTTAGCGGGAGACAATTGCGCTTGTGTATTAAAAGTTACACATTCGCAAATAACATTGCTTGATATGGAACATATATAACAGGCTATGTTTTGGGTAATAGCCCCTCTTTATGGTACATGAAATGTTGCCTTATTATATATGTTTCCTTTTAAGTAGGTACTATTAACGTTTAAGGTGGTAATATTATCGAATGTGTGGAGGGTTTTTTTGTTGGTTATTTGTGCCTGTGCACCACTGCCAATGCAGCAGCATCAGCAAATAATTTGCTCACATGCAATGGATGAGACTATAACTGCTTTTTGTGTTTACTTTGCTGTCCTTTTAACCGCACCCCCGATTATCACGGTTGGCTACGCACGGTGTGAATGAAGTTCAACGTACCTACATACAGCATACATTTTCCACACATTTAATCACGTTAACCTTGTACATTTTAATGTTCATTACAAAATAACCATACACATCTATTTCAAATTTAATTTGAAAACCAATTAAGTCGTGGATGAAAAAATCATTGCATAAATCTAAACAATATTATTACAATGTTGCATGTGAGACGAACTGCATAGATGCCCGCTTGGAAGAACTGAACGAGATTCGGGACAGAATTGTCAAGAAAAGAGAACAAACAATAATGTGAGGCTAAATATTTACCAAGGAATTACACACAAAGAGAGGAAATGTGGTAAGAGGGATGTGTGGAGTAGGGATGAAGCAAATTAATCATCCAGAAGTGGAGTGAGAATGGCTAATGATGCTGCTCCTAATGATGACGATGAAGATTCATTTTCATTGAGACATCAAATATAAAACAAATTTGGAATTGGATTTTTTACCAATGCTTATATTACTTCATTCTTTCATCTCAGCAACATACCCTGAGATCCTAAAGTCCCTCTAACAGATGTTGTGACCATATAATGCCAATGAAAATGAATGTAACTGATGGCTTTTTAAGATTATAATTCTGAATATCCCCCACACTTCTCACCAGATGGCCCTTTCAGTGAATGATCAATCTCAGCATGCATTCTCAGTGTTGCATGCCAAGCCGTTGTTGGTTGGGAATTTTAAGTGGCCTGGCACTAAGTCTCTGTGAATGTGTCTTTTTGTGCGCCACGGTGGCGAGATGTTAACTATCTTGCCTGAAATGCAGGAAGTCGTAAATTCGATCCCGACCATAAAGCTGATAGAAGCACCGTCCGGCCAAGCACCTGATGTGAGCAGCAGAAGTCAGCCACGGTATTATTGACGATTGTGTTGAGTTCATGAATGTGACATTTTCTGTTACATCATATTTTCAGGTCAATTAGAAATCTATCTCTTTTTTCAGATGGGAAGAAAAATGTTCGTATCTATGCTGGTTTATTGCATTTTTTTTTATGTAATATGAAATTAGGGATACATCCCATGTATGTATCTATATATATAAAATCGCAAATCTGTCTGTCTGTCTGTGTGTGTGTCTGTGTGTCGCCGGACCATACGCAGTTTCATTGGACGGCGGTTGCCCCTGGCAACGGGTAGCGACGCATTCGCTGCCGGGTGGACGCCATTTTTAATTCCCGTTAAAAATATGTGCACGCATTTGTGGTATAAACTCGTTTACCCAGCGTTGCCCGGGGGGAAAATACATTTAAAATCTTATGAAAACTTTCAAACATTACATACCAATGAAAAAACAACTGTGTAATTAATTTTAAACCCGACGCGCCAAGAATCGATTTTCTGAATCGCGCAAAGGAATCGAAGGTTGTAGATTCCTTTAGATTCGGACGATTCCCGTTTACTATAAGTTGGTTAAAGTCGATATAAACTGCTACGAACGGGAAATATCCGGCGTTGACCGGGGCAAAAATGTACTTAAAAACTCTTGAAAAAATTTAAAAATAAAATAACAATGAAAATGAAACTCTATCATTCAAAATGTAAACCCCCAACATGCCAGGAATCGATTATTTGAATCGCACAAAGGACTAATCGAAGGTTGTAAATTACTTTAGGATCGCGCTTCCTGTTTAATATAAGTTGCTTATAGAGTTGATATGAACTGCTACGGATGGGAAATATCCGGCGTTGACTGGGGCAAAAATGTAATGGTGAGGGCGGTTGTGAGTGGCGATTGTGAGTGGTGATTAGTGAGTGGTGAGGGGAGGTTGAGTGGTGAGGGTGAGTGGTGAGGGTGAGTGGTGAGGGTGAGTGTTGAGGGTGAGTGGTGAGTGGTGATTAGTGAGGGTGTGATTGGTGAGGATGAGTGGTGAGGGAGAGTGGTGAGGGAGAGTGGTGAGGGTGAATGGTGAGGGTGACTGGTGAGTGGTGAGGGTGAGTGTTGAGGGTGAGTGGTGATTGGTGAGCGTGTCATTGGTGAGGATGAGTGGTGAGGGAGAGTGGTGAGGGTCAATGGTGAGGGTGAGTGGTGAGGGTGAGTGTTGAGGGTGAGTGGTGAGTGGTGATTGGTGAGGGTGTGATTGGTGAGGATGAGTGGTGAGGGAGAGTGGTGAGGGAGAGTGGTGAGGGTGAATGGTGAGGGTGAGTGGTGAGTGGTGAGGGTGAGTGTTGAGGGTGAGTGGTGAGTGGTGATTGGTGAGGGTGTGATTGGTGAGGATGAGTGGTGAGGGAGAGTGGTGAGGGAGAGTGGTGAGGGTGTGATTGGTGAGGATGAGTGGTGAGGGAGAGTGGTGAGGGTGAATGGTGAGGGTGAGTGGTGAGGGTGAGTGTTGAGGGTGAGTGGTGAGTGGTGATTGGTGAGGGTGTGATTGGTGAGGATGAGTGGTGAGGGAGAGTGGTGAGGGACAGTGGTGAGGGTGAATGGTGAGGGTGAGTGGTGAGTGGTGAGGGTGTGTATATATGTAAGGTTATTAAGAAATATATTTTTCACCCGGGCAACGCCGGGTGCTTATGCTAGTATATATATGCATCTGTAAATCTGTACACACAGACACAAAGCTGATGAGCTATGAAGCTCTCTTTCACATATTCAGTAGGGGCAGGTCAAAAAGTTACAACAACAAACAATACAAAACACGACAGGAGTGCAAAATATTGGAAAGGTAAGCAAATCACCAATTTTTTTTACTCGACTATTTTTTTTATTTTACCAGGTAAAGCCCAGAGCTATGAGCTTCTTTAGGCAACCTGCTCACAAATTATAGCTCCACGACGTGGCTTATCATGTGGAAATGCATAGCACCAATTTAAAATCTAAATAATCTAATAAGACCCCAATTTTCCCCCGGTGCTCGTCCAGCTACTGATTAGCTGTGTTGTGTTTGTGGAATGGGCCAATGGTCATTCCATACAGGAAATCGGGCCAAACACCACTTCCCGGATTCGGCAGAATCGCTTTTTAGGAAACCTCTGCCTATTGCTGGGATTATATCAAATTGTGAAAACAATCGAGCCCACATTATATATGTGCTCAATTCAGAATGAGACAGTGCTCAGCTAGTGATGGAAGGTCCACACATTCCACATCAATAGGATGGCCTCTGTAGACTTATTTAAAAAAAAGTGGTAATCATTGTATTATCCTCAAAGGAATGCATGACAGATTAAGTTGACGTCTGACTGGTATTTGAAATTAAAAGTCTTGCTGACTATAAGTAGAGCGCTCTAACCCCACAGCACCATCTGACTCCATCAGCAGTTTAGGATAGCGGGCAAGTTGGTTCATATACGTGGGAGGTTTATCTGGAGGTGGGGAAATTGCCTTGCTAGCGCTTTGAATCTACAGTAGTCACCCGGTTAAACTTTTTTTTATCCATTCCACGAAAACTACTTTAAAGCAAAATAACTGTTAATCGAATAAATGGGCATCGCTGGTTGGCTGAGGGCATTACTCAGCCCAACTTACAAGCGCTCAGATTGGCCGAAATTGGCGCGACTGCTTGCTTAACGTAAACACACCGTTAATCAAAATGTTTAACGTTAGTCGAGACAATGGGGGTCACTAGGGGAGGCGAAACCTTTCACATAAAAAAAATGTTAATCTATGTCACTGTTAACCAAGGGACTAACTACTGTTGTATATTCATGAGCAAGACGGATTTGACATTGCCAGCCCGCGGAGCATTGTGGGGCACACGCCCCCCACCCCCGGCCTCCATTCACGAACCAATCACGGCTTAGGGGCGTAACGAGGAGCGTCATTACAGGAATTCCTCTACTTACGAACGAGTTAGGTTCCTGAGGTCTGTTCGTAAGTCGATTTGTTCGTAAGTCCAACTTTACTCCTGTCAATTTCAAACGTGTTGTACGGCGTGTACACTTAACACGGGAAATGGCTTTAAAAGTTGTATAATCTCCCATAGATGTAGACGTCATGCCTTTTAAGGTTCTGCAGATGTAGATGCCAACACCGCCATATATTGCGCGGCGGTTGAACTTACGACTCTCGGTCCGAACAGGCAACTGGACATATGGTCAGGTTTGTTTGTATCTCTGAAAATTCATAAGTCGAATGTTCGTAAGTGTACATCGAATGCAAACCGATCCCCCCATTGCCGAGAGCTAACAAATCAGGGCCAACATTTTTGAGAAAACAAAAACTCCTATGATGACTCACGATTCCCCCGAGTTCGCAAACCTGATGAAGCTCTATGCATATCCTTGGTTCTTTCGGTAAAGTCACGTAGGAAGAAAATAATAAAATAATATTCAAACATATATAAAACAAACAAAAATCACGACGTTTCGACTGCAACACAAGCAATCATCATCAGGTGTGATTCATAATCAACGTTTTTGGGTTTAGGTCGCGTTATTTATAAATGTGTCGTAACCCTCCACCACCCAACACGGCCAATCAGTAAAAAAGTGTCACGTTGACAAAGGACAAATAGTTCACTGCTTTAGCCCACCGGTGTGTTGAAGCGTGAAACCATAACATTTACAATTTGAGTACGACGTTTCGCTGGTAATTGCATCCAGCATCATCGGGAAATTCGCCATTCTGGCGAATTGCCCGCCAGAATGGCGAATTGCCCGATGATGTTGGATGAAATTACCAGCGAAACGTCGTACTCAAATTGTAAATGTTGTGGTTTCACGCTTCAACACACCGGTGGGCTAAAGCAGTGAACTATTTGTCCTTTGTCAACGTGACACTTTTTTACTGTTTGGCCGTGTCGGGTGGTGGAGGGTTACGACACATTTATAAATAACGCGACCTAAACCCAAAAACGTTGATTATGAATAATATTGGTCGCGAAAGCCTACGTGTTAAACATCAGGTGTGACGATGATTGATTTGAAAAAAGTGGCGGTTTTTCCTAAAGTCAACACCACGAACAGCGATTTAGCAGTTGGTCAGATGGACGAGTCCATCTATGTTCGGAAAAGAGGGGGGGGGGGGGGAGAAGAAAATGGAATGCGGTCTGAAAGTCACCGTAAGCGTGAACACAATCAATTAAGACCCGAAATTGTTGATCAAATCCTTCCAATGATTGCTAAGCCAGAATCCATCTTCTCGGTTGAAATTGTCTCTGTGTTTGTATATGTGGATAGCCTCATGAATGAATCTCTCATGGTAGCCAGATTGTTTTATATTTGTATTATTTTATTATTTCCCTTCTACGTGACTTTACCGAAAGAACCAAGAATATGAATCCTTGCAGTCACGAAAGCTTTAAATCAAAAGCTCTAAGCAGTTTAAAGGAAACGTCCATCGAACGTATGTTGATCTTAATTGTAGCAGTGGAAAGTCTGAAGCCACCGGTGAGAAGGAACTTTATCAGTCAGAATTGTATTAATCCATTTGCCACGTGTAAATCATATCTTTGTAAACATGGCAATCTTGTTGGGTGGTTGAGAGTTAATAAAAAAATAGATTTGGCATACAACCTTGCACGTAGTCTATCCCAATAAACAAATATGGATCAATCAACAACAACTCTGGACATAATAATGTAAAACAACCAAGAGTGTTGCTGTTGTGATAGGGTATGTGTGAGGATCATATCATCAACACCAATATGAACCACGGTGTATCCACTGCTGGATGAAGGCTGCCCACATACAATTCATCTTGCTTAATTGTCCAATGGCGCAATCCATCTCACTTCTGCACATAACATGATCTCATTGCTCCAGCTCCACGTGAAGTGTGTCACAGTGGCGAGATGTTCAGTACTTTGCCTGGTATTCAGGAGGTCGTGGGTGCGATCCTGACCCTGATGCCTGTATAATTGGAGTTTGCATGTCTCCCCGTGGTCACATGGATTTTTATCCGGGTCCTTAGGTTTTTTCCTCCACACTTAGAAACATGGGTTTATAGTATTTGGCTGCTATACATTTCCACGTGATAAACCATGTTTGTTGGCCAAGTCGCTTCTGAAAGGCTAAATATTTCAGTGGGCCTTCCCTGGCAAAAAAATAATAATAGTTGAGTTTATGTGCATGCTCTCCTTTGGCTGCCACCAGTTTCTTCCCTCAGCCACCATCTCTTCGACTGATAATGTGTCTTGCTAAAATAAATGTCTCCGTTTTCTGTTTGTTCCCTGATCCATGTGCTTCTCATTCTGCCTTCGTGCATGTATATGTGATTGCGTGCATGTACGCTTGCACGCATACGTTTATGTGTGCATGTGTGTGTATATGCATATGTGTGTGAAAGCGATTTAAGATCTTCTCAGGATGATTTCTACTGGAATCAAGACCCTTTTACGACATATGCCCTTGTTAAATGAGAATAAGCATACCTGAATGGGCGTCTTTGTGTGCATTATTACAAACATCACCGAGCATCCAATGACTTGAACGCAAATCTCTTTCCTGTTGTGGTAAAATATGCATAGAGCTGGGTGTTGCTCACGCGATTGAGCCGATCCCATGATCCTGCCAAACATTCCATACGACTCAAATAATAAAACGCATCAGAGAGAACGTCCACTGAATCAAAAACATAACCTTTATTTAGCACTGGAGGAATCCGATGAGATATAAAGCTTATTGTCACAGATCTTCTCTTTGGTTGGGTGGATCAGCAGGTTACAACAACAAACAATAGAAAAAAACGATAGGAATCCAAATTAGAGAAAAAGTGAGTAAGGCACGTGAAATAGATCAGTGTAAATAAATTAAGTACTGTATATGAATACAAATTGCATAGGTACGTACATTCCTGCCGATTTTTCAACATTAAATGCAAGCTCGGGCAATGCAGCACAACTAACAACAAACTAGCCCAGACCACACACAGTCCCTCAATAAAATTACATATTATAATTTTTATATCGATACACGGGTGAGGATCAAAGTTAGAAATCACATTTGCAATTGTGGTTGTATCCAGCACCAATCTTCTGCTTTAGCATATTTCTTTCAAGGAAGATATATTATGTTACGGGAGTATACAAGGTTTTTTAAAGTGTTAGCGCGACAACGGAAAATGCTTTGTCACCTTTTCCATTAATTCTAGGGATAATATACACGTACTCCTCTACTTACGAACGATTTAGGTTCTCGATATCTGTCTGTAATTCGAATGTTCGTAAGCAAAGGAGTCTCTAGTTAAAAGGCCATTAGATTGGGCGTCTTACGTTTCTTCGGTTTGACATTGAGGTTCATGAATAATTAGGAGACAGACAAATGAAATAAGTTAATGCGCAAGTACGAGGTGGATTATTACCTCGCTGGATCCTGAGAGGTGGTGGAGCCAGCTTGGGGAGCCCTTCATCCAGCAGTGGATTAACCAATAGATGATGATGAACACGGTCTTGCTTCAAAGTTATCAACCGTGAGAATCACTGAGCCACATACGCAAAATCACCTCAGCGGCAATGAAAAATGCTGCATGTGATATTTGCCCCCACTATCAAGCTAAAATGTGCGCAGCAATATATATGTGTGAGGTGGACACTCAATGTGGCGCTCCACTTCCCTTATAGTGGGGCTGTGGGCGCCATTTTAACGCGTGAAGTGCTTGTTTTCTCATTGAGATCAAGCCACGAGATTCCCCCTTGCGTACCGAGGGTTTTTTTTGTGACGCGAGCTGTCAAGGCTGCGATGTGGATCTGTGTCGTTGCAGCTCAGCTGTTCAACTCGAGTGCCCTTTTATGTCAGAGGCACAGCTTGTATGGCTTGCCTGTGTCTGACCTCTGACCTGTAATGCCAATACACTAATTCTGCTTTCATGGCAAACAGAACCTGACACAGGCGATATTTATAGTTTTGCTCTTGCTGGTTTGTATATCTTTAGAATTCGCGCAAACGCTCACGGTAGCATTGGTCATGCAGTCATGCTTATGTTATGTTAGAGTTATTGTATTCATAGCGGATGTGTGAAACAAATCATGTTTGTTGTTATCCACCTGCCAACAGATTGTCACATCCACCTTCATATCCATTATCAGTTACGGCCAAGTGGTTTATTAAGCCACAGTTTTCAAGAATCCATACTCTACTCAGTCTTTCCATTTGGTTTTGTGTTGGTGTTATAAAATAGAGCTCCTCTGCTTACCATCGCCAAACCCATGACAAATCTGGTTACCTTTCGCCATCGACGTCGATGGGGCTTGCGTGAGTTTACGTTACGCCTAACAAACGTTATCAATGGCGTTGCTATTACTTTTATCCGGTTTGCTCACATCTGCTTCAACCCTCGCTACGAAAGATGTAGCACGTGTTTAATTTGTTACGTGCCGAGGATTAACGCGACATTTGTTTGGAGACTGGTCCTTAATACCCACAATGCTTTGTGAACCTGGAATAAATTGGCATCTCTGACAATTAACAGCCTTTGCCTCTCCATCAGTCTTCCGAGAAAAAATGTTTTATTCACTTTACAATGTGGAGTGCTCAGGCATTTTTTTATTGTTGTACTTCACTTGGTCTGTATATTGTTTTTACTCGCTATGCAGTAGTGTGTTCAACTCTGTTTTGGATTACTTATTATCTTATCACTAATTTACATGATATTTACATTTAACTTGTTGTAGAAATACTTATATAAATATAATATCCAGCAGTTACAGCATGCAGTTCCACTGCTAGATTATATATTTTTTCCGCCTGAGTACGACCGCTTGTGTTGCGATCGAAACGTCGTGATTTATTTTATTTTATACCTACGTGACTTTACCGAAAGAACCAAGGAGTATGTATGCTAAAAGTTAAAGGTGCAGATCTGCAATGGCGTACTCACGCCACTCCAGGCGAAAGGTCCTCCACTAAAGGGAGCTCCAGAAAGCCCATCTCGGGGCTATTTTGGTCTACTCTTCCACGCTGGCCAGACATCTTGAAATAGGTGGGAGCACCCATAATTTACTCCACCTGACAATCAACTACCTGCTGGGTGGATAGAGGCAGGAGGATTGAATAAACGGCACATTTTTTTCAACTGCCGTGCCGAAAGATTGAACCAGCGGACCTCTTGCATGGCAAGCCCAGCGTGCTAGCACCATGACACCACGGTGGCATTCCATCTATAATGCATGTAATTGGACGTACATATAGCCTACAAATACAATATTATTGTATTGTGTACACAAGCATTAATTCGCCTGCATTCAAGCATTACAGTGGCCTTGATGTGCAAAATATGTAAAATAATGAGCTTTAAGAAAGTCTCATATAGCACCATAATCATGGGACACCTAATTTCAGGCCTCAGACGAATGATCGGTTCCATAGTCTGTAACTGATTACATTGGTAGGTGATTGGCGAAAAGACAATTACCTTTGTTTTAGTTTCATTAGCAAAGGGTTCGGTCGACATGTACAGAGAACGTTCAGCGTTTTTTGTTATTCTCGTGGATTCTCTCGACGCCTATATATCCTGGCTCTGTTTTACAATTTGTGCAGTGTGGGTGGTAATTTGCAGAGATCTACGGTGGTCACTATGTTTGACTGCAATCCAGAGTTAAGAACTTGCGACTTCCTTTGGATGCTGCAGATCATGGGTGATTAATGATTCCTCTGCAGGCAGCATCCCCAGAGCAGATTCCAATTCTTTTCTGCCCCAACTTCAGTGGGACAAGATTGAATTTTTAGGAAGCACATAGATTTCCCTTGGGCTGCAAACACCAAGTCCTGCAGCTCATTTTCACGTTACGGTCATCCAATCTCGCAGATTAATGCTCTCTTATGGAAGCAGCCACCAACATGTCTTCACATTGTTCTTCCAAAGCACCCAAAACAGTCTGTATTGTGTCATTGCATGTTCCAATCAAACAGTTAATATCTGTTTAGAAGGCTTATACATTTTCTTAATATATTTTAAGGATGGTGTTATTTAAAAAATATCTGAAAAGTTTTCATGCCAAAAAGCCTTGAATTAATTTTTAAGATTGGTGCCAGCATATCAAACTTGACAAATTATCTGCAGATATTTTTTCTTATTAATTTGCTAACAAATGCTCGTTCGTATGATTAAGGCATTATATAATTGACTAGAAATATGTTGTAGTGTTTGTTGTTATCTTCACAGTAGATCTGTCTCAAAATTTGCCCCGGCATATATAAGGGGGTATGCCTACATCCAAGGTTATATTAAATACTTTTTTCACATAAATTCATATTTATATTTTTTATATTGCAGTAGCTGTGTTATCGTGCAATAAGTAATACTGTAGAGTGTAGCAGATATTTTTCTTCTTCTTCTGACGCAAGACTTATTAATTAATTTTATATCCCGTCACATTGACCAGTGTGAGTGAATGCGTATTCTAAATTGCCAGTTCTCAAGATGCTTACTGTAACATTTATTTTACACGTAAAACATTTCTCATTTCAGTTGAGTCTGTAGAAAATGGACCACGCTCTTACTTATGTGAGATCGATTGCAATAAAGTTTGTATTTATGCTGGAGTAGGATACTCAAGATGTAAGTCATTATACACGAGTACATTGCGCTCATCAAACAATCACACAATTTATATCTGGTGAAGTGAGCAAACGTGCAAATCTAACAACCACGGTGTTCGAGTTAGATTGCTGTCCGGCCGGATAGGCGACACTTTCCTATAAACAGTGTGTGCAATAAAAGGTTATACACCTCCACATTTAAGTGACAGCATGTGTGGTGAAATTGTCTTCCACGTGTTGCATTCGAGAGTGCGGCATGCATTCCAGGCATGCGGCTTCTCACATTTGCCTTGAAAAACGTTGCACCATTAAAATGTGAGAATGGTTATATAGATTTCTTATTAAAGTCTTTCACACTCTTTTGAGACCTGCATATATTAGGAGAGGTGGTAGTTTTATTATTAGTCGTATATGCTGTAGTTTTACTGCGAGAAATTTCACGAGTGAACGTGATCTTCTGTAATTATTCAACAGCGTCAATGGTTGGACAAATATACATTGAGTATATAGCTATGCCCTTATAGTGTGTGACGTTTTCACAAAATAAGAACGAATAGCGGAGAGGATAATGAGTAATTATCCTAGATTTGAAGCTTTCGTGACTGCAAGGATTCATATTCTTAGGTTTTTTCGGTAAAGTCACGTAGGTCATTTTTTTTTATTAATAAAAGTAAAATAAAAATCACGACGTTTCGGAGGCAACACAAGCCTCCGTCTTCAAGTGGAACTGCCACAGCACGATAGCTGTATCAAGTAAGAGAAATACCAAGAAAACAGTATTTGTATATATACTGGTTGAGGGTGGGAGGAGCCAAGGTAGGCCCTGAATATTATTTTTGTGAGGTTCGGTGCGGCTGAAGCACGCTGTTAGGAATGAGCCTTTGTTGTGTAAACTAGGTGCGGATGATGTAAAGGTGCGTGTAAAAGGGACTGAGCCTTTTTATTATGTAGAGATGATGCAGCTGAAATCGCTGCCAGGAAATGAGTCTTTGTTGTGTAGAATGGTTGACTGAGCCTATTATTATGTAGAGGTGGTGCGGCTTAAATCGCTGCCAGGAAATGAGTCTTTGTTGTGTAGAATGGTTGACTGAGTCTATTGTTATGTAGAGGTGGTGCGGCTGAAATCGCTGCCAGGAATGCTCCAAATATGTGTAGTTAAATCTTTTTTGCATGGTTAATAACATCTTTCCAATGATTACTAAGTTTGTACCCATTACCACGGTTGAAATTATGTCTGTGTTTGTATATTTGGATGGCCTCGTGTACAAACCTTTGATGGTAGCCAGGAGGCATGCAGAGAACCTTAGTCTCGAAAAAGACAATTTCATGAGAGCCCACAGCGTTGTAGCAATGATCGGCAACGGCGGAAGAATCAGTTTTGCCGTGTTTCAGATATGACTTGTGCTCGCGGACACGATCAGAGATATGACGTTTGTTTCTCCAATGTAGCAATCACCACAACTGCAACTCAGTTTGTAGACTCCAGGGTATTGTAAGTCAGGAATGACATCTTTCACAGATGGAATTAGATCACGGATTTTATGTACTGTACTGAATCGGACTTTACTCTTATGTTTGTTTAACACGTAGGCTTTCGCGACCAATATTATTCATAATCAACGTTTTTGGGTTTTGATCGCGTTATTTATAAATGTGTCGTAACCCTCCACCACCCGACACTGCCAATCAGTAAAAAAGTGTCACGTTGACAAAAGACAAATAGTTCACTGCTTTAGCCCACCGGTGTGTTGAAGCGTGAAACAACTCGCCCGATGATGCTGGATGTAATTACCAGCGAAACGTCGTACTCAAATTGTAAATTGTTGTGGTTTCACGCTTCAACACACCGGTGGGCTAAAGCAGTGAACTATTTGTCTTTTGTCAACGTGACACTCTTTTACTGATTGGCCGTGTCGGGTGGTGGAGGGTTACGACACATTTATAAATAATGCGATCTAAACCCAAAAACGTTGATTATGAATCTTATGTTTATTTAGAATTTTGGAGATCTTTTTGGTCACGCCTGCTATGTATGGTAGCGTGATAGTTTTGATCGGAGTTTCATGTGGCTGTTTCTGTATGGTGGGAGAAACAGCTTGGCAGATGGTGCAGTCAGAGTATCCGTTCATCCTGAGGGCCCGATGTACATGTCTTAATTCACTGGCCAGGTGGTGTTGGTCAGAAATGCCATGAGCTCTGTGGTATAGCGTTTTGATGAGAGAATTCGTTTGAGATGGGTGGTGGTGGGAATCGGGTTTCAAGTAGAAATCTGTGTGGGTGGCTTTCCTGTAGACAGAATGTCCCAAGGATCCGTCAGGTCTCCTCTCAAACAGAATATCTAAAAATGGTAGTTTACCATCTTTCTCCACTTCCATGGTGAATCTGATGGATGGGTGTCTGGAATTGATGTGGTCCAAGAAGTGGTTCAATGCTGGGAGGCCATGTGGCCAAATGACGAAAGTGTCATCCACATACCTCTTCCACAGGAAAGGACGCAGGGTGGATTTCTGGATGGCGTCTGATTCAAACTTTTCCATGAACATGTTGGCTATCACTGGTGACAAGGGGGAGCCCATAGGGGTACCCTCATTCTGTTTGTAGAAGGTGCCATTCCAGGTAAAATAAGTGTTGGTGAGGCAATGCCTAACCAGCGCAGGTACATCCGAATTCAATCCATGTTGGACCAAGTCCTCAATTATTGTTAGGGTGTCAGGTACTGGGACCTTGGTAAACAGAGATACTACATTAAAACTGACGAGGATATCATCAGGAGATAGTACCATGTCCTTGACCATAGAGACTAGTTGGGTTGAATTGAGTACTGCCGAAGAGGTCTTGCCTGTGAAGGGAAGCAGAGTATCTGATTTAAACCGGGCCAGTTTGTACGTAGGAGAGTTGATCGTCGACACGATGGGTCATAGCGGGGTGCCTTCTTTATGGATCTTGGGAAGACCATAGAGTCTGGGAGGTCTTGCCGCCGATGGTTTTAGAGAGGGACGTTTGGTTGGTTCGATTAGGGAAGTCGAACTCGTGATGATTTTGTTAGTTTTTGTCGTTAGGCTATTAGTAGGATCGTTTTTAATTTTGGAGTAACTCCCATCATTAAGTAGGTCCAGGATTTTGTTGTTGTATGAATCTTTATCCATGATGACCGTGGCATTGCCCTTGTCTGCCGAGAGGATGACAATATCATCTCTCTTTTTTAGGTCCACGAGTTCAGAGCGTCCGTTTTTGCTAATGTTACTAGTGGGTTTCTTAGCATTCTTAAGAATAGTGGCTATTTCAGCTCTTGCTACATCCGCATGGATGTGTCCTATGCCTCTGAGGGCTACATCAATCTGAGAAATCACATCCTCTACTGGTATATATTTAGGGGTGACAGCGAAATTTAGTCCTCTGGCTAGTACCTTCTTCAGATTGTCAGAAATTGGGATGTTACTCTGATTAATAACGGTCTTGTTGACATCCAGCTTTCTGATGTGTGGCTCTGGTTTCTTCTTAGATAGGAGGTTGAATTTAGAAATCAGGTTAGCTTTGCATTTGGCTGACATTGAGTCAGCAGAAGCAGAAGTCATGTTGTCAACGTGGTTCCAATTGGAAGGGGACATTTTTGTGTTAACATTAAATGTGTTTGTAAGAGAGTCTTGTCTAAATTATTGAGTTCAGATCGGAGTAACCTTATTCTCTCCGAGATTAGTGAAAAGATCTCCAAAATTCTAAACAAACATAAGATTCAAGTCCGATTCAGTACAGTACATAAAATCCGTGATCTACTTCCATCTGTGAAAGATGTCATTCCTGACTTACAATACCCTGGAGTCTACAAACTGAGTTGCAGTTGTCGTGATTGCTACATTGGAGAAACGAAACGTCATATTTCTGATCGTGTCCGCGAGCACAAGTCAGATCTGAAACACGGCAAAACTGATTCTTCCACCGTTGCCGATCATTGCTAAAACGCTGTGGGCTCTCATGAAATTGTCTTTTTCGAGACTAAGGTGCTCTGCAAGCCTCCTGGCTACCATCAAAGGTTTGTACACGAGGCCATCCAAATAAACAACCACAGACATAATTCTTCTTCTTGGTTCTTTCGGTAAAGTCACGTAGAAGGGAAGTAATGAAGTAATAAAAATAAAACACAATAAAATAATTCTCACGACGTTTCGGCCACAACGCAAGCAGCCGTCCTCAGGTGAAAACCGGGTCTTAGAGTCGCGGCAGACATAATTTTCGATTTAAAGCTGTCGTGACTGCAGGGTGTATAGTAATACAGTATATAATATAATGTTGGGTTTGTCTATGGCAGCATATAGTACGGTGTAGACCCGTGTGATGTAAGGGAAAAAAGTTTAGCTGGAAGCATATTTATCTTTTTTGCGACATAGAATTGTAATGTATCACTTACTGTTAGTAGCTCAGCTTATTGGAGAGTATATTTAGTATACTGATGATACTATGTAGTTTATACTTTAGTTTTTTACGTGGTTGTTTAGTTACTGCAGCTACATACTATTAACATTCCTTCCCTTTATTAATGCTACCCCTATCCCCTCCCTTTGATGCTGCTAATCCTGCATAATGCATGGGCATAATATGACTTTGAAACCCCCTGCAAACCTCTTACGCATTTCACAAGTAGTACTAATCACATACCTGCATTTCCCATAATTATGCTAAATTACTCTTGATATGCAAATTATTTTGTCAAGGCGCCCTTCGCCCCTTCCAACCCAGCTTAAATATACACTCCAAGCGTGGTGGTGTTTCATTCAGACGCTGTCTCCCCGACAGACCTGGTCTTCACCTGAGGACGGCGGCTTGCGTTATGGCCAAAACGTCGTGAGAATTATTTTATTATGTTTTATTTTTATTATTTTATTACTTACCTTCGACGTGACTTTACCGAAAGACCAAGAAGACACATACATAATTTCAACCTTGATGATGGGTACAAACTTAGTAATCATTGGAAAGATGTTATTAACCATGCAAAAAAGATTTAACTACACATATTTGGAGCATTCCTGGCAGCGATTTCAGCTGCACCACCTCTACATAACAATATACTCAGTCAACCATTCTACACAACAAAGACTAATTTCCTGGCAGCAATTTCAGCCGCATCATCTCTACATAATTAAAATGCTCAGCCCCTTTTACACGCACCTTTACATCATCCGCACCTAGTTTACACAACAAAGGCTCATTCCTAACAGCGTGCTTCAGCCGCACCGAACCTCACAAAAATAATATTCAGGGCCTACCTTGGCTCCTCCGACCCTCAACCAGTATATATACAAATACTGTTTTCTTGGTATAACTCTCACTTTATACATCTATCGTGCTGTGACAGTTCCACCTGAAGACGGAGGCTTGTGTTGCCTCCAAAATGTCGTGATTTTTATTGTATTTTTTATTTTACTTTTATTAATTTAATTTTTTTTACCTACGTGACTTTACCGAAAAAACCTGAGAATAGTAATTATCCTACTATGGTGTGTTGTTTTTTGGAAAAAATGTAGTTTTAGTTAAGGGTGATTCATTCTTCTTGAAATAAAGTTTATCTTACCCTTAATTGGCAACACTGTCATTCAGAAGAGAGAGAGAGAGGGGATCTGAAAATGACAACTCACCTCATCTAATCCACCTTCGACAACAGATTGTTTGCGAGCTCCGTGCTGGGGAATTTTACCTGGACTCTGCCACAAGAGACATTTCGTGCTTTACCTCCTACCGAGCAACTAAAAGATACATTTCTGCAAGGAGGAACATCACGAGTTTCTTCACTGGCCCCAGTCCAAAATACTGTAAGGAGTTGTGAGTGATAGTGGCCATGGATCTGCTGCACTGAATCCCATTCAAGTCAAAATAAAAGCACTGATGATTACGGACTCCGGTAAATTGGCAATGTAATAGATTTTTTTTTATATGCATCAATTCTAAATCGTGTATTCGTAGCGATACGGTCAAGCGGTAACGCGTTGGCTGCTTGTTAATGAAGGCTTCTGGTTCAAGTTCCCAGCCACCGCCCTGGTTAATACTGTGGTGAATTAATCGTGAACACAAATAATACGCGCTGCCTGCTTCACAGGGGACGTTGAAAGATACCGTGACGTAATTTGCAAGGGGAGGCCATTTTGTGCCGGTGTCATATCCAAATTTAGCATTTTTGAAAAATGACCCACAAATTACATGGGAATATACGTGGCAGTCATCGCCCCCCACTCCTGCTAAAACTTGGCAAGACCCTCCTGAAAATAAGTCACGAGACTCAGTGAGCCTTTCCTCGGTAACCAAGCGTCATAATACAACAATAATACTAGGATAGTTTGTAACGTCCCACTGCTAGGCAAAGCCCTCCCCCATTTTAATACCTCAGTGGCCTTTGCCTGGTAGGATGGGGATGGTTGATTTGCATGTGTTTGGGTGATCTATTTACCTTTTTGTACGTTGCACTACTGTCATGTTTCTGTACTGTCTGTTGTAATATTCTTACCCTCCCCTACTGGACATCTTTGAAAAAGAGCTTGAAAGCTCATCGGATTCCTCAAGTATAAATACATGCTCTGATTTTCTTCCTCTCCTTGGTTGTTCTTGTCCAGTTGTGGCCTTCTAACTCTGTGATTTCGTCTCGCTGCCTCCTCTCGTCCGTCTCTCTTCCTCTGCTTCTGTGCCTCCTTCCCTCTCAGTCTCCACCCGGTAGTTGACTCGGCCGCTCTCCAAGCGTTCTTCACGATGACGTGTCCTGCCCATATTCCCCATTCTAGTCTAAGGCACAACAAGTAAACCCGTAAAAACAAAGTTTTTCACTATAAATCCTTTATATGCGTGGCGGCTAGAGTCTTCTCGTCCTCTGGCTTGAGATGGCTACCACATATGGGTCAGATGATTGTCTGCCAGTATTAAACAATTGGTAATTAAATATTTAATTTGTTTTCCCTAAACAGTGTAAAATTTTGGAAATTTTTTTAACGAAAATTAATTGTCACACACAACGAGTCTGTGTGGAAAATGTCAGCTCGATTGGATCACGGGAAGTGGGTTAAAAATCGAGCGAAAGATTTGCACGGTCCTAAGCAAGCAAGTGAACTTAATATAAAGGATTTAAAAATATATTCGCCTGTGGAGGACGCGGGGATCGATCCCGCGACCTTTGGCATGGGAAGCGAGGGCGCTACCAACTGCGCTACTCCGCCACAGCCTGTGGAGGGCTTACGCTCTGGGCTCCTACACTGTGACGTTCAGCCAAAGCCATGAATGAGTTGTATTTGAATAAATGTAAAATAAAAATGTTTTGCCTAAAAAGTGTACAATTTTCGAAAAAAATTTTCACGAACATTATTTGTCTCGCACAACGAGTCTGTGTGGAAAATGTCAGCTCGATTGGATCACGGGAAGTGGGTTAAAAAACGACCGAAAAATTTGCACGGTCGTAAGCAAGCAAGCACGCAAGCAAGCAAGCACGCAAGCAAGCAAGCACGCAAGCAAGCAAGCAAGCACGCAAGCAAGCAAGCACGCAAGCAAGCACGCAAGCAAGCAAGCACGCAAGCAAGCAAGCACGCAATCAAGCAAGCACGCAAGCAAGCAAGCAAGCACGCAAGCAAGCAAGCGAACTTAATATAAAGGATTTAAAAATACTCAAGACTCAAATTACAAGAAAACAATGGGAGATAAGTTGCACATGCATTTATACACAGTAGTTCACAGTTTACTCATCAACAGCCTGAAAAAAAAACCTACAAATGAAATGAACAAAAATAGGTATCTGTGTGCTTTGAGGCATTATCGCAGGCAGGGCTTAATTCCCACTCGATATATTTTTAGTGTGCTATTAGGCTGCCTTGGAGAAGCAATTATTGGCATAAGGGACTACCACTACAGTACAAGGTATGCCTATCCATAATAATATACGATTGAACTCTATATTCCTATAAATCTGAGGGTAAAAATGTGCCATGTCAAATAATTCCCCGCTGAGATTAGATAGTTAGAATGGAGATTGTGTTATGATAGGAATACTCGATTGGGATTTGAACTCATACACTCTTGATTGATGCAGGCACTCTATGAATGTGTATGTAAATAACGTTCTCTAAATTCAGAAATCGTCAAACACTAATTTACCTGGAATCCACCAGATCCTGTAAAACCTTTGAACCTGAGCGGAATTGAGCTTGGTTAGAGCTTGGATTGGTGACTGTCATGCTAACGAGACGGGCACAATAGGCACTGTGGCAGTAGAGAGGGCAGTGCAGCACAAAACAACTTGAACTTTTACAATTGTGGGTTTACTCTCCAACACACCGGTGTGCTGAACTGGTAACGAATTGGCACGTATTGTTTACGTGACAAACCTTACTAATTGGCTGTGTTGGGTGGTGGCGGGTTTAACGACGCATTTATATTTAACCCCAAAAAAATATAGCATGGATCACATTGGTCGCAAAACTCTACGTGTTAAACCAACTTGAAATTAAAAATAATTATTGTTCCCTCCAAAATCTTCACCAACCAGTGCTGACACGTGTAGTGAAGTATGGTGAATTAACTCTAACGACCCACGTGGGTGCTTGCACGGCAAGTCGGGGGAAGGGGGGCAAGGCTCATCCAGCATTGGATTGACAAACGGGTTCGCATGTTCTAGATCACTGTACAATCTTGAACAAAACTAAAAAAACATGGGCCGAAAAATATCCCGGAAGAGAAGGCATCTGACAAAACAGGTAAACACATACCTGGGGAATATCGCTTGCACGCTGCCAATTGTGAACAATGAGTTGAAGAAATTGATCTACGTGCAGAGTACAACTAAAGAGCTACTAAAGAGCCAGAAATGACAGATGGATGTGTACACATCTTTGGAAGATGGAAGATAAACAAAGAGCAAATAGTGGATTAAAGACGTTGCGCTCAGAGCAATGTGCCGGAGATTTGGGCAATACCATAATGTGGCTACAGGGAAAGCTTGTTTGCTAAAAATAATTAGGCACACTCCCTGTATGATAGAAAATGACAGCAATGCAATATCAAAGGATAGATCTAGGATTAATCTTAAGCAATGTACGCCATTGTTCAATACACAATTATCTTGCAACTGCATTGGAATGAATTCTAAGAACGTATTTGTAACACGTATTTTTCCAAAATTGTTTTTTTTTCAATAGGAAACGGTTCTTCGAATGTTGAGTACATTCAGCCATTTTTATGCCAAAGCGTCACCACCTCTACCCTTCTTATTTTGTGTGGCATTTGCAAAAAAAATATCAACAGGCTTCAATAATGTATTGTTGTAATGTCCTAAGCCATTCCACAGTATATACGGTAGTTGAGTTTGCTTGTTCCGCCAGAGTACACGTGTTGTATTGGACAGCCGTTGGTGACATATGCCTGATGGGTTTGCACCTCACCGCATTCGTCAGGGCATAGAGAAGCCAGGCTGCTGTAACCTTTGTCAGGGTTTCTTATCTTTTCTCGTTTTCATTTGTATAGTGCATTGACTAAGGCACTGAACAAAGAATTAACTATTCGTACAGTGGAATAGTGTAATGAGCTGAGTTGATGAGAAGAATGGCTACACGTGGATATGATGATGCGTGAAATTAACGATGGCGATAGTGACAATGAGTGGTTAATGATGATGAGTGAGTGTGATGAACGCCTAGGGAACTTGAGAATAGGGATGGAGTTAGTGATGGGGAAGGGGAGTCGTAGGGCGAGTTTTCGTAAACAAAGGAAAATAAGTATTTTTTTTATTGGGGTTTACCACTATGCGCCTCTTATTCACACGGTTGGGTATACACCGTGCGAAATAAGTTCAACATACATACAAATGGTTGCAAGGTATTGGCCAATTGTTAACGGGCTTGAAACTGAGCCCGTGCGCAAGAGTTCAGTTGTGTGAATCCCGTTGCCACACAGTAATACTGATTGATTAAATAATTGCTTTATCTCTCAAAAGAAGACAGTTTAGCACTGGAGTGATGCCTACACACTTGTTTGTGTAGGGACATTGTGATGGCATAAATTTCCAAGGTGGAAATAAACCCATCAAATATTCATGAATGTGTACTGTCTTCTTTAAGGACATGTGGTTCGGAAACGTCGTCATTTACAAGCGAATATTTAAACAACACGGAAAAGTGCGCGAAGAAATATGGAGATACGTACGCTTAGAATCACACTGAAGTGCAGAAAGAGGAACGCGTGTGCGAGTGAACATAAAAAGGTGGAAGGCATAATTTAAACTGTTAAGAAAAGTGGAGCTTAGGCAAGTCACGTCGCTATAAGGGATGATGATGGCCGATGGTCAAGAATCGCTCATGGAGTGGCTGCCGAGGAATGGAATATGCCCCGGAGCAAATCCACCGCGGAGATGGAGCGATTAAATCAGCTCATGTGCAGGTGTTCGGTGGTATTTTGCTTCGCAAAACCATAAGAGACAGTGAAGACTTGGAGAGGCATTCAACAAGCAGTGGATTGACAATGGCTGATTGATGATGATAATGAAATATAATAGCATTTGTTTTTCTTCTTGGTTCTTTCGGTAAAGTCACGTAGAATGGAAATAATAAAATAAAAAAATAAAACATAATAAAATAATTCTCACGACGTTTCGGCCACAACGCAAGCAGCCGTCCTCAGGTGGAGAACAGGTCTGTCGAGAAGACAGAGTCTGAATGACACACCTCAGGCTTGGAGCGACTATTTAAGCTGGGATGGAGAGGGAAGAGCGCCTTGACAAAAGAATATGCATATCAAGAGTAATTTAGCATATTTATGGGAAATGCAGATATGCGATTAGTACTACTTGTGAAATGCGTAGGAGGTTTGGCGGGGGGTTTAAAGTCATTATGCCCGTGCATTATGCAGGATTAGCAGCATCAAAGGGAGGGGATAGAGGTAACATTAATAAAGGGAAGGAATGTTAATAGTATGTAGCTGCAGTAACTAAACCACCACGTAAACAAACTAAAGTATAAACTACATAGTATCATCAGTATACTAAATATACTCTCCAATAAGCTGAGCTACTAACAGTAAGTAATACATTAACATTCTATGTCGCAAAAAATATAATATGCTTCCATCTAAACTTTATTCTCTTAAATCACACGAGTCTACACCGTACTATATACTGCCATAGACAAACCCAACGTTAAATTATATACTGTATTGCTATAAACCACCCTAAACCTTATACATTGTAATATTACACTATGTATTATTCTAACCACCCTAATGTATATCACACTGCTGTATATTCACTATACAATTACGATACTATATATTTCTTTGTACATTGTATTAAACATTACAATTCTATACTATTTATTATTATTATTATACAATCCGCTATACACTGTACCATTGACCATCGCGTGAAAGATACTAAGAGGAAGCAACGAAATATGTAAATGGGAGAGTAGTGATAGGAGACTTGCAGCGGAGCAAAGAATCCATTCCCTGTGGAGAATACAAGATATATAGTCAATGCCAGTGAGTGGAACGCGGTCTGAAAGTCACCGTAAACGTGAACACAATCAGTTAAGATCAGAAATGGTTTATTACGTTCTTCCAATGATTGCTGAGCCAGAATCCATCTTCTAGGTTGAAATTGTCTCTGTGTTTGTATATGTGGATCGCCTCATGAACGAATCTCTCATGGTAGCCAGATGGCTTGCAGAGAACCTCTGTCTTGGAGAAGTCAATATCATGTGAGCCCACTGAATTGTAACAGTGATCTGCCACGGCGGAGGTGTTTGTCCTACCGTGTTTCAAGTCTGCTTTATGTTCACGGATGCAGTCCGAGACATGTCGTTTAGTTTCTCCAATGTAACTGCTACCACAGAGGCAACTTAGTTTGTAGACGCCAGGGTACTGTATGTCTGGAACCACATCTTTTACAGATGGGACCAGATCACGGATTTTATGTACTGTGTTGAATCGGACCTGGATCTTGTGTTTAATCAGGATTTTGGAGATCTTTTTTGTGACCCCAGCAATGTAGGGTAAGGTGATGGTTTTAAAAGGCTCCTCAACAGGATCCTTCTTGATGGTTGGAGTGCTGGCTTTGCGGATTGTGTAGTCGGAGTAACCATTAGCCTTAAGAGCTTGGCGTATGTGTTTGAGTTCACTGGCAATGTGTTCCTGGTCGGAGATGCATTTGGCTCTTTGGTATAGAGTCTTGATGAGGGAATTCTTCTGGGATGGATGGTGGTGGGAATCCGGTTTTAGGTAAGCATTCATATGGGTGGCTTTCCTGTAGACAGAGTGGCTCATTGAACCATCAGGTCTCCTTTTAATTAGGACATCCAAAAATCGTAGCTTGCCATCTTTTCGACTTCCATGGTGAATCTGATGTCTGGGTTTATGGAATTGATGTGGTCGAGGAGTTGGTCTAGAGCAGGCCGGCCATGTGGCCAGATGACAAAAGTGTCATCTACGTACCTCTTCCATAAGATCGGGCATAGAGTGGCAGTTTGGATGGCGTCAGTCTCAAATTTCTCCGTGAAAACGTTGGCTACAACCGGAGATAGGGGGGATCCCATTGGGGTGCTCTCAGTTTGTCTGTAGAAAGTTACATTCCAGGTGAAGTATGTATTGGGTAAGCAGTGTCTCACCAGAGGGGGTACCCCAGTATTCAGTCCTTGATGAACCAATGGTGTCAGGTACAGGAACTTTGGTGAATAAGGAAACCACATCAAAACTGACAAGCAGGTCGTCTGGGGACAGGGAAATTCCCTTGATTGTCGATACCAGGTCAGTAGAGTTTAGTACCGCAGAGGTGGTTTTTCCAGTGAAAGGCCACAGGATCTCTGCAAGCCATCTGGCTACCATGAGAGATTCGTTCATGAGGCGATCCACATATACAAACACAGAGACAATTTCAACCGAGAAGATGGATTCTGGCTCAGCAATCATTGGAAGGACGTAATAAACCATTTCGGATATTAACTGATTGTGTTCACGTTTACGGTGACTTTCAGACCACGTTCCACTCACTGGCATTGACTATATATCTTGTATTCTCTGCAGGGAATAGATTATTTGGT
This sequence comes from Lampetra planeri, assembly GCF_965212315.1. Lineage (NCBI taxonomy): Eukaryota > Metazoa > Chordata > Hyperoartia > Petromyzontiformes > Petromyzontidae > Lampetra > Lampetra planeri. Next base: position 4,981,616 of record NC_136128.1, on the reverse strand, counting down.
CCGCTGCAAGTCTCCTACCTCTACTCTCCCATTGACATATTTCGTTGCTTCCTCTTAGTATCTTTCACGCGATGGTCAATGGTACAGTGTATAGCGGATTGTATAATAATAATAATAAATAGTATAACATTGTAATGTTTAATACAATGTACAAAGTAATATATAGTATCGCAATTGTATAGTGAATATACAGCAGTGTGATATACATTAGGGTGGGTAGACTAATACATAGTGTAATATTACAATGTATAAGGTGTATAGTAATACAGTATATAATGTAATGTTGGGTTTGTCTATGGCAGTATATAGTACGGTGTAGACTCGTGTAATGTAAGAGAATAAAGTTTATCTGGAAGCATATTATATTTTTTGCGATATAGAATTGTAATGTATTACTTATTGTTAGTAGCTCAGCTTATTGGAGAGTATATTTAGTATACTGATGATACTATGTAGTTTATACTTTAGCTGTTTACGTGATGGTTTAGTTACTGCAGCTACATACTATTAACATCCCTTCCCTTTTATTAATGTTACCCCTATCCCCTCCCTTTGATGCTGCTAATCCTGCATAATGCACGGGCATAATGACTTTAGAACCCCCCGCCAAACATCCCTCGCATTTCACAAGTAGTACTAATCGCATATCTGCATTTCCCATAAATATGCTAAATTCCTCTTGATATGCAAATTATTTTGTCAAGGCGCCCTTTCCCCCTCCATCCCAGCTTAAATAGTCGCTCCAAGCCTGGGGTGTGTCATTCAGACTGTCTTCTCTACAGACCTGTTCTCTACCTGAGGACGGCTGCTTGCGTTGTGACCGAAACGTCGTGAGAATTATTTTATTGTTTTATTTTTATTATTTTATTATTTCCATTCTACGTGACTTTACCGAAACAACCAAGAAGATGAATCCCTGCAGTCACAAAAGCTTTAAATCGAACATTTGTTTTATATGCCAGTGGGTGCAGTTGAACCACTTCGGGTGTGTGAGCAGGTGGGTTGTGTGCCTCTTCCGAACATCGATGGGGAGCACGACTACGCGACTGCCCCGCTGTGTGAATGCGGGGTGCAGGAGACCGTGGCGTACCATCGTCTCCTGCTGTGCAGTGCGTCACGGCGTGCCGGGTAGACTGGTTGCCCTGCACGTGCTGGAGGAGGAGGCTGTCACGTGGCTCTGTGGCTACGTGGGCTGACGTCCACTCACATATAACGTCGACATACATTATGTAGTTTAACGCGTAGGCTTTCGCGACCAATATCATCCATAATAGAGGTTTTTGGGTTAGATCGCGTAAATATATAAATGTGTCGTTAAAACCCGCCACCACCCGACACAGCTAACTAGTAAGGTTTGTCACGTAAACAGAACATGCCAATTCGTCACTCGTACAGCACACTGGTGTGTTGGAGAGCCAAGCCACAACATTTACAACCTGAGTACGACGTTTCACTTTATTGACCTGGTCAAGGCCTATGATACCATCAGTAGGCCTGGGCTCTGGGTTGTTCTTCGTGCTTTCGGAGTCCCTGACCCGCTGCTCACGATAATTAAGGACCTTCATGATGGTGAGCGGGCCCGGGTAAAACTACGTGGCCGGAGCCATTCTCTGTTCACCTTGGGGTGCGACAGGGATGTCCTCTGGCTCCAACAATATTTTACATCTATTTCGACCACGTAGTTCGTGAAGCCTTCAGTAGCTGTACCGGAGGAATTTCCATCTGGTACAGATACAATGGGAGGCTGATCGATGCCTGGGTGAGTTCAAGGGATGGCTCCCTATTGGTCAACCACGTTATGTATGCTGATGACCTGGTAATTGCGGCTCAGAGGAGGAGTTGAAAGTGCTGCTGCTGAAACTGGAGTGTGCCACTAAGAGGTGGGGCCTTACCATCAGCCCCACCATAACGAAGCACCTGCCTGGGTATTTTATACCATCCGGCACTCCACCCCCACAACTCCCAATCGGTGATGGGGCAGTTGTGGAAAGAGTGGAGAGTTTCCCATACCTGGGCAGTGTGCTCATGACCGGCTCCGGTTTAACAGCAGAGGTCTCACTCCGAATCAGGCAAGCGGCATTATATTTTCATCGGTTGCGTAACGCTGTGTGGAAGCGACCTGGTCTGTCGCTCCGCACGAAGCTTCGGGTCTTCTCGGCCACAGTCATTCCCTCCTTTCTCTATTCTTGCAAAACGTGGACCCCCTTAATGGAATATCTTCGCTGGTTAGAAACATTTAGGCTGGCCTGCCTACGATCAATCCTGGGTTTAACCAGGCTCGATTGTGTGAGGAGCTCACAAATCCTCGAAAGATCTGGACAAAGTCCCATCGAAAGCATAAAGAGAGTACGCTTCCATTTTTTTTTATGACGCGTGCACGACCATACCAATTCACGCGCCTTTGGTGGGGGGACGGCCCATGCCAAGTCTCACGCCTTTGGTGGGAGTGAGGGGAACATTTTCATTTGCGTTAAAAATGCTATAAAAATACACTAAACGCTGACATTAATTCTTCACTGTGTGATGTCCCCCCTATCCCGATGCGTGCAGTTACTATTATACAGTCGCGAGATGCTACCACTATATACCGTAGATATTACTGCAGATCGTGGCTGGGGGGGGGGGTCAGGGGTAGCAGCCCAGCCTCAGCCTGCCAAGTTGCCACCTCGGCCGGCTGGACAATCTAGACGAGGCAGGAGGCTCTGCACGGGACATGGCCTCACCACTCCACTCTGTTAGGTGAATACTTTGTGCTATAGAGTCAATATATACTGCTATAAAGTCAGCATGTACTACTGTAGTGATAGCAGGTACCACCACAATCAGCATGTACTACTGTAGTGATAGCAGGTACCACCGCAGTCAGTATGCACTGCTGTAATCATAGCAGGTACCACCACAGTCAGTACGCACTGCTGTTACATTTTTAAGTGTAGTTTTGAAATATTTTTAAGTCCCAGGCAACGCCGGGTACTTCCCGCTAGTTATAATATAAAATGTATACACTTAAAAAATAGCTACATAACTGTTTGCTTTTTAGAGATGAATATTAATAATGTCTTAAACCCTTTTTGCAAGGTAAACAGGTCGCATTTGCTTTCCTAAACCAAACACGAACACTATAAATACAATACTTGTGCCCATGCAACTTTAATGTGCTCTTGAGAGCAAGGATGAAGAAGTATCTCATCCACAGTTCAGTGTTATGTGCAGCGCTGTACATTTAGGCTGCACTATGGTGATTACACAAAGTGACCTTGTTTAACACAGTAGCTTATTCTCTTGTTGTATAGCTATTCAGTGCTCATGTAGGTGCCTGGTCCACCCAGGACCTATTGTTGAGATTCATGTTATCTAAGACAATGTTATGATGCTGCAGTGTTCATTCATTGTATTGATATTGCAAGTGTAGTGTTGTTATTTCACGCGGACACCTTTATTTTTCTCCTGTGTCACTTTTATTCAACAGAACTCCTCGCGTTCAACACCACGTACAGTAACTCCGTCGCAACTCTCCCGCCTGCGCTGCTCGCCAGCCACGCTTCGCTCACACAGCTCTGTCTCCCTCTGCTAGCCTCACCGCTGCTAGCCTATCGCTGTGCACTCTGGTAGCTTCCCACTGTACAATCTGCTAGCCTCTCCACTGCTAGCCTGTTCTCACTCTCCTAGACTCTCCACTGCAAGCCTGTTCTTACTCTCCTAGACTCTCCACTGTTAGTCTGTCCTCTCGCCCTCACTCTCCTAGCCTCTCCACTGCTAGCCTGTCCTCTCTCACTCTCCTGTCACACCACTTGCTTCACCCGCTCCACTGCTGGCCTACCACTACACACTCCGATAGCTTCCCACCATACACTCTGCTACCCTCTCCACTGCTAGCCTATTACTATATACTCTGGTAGCTTCTCCACTCCTAGTCTCTCCTTATTCTTCTGCTAGCTTCTCTTCTGCTAACCTATCGCCACACACTCTGCTAGCTTCTCCACTGCTAGCCTTCCGCTATATATTCTGCTAGCTTCTCTACTGCAAGCCTTCCGCTATACACTCTGCTATCTCCTCTACTGCTTGCCTCCCGCTATACACTCTGTAATATATTTATTGTCTTTGAAACTGATTGGCCTACACCAGAGACAGCATTTTTCAAAGACAATGCAGACATTATCAGAGCATGTGTGTTTGATTTTAGTGTTCACCTCAAGTACGCATGGTCAATGCAAACTTGATTCTTTGCAAAAAGTTTATATTTGGTTTTTGAATATCTAACACCTGTTTTATTGCCAGAAAGGGTAAAACCTATTCTTATTTTGAAACTGGCAAAATGGTCCCATTTTGTAGCTTGGAATAAGCCAGAATTGTCATTAAGGCTTGCTGAAAATAGCTTAGCTTTATTTTCAGCAGTACACGCAGCTCTATTGAACAGTTTCATAATAAGTGTGAACTACTTATGACAATTCCAAACTTAGAGAAGATCAATGCCATCTTTCACCAAATGCAATTCATTGTTATGATATTGCATATTAATGTTTTAATGTGACCTGTATTGCATAGTAGAGCCAAACATTGCATGTGTACACAATTTAAAAATTATATTCTTAAATAACGTTGATCACTCTTTGTGTACACCATAGAATAGTGCATAAAGCGCCAGTTTTAATTTATCTTCGAAAATCGAAATACAATTTACTTGTCAGAAAAAAACGCCTATTTAAACAAACTCCACTGTGGCATACTTGTGTAGTGGTGATACGCGCTGGGTGTATATGTCGTGTGCCAGCGCGTATGTACGGGTGTGTGTGTGGTGACGCGCGCTGACGGGGAGGAGCAGGCGTCAGTGCGCGGGTGGGGGTAGTGCTGCTGATTGGCTGTGTGCCGGTGACGCGCCCAGAGGGAGTGATCGGGTAGCAGCGCGGTGTGATTGGTCGGGGAGTGGAAACACGCGCTGAGCGGAACCGGATCGTAGGGATAGCGCGTGGGGATTGGGTAACTGAGGAGCGGTGCCGACGTTGAGGTCCGCATCCGCTCCGTCTCCCGGGAAGAAGAGGTATATAAGGTGATGCACAGAGGAGCAGGGGGCAGAAGTGGAACCATCTAAGAATGAAGACGAAGGTGCAGAGATAGAGCCCGGAGAGGAGAGTAATGGAGAGTAGAGGAGAGTAATGGAGAATAGAGGAGAGTAAGGTATAAGTGTGTAGCCAGAGAGAGAGAACGGTCTACACGAGCTGAGTAATGTATAGTGTGTAGCCAGAGAGAGAGAACGGTCTACACGAGCTGAGTAATGTATAGTGTGTAGCCAGAGAGAGAGAACGGTCTACACGAGCTGAGTAATGTATAGTGTGTAGCCAGAGAGAGAGAACGGTCTACACGAGCCGAGTATGCATACGGTGTAGCCAGAGAGAGAGGAAGGTCTACACGAGCCGAGTATGCATACGGTGTAGCCAGAGAGAGAGAGATGCAAAGTCTACACGAGGCGAGTGGAGAGTGTAGCAGAGGCGCAGAGTCTACACGAGGCGAGAGAGGAGTGTAGCCGAGGCGCGGAGTCTACACGAGGCACAGAGAGCCAGCAGCACAGAATCCAGAGAGTCAAGAGAAGCGGAGGGTGAAGAAGAAGAGGTCACGAGTTGTACCGTTGTATGGTGACCGCATTGTGAAGAAGAGAGGCCACGCGTTGTATTGTTACAAGTCAAGATTTAATAAAAGAAGTGTGTTCCCGTCAAGGAGTTTCCTGCCGTCATTTTACAATACTTCATCTGGCGTCAGAAGTGAAACGGGCTTCCAAGTATGGAGACAAGGAAGACCCGTAGGACCCACGGGATTGACCGCGAGGAAGACCTGGACGACTCGGGGCCGCTGGTGGCGGGGGGTGAGGAAGAGGACTTGCCCACGCTGCAGGGTCCGTCGACGGCGCCGGCCGAGCGACCGGGGACCGACGCCGGGCTTCGTGAGGCGCACTCCCGACTGGCGGAGCTGCTGCTCGCCGCCGCGTCCATCTTGGCGGAGATCAGCTCGTCGGGAGGAGCGGGGACGGTGGGGGACATTTTACAAGGTCGCCCCGCAGATTCCCGCCAAAACGAATGGGGGATTCCCGCCATTGCGCCTGGGCCTACTTTTGGCGGGAACGGCGAGCGCCACGTGGTGGTGGGTTCCCAAGCGCGCGCATCGACGTCATCAGCGCGCGAGGGGGTCCGCCATCTTACGTCTGCTGCTGGAGCCGCCATCTTAGACACCGACGGACAGGCGGAGAGGAACCACGAGGCGGATGACTTCATTTTTCAGCAGCGCCTGCCCACGTTGTCAGCCTTCAAGGCGGAAGGCGGAGACTGGGGCCAATTTCAGCGAAGGATTTTGGCGCATCAAGAGATGTCAGCGTGGTCCGATGCTACGGCGCTGCGGGCATTGCCCGCCATGCTGGACGACGATGCGCTCGCGGCCTTCAGGGCTGCACGGAAGTCGGACCGCTCCACGCTGAAGGATGCGCTGGGTTTGTTGGCCAGGGTCTACGGACCTCCCTCTACGTGCCGCCATCAGTTCTACGCAAGACGGAAAGCGGCCACGGAGACCGCGCTGGCCTATCGCACGGCGTTGCTGCCTCTTGCTGATGCTGCGTTCCCTCGAATGGACGAGGAGGGCCAAGACGCGATGGTTTTGGAGCAGCTGCTCAAGTTGGCGCAGGACCTGGGGGTCCCTATCAACACAGCTGACGAGATTGATATTTCTTCTTTGAGAGTCGCCACGAGTATTCAAGCACACGAGGCCCTACAACGGAAGCAAGGCGTTGGTTGCAACGCTGCTGTCGTCGCAGCCCCGGGTGTGGTGGTCGCCGAACCCCAAGTCGTCAGCCCACGAGAGGAGGCGTTCGCCACGGGACGACCAGGGGACTGGAGGCCGGGGGCCCGGTCGCCTCTGCGATCGGGCCGAAAGTCGGAGCAACCAAGATCTACTCCGACCCTCGTCACGTGCTATAACTGCGGCCTCCGGGGCCACGTGGCGTCCGGGTGCCGCGCTCCGCGGCAGCGCGCCATGGGAGCTCGGCTGGACGACGACCGAGAGCCCAAGTCATCTCTACAATCCCCGGCAAGTCGCGGCACCTCACACGCTCGGCCTGTTTATTCGGCACACATGGGACGCCGCGTTGCGGCGGAGGAGGGCCGGTTAAGGTTCGGGGATTCGGTTCGGCGAGGGGGGTTCGGCCGGGACCAGGGAGACATTGAATGGGCGGAATTGGGGCATAGAATTGTGGCTGCTTCGGCGGGTTCGTCCGTTGTTACGGGATCTATTGATGGGGTTGAGATTAGGGTGTTAGTGGACACGGGGGCATCGGCAACTATTATATCGGACCTCATTTATAATATTCTTCCAGTCCAATGTCGTCCGCTGCTTCCAGTGGATGTGCCATTTTACGCCGCTAATGGGGGATCGTTGGGCATTATCGGTCAGGTTAGGGCGTCCATTTGCATTGGAGATATCAAATTGTCGGGACCCGTTTTCGTTTCGTCTTCTTTGGCAGTTCCGTGTCTTTTGGGCACTGATTTTTTGGCTAAAATGCCTATTAAAATTCTTATCGATCAACGATGCATTGAACTGCCATCGGGTCGCCGGATTTCATTTTTGACGGGCCCTACTGACATTCGGACGGCGTGCGCTACGATACAAGCGGTGGCGACGCAGACAGTGCAAGTGCCCCCGGGTTCACAGATGTTGATTCCCCTCCGGTTGCGGAAACCATGGGTGAGGGAGGCTTCGGGACAGAGTATGCTTTTGGGTCCTTCTAACAAGGCTGTCGGGGGTCTTGATTTATCGGTGGCTCACACTTTGGTGCGGGCTGACAGGGATCCGTTTGTGATGGTTTTGAACGCGGGGTCGCGACCAGCTGTCATTCCGCAGGGCACCGTGCTGGCTCACGCGGCGCAGGTCCCTGGGGATGATGGGTTGGTTGCGCAGGTGGGCTCGAGCCCCGCGCGGAACGTTGAGCCAAGGGAAGACCTTGAGTGGGTCCATTCGCTATGTGCCGCCTCGGACGATTTGTCGGCGGCGCAGTTGGGTGCGCTGCGCGAGTTGCTCATTGAATTCTCTGATGTATTCAGTAAACATAAGTATGACATTGGGTGCACGGATTTGTTGCACCATCACATTGAAACGGGCGATGCGGCGCCGGTCAGGCTAAATCCCTTCCGACTGAGTCCCGTGGAGAAGGAACATGTTCAGTCGGCTGTTAACGATATGCTAGAAGCCGATATTATTTCGCCCTCCTCTAGCCCGTGGGGAGCGCCTATTGTGCTGGTTAAGAAGCAGGACGGGTCCCTGCGATTCTGCGTTGATTTCCGTCGCCTGAATAAGATCTCTGTGGCTGACGCGTATCCGCTCCCCAGGATGGATGAGTCCCTCGATGCATTGTCTGGTGCGCGATATTTTTCGACTCTTGATTTGTTATCGGGGTTTTGGCAGTTGCCGCTCGACGAAGAGTCGAAACCTAAGACAGCATTTCGGACTCCAGGGGGGCTGTTCCAGTTTAACCGGTTACCCATGGGACTTCACTCCTCTCCAGCGACGTTTCAGCGACTTATGGAGCTGGTTTTGTCGGGCTTGCAGTGGGATACATGCTTGATTTATATGGACGATGTCATTGTTTTCAGTAAAACGTTTGAAGAACACCTCCGGCGATTGAGAGGGGTGTTCTTGCGAATGCGATCGGCTAAGTTGAAATTTAAACCGGCCAAATGTCACCTCCTTCGTAGGTCCGTTAGATACTTGGGTCACATTGTCGATTCTTCGGGGATCTCCACCGATCCCGCGAAGACGGATTGTGTCGGTTCGTGGCCGACACCTACGTCCGTTTCCGACGTGCGTAGTTTCATCGGGTTTGCTTCTTATTATCGGCGGTTCGTTGAGCACTTCGCCACTATTGCAAAACCCTTGCACGCTCTAACGGCGAAGGGAGTGAAGTTCAAATGGGGACCGGAGGAGGAGGCCGCGTTTCGCTCCCTCCGGGACGCCTTGGTGGGTGCCCCACCCTTGTGTTATCCCGATTTTGCCAGTCCCTTTTTGCTGGACACGGATGCTAGCAACACGGGCATTGGGGGGGTGCTATCCCAAGTCGTTGGGGGTGTCGAAAGAGTTGTCGCCTACGGTAGTAGGGTGTTGTCTCCGGCGGAGCAGCGCTACTGTGTCACCCGTCGCGAGCTGCTTGCCATTGTTTTTTTTGTGCAGCAGTTTAGGCCATATCTCTATGGTCGCCACTTTACAGTCCGAACGGACCACGCGGCGCTACAGTATTCATTGAGGGTCGCCCAGCCCTCGGGCCAGTTGTCGCGTTGGTTGGAAGTCCTCCAGGACTATCAGTTTACGACTACGTACCGTAAGGGGTTGCGACACACTAATGCCGATTGCTTGTCGCGGTTGTTGCCTTGTGATGAATGCGCGTGTTTGTCGGGATCGGCGCGCTGTAAACCGACGCTTGCGGGGGAGATGGGGGCACTGGCTGCGACAGCGGGCGCACCGATCGGGGATGATTCCACTGCCTCTCAGGGTCGGGACTCGCTGCTCTCGCTGTCGCTCAGCGAATGGGGCCGCCTCCAGATGGCGGACAGCTCGCTGCTAGCATTGCGCCGCAAGGTTGGGGGTCCCGAGGGGGACCAGGAGCGTACCGGCTCCTATGTACTTGAGCAGGGCGTGTTATTGAGATGGGACAGTTTGTCCCGGCGGAACGCACTCGTGGTGCCTTCCGCTGTGAGGGGGAGGGTTGTCTTGGCGGCACACGAACGCCTCTTGCACTTGGGAGTTAACAAGACGCTTGCCCTGCTTCAGCGTGACTATTACTGGCCGGGAATGGGAAGTGATGTGGTACATATTCTGAAGGGGTGCGTTGAGTGCGCCAGGCGTAAACCACCGGCCGTGGCAGCTAATCCACCGCTGCAATCTATTCAGGTCTCGCGTACCAACGAGCTCGTTGCACTCGATATTTTGGGGCCCTTCCCAGTCACGCCGAGAGGGAATAAATATTTGTTAGTGGGGGTCGAATACTTTACCCGATGGCCTATGGCGTGGCCTCTCGCTAACCAGTCGGCAGCGGCTGTGACGGATGCCTTCGTCCAGGGCTATGTCCTGGACAAGGGGGCTCCCGAACGCCTGCTGACCGACCAAGGTAAAAAATTTTCGAGTAAATTGTTGCAAGAGGTGTGCGATCTGTTGGGTACCAAGAAGGTGCGTACCTCCCCGTACCACCCGCAGACTGACGGGATGGTGGAGAGACTCCACAAAACTTTGACTTCCATGCTGTGCCAGCAGGTGTGCGAGGCACATGTAGATTGGGACCTGCAGGTCCCGGGAGTCCTTGCCGCGTATAGAATGGCCCCCCATGCAGCTACGGGGTTTTCCCCATTCTATTTGATGTACGGTCGGGAAGCTGACCCGCCAATGGAAACGCAACTTGGCCTGTCCGCTCCACGAACTAATTCTAATTTGGCAGAACATATTAAGTTTAATATTCACAAGCTGACAGAGGCGAGGGAGGCCGCACGGCTTAATTCGCGGGCTCGCCAAATTGCTAATGAACGGTTGCGGGCACGGAAGGTGTCCATGCACGAATGGAAACCAGGTGACAGGGCCTGGCTGCATTGCCCTCAGGCACCCTTGGCTACGTCGCCTAAATTGTTGAGACCGTAGAGGGGACCCGTGGAGGTCGTGCGCGTTGCACGGCCCCAGTGCGTTCAGATAAAGTGGGGAAAGCGCCGTTGGTACGTTCACCCCTCCCGACTGAAACCGTTCTCGCCTCCATATGGCCTCCCCTTGTGTCGTGATGGCCGGGCGTGTGACGTGACCGGCGACCCAGAGGGGGAAATGTCTCTGCCTGATCCACACGTATTTTCGCCTGATCTGCTCCCAGGTGTCTCGGAACTGACAGCTGCCGATCACCGGCGGCCGGATCTCCGCGGCGGGGCCGGCCCTTTCAGGCCCGTTCCGCGCCGTCTGGAGCAGCCGGAACCGCCGGACGGTCGTCAGTGTCCCGCCCCATACGATGGACCAGCCAGACGGACTCGCGCCAGGTCGTGCTACTTTGCATGACCTGCCTCGTGAGGAGTCGGGGCAGTTGGAGCGCCTCGTCACTGCGTGTAGCCGCAGGGACGTGGGGCGCGTTCGTTTTCGAATTTGCTCGTATCGTGTTATTGTTGACTTTTCGTGTTCATCGTCAATCTGTACATAGTTATTCTTGTTGTTGTTGTTGTTGTGTTATGTTACGGGGCACACTCGGGGGGTTACGGGGTTTTTTTTGTTGGTTGTCGTTTTATCGTCGCGGTTGGTTGTTGTTAGCAGCCGGGCCGGCTGCGAGCTATGTGGGAGGGGGTGATGTAGTGGTGATACGCGCTGGGTGTATATGTCGTGTGCCAGCGCGTATGTACGGGTGTGTGTGTGGTGACGCGCGCTGACGGGGAGGAGCAGGCGTCAGTGCGCGGGTGGGGGTAGTGCTGCTGATTGGCTGTGTGCCGGTGACGCGCCCAGAGGGAGTGATCGGGTAGCAGCGTGGTGTGATTGGTCGGGGAGTGGAAACACGCGCTGAGCGGAACCGGATCGTAGGGATAGCGCGTGGGGATTGGGTAACTGAGGAGCGGTGCCGACGTTGAGGTCCGCATCCGCTCCGTCTCCCGGGAAGAAGAGGTATATAAGGTGATGCACAGAGGAGCAGGGGGCAGAAGTGGAACCATCTAAGAATGAAGACGAAGGTGCAGAGATAGAGCCCGGAGAGGAGAGTAATGGAGAGTAGAGGAGAGTAATGGAGAATAGAGGAGAGTAAGGTATAAGTGTGTAGCCAGAGAGAGAGAACGGTCTACACGAGCTGAGTAATGTATAGTGTGTAGCCAGAGAGAGAGAACGGTCTACACGAGCTGAGTAATGTATAGTGTGTAGCCAGAGAGAGAGAACGGTCTACACGAGCTGAGTAATGTATAGTGTGTAGCCAGAGAGAGAGAACGGTCTACACGAGCCGAGTATGCATACGGTGTAGCCAGAGAGAGAGGAAGGTCTACACGAGCCGAGTATGCATACAGTGTAGCCAGAGAGAGAGAGATGCAAAGTCTACACGAGGCGAGTGGAGAGTGTAGCAGAGGCGCAGAGTCTACACGAGGCGAGAGAGGAGTGTAGCCGAGGCGCGGAGTCTACACGAGGCACAGAGAGCCAGCAGCACAGAATCCAGAGAGTCAAGAGAAGCGTAGGGTGAAGAAGAAGAGGTCACGAGTTGTACCGTTGTATGGTGACCGCATTGTGAAGAAGAGAGGCCACGCGTTGTATTGTTACAAGTCAAGATTTAATAAAAGAAGTGTGTTCCCGTCAAGGAGTTTCCTGCCGTCATTTTCCAATACTTCACTTGTTTGCAAGAGTATTGAAGGAGGAATCGAATTGCCAATTCTCATAATGCGAAAATAGTGGCTTTCAGATCTCATTTCGTGGCGTTTGAACCCTACCTGGAAACAATCACTTCCCCGCTCTCGCTTTTCCACCCAAAGTCCTGACACTTCAGCCACCCTCTGAACTCTCCGGGAAATGGAAGATGAAGCGTTGGCGGTGAATTCAGCAGCGCAAACGTAACCTTGTCAAAGCATATGGAGCTTTACCCCTGCACTGTAGCTCGCTTGTAGGGTAAATTGTCAAGCTAATGTCATGGTTGGGCCTGCACACTTTCAAGACACTCCTTTCAATAACCATGCATACACACTCGTCCACACACGGCACCCTGAGCACAACTGACGTTGAATGCCGACAATGGTGTCTCTGCCTTTAGATTTCAAAAACTCTGTCAACATGTACATCAGGGGTTTCTCAAAGGAAGATATCGAGCAGTTTGTATACTGCTTCCTCTTATAATAAAAATGCGTTTCTTATAGAGGGTCATTCATGCAATATTCCTCTCAAAAATGCTTAACATTTTGACTTACGCAAACATCTTAAAATTCCCCAAGATGTGAACATCATGAAGAGGGTATGAGAACATGCAAACGAACAAAACGAAACACAACCAAGAGCTTGGAGGGCGAACAAAGCCCGGACCACGTGGTGCAATATCAACCACTCAAGCACCGATCAGAGCTCATTCTTCACATGCGAATGGAGAAGCACGTGACAACCAGGATCAGTGTAGTATGGTATGGGGATCGGATGATGATGAAGACATTGAAAGGCGTAAACCAACTTAAGCTTATTCTTTGACCGATATTACTGATGAAGACTACAATACAAAATAATAACATTTTCAAAATATCAGTAGACCAAAGCATGTCCTTATACTTCATGAACATTCTACAAGCAATACAAACATGTCATTATTATAATAAAGCGTATGATATTTTTAACAATGCTACTTGGATCCAGTAATGGAAGTGTACTGCGATTATTACATTAAATAAAATAAAAACAATACAAACATCTAGTTTAATTGTTTTTCACCATTAGTCACAGGCCGAGGAAATTGGATAGTCACAAACCATGGCAATATACAATTTTCTTTTTTCAGGATCAGGTTCTAGGCGACCAGGTTGTGGATATTATCAAACCAATTACATGCAGCACCATGAGCTTTATTCGTTTTATTTGCGACATCACAAGCAAGCTCTGATCCAATCCAATGTTCTCTAGAAGACTGATGGGAGAATCGTATATTTTCTGTAAGGTTGATGGGAAGATAAAAGAATGTCCTTTGATTTGGACAATGCAATATTGTGCGGTTATTATTAAAGTACAGTGCTCACAAAAAAACGAAAGAAGGTAGATTTAGACACAGAGGCGCCTCCATGTTTAAATGAGCAATAGTGCAGCACACATTGGTCCATTCCTGTCCCTAAATTAAAAATTACATTGCAAGCTCTGAGCAGCAGTCAATAGGATAACCCCTACTGACTTTATGCAAAGTCGTATTCATTTGATTGATCTTAAAGAGATTCACGACTGACAAATGAGGCTATTTGTTAAGCTAAGTTGGGTTGAGTCTGCTTAGTACTTGGGATGTGTGAGCAGCAGGGCTTGGAGGTGAGGCTGTGCAATGTGGGCAGTATTGAATGTTGCCCCCTCGTATCCACGTGTGGCACGTGTAGTGACGGGTACTGCAAGATCCGACCATGTCCATCCAGTGCTCGGCCAGCTGCATTGGCTTCCGGTTGGCGAACGAACACGTTATAAGGTCACAATCATCGCACACAAAGTTTTCGCCACAAATTAACAGCAATACTTTGCTGATCTCGTCAAGGAGCGTAAACCATCACGCAAACTCCGGTTATGCTCGCAGTGGCTTATGGCTAGCCATCGAACAAAGACGGTCTCCGCATTTCGCCCTTTCAGATGCGCTTCTGTGGCCATCTGGAACGCTCTTCCGATATTAGGAAGCAGCTTGAGCTATGCACGTTTAAATCTATATTGAAAATACATTTCTTTAGAACAGTTTTTTGTGTTTCATTTGTTGTCCTCCTCCACCTCCGATTAGCACGGTCGTCTATGTGCGGTGCAAAAGAAATTCAACATACGTACATCTGTATCTGGTTTGATTCCACGGGCCGAACACTCGTTGACGGTATTGGCCAAACATCCGAATGCAGGACGCTCCTAAAAAAAACCACTGTCTTGCCTCACAGCAGATGGGGAGCGTACGTTCACAGGAAGTTCCTGTTTTTTTATGCTAATGTTGGTCACGTGACCAGGAAGTGACGATGTTAGATTTCCACTGTACCACGCGGGCGTCAGCCATTACACAGATAAGTCAAGATGGCGGCACGCATCGCATCTCAGTGAGACCACAGCCGCACTTGTCCATTGTGGGAGCTTAAGAAGCATTATCTGTAAGTTGTTTATATTCCTATAATATTGGAAATGCTGTTGTAATGTTGGAATGACCGTTATAGCAATGTAAATGCCTTTATGGTGCCGTTAAGTTGTTGTAGTAAATACGAGGCCTAGTTAGTAACGAAGCCTGTGACTTTCCTTATTGTGGATGTTACTTGTGATTTAGTAGGTCGAGTCAGACTTGTGCCTATGTTGCGATCCTGAGAGTGATGACGAAGTATCTTATCCACAGTTTAGTGTTAAGTGTAATGCTGTACATTTGGGGTGCAGTGGGATGAATACACTATGTGCCTGTATGCAACGCACCAGCTTGTGCCTTTGTCTAGTTGTTCAGGGGTAATGTGGGGGCCTGGTCCTTCCAGGATCTATTGTTATCTGAGACAATGTTCTGATGCTGTGGTGTTCATTGTGTGGGTGTTTCCGAATTATAACAGATGCTGTATCTGTGTTTTCTCACCAGTTTTACCTGTTACAATCAATAAATGACGATCGGAGTTGGACGGTCATCCTGGCTCCGAGGGTTTATTGAACACATGGTTATCTACTCGACTAGCGGTGCAACGCAGCGCACAGCGAGGCCGAGATAACCACTACAGACGTCAGTGGTGGAAACATTTTTCTTTCTGAAAGTCTAACGTTTAAGTTCATAGACTGAAAACAAAAAAAATATTTAAATTCTTTTTTTGTGTAGACACAAAAAGTTGTATATTTATTGTGTTTTCCATCATTCTCCACAACAGTGAAAATGTTAAATGTAGTTTTAACCTTAGCCATATCAAAAGGATTTCCTGGGAAATGTTCAATTCATTTGTTAGAGGATGCATGACAAGCTGAGATGGCAGAGGCTAGGGCAGACATGGGAAAAGTACAGCCCGTGGGCCGTATACGGCCCGTTGGGCTTTTTAATCCGACCCGCCGAACTTGTCCAAATATTATTATTAAATAAAATGTTACCTTCCTCCTGTAATGCCCCCATTTCCCCATTAGATGGCGCACTTTGTGTAATTCAACAAAACAAACAAAACTTAACTCAGAGTTCTCTCCGAATTTCACAAGTCCGTTCTAGACCCCACAGTTGTTTAAAGAGTTTTAAGCACAGAAAACATAATTAAAGTTTGAAAAATCATTAATTATACAAACTTTTCAATAATTTCCTTCTTCACTTCGATTTAAATTTTCTTTAAAAACTTCTTCTCACCAACATTACCACTCATTACCACTTTCTCCGAAGGCAAGTTTGTAAAAGAATACATGGTACAGACAACAGACATCTTGTGTCCGGAGTTCAAAAGCAAATGTGAAAAAGTCAGTTTATCACGCAGGACTGACTCGCCGTGTGGAACTGATTGATAAAAATATAGCCAGTCAATTAAACAAAAAGTCTGATTCCTTTGAATTATATTCACTAGCACTGGATGAAAGTACGGACGTTAAATACACTGCTCAGCTCCTCATTTTTATCCGAGGCACTGACGACAGTTTTGCGATAACAGAGGAGTTTTTGACCATGGAGTCCCTGAAAGGAACAACGCGGGGAGAGGACTTGTATAACCAGGTATCTGCTTCTTCTTGGTTCTTTCGGTAAAGTCACGTAGAAGGGAAGTAATAAAATAATAAAAATAAAACACAATAAAATAATTCTCACGACGTTTCGGCCACAACGCAAGCAGCCGTCCTCAGGTGAAAACCAGGTCCGTCGAGGCGACAGAGTCTGAATGAAACAGCACACGAGCTTGGAGCATATATATAAGCTGGGCGCCTTGACAAAGGAATTTGCATATCAAGAGGAATTTAGCATATTTATGGGAAATGCAGGAATGTGATTAGTACTACATATGCATGTGCATTATGCAGGATTAACAGCATCAAAGGGAGCTGCAGTTGCTGCTGCAGTTGCTGCTGCTGCAGTTGCTGCTGCTGCTGCAGTTGCTGCTGCTGCTGCAGTTGCTGCTGCTGCTGCAGTTGCTGCTGCTGCAGTTGCTGCTGCTGCTGCAGTTGCTGCTGCTGCTGCTGCAGTTGCTGCTGCTGCTGCAGTTGCTGCTGCTGCAGTTGCTGCTGCTGCTGCAGTTGCTGCTGCTGCTGCAGTTGCTGCTGCTGCTGCAGTTGCTGCTGCTGCTGCAGTTGCTGCTGCTGCTGCAGTTGCTGCTGCTGCTGCAGTTGCTGCTGCAGTTGCTGCTGCAGTTTCTGCTGCTGCTGCAGTTGCTGCTGCAGTTGCTGCTGCTGCTGCAGTTGCTGCTGCTGCAGTTGCTGCTGCAGTTGCTGCTGCTGCAGTTGCTGCTTCTGCAGTTAAATCGACAGATATCTGCTGTCATCGAAAGAATGACGCTACCTCGGAGTAAACTTGTCAATGTCACAACGGATGGATCGCCAAATTTAACTTGAAAACATGTTGGACTGCTGAAAAGAATCCAGGATAAATTGAAAGAGGAAAACCATGTCCAGGATCTTATTTTCCTTCACTGCATCATCCATCAGGAATCCCTGTGTAAGTCTGTATTGCAGCTTAATCATGTCGTGAATCCAGTCATAAAAATTGTGAACTTATACGAGCAAGGGGACTTCAGCACCGTCAGTTTATTACGTTCCTGGAGGAAACTGATGCGGATCATCAGGACTTGCTGTACCACTCTCGTGTCCGCTGGTTAAGTTTGGGGAAAGTGTTACAACGAGTGTGGGAGCTGAAAGAGGACATCATCGCATTTTTGGAGTTGATGGGGAAATCTGACGAATTCCCTGAGCTAAGCGACAAGAACTGGCTTAGTGACTTTGCGTTTGCTGTGGACATAGTTTCACACATGAATGAGCTGAATGTGAAACTGCAGGGGAAAGATCAGTTTGTTCACGACATGTACAAACATGTGAAAGCCTTCAAATCCAAGCTCACTTTGTTCTCCGGACAAATTGCGAACAAATCCTTCGCTCATTTCCCCACACTTGCCATGCAGGAAGAGGCACCGCGAAACGCAAAAAAATACAGCAAATCGCTTGAGGACCTGCACGGAGAATTCTGCCGTAGGTTTTCTGATTTCGAAAACATTGAACAGTCACTTCAGCTGGTGTCCTGTCCCCTGTCACAAGACCCTGAAACAGCACCACAGGAGCTGCAGTTGGAACTGATAGATCTTCAGTCTGACTCCGTCCTAAAGGAGAATTTCAACTCTGTTAAACTGAATTACTTTTATGCTTCACTTAACAGAGCCACGTTTCCAAACCTCCGGAGGACTGCACAGAAGATACTGACATTCAGCGTCATGAACGCCAACAAAGCCCGTCACAGATCAAAGTAAACGGATCAGCACCTCAGATCTATCCTGAGAATTGCCACAACCAAGATAACTCCAGACTTGGATGCACTGGCAAAAATGGGAGATCAACAACACTGTTCCCATTGAAACTGAAAGTGATTAACTGTTGCTGCAGCGAGGTTGGAGCCAAATCTCCATCACACAGCCTGTGTGGCTGCTCTAACCTGTTAATGTAGATAATAAATAAGTTCAAGTGAGGTAATTGGTTTGGGCGCAGGCCTAAGATGTTTTCATGATGTTTCATCAGTCACGTCACGACATGTTTTTGTATTGTTCATGTTCGTGCAATTTGTTAAATTTCCTTGCAAATAAATGCTTTTCTACCTGTTAAAGGCCAAATCCTTTCATGTAATTATTTTTACATGTCATTTATATTAGTTCACACAAACACTCCATCCATCTGTTCCTGGCCCGGCACCTCTGTCAAATTTTAGAACCCATTGTGGCCCGCGAGTGAAAAAGTTTGCCCACCCCTGGGCTAGGGGACACCTACATTCAGTAGTGGATCGATCATGGACGATGATAAATAATTGATATCCATGGTAATAAACCGTGGCAGTGATTCCAAAGAATGTTGATAATGATACCATTTTTAAACAATAGGACACTATACATTATTGTGGCAATGGTCACCATCACTAATTTATGCAAAGTTATTTCACATGACAACAGCCTTTTCAGATAACTGCTCTGGATTCTCGTACACTCTGTAAAATGTGTGCACATAACCAGCCGATTGCAACTTGCATGATTTAAAAGATAAATATATATAACAGGCAACTTTTGGGCAATGAGCTTTCCCCATAGCACATAACAACTAGTATGGAAGAGTGGAGCGACAGGAGAAGGAAGACAGAAATAGATCTTACTTCTATTATAAACATCGGTCATGTGACACAATAGTTTGTGCCCTCTGAGCCCACAGCAGAATATGAATTCCTCATCAGACATTAAATCTCCAGCCAGGAAGCATTGCAGCCAGTGCTTGATTCATCATCGGTTGGTTGCTTATTTTAAAATCACAGTCAAGAAGTGCCTTGAATACATTGAATGCCACTTTTTTTGGAATGTCACTGGTGGCTTTCCTATGGAGAAACCAGATTCTGTCACAGGAATGTGGAGTTTCAGCCTCTGGCTTAGGGACACAAATGGCAATGAGCAGTGTCTCATGTTCAACTGTGGAGGGAAACATGCATTTATGTGAATTTAAAAAGTAGGTTTTCATAGCCTGCACAATGCTCGATATTTGAGTTTGGGTTAGGCCGCGTACATGTTCGTTTTGTGCCAAAAATTTCGTCATTAAACCTCCTAATAATATATTTGCAATTCTTGTCCGGTGGTAGATGATTAATGTTGATAATTTTAACACATATTTCACATTTGTCCGGTCTTGCTTGTGCATTATAAAGTGTCAGGGAAACAACTGCGAACAAGCATATGTGCAACTCGGTTGCTATGCAATCGCATCGCTCATATGTGGACGTCTCTGTGAGTAGGGTTGCGAGCAGTTGCACAGACGGTGAGGAGCAGTTGCGAACTGGTTGCATATGGTCGAGTCAGCCTCTTACTTTTGAGCATTCACAAACGCAGTGATTTACGGTGACATACTGCATTTCATGGGCACTTTCGTGAACTTTAATAACTGTTGTTCAGTGTCGTGTTGTAAGGAGGCAGTAAACTCCTGGACAAGGATAGAAAATGGCCCGTGTTTCTCAGCCACGTTCCTATCCGGAGTTTATATCTAAGCATTTAAAACAATTGCGTATGGGACAGCTGCAACGGCCAGCCTCATTCGTCGGTAAATAATGGAGCCATTGTTTGAAAGGAACTGACAGCGCCAACAGCCAGTCACTGCAACTACACGCGCGTTTAAAAGTGGCAACCTCGTTGTGCAGTTACTCTCTCAGATGTGGACAAAGCAGCTGTAGGAGATTAAGATAGCGCAGGAGTGAACACAGAATAGTCAGATATGCCGTTGCATTGTCCTGGGTGTTTCTGTGCAGTTGCATTTGTGGCATCGAACATCCTTCATTAATGTATTCGTATGGGTAATAACACAAACAAAATATCAAACTTCCACAACTTTCTGGTAATTGTGAGGATGAATGCTGCGCTGATATTCAAGCCAGTACCGTATTGCTTAGATTCAGTTATTAAAACTAAAGTTAACCGAGACTGCACAGCTGTACCCATAACGATAATTACTTTTCATGAGAGAGAGAAAAAAGTGCTCATTATGTATGTGTTAATGGATCATAATTACATCAGTAGCTGCGTGCTCCTGCATCAATCGGCACAAAGGCTTTTTTTATGAGTGAGGCCAAATTAATAGCTGTGCATAACATTTCAGTTGTGTGCTGATAGCTTCGCATCACTGAGTTGAATTCATTAATACAATTATCATTGTAGGATTTCTGACGGCAAAAATGACACTAGAGCGAATACATAAATACATACATATATCGTACGATAAGGTCCGCAATAACTGTCTCGTGCATTAACAAAAAAATGCTATATCGTTCCTTTTTAATATCAGATTTACTTACCAAACACTTGTGAAATAACAAGCGCAGTAATTTAAGACGTAGCTTAAGCCGCATAGGAAAATAACGAATATGTAAACTCGCAGAAAATGTGAAACCAATAACATTCTAGCCCCTCCTAATGATAACGTGATGTGTTTACAAACGTTCCGATTCCATTGCTAAGATAATTTGTTGATCATTCTCGGGTCTTCACAATGACTCCACCTCAGCAGACTTTAATATGACTGTGCATAAAATAAGAAAGCAGAACTCTATGCTGAGCGTTTTAACTAAACTAATTACAATGTAAAACGGTTCCTTGCCACGACTCAACATTATGCAATTCTGGTTGTTTAACTGTTGTTGCAATTAATTCATAATGTGAGCAATGCAAACATTCTTAATTATTCTTCTAAACGTATTTTGTGTAGGTATAATGCATCTTTTTTTTACTATAACCATCCACCACCCAACAGAGCCAATAACGTTGTAAAACTTGTGCTTGCTTTTCAACATTCTTCCGTTTTTCTGAAAGAAAAAAACAATTGGTACATTTTAACCTTATGGCGGGACCCCGGGGTCCCAACTAAACGGAAGTCAAAATCTAAATTTAATTATTTATTTTTGGCGACTCCGTCCCACCACGCACATACGTGCCACGACCCACCAGAAATCAATCCTCTCGTTCTTCACCAAGCACCTGTCGTTGCCAAAATTGCCGTAGTCATAAGCAAAACTTTGAAACTTTGATTAGTGCATCGTGTGGAGCTCGTCGAGAGGAATAGATTGCCGTATCGTTCACACTCAACAGACATAAAATGACGTCGGAACGCAATTTATGCGACGGCTGGGGGCTTATGGGACCCCGGGGGCTTATGGGACCCCGGGGGCTTATGGGACCCCGGGGGCTTATGGGACCCCGGGGGCTTATGGGACCCCGGGGGCTTATGGGACCCCGGGGGCTTATGGGACCCCGGGGTCCCGCCATAAGGTTAATTTGATTAGCTCTGTTTGGTAGTGGGGAGTAATAGTAATAACAAAATGGAATTACACCTACACTATCGATCCCAAAACAAACTAATTATGAATCATATTATTGGTCGTAAAATCGTACGTATAGAATTATCCATCAGGTGCGTACATTTGCTGCTGTGACTGTTACACTGTAACCTTCGATGTGACATTTACGGACAATTTTTACCCACAAAAGTTTGCAATAAAATTGCTTTGATGAGATGTCGGCTGAGGGTCTCAGAGGTCAGAGCGTTAAGCCGGCACCCCCTGAATGCCTAGGCTAAAATCCATATTTCAGCTGCCCGTGGTTAAACAGAGTTCTCACGTGTATGTCAGGAAGTAAAACCCACAATTTTACATTTGCTTTCGCTCTTAATCTGGATACATTCTTGCCCGGGGAATTAAAACTAACAATTAAAATGCCATACAAAACAAACATTCTCACGGTAGAGTGTGTGGCGAAAGGTGCGACTTATATGGTGTGAAGGACAAATAGGCCACTTGAAGGATTCTACACAAGTCTTGAGAGAAAAAAAATGTCCGCAGATGTAATCTGCCACGTAAGGGCATGCTGTTTTGTGAGGTTTCTGAATGGATTTGTCCCATGACATGACAATGATAACACAATGGAATGCATTTTAAAAAATACAAAACTCTTTTTAAGGGCATTGTGCCAGTAATCAAGCCAATGGTTAATTTCCATGGCCAATGACATTTGTCACAATGAGCAACGTAATTCTGAGAATACCACCTGCACCGTCACTTTTTCTTATTACGAATCTGTCTGGATATAAGTAAAAAAATGAGCATTGAATAATAAAGGTCAATGTAAATGTTCACGTTTAGTTTGAAATTAAAATAATTAATCAATGAATGTTCATGCAATGGTAACACAAAAAACATCTAGGATGGATTATTTAAAAAAATCCATGAATTTATTTCGAATGGAAAGCCGGTTATCCCCAAAAAATATTTTAAAGGCAGAATCAGAAGTGAAAGTAATTCTGTATGTGAATGGATTTATGTAGCTCAAATCAAACAGATGGTGGATTGTTTGCACGAGATTATTTTAGATTAAAAGATCGGATCGTTACACGGACACTGCTTATGGACCGGTGGCCACTGAACGGGTAAAGAGTAAATTTAAACAAGATGGTTTTAAATCTTTATAGCAAGAAGAACACCGTGATTACATTTTATTTTTAATAGAGTAAAACAACATAGAAACAAAATCCCTTTCTTTGAACCGAGGATTACAGCGATGTGGCGATACAATAATATGTGGTATGATATAAGATATACGATAATGATATCGTGATTATACTTGCTCACACTTTTAAGAGTCATGCGATTAATAAAGTGTGTTACAGTATATATATGAAATTCAAAAACACGATTATTATTTAGCAAAACTTTGCCGGAGTAATTGATGGTAATATTTCTGTCTAATTGTTTACACATATGTTCCATTACTGACAGCATATGTGCATTATAGATCGTGCAGTTGAAATTAATACATTTTTAGCAGACCTATATTGAGTGAACTTCAATTGAATATCTTTAAGTCACCTTCATTTATACTGGAAGTAAAGCAAAAAAACGAAAACTATACTGTAGCAATTAAAATGTGTAATGTCGTTATAAAGTTATGGGCAACTGTTATTGATATTACAGCATGCATCGTGAAAAACTATTCTAAGGAGTTCCGAGTAGATGCATGACAACGCTATGTACAATGAGCGGTCCAAAACTGAGATTGTATATCTGTTTATTAAAAAAAGCACAGTCAAATGACTTTCTCGGTAGAGCCCTGTATGATTATGATTGTTTTTCCTGCCTCAGCAGCTCTCCCGCAATGTTTTCACCTGATGACGATTGCTTGTGTTGCGATCGAAACGTTGTGATTTTTTTTTTCTATCTACGTGGCTTTACGGAAAGACCCAAAGAATATGTTGCATAATTATTTTTGATCGGGCATTAACATCTAAATTTTTGCTTCAAGATAGTTTTAACACTCATATGGGACTATCGCTTTTTAATGGAAAACTAACGGATGATACACTGTAACATGATAACAAATTCAGTTTAATAGCTTAATTAAGTCAGAGTCTCCACTTGATCGCCAACATTGTCAACACATGCCTGGAATCTTCTCCAGGTGGTTTCCAGAGACCGGAGATACATTTCTCGTGGTATTCTTGCAAATTATCAGAAGTGTTAACATTTTTTTGAAGCACTCTGTATTTGACACAATCTCGCATTTGCTGTTATCTTGCACAGACGGCAGATCTGTACAGACATAATTCAGAACAGCACGAATTTCACCCCTTTAGCCTCGGACAAGCAAAAAAATCGTAGTTGCTTGGTGGTTATGGTTATAACATCATGAGTGGAGTATACAGCTCCGTTGCTTAGTATAATCAATGTCATATCAGACTAAACCACTGTTACCTATGGGACCCGACATTCATATCATATGTACTTATGTATTCCTTAACATTTGGTTTACCCATGAGAGCTCTTTGCAAATGTCAAAGATATCAATAAATGTCAGATCACTGCTGCATCATTTAGATTTGGAGTCCTCGAACAAAGCTTCAGAGGCAACACTGTAAACCCACACACGTAGATTGGGTGCGAAGTTGGTATTTTGTCTGGAATTAATGGAATTTGCAATTCAATTGTTCGCCCTGTGAATAAATTAACGGTGCCAGCAATGAGACGTGTTTCATTAAAAAGCAAGGGCTTTTCAAATGTTCCCAAATATCTTTTTTTACAGTAATACAATTTAAATTTCAAGGGCACGTATTTTATATGCAAGCGGGAATGGCTGGAGCACAGGCCAAATGGCCAGGATCACTGACGATATGGTGCATCATCTGTCGCCTTCCACCACAGGGCCATTTAAGTGAAGGGCATTCAAATGTGATACAGCGTCAAACTAAAAAAAACACGGTAGAGGATTGTATTGTTTGGTAAATGAACGCCAACATCCAATACGTTGAGAGTAGATTGTGTTGTGTTTATAGAATAATGCAAAATAAACCGATTTATGCTTAATTACATTCACAATTAAGCAACACTATTATAAGTAGTGTACAGAAAACATCAATACGTATGCTATGAACACCACTTTTTTTACAAACAAATATATGTACATGGTGAAACGCTTTAGCAGAGATAAAATAAGTAATCAGAGGTGGCAGAAAAGTCATTACCCTATCAATCTGCACTTATTTTTGGGGTTTCCTAAGCTGCACTGACCAAGCAATATTTTAAATTTGATCGGGTGGTGGTTGTGCATGCCTGTTGATGGATAACACTAAGGTTGTGAAACTGCCTTTGCATGGACATCGAGGTGCCATACCCTGGCTCGCCAGGACATGGCGATACAGCAAATGTAGATGCCACCTCTTCCATCCATATGGGATAGAGTCTTGTCCCCTCGCACACTTTGATTTTTTTCTGGGTGCTCGTTTCCTCCGACATGTAAACGCTCATTACTTGGACCATAACACCTGTATATGTAGAGGACCACAGAGCATGAGATGGGGGAAGGTGGAGCCTGTAATATCGGTAATTTTTGGTTTAACCCAAAAAAACTATTTTGGTTTAACACGTAGGCTTCCGCAACCAATATCATCCATAAAAGAGGGGTTTGTTTTGGGTTAGATCGCATAAATATATAAATGTGTCGTTAAATCCGCCACCACCCGACACAGCCAACTAGTAAGGGTTGTCATGTAAACAGAACATGCCAATTCGTCACTAGTACAGCACACCAATGTGTTGGAGAGCCAAGCCACAACATTTACAATCTGAGTACGACGTTTCGCCAGTAATTACAACTAGCTTCATCAGGCGACAGCCAGATTTGTGAAGTCCACCTGTTTCGTTCCTTATATAGAGGCGTACAGTGAGGGAAAAAAATATTTGATCCCCTGCTGATTTTCTACGTTTGCCCACTGACAAATAAATGATCAGTCTATAATTTTAATGGTAGGTTTATTTGAACAGTGAGAGACAGAATAACAACAACAAAATCCAGAAAAACGAATGTCAAAAATGTTATAAATTGATTTGCATTTTAATGAGGGAAATAAGTATTTGACCCCCTCTCAATCAGAAAGATTTCTGGCTCCAAGGTGTATTTTATATAGGTAACGAGCTGAGATTAGGAGCACACTCTTAAAGGGAGTGCTCCTAATCTCAGCTCGTTACCTGTGTAGAGAAGTTCCGACGGATGTACTCGGAGACAGAGGTAAGTTAAGGGCTTTCCCCAGGGTTTATTAAAGCTGTTACAATATTACACAGGGTATACAACTCTCAGGGGCTAGGGGTCCTACTCTGAGTCCGGGTCCCTGCCGGCTAGCTCCGGTCTCTCTCTCTCGTGTCGGATCGTGGACTCTGCCGACTCCACCGACCGGAGAGAGAAGCACCTCTAGGGCTATCACCGGCTTCTCCCCAGACTCCCTATTCGATCCCTCTCTCTACCCCTGGTTCCCTCTTCACCCTGCTTACGTCACGGGGTATCCCTTAAGTACCCTAGGAGACGTGACGTCATCGCACTGAACGGCACACCTGACGTCACGTCCCCATTTTACTCCTCTACACCTGTATAAAAGACACCTGTTCACAGAAGCAATCAATCAATTAGATTCCAAACTCTCCACCATGGCCAAGACCAAAGAGCTCCCCAAGGATGTCAGGGACAAGATTGTAGATCTACACAAGGCTGGAATGGGCTACAAGACCATCGCCAAGCAGCTTGGTGAGAAGGTGACAACAGTTGGTGCGATTATTCGCAAATGGAAGAAACACAAAAGAACTGTCAATCTCCCTCGGCCTGGGGCCCATGCAAGCTCTCACCTCGTGGAGTTGCAATGATCATGACAACGGTGAGGAATCAGCCCAGAACTACACGGGAGGATCTTGAAAAATAAGATTGTGGGAAGAAACTCACAATGGAGCAGTGCGATTGTAATAAAGGAGTTCGTTACACACTGCTGGTCTCCGTTGCTCTTTATTTAGCTTCTTGCTCGCACCCCGCTGGTCCTGACAGCGGACCAGCGTCTCCTCACGCACGCCCCGCACGCGTTCCCTCGTCAGTCCTTCTGCTCCCCTACTCCGCACACCGCTGGCTGACGGTGTGCCGAAGCTCCTCCAGCCACGTGGCTGATGGCGCGGATCCCCTCCGGCCACCCAACGTCGTCCAGCTTTTTCACTCCAACAACTGACCCGGAGCCCTTCCGGGCTCCCACCTATATCCCCTTTACCACGTGATCCTGTCTACTCCCCTTACGGACCGTCAGATCCGGCCTTCCCATAGCGCCCTGCTGGCTCCACCCCCATTCACCTCGCTTCCGATTGGACCCGAGGTGAACGGCGGGCCCTCCCATATGCCCCCATACTGGGCTCCGCTCCCCAATACCCCAGGCCGTATGATTGGGCCAGAGCCCAGCAGTGAACCCCGTTTACGCTCGCATTACATGATGAAAGAGAGATGTGTTGTGGCTTGCAGTTTGGTGGTTGAACTCAGTGTGAATGAGACAAATTTAATACTTTGAAAGATCAAGTCCTCAGCATGCGTGAAGATAATCGGATTTACATTTGCGCTCCCATAGAAAAATTCGGATTTTAAAGGATTTTCACCTAGGAACAGATTAAAAATTATTACTTTAGCAGTAATAATTATGAATACATAATTATGAATACATAATTATCCATGAAATGCACGCTGAGTCCAGAGGACTCTTTTTCAGGTTCCTGAATTGGCTTTTTATTTAAAATGTTTTCAGTCAAATTATGAGTGTGCTGATACACGTGGGAGGAAATCAGAGTGTCCGGAAAATACTCATGCATGTGAGGGGGGGGGGGGGGGCAATGCTCCATCTCCGTATAAATGGAAACAGATGGAGATTAGCCCCCTCGCTATGCTGCCTTCCTCTGGCAAGTCAGGGTAGAGAGTTTCACAACATGTGTGTGGTGATCCGCCAACCCTCGCAGCTGCCTCCACAGTGCTGGATTATAGGCCAGCAGTCACGTGCAGTAGCATAGCCACCACCGCCCAGCTTTCTGCAGAGCAAATGGCCTTCAACCTTGATTCCAACTCACTTTAGCAAGAGCGTGATACTCACAATAGGTCATCCGTGCATTCAAATGAAGTGTGACTCTACAGTTAATAGCATGAATACCAATGTGTTGGAAGTCAGCAGTAATAGTCCTGTAATAGAAATGTGGAATTTACATGAATACTTTGTGACAACTGAAATAATAAGCAATGCCTCAATCCACATTAGATTAGGGAGGCACTTTTTCGTCTTGACTATAAAGTCCAAATACAATTAATAATATAAACGACCAACTTCATCTGTGATTAATATGATGAACGCTGCACTTGCCGTCGTTTTCATGCACGAGGCGCTGCAAGCCTACGCGCCCCATGCATGAACGATGGAGGCGCAGGGACAAACGTTCGATTACGTTGGAATCGATCTGCAGACGGCGGTCTTCTCACACGGCCAGCTCTAGGTCGCCTTATCTCGATCCCGCAATCGAACCGAACCCCCAGCAAGCACATCTACTTAACGACGAGAGAAAGTTCACACGAAATGTCGTTTTCAATTAAGTCTTCCAGATGTAAAATGATATTTATATATCCGACTTTCTCTATCTGTCTATGATTAATATGATGAACGCTTGAGAGAGAGAGAGAGAACGAGGCAATTCGGTGTTGATTCCCAGAATCGACTTGGCCCCCACCGACACGACTTTGCCATTTGTTTTGCGACGACGACAATTTCCCAATTTCCCCGCATACGCTATCACAATCAACAAGTCGCAAGGACAGACGTTCCATTACGTGGGTTAGCACACAACTTTATCTATTTTTCTATGATGAATACAATAAAATAAACGTTACGCATTTAATACGTATATTGTGTCTACATATAATAAGGCACGGTTCAAAAGACAAAACAAAACTACGTTCTAAATCGACCGAAGCAACACATGAGCATTGGCTCAAAAAATAAATAATGTACGAGTCAATGACTACACTGGTCAACAAAAAAACATGTTCTAGACTCATTTCAGGGTGCTAATTCCAAATCTGATCTCAGATTTGCTCTATCACATCATTTCTATGCTATCGGCATACCCCATTTTCATTGATTTTACCCGAAATTAACTCTGTCACTTATGATGGCAAGTTGTTGCGAGTCAGTGACTGCTTTAGTGTTAAAATATGGTGCTGTATTTTTAGGATAGTGTGTTTATAATACCATTTTATGTAGATATCCACATTTATTTAATATTTTTCTTCTGCAGTTTTTATTGAAAATGCAATATTTGATATCTCAAAAATCTGATGATAGACAAAAACTGATGCCACATTTGGAATCAGCACCCCAAAATTACCTTAAAACCGTTGGAATACCTTATGCCAGAAAAAGTGTGTTGACCAGTGCTATCAGCCAGCCACGGTGCTCTCTTAAGCATACATCAGTAACATGGGTCTGATACCACAGTCTTTCACGTCCGCATTTGTGCCTTTTAAGATCTGTCAGTATTATCAGCCAGATGAAAGATGAAAACTAACATACCATTGCGAACTGCTCTTGATGCTGTATAAATGTCGTTGACATTGGAAAAACATATACGGTTCTCAATACGTTGATGTGTGTATTCAGCATGAGGCGTTTGCTATGTATGTCCCTTGACTCCCTCAAAACGAGATGTTTTTCGAGTTGAAATATTTTAATATGTACAAAAAAGTAACCACTAGAGGTAGAACATTACTATGTTTGTTCAAAAACAGGTTTGAACAGATTATTTGCAATAAAGACAAAGCATCATAAATGGATGAGTTAATTGGATTGGCCCAGCAAGGATTGCGATGTGACTCAATTACCATCAACTCGTATACAGCGTCCCTTTTACCATTGTGGAGCATGGAGAATTTAATAGTCGCCGCATAAGTCACAATTCAATTCACAAACGCCATATTTTTAAAATCCTTAATATTAAGTTCACTTGCTTGCTTGCTTGCGCGCTTACGACCGTGCAAATCTTTCGGTCGTTTTTTAACCCACTTCCCGTGATCCAATCGAGCTGACATTTCGTGAAAATTCTTTTCAAAAATTTTACACTTTTTAGGTAAAAAAAAACGATATTTAATTACCAATTGCTTATTGGTGGCAGGCAATCATCTGACCCATAGGTGACAGCCATCTCAAGTCAGAGGACGAGAGGACTCTAGCCGCCACGCATATAAAGGATTTATAGTGAAAAACTTTGTTTTTACAGGTTAATTTTTTACCACTGTGGAACAAGCAGAACACATCTAAAGTGGCTGCAAGCTCTTCCTAAATCATCCATAATAGAGGTTTTTTGGGTTAGATCCTGTAAATATAAATTGATCGTTAAACCCACCACCACTCGACACAGCCAATTAGTAAGGTTTGCCACGTAAACAGAACATTCAAATTCGTTACTCGCACACCACACCCGGTGTGTTGGAGAGCAAAGCCACAACATTTACAATCTGAGTACGTTTCGCCAGTAATTACAACTAGCATCATCAGATTGTACATGGTGTGGATTGTATCTCCAACACACCGGTGTGCTGTACAAGTAACTAAGTAACAAATCTTACTAATTGGCTGTGTCGGGTGGTGGCGGGTTTAACGACATTTATATTTACGCTATCTAACCCAAAAGAAAACCTGTATTATAGATATTGGTCGTAGAAGCCTACGTGTTCAATCTCCATAAATTGGTCACATACTACGATTATGATATTGTAATGCGAGCAAGGATTGAGGGGGGCGGAGTCTGTGTCACGTGAAGAGAAGGAGGAGTTAGGGTCACGTGGGGGAGAGGATTTAGGGAGAGAACCTGAAGGGATCGGGGAGTTAAGATGGAGCGAAAACGGGAGGAGGCCACGCTGGGCAGTACTGGGAGGGTGACGCGATCGCCACGTGTTGGGAGACCTCGGCACCGTCGGCCATCAGTGTCCGGGCGCAGGGGGGCTAGCGGGCTGTGGAAGGCTGGCCGTGAGCGAGGAGGAGCGGAGCAGCAGTGTGGCTGCAGAGCGGAGCAGTAGTGTGGCTGCAGAGCGGAGCAGCAGGGTGGCTGCAGGGCGGAGCAGCAGTGTGGCTGCGGAGTGCTCGACGGAGGAGACGCGGGCCTGAGCGAGGACGCCGTGGGAGCGAGATTTACACGAACCCAAATAAAGGACAACGGAGATCGACACTGTGGAAGAGTCCTTTATTACACTGGTGTCAGAAGTGAAACAGCATGTCAAAACAGCTCAGAAGAAAGAACGTCCCTGCACCATCTTCTGAAGACGACCTCCCTCCAGCGGTGGCGCTACCGACAATGGAGGGGGGAAGCGACGCAGGGACGAGCGACGGTCCGGGGGTGCAGGACGTTGCCGCTTCAGTGGGTCCATCCGCGCAAGTGGACGCCGACGAAGGATGGCGACAGGTGGTGGTCCAACTGGAGGCACTGAAGGCGGTGTTGATGCAGTTGTGCAACCTCCTGACGCCGGCGACGACTTCAGGGAGGCCCAGCGGGGAACAGTGGGCCAGGGCCTTGCCGATGCCGTCAGCCCTCTCCACCACGCGGCACGAAGCCGCCATCTTGGGCGTGGCCGAGGAGGAATGGCGGGAAGCCGCCATCTTACGCCCTCCACCGTGGGGAGCCGCCATCCTGAACACGTTGCGGAGTGACGCCATCTTGTCGCTGCCGCACGAGTCACCATCGACGGAGGACGGCGGAGCAAGGACCCGCAGCTGTCATCTAACAACTGTTAAAGAGTTCTCCATCGGCGGAGATTGGAGCGCGTTCGCCTGCCGTTTTCAAGCGGCTGTATGATCCGCCAAATGGACGGACGCGGAGGCCCTGGAAGTCCTGCCAACACTTCTCGACGACGAGTCCGTCAGGTTCTTCCGCTCCATCAAGGCCGAAAAGAAGAGGACGCTACAGGGGGTCTTTGAGGAAATGGCGGACGCGTATGAGCCCCCGGACGATGCTCATCGCAGATTCGTACAGCGGCAACGGGGGCCGGAATAATCGCCGGTGGCATTCCGAGGCGCCGTTCTGGAACTTGCTATGGCTGCGTATCCTGAAACGGAGCCTGATTTGTTGGAACCCCTCATATTGGGCAAGATGCTGGAGTTATCTAGGGACTTGGGGATTCCTATGCCGGTGTGCGGCCATGATAAGTTGACGTCCCGTGCTGCGACTAAGTGCTTGGATGCCCAATTTAACCTTCGATGGTGGAAACAGGTGTCGGCTTGGACGGGGGGCCCCATCGGCGAAGGTGGTGCTACAGGGTGGGACCCCAAGAAAGCTGTCTACGTTCCTGACGACTGGGGTCCGCAGGAGTTGACGGCCGCGTCCGCCCAGTGGCCTACGCGAGGGGGAGCGGGGGTGCGCTCCGGGCCGCCGACGCGGGAGCGTCGGGACAGAGGGGGTGCTGTGCACCGAAACGACTTGGAGTGTTTCCGCTGCGGCCGTAAGGGCCACTTCGCCAGGGATTGTTTGGCTCGCATCCCGGGACCGCCTGAGCAGGAGGCCTCTGCCACGGACGTGAAGCGAAAGGACCATCCAGGACAGGCAAGTCGGTGCGCATCAGACACCCGGAAAGGCCTGTCACCTCATGCATCACCATTGTCGTGCGGTCCGTGTGTCATTAACAACGGGGGGCCGCCGATCGACCCGTGTCGCTTGCTGACGCAGAAATTGGCACGGAGGGTGGTTGCGGCCGCTACTGGGTCGTCCACTGTGCCTGGCTCTATTCAGGGGGTCGAGGTGCGCATTTTGGTGGACTCAGGTGCGTCCGCAACCATTATCTCAGACGGCATTTTTCATCTCTTAGGCATTCCGCCGGGAAGGGTGCGACCGGTTTATGACTCTTGCATAGTGGCGAACGGGGGAAGTATGGGCATTGTGGGCCAGGTGGACGCCAACATATCGATTGGGGGGGTGTTGGCTTCAGGGACCGTTTTGATTTCCAGGTCCCTCGAGGTGCCCTGTTTGTTGGGGACCGATTTCCTGGCAAAAATGCCCATTCAAATAAGGGTGAATCAAAATTGCATTGAATTGCCAGGGGGTCGGAAAATTTCGTTCTTGCCGTCGCCCTGGGGCAACTCTGCCCCTGTCTGCCAGGTGCAGGCGCTGTCCGAGGTATCTGTTGATATTCCACCTGGTTCGCAGATGCTTATTCCGTTGAGGTATCGGAAACCAGTGCCTGGCGTTGAGGGAGCGGCGGGTGTTTTGTTATCGCCGTTCACGGCTATAACGGGCGGCTCGGCACTGGTCGGGGTACAGACGATTGTCCGGCCGGGTCAGCCTCCATTTTTACAGGTGCTGAATGGGAGTGCGGATAATGTTAGCGTACCGGCCGGAACGGTTTTGGCTCACACCATGACTGCTTTCACGGCCCATGACGACCGGGGCCGCCGGGACCTGGTAGGGGGGGTTTCGGCCCCCACGGGGCAGGATGATCGGTGGGTTGCCGAGTTGTGCGGGGAAAACTTATCCCTGACTGGGGAACAACAGTCCGCGCTTCGTGCGTTCTTGCTAAGCTATTCCGACGTTTTCAGCTCGGATGATTTTGATTTGGGATGCACCTCCTTGCTCTCCCACCACATTGATATGGGGGATGCCGCTCCGATTCGGATGAACCCGCATCGGTTGAGCCCGACGTAGCGGGATCATGTTCGCGGCGCGGTGGAGGATATGCTGGTTGCTGACATAATTTCCCCGTCTAACAGTCCGTGGGGTGCGCCGGTGTTCCTCGTGAAGAAAAAGGATGGGAAATTGCGATTTTGTGTCGATTTTCACAAATTAAACAAAGTGTCCGTGGCAGACGCGTACCCCCTGCAGAGTATGGATGATTCCCTCGATGCCTTGTCCGGGGTGAAATTTTTTTCTACGCTTGATCTCTCCTCGGGATTCTGGCAGCTTCCCCTGGATGAGTCCTCGAGGGAAAAGACGGCTTTCCGTACGCCGCAGGGCTTATTTCAGTTTAATTGTCTTCCAATGGGCTTGAATGCTGCCCCCGCCACTTTTCAGCGGTTGATGGAGCTGGTGTTAACGGGTCTGCAGTGGGAGACATGTTTGATATAATTAGACGATGTTATCGTCTTTAGCCCCACGTTTGAAGAACATCTACAGAGATTGGAAGCGGTGTTTGCTAGGATGTGCTCCGCCAATTTGAAATTTAAACCCAAAAAGTGTCACCTATTGCAACGATCGCTATTTGGGACACATAGTCAGTGCGGACGGGGTGGCCACGGACCCAGAGAAGACGGCGTGCGTTCGCAACTGGCCAACCCCGGCCTCGGTGGGGGACGTACGTCGCTTCCTTGGGTTCGCTTCATATTATCGCAGGTTCCTTCCGAACTTTGCTACGATCGCTAGGCCCTTGCACCTCCTTACAGGGAAGGGCCGGAGGTTCAGCTGGGGACCGCCGGAGGAAGCGGCGTTTGAAGGCCTACGTGATCGGTTGGCGACGGCGCCGACATTGGACTATCCGGATTTTGATCGCCCTTTTATTCTGGATACGGACGCTAGTGACACCGGGATCGGGGCCGTTCTGTCACAGTCCAAGGGCGGCGTGGAACGCATGGTAGCTTACGGTAGCCGCGTGCTGTCACCAGCAGAGACCCGCTACTGCGTTACTCGCCACAAACTATTGGCTATTGTCTACTTTCTCCGCCAATATCGCCCGTATCTATACGGCCGGTCGTTTATTGTTCGCACGGACCATGCGGCTTTGCAATATGCCCTGAGAGTTGACCAACCATCTGGCCAACTGGCACGATGGTTGGAAACCCTGCAGGAATTTTCCTTCGAAATTCAGTACCGGAAGGGGTCGCGTCATGCGAACGCGGACGCGCTCTCCAGGTTGCCGCAGGGGTCCCCTTGCGCTTGCGCTTCGGGTACGAATAGGTGTACGCCGGTTCAGCAACCCCCTCGGCCTGTTGTGTCAGCTGTCGAGATGCCCGAGGCTCCCGTATGCCCTGGACCGGCCGATGGGGTTCTGAACCTGCCGCGCTCGGTATGGATTCAGGAGCAGTTGCTTGATGACTCGCTGGGGGCCTTATGGAGTCGGGCTGCGAAGGGAACGGGGGGACTGCTGTCCGGTGGGACGCCGGGGGTCGCTCTCCGGGATGGGTTGCTGATGTGGAGGGAGGGGTTGCACGATCGCTGGCGTCTGGTAGTACCGTCGTCGTACAAATTGATTCGGACTCTGCACTGCGACACTCTATTACATCTCGGGGTGCAGAAAACCTTGTTGACGTTGCAGCGAGACTACTTCTGGCACGGCATGACGACGGATGTCGTCATGCCGTGCCCGGCGGAAGCCACCTAAAAACCCATATGTGCCGCCAGTGCAGTCTATACAGGTGTCTCGGATTAACGAGTTGGTGGCGTTGGATATTTTGGGACCCTTCCCGCCATCCGCTAGGGGCAATACATTTTTGCTGGTCGGGGTGGAATATCTTTCCCGCTGGCCGATGGCTTGGCCCTTACCCGACCAGTCGGCGGCGTCTATCACAGACGCCTTCCTGTTTGGATATGTAATGGACAAAGGGGCGCCGGAAAGGCTGGTCACGGATCAAGGGCGACATTTTTCTTCTAAATTGTTGGCGGAAGTGTGTGCTGCTCTGGGATCCAAGAAGGTTCGTACGTCTCCCTACCACCCGCAGACGGATGGCATGGTGGAACAGCTTAATCGGATGCTGTCGGCCATGCTGTGTCACACGGTTAATGAGAAACAAGCTAATTGGGATTTGCATATCCCTGGGGTACTCTCCGCGTATCGGATGACGCCTCATGCGTCGACAGGGTATTCTCCATTTTTTCTAATGTACGACCACGAGAATGTGCCGCCGGTGGACGTACAGCTGGGTACGGGGGCAAAGGGTCCTGTTAAGCCTCTCCCCGAGTACATTCAAGACACTGTTCGACACGTCACCGAGGCACAGGAGGGGGCCCGATTGGCTACTGCCAAGACCCAGGCCCGGAACGAACGTTGCGCTCGGCGCTCGAATGGGAAATGCCCCTGGCGAGTGGGGGACATGGCCTGGCTGCACTGCCCGCAGGTGCGGGCGGGGACCTCCCCTAAGCTGCACAAACCATGGCAGGGGCCGGTTAAGCTTATTGAGGTTCCTAACCCACAGTCCGCGCATGTTCGGTTCGGATCGCGGCGCTGGTACATCCATGCATCTCGGTTGAAACTCTACGTGGCCCCGCTGACGGATGCGTCATCTCCTGATGTTGCCTTGCCGGTGTCTGTTGCATCCGACGCACCTCTGCCTTTGCCTGTTGACCCTGCAAGCGCGCCTGTCGTGCCTTCTGCAGACGAACCGGCCGTGACACACGCGGATGCAGCGAATCCTGCTCTGGATGGGCCTACCACAGCGACGGGGACACTTGACCCCGCTGCCCCTCCAACCCCACCACAGACACGGTTGCGGGAGACCCCGGACTCGGGTCTCTCTGGGGAACGGGACCTTGGCGTTGACGGGCCTCCAACAGCGGCGGGCAGTACTAATCCCGTCGCTCTTAAAACCCCGTTGTGTTCTCGGTCTGTTGGGGGGCCGCCGCCCGTTCAGGACGGGCGGGCGACCCGCACGCGTTCCAAATCCCTTTCCTTTCGTTGAATGTTGTTCTTGTTGTTATTTGTTATCGTCTTGTTATAATCTCCGTTGTCCGGTGATGCCCGATGGTTGAAAGTTGCTCGCATTATTTTCTTCTGTTGCAGCCAGGGACGGCTGGGTTTTTCATCAGGGGGGGGGGGGGGTCGTGTAATGCGAGCAAGGATTGAGGGGGGCGGAGTCTGGGTCACGTGAGGAGAGGGAGGAGTTAGGGTCACGTGGGGGAGAGGATTTAGGGAGAGAACCGGAAGGGATCGGGGAGTTAAGATGGAGCGAAAACGGGAGGAGGCCATGCTGGGCAGTACTGGGAGGGTGACGCGATCGCCACGTTTTGGGAGACCTCGGCACCGTCGGCCATCGGTGTCTGGGCGCAGGGGGGCTAGCGGGCTGTGGAAGGCTGGCCGTGAGCAAGGAGGAGCGGAGCAGCAGTGTGGCTGCAGAGCGGAGCAGCAGTGTGGCTGCAGAGCGGAGCAGCAGGGTGGCTGCAGGGCGGAGCAGCAGTGTGGCTGCGGAGTGCTCGACGGAGGAGACGCGGGCCTGAGTGAGGACGCCGTGGGAGCGAGATTTACACAAACCCAAATAAAGGACAACGGAGATCGACACTGAGGTTCTCTGCAAGCCATCTGGCTACCATGAGAGATTCGTTCATGAGGCGATCCACATATACAAACACAGAGACAATTTCAACCGAGAAGATGGATTCTGGCTTAGCAATCATTGGAAGCACGTAATAAACCATTTCGGATCTTAACTGATTGTGGTCACGTTTACGGTGACTTTCAGACCGCATTCCACTTACTGGCATTGTATTCTTTGCAGGGAATGGATTCTTTGCTCCGCTGCAAGTTTCCCGCTATACTCTCCCATTGACATGTTTCGTTGCTTCCTCTTAGTATCTTTCACACGACGGTCAATGGTACAGTGTATAATAACAAATAGTATAAAATTTATATGCTTAATACAATGTACAAAGTAATATATAATATCGTAATTGTATAGTGAATGTACAGCGGTGTGATATACATTGGGGTGGGTAGAATAATACATAGTGTAATATTACAGTGTATAGGGTTTAGGGTGGTTTATAGCAATACAGTATATAATTTAATGTTGGGTCAGCCAACCTCAGGCACATTCTCACAGGGTGTAAAACAAGCCTCACCCAAGGACGCTACACTTGGCGTCACAACCAAGTCCTTAAAAACCTTGCGTCCGCCCTGGAGGACAAGCAAGCTGCCACCAACTCCCTACCACCCCCAGCAGCATCACACCCCTTACGGATGACCTTTGTCCGCGAAGGGGCTAAACCACCGAAAAGCGGCTCTACACCAATAGAGCGAGACCAGCTGCGCTTGGCCCGCGACTGGAAAATGCTAGCTGACATTGGCTGGCAACTTGTGTTTCCTCCGGAGATCGCAACCACCACCCTAAGACCTGACATGGTGCTCTGGTCCCGTTCGCTCAAGAAGGTCTTCATCATTGAGCTCACAGTACCCTGGGAGGACTCAGTAGATGAGGCTTATGAGTGAAAACATCGGCGCTATGCCGATCTAGCTGCCGAAGCACGGCATCATGGCTGGAACACAGAAGTCCGACCAGTGGAGGTGGGCTGCAGAGGTTTTGTGGCAACATCTACAACCAGACTGCTTAGAGACCTGGGAATTAAGGGCCAGAGCCAGCGTTCGGCAATCAGAGCTGTATCGGAGGCGGCAGAAGGCAGCAGTCAGTGGCTCTGGATGAAGAGGAAAGACCCCAGCTGGGCCCCAAAGTGAGAGGGCCAGGAGATATGCAGTCAACAATGCTTGACTCAGGGAGGAGGACGCCCCTGCCATGCATAGTCCCATGGGATGTTGGCTATCAACAACAAGGCGACTCCTATGACTAATTGGGAATGGGACGCAAGCGTAAGATTGATCACCCTGTCGCTGGCCGCCTTTGGGGAGGGTGTATAGTATGAAAGGCCGAAACACCCTAGGAACCAAAGGTTCACTACTGATGATGCGCTCCCCAAATTTCACCAGGCTCACTGTTCATGAACTCTTGGAAGTGCTTGCACAAAGGATAGTAACATCTCATCCTGTGTTCTTTGGAATCTGAATTTGTCTATGGCAGTATATGGTGCGGTGTAGACTCGTGTGATGTAAGAGAATAAAGTTTAGATGGAAGCATATTATATTTTTACGACGTAGAATTGTAATGTATTACTTACTGTTAGTAACTCACCTCATTGTAGAGTATATTTAGTATACTGATGATACTATGTAGTTTATACTTTAGTTGTTTACGTGGTGGTTTTAGTTACTGCAGCTACATACTATTAACACTCCTTCCCTTTATTAATGCTACCCCTATCCCCTCCCTTTGATGCTGCTAATCCTGCATAATGCACGGGCATAAGTAGTACTAATCCCATACCTGCATTTCCCATATCCCCTCCCTTTGATGCTGCTAATCCTGCATAATGCACGGGCATAAGTAGCACTAATCACATACCTGCATTTCCCATATCCCCTCCCTTTGATGCTGCTAATCCTGCATAATGTACGGGCATAAGTAGTACTAATCACATACAGTGATACCTCGGTTTACGAACGCTTCGGTTCACGAACAACTCGGTTCACGAACAGAAAATTTCATAAAAATATGCTCCGGTTAACGAACTCCGCTTCGGTTCACGAACAGGAGCCGCGGCCATTTTTATGCTAATTCCAGGCTGTCATATGGTCGTGACTTCCTGTAGGAAGATCGTGGAGAGAAGCAGAGACACAGAAAGAAGTACTGTGAGTACTGTGAAGACACTTTCAGTGACTTTTTGATTTTTGGTGTGCTTTTTAGCACATACAGTACTGTACTGTACTACTGTACTGTACAATACTCCCTCCAAACAATAACCGCCTCCCACCCGCCTCCCACCTGCCTTCCTCTATGCCAGAAGTCATCTCAAGCAAGGTTAGTGTTCTCTCTTTATACATTACTATACTGTAGAGTACTACAGTAATGTGTATTGTCATTTGTTTCATATTTTTGTGCTTCAAAAACCAACAAAAAAGGTCAGAACGGATTAACCGGATTTACATTGAACCCTATGGGAAAATGTGCCTCGGTTCACGACCAATTCGGTTCACGACCAGAGTCAGTTCACGAATTAAGTTCGTGAACCGAGGTATCACTGTACCTGCATTTGCCACAAATATGCTAAATTCCTATTGATATGCAAATTCATTTGTCAAGGCGCTCTTCCCCCTCCAGCCCAGCTTAAATATACGCTGCCAAGCCTGGTGGTGTTCATTCAGACGCTGTCTTTCTGACAGACCTGTTCTTCACCTGAGGACGGCTGCTTGCGTTGTGGCCGAAACGTAGTGAGAATTATTTTATTATGTTTTATTTTTATTATTTTATTATTTCCATTCTACGTGACTTTACCGAAAGAACCAAGAAGATAATAGAATGTAATTTTGGGACTTCCTGCCTCATTACGCCATACGAAATTACTGAGAGGCACGGGCATAAAAAATGCAAACAAACTTAATGTCAGTACCGTAATAAACTCCATGATATAGTAAACACCCCCAACGTCTTGTGGGTTATTCTTATGCTCGTTTGTAAACACGATAACAGCGTTTAAAAAAATAAGTAATATTAAAAAAAAACTTTTTCTAAAAACACGCTTTAATGAAATGTACCCTACTAGCAGAGGTCGCAAACGGGTTTTGATTCTTTACTCGTACCCGGCCGCATCAGGGTCGCAAACGGGTACCCGTACCCGGCCGGGTATGGGTACCCGCACGCTACCCGTACCATACCTGAAATGAGTGACAAACAGTTACTCACCGGTGACTCACGGCCTACCTGTACCCGTACCCGGCCGCACCAGGGTCGCAAACGGGTACCCGTAGGGCCTGCGTACGGGTACCCGGCCGGGTACGGATAACCGTATGCTACCCATACCCTACCCGAAATGAGTGACAAACAGTTACTCACCGGTGACTCACGGCCTACCCGTACCCGGGTAGCCGGGTATCGGGTAGGGTACGGGTATCGGGTACCCGGTTGCGACCTCTGCCTACTAGTAATGGACTCCAGGAAGTGGCATAACGTAAGGGACCGTGGTGATTTACAGCCAACGTTAGTTGAGCGTGGACGATTAGACCCAAGCCGAAACATAACATATTAAAAAAGATTGTTTTAAAAACGATATTTTTTATTTTTTTTATGATATAGTATAGTATTGTCATCAGTGTGACATAAGTATACCATGTTTGCAGTCGATACCACATTGGGAAGTGGGTTAAAATTTAGTTACAGGATTTGAGGATACAACGACAACAACAACATACAGAGTGCGTTAATAGAAAGCGTGTAATAATAAAAAGCCCAGTGTTTTCGTGAACTGAAACTAAAATGCAAATTCTCGTTTAAAGTGACAAAATAATTAATTGTTCATGCAAATACCGAAAAAAACTAACATTCATGCAAAAACTAAATGTTTAGAGAATTATCAAATAAAGTATGGTGCATATCGGCTCCCAAAGAGGGAGAGTTCCCAACATGTCAGCCTGTTTCATGTTTCAGTCACAGGACAGTTGTTTTAATGTCATGGAAATGCATTGATTTTGGTTTAATATTTACCAACATTTTAGAGAGTGTAAGTTGTCAACCAAGACGTCCTCATGCTAATACAATTCAACGAATTCTGAAGCAGGTGTGACGTACAAGATGCCGAGAGTGCGAATCGAGAGCTGCAGTAAACCACTCCTTTTTCAAGTTCAAGTTCATTTATTAGGTATAGCCCTGTGAGCCATTCGGCTCTTGAATCGGGTGCAACCGCAACAAACAAAAAACAAAAACATGAACAAAAAACATCTTAAAGTGAATATGTGACTAAGTGCAAACAGAAAATCCAAGAAAAGACAGCAAAATATTGCAGAAAAAAATCACCGTACACCAACGCTGTGTGCAAAAATCCCAGTGGGATGCAAGTCAAACAACCAACAACAACCACAAGACAACTTAGATTAAGGCCATCAGTCTAACTCTGTACTACAATAAACAAACATGGCTAAACCAATAAACTTTTCGAAATCACCAAAATAAAGCAATGAAAGCAATTAAACAGTGATCATAGGAACTGTGACGGAATTTTCACATTGACTCATCATCGGCTGGTAGCGTGTCATATTACAACAAAAAGTGTTTCCCTTTCCCATAAATCATAGGTACTCTCAAGATGCCAGTAACAGGCGGCGTAATACAGGGAGGAACAATGTTCCACACTGCCCACCAGGGATTATTTAGCTGTCTGTCTGACTGTCTGTCTGTCGTGCATAAATAAATATATAATACACACAGCTCTTTGATTGGTGGAGACCTTACAAACAGCTCTTTGATTGGTGGAGACCTACTGCCGGGTACGGAGAGGGGAGGTGTCTAAGGGAGAAGGGTCAGGGGAGGGGCCTAAGGAAGGGGGGAGTCAGGATAGGGGCCTGAGGGGGGGAGCAGAGGAGGGGCCTAAGGGAGGGGGGGGTCAGTGGAGGGGCCTAAGAATATGGGGGGTGGTCAGGGGAGGGGCCTAAGGGAAGGGGGGTCAGGGGAGGGGCCTGAGGATATGGGGGGGTGGCCAGGGGAGGGGCCTAAGGGAGGGGGGGGGGGGTAAGGGGAGGTGCTTAAGCAAGGGGGAGGGACCGATAGTTAAGGGGGCTGGCTACCTGGCTGTCTGCCTGGCTACCTCAAGTCAAGTTACTGTATCTTGTACACAGGTAGGAACAACAGGTTCCACACTCCCCACCAGGGATTATTTGTCTGTCTGTCGTGCAGGAATGCGCTGTCCAACCAAGTTCCTACCTGCCCACTCCGAAGGAACGTGTTTGAAGTTGCAATCAATATGAGTTGACACAATTCATTGCGGTGAACAATTCAAAGGTTAACTTTCGGTTTACTTTTGGTTTCGGCCGAAAGTCAATTTTTAACTTTCGGTCTGATTTCGGTTTCGGCCGAAATTGATATTGAATTTCGGTCATCAACCGAAAATCTATTTTTAGAATATAACGCTAGTGCTAAGTCTATCAGCCGGTCAGTCGGCGCTAGGCAATCCTATGTGATAGGCTGCATACACACACGTCAGCAGCAGCAGCTTGCGAGCGAGGTTACAGCCGCAACCACGGTCTGGGGCCGTCAATAAATGACGTTACGCACCAAGGGGGGGAGGGCAGTGACTGCGTAGCGATTTGCACACTGCGCTACGAACCCAGCGGCCCGAGTTCGATTCCCGCTCACGGCTGGGCCCGATTATTTGAACCGGTCCTGGGCCTCCCCTAGGTCGACTCAGCCTCAAACGAGTAAGTGGTGTGGTATGTCAACATCGCCTCTGGGGAGACAAAGGCGGCCGGTCGTGGTGAATCCAAGTCCCGGGCGAAGCCAGGTAGTAAAGCTAGTATTTCATAAATCTTGGGTTAGGCAACTTCGGTTATATACCTTTCTGTTTCGGTCTTTGTCGAAAGTCTAGTCAAACTTTCGGTTTTGGCTTTGGTTTCGGCCGGAAGTGAAGTTAAACTTTCAGTTTCGGCCGAAAGTGAAGTTAAACTTTCGGTTTCGGCCGAAAGTAATTTTTTTACTTTTGGTCTGGTTTCGGCCGAAACCGAAACCGGCCTCTTAAACAGGGCTTGATCGACCAAGTCCTCAACGTGGGTCGTGAAATCGATCGGTAAAGTTTGTGGGAAAAGTGACCATGGCAATGACAGCGATAGAAGAGCGACAAGCAGGCGAATGACCACGGCTGGAGTGAATGGGCAAGTGATGGTTCACCAGACAAACTTAACTGCTTTACTCTGACTGAATGATCCAGTTAACAGTCTTGCAACTTCAGCCAAAAAGTGTGCTTTTATCAAGTCGTATCAAGTTGTTCAATTCATGTGAACGCGTAGAAAATGACAATGCACAAATACAAATTCCAGGTAAATCACAGACTGTCTACAAGATTAAACATAATTATCTTCTCACTTTAGGTGCATTAAAAATAGCTTACATTGTGATGTAATACTCTACTTATATATGCATTGTTTAAGTGTAAACTATGTAAGGAGGGTGGGTTTGTTAATGATAGTAAGTTATCCTGTGTTTCTACACCATTGCCAACACAACCCATGAATTGTTCCAATGGTATCAACCAGAGGTGTGGACTCGAGTCATGTGACTTGGACTCGAGTCAGACTCGAGTCATGAATTTGATGACTTGCGACTCGACTTGGACTTGCATAACAATGACTTTGTCCCACCTATGAGATGTGGACTCGAGTCATGTGACTTGGACTCGAGTCAGACTCGAGTCATGAATTTGATGACTTGCGACTCGACTTGGACTTGCATAACAATGACTTTGTCCCACCTCTGGTATCAACGTTTCCCTATGCATGTTAACTTTTGACATTGCTGGCCGCAGTGGCGTATGGACAA
Source organism: Lampetra planeri (assembly GCF_965212315.1). Lineage (NCBI taxonomy): Eukaryota > Metazoa > Chordata > Hyperoartia > Petromyzontiformes > Petromyzontidae > Lampetra > Lampetra planeri. The sequence goes on along the minus strand of NC_136128.1, from coordinate 4,937,834 downwards.
TTTAGAGGAGATTGTTGGGGGAAAGCACAGATTTGAGAAACTCCAAAATCGACTGAGCTGCATTGGGGCCAAGAATATAGCAGTACAACTACAACAAACCTATTCTTGAATTATTGATTGTCTACCTTCGAGTGGTATCCTTTCAGATGTTTTAGGTTTTCACCAGGCGCAAGGATTCCTGTCCCACGTACAAAACACGTATTCATGGCAAAGGCCAAACGTTGCAATGCAGGACTCTGCATTGAGGCTATCTTGGATATACAGGGCTTTGCTGTATTATTTTATAAATGCCCCAGTTCTCGTTGCACTTCGTATATGCATGGGAAACTAATAACATACTTCATGTTAAATATACATGTAAGGAACTTCAAAGCAGTGCTCCCTTTGCCTGAATAGATAAAGCTGTGTTTATATATGTAAAAAAATGGTGCAATCTAGTTAAAAGCATTTCATTTAACTGCATACAGAATAATTAGTTTCCTCCTTACATGACGATGCTACAAATTGTGAATTTGTGCATCAACTGTAAGTTTGGAAACATAATTGACAGGGAAAATTTGCCATAATTGGTAGATTACGCACAATTTACTTAATGACCCACATGCCCAGCCTCAATTCGCAGGCTCATTTTTTTTCCCAGAAGAAATATCGCACTGACCTAAAAAAAATTACGAAATATTCACATTGGTTTATCGGATAACTGCTTATGCCACACATTAACACAACATCCCAAATGTAATTGTGTATATGTTGCCTTTAATTGTTCAATCTGTTATGCTTTGGTCAGTATTGAGCCCCCACACTAAACAAGAGATAATGTAGGTTGATTGTAGCAGCTCATGTTGAACTCACCACATGAGTGGAGCTCATCCTTTTCATGGGATTTTGCCAAACTCGTGAGAGAAACAGTTTCTTCTATTTGTGTGTCTGACACCATTCTACACATTACAGCTTTTGCGATGTAGCGTGGTGGCACGGTGGTTTGGTGAATTAAGCTCGGATCCCGGTCACCTGTGGTTGATTCCCGACCACGGCTATCATCAGTAGCAGGGTGGTGAGATGTTAAATACCTCGCTTGATATTCAGGAGGTTGTGGTTTTTACCTCGACCCTGACGCCTATATCTATGGAGATTGCATGTGGTCGTGTGGATCTTTCTCCAGATTCTCCGGATGATCTTCCACACTTAGAAACGTGTGTTTAGAGTTTTTCGCTGTTAAGCATATCCACGTGTTAAGCCACTTGTATTGGGTTATCATTTGTGGCAGCTCTTTTCTGAAAAAGAGCTATATAGCTCAGTGGGCCTTACCTGGTAAAAACAAAATAACAACAGTGTAATAGCTTAGTTTAATGAAGTGAATAGAGAAATCCTGCAGTTGACATGTACAATCAAGTTGGACGTCGTCGTCATCATCATCATTATCGCCATGATCAATCCACTGTTGGATTGTAGTAACACAATACTTGATAATACCAAAACAGACCTATTAGACGCAAAATGGTGATATATTTATGTTAAAGGCTAGAGCCTGTCAGAGAATCTTGCAGCACCCCAGTAAATGTTGACCAGAGCTGTTGGCATCAACCCCGTTCCAGAGAACAACATTGTCCTTGATTGATAGGCAATTCTGGAACCTTTCAAGAGTTAACCCCGAAGATCTTAATTTAGGAGTGGATTGAAAAAGGGATGTTGATCATTTGTGTGTCTGTGATGTTATATAACGGATATGCGTTAATCACTGTAAGATGTAAAACAAATGTGTACTGATCATGTCTATAATTGCAGCTTTAGTTTTCCTTTGCAGGATCCATTTTGAAGTGGGTATACGAATACAGCATAACCGCGACCACATATTAGGAAATTCGAGGAAACAAACCTGTGTAGTTAGGGGCAGATGGTGAAAAATAAGGCAGGAGCCAATGACTAATTGAGAGGTCACTGAGGTGGAGCAAATGATACAGACGTGGGACAGCTGTCATGGGCAATTTCATGGTCACCCATAATGCTCTCTTCTTTGCTTGTGTCTATGTATATGTCAATTTTTACGTTTTGCTGCATTATTGTTGTTATAAATTGACTAGATTTAAAAAAAAACATGTTTTTCTTTTTTATAATATTGGAACAATTGCAGAGAGCGTCTCAATGAATGAAACAGCAATCACATTTAAACAATTAATTGCAACCCCTTTTTTGAAAGCCACGACTGCGTGAAGGGCTCACAATGGCGGTGCGATTGTTTGACCGTACGGGTTCTCGATCCCACTATGCTTCCGATTCATGAAACATTTACGCCTTATACATTGTTTATTATTCTTAGCATACGAGTCAGTGTGGGTTGATAACGTAGGAGCCCGGAACTAGGTTTGATATTGCTTGCCTCTGTTAGCAATAAATGAGAAGCCATCTCAGTGTAGGTCTTGATAAATATCAATTATTAAGTTTGTTTATGTTCATTACTATTGATCAAAAGACTTCCTCACCTCCTCTGAATGTATCGACTTTACCGCAGGAAACAGAGTCAGCGTTGAGTTACATAATACATTGATTACGCACACCAACCCTTAATAAACAATGCACAAAATAATGACATACAAACACGGGTTGGCGAACTATCCCGGACAATTCGCAGCCGAGTTAACGAGGAGCTATCTCGGTTTTTGCCATGATTCAGCAGGGATAATTGTACAGGCAATGAACGTAAAGATGTATTCTACTCACTCATGTTATTTAGCTTTAGAATTACGTATTAAAATATTTAATGTGATGTTTGATGTAAGAAATTAGTACGAATTTAACTTTAGGAAAAAAATATTTGCGTGTCAAATGTACAGCATAATTTCTCCCTCATTCAAACATTTAACATGAACTCCCCAGCCTTGAATCAGATGAAGAATCAAATCTCTTGTTAACGACACAAGCGGTTTGCATTAAACCTGCAAAACAATAGTAAATTCCAAAGGATGTTTTTTTCTTCCTTTTTAAATAAATATCAGTCAATCTGAATCATAATTATGTTTAATGCATCAAATACATTTACTCAGATAATAATATGATGTCGTGCAATGTCTAACATGGATTTTGGAATGCATGACACATTAAAAATATTTAATATATCCATATCCATATTAAATTGAAACTTTGTAAAGTGGCATTCCCATATTATTCAACTTGACGAACACATTGTATAAAACACAGACGTTAATAGATGAATGAACCATAAGACCTTGCAACACTTAGTGTGTTCTCCAAAGTAGATAAGTGAGTCTTAATAAAACCTGGAAGAAAAAAAACGGGTTGTCTAAACATATCTTTATGGTCGAGTTGAATGTTGAAATGCATTTTTCAGTGTTCAATAATGAGCGAAAGCTGTTGCTTTTTGCCCTTGCTCCAGTTTGGCAAAACAAAACTGCAACACTGCGCATTTATAGCAGAGGCAGTAGGGGATCCGGAGCCATGGCCATTTATCCAGACGGCAGTGGAGCAGCACGTTCCCATCACTCTCAGAAAATCTGTATGCACACGTCCTGCCTGGTGAATTACAAGCAGCAGGGGCTTGTGAAATTTGTAGATTATCAGTAGGATGACCTGCCTATAAAAGATGTGTCAGTCTGGGTGTGTATACGAGTATTTGTATTTATGTATTAGACATACGCAGTCATGCAATGTGTACATATGCACACAACGTTGTGTGCATATGCACACAACGTATGTACGCAGAGAATGAATGCAGCACGGACTGATTAGTATGCATTTGTGTGTACTTGTATATACGACTTTTATACAATGTATGTATGTATGGTTGTATGTCATACATGTAACGCACCTTTGGATGTATACCAGTATGCATTTACGTGGACTCGTCAGAAATATATTTATGTACATATACATATGCCCATTAGTGTACAGTTGCCTTTATTGGAAGCCATATATGGAAGCCCTACATGTGTAGTGGTTAAAATCTGAGGCAGTAATTCTTGGAGGCACTTCTTTTACTATACTCATAATCTCCCTTCACACACCCTACAGTCGCCTAGGCTACACACACCCTAGTCTATACACAACACTAGCCGTCTAACACCGATGGCGCTGACTGATACAGCCAACAACTGTATGACAGCGCAATATCAAGCGATGACGACTGCGGCGACTAAGAGAAGAATGGTGATGACGGCGACGACGACGATGATGGACTTGAGCATCATGACGAGGATCCCACTTACAATCAACAGCCTCGAGGTCCCCTACAGGGGCCCTTCTTATACTGTCAGCGTGGCCTGGCTCCGCCCCCGGCCACGCCTCCTTTCTAGAACCTACCAGCGGGTTGTTGGTGTGTCCCTTCTGTGACCTTTCCCCTAGATCCCTCTCTGGTGTCTAACCTGGCCTGCTGATGTCAGGGCTACCATAACCCGCAGATCCCCTTCCCTGCAGCAGCCAGTGCTATGGTGCTGCATTACTATTCTATGCCACTACACATGTGTAAGCGCTACAAAAAAAGAAAAGCGAAGACACATTTTACAATTTGAGAATTACAAATTGAAAACGTTGACTACTATCTCGGCATCGCTGTGCGCTGCGTTGCACCGCTAGTTGAGTAGATAACCTTGCGTTCAATAAACCCTCGGAGCCAGGATGAACGTCCAACTCCAATCATCATTTATTGATTGTAACAAGGTAAAACTGGTGAGAAAACACAGATACAGCATCTGTTATAATCCGGAAACACCAACACAATGAACACCACAGCTTCAGAACATTGTCTTAGATAACAACAGATCCTGGACGGACCAGGCCCCTATATTACCACTGAACAGCTAGACAAGAGCACAAGCCGGTGCGTTGCATACAGGCACATCGTGTATTCATCCCACTGCACCCCAAAAGTACAGCATTACACATGACACTAAACTGTGGATGAGATACTTCGTCATCTTTACTCTCAGGATCGCAACATAGGCACAAGTCTGACTCGACCTACTAAATCACAAGTAACATCCACAATCAGGAAAGTCGCAGGCTTCGTTACTAACTAGGCCTCGTATTTACTACAACAACTTAATGGCACCATAAAGGCATTTACATCACTATAACGGTCATTCCAACATTACAACAGCATTGCCAATATTTTAGGAATATAAACAACTTACAGACAATGCTTCTTAAGCTCCCACAATGGACAAGTACGGCTGTGGTCTCACTGAGATGCGATGCGTGCCGCCATCTTGACTTATCTGTGTAATGGCCGACGCCCGCGTGGTACAGTGGAAATCTAAAATCGTAACTTCCTGGTCACGTGACCAAAATTAGCATAAAAAACACGTTCCTTCGGAGTGGGCAGGTAGGAACTTGGTTGGACAGCGCATTCCTGCACGACAGACAAATAATCCCTGGTGGGGAGTGTGGAACCTGTTGTTCCTACCTGTGTACAAGATAACTTGACTTGAGGTAGCCAGGCAGACAGCCAGGTAGCCAGCCCCCTTAACTATCGGCCCCTCCCCCTTGCTTAAGCACCTCCCCTTACCCCCCCTCCCTTAGGCCCCTCCCCTGGCCACCCCCATATCCTCAGGCCCCTCCCCTGACCCCCCTTCCCTTAGGCCCCTCCCCTGACCACCCCCCATATCCTTAGGCCCCTCCCCTGACCCCCCCTCCCTTAGGCCCCTCCTCTGATCCCCCCCCCCCATCAGGCCCCTCTCCTGACTCCCCCCTTCCTTAGGCCCCTCCCCTGACCCTCCTCCCTTAGGCACCTCCCCTCTCCGTATCCGGCAGTAGGTCTCCACCAATCAAAGAGCTGTTTGTAAGGTCTCCACCAATCAAAGAGTTGTGTGTATTATATATTTATGTATGCACGACAGACAGACAGTCAGACAGACAGCTAAATAATCCCTGGTGGGCAGTGTGGAACATTGTTCCTCCCTGTAACAGGAACTTCCTGTGAACGTACGCTCCACATCTGCCGTGAGGCAAGACAACTACTCTTGTGTTATCCGTGGCTCCTCTCCATAATAGAATGGCTACTCTTTGTTTTTTTCGGTAAAGTCACGTAGGTAAAAAAGTAAATAAATGAAAAAACAACTAAATTAAATTACGATGCTTCGGAGGCAACACAAGCCTCCGTCTTCAGGTGAATTAACTTATAGTGAATTTGGCTGTAACGGTTCCACCTGAAGACGGAGGCTTGTGTTGCCTCCGAAACGTCGTGATTTAATTTAGTTTTTTCATTTATTTATTTTTTACCGACGTGACTTTACCGAAAAAACCAAAGAGTATGAATCCTTGCAGTCACGAAAACTTCAAATCTAGAATGGCTGTGGCTCCTCTCCATAAGAGAATAGCCGTGCGTATGACAGGAGTTTCTGTAGATCCATCCAGGGCTACAGCTAATTGAAGCAGTAGATATTGTGTACATTGTATAAGAGGATGGTCTTGATTAAAAAAAAATACGATACATTAAGAGCACATTTCACGTATTAGCGGAGGTCTGTTGAATCCTGGCAGATTATTCTGTCTACACAGTTTCCCAACAGCATGCTGCCAGATTTGCATGACTCTCTTCTAACATGTGAACTGCATACTTACTTTTTATACAGAAAATATTATATTAAAATATTAAGAGAGCCTAACGTAACAATTTTGGGCAGTCACTACAACAATGTTGTCACTAACACTATAATTTTTCTAATTTGTGTTCGTTCTCAGATCCGTGTGTTCCTCTTTCTCTGCCTCAACGTAATTTTAAGCATACATAATTTCACACTTCCTTGAGCATTTTTGAGCTTTTTTCTCTAGTTGCTTGGTCAATGTCCATGTTTCTGATCCTAGTCATAGCAGGCAATAGGCACTGCTTGGAAACTTTTTCAGCACATTGTGATGGTGCTTTTTATTATTACAAGCTTTTTATTAACTGACTCTATCTGTTGTTGTATCCTCAAATTTTGTAACTAAATTTTTACCCACTTCCCAATGTGGTATCGACTGCATACTTGGTATACTTATGTCATAATGATGATAATACTATATTCTATCATTAAAAGTAAAACAAAAATGTAAACATAATTTTGTATATGTTATGTTTCGGCTTGGGTCTAATTGCCCACGCTCAACTGACGTTGGCTGTAAATCACCACGGTCCCTTGCGTTATGCCACTTCCTGGAGTCGTGGAGTTCATCCATTACTAGTACGGTACATTTCATTAAAGCGTGTTTTTAAAAAAGTTTTTTAAAAATATTACTTATCATCAAACTCAGGTTTCTAAAGCACTCCATCCTCCACTCGTTGGCTTCATTACTTTATTATTTTTCATCCTGCATCTTCAATCATGACCATAGGTATACTTACGACGTTGTGTTTTCCAGGAGTGTGCCTGCAGCAATTATATATATTTTTTCTAGCTAACCTGTTGAGCATCACTTGTTATACTCTCATATTTATCTCGAGACAGACACTGCAGCCTTCTCTGTAAAGCCTACTGATTTGCATGCGGTATGCACTGAAATGCCTTAGCATCGCAAAGGGCCTGACACATTTACATAACCCCCCAAAAAACCCAGAAGCAAAGCCCCTCCAAATGATGGAGGTAAGGATGGGAGGGCCAGTAAAGAGGATCAGGGTCTGGATTCTTAAAAATGTGAAATAGAAATCATAATCACAGCAATAAATAAAACGGTAGGTAAACCATTTCATTAGTTCCTCTGCTTTATTTTGAATGGCTGTTATAATGCCATTAATACACCTGAAATGGTGACTACTAATCTAATTTATATTTACAGAGCGCCTTCACTCAAGGTCCTTGACATAGCTTACAAAGTGGTTCATCAAATGGAATGATGTGGATGGCAGGGGCGTACGAGGATTTGGGAATACTTTATCCATACACCTCTATGCTTTTAGATCACCAATCCATTTTGGGAAGACATTTAGCTGTAATTAGCCATGGGCGAGAACGCATTTTCTTGAGTGCATGTTATTGCCTGAACTACTCTTGATTTGTATTGTTACACTATTCGTGCAATTTCAGTGTAATAACGATTATACAAATCTACACCCATAAATCTACTGCTGGATTAATGCTTTCCCATGGCACGTCAGTTGTAAGGGTTTTCTGACCTTACTTCACCACGCTAACCTTTTGCCAGGAACGTCAGAGATGATTGTCAGTAGGCGATGCCTTCATTCGGCAATAGATTGAACATGGCTCATTATGATGAGTGTCATTATCCTTTGTTAGTATGATAAAATTGTGTTACATAGTGAATTATAATTCACTACCTAACACAATTTTTGTTCCTGGGTAGTAAGTATTATTTCGTAATTGCTTATGCCTAAAAAGTATAGAAAATGGCTATTATTCCTCACAAACGTTGCTTTTGTGACCAGGACAGTGATGTTTTAAAATTTACCTACAGTATTTTCAATGAGAAAACGGGCGAATTTTTGTCTTTTAGTTTACATAAAGTCAGAAAAAACTTCATATGCATCAAAATTAACATGTATTTATACTAAAGTAATACAAAAATTACTACAAAAGATCTATAAGTAAGTAGTTTTTCGAGATTTACGATTATACTTTAAATCACTTTCACGAATCATCCCCCAAATGTAGTCTCCCATCATGTTATCGTTATACTGTCCTTGGTAGCGGTGTTTAAAGTCTTGTAAATCCTGGTGGAAGCGCTTGCCTTGCTCCTCCAAGTATGCTTCCATGTTCTTGAATTTATCAAGATGAGCATCAAGGATATTGACGTTGAGGGACATCTTTCAGCCCATTGTGCCGTAGTTCTTCACCAGAGTCTCAACCAGCTCCACGTAGTTTTCGACCTTGTTATTGCCTAGGAAGCCACGAACCACTGCGACAAAGCTGGTCCAAGCCGTCTTCTTGGTTCTTTCGGTAAAGTCACGTAGAAGGGAAGTAATAAAATAATAAAAATAAAACATAATAAAATAAAATAATTCTCACGACGTTTCGGCTACAACGCAAGCAGCTGTCTTCAGGTGAAGAATGAGACACTGTCAAGCTAGGAGCTTATATATAAGCTGAGTTGGAGGTGGAAGAAGAAGAGAGCCTTAACAAAAGAATGTGCATATCAAGAGGAATTTAGCATATTCATGGGAAATGCGTAGGAGGTGGGCGTGGGGGTTTTTAAAGTCATATTATGCCCATGCATTATGCAGGATCAGCAGCACCAAGGGAGGGTGCAGGGAGTAGCATTAACAAAGGAAAGGAATGTTAATAGTATGTAGCTGCAGTTACTAAACAACCACGTAGAAAACTAAAGTATAAACTACATAAAAAACTAAAGTATAAACTGCATAGCACCATCAGTATATTTACTATACTCTACAATAAGCTGAGTTACTAACAGCAAGTAATACATTATAATTCTACGTCGTGAAAATTATATAATATGCTTCCATCTAAACGTTATTCTCTTACATCACACGAGCATACACCGTACTGCCATAGATAAACCCAACATTAAATTATATACTGTCTTGCTATAAACCACCTTATACATTTTAATATAACACTATGTATTATTCTACCCACCCTAATGTGTATCACAGTGCTATATGTTTGCGATACAATTACGATACTATATATTACGTTGTACATTGTATTAAGCATATAAATGTTATACTATTTGTTATTATACACTATACCATTGACCGTCGTGTCAATGGGTGAGTCGTGGGGGGAAAAAACTTGCAGCGGAGCAAAGAATCCATTCCCTGCGGAGAATACAATGCCAGTGAGTGGAACGCGGTCTAAAAGTCACCGTAAACGTGAACACAATCAGTTAAGATCCGAAATGGTTTATTATGTCCTTTCAATGATTGCTAAGCCAGAATCCATCTTCTCGGTTGAAATTGTCTTTGTGTTTGTATATGGGCTGCTTGCGTTGTAGCCGAAACGTCGTGAGAATTATTTTATTTTATTATGTTTTATTTTTATTATTTTATTACTTCCCTTCTACGTGACTTTACCGAAAGAACCAAGAAGATGAATCCCTGCAGTCACGAAAGCTTTAAATCGAAATTTGTTCCAAGCCGCTTTCACCTTACTAGTGGGCTTCTTAGGGAATTAATTGCACTCCAGGATTTTATTTATCTGTGGTCTGACAAAGACACCAGCTTTGACCTTTGCCTCAGACAGCTTAGGGAAAAAGTCTTGAAGGTACTTGAAGGCTGCTAATTCCTTATCTGTAGCTCTGACAAATTGTTTCATAAGGCCCAATTTGATGTGCAGTGGTGGCATCAGCACCTCCCAGGGGTCCACCAGTGGCTCCCTCTTGACGTTGCTCCTCCCCACAGAGAACTCGGTCCGCTGTGGCCAGTCCCGCCTGTGGTAGTGCTCCTTGGTGTCCCTGTTGTCCCAAAGGCAAAGATAGCAGGGAAACTTGGTAAAACCGCCTTGGAGACCCATCAGGAATGCCACAATTTTGAAGTCTCCGATGACCTCCCAGCCATACTCATCATACTTCAAGGCATCCAGCAAGGTCTTGATGCTGTTGTAATCCTCTTAGTGGTGCACCGGATGAGCCAGGGGAAGAGATAAGTACTTGTTACCATTATGGAGCAGCACGGCTTTGAGGCTCCTGGATGAGCTGTCAGTGAAGAGGCGCCACTCATTCTGGTTACAGGCAATTCCGATTGCCTCAAACAGACTGGTCACATTGTGGCAGAAGCAGAACCCATCTTGACGGGTAAAGAAGCTTCAAAAAGGTTGGTGACGCTTCCTCTGATCTGCGATTTCCACACTTTTATCCAACAAGTTCCACTGCTTGAGCCTAGACGTCAAAGCTTGGCATTTTGTTGGGAATAATAGCCATTTTCTGTACTTTTGAGGCATAAGCAATTAGGGAATATCACTTACTACCCCAAGAAAATTGTTACACAGTGTAATACATGGTCACCTATATGACAATGGCATTGTGTCTCATTATATAACGCTTCTACATTTGTAATAACGTAAATGGAGTCACGATGGCGTTTAGCACCAGCTACTGTTACAAGAGTGGAACTGTGTGTCTTAAGCCTCTCTCTGGCACCAGAGTAGGTATGGCATGGAATCAGGCCCGAGGAAGCATGGTTCTGGTGATGGTTAGAGAGAGGGCAAGTGAGGATCTGACAGTCTGGGTGAACCCGAGAGGGCACGTGACCGGGACAGGGTAGCGAGGGGGCCCAAAGGGTGGCTTGAAGGACACGTTATACTTGGTCGAGAACCTTCTAGTGAGATATAGAAGGGGGCGTGGCCGAGAGCGGAGCGAGGCCACGCTCGGGAGCATAAAGCAGAGGTCCAGTGAGCAATCGCGGCTGTCTGTTGAAATGGAACCTGTCGGTGCTATGTCAGGCAGTATGTTACTGACTGACCCGGTTATTTAGTTACCCCATTATGGTATAGTTAACCAAGTGTACGTTCATGCAGTTACCCTGTTGGGGTGTTATAATAAACATGTTCTAGTGTGTGTCTCCGTGTAGAACACTGCACATTTAGTGAGTTTATGCTAATAATTTAATATCATAAAGGGTGTATGAGCACAACTAAAATGGAAATCTAATCTTGTACAGATATAATTATGGTTTTAGTTAAATTAAAACCTCATGGCAGATGAATCTGAAAAAGAGTTTGCTGATTTGAAAGCTTAATAGATTCAATGGTGGAATGAGTAAAAAATTTGGAGTAATTGATGAAACTCATTATATCTTAATAAAAAAATGAAGGAAAGCCATTTAAAAACTTTCAGCAAAGACTGCAATACAACCATAATATAGGTTTTTATTGGGTTAGATTGCGTAAACCTATGTTATGGATTATATTGGTCACAAAAGCCTACGTGTTAAACTGACTGCAATACAAACTATGCACTTTAATTGTTTTATTTATTCATTATTACAGCATATTAAGAACCTGTCTTGCCCCAACAGGGGCTGCATTGAATAAGTGTAGCAAACTAAAAGGCATCTAGCTGATCTCATTTGCATAACAGCTACAACTTTACTTGCTCTCCTCATGTGTTCTGTGGAGGCTTACTGTGGTGTTATCGTGTTAGTTATGGCTTTGTGAGTGGAAGAAAGTGGTGTTACAGTGGTTCATGCAATGCATTACAATCCCAATTCTCCGGGACTTTATTCCTGGCCATTCACATGACCATTGACATGTGGCATCTGATTGTTTTTCTTCCTGATCCTCTGCTTAAAATAGCACATTGTAACTTTGTGTAGTGAGTTGACATTTCCACGGGGAAGACAAAGACATGGTATGGTCAGGGTTCCGGTTCTAGCCACATCATTTCTTCATGTAATGGCAACTATAATAGGTGCTTGGGTCCGTGGTGGGTATTGTTAAAATTATGCTTGTGTGCATGGGGATCGGTAGTGTAGTGGTTAGCTCAGTGTGCTACGAATCCGGTGACTCGAGTTTGATTCCTGCTCACCGGCCATACACCAGTGGTAATTATTTGAAATCAGTCCTTGACCTCATGTAGCTTGACTCAGCCTCAAGTGAGTACTCGGTGTGTGATGTGTAAACATCACCACTAGGGGGACAAAGGCGGCCGGGCGTGATCCTGACCAGCCAACCCCTCGTATGCCTTGCCGTCCTTCATTGGTGCTCGCTAACAGCACTTACCCCCGCAGTCTGTTAAGGCTATATGGGTGATCTTTGTCTTTTATCTGCGTGAATTGTCTCATGTGAGCAGACGTGACTTGCGTAGCATCACAGTGGGTTCAACGTGCAGTACATTCGTCTGCCGCTCCTGGTCTGTGTGGTTAAGCCATTGTCCCCATGCCGCAGTGCTGCAGCCCCACGCAGGTTAACTGACATTCAAACTATTGAGAAATTCAAGTGGGATCGGGCAGAACACGTCACGAGCAGGGAGTACAAGCAGAGGACTCCACTAGGGAGACTGAATCAGTTAATGTGCAGGTACTAGAGGATTATTGCATTGCAGGATCATGAGATGTGCTGGGGGCTTAGTGAAGCCTTCATTCAGCAGTAGATTGACCATGGCTGCTGCTGATGATCAAATTAATGCGATACAATTATATAAGTTTACATATCCATATTTTGCATGAGAGTCGGTTTAATCAATATATAATCTTGGAAAAGCTCCATAATATAGGTGTTTTGGGTTAAATCGAGTAAACCCACAACACACCAGTGTGCTGAACAAGTAACGAATTAGCATGTTGTTTTTCGTGACAAACCTTACAAATTGGCTGTGTTGCGTGGTGGCACGTTTAAAGACACATTTATATTTACGTGATCTAACCCCAAAACGTCTATTATGGATAATATTGGTTGCTAAAGCCTACATTTTAAACCGATTGGAAAAGTTGATGTATCAATTAAAATTTGTATTGGTGGTGGTGATGGTGGAAACGGCGGTAGCGACATGGCTATGCTTACACACCAAGTCCTTTTTTGAGGCTGAGTCGACTTAGGCAAGGCCCAGGACCGGTTCAAATATAATTGTCACTGGGTGTTGGCCGTGAGCGGGAATGAAACTTGGGTCGCCAGGTTCGTAGCACAGCGTGCTAACCGCTACCCCCTACCCCTCTCCCCCCACTATACATATGTGGTGGGTTCACTGAGAGACACACACTAACTCAGGTGGCAACACGTTTATTCTATGGACCATAACAGGATAACTCCATAAACCGGGTCAGGACAGTCGGCACACTGCCTGACCCACTATGCCGAGCACGAAGGCCGAAGACGCAGGGGAAGACGTAGCACGGAGGACTCCATTCCAACAGACAGCCCCGACCCAGCCTTGGGACCTCCCTTTCATGCCCCCCAGCATGGCCTGGCTCCGCCCTCACAAGATGGGGTTTTAGTGACACTGATGCTGACAGTCTCGAGTTGCTCCTGAAACAGCCCCGTGAAATTACATCGTTGTATCGTAACGCATTTCTGATGAAAGCCAAGAATGTGATACGCTGTTCGAGGGCATGTGTGAACGGGATGAGGGGATGAGGGCAGATGACGCCAATCAAAGCGAAAGTATCACCTGCTAAGCAAGGGTCCGGTTTCTCTGTGGGTGTCAGGGCTGACTCCAATCATAGAATTAAGAGCATAACGCACCTGAGATGTATGGACCCAATTACTTGAAGAACTTAGGCGATTCTCGGCGCATGCGCCTCAGGATTTAAAATCTCGACGCTCTCGGCTCTTAAAGCGGCGGCACTTGTTGCCCTGAATACAAACGAAGTTATTAAAATTGTAAAATTGTAGCGAGTGTCATCAACTGTGAAAGCATTTTCCACTTGTTTTGTATTTGAGGCGATGTGCAACGCCTTAAAAAGGCGTACACGTAAAAAAAATTGAGCCTCGGGTCTTTGGATTTATATCTCAATAGCTACAAGTGTGGTGTAGTCATGTAATGCGTTATGGCATAGGTGTAATTTTCGATGAACAAGAGAGTTATTTCTATGGAAATGTCAGAATGACATTAAAACCCATTCCCATTTGCTTTCGTGAAATAAGCTAATAAGATGCTATGAGAATGTAAAACAGAAAACACAATAACACTTTGTTTTATTTGCTATTTGTTTGTATTTAAAGTGATGCATTTCACTGTGATAATCGTAACTGCTGGATTGTTTACGTATGTTATTAACTTAGTATTTGTTTTGTGTAGTGACCTGAATAAAAGTGTTGTTTGTGTGAATAAAATTGCCTCCTACATTATTTAATACAAAATCTAAATGATATACATGTAATATATCCAAAGTTACAATTACAGTTTTTTTGTAAAGATATTCAAAAATCACGACTGTGTGATGGAAATCACAATGACATTGTGAAATTGCACTGTTGAGACTTGTGAAATTCAAACTCCTGAATTCTTCTGCATTTACATTTGCAATTCCTGTTATACGACGACCGCCGCCTCGGGAGACTCGGCATGTGACAGCACATCCCACACAAGACGCAGCTAATTTGGCCACAAAGAATTTCCCATTGGGATTCCTAATGTGCAATTTTCCATTGATTGCATGCATTTTGCGTTGCTAAATTATTTCAGCAGATACAGTGAACAGAAGCCATACATTGGTCTGGCAAGAGCACGACTTCGGTATTTCACAAGCTCTGTCCTTTGCTTAATTCCAAAACTCGCATGCATTTTTGCTTGTTATGAATAATACAATTTTACTTTACATCAACTTGATTTAAAAAAAATAGAAAATAGGGTGAAAAATCACAACGACCAATACCAATGTATTAAGGTCCCGAGAATACATATACTTGCATTGTAAAATTTGATTCATGCCCCTTACAATTAAATGCAACACATGCGAAATATTAATAATGAACAGCATGTGTGCATAATGAACGAGTAATTGGTCACTAGTGAGCTGATGCCTTTTGCATTGGATATGAATTATACCAAAACTAATTTAGTCGTGAATGTTTTGTTTACAATAACATTAAAACAGGCTTCAAAATGTAAATCCTAATGTCTCTTCACTCCATTGAGCATGGGATGTCACTCATATGTATTCATAGCCATACGCCCTTTGTGGAAATTCCACATTCATTGGACTTCTGGATAAAATAAGATACTACGAAACAAATTCCACGCTTGGATTATGACTAGCTGAGGATTCATTGTCCCTGATGTGAATTTCAAGTACAGTCAAGCATGGTCAAATAAAAATAAGATGACGATGCCTGAATTATGATTCCCACCCGCCATGGGATTGAAAGCATTGCAAATTCAGTATATTTCCATCGCAGTTTCACGAAACGTTCCCATTACCGCAGCCCTTTGTTTCTACCGATGCTAACTAGGGCCAGGAATTTAAAAAAAACATTTCAAACGATTTCTATTTTACCAGGTAAGGCTCCATTGAGTTATGTAGCTCTTTTTCAGAAGCGACCTGGCCACAAATGGTAGCTCAACGAAGTGGCTCATTACGTGCAAATATATAGCAGCAGCCAAATGCTCTAAAACGCAGGTTTTATAAATGTGGAGGGGAAAACCATAGAACCCGGTGAAAAATTAATGCGACCACAGGGAGAACATGCAAACTCAAAATATACAGCAGGCGTCAGGATCGGGCTCAAACCCATGACCTTCTTTATACCAGGCGAGGGAGTTAACATCTCGTCAACCGCGGCGCCCTATCAAACTGGGTGGATGGCTTTTTAGTGTAGGGCTGTAACCATTGCACCACGTATGTAACCATATTCCTTATCCCATTAATGGGCTGCTGTATCCGATTTGGAAATGTGTCTGTGCAGGGAGAGGGTGCACAGTCCAGAGGTGATGTCACTGATGAAGTGGATTCCATTATTGTGTGCACACGTGCACACTGGACATTCATACAATATTCACAAATCCAGCACCTGTCATGTCTCACGTTTTGTCTATACCGTGTACACAGACTATAGATGAGATGTTGACATTTTCAGAATTTGGATTTCCAAGGACGATTTAACATTTTCTTGGAATTACAGATACATTATGTAATGTGTCTAAGTGATAGCAAAATTAAAACCACCCAATGCCATGTGAAAACACCTATGGCGTCAAACTCTTTAACATGGAAATAAGAATATGTATTTATACTGGAGGAACCCGATGAGCTATGAAGCTCTTTTCCACAGATGTCCAGTTGACATGACGGCGATATGGGGCCGTCCATAAATGACATCACGCGCCTGGAGGGGGGGGGGGGGGGTCAGACATTTGTGACGATGTGTGACGAGGGGGGGGGGGGTTGAGAAACGTCACGTCCATCAAAATGCGCAACTTTAAATAAATATAGACAACACGTTCTACTTAATTAAATATACTTTTTTTATGTTTTCTCCTACAACATCAGAGTGCAGCGCCACATTAAATACGCACTACAATCACAATAGTTTAAAGCGATTTTAAGCATGTTTTATTTTCAAAATGGAAATATGGTTTTGGGGGGGGTGCAGAGCTTTGTGACGTCATATTTGAGTGGTCAGTCTGACTTTTTGTGACGCCTTGTGACGAAGGGGGGGGGGGGGTCAAAAATCGTCCAAAATCGCGTGACGTCATTCATGGACGGCCCCTATGACTGACGTCGCTCCTGTGATGTCACTTCCTGTAATGTCATTCTTTCGGATCAATTGTTATCTAGGACTGATTTTTTATGTTTTTAGATAGATAGGAAGTCGGGAACTTATCTCGAATATAAATATCAATGAGAGCACCTCTGATTAGCACGGTTGGCTATGTACAGTGCAAAAGAAGTTCAACATAGATAAATATGAACTGTATAATAATAATTTACAGCCCTTTATCAGTCCACAGGTGGATGAACGTCTCTCGATGCCATGGTGATCATGAGGGTGGTTTGATTATAGTTCACCACATTGGTCTGTGCAGATTGGTGGAGGGGGTGTCCGAAACCAGTTTGAATGCCACATATCTCAATTTTTACAGAAACGTATAAACTGCGTGAAATGCGAATGAGTCTAAAAAATCGCCTTCATGAAATGTTGAGGTAAAATCTAAGTAATTTATACCGGTTGAAACACTATTGGTCATGTTCGTTGTTTGTTTGACCTTTACGTAAACATGCTAAATATTGTTTTCATATACCACATCGTTTGGGTGGACCGACCCTCTTCACAGAAAGGTGGTACTTCTGCCACTAGCACTGGACTACCGATGTGTAGATGAGCACCTCCGCATGCTTGTTGGAACGGAGAGTTACTTCGTCCTGTTTTTAGAAGTGACCTGGCCACAAATGATAGCTCAACGAAGTGGCTTATCAAGTGGAAATTTATTGCAGCCAAATATTCTGAATGCATGTTGATTCTAAATGTGGAGGGAAAAAAACCAAAGAACCCCAAGAAAAATCCACGTGACCACGGGAAGAGAGACATGAAAATTCATATTTATAGGTGTTAGAGTCGGGATCGAACCCAACGACCTCCTCTATACCCGTGAGGGAGATAACATCTTGCCACCGCGGTGCCCTAAATCAGCGCAAGCCGGTATGGTATAAGTCGTTTTTTCCAGACTGCAGATTGCTAGGAAGGATTATCTGCCGTGTTGATTTGGTCAGACGTGCTTGAATGCAATATAGGCCTGAGGTTACCCCAAGACTGAGTGCCCATTGCTGCCAAGTTAAGCCCCAGCCTTTGATTTAGTAATGGAAATCCACCGTTATTACAAACCATTGTGCGTGTGTATCATTTTTCTTTCTTAGCATTCCGCCAAAGATTGAGTTTACATGTGCATTAGTGGGGATGTGAAGACCTACGTTTCATTAAAAAAATAAAGAAATCTGATGAATACGTGAATGAATTACCAGAATATGTCCTACAGTTTCTTAGTTGACACAATGATTTTAAATGTCTTCTTGGTTCTTTCGGTAAAGTCACGTAAAAGGGAAATAATAAAAATAAAACATAATAAAATAATTCTCACGACGTTTCGGCTACAACGCAAGCAGCCGTCCTCAGGTGAAGAACAGGTCTGTCGGAAAGACAGCGTCTGAATGAAACACCCCAGGCTTGGAGCGTATATTTAAGCTGGGTTGGAGGGGGATGCTGTCTTCCAGACAGACCTGTTCTTCACCTGAGGACGGCTGCTTGCGTTGTGGCCGAAACGTCGTGAGAATTATTTTATTATGTTTTATTTTTATAAATTTATTATTTCCCTTCTACGTGACTTTACCGAAAGAAACAAGATGAATCCCTGCAGTCACGAAAGCTTTAAATCGAAATCCATACATCCAGCCATCAGATTCACCATGGAAGTCGAAAAAGATGGCAAGCTACCCTTTTTGGATGTCCTAATTAAAAGGAGACCTGATGGTTCAATGAGCCACTCTGTCTACAGGAAAGCCACCCATACGGATGCTTACCTAAAACCGGATTCCCACTACCATCCATCCCAGAAGAATTCGCTCATCAGGACTCTACACCATAGAGCCCAATGCATCTCCGACCAGGAACACATTGCCAGTGAACTCAAGCACGTACGCCAAGCTCTTAAGGCTAATGGTTACTCCGACTACACAATCCGCAAAGCCATCACTCCAACCATCAAGAAGGATCCTGTTGAGGAGCCTTTCAAAACCATCACCTTACCCTACATTGCTGGGGTCACAAAAAAGATCTCCAAAATCCTGATTAAACACAAGATCCAGGTCCGATTCAACACAGTACATAAAATCCGTGATCTGGTCCCGTCTGTAAAAGATGCGGTTCCAGACATCTACAAACTAAGTTGCCTCTGTGGTAGCAGTTACATTGGAGAAACCAAACGACATGTCTCGGACCGCATCCGTGAACATAAAGCAGACCTGAAACACGGTAGGACAAACACCTCAGCCGTGGCAGATCACTGTTACAATTCAGTGGGCTCACATGACATTGACTTATCCAAGACAGAGGTTCTCTGCAAGCCATATGGCTACCATGAGAGGTTCGTTCATGGGGCGATCCACATATACAAACACAGAGACAATTTCAACCGAGAAGATGGATTCTGGCTCAGCAATCATTGGAAGGACGTAATAAACCATTTTGGATCTTAACTGATTGTGTTCACGTTTACGGTGACTTTCAGACCGCAGTCCACTCACTGGCATTGACTATATATATTTTATTCTCCGCAGGGAATGGATTCTTTGCTCCGCTGCAAGTCTCCTACCACCACTCTCCCATTGACATATTTCGTTGCTTCCTCTTAGTACCTTTCACGCGACGGTCAATGGTATAGTGTATAGCAGATTTTATAATAATAAATAGTATAAAAGTGTAATGTTTAATACAATGTATAAGGTAATATATAATATCGTAATTGTATAGTGAATATACAGCAGTGTGGTATACAGTAGGGTGGGTAGAATAATACAGTGTAATATTACAATGTATAGTCTATAAGCATATTAGTTGCTGCAGCTCCATACTATTAACATTCCTTCCCTTTATTAATGCTAACCTTACTCTTTCCCTTTGATGCTGCTAATCCTGCATAATGCACGGGCATATTATGACTTTGAAACCCCCTGCCCACCTCCTACGCATTCCACAAGTAATGCCTAATCCCATATCTGCATTTCCCATAAATATGCTAAATTCCTATTGATATGCAAATTATTTTGTCAAGGCGCTCTTCCCCCTCCAACCCAGCTTAAATATACGCTCCAAGCCTGGTGGTGTTTCATTCAGACGCTGTCTTTCTGACAGTCCTGTTCTTCACCTGAGGATGGCTGCTTGTGTTGTGGCCGAAACGTCGTGAGAATAATTTTATCATGTTTTATTTTTTATTATTTTAATATTTCCCTTCTACGTGACTTTACCGAAAGAACCAAGAAGATGAATCCCTGCAGTCACGAAAGCTTTAAGTCGAAATTTAAACTTTTTTTTTAAACACGCTTTTATGAAAAGTACTAAAAAGTTTCAAATAAATATTTTCTGTTCAAGTACTTTACATTATCTAGGTTTCATATAATGTTGTTGTAACTGACTCTAAATAAAAGCGTGGGGCGCTCATTAATGCATTAAAAAATTTCGGTAACAATTATAACATATGAGCATTTACTTCCCATTGTCAATCCACACATATTTACAAAACAAACCGGATTACAAAATGTACCTTTACATTAGAATATATTAACAACATTTCAGCTTTTACTTTACATTGCCAATGGAGACATTAACAAAAACAAATGACATAAAAACTGAACGTTTACATTTCAACATATTATCAACATATGAGCAGTTACGTTACATTGCCATCGCAGACATATTAACAAAAATAAACGGCAAAAAACTACACTTTCACATTTCAACATATTAACAACATATGAGCAGTTAAGTGCCATTGCCAATGCAGACATATTCACTAAAATAAACACCATAAAAATGTTGACGTTGAAATTAGAACATTTTACCTACATATATGCCACTGCAGACATATTCACAACAATAAACGGCTTAAAAATGATAAGTCAAAATTCCAACTTATTCACAACATATGAACAGTTATTTTCCATTGTCAATCCAGACATTCACAAAAATAAAAAAGCTTAAAAACCTAACGTTTACATTTCAACATATTAACAACATATGAGCAGTTACTTTCTATTGTAAATGCAGACATACAGTATTCACAAAAATAAAAAAGCTTAAAAACCTAACATTTACATTTCAACATATTAACAACATATGAGCAGTTACTTTCTATTGTAAATGCAGACATACAGTATTCACAAAAATAAAAAAGCTTAAAAACCTAACGTTTACATTTCAACATATTAACAACATATGATCAGTTCATTTCCATTGTCAATGCACACATATTGAAAAAAAGCACTGCATTAAAACTTTATGTTTCAATTATAGCATATTCAAAACATATTACCAGTTACTTTTGATTGTCAATGCAGACATATTCAAAAACATAAACGGCTTAAAAACTTAACGTTTATATTACAACATTGCCAATCGAGACATATTGACAAACATCAACACCTGAAAAACTGTACGTAACAATAATAAGATATTCACAACATATGAACAGTTACTTAACAATCTCGATGCAAAGATTTCCAAAAATAAATGGCATAAAACCTTTACGCTCAAATTACAACATATGAACAAGATATTCACACTTACTTCCCATTGTGAATACACGCATTTGCTCAAAAATAGTACGTGCACCCCATGCTTTTATTTAGAATCAGTTACAACAGTATATGAAACCTATACCTGTATTGTGTAAAGTCCTTGAACAGAACATTCACTTTAAACTATTTTGTACATTTCTTAAAAGTTTTTTCAAATATATATTATTTAGTACTTTTTGGTGGCATGAAATATTGTAACCAAATGATCTGTTATGAATTATGTACAAAAGTAAATACATTTATAAGTATTAAAGCATTTCGATGAAGGCTAATTGTTCTCTTGATCTGGGTCGGATTTTATCATTCGTCCCATTTATTCTATGGCAGCAGTGTTGCAGGGCTTCTTTCCCGTGAGCTTGGCGTTGTCTAACTCTATTCGATTTGTAAGCCGTCTAGTGATCGGACACGGCTCAGCGCAACATATGCCTGTCCTTCAGCGAAGAGTCTTGGTCCTAGGTTGACAACTGCATAGTCTACAGTGCTGCCCTGCATCTTGTGCACTGTAGAGGCCCAACTCGACACCAACGGTAACATTCTTCATTAAGCTGTGCGGTAGTTGTTTTTGGCAGGGAATTGTATGGGTATTGGGTCGATTTTGTGAATGCCGTCTCCACCAAAGTGCACACGGACCATTGGTATGTCCATTTCGTACACGCCGGAAGCGTGGCCATATTACTTTAGTAATGAATCTAATGTTACCGTTGACTAGTCCTTTCGATACGTCGATGTTTGATTGTAGCATCACCTTAGCACCTACTTAAGGCCTCGACACAGGTGTAGTTTCTCTTTGTGCCTATGTTTGCTCTCTCTCTATGTATCTCTGTGATATCTGTCTGCTTATATGTCTATGTTTCTGGTTCTGTGTTTAATCTCTCTCTCAAATTTAGCATTCTCAGGAAGAACGTAATCAACCAGATAGGGTGTTGACTGTTATGTTATCCGACTCTCTGTTGTATTACATTTCTAAGTATACTAGATTTGTGTTTCTATTTAACTTATACCTGATGATGCTTGCTTGTGTTGCAATCGAAACGTCGTATGCTAGTATTTAATTTAATTTATTATTTTATCTTTATACGTGACTTTACCGAAAGAACCAAAGAATAAATGTTCACGAAGGTCATGTCTCCTTGTCTCATGTTGTCCCTCAATATTACGAGTATGAAGAGTCGTCATAGGTGAGTTGCTGGTATCATATGTTCAGGCTGATCAAATACTTGATGTCCTCGTATCAGTGGCAGCTGTATCAAATCTCAGAAGACTAGGATGTTTATACGTCCGAATACTTGGTCGCAGTTCTTCAGTTGTCTGAGTCGTGAGTCAACCATACATAGCATTTCATACGTGACCATTGAGATCTCATCTATGAAGAGGAACTTTATATCCTTCCATTGCTGTCACATAACTCTCAGATAGTTACCCGTAAGAAGTGGCATGTTTACTATTTTTCCATCTTTCTGTACAGGTAACTTCAACAAGCTATGTAGTGTTGAACCGCCAACGAGTCGTGCTGCGACTCCAGTTAGTGCATTTGATTTGATATTTAAGCAAATGTAACACAAATGTTTTGCCAGTTCCTGCGCCACCAGTTATGAACAGTCTCTGTCGATGTATACATCCATTTAGCTGATCATGAATGCTGCGGGTGATGTTGACGAAAATTTCTCGTTGGCCAACATTTAAGGTGTGTTGTGCCGACTCAAATTGTTCATCAGTCATTGTGTGGTCCGTCTCTTCAACTTCTTCTTGCTGGACATCAAGTGCTTCTGGCTGATTGGGAACATTAAATGCATGTACTTGTATGAAGGCATTCTCAAGTAGTTTGTCACGTTGTCGATATTTCTCCATGTAAGAATTTCCTTCAAGCATTCTTCATGTGCCATAAATGCTTCTCTTGCATTGTCATGTTCTTCCAACAACTCACTCTCTGATCAGTATGGCATGTACTGTAGCAGAAGACTGTAGTAGAATTTGTCATGATTTGATGAAGCCATGAAGAATAGCACTCGTACTACAGCTGGGCGGCTACGTATTGACATTTTTGTGTTTGTAATCTTCTTCTACTTTGCTGTTCGGGCTCGTACGCATCTTGATCAATGCTCTCCTCGGTATGATCTTGCTTTTTAGCGTAGTATGGCTCGACGAGCATCGCAAACTCGATGAGACTCATGTTGTTGAAGTCATAGTCTGGGCGTTGAATTGGACGCTTCTCATAGTACTCGAAGATGTTAGCACAATATCCTGTTGCACGGCCTGACTCGTCGAACTTGAGTACTTTGTAACGTTGTTCTTCCTTACGAGTGTTAAGGAACACACAATGTCTAGAGCTCTCTCGCAAGTTAAGATGACATAGCCGGAACACACATTCACATGCTGAGACCTGCCGTTCCTTCATGATTCGCATACAGATCTTGTACAGCTTTCGGGAGATGTTGCTTTCCTCGTGACGTATCTGTTGAATGGCCCGAGCAACACTTGAGTCACGTTGGGTTGGTTCTGACTTGCCGATGTACTTGGCAATGTAGAAGGCTATAGATTCGTTTGTTCCACAGGGCTGTATATCCATGTTGCCTTTCCATAGGCGTAGTAGTGTTGGATGGTAGCTGTTAACCCATCGGTCTTTTGAGCAGACATAATCTCCCTGCATTTCTTTTGAACTCATCTGATGAGTGGTTTACAATGCGTCTTGGTACACTCTCTTCGTGGAAATCCAAATCGACAGTCTATATTGTTTGTCTTGTGTGAGTGTGATGATGCAATTGACTTTTTTTCACCAGGTCGTGTAATTCTGTATCATCTTATACCGAAGGCATCTCACACTTGCATACGCTATGCAATAGTCGTATTCCTCCTTCGGTGTGGATGGATGATTCTCGACCCATATCACCATATGAAGGTGTGGACTAACGCGATTTTGGAACTCGATGCCCCATCAGTAATCCATTACATGGCCGTTGAACAACTCATGATTTGCAGAGATGTATATGATGAGTGTCTTAACTCGTATCATGAAGTGATGGCTTACAACTTCCGGATATTGTTGGATGAGGTGCTGTGTTGCATATATGTCGAGTCCAGAAGGGTCTTCTTTCAGTTTTCCATCCGCTATGAGCAGGGCCTAAAATATGAAAGCTTAAAAAAAATGAAGCATCACTGACATTACAGTGAGGGAAAAAGTATTTGATCCCCTGCTGATTTTGTACGTTTGCCCACTGACAAAGAAATGATCAGTCTATAATTTTAATGGTAGGTTTATTTGAACAGTGAGAGACAGAATAACAACACAAAAATCCAGAAAAACGCATGTCAAAAATGTTATAAATTGCTTTGTATTTTAATGAGGGAAATAAGTATTTGACCCCCTCTCAATCGAAAAGATTTCTGGCTCCCAGGTGTTTTTTATACAGGTAACGAGCTGAGATTAGGAGCACACTCTTAAAGGGCGTGCTCCTAATCTCAGCTTGTCACCTGTATAAAAGACACCTGTTCACAGAAGCAATCAATCAGATTGCAAACTCTCTACCATGGCCAAGACCAAAGAGCTCTCCAAGGATGTCAGGGACAAGATTGTAGACCCACACAAGGCTGCAATGGGCTACAAGACCATCGTCAAACAGCTTGGTGAGAAGGTGACAACAGTTGGTGCGATTATTCTCAGCTTGTCACCTGTATAAAAGACACCTGTTCACAGAAGCAATCAATCAGATTGCAAACTCTCCACCATGGCCAAGACCAAAGAGCTCTCCAAGGATGTCAGGGACAAGATTGTAGACCCACACAAGGCTGGAATGGGCTACAAGACCATCGTCAAGCAGCTTGGTGAGAAGGTGACAACAGTTGGTGCGATTATTCGCAAATGGAAGAAACACAAAAGAACTGTCAATCTCCCTTGGCCTGGGGCTCCATGCAAGATCTCACCTCGTGGAGTTGCAATGACCATGAGAACGGTGAAGAATCAGCCCAGAACTACACGGGAGGATATTGTCAATGATCTCAAGGCAGCTGGGACCATAGTCACCAAGAAAACAGTTGGTAACACACTACGCCGTGAAGGACTGAAATCCTGCAGCGCCCGCAAG
This sequence comes from Lampetra planeri, assembly GCF_965212315.1. Taxonomy (NCBI): domain Eukaryota; kingdom Metazoa; phylum Chordata; class Hyperoartia; order Petromyzontiformes; family Petromyzontidae; genus Lampetra; species Lampetra planeri. The sequence continues at coordinate 4,912,130 of NC_136128.1, read as the reverse complement.
GTCCCCCTGCTCAAGAAAGCACATATACATGCCCGTCTGAAGTTTGCCAATGAACATCTGAATGATTCAGAGGACAACTGGGTGAAAGTGTTGTGGTCAGATGAGACCAAAATGGAGCTCTTTGGCATCAACCCAACTCGCCGTGTTTGGAGGAGGAATGCTGCCTATGACCCCAAGAACACCATCTGCACCGGCAAACATGGAGGTGGAAACATTAAGCTTTGGGGGTGTTTTTCTGCTAAGGGGACAGGACAACTTCACCGCATCAAAGGGACGATGGACGGGGCCATGTACTGTCAAATCTTGGGTGAGAACCTCCTTCCCTCAGCCAGGGCATTGAAAATGGGTCGTGGATGGGTATTCCAACATGACAATGACCCAAAACACACGGCCAAGGCAACAAAGGAGTGGCTCAAGAAGAAGCACATTAAGGTCCTGGAGTGGCCTAGCCAGTCTCCAGACCTTAATCCCATAGAAAATCTGTGGAGGGAGCTGAAGGTTTGAGTTGCCAAACGTCAGCCTCAAAACCTTAATGACTTGGAGAAGATCTGCAAAGAGGAGTGGGACAAAATCCCTCCTGAGATGTGTGCAAACCTGGTGGCCAACTACCAAGAAACGTCTGACCTCTGTGATTGCCAACAAGGGTTTTGCCATCAAGTACTAAGTCATGTTTGCAGAGGGGTCAAATACTTATTTCCCTCATTAAAATGCAAATCAATTTATAACATTTTTGACATGCGTTTTTCTGGATTTTGTTGTTATTCTGTCTCTCACTGTTCAAATAAACCTACAATTAAAATAATAGACTGATAATTTCTTTGTCAGTGGGCAAACGTACAAAATCAGCAGGGGATCAAATACTTTTTTCCCTCACTGTATGTGAGAGTCGGGGTACTATGGTACCCTCAGATACCGCCACAAGCTTGCATTGTATATCTTGGAAAATCTAACATAGCATGTAGCATATTTTTTGTAAATGTGCAAAGAACGTGATATTATTTTTGTTATGTTAGAAAATTATTGGAGGTGGATCATTAAGGACAGTAAATTAGATATGAAAGTGGAAACCATTATTTAATGTCCAAAATGTATGATCACAAATAAGTGGAATAAATGATGAAATTAGAGCATATATTTGAAATCAAACATAGCAACAAAATGATAATGTACATATACATTGTATAACAAAAAACTCAAAGACGCATGTGCATATGACAGCAGTACAGTGCAACTACAGTACAGATGCCATCATAATTCAAATGTCCAGTAATCAAATAAACAGTGCGTCAAGAAATAATAGAAAGTCATCATTAGTCTGTCATGGTGTGCTAGCGATTTATCATTTTTAGCATGTGTGCAAAGAATGTTATATAATGATATAAGAAAATTGAACGTGGATCATTAAGGACAGTAAATGAGAAATAAAAGTGAAAACCATCATTGCATGTCGAAAATGTATATCAAATAAGTGTGTAGAAATGCTGAAAATAAAACACTTGCCATTACGTAACAGAGCGTGGTCAATTACAGGCAACGTGAGTTGAGCATCGACAATTACACCGTAGCCGAAACAGAGCATATATATAAAAATAATGATTTAAAACTTTTTGGTACATTTGCTAAAAGCGTGTTTGAAAAAACACTTTTATAAATATATTTATATTAATGAAACATTATAGTATTCTCATCAATATGACGTAACTATACGACGTTTGCAGTCGATAGGACATTGGGAAGTGTGTTAACATTAAGGTACAATATTTGAGCAGACAACAAGGACAACGACAAGGACGGCGAGCACGACAACAACAGAGTGAGTGACCTTGCTTTTGCATTCATAGCAGGAATTCAGCACTAGATGTATCGTGACATCGTCAACATAAATGTACAGTAGTAATGAAAGCAGTGCAAGACTCCAGGAAGTGGGCCCGCAGCTTGCCATAGCGTAAGGGAGCGTGGTCATTTTTTGCCAACGTCTGTTTGCCGTGGACAATGAGAGGCAAGCCAAAACATAACATATACATTTTTTAAAAATGTTTTTCTTTTTTATGATAGAATATTGTATTGTCATCAATATGACATAAGTATACCAATTTTGATGACGATACCACATTGGGAAGTGGGTAAAAATTGAGTTACAAGATTTGAGGAAACGACAACAGAGTGAGTTAAATAAAAGCGTGTAATAATCATTAAAAAGTTGTTTTTAACCCTGACTAAACTCAGAAATATAAACAATACATCTTCGTTCCCATGAGGGTTAGACATTCCTGTAAATTTAATTTAACAACTCCGTAAGCAGAAATAAGTTTAATTTGCTTGATACAAAATTATGCATAGGGGTCGTTTACATACACCTCATGCTTTACAAACACGTTTCAGCAGTGGGCAATATTTATTCACAGTGGTAAATAATTATACATTAAATGTGGCCTTTTACTAAAGAAATTTGACCGGGGCATATGAAAACAAGTCTCATTCGTATCAAGAAGTTAACCACAACTTAGGAGAAATTAAAATGTTATTGTTTTCAGTGAACACGTACAATTATTAACAGTTTAAGAAATAACAGGATTTTGTTTACTGTTTTGATAAGGGAGATCAGTCAACAGTGCTCATCACAGGATTTATTGAGGTTTATATTGAGTCTTAATATTTAATGTGTAACAATGCATCCAATGAAAATAAATTATTATGCTTATAATACACGAATCAAGTTTGAATGTACTTCCATTAACCTGGCGAGAACTTACGAGACCAGGATGAGTCTGAATTGCCAGTGCTCGAGCAGAATAAAATAAAAAAAATCATCAATGACATTTGTATCGCGTACAAGTTGAAACATATATATGAAGCCGGTATTTATAGTCGGTGTGTAAAGGCAATGAATAAGCATTATATTCGTGGTTCTTTCGGTAAAGTCAAGTAGATATTTTTTTTTTAAATAATACGAGCAAAAAACCCACGACGTTTCGATCGCAACACAACCGGTTTTCATCAGGCGGAGAGAGAAGAGGGGCAAGACTCCAAATGCAACTGCTTATAAGTGAGTGGGCGGGGGACGAAAGTTGGGAGGAGGAGGGCTGCGTGGCGCAAACAGCATGGGCGGGGCAGCCAGTCAGCCAGTGCCAATGTAGGAGCAGACAATGGGGGAGCTGGGAGGAGGAGAGCTACGCGGCATCGGTCAGCCAGTGCTAATGTAGGAGTAGACATTGGGGGAGGAAGGGGTAGAGATAGGGGGATAGAGAGGGGGGGTTAGAGATAGGGGGAGAGAGGGTGGGGGGTAGAGATGGGGGGGGCATTGCACCTCGCTACGCACATCCACACTGCTGACGGTTGATAAGAAAACACAAATCAAGTCATGACCCAGAGTGGTTGATGACAACTTTCCAATGATTGCTGAGTTTAAAACCGTCGTCTCGGTTGAAATTGTATCTGTGTCTGTATATATGGATGGCTTCATGAACTAATCTTTGTTGATACGCAGTCAGCTTGCAAAGTACCATCGTCTTAGAGAAATCAATTTGAATAAGCATTGTTACTGTAATTTCATGAGGACCATATTTTGGATGTTAGACTTATGCCTTCAGTATTTTTGCAGTGTGGGGTGGTTGTGGGGGAACTGGAGTGATCAGAGACATGAACAGCATACGAGTGGAGAACTCTCAACCTAACCACAGTTAAAGCAAATGATTTGGTGATGAACTGCATTGGCAGTTGCGCACAAGTACACGTAATAACAATTCAACACATTCGTCAATATCACTGTGGGCCTTAAAAGGGAAACATATTTAATAGGTGATGTTTCAGGCAGGGGCCCTTCTTCACGGGACATAAATGAATAAAAATCCAGAGAGACAGGCTTGATAAGTTGTAGAATCCACTTTATACAATGGGGCCTGATGATAATATAATGAAACAGAAAATTCGGATGACATTAAATTGACATGTGAATAGTTACCTAAGAGTAGTGAATGGGAACAGGCAAGAGCCACAGATAAAGCAGAAATCTGCTTACTATATACACACACCATCTATTAAACACATTTCTCAATGTTAAAATCACAGCTATGTCTCGCCACACACTGTATACGGGTACATTTAGGTGTTTTCCAAGGCTTCCTCAATCGTATGCACATATCTGGTGAAATAACATAAAAAACTATACAATGTAAAACAAAGTCAGTCGCCCCTTTTAGCTACCATAGCTGTCTTTCCTTCCCTCGTCACCAAAACTGCACAAGGAATTGAAAGCAGCTGAGCTCGATCCAATTTAACAGCCAAAATCTGATGCCGGCTCCACATCAAAGGGGCATTCTCCCGGGCACCGTCTTAGATTTCCACAATATCACGCGAAGCGGGACGAGGAAAAAGCCTTCCGAGGAATTGCCATGGCACAATTGGCGATTCCCAGGCGGATTCGCGAGCAATCGTAAATCCCTGTAAACAAGCCGCATGCATCCCCGCTATTTAACGCAGAACACAGTCACTGCTCCTGTCAGCGCTGCTGGTGCCATTGTCACCCCTTCCACCTAGAGTGGTGTTCTTCATTAATTTTCAGAGGGGGGGAGGCAGGGGCACTTTCGCCGATAAGACATCAGTAGTGTGAGGGCCGCCACACATTTGAAACCATTGGGTTTGACAGCACGATGATGGTGGGGGGTTATTTCACATTTGTGTATTGTCGTGGGCTGCACGTCAGGGGCCGCACTGAAGGCCATCAGGGGCCGTCAGTGGCCCACGGGACTTGCAATGAAGAACACTGACCTATATTGATGCTAGGCACTGCCGCTAATACCGTTTCTGCCAATGCTACTGCTGCTAATAACCGCTGCGAGCACTATCCCTATGAGTAGTGCCATTTATTGCTTTTGAATATACAGTAATACTTGTGCAACTGCCAATAAAAAAAAAACTGACATTATTGATAGCTACCGCCATTAATCGCATGCTGCTGCTACACACAGAGCAAAATTGTAACCATTGTATAGTAAATAGATTACTGCTACTAATAATGCGAATACTGTACAACAAAAATTGCTACTGCTTCGAATACCACTGCGCAGTGTTCTTGCTGCGACTCCTTCCGTCAATTGCTATTGATATTCGTCTGAATGGTGATGCACAGCCCTTTCGTCAATCCACTGCTGGTCAATGGGAGTCTCGGCCACACGTCGGCATTGCGACCCAATAAAGGTCGGTGAAGGGGGTTCGTTCCCCAAAACACCAGTCACCACCGACAGCTGATCCTAGCAATCTAAATTTACCACTATTTTACTATTTCCGTGAATGCCGTTGTCTGTCTTTGTCTCGCCTCGGCACCTTATTAATTGTGCAGCCTAAGATAATTGCTCTCAGGATGGTCTCGTGACAGCTTCGGGAGCAGCAAGCAAACAACCGCAGCCTTTTGGGCAACTGCATCATCCTTGTCTCTATCGCTCTCTCTCAACCGTCAAAAACGCATAAAGCTGAACTTCACCCCCCTTGATGACAAGCACACGTGCACGTTCTCTCCAATGCTGACTGACGTTGACCACACAATACAATAGTAACCAGTGGCAATTAATGTGTTGTATTGATGGTAGGCATTCTGTGAGATCACTTTTTATTACTTAAATCGAAATGTGATTTTTTTTTCAGTGAAGGGAAAGTAAATGTGTTGTATCAATGTTGAAAGATTGCTGACGTAAACAAAAAACGTAAGCAACTTAAATAAAAACCAAGGCAATTATTTACTCAATGAATTCCCTGAAGCCGGTCATAATAACAAAAAAATGTGGTTCCAAACAAATTTTGATGATATTCATATTCTTATTATTAAATTTTGATGAACAAATAAAAACAAAGACATTATAGTAATAGTTGCCAAATGTACATTTACTATTATAGTTTAACGTGTAGGCTTTTGCGACCAATATTATCCTTAACTAGCGGTAAGTACCCGGCGTTGCTCGGGCGAAAAAGGCAGACACACACATGGACTTAAACACAGACATCGACCCACACACATAGAAACGCATAGACTTAGACGCACACACACACACATATGGTTAAACCCAGGATGGATCGTAGGCAGGCCATCCTAAATGTTTCTAACCGGCGAAGATGTTCCATTAGGAGGGTCTAAGTTTCGCAAGCGTACAGAAGGGATAGAATTACCGTGGCCGAGAAGACCTGAAGCTTCGTACGGAGTGATAGACCAGGTAGCTTCCACACAGCTTTATGCAGCCAATTAAAATATACTGCAGCTCGACTGATTCGGAGTGAGACCTCTGCTGTTAAACCGGAGCCGGTCATTAGCTCACTGCCCAGGTATGGGAAACTCTCCACTGTCTCCACAACTGCCCCATCACCAATTGGGAGTTGTGGGGGTGGAGTGTCCGATGGTACAAAATAGCCAGGCAGGTGCTTAGTTTTGGTTGGGCTGATGGTAAGGCCCCACCTGTTGGTGGCAAGCTCCAGGTTCAGCAGCAGCACCTCGAACTCCTCCTCTGAGTGAGCAGCCATTAGCAGATCATCGGCATACATAACGTGGTTGAACAATAGGGAGCCATCCCTTGACTGCACCCGGGCATCGATCAGCCTCCCATTGTATCTGTAGCAGATGGGAATTCTTCCGGTACAGGCATTGAAGGCTCGGCGAACTACGTGGTCCAATGTGGGAGCCAGAGGACATCCCTGTTGCACCCCAAAGTGTAAAGGGAATGGCTCTGACTCACGGCCACGTAGTTAAGACGCGGGGCCGCTCACCATCATGAAGGTCCTTAAGGATGGTGATGAGGGGGTTCGGGACTCAGAAAGCACGAAGAGCAACCCAGAGGCCAGGCCTACTGATGGTATCATAGGCCTTGAGCAGGTCATTAAAGCACACGCATGGACTAAGATGTACACATGTGTAGAGGTGTATTGGTACGGATGGGAAACAAACACAAGGGGCGTGGTTATGGCCGTACGCAGAGAAGGTGCTTACATCGACGTCCGCACCTGCCATCCCCCATGGCCCCCCCCCCCCCCCCCCGGGGGGAGATTGCTATATAAGGTGGTGAGCCGGAGGGCTCGGGGTCGAGTGTTAGCTTTAACCAGCGAAGATTGAAGACCAGCTAGAATAGGCCCTGGAACTCCCCTGGCTCGCTGTCCTTGTCAGGACCGACCGGGGAAAGCCAGCGGCATGGCCCCGAGAGCCCAGACCGATGTTCTAATAAGAGCCGGTCTTGAGACTCAGGGTGCCGTAATCCCAGCTTAACCAGGGCTGGGATAGATAGCCTCCCCTAGCTCTGTAGTGGAGAACCTGGGAGTAGGCTAGCCGGGTTAGACGTTGGGTCTCCCTGTTAGACGGGTGAAGGGGCCGATACCCCTTCGAGTGTTGTGTATCCCCGTCTCTGTAAATACGTTGGTGTCAATAAATCAGTGTGCCTCCAACTATGTCGTCCAAGCCTCCTGCAACTTTCTACATCTGGTGTCGGAAGTGGTCTTTCAACGATGGACACACGAGGGACGACTCGTACCAGGGAGCCGGAGATGGAGGACACCTCAGCCGACTCGGCGCCCGAGATGGCCAAAGACGATTCCGAGCGGCCGGGGCCGAGTACACCCACTCCACAACGCCAGGAAGGGTGGGGAGCGTCGGCTGAGGGACTTCGGCTGGCTCACTCCCGCCTGGCGGAGCTGCTCTACGCTGCGGCCGCCACGTTGGAGGAGATCACGTGGCTGGGGGCTGGAGAAGCTGCACGGGGCTACGACGGCCGACACGCAGCGCCGCTTCCCGCCATCTCAACGCGGCCCGCAGTCAAATTTGCCGCCATCGGTACAGTGGGAGCAGAGGGCGGGGCCGGCCTACGTCAGCTGACCGCCGATTGCCAAGCAGAAGCCACAACGTCATCAACACCGGCCAGCGCGTCACCAACGGAGCGACCGGCGATGCCATACGCTCTGCCCGCCCACACTGTACCGAGTGCCGGGAACGACGGGGCGCGATCCACGACCACGGACGTCGCATTACAGCAGCGACTACCGCCCCTCAAAGAATTCGTGGGCGAGGATGGGGACTGGGGAGGCTTCAGAAGACGGTTCCTCGCTCACCAGGAAATGGCGAATTGGACGGACGACGAAGCACTACGCGCGCTGCCGGCGATGCTCGACAATGATGCCCTGGCTACCCTCACCTCGGCGCCAAAGGAAAAGCGCGCCACGCTGCAGTTGGCGCTGCAGCTTCTGTCCGCTGTCTACGGGCTGCCTTCTGACTGCAGGCAGTTGTTCCACGATCGCCATCGGGGCGCCAAGGAATCACCACTGGCTTTCCGAACAGCTCTCCTGGCCCTGGCGAAGGCAGCTTTTCCGCGGATGGACGAGGAAGGAGTGGACGCTATGGTGACTGAAAAACTGTTGCTGCTGGCGGACAAGTTGGACGTTGCTGTCTTGGCACAAGATGACACAGAGATGTGTTCCTTGCTGGCCGCGTGCCACATCCACGCAAGTTTGCGGTCCCTGCGTCGCAAGGCCAGCAAAGCGGTGGCCGGGCATGCCATGGCGGCAACCACCCTCCCATCGGAGGAGGTCTGCGCAGTGGAGCGGCCGGTGGAGTAGAGATCCGCGGGACCACAAGCTCGGAACGGACCGAGCCGCCAGGATCAGCCCAGGCCGTCTGGGGCGCTCACACGCTGCTACAACTGTGGCCTTCAGGGCCACATGGCTTCGGGATGCCGGGCTCCTCGACGGCGCGGAGCGACGCCTCATCCGGACGCCGCGCCGCCTCTACCCAAGCTCCAGCAGCAGAATATGGCGAGTCGTGGCACCTCACATGTTTGGCCTATGCACACACCTGTCACACACTCACTCACTGCAACGAACAGGGGTCGCAAATCGCCAGGTGTTGCATCGGAGTGTTCCGCAATGCGGCGGGCGCTCCAACCGGGGCAGTGGTCGGAGCTCGCCCATTGTGTTGTTGCCACGTCAGCGGGGTCGTCGGTCGTGGTTGGTCACATTGATGGGGTTGAGGTGTGGGTTTTAATTGATACAGGAGCATCGGCGACTATTATATCCCATTTAATTTATAACATCCTTCCCGTTCAAAGCCGTCCTTTGCTCCACGTTGAGGTTCCATGCTATGCTGCTAACGGGGGCTCGCTGGGCATCATTGGACAGATCCCCGCGCAAATTTGTATTGGGGACATCAAATTATCCGGGCCGGTATTGGTCTCCTCCTCGCTTGCGGTTCCGTGCCTGTTGGGGACAGATTTCTTGGCCAAAATACCTATCCTAATATTGATCGACCAGGGTTGCATCGAACTCCCGTCGGGCCGACGTATGATGTTTTTGTCCTCCCCCGCTACTGAGCGTCGGGCATTTGCGACAGTGCAGGCGCTCGTGGTGAGGACTGTACGCGTACCACCGGGAGCTCAGATGCTCGTGCCTCTTAGGTTGCATCGGCCGTTTGCTAAGGGAGTTGCGGATCGGGGGGTCCTGTTGGGACCATCTAGAGCCGGGGTCAATGGACCTGATTTGCTAGTGGCTCAGACCATGGTGAAAGGGGACGGGGACCCCTTCATTGTGGTGCTTAATGTGGGATCGCGAATGGCCGTGGTTCCTCAAGGGACCGTGCTTGCACATGCAACGCCGGTGCCCTGTGAGGAACCGGTCGTGGGTCAGGTGAGCACCCATCCTCCGTCGCGACCGCATTCGGACCGTGATGAGGGATGGCTGGATGCGCTTTGCGCGGGATCAGTGGAACTGTCCGACTCACACCGTGAGAGGCTTCGAGTTCTCCTGCGCGAGTTTTCCGACGTTTTTAGTCAACACAAATTTGATATTGGTTGTGCTAAATTGCTGCGCCACCATATTGACACGGGTGACAGCGCGCCAATCCGCCAAAATCCTTTTCGGTTGAGTCCCACCGAAAAGGATCATGTCAAACCGGCCATAGACGACATTCTAGCCGCGGATATTATATCCCCTTCTACCAGCCCTTGGGGTGCGCCGATCGTTTTAGTAAAAAAACACGATGGCTCACTGCGGTTTTGTGTCGATTTTCGTCGGTTGAACAAGATTTCCATAGCTGATGCATACCCGCTTCCTCGGATGGATGAATCGCTTGATGCCCTAGCGGGGGCGCGGTTCTTTTCCACGTTGGATTTGCTTTCTGGATTCTGGCAGCTCCCTCTGGATGAGGAATCTAAACCTAAGACTGCTTTCCGTATGCCGCACGGCCTTTTTCAATTTAACTGCTTGCCGATGGGTCTATATTCTGCGCCGGCAACTTTTCAGCGGTTAATGGAATTGGTCTTGGCGGGGTTGCAATGGGATTCATGTTTAATTTACTTAGACGATGTCATCGTCTTTAGTAAAACATTCGATGACCACCTCCAGAGGTTGCGTGCTGTTTTCCTCAAAATGCGGGCTGCCAATTTGAAATTCAAACCGCAGAAGTGTCATTTGCTCCGCGAATCGGTGCGGTATTTGGGTCACATTGTCGGACGCTCGGGGATTGCCATGGATCCCGCCAAAACGAAATGTGTCAGCTCCTGGCCGACTCCCACCTTGGTGGGGGAGGTCAAGAGTTTAATTGAGTTCACGTCGCATTACCGACGGTTTGTAGCTGACTTTGCTACAATCGCGAAACCCTTGCATGCCTTGACGTCCAAGGGAGTCAAGTTTCATTGGGGACCGGAGGAGGAGGCTGCTTTTCGCTCCCTCCGGGATGCCCTGGTGGGGGCTCCGCCATTGAGTTATCCAGATTTTTCACAACCCTTCTTGCTCGATACAGACGCAAGCAACACGGGCATTGGGTGCGTGCTTTCGCAGCTCATTGGGGGCGTAGAGCATGTGGTAGCTTACGGTAGTCGGGTGTTGTCTCTGGCGGAACAACGGTACTGCGTTACCCGTCGTGAACTATTGGCGATCGTTTATTTCATTCAGCAGTACCACCCATATCTGTACGGTCGACATTTCACCGTCCGTACAGATCATGCGGCGCTGCAGTATGCCTTGCGGATTCAACAACCATCGGGACAGTTGTCTCGATGGTTGGAGATTCTCCAAGATTTCGATTTTGTCACCACATATCGTAAGGGCATCCGCCACACGAACGCTGACGTTCTGTCGCGTTTGCCGCCCACTTCCGAGTGCGCTTGCCTCTTGGGTTCGGGGCGTTGTAGACCTCCGAATGTGATCGCTGATTCGGTCCTTCCGGCCGCCGCCGATGCGCCTTCAACTTCGGGTCCTATCGAGCAAGAAGGGAGGGATTCCTTGCTGGGGTTGTCCGTGGCGGAGTGGGGATGCCTCCAAATGGAGGACCCCTTCCTCCTCGCTTTGCGCCGTCGCATCGGGGGGGTTGGTCAGGGGGCGGCAAAAGTTGACTCGTGGGGGTTGTTCCAGGGGCTTTTAATGCACTGGGACGGGAGATCCCGCCGCCACCGGCTGGTGGTGCCTTCCACATTGAGGGGTAGAGTGGTGTGGGCTGCGCATGAGCGGCTCCTTCACCTGGGGACTCACAAGACCCTTGCCATGCTCCAGCTCGATTTTTCCTGGCCGGGCATGGCAAGGGACGTGGGTGATCTCTTGGGATTGTGCACTCAATGCGCAGCGGAAACCACCGGCGAAGGGGTCCAACCCTCCGCTGCAGTCTATAAAAGTTTCCCGGATTAACGAGCTCGTTGCACTGGATATTCTCGGGCCATTTCCCGCTACACCTAGGGGAAATAGGTACTTATTGACAGGGGTTGAATATTTCACGAGATGGCCTATGGCCTGGCCCCTAGCTAACCAGTCAGCAGCAGCCATCGCGGAGGCCTTTGTCCAGGGCTACGTCCTCGACAAAGGTGCTCCCGGAGCAGCTGCTGACCGACAAGGGTAAACATTTTTCAGGGAAACTCCTCCGCGAAGTGTGCGAGCTCCTGGGTACGGAGAAAATTCGGACCTCCCCATATCACCCGCAAACTGACGGGATGGTGGAATGGCTGCATCGGACTATCATGTCCATGCTGTCCTAACAGGTCTCTGAATCCCAGACCGATTGGGACCTTCACATTGCGGGGGTTTTAGCAGCCTACAGAATGGCTCTTCATGCGGCCACTGGATTTTTGCCTTTCTTCCTGATGTATGGCCGCGAGGCTAACCCGCCTGTTGCGACTCAGCTAAAGCTCTCGACGCCGCATGCAAACTCTAAATTGTCCGACCACGTCAAATTTAACATCGATAAATTAACAGAGGTGCGGGAGGCGGCCATACAGAATTCGGAACTCCACCAGAGAGCGAATGAGAGGCTTAGGCTGGGTCGGGCACATGTGCTCCAATGGAAACCGGGGGACAAGGCGTGGTTGCACTGTCCCCAGGTGCCACTGGCGACCTCGTCTAAGCTGGTACGGCCGTGGCGGGGGCCCGTGGAAGTCGTGCAGGTCTTGCGGCCACAATGTGTACGCATCCGATGGGGAAAGCGTCGGTGGTATGTGCACCTCTCCAGGTTGAAACCGTTCATTGCGCCCCATGTTCCTCACACACACACGCGTGGCCAAACGTGTGAGGGGTCCACCGACTCCCCGACTTCGCTGCTTTCGACTGACTTGTCACCGACTGTTCCACCTCCAGGTGCACCGGGATTGACGTGCCCACATCCTGCGACCCCACCCAGGGGGGTCGGGGGTCGCTCATTGGACATACCGGATGCTCCCGCACCCGAACTATTGACGCCCACCACTGGTCCAACCAGGGCTGCCCCTTGTGACGGCCCCGCTGCAAGAACGCGCGCCAAAACACGCAGACTTTTGTGAGGTCGGCCGCTGGTGGGGACCTTGCGGGGGGCGTCCTGGGCGCTTGTATATATGTTGTGTGTTTATGGGATGGGGTATTTATTCGGGGGGGGGTGCGTCGGGTCGTTTTTTATTTTTTTTCCCTCTGTTGGTTGCTGGTTATTGTTGTTGTTGTTGTTAAAGTTACGCAAGGCACACGCGAATTCGGGGGGGGGGTGGCATCTTGTTGGGATTTTGTTGCAGCCAGGGACGGCTGCGGGCTGTACAGGGGGGGGTGATGTACAGGTGTATTGGTACGGATGGGAAACAAACACAAGGGGCATGGTTATGGCCGTACGCAGAGAAGGTGCTTACATCGACGTCCGCACCTGCCATCCCCCACGGCCCCCCCCAGGGGGAGATTGTTATATAAGGTGGTGAGCCGGAGGGCTCGGGGTCGAGTGTTAGCTAGAATAGGCCCTGGAACTCCCCTGGCTCGCTGTCCTTGTCAGGACCTACCGGGGAAAGCCAGTGGCGTGACCCCGAGAGCCCAGACCGATGTTCTTATAAAAGCCAGTCTGGAGACTCAGGGTGTCGTAATCCCAGCTTAACCAGGGCTGGGATAGATAGCCTCCCCTAGCTCTGTAGTGGAGAACCTGGGAGTAGGCTAGCTGGGTTAGACGTTGGGTCTCCCTGTTAGACGGGTGAAGGGGCCGATACCCCTTCGAGTGTTGTGTATCCCCGTCTCTGTAAATACGTTGGTGTTAATAAATCAGTGTGCCTCCAACTACGTCGTCCAAGCCTCCTGCAACTTACTACACATGGACCTACAGACACGCAAATAAATGGAGTTACACTGACTAACATGGAGGCATGCACACACAGCGACTAACACACATGCACATGGACTGAGACACACACACATATGGACTGACACACACAAACACATCGACTTACAGACACACACACATATGGACTCACACACACATAGACATGCACTTGAGATATGCACACATGGAGTTACACACACATATCGACGTACACACATACAGCGACACACACACATACATAGAGTGACACACACATTGCCATACACACACATACACATGTGGACTGTCACATAGACATCCACTTGAGATATACACACATGGAGTTGCACGCACATATATGGACGTACACACATACAGCGACTCACACACATACACACACACCGACTCGCACACAGCAATATGTGGACTAAAACACACATTGACGTAAGCACACATATGTACTTACACACACACATATGGACTAAGACACACACACATGAACTTACACATGTAGTGGGTTCTAATTAGGTGCACACACACGCAGCTTGGAGGCAACACTATTTATTAAACGGTAAGTAATATAACACTGTACATGAGGTGGTGACCACCTTCCTCAACTCACTAACATTCTGGAACACGACACAGACTGGACCAGGCAGGCAACGGCCTGCGTGGCCCAGGACGACGACCCGGGACTTGAGAACCGATGATGTCGTCTTCACTTCGGAGTACAACCGCCTCTGTCCAGGCCACTGTCCAGGCCACGCCTCCCTTCCCAGGCCACGCCTCCCTTCCCCCACCTCTGGGAAGGTCCGGGTCCCTCCACCATGTGACCCCCCAGGCACCCCCTTGGGGCCCCCAGCCCTCGTACGGGCCGACACAGTAGTGACTGTTCTATGTCACTACACATACATAGACTGACACACACATAGCTCTACACACACATACACATATGGACTGTGAAACACAGATATGTACTTTAGATACACAGACATGGATTAACACACATATGGACTCACACACAGACGCATTGACTTACACACACACAGAGTGACACACACATGTATAGACTGACACACACATGTGGACTAACACACACACATATGGACTGACATACACATCGACGTACATGCACACAGATCGACTGACACACACACATGGACTAACACACACACAAAAACACTTGAACGTTGTCCGTTCGAAAAAGACACCCACATGGAGTTAAAGACACGCATGGCTCTACACGAACACACACATGGACTCAAAGACACACACATGGACTCACACACACACATCGACGGGCACAGCAATCCCCGATGATGGCACAGCTATCAGTATCGCAGTACTACGTATGAGTAAATAGCGTGACACGAGCGATGGAAACAATAGAAATGCATTTAAGAAATAAGCAGAAATCACAGACTGGTAGTAGACCGTGGCAGCGTTATGAAAGCGCAGCAAAAAAAGGGGAAATTGAGCAACCCAAAAATACAAAAAGAGTTTTGTGTACACAAACATAATTATTGTAACATGTCAACTCGTTTCATAATGGTAAACAATGAAGCTGAGTTTTTATCTGCACACAAACATTATTATTGTAATGTTTGTCAACTAATGTGTTTAACAAAATAAACAATGGACTTGAGTTGTTAGCGTAAGAAGCAAGGAAATTTGTACTTACCATAGGCGTGTTGAGGCCTTGTGCGATGCGTAGCCCCCGTCCTGGCCTACATTGGCGAGGCACGGAGTTGGCAGGTTGCCAGGCTATGGGCTGGGCCGCTACCCCCGCCCCCCAACATCCGCCGACCGTGCAAGAATAATGCTATGTAAGCAGTAAAATATTATTATCTACGGAGTCTGTAGTATAAACTGAACGCATCGTGTTGGGGGAGGGGGCGAAGAGGACATGACACTGTGAATAAATATCCACAGCGTGATGTGTGTATGTGTTGACTGTAAAACGCGTAAAAAAATGTCTCCCGTGAGCTGGAGCGAACGCGCATGACTTGGCACGGTCCGCCCCCCCACGCAATTGGCGTCACTTGGTACGGTCGATGTCGTGCAATAAGTAAATAATGAATAATAGAAACGGCACAAATGTGCTAATTAAACTACTTTAAAGTTTTACGGACGGGAAAACGGAATAGCCTATTCCCACCACGGGGCTTAGGGCGTGCCGCCTGGCAAATTGTTTCGGTCTTATACCCCACCATCCGAGAGCCAAATACCCCGCAAGCGCGAGTGCACGGAGACTTTTATATATAAATAAAAAAAGAAATCTCCGCGCGCTCGTGCTCGTGGGGGATTTGGCTCTCGGACGGTGGCCTTCACGTAGAAAAGATTTGCCGGGCGGCACGCCCCAAGCCCCGCGGTGGGAATAGGCTATTCTGTTTTCCCATCCGTAAACGTTAAAGTAGTTTAATTAACAAATTTGTGCTGTTTCTATTATTAATTATTTACTTATTGCACGCCGTCGACCGTACCAACTGACGCCAATTGCGTGGGGGGAGCGGACCCTACCAAGTGAAGCGTGTTCGCTCCAACTCACATTTCCTTTTACGCGTTTAACATGGAATAAATATCCACATCACGCTGCCAATTTCTCTTCCCCCCCCCCACCACCACCCCAATGCATGAAGTTACTGCTATAAAGTTCTTAGATATTAACTTAATATTCTTAAAGCGCTTACATAGTATTATTCTACCTCAGGCGGGGGGATGGTGGGGGGGGGCGAGGGTAGCGGCCCAGCTCGCAGCCTGGCAACGTCTCACCTCCTCCAGCTTGCCAATCTAGACAAGGCCGTGGGCTCTACACAGGACGAGGCGTCACCACGCCAATGTAAAGTACAATTTTATTGCATCTTTCGCTAAGAATTGAGGTTCATTGTTTACTATTATTAAACAAATAAGTTTACAAATATTACAATTATAATGTTCGTGAGCAGAAACTACATGTGTGTCCCTAAAGTCGATGTCTGTGTGAGTCCATATGTTTTTGTGTGCGTGTACGTCGATGGGTTTCTACGTGTGTGGGTCCATGCCTCTGTGTAAATCCATGTGTGTGTGTCTTTTTCAAACGGACAACGCCCCATGTGTGCGTGTACGTACAAGTGTATGTGTGTCAGTCCATTGTGTGTGTGTTAGTCCACATGTGTGTGTAAGTCCATACATGTGTGTGTGTCACTCGATGTGTGTGTGTAAGTCAATGCGTGTGTGTGAGTCTATGTGCCTGTTAATCCATGTGTATCTAAAGTACATGTCTGTGTGTCACAGTCCATATGTGTATGTGTGTGTAGGGTAATGTGTGGGTCAGTCTATGTATGTGTGTGTAAGTCCATGTGTGTGTGTCTTAGTCGAAGTGTGTGTAAGTGCATGTGTGTTTACGTCAATGTGTGTGAGTCCACATATGTCTCTGTGTGAGTCGCTGTATGTGTGTACGTCGATATGTGTGTGTAACTCCATGTGTGTGTATCTCAAGTGGATGTCTATATGTGTGTGAGTCCATATGTGTGTGTGAGTCGATGTGTTTGTGTGTGAGTCGATATGTGTGTGTGTCTCAGTCCATGTGTGTGTGTGTTAGTCGCTGTGTGTGCATGCCTCCATGTTAGTCAGTTTTAGTCAATTTTTTCGCGTGTCTGTAAGTCCATGTGTGCGTCTTAGTCCATCTGTGTGCTTTATTGACCTGCTCTAGGCCTATGACACTATCAGTAGGCCTGGGCTCTGGGTTGTTCTTCGTGCTTTCTGAGTCCCTCACCCTTTGCTCACGATCCTTAAGGACCTTCCTGCTGGTGAGCGGCCCCACGTCAAACTACGTGGCTGTCAGTCAGAGCCATTCCCTCTACACCTTGGGGTGTGACAGGGATGTCCTCTGGCTCCCACATTATTTAACATATCTTTTGACCACGTAGTTCGTGAAGCCTTCGATGGCTGTACCGGAGAAATTACCATATGGTACAGATACAATGGGAGGCTGATCGATGCCCGGGTGCGGTCAAGGGATGGCTCTCTATTGCTCAACCATGTTATGTATGCTGATGCTTTGATGATTGCTGCTCACTGCTGTTGAACCTGGAACTTGCCACTAAGTGGTGGGGCCTTACCATTAGCCCCACCAAAACTAAGCACCTGCCTGGGTATTTTGTACCATCGAACAATCCACCCCCACAACTCACAATTGGTGATGCGGCAGTTGTGGAGAGATTGCCGAGATTCCCATACCTGGCCAGTGTGCTCATGACCGGCTCCGGTTTAACAGCAGAGGTCTCACTCCAAATCAGTCGAGCGCCATTATATTTTCATCGGCTGCGTTACGCTGTGGAAGCTACCTGGTCTCTCGCTCCGCATGAAACACCAGGTCTTCTTGGCCACGGTAATTCCCTCCCTTCTTTACGCTTGCGAAACGTGCACCCCCCTAATGGAACATCTTCGCCGGTTAGAAACATTTAGGCTGGCCTGCTAACGATCCATTCTGGGTTTAACCATATATGTGTGTGCGTCTAAGTCGATGTGTTTCTATGTGTGTGGGTCAATGTCTGTGTGCAAGTCCATGTGTGTGTCTGCCTTTTTCGCCCGAGCAACGCCGGGTACTTACCGCTAGTTTATATATAAGAAGATATACGTTTTTTGGGTTAAATCACGTAATAATGAATGTGTCATTAAACCCGCCACCACCCGAAATGTTGTACTCAAATTGTAAATGTTGGGGGTTTATTTTCCAACACCCGTGTGCTGAACTAGTAACTAATTTGTATGTTTTGTTTACGTAACAAACCTTACTAATTGGCTGTGTCGGGTGGTGGCGGGTTTAACGACACATTATCTGTGAATTAATGTATTACATTTTCGATGGAAAATGTTTACCATTGAAAGTACATTGTTGCTTTTAAACAAATAACTCTCTCGTGTAGTGGACATACATATAAAACACAACATCCTCTATATTCTTGGTTCTTTCGGTAAAGTCATGTAGAAGGGAAATAAATTATACATAATAAAACATAATAAAACATCCTCTAGGCAATGACAGACAACCTCTGTACATCATTGGACAGCATATTTAAAGAAAAAACTAAAACAAAATGCTCAAGTAATTTCCTGTAAACGTTTGTGCAATCAGTAACTAAATTAAATTCATTACATTCCATATTTCTTGTCACCTTCACAGGGTTGTTGAGTTATCGTGTCTGCAGCTGGCAGCATAGTAAATCAAGCATAAAATGACAACGATCGGAACAAACGCTAAGGCCTGCGCATTTAGTGTGACTGCGTTTTGCTGATATTCTGCATGGAACCCATTATGAATGAAAGCCTGGCATACCATCGTGTTATCGGGTTGTGTTTTAGGTCCGTGCATCACATGTGGCAGTTTGGGTCAGAAGAGCTCATTAAATGCAATTCTGGTCGTGTGAAAATAAAGTGTTTGTATGAAGTGTATCTGGCATCATAACAATTGTTAACCTATGAACTGATGAAACATTGCACCCCTACCGTACACATCTTTTTTACTCGTTTTACGACAAATACCTCCTTTACTTACCCCATTGAAATGTTTTGCAAATTAATCCATTGTAACATTTCGTCTATCTTTGTTGAATTTAAAACGTATGGGAAAATTTCTGCGAAATTAAAATCACTTCATGTATCCCAAGATCGCCCTTGCAACTGAGGCAGTGATATTTCATTGGTCTCAATAGGTTTATGTAATCCTCTTCGCAAATAAAGACTGACATACTTATGTGTACAATACTCTGCACCCACACTCTTAACTTTATGAGCTACGCGCACGGCCCACGCACTTGCGCAGGATGTAACATTACATTGTGAATAATGGTCACACACTTAAACACATTCTCCTCGTGGACATATTTTTTTAGAAAAACTGTATCGGTCCTATTGACAAATAAACATGAAGACAACCACTCTGCAATTGAAATGTATCGCAGTCATGATTTGTCTTATTCGAGTATAAATTCGTTAAGGGCCGTCCATAAATGACGTCACGCGATTCTTGACGATTTTTCACCCCCCCCCCTTCGTCACACGGCGTCACAAAAAAGTCAGACCCCCCCTCAAATATGACGTCACAAAGCTCTGCCCCCCCCCCCCCAAATAAAACATGCTTCAAATCGCTTTAAACTATTGTCATTGTGGTGCGTATTTAACATGGCGCTGCACTCTAATGTTGTAGGAGAAAACATTTATTAAAAAGTATAGTTAATTAAGTAGAACGTGTTGTCTATATTTATTTAAAATTGCGCATTTTGATGTAACGTCACATTTCTCAAACCCCCCATCCCCCCTTCGTCACACATCGTCATACATGTCTGACTGACCCCCCCCCCCCCCTAGGTGCGTGACGTCATTTATGGACGGCCCCTTATGGGAAAACAAGAAACTTGAAAAAAGTACGCATTACTCACGTCTCACCTCATTATTACAGTGATTCAATATTCTCACTTCTATTACAGCGGGCTTAATCAGTACATTAGCAGCAGTAGCTTGGCATACTATCTCAACAGAAACGGCCCTGTCATCATGAAGGGGTCGGGGGGAGGTCACCATAAACAAGCGGTATTAACAGCCGTTGTATGACTTCATTGTATTTAAAACATGTCGTGTCTTAAACAATACACGTTAGATTCAGTATCCGGTGTAACTGAAGGATCCTACCGGGGTGTCATAGTTACCACATTTGACTTGCAATTCAGAGGCTGGCCGGTGTGATCTCCCGGCAGCAGCAGCAGCAGCTGCAACAATGCTGCTAGTTTATTGTTTAAATCGCCCCTCACGTGTGGCCAACCAGCAGTAAAGGGTGCATCAATAGTTCGTCGGCGGGTCGAGTGGGGTGGGGGTAAACTGTGGCGCCACGGTGGCGAGATGCTATCTACCTTGCCTGGTGTGCAGGAGTTCGTGGGTTCGATCCCCATCCTGACGTCTGCTATATATTTATAGTTTGCATGTTCTCTCTCCCCGTGGTCGCATGCATTTTTCTCCGAGTCCTCCGGTTTTTCTCTTCAGATGTACAATTAACGTGCGTTTCAGAGTATTTGGCTGCTCTACATTTCCACGTGATGAGCCACTTCGTTGAGCTATCATTTGCGATCAGGTCGCTTCTGAAAAAGAGCTACATAGCTCAGTGGGCCTTACCTGGTAAAAAAAAATAGTATATCTTGTGAGTACTCCAAAGTCATCCAATATATCTGCCTCGCATGGAAGAGTAGGCTAAATGCCATCTCGCAGAGTACTGACCTCTAACAAGCCATTCTGGCAGCAGTGGCGAAAGCTATCAAATTCAGGGCTGCCCTTTTACCTTTGTCTAGTATAAACAGTGTTTATAGTGTGTACGTATGTACAGAGTGCTTGCCAAAAATGAACCACAATACCTTGGTGATCTCATGAAGGAGAATAAACCACCACGTGAACTCCGGTTATCCTCGCAGCGGCGGCTTTTGGCTCGCCATCGAACAAAGATGTCCACTGCATTGCGTGCTTTCAGATGCACTTCTGCGGCCGTCTGGAATGCTTTTCCTTCCAATATTAGGAAGCCACTGGAGCTATGCGCTTTTATATATATACTGAAAAGTAATTTCTTGAGAACTGCTTTTTGTGTTTAGTTTGTTGTCCTTCCCACACACCTCTGATTTTCACGGTTGGCTACATACGGTGCAAAAGAAGCTCATAAATACGTGGCACATGATATTGAATGACGATTTATGCAATTACATGCTGGTTGACCATCGTGTTAATTATACTGTAGTACTGTGTGTTTGCGCACACACATATAATATTTTACAAAAGGGTTTCAAGGCAAGGCAATGCACTTTAATTAAAGTACTCTTTGTAATTAAAAGTCAACATGCTAAACTCGATTTGTGACCCTACATCAATGGTGGAAATTCCACATTACCATGGAGGGAGCAAATTGCTATATAAGATGACCACTTTGATCTTCCCACTGAGTTGCACTAATAGTATTACTGACTCCACTAATTACTCTACATTTAATATAGCAGCAGCTATCATTGACAATTTACATAATCATAATACATAATCTGCTATAATATGAGCATGTAAAGCAATAGTGTCTGAATGAATTGTATTGTTCAACGGATGTTTCTTTATGGGTAAAATAGGACTGTTAGCATAATTGAAGACTGTTGGACTGACTCATATTTTTCCAAATGGTAAATATTGTTTAGAACTCCTGATATTCATGCACAAACAACAAACAACGCAGATCCCCCGTGTAGCCTTAACATACTGTTGGGACAAGTGTTGTTAGCGAGCACCTATAAACACTAGCAATGCACACAAGGGGGTAGGTGGCCAACACCACGCTCGGCCGCCTTTGACTCCCTATTGGCGATGTTTACACACTGCACCAGGTACTCATTTGAGGCTGAGTCGATTTAGGCGAGGCCCAGGACCGGGTTCAGATAATCGTCACTGGTGTTGGTCATGAGCGGGAATCGAACTCGGGCCGCGGGTTTTGTACCGCAGCACGCTAACCGCAACGCCACCGCTCCATATGCATGCACAGATGTAAACACACAAATATACTCACATATGCATGATAATATAATTATTATGATTTAGTACATTTAGTATTCACGACATTCTTACAGCTCAAAGCCAAAACGAAGTCGCGATGTGTCAGAGACACAGTCTGCAGTAGCGTCACAGTCGGGGGCGATGTTGCTGCTGTGTGTAATCCCATTTGAGAAATTTGCAGCTAATTTTTCAAAGTTGGCAAATTTTTACTATAACACCGGCAACACCAATGGCTTACTCATTTTGAATTACATCAGGTGATGTTTAACGCCCACTGTGAAGCAGACGCCATTTATTTTCATATTTTTACGGTAAATATACCCACAGTATTAACCAGGGCAACCTGTCGGATTCGAATCGTGAATCTCAGCAACAACCAGTAAATGCACTGCAGCTGGCCCATGTCACCGCCCCAATTTAGCTTATATGTGGGGGGAAACAAACCTATAGTAGTTTCTGAAGAAATCTGCGAATTTGAGAGTTAAATATAATTGCCTATGCATATAGTAAACATTAATTTATTTACTGATGTATCTAATTAAATTTATACACCTTTAAATGGGTGTATCCACTTGTCTCTATGAATTTGTAATTTTATGAATGTCTTACCGCCATACGGTTAAAGAGTATTTTATTATACTCTTAGTTCTTTCGGTAAAGTCACGTAGGTAAAACAATGAAATTAAAATTAATAAAAATAAAAATCTCATATATAAAAGTCTCCAAGCGCTCGCGCTTGCGGGGAATTTGGCTCTCGGACGGTGGGGTTTAAGACTGAAATAATTTGCCAGCCGGCACGCCCTAAGCCCCGTGGTGGGAATAGGCTATTCCGTTTTCCCGTCGGTAAACTTTAAAGTAGTTTAATTAACACATTTGTGCCGTTTCTATATTCATTATTTACTTATTGCAGGACTTCGACCGTACCAACTGACAATAATTGCGTGGGGGGGACGGACCCTACCAAGTGCTGCGCGTTCACTCGAGCTCACGGGGACATTTTCTTTTACGCGTTTTACAGCCAACACATACACACATAACGCTGCGGACATTTCTTCACAGTGTCATGTCCTCTTCGCCCCCCCCCAACACGATGCGTCCAGTTTATACTACAGACTCGCTGCCACGGTCTACTGCCAGTCTGTGATTTCTGCTTATTTCTTAAATGCATTTCTATTGTTTACATCGCTCACGTCACGCTATTTACTCATACGTAGTACTGCGATACTCATAGCTGTGCCATCATCAGGGATTGCTGTGCCCGTCGATGTGTGTGTGAGTCCATGTGTGTGTCTTTGAGTCCATATGTGTGTGCGTGTACAGCAATGCGTGTCTTTAACTCCATGTGAGTGTCTTTTTCGAACAGACAACGCCCCATGTGTGTGTACGTCAAAGTATTTAAGTGTGTGTGTCAGTCCATATGTGTGTGTTAGTCCACATGTGTGTGTATGTCTATACATGTGTGTGTCACTTGATGTGTGTGTAAGTCAATGCGTCTGTGTGTGAGTCCATATGGGTGTTAATCCATGTCTGTGTATCTAAAATAGATGTCTGTGTGTCACAGTTCATATGTGTATGTGTGTGTAGGGCTATGTGTCTGTCAGTCTATGTATGTGTAAGTTCATGTGTGTGTGTCTTAGTCCATATGTGTGTGTGTAAGTACATGTGTGTTTACGTCAATGTGTGTTTGAGTCCACGTATTGTTGTGTGTGAGTCGGTGTGTGTGTGTAAGTCGCTGTATGTGTGTACGTCCATATATGTGTGTGTAACTCCATGTGTGTATATCTCAAACGGATGTCTATGTGTGACAGTCCACATGTGTGCGTGTACGGCAATGTGTGTGTCACTCTATGTATGTGTGTGAGTCGCTGTATGTGTGTACGTCGATATGTATTGTGTAACGCCATGTGTGTGTATCTCAAGTGCATGTCTATGTGTGTGTGAGTCCATGTGTGTGTTTAAGTCGATGTGTTTGTGTGTGTCAGTCGATATGTGTGTGTGTCTCAGTCCATGTGCGTGTGTGTTAGTCGCTGTGTGTGCATGCCTCCATGTTAGTCAGTATAACTGTATTTCTTTACGTCTTTGTAGGTCCATGTGTGCGTCTTAGTCCATGCGTGTGCTTAATTGACCTGCTCAAGGTCTATGATACCATCAGTAGGCCTGCCCTCTGGGTTGTTCTTCGTGCTTTCCGACTCCCTGACCCACTGCTCACCATCCTTATGGACCTTCATGATGGTGAGCGGCACCGCGTCAAACTATGTGGCCGTGAGTCAGAGCC
Source organism: Lampetra planeri (assembly GCF_965212315.1). NCBI lineage: Eukaryota > Metazoa > Chordata > Hyperoartia > Petromyzontiformes > Petromyzontidae > Lampetra > Lampetra planeri. Next base: position 4,887,777 of record NC_136128.1, on the reverse strand, counting down.
AGCTCACAATTCCTTGAAAGATGTGGACAAAATCCATCGGTGACCTCCTCCGGCAGGCAAGGCTGCGTTGCCTGAGTCATGTAGCCCACATGGTCATCCACCGCATGCCTAAACAGCTTTTGTTCGGCCGGATCGAGGGGGCTAAATGGGCGTGACACGGGCTGGAGAAGACATGGAGTAATGTGGTACAGGAAGACTTGGAGCTGAGTCCACTTGCGGATGACTGCGACCAGCCATGTCAAGATCGGCCTCTGTGGAGGAGGCTCCTGAAGGATGTTACTGGCCAGTTGGAGGCAGTCGCCCTCCAACAACAACGGAGGGCAGAGGAGCGACTCTCACAACAACGAGCGGAGCGCCGGCTGGTTAAAGCACAGCAAGTTGGCACAGTAGGGGCCACAGGTGGTGCATCAGCCAGTCGACTCAGTCAGTCGACCTGTGCCATCTGGGTTTGCCCCGTCACCTGCCAGCGGGCGTTCGACACTTCACGTGGCCTCAAGGTGCACATGGCCTGGCACAAGCGTTGTCGTGACATCACCATCACTTAGTGGCCAATGGTGGTTGTTGTTGTTCAGTCGATGTATGTATGTGTGAGTCCATTTGTGTGTGTAACTCTACGTGTGTGTGTCAGTCCATTTGTGTGTGTAACTACATGTGTGTCTGCCTTTTTCGCCCGGGCAACGCCGGGTACTCACCGCTAGTAAAACAATAAAAATCACCTGGCTGACAGGTGATTTTTATATAAAAATAAAACAATAACATCACCTGGCTGACAGGTGATTTTTATTGTTTTATTTTTATTAATTTTAATTTATTTTTTTTACCTACGTGACTTTACTGAAATAACTAAGAGTATGAATCATTGCAGTCATGAAAGCTTCAAATCTAGAAGTATTTTATTAATTAATTGTGTACAGGGAATTTGACCAGGTACGACTGAGATCTCATTGAACTGCACTGGAATTTTGGCATCAGACAGCAGCTAATACACCTGATCTTTTGAAGGGCGCTATCGTGTCTTCAATGTCCACAAGCTAAACCGAAGCCTGGGTTTAACATTTTACGTGGAAGACCACATTTCTGGCAGCACAGATCCCATTGGGGAGAATATTACTGGTAGGAACCTCCTGATTACACCAGCCCACAGGGGATTATTGTGTCCGTCCGTCGTGCAGGGAGGGGCTGGGTGGGGAGGGAGGGGCTGGGTGGGGAGGGGAGGGTGGGAAGGGGCTGGTTGGGGAGGGTGGGGCTGGGCGGGGAGGGTGGGGAGGGGCTGGGTGGGGGGTGGGAGGGGTGGGGCTGAGTGGGGAGGGGCTGGTCACCCCGTGGTGCCCTTATAAAACTCAACGTTTAACCTACTCACGCCGGCTTGTGCCCGCCCTCACAGTCGGCCATATTTGCGGAATACACCACGCCGCCGTTGACCCTGGCCATTGACCGAGCAACCCAACGTTCCTACCAGCTCCCTGGAAGAAGTCAACAGTGGTCATCCTATGGAGAGACTTGCACCCACCATAGGAATGTGGATTTTCCAGAACTGGGCTCAGGGCTGCCAAAAAACGGTGACCATTGCCATGATGCTAGTTTGACTCAATAGATAATGTATCTTGTGATGTGACTTAAATACGATTTTTTAAAATAAAAAATCGATTAGATGTTATTTTGCAAGCCCGAAAAAAATGATAACTAAACATTGTTTACACCATAAATATTGAATGTATTGTTCTCACGTGGCGTCTGAAACTATGAGACATGAATAATGAAAAGAAGTGTCACGACTATTTGATAAAGTTTCCCTGCTGCACACACACGCCACGCTTGTATTGATATTCAAACAGGCACCAGAATAAAAACACGACATTTGCTCACCCATCTTTCGATTGCCTTTCAGCCCATTTCAGTAGTGTCGTCAGACTGCCAAATCCACACTGCATCTGGGAGCCAACTGCATTCTGCACTTCATTATGAAGCAATGTCCTAAGTTTAAGTGACATACTGCAGAAAACTTTGCACAAGTGCAAAAACGTATTGCCCGATGAGAATCCTGCCTGCACTTGAAAATACCTTTCTGTGACCTTTATCTCACTTCTTTTTTTTGCCAGGCACAGAACTGATTTGTGTTGATTCAAATGACTGTGGATAGGACCTCTCGGTCTATGTGTACATCTCTGTCTGTCTCTGTCATCGAGGCTGACTCTCTCTCAAATACGATTCGTGTAGCAGCATATGGGCGATGGCGCATGAGACGAATGACATATTTTAATGTCATCTCGAAGTCGGAGTGCCTCCGTGATCAAATGAGCAGTCACTCGGTGTTCATATCTGCTTTCCGGAACTGACTCAAATGGTGCGATAAATTACACGTTCGAATGGTTAGGGACCAATCTCTCATTCGGAGAACGATTGTAAACATCTCTAATTGTATTGCCTCCACGGAGGTGGTGAGCTGTTGGTCTACGGTCAGGATTTTATCTAAAATGGATTTTGTCAGACACATGTTCGAACTTACACACCACCTGCCCAGATATGAAATTCCATCTGCGCTGAAAAAATATTTTTTTTTAATGTAAATTTATAATACCAATTTAAAACAGTGCTGGATTTTATCTCTAAAGCAATACCCATTCTATTGGGTGTCGGGCGGTCGTGTAGTACTATGTTTAATTCCCAGCCATGGCTAACATCAGTGGTAAGTGATATTTGACATCAATATTGGGTTCCCTCTTTCAACAACCCACATTGACTAGCGTGGTGAAGTATGGTTAACCCCCTCCCCCCACCCACCATAACCAACATGCTAGTGGACTGAGAAAGGGGTTTACATTATTTTAATTACTGTTATATCTATTATAATATTTTAACAATGCACCATCATCATGGTCGTGCTAATTACACCACTCTGTGACATCACTTCCTACTCTCGACCAGAGCCCACAGCTGTTTCAAAAAGGCGACACGTGCCCTCAAAAGGTCTGCACTTGCATTCTCCCACCATCTGGCGTGCGGAAGCCACAATTTAGTAATTTAGCAATTGTGTGAAATTATCCAAACGTGAACGTTGCGCCGGAACTAAATGGGCCACTCTCGCGAGCAGCCATGGAATCGTTTACATCTGCATAATATTATAGAAATGTATACGCAGTATTTTTTTTATAATGTTCCCGCCGCATCAACATCGTAAATGAGCTGAGGTTAGATTTTAGTCTGTGAACCATGGTACCAGAGGTAAACACACTAACCACTGCTAAGTGCACATTTACATATGCATTCCCAAAGTAGTTGGTGTAATGTGAAGATTTTATGCAACAACAGTGATACAGGCAAAGAACAGTTGGTTTATAGTGTAGTTTTCTTCTTATTGTGCATATATGCTATCAAGTAAAGTTCCCCCAATGTAGCGTGAAGGTTCTTTTGGGGCAAGTGCTTTTAGCAAGTAGCATCTATGAAGACTAGCACGGCACACGACGGAGTGAGTGCCCAATACCACGCCCGGTCACCTTTGTATCCCTAGTTGCGATGTTTACACACTGCGCCATGTACTCATTTGAGGCTGAATCGACCTGGAGGAGGCCCAGGACCGGTTCAGATTATCCCCAACTGGTGTTAGCCGTGTGTGGAAATTGAACTAGGGTGGCCGAGTTCATAGCACAGCGCTATAACCACTACACTACCGCTCCCCACACACATTAACACAAATATACACACAGACGTTTTATGTACGTTCGGAGCCTGATATATGCTGTACGAGAAATACGACTGTTAATGGACAATAAAAGCTATGGGGTGGAGCGGTGGTGCAGTGGTTAATGCACTGCATCATGAACCCGATGACTTGAACTCATTTCTTGGCCAGGAATAACATCAGTGGCCAGGAATATTTAAAGCAGCCCTGCACTGTCCCCTTTCTATTTCATCATCGTCATCATGTTCAGCTGTGGTCAATCCACTGCTGAACGAAGCCTCCTACTGCCTGCAGACGCAGCCCTTTCCCACGGTCGTGCAATATAAAAACATGAACACATTGTTTTTTTCTTACCAGGCAAGGAACCACTGAGCTATACAGCTCTTTTTTTAGAAGCGACCTGCCCACAAATTATAGCCCAATAAAGTAGCTTATTACGTGGAAATTGATATCAGCCAAATTACTCTAAACGCGTGTTTCCGAATGTGGAGGGAAACACCGAAAAACCCGGAAAAAAATCCGCAGGGAGAACATGCAAATTCCAAATATACAGGTGTCAGGGTCGGGATGGAACCCACGGCCTCCTGTATTGCAGGCGAGGTAGTTAACACACGAGCACCTGCACACGAAACGATTGCGTCGCTCCGTCTTCTCCGAGTGGCCAGCTATTCCTCGGCTGCCACGCCCACCATAATTGCCAACCATCGATCATCGTCCCTTCGAGCAACGCACCCTGTCCAAGATCGCTTAACAGTTTGAACGATGTCATCAACCTTCGTCCACAGTATTCGCTAAATCCACATGTTCTGCTTTATATTTTCCGATGGGATTCAAAACTATGCGTCACTCACTTTTTTTTAACCAAGTTTTTCAACAACATCAAACCAGGTAGTGTGCACTGATTTAGCACTTGTACATTCAGGGTCAATGCTACGTTACCTTTCATGAACAAATCCGACATTGCAAAATAGCTCCCACCTGCCCTCACCTACCCCTTCATTTTAATATTGTAATTTCGGTCCGACTTTCAACACCCGTCCTATAAGTGCACATGCTTCGCGACGTCTTTCTGCCTGCGTCGCTTCGATAGAACATTTGCATTTATTTCGAAAAATTTCCTCATATCCTTTGCAACCTCCTTTCTTGGACACAATGACGATCACGTAGTCAGCAACCATGTGATTAATATTTTCTCCATTTAAATCGTCCACCCCCCTACCCCCAACCCCCCGTTAATACCCCCCCCCGTCCCCCGACTCCCTTTCGTCCACAAATCCCCATTTTACTACATGGTGAAGTATGGTCAAACCACCCACCCCGAAGACCGAAAGGCAATGGAGGCCTTCGTCCACCAGTCGATAGACAAAGGGTCGTAAATAATAATTGTGAGTATAGTATGCTATTCTTGCACATGACAATGTATTCAGTAGCTAAACGCCAATATGTACCAAGTAGTCATGAGAGTGCTTCAGGAGAGAGTTCGTGTAGATTTTCTGTTCCTCCTCCATTGAGGTAGCGCAGTCTACCGTGGTTTATTTATATGATCCATTGTTTGGATTCCATGGCCACAATCAGGCTGTTGATTATCTTTAAATTTCCATTCGTGAAGGAGATGTGTGCATCGGCTTATTGATGTTCCGATTCGGTTTGAGGAATGTCAAAGACAAGAGGGGTGACGTTTGGCTCTCAAATGAGGTATTAATTCTGGACGTCCACATTGTAAAAAAGCTGTTGCTCAGCAAAAAAACCAGAGTGCCCTGGAATAACATGTTTTAGTTTTTTTGCTCAAGACCTTTCAACTGGTGGGCTTCATATTCAGAGCCAATGTGTTTTCAGGGAGATATCTAAAAGGTGCCAACCCAGTATTACAATCGCAATATTAATGGTATTGGTGGTCAATCACAAATAATAAATATCAAGCATCACACCCTCCAATTATATGCGTGCCCCCTCCATAGGAATGTGGAATTTACACCATGGTGCCCGGGGCCCACCTTATTGCCTGTATGAGCAAGGAGACACTTTGACTTGGCAAACACACACCAACATGTCACGCGATCATCTCCTCGGTGTGCGTGTGAGGAACGGAATAGTTTCACCAAAGTCGTTGGCCAGTGGCTCTCTCATCTGATTTAATCTGCAGCCACACATAAACCATTGCACGTAGTTAGCCTTCGTCTCACGCATGCTGTAGAATACATATTTGCTCGCTCACTCATAAAACATTTTTCCTGGAATTTCACACTTTGGCCGTGTTTTATCAAACATTGTGAATTGTTCATAATCAACGTTTTTGGGTTTAGATCGCGTTATTTATAAATGTGTCGTAACCCTCCACCACCCGACACGGCCAATCAGTAAAAAAGTGTCACGTTGACACTGATTTAGCCCACCGGTGTGTTGAAGCGTGAAACCACAACATTTACAATTTGAGTACGACGTTTCGCTGGTAATTGCATCCAGCATCATCGGGCAATTCGCCAGAATGGAGGGTTACGACACATTTATAAATAACGCGATCTAAACCCAAAAACGTTGATTATGAATAATATTGGTCGCGAAAGCCTACGTGTTAAACTGAGTGTGAATTGTATATACCTTAATTAATTTTCACCCATGAACACATAATTTACTTTGAGGACATCTTATTCAAGACGGTCTTGTGGAGCACTTTAGTTCAATTCCTGGTTTATATTAGAACGAAGTGAAACCATTATGGTTGGAGGAAATCTATGTACACAATATTGCACATTACTCAAACACTGCAAAGAGAGATCACACGCCTACTTGCTGGACTGCATCCTATAGGAACTATGCCGTTTCTCAGTCGGGGGTCTCACACATGCCAATGCTTCACCCCTATGTGAACTGCAAACCCCATCACTTGGTGGAATATATATGCCATCACACAAGATTTGGCTTATATAAACAAATACAATGGGTGTTTATGACATTTTTTTATCGAGTGAAGTCAAGTGCCTACCAGCTCAGACGAGCAAACTAGTTGTGGTTATCTCGTCTGGCAGCCCTGAGCCAGTAGTGGAAATTCCACATTCCTTTGCTACTGGCAGTTTTTCCAAAAGACAACCACTGTTGACTACTATTTTTTTTACTGATCTGTTCGACCCCTGTGGGATGATGGGCTGAATTGTATTTTCGAGCGTGACTTTAAGCTCAGTTTCCTATGGACAATGTATCTAAATATAGCAATGAATGGACGTATTATAAATATAATGCTAATGTTTTTTTTTCCATATAAACAAGTACTGGAGTGGTAAAATTAGAGATGCACAGTCTTGTGCTGTTAACTATGTGCAAGTAAGTGGCTGAGACCCGTCAGCAGATGGTGACAGCGTCTGCGTGTACTTAGTCTGACTGCATTATTGAACACAGCAAAAGATGCAAATCTATAGAAAGGGTTATTGCATCTGGCAACTATTTAACCATGATATAAAGCATCTCGCTTGTCACGTTATCAGTAGACTATCAACGTAGTTCTTTGTCAAAACAAAATGAAATTAACTGTTATTAATTATACAAGCCAATGCGAGAGCTACTCGTGTGCAAGATCTCTTTATTGAGGAATTAGTGTGTTGCATTTAAATTGGTATCGAACTAAAATAATGCATATATTACAGCTGGATGACAAATGTAATTTATGCTAGCAATAAATGGCGTGTAAGAGTAGGCGAAATAGCGGAGGGCTTTTTTCCAGTAGTGGCATATCCAAACAATTGCAGCGCTGAGTCTGTAACCTTGACTTTTACATAAATACCCGCCAATCCACATTTATTTTGCACCACAATCCAGTGCATAATATACGTAAAAAAATTAGTCGAAAGACGTTCACACCTCAAACATGACAATCTTGTTCTAAGAATCATTGTGATTTCAACTGCACACGCATCTCTTGTTAAAGGATAAAGGCTCGTGCCAGTCTGGAATATACCATACACTCTATACCGAGGGAGGCGATGACTTTCCCATACAAAACATAAGGAAACACGTGCATTTCTACAATTTCAGCAGAAGATGGCAGCAAAGCTTAAGGTTTGAAATGCTAAACTGTTTTTCGTACGCATTTTTTTCTGAATTTTTATGTTTTCCTGCTCCAGCATTATCCAATCCATCCTTCCCTAACCCCCTCACTTTAATTGTCCAATTAATTATAATGGGAAGCATATTGTGCATTAATGAGACTGTCCTGCATGGCAGCAAAGTACGTCCCAGAAGGGTTCGGCTATCAGTAATTAATGTGGACACTTTGACTAATGCATGCACACCTCCTTTTCTATGCCACTTTGCAGCTCTACATCGCACCAACACAGACGGTGTTTATGCCACAAAAGAGCGAGGCAAACTCCCAAGCATCGTCATGATCATGAGCACACCTGGTGCTCACCGCGTTGCTATAGCTCAGGGCGATCGTGAAGGCGCTGCTCTTGCGCAGCACGTGGCAGTTGTGCAGTGTGGGGCCGATGTTGCCACGTGTCATCGCCAATTTTGAGTATTTTTGTGCATACATTTTGACGCATCTAATTTGTACCACGATGCCGGCGCACGGTGGCTTATTTTTTTAATGTTTGGATGACAGTGCGGGATCTTTAACGTTTGGCTGTGAAGCGGACGGCGAGCGCTCCATGGTTAACACACCGACGATGATATTAATACCGTTGGTGTATTAAGAATAATTCACCGAACTGCAGGCTACTGCAATAACCGGCGAACACGCGACAGCTTCGGCCGTGTCACCGCCGAACAGACTGACCGTTTTGTCTCGGTCACACTGCGGTCGATCGCCACACTGCAGGCCACAACGCTTTTTTTCTGCTTCTTCCCTCATCCTGCTCCACTTCAGAATTCCCACGCGTCGTCTCTTTTACCCCCCGAGCTCGTATGACCTCGCTCAATTAAACAACAACAAGAAAAGCATATCAGTTTATTCTCAGCTATTACAAACTTGGATGGTGCAGTTTGTTGCAAGCCACTTGACGTTTTGGGCATGTGCTCAGAAAATGTGGTACAAAAAAACTAAGTGGGACCTCCTTTGCCAGTACCAAAATATGATAATAGGTTTTTCCCCTTTTTTCTGGCAACAAAACAGGTGTTAAGTTGTTAAAACACCAAACTGAAACCTTTTACAAGGAATCATGTCTGCATTAACCACAATACTTATGGTCAGACCATGGTCCACACCAGAGACAGCTTTTTTTTGAGCCTCGTCTCAAACGGTGTTCGACCAGAGGACACCAAATTTGTTTCACAAGCATTGTGGTTAATGCAGACATTATTCCTTGTAAAAGGTTTCAGTTTGGTGTTTTAACAACTTAACACCTGTTTTGTTGCCAGAAAAAAATAGGGGAAAAACTTATTATATATATAAAAACAAGAAGCTTAATTTAGTTGTGAGAAGTTAAGCAGTGCCAATGTGTGTCTGTGTTTAATTATATTGCAACAGCTGAAACACACGATTAAGTTGCAATCTTTTTTTTAACAAATTTTAATTCAGGAGGCCTTGTGGTTATCTGTAAATAACAAAATGAATGGGTGCATAATACCAAACAAGTGGGGCACTGATAATATGTTTTCCCCTTTCTGGCAATTAAACCGAGACAGCTTTTCTTACAGCCTCGTCTCACATAGTGATGGACCAGATGACGCCAAAAGGCGCACAATTCAAAGACAATGCACCATCAGAGTATGATAGCTCGGGGTAAGCATTTACATCATTGGAACCTCCTTTGTCAGTAGCAAAATATGATAATTGTTTTTTTACCCTTTTATCTGGCAACAAAACTGACACCTTTTTTTACAAGGAGTCATGTTCGCAATTACCACGATACTTGCGGTCGGAATGCAAAAAAAAGCGTCAGTTTTGTTGCCAGATAAAAGGGTAAAAAAACTATTATCATATTTTTCTAAACTTCACGTGGTTGTGGTGGTCGTCGCGCACGCCACGGTGACGAGAGAGAGAGAGAGAAAACAAATATGCATGCTTACACCAATCAAATACAACACCAATCAAATACACACCAAGAATATAAGTGTTAAGATGTTAAAACACCAAACTGAAACCTTTGCAAGGAATCATGTCTGCATTAACTACATATACGTACTTGTGGCGAACATGAAAAAAACATGTGTGCATTGTCTTTGAAACTGATTGGTCCACACCAGAGACAGCTTTCTTTAGAGCCTTGTCTCAAACAGTGTTAGACCAGAGGACGCCTTTTGGCGTCAGTTTCAAAGACAATGCACATACTGTCAGAGCATGTTTTTTTTGTTTGCATGCTCGCCACAAGTATATGTGGTTAATGCAGACATGATTCCTTGCAAAGATTTCACTTTGGTTTTTAACATATTAACGCCTGTTTAATTGCCAGAAAGGGGAAAACATATTATCATAATTTAATACTGGCAAAGGAGGTCCCATGATGTAAGTGGGACACTCTTTACCAAAATGTAAGTCCAAGAAATGCATAATCTAGCCTGGTTGTCCTGCTCTGATGGATATCCTATGACAGATACAGCGATGGGAGGCCTTTAGGCAACAGGGAATTGACAAAGGACTGTAAATTCAAACAGATTTTTAGTCACGGTATTACAACAGCTACACATGATTGCCCATTATCGTACATTGACAGTAAAACGGGTGACTGTGAGTAGTGTAGATGGTTGGCTTTATGACATTTACATTTTCAAGTCCCTTAAACCCCTTTCCCTGATTCAGTCCAATATGGTTTATCGATGGGAGGCTGTATATTAGTGGATTTCCAATTACTTCCAGTGAACCCAAGTGGCAGGTGAAACAAATAATAAATGAATTACATTACAATAGCAAATGACTGGTTTCACTAAAATGATCCTGGATAGTGTGCAGGAAAGCCAGTCTAACTGTAAGCTATCTTTCCGGGTTAGCAATGCAAGTTCGATCGTTTTATTCCTTTCATGTTTCATGACCCATTTTGTGCAATCATTTACAAATTGTAATTCCTGCGTATGGTATACCACGTTAACTGATCATGTGCTGTGGTTACAGCACAAGACACATCATAAAGTTGCAAGTTTAAATCTCGTTTGGGGGTTAGCTTGGCCTAATAATGTTCTGTAAAATGAGTACCGCTCTGTGCTTGTCAGATAAGAGATACTGGCCGATGCTACGGGAATGTGGAATTTCGACAAGGAGATGAGTTTCACTACTCTTGATATATATATTTCGCCTTTGACTTCTCATAGTTTTTTTTACCCATTTGAAAACAAAAACCTTAACATGTTTATTTGAATATCTCTGAAAATCCCCCTTACAAGTAAATCACAATGGTCATAATGATAATAAATAAATAAAAACACGGTACATATAATTCAAGTATTCATCCGTCTGTCACACTCTGTCTCTTAAACAGTTACGTCGGATAAATAAATGCAATAAACCAAGCAAGGTTTTTTTTCTTTTCGAGGACATTCCCGGAAAATTGTCTGCACTTCGATTCTTCAACATCTTGAGCCCCCGCCCCAGAAAAGTTCAAGAAAATACCTTCAGAACATCCAATCCGCTGACATTTGTAAGCGATAATGTCATTGGAACGCGCCGTGTACGTCATTGCTCAAACCAAGCGCAATGATGAATTGGAGCTTGAAAGTAGGCCAACGAGTGTCACTAGGAAACGAATAGCACCTTCGATTATAGATTCGTGTACAACACGTCGGGTTTAATATGCTGCCGTGCGGTGTGTAATGGATAGCAGCTTGAATAATCCAGATGTATGTGCATCGTCGTATATATGTGACATGATTAGTGGCACCTCGAAAGTAGGCGAGTGAGTGTCACTGGAAAACGGATAGTAGCTTGAATTTAGAATTATTTGCAAGATGTCAGATTTAATGTCATTATTTAATGCATTTGGTAATAACAATAGATATCGTGTCAAAGGTATGTTTTTTCCCTCCATTTTCCGATTCAGATCGTGCACATATAACATCGTGAACAATTTCACAGCAATAATAAGAATCAGAATGATAATTGGTTTTTACCCTTCTATCTGGCAACAAAACTGACACTTTTTTTTACAAGGAGTCATGTTTGCATAGACTACAATACCTGCAGTCATAATGCAAACAAAAAACATAACTCTGATAATGTATGCACTGTCCTTGAAGTTGATTGGTCCACACCCGAGACAGCTTTCCTTAGAGCCTAGTCTCACATGGGTTGGACCAGATGACGCCAAAAGGCGCCTTGGCGACTTGGCCAAAAGGCGCCTTGGCGTCATCTGGTCCAACCCATGTGAGACTAGGCTCTAAGGAAAGCTGTCTCGGGTGTGGACCAATAAACTTCAAGGACAGTGTATACTTCTAGATTTGAAGCTTTCGTGACTGCAAGGATTCATATTCTTAGGTTTTTTCGGTAAAGTCACGAAAGTAAAAAATTTAAATTAATGAAAGTAAAATAAAGATAAAAATCACGACGTTTCGGAGGCAACACAAGCTTCCGTCTTCAGGTGGAACCGTCACAGCCCGACAGCTGTATCAAGTAAATGAGGGATTACAGGAGATACCACTCCGCATATATGATGGTTGAGGGGGGCAGGGCCAGGAACGGCACACTTTTTTATTAATATGGTAAGGTGAGGCTTAAGACTAAGAATAGACTGTATACATTACCAGAGTTATGTTTTTGTTTGCATTATGACTGCAGGTATTGTGGTCTATGCAAACATGACTCCTTGTAAAAAAAGGTGTCAGTTTTGTTGCAAGATAGAAGGGTAAAAAAACAATTATCATATTTTTTTACTGGCAAATGAGGTTCCAATGGTGTAAAAGAATCAGAATCTTTATTTATCTGAGAGAAATCCAAAGAGCTATGAAGCTCTTTCTCCACAGATGTCCAGTATTTTCACAGATGTCCAGTAATACATCTATAATGAATCACTTCTGAGACACTAATAGTAGGAGGCAACACACATTTATTCTACACCTTTGGACACTTTTCACACTGGATAACTATAAACGGCTCAGAACAGCCGGCACGCTGTCTGACCTACGACGCCGGAGACGAAGACGAAGACTTAGCACCTTGGGTTCCATTCCACCGACAGACAGCCCTTATCCAGTCTCGGGACTTCCCTTTGATGCCCCTCTAGCTTGGCATGGCTCCACCCTTGGCTACGCTCCCTTCTGGAACCCACCAGAAGGTTCTGGGCTATACCTCATGTGTCTCCTCAGGCACCTTTGCCCCACATCCTTTACCCCGGCCTATCACGTGCTCCACCAGCTGGGTCCCCCGTCCTCATATGCCTGCCAGCACCATGCACCCTAGTGACCCACTCCATGACATTGCATGCTCTGCTGGCAGAACGGCTGCCACACCCTGCTCTGCCGGCAGGTCGACCATTATGCGCACATTCCCTCTCTCCATCAGTAACCAGCGCTACGCGCCGTAGTGTCACTACACATCTTTGAAGGAGAAATAAAAGCATGGCTCACTTAGTTAAGTGTGTGTCTCTCCTTAACGTCATTTTCAGTTGTGAACACAAATTAATCGTGTTGGTGAGTGCGAATGTTTCCAGTGAATATGTTCATGCCAAATTCGATTTCTGGTAGAATAGTAATGTGAACAATTTCGATATTTCTAAGCAGATTCAAACCGAAGTTCTCGATATCTATATCACTTGCATTCCACGTAAGTTACATCCCACGTAAAACATGCGGGCAGTGCTAGTCCTTATATTCTGTCATATGGTTTTCTATATCAATACAGAAGGATTGTAGATAGTGGATATTTATGGCAAGGACCTCACAGGTAATATTTTTTGTGGCACAGTGATGAAATGTTAACTATCTAGCGTGGCATGTAGGAGGTCGTGGATTGAATTCAAACCCTGATGTCTGTATATTTGGAGTGTGCATGTTTCTCTCCCTGTGGTCACATGGATTTTTCTCCGGATCCTCCGGTTTTCCCCTCCACATTTAGAAGCATGCCTTTAGAGTAATTTGGCTGATATAAATTTGTATGTAATAAGCCACATCATTGGGCTATGATTTGTGATCAGGTCGCTTCGGAAAAAGAGCTGTATAGCTCAGTGGATCTTATCTGGTAAAATAAAATGTAGTTCATAGTTGTAGCCTAAATGTACAGTGCTGCATATAACACTGAACTGTGGATGAGATACTTCTTAATCCTTGCTCTCAAGAATGCATTAAAGTTTCATGGGCACAAGACTGGCTCGACTTATCCAACTACAAATAATATTCACAATAATGCAAGTGGCAGGCTTCGTTGTTAACTAGGCCCCATATTCATTGTAACAATTTAACAGCATCTTGACTTAAAGCTTTCGTGACTGCAGGAATTCATATTCTTTGGTTCTTTTGGTAAAATCCTATAGATAGGTTCAACACTTTTCCTGATAACGACCGCTTGTGTTGCGATCGAAACGTCGTAGTTTTTTGTTATTTTCTTTGAACCTATCTACGTGACTTTACCGAAAGACCCAAATAATTTAACAGCATTATAAAGGCATTTAGAGCATTATAACGGCAATCCTAACATTATAACTGCATTCCCAGTATTATAAGACATAAACGAACTTACAAACAATGCTTCTTAAAGTCCCACAATTAACAGATGCACACGTCTTCACTGAGACGCTAATTGTGCCTCCATTTTGTACTCTATGTAATGGCTGACACACCTGCCTGGCCTCGTGGCTTAGATACCCTTAATTCGTAGCTTTCTGGTCACGTGACCAAACTCAACACCATCATATCAGGAAGTTACTGTGTAAACACACCCCCATATCTGCCCTGGGGCAGAACAGCTTCGCTGTCATTAAAGTCTAGAGGCCACCAAGTTTACCTCGTGGCAAGTTTTGCCAGGCAATGTTTAGCATCACATCTCGAATGTGATAATGTACGTTTTAGTACATTTTAATGATTTGGTCAGATACAGATAGGCAATGCAGCACATGGTAATCTTGTAACACCCGTGTAAAACTGTGACTTTGTCACTACTACCTGGTACAAATCAACCGCCTTCTGGTATTTCATTTGTTTCTCTTACAGATCTATTTCTTGGGGTCTATCTTCCCAAATCGTTGATTATTAAGCTATCTATCGTGAGCAAGACATTTTTTATACTAAAATATTTGCACTGGAGCGACAGTGGGCTAATTTTTGCGTTCTAGACCTAGTCACCCGAGTTTAATTCCCAGCTATGGTTTTCGTCATGGCATGAGATGTCTGAACCGGACCAGACCCACCGTCCTTCACCAACTTACACTTACCAGCATGGTGAAATATGGTCCAACAACCATCACGACCTGCTTGGTGATAGAAGGCCTTCATCCAGCATTGGATTAACGTAATGCTTGCACGTTATTACTTAATAAAGTCAAACTCCATTTATCCTGGGTAAACGGGTGGGGGGGGGTGCTTACAGTGGTTCCAAATATCTGGGGTTCCAACCAGATATTCACTAATTTATCCTCAGATAAACAAATTCACGGATAATCGGTTCATTGACAAACACATTTTATCTATATACATTAATTTAGAAAATACCATATATACAGTGAGGGAAAAAAGTATTTGATCCCCTGCTGATTTTGCATGTTTGCCCACTGACAAAGAAATGAACAGACTATAATTTTAATGGTAGGTTTATTTGAACTGTGAGAGACAGACTAACAACAACAAAATCCAGAAAAACGCATGTCAAAAATGGTATAAATTGATTTGCATTTTAATGAGGGAAATGAGTATTTGACCCACTCTCAAACGAGCTGAGATTAGGAGCCCACTCTTAAAGGGAGTGCTCCTAATCTCAGCTTGTTACCTGTGCAATAAAGGACTCTGCAGGCGATGTAGGTCTCCGTTCGTCCTTTATTGGGTTCTTGTCTCACACCCCGCAGCGTCCACGGTCGGACCCGCGCCTCTTCTGCCGTGCACCCCGCGCACGCTTCGTGTGCCCCGCACACCCCGCAGCCACACCGCTGCTCTGTGTGCCCCGCACACTCCACAAACTCCTCACACTCTGCTAGCTCCTCACTCTCCGCTAGCTCCACACACTCCGCTAGCTCCTCACACTCCGCTAGCTCCTCACACTCCGCTAGCTACTCACACTCCGCTAGCTCCTCACACTCCGCTAGCTCCTCACACTCCGCTAACTACGGCTACCCCACGTACACCGCTGGCCGACGGTGCCGTGGACTCCGACCACGTGGCAAATGGCGCCACTCCTCCGCCACCGCCCAGCATGGCTTCCCTATTTCCACTCTCTTCCAACTCCCAGATCTCTTCCGGCTCTCTCCCTATATCCTCCCTATCACGTGACCCTGACCCCTCCTTCCCGTACTGCCCCCGTCTCCGCCCCCGCTCACCCCGACTCCCATTGGAGCCGAGGTGAGCAATGGCTCCTCCCACACGCTCCGTCAACCAGGCTCCGCCCCCCAATACTCCGGCCCACGTGAGTGGCGCGGAGGCCAGCGCCCGCCCTGTTTTTGCTCGCATTACACCTGTATAAAAGACACCTGTTCACAGAAGCAATCATCAATCTGATTCTAAACGCTCCACCATGGCCAAGACCAAAGAGCTCTCCAAGGATGTCAGGGACAAGATTGTAGACCTGCACAAGGTTGGAATGGGCTACAAGACCATCGCCAAGCAGCTTGGTGAGAAGGTGACAACAGTTGGTGCGATTATTCGCAAATGGAAGAAACACAAAAGAACTGTCAATCTCCCTCGGCCTGGGGTTCCATGCAAGATCTCACCTCGTGGAGTTGCAATGATCATGAGAATGGTGAGGAATCAGCCCAGAACTACACGGGAGGATCTTGTCAATGATCTCAAGGCAGCTGGGACAATAGTCACCAAGAAAACAGTTGGTAACACACTACGCCGTGAAGGACTGAAATCCTGCAGTGCCCGCAAGGTCCCCCTGCTCAAGAAAGCACATATACATGCCCGTCTGAAGTTTGCCAATGAACATCTGAATGATTCAGAGGACAACTGGGTGAAAGTGTTGTGGTCAGATGAGACCAAAATGGAGCTCTTTGGCATCAACTCAACTGGCCGTGTTTGGAGGAGGAGGAATGCTGCCTATGACCCCAAGAACACCATCCCCACCGTCAAACATGGAGGTGGAAACATTATGCTGTGGGGTGTTTTTCTGCTAAGGGGACAGGACAACTTCACCACATCAAAGGGACGATGGACGGGGCCATGTACCGTCAAATCTTTTGGTGAGAACCTCCTTCCCTCAGCCAGGGCATTGAAAATGGGTCATGGATGGGTATTCCAGCATGACAATGACCCAAAACACACGGCCAAGGCAACAAAAGAGTGGCTCAAGAAGAAGCACTTCAAGGTCCTGGAGTGGCCTAGCCAGTCTCCAGACCTTAATCCCATAGAAAATTTGTGGAGGGAGCTGAAGGTTCGAGTTGCCAAACGTCAGCTTCGAAACCTTAATGCCTTGGAGAAGATCTGCAAAGAGGAGTGGGACAAAATCCCTCCTGAAATGTGTGCAAACCTGATGGCCAACTACAAGAAACGTCTGACCTCTGTGATTGCCAACAAGGGTTTTGCTACCAAGTACTAAGTCATGTTTTGCAGAGGGGTCAAATACTTATTTACCTCATTAAAATGCAAATCAATTTATAACATTTTTGACATGCGTTTTTCTGGATTGTGTTGTTGTTATTCAGTCTCTCACTGTTAAAATAAACCTACCATTAAAATTATAGACTAATAATTTCTTTGTCAGTGGGCAAACGCACAAAATCAGCAGGGGATCAAATACTTTTTTCCCTCACTGTATATGGCCACCACAAGAATCCTAAATTAGTTCCTCATGAGGACCATTATTTTGATAGTATCTGTTGTATGTGCTATGCATACTACATAATCATGTATTGTGATAATCGTATGAACATGCACGATCAGATTTGTGTAAATGAAGCAAATAAATTTAACCACTGCGACATCATTTGTTTTCATTAAATAGGACGTATGTATTCAAAGTGCTATTTGTCTAGAATACATTTGGGAAAATTGAGTTACGTTAAAACCTTCAGGGTAGTATGACATTTACAGAGCATTTTGGTTGGATGCATTTATATTTACATATTAAGGAGGTCACAAAATTGTCTGAGAACTTGAAATACAACATTATAGAATGCTCCAATTTACTTCCACAACATAGACTGCACTGTGAAGTGTAATCCTTAAGCTGTGAGCTTTGGGAGAAAAACACTCCACTGTCAAAGGCAATAGCCATTTAAATGTAGATTTTATATTTGAGCCTGTTTGTATTACTAAGTAATAGAGTGCTGATCTTTTATTTCTGTTTATTATTGTCATTAGGAACACTGCTGTGATCTAATATGCAACAATTTGTTATTGCAATGCCAGAGGTCGCCGGGTTCAATTTGATCTCCGGGCGCCGCAGTTGAAACAATGGAGAAAGTTTCTCAAATCTACCCCAAACCATTGTCTGTCCCCTCAGCAGTACAATGTATGTACGTACATTGAACTTATTTCGCATCGTACGTAGCCAAACGTGCTAATCGGGAGGTGAGGGGGAAGGTCAACAAAACTAAACATAAAAATCAGAACTAAAGATATGAGCTATCAATATAGATTTAAAAGTGCCTAGCTCCTGTGGCTTCCTAATTTTGGAAGGAAGAGCGGTAACAGAAGCGCACCCGAAAGCGTGCGATGCAGATACCGCCTTTGTTCAATGGTTACCCAAAAGCCGTCGCTGCGAGGATAACCGGAGTTCATTTGGTGGTTTGTGCTCCTGGACGAGAAAGACATATGGTGTGAAAAAAGTTCAACATACAACAGAATATACTATACTCATAGAATCACATTTTTTAAAATTCCATTTCTCCACAATCGAAAATGTATCTTATTTATGTATTAGTCTTAAGTTGAATTCAAGATAAACAATTATTAACAGAAGTAGCCGAAGATTTAAATGCAAAATCCTCCTAAAAAATAGTCATAATACTCAGTAATACTTTCCTGGATGAGCACATGTCATGTTGATAATTATTGTTTTTTTACTTTCAAATTATATTGCAATAATTTGAGCAAAGAAATGTAACTTTCAACTGCGATTATGCATGTTTCTATGGTGTTAAACTACAGTATTCAACATCCCTTAATCATACGTGGAAATTTACAGCAGCCAGAAACTCAAAACCCACATTTATAAATGTGGAGGGGACAAACCGGAGGACCCGGATAAAAATCCACGGGGAGAGAGACATTCAGACTCCAAATATACATCAGGCGTCAGGATCGGGAACGAACCCATGACCTCCTGCATACCAGGCGAGGTCGTAAACATCTCACCACCATGGCGCTGCACTTTACTGCAATATACTCGGACACAATGACCACCAGATCTCAGTATGTATCAATTCCTGCCAACTAAACAAGATGGATCTATGTGTTTATGCTGAAACTTCTTTCGCACGCTATGTAGCCAGAATATTTATTTATACTAATTGGAGGTCCGGGGGAAAGACAACAAGCTAAACGCCAAAAAGCTATTTTAAAGGAATGGGTTTTTCAATCTAAATGTAAAAGTGCATAGCTCCAGTGGCTTCCTAATGTCGGAAGGAAAAGCGTTTCAGACGGCCGCGGAAGCGCATCCGAAAACGTGCGATGCAGTGACCCTCTTTGTTCGATGGTCAGCCGAAAGATGCCAACTCCCAGATTGTCTTTGTCAAACCCATACAAGGTGGCAACCCGAGCTGTACCACTGCATTTACAATGCATTTGATATGTTCAATGCTGTACGGAACACAGCCGAAGATAAAGGACCACTGGAGGCTTCAAGGGTGCTTGGGCAATGTAAAGTTCCAGCATTGCACGTGATGGGAGCAGAGGTTACAGACAAATTCCCATCTAACCCAATTCACGTACTATTACCTGCATGCCGAGAGACCCCTTAAATAGATCCTGAATAGCAATATCTTAATAACAATTCGATGCAATGTTATTTTGTGCATATTCAGATCATTGCTGGACCTTTCAACCATATCAACCTTTCCCGGTCGCTTGAGCTCACACAAAAATAGGGATTTTAAGACAATTCAAGAACTGATGTATCCACGCTATGCTACATAAAATATAACAGCTTACGGTTCATTGGGAGTCAGTTGTTATCTATGGATTTAATATAAATGTTTAAAGTGTTGCGATTGGCCATCACACAGGTTACAACGCTCTTATATTACCACAATGAAACTTACGAGCATCCCAATATCTGATTGGTAATTGTACTCACCAAGTGATTAATTCGCCTGGGATCAATAAAATGTGATTCCTACAACTCATTTGTAATTGCTTTAGTAGATTAACCGAGTGTGGCATATGCTCTAAAGTGGGGAATAAATGTCAAGAGGTCATCACAACCAACACTATTAATACCAACCTACCTCTTCATAACTTTGTTACTGTGGCCAGATTCCACGTCTGTAGATGAGCACGGTTGGTTGACTACGTACGGTGCAAAATACGTTCAACATACACACATACGTGTTGCAGAAAAAACACCTGACCTTAATGCTGGGCTACTTGTCCTGTGATGTAATGATTTGCAAAGAATGCACCATCGTGTGCTGATATCTAATCCCAAATCCAATTTTTTTAATTCATTAAATAACCCGTGCATCCAAATGAGAATGTATCTCAATCAGTTCTTACCTAGAACAAAAATAACAACCTGCTACACCTTAGCAAGCTCTCTGAGGAGGATGAATCGTCAATAAAATCAGTCATATTGGGAAAGTACCCCGTACTACAGATCGTTAACCAAAACAATCCTTGGACTTGTGCTTACCTCTCCTTTTGGTCCCAAGCCAGTCATGGAAATCCATATTCCTATGGTGCGGAGCAGTTTAGCGAGAATACTACCAATGCGAATCTACAAAAAAGTGTTTATTTTATTTTATCAACCCAGAGGTATTCCAAGTAATCCCTGACGCTAATTAGAACTTCCTACCTTATGATTTAGTCAAACACACTACAGTGCCACACTGTTGAGTTTAAGGAGGTGATTGTGTTTACCATGATTGGCATCGACCATTATTCAATCAGTTTAAACACGGCACAAAAACGTGCACTGTGTGTGCAAAAATATCTCACCCTTACACAAGATGCTGCACTACCAGTTCCTGAAGGAACTGTATTACATTGAGCTTGTCCTAAGTCACCGTCAATAATTAAATTTAGCAAATGTACCTAACAAACAGGCAGAGGTGAGACAAATGGACAACTAGAGACCAATTTTGTCTTAATTGGGACTCGTTAGTTGCCTCTTTGTCTCACTGTCTGTTTGGTTAGTCACACTTGCTCCTGATGTGGCATTGTTAGGGGTCAAAGCTTCACAGCTGTAGAGTAGAGATGTATGAACAACGCCTGTGTAAATCTGAACCTTGGTACGAGGCATCATATCGATGTCCGTGCAGATGTAACATTTAAACTCATTCTGAGACCCCCTACACCAAACAAACCTGACCAACATGCTGAAGGATAGTCTAAAGTCTCCCATTACTGGCATTGCATAGGGCGATTTTCATGCAGTTGCAGTGTCAGTGATTCGGAGACAAGGGTTTCCAGGAGGCACCTTTATTTGACACCTTCACACTTCACAGGTTCACCCGTACACTCTCTGGGTCGTCTAGCCTAGCCTAAACACAACAATGACTGTGTAACACTGATGGCGCTGACCGAGACAGCCAACAACTATGCGGCCGCGCAATATCTAGTGAAGATGGCAGCAATGAAGGCGGCAAGATGACAGCAACGACGAGACGAGTCCACTTCCCAAACCGACAGCCCTGAGCTCCCGCTCTCAGTTCCTTTTATGCTACCCTGCGTGGCCTGGCTCCGCCCTGGCCGCGCCTCCCTTCTCGAACCCACGAGCAGGTTCCAGGGGCTTCCAGATGGGATCTTCCATGACCCTTGCCCCAGTTCCTCTGCCCTGCCGACACACCCGTGTATATGCTCACATGTGTACTGTTTGTCCACCGCAGTTGCCGCTGCTGGGCACCAGCTGGCGTTATTACACTATATAGTGATGGATTGATGAATTACCCTAAATTATTACTATAAATAGTCCACAAAGGGAATATCTAACCAAAAAGCATGACTAGTTAAAATGTTTTTTCATTAGCCCAGATGGTTGGCACTGTGATTAAAGCAACCGACTCGCAATCAGACAACCTCTTCTTGTTTTTTTTTCCGGTAAAGTCAAGTAGAAGGGAAGTAATAAAATAATAAAAATAAAACATAATAAAATAATTATCACGACGTTTCGGCTACAACGCAAGCAGCTGTCTTCAGGTGAAGAATGAGACACTGCCAAGCTAGGAGCTTATATATAAACTGGGTTGGAGGTGGAAGAAGAGCGCCTTAACAAAAGAATGTGCATATCAAGAGGAATTTAGCATATTCATGGGAAATGCGTAGGAGGTGGGCGGGGGGGTTTCAAAGTCATATTATACCCATGCATTATGCAGGATCAGCAGCACCAAAGGGAGGGGGCAGGGGGTAGCATTAACAAAGGGAGGGAATGTTAATAGTATTTAGAAGCAATGAAACATGTGAATGGGAGAGCGGTGGCAGGAGACCCGCAGCGGAGCAAATAATGCATTCCCTGTGGAGAACACAAGATACATAGTTAATGCCAGTGAGTGGACTGCAGTCTGAAAGTCACCGTAAACGTGAACAACAATCAGTTAAGATCCGAAATGGTTTATTACGTCCTTCCAATGATTGCTGAGCCAGAATCCATCTTCTCGGTTGAAATTGTCTCTATGTTTGTATATGTGGATCGCCTAATGAACTAATCTCTCATGGTAGCCAGATGGCTTGCAGAGAACCTCTGTCTTGGAGAAGTCAATGTCATGTGAGTCCACTGAATTGTCACAGTGATCTGCCACGGCTGAGGTGTTTGTCCTACCGTGTTTCAGGTCTGCTTTATGTTCACGGATGCGGTCCGAGACATGTCGTTTGGTTTCTCCAATGTAACTGCTACCACAGAGGCAACTTAGTTTGTAGACGCCAGGGTACTGTATGTCTGGAACCACGTCTTTTACAGACGGGACCAGATCACGGATTTTATGTACTGTGTTGAATCGGACCTGAATCTTGTGTTTAATCAGGATTTTGGAGATCTTTTTTGTGACCCCAGCAATGTAGGGTTAGGTGATGGTTTTGAAAGGCTCCTCAACAGGATCCTTCTTGATGGTTGGAGTAATGGCTTTACGGATTGTGTAGTCGGAGTAACCATTAGCCTTAAGAGCTTGGCGTACGTGTTTGAGTTCACTGGCAATGTGTTCCTGGTCGGAGATGCATTGGGCTCTATGGTATAGAGTCTTGATGAGGGAGTTCTTCTGGGATGGATGGTGGTGGGAATCCGGTTTTAGGTAGGCATCCGTATGGGTGGCTTTCCTGTAGACAGAATGGCTCATTGAACCATCAGGTCTCCTTTTAATTAGGACATCCAAAAAGGGTAGCTTGCCATCTTTTTCGACTTCCATGGTGAATCTGATGGCTGGGTGTATGGAATTGATGTGGTCGAGAAATTGGTCTAGAGCAGGCCGGCCATGTGGCCAGATGACAAAAGTGTCATCTACGTACCTCTTCCATAAGGTCGGGTGTAGAGTGGCAGTCTGGATGGCGTCAGTCTCAAATTTCTCCATGAAAATGTTGGCTACAACCGGAGATAGTGGGGAGCCCATTGGGGTGCCCTCAATTTGCTTGTAGAAAGTTCCATTCCAGGTGAAGTATGTATTGGTTAAGCAGTGTCTTACCAAATCAGATGACCATTAGCTCAAATACTGGTTTGCAGTTAAACAAGCCTAATATAAGTTTTACCACTTTGTGAGAAGTCAAAAGTGTTATTTATATGGATAGACTGATCTGTTGCCATGGGAACATGCCATTTATTGAATTTCTATCCCTGGCTCAGGTCCACGAGTGGAGATACTACCCCTCATTGCTCTCATGATTGGGATGACCCTTTGACTTAGTGCCGAGGGCAGATGTATGCGGGGTGATTCATGAAGCAAATCCCACATTTCTCTGAGGATCAAACACCATTAACGCTTTCCTATGAGTCTCATGTTCCCTAGTAGCTGACTGATTTAATATTCCACGTAACAGTCCCTCTAATGCATTTCTCTGTGGAATTAAAACCATTGTACGGGGGATAATTTATAGCCAGCAATAACACGGTAAAGAACAGGTGATTGCATTCCAATATTGACATCAACAGTTTCTAAATGTGCCTTTTCAAGAGGACACATAACCACCATACAAACGATATAAATGCAGCTCAACTTGATTGCTAGTTGCCCATATTAGCTACACACACCCAACAATGGGAATTAGAAAAATAACACATGCTTAAATTACTTACATAACTTTATAATTAACAAGAGCATGTCATGGCACGGTGTGCCATAGGGCTTGCCTTATAGAGCATTAGTTTAATAGGTTAACACATTACAATTATTTGCAGGGTCAAATCATATCACACACTTCACAATAATTGATGTCTTTGACCTCAGAACAAAGTTTACTTCCACCAAAGTGATCAAAATACATTATAACCTTCAGAACAAACAATATAATATCTGTCACCAAAGCACCCCAACTAATTAATGTGGTATGCACTCAATATCATTCCTAATAGCCAAGCAAAATAGATACCTAGATGCAGTGCAGTCCGCAATCATCGGGACAGGATGTCATTTATAAAGGACTAGCGGGCGAAAAAGGCAGACACACATGTAGTTACACACGCAAATCCATTGATACACACACACATAGAGTTACACGCACAAATGGACTAACACATACATACATACATAGACTGAACAACAACAATAGCCATTCGCCACTAAGTGGCGGTGACGTCCCAACAACGCTTGTGCCAGGCTATGTGCATCTTGAGGCCACGTGAAGTGTCGAACGCCCGCTATCAAGAGGTGACGGGGCAAACCCAGATGGCACAGGTTGACTGACTGAGACAACTGGCTGATGCACCACCTGTGGCCCCTACTGTGGCAACTTTCTGTGCTTTAGCCACCCGGCGCTCCGCTCGTTTTTGTGAGCGTCGCTCCTCTGCCCTCCGTTGTTGTTGGAGGGCGACTGCCTCCAACTGCCCAGTAACGTCCTTCAGGAGGCTCCTCCACAGAGGCCGATCTTGACACGGCTGGTACCAGTCATCGGCAAGTCGACTCAGCTCCACGTCCTCCTGTACCACATCACTCCATGTCTTCTCTAGCCCGTGCCGGGCCGTTTAGCCCCCTCGATCCGGCCGAACAAAATATGTTTCGGTTTGCGGTGTCTGGCCATGCGGGCTACATGACTCAGGCAACGCAGCCTTACCTGGCGGAGGAGCTCACCGATGGGACTTTGTCCACATCTTTCAAGGATTTGTGAGCTCCTCACACAATGCAGCTTGGTTAAATCCAGGATAAATCGTAGGCAGGACATCTTAAATGTTTCTAACCGGCGAAGATGTTCCATTAGGGGGGTCCAAGTTTCGCAATCGTAGAGAAGGGAAGGAATGACCGTGGCCGAGAAGACCTGAAGCTTCGTACGGAGTGATAGACTAGGTAGGTTCCACACAGCGTTACGCAGCGAATGAAAAGATACCGCTTGACTGATTCGGAGTGAGACCTTTGCTGTTAAACCGGAGCCAGTCATTAGCACACTAGCAAGGTATGGGAAACTCTCCACTGTCTCCACAACTGCCCCATCACCAATTGGGAGTTGTGGTGGTGGAGTGTCCGATGGTACAAAATAGCCAGGCAGGTGCTTAGTTTTGTTTGGGCTGATGGTAAGGCCCCACCTGTTGGTGGCAAGCTCCAGCTTCAGCAGCAGCATCTCGAATTCCTCCTCCGAGTGAGCAGTCATTAGCAGAACATCGGCATACATAACGTGGTTGAGCAATAGGGAGTCATCCCTTGACCGCACCCGGGCATCGATCAGCCTCCCATTGTATCTGTAGCAGATGGGAATTCTTCCGGAACAGGCATTGAAGGCTCGACAAACTACGTGGTCCAATGTGGGAGCCAGAGGACATCCCTGTTGCACCCCAAGGTGTAAAGAGAATGGCTCTGACTCACGGCCACGTAGTTAAGACGCGGGGCCGCTCACCATCATGAAGGTCCTTAAAGATGGTGATGAGTGGGTTCGGTTCTCGGAAAGCACGAAGAGCAACTCAGAGGCCAGGCCTACTGATGGTATCATAGGCCTTGAGCAGGTCAATAAAGCACACATATGGACTAAGATGCACACATGGACCTACAGACACGCAAAGAAATGTAGTTACACTGACTAACATTGAGGCATGCACACACAGCGACTAACACGCACATGGACTGAGAAACACACACACACATATGGACTGACACACACAAACACATGGACTTACAGACACACGCACATATGGACTCACACGCACATATGGACTCACACACACATAGACATGCACTTCAGATACGCACACATGGAGTTACACACATATATCGACGTACACACATACAGCGACACACACACATACATAGAGTGACACACACATTGCCGTACACACACATATACATCCACTTGAGATATACACACATGGAGTTACACACACATATATCGACGTACACACATACAGCGACTCACACACAGACGTACGTGGACTCACACACACATTGATGTAAACACACATATGTACTTACTCACACACATATGGACTAAGACACACACACATGGACTTAGACACACATAGATAGACTGACACACACACAGCCCTACACACATACACATGTGACACACAGACATCTACTTGAGATACACAGACATGGATGAGCACACACATATGGACTCACACAAACGCATTGACTTACACACACACATCGAGTGACACACACATGTATAGACTTACATACACATGTGGACTAACACACACACATATGGACTGACACACACATACACATGGACGTACATGGCCAGATGACAGACTGGCAGACCGTCGCAACGTCATAAAAGCGCAGGAAAAAAAGGGAACATTTAGCAATCTAAAAATAAAAAGTTTTGTGCACACAAACATTATTATTGTAATATCTCCCAACGTATTTGTTTGATAATAGTAAGCAATCAACGTGAGTTCTTATCTGCACACAAACATTATTATAGTAATGTTTGTCAACTAATGTGTTTAATAATAGGAAACATTAGACTTGATTTGTTAGTGTAAGAAGCTTGGAAATTTGTACTTACCAAAGGCGTGTTGAGGCCTTGTGCCATGCGTAGCCCCCCTCCTGGCTTACATTGGCGAGGCGGCGGAGTTGGCACGTTGGCAGGCTAGGGGCTGGGCCACTACCCCCCCCCCCCCCCCCCCAGCATCCCACGCCCGTGCAAGAATAATGGTATGTAAGCAGTAAAATATTATTATCTAGGGAGTCTGTAGTATAAACTGGACACATCGTGTTGGGGGGGGGGGGGGGCGAAGAGGACATGACACTGTGAAAAAATATCCGCAGCGTCATGTGTGTATGTGTTGCCTGTAAAACGCGTAATAGGAAATGTCCCCGTGAGCTGGAGCGAACGCGCATCACTTGGTAGGGTCCGCCCCCCCCGCCACGCAATTGGCGTCAGTTGGTACGGTCGATGTCGAGCAATAAGTAAATAATTAATAATAGTAACGGCACAAATGTGTTAATTAAACTACTTTAAAGTTTAGGAATGGGAAAATGAAATAGCCTATTCCCACCGCGGGGCTTAGGGCGTGCCGCCTGGCAAATTTTTTTCTGCATATAGCCCACCGTCCGAGAGCCAAATCCCCCACAAGCGCGAGCGCACGGAGACTTTTTAATAATAAATATCTTTGAAATACATAGTTAAATCTACCTAGGAAACAATGGGCATAAACAATGGAATACGTTTGCACTCCATTATTCATATATTGTTCTAATTGTATTTTTTTTCAAATACTGCAACATTTTGCTTGCAATGGACAATAACGCGATGAAGCTCAAATTTACGTACCAACCTTGGACATATTATTTGTCGAGGTGCAACGATTACCCCCTTCGGTAATTCATTCACTATCTTGATTTGACTCAACAATCTATTTCGTTTTGTCTCGTTTTTTTTTGTACTTCGTTTGTATATCTCTCTAATTTATTTGAGCCCAATATGGAAATTCTACATTCTTATGGCGTGGGACAGACTACAAAAAGTATGAGCACTACTGATTACTCATAAAGTGGTACGTGTAAATTAATATGAGCTGAGCAAAGCCCTGAACTCATGCCCTTCCAGCTCTAACCGTCAATCCACTTGGGTATAATATTAACTCTCATCTCATATATTAATATATTCCGATGAATCACAATGAGCATAATAATAATAATTCATGCATGGATATTACTTTGCATATTGGTCATACTTAATAGTTACATTTCATGCAGTGGCACATTGAGGTTTTAAAAACAATCTAACAGTCTGCGGCATGCAAGCTACGTGTGTACACGTGTGAGTGTGTGTTCGGGGTAGTGGTAGTGCAGAAGTTTAGCGTGCCGCGCTACGAACCCTGAGTTCAATTGCAGCTGACTGCCAACGCCATTGACGATTATCTGAACCGGTCCTGGGCTTCCTATAGGTTGACTCAGCGTGAAATGAGTACCTGGTGCAGTGTGTAAATATTACCACTGGGTAGACAAATGTGGTTGGGCGTGGTGCTACCCAGCCACTCCCTCGTGTATCGTGCCTGCCTCCATAGGTGTTTATTAACAGCACTTGTCCCAAAAGTCTTTTAAGGCTACAAGGGGAATATTTTTCTTTGTGTGTAATGTGGCCACCCACTCACTCGCTGGAGTATTTTTCTTATACTCGCTGTTAAGTACATCTCAAGAAAGCCATGGGAAATTCCACATTGCAATTATTATTTTTATACTTTTGATTGTATTGTCTTTAAAGAACCCAGAATACAAAGTAGATTTCAAAAGAGGGGAGGGGCATCAGTGAACGTGTAACAAGCTCGGCGCAATACACCCTCAACGTTAAGGATCGATCGGAGGTGTCCGGGCACACATTGAACATTTTTATAAAAAAGCAACGTTCGTGCATTACTTGTGTCAAATTGTGAGGTGGCAAAAAGGTGTGCATTTTCCAGGAGAACAAACATATCACGATTCGGAGGCGTAATTTGGAGTGACATCCGTGTTAAAGTGTGAAGGGTCTTGTCACGGTTGGTAATGGCCATACATGTTTAATACCGATGCTGTGCTGTCGTGTATGCATCGGGGGGGAGGGGGGTTGCTGCGTTCACGCGAGTTTCGTTTGCGCAGAAAGCTACAACTGCACAATTGTGTATTAGGCAGTCTTTGACTTTAGCACACAGCATAGTCAACCATGAGAAAATATACAAAAATAAGATAAAGAATATCACTCACTTTGGGTTATAAAGCCATAGTATATGGGTGTTACGATGGCGAGATGTTAACTACCTCGCATGGTATACAGGAAGTCGTGGGTTCGATCCCGACCCTGACGCCTGCTGTATATTTGAAGTTTGCATGTTCTCCTCGTGGTCACATGGATTATTCTACAGGTCCTTCGGTTTTTCCCTCCAGATTTAGAAACATGCGTTGAAAGTATTTGGGCCGCTATAAATTTACAAATGATAAGCCACTTTCTTGGGCTATCTTTTACGGCCAGATTGCTTCTGAAAAAGAGTTACAAAGCTTAGTGGGCCTTACCTGGTAATAAAAAAATATAGTTTAATTTTTATATAGTTTCATATTTTTTTTCCAGCAATAACATGATTATACCATAGCGTGCAATTAACGTATTCTACAGGCTGTCGTTTTTTCATGCCTATGTTCAAGCAATTTTGAACAGATTTTTTCTTCGCCTCGGGGTTGGTGTAAGGTCAGATGGGTTTGAGGGAAGGATTGAGAAGAGAGGTAAAGCCATTCTTCGTGCCGCTTTGTGCTGGTCAAATATGCATTGAAATGTCCACACTCTAGCCGTGCACTGACATGCATTGTGGCTTTAAGTCCCTTCACAGCTACACGCATCAGTTTGTCCCAAGAATATCACTAAGTGCAATCAGTATTTACATTCAGTGCTAGACAGAGCACTGCATCTCTCGGAAACAGCAAACCCTGCGATTGTGTGTTTGTTTAAAAAGTCTGCGATGTAAAAAGCACCATCTTTCACCGCGTGTGTGCACACAGAGTACAAACACGTCTGCAGTAAATTAACTAAATAAAAGTTTAATCTATGAGGACACAGCATGACGCTATACTTTACGCTATTCTATCAGTGGATAAATATTTCATTTGTATGCAGGCATATGAAGAAATCAAGAGAATGTTCATTACAATTATTACATTGGGTGCGTATTTTATTGTTAACGTGGAAGTAGCGGTCTCTAAATAACAATTCCGTTGTCCTACGGGGCGGGGGGATTTATGAACAGTAAAGTAATAATGCAATTATACATAGTGTATATTTTTTAATGATGCGTTCGGTATTTAACATGCAATTATTGCCATTGACTTAATTTCCGTCGTGGTGCCGAGTAGGAAATGTAAAAGTAATTTCAAAAGGGTATTTTACGTAATTTTATTTAAAATATTGTTCTTAAAATCATTATTTTTCAATTTCCCTTGAAATATACCTTACACTAAATATATATATATTTACCGAAGGTTTATTATTCACCCGATTACTGCGTATCAAGCAATCATGACATACATACATTTGGTATAATACATTTAATGATTTGTATCTGCTTTGAAGAAGGGTCAGTGCCCAAAACGTCACATATTATAATTGTCTTTGCAAAGGCCACCGTGCTATTGATGAATGTGTTGAGCTTTATTGTTAATTGTGCACCATGCCGATGCAGCATCACCAACGAATATGTTAACCGTGTACCCGTGCAATTGATAAAATCCCATGTTCCTAAATGATCTGTAAATTTATTTTTTGTATATATATGTAATAATTTGGTTCTGTAATATGTCACGACGGTATGCCTTCTATATGTATAATATGTATGTTGCACTACAGAATGGAAATCTAGATCCTGCATATATTATTGTTCTATATATTATTTGTCAGTCTCTGTTTCCAATCCAAATGCTATAGCAGGAAATATCCAATGATGTAAACATTTCTTATTTAGGCGCATCTGTATGTTGCGTTCCATAATCAAATGCAGTTTATTCTAAACTGCTCCACCCTGCTATCACTTGTCTTTTTGTTTTATATATTTATTTTTTTCATCCTGGTCCACCTTCAAACATGTTCGTAGGTATACAAAATTTTGTTGTGTTTTTCAGTTGTATCCCTGCGATGAGCACGCTTGGCTACGCCCAGTGCGAAATAAGTTCAACATACATACATTTGCTTTGTTCAGCAGACTTTCTATACCTGAAGTTTGTTTTGCGCATATTTAGCCTGAGCCAAACTTTTCAGCCCGCATTTTTTCAGGTATTTGGTTACTTCGTGTATTAGCTCAATTTGAGAAAATATGAGATGTACCAATCCCTCATCCAGCAGCGGATAGACCACAGTTGGTAGTATATATGTCCATCAAAAATACTGCACGTTAATGAGCTGCTGTGTCACAAGTCTGCCCTGAACTATGAAATTAAAATGAGCTATGTATATTTGGTCATGCAGAAAACTCAACAAAGTATCAAGAGACGAATCTACTTCGATGCATTTGTCCATTTCCATTGTGCATTTTTCAGAGTGAGAAAAAACCCGAGTGCCAGGAGGAAAATACACTCGTAATAATGCATCGTCACATCAACCTACGTATCGTTCCGCCTCATGTAGCAACTTCATGGCCCTGCGTGTGGGTGACTCCCACACGATCTCGGTACAATACATCACAGGGAAATGATGTTAGAACTTTTTTCGCTGAGATGATACCCGCATCGGGAACATTACAGCTGCTCTGCACAAGAGCATATGGATACATACTGGTTGCATTAGGACTGGTTGCATAAAAATGGAAGCGAATGGGCCGTGTAAAATGCGGTAAAACATGCTGCAGTGGAACAAGAGCGAGATACTCAATATTAAAATCCACTCGAAAAACAAATGAAATGTCCCGCAAGGCTGTGAAAAAAACTATAACAACAGGCACTCAGGTGTACGATGCTCAATTTTCTGCAGACACTTATTTAGAATTGAAAACCAGTCCAACCTTCCAGCCTCCACGGTTGATCTCACCCTGGAATGGGGGACATGGAGGGCAAGGGTCTCAGACGTAAGTGTGAAAGGGCCTGTCAAGTAGGACTTGTATACACGTCGTTTTCATATTTATTGGCCTGGGGTTCGAGTGCAGTGCGAGATTTCTCAGAGGGCATCAGTGGCCAAAGCCCCGTTCGCTTGTAGTGTTCACAAGGGCTCAAACGCAACACAAGCTGCATGAACTAAACCCAAATTGCAATTTTTGCGGCAAGGCGCTTTCGCTATCGACGCACTTCACCACCGTCACTGTAATTAGGAAGCGGAGTGTGGCGTGTGCATTTTACACACGCGCGCACACATTAATTGCGTGAATAAACGAGTTTCTTGCTACACTTAGCCTCGTGTGCACAGTGGCGTGTCTACGTCAATCAGTTTGTCAGCTTCTCCGCATTTTCCCTTTAGTGTATTTGCACAATTACATGCTTGCTTACCAGCGCTTATTTTTGCCTATGCAACACCGGCACATACTACATGGGAAATAATTTAACGATAATCATTTTGTGTATTAATCTCGACCAGAATGCGTGTTTTTTTTTAGGCCATATGTCTTCATGTTTCGTGAAATATGCTTGCCACTCGGGCGGATTGCTTGACAGTTCGCGAGTTCACCTCGCGGTCATGGGTTCACTCAGCGGGGCACCCCCCTCCAGGATTGACAAAGCGAGAATAACTTTTCAGGAAGTCAATAGCAATCATGATTGAGGAGAGAATGGCACATGATGTGTGAATGTAGGGGTTACCTATACAAATGAGCACAACCCCATTTCTCAGTTGAATAAGGAGTCACTGATATTTTTCAAATATTCCCAAAAAATAGTTTTTTTCCTCTAAAATAATAATAGCGCACACCAGCTGGTTATATACACCAGCTGGGTACCGGTGGTTATGCACACCTGGCTGGTAGACCACAAAAATGTGTGAAACACCCTACCGAAGGTCTTTGAGGTAGCCATTACAATCCACTGTGGGCTTCCCACACCGAGTCGCTCGCAGAGTTTTTATTTTATTTTACCTTCCTGTAACGTGCTGGTCAGTGTGAGTTGCTTAAGGGAAGGGTCTCGAGATCAATTCAGAGAACACTCACCACTGATGTTAGGCGTGGTGGGGAATCGAGCTTAGGTCGTCAGGTTCACAGCGCCGCATTTGCTCTGCTTTCAACCTCTCGATTTATTTCCAAGTATGCGTCTCCTCATGTCCCTTTGAGATATCTTTCAGCTGGTATTCCATTGCATTCGTTAATGTCCATCTAGGCACACTCGTATGTTTGTTTTTCATTATTGAGTTCACTTTTGCAAAATAACTCCAAGATGTTCTCATCCGTCTCTTTATTTCATCATTTTATGCCATTATATGTTCAATAACTGCAATGGGTAATCACGAATCCGGCTATTTTGCACCGCAGATGTTACTGCGGTGGCGACATGGTAACTCCCTCGCCTGGTATACAGTTGCACGTGTGTTCGATTCGGACCCTGACGCCTCTATATTTAGAGTGTGCATGTTCTCCACGTGGACGTGTGGAATTTTCTCCGGATCAGCCGAGTTTTTCCCTCCATACTTATAATCAACATGCGTTTAGAGCATTTGGCTGCTATGGATTTCGACACGGTAAGCAACTTATTTGAGCTATCGTTTGTGTTAGCCAGGTCGATTCTGAAAAAGAGCTCTATGTAGCTGAGTATGCCTTACCTGGTGAGATAAAAACATATATTGTTTAAGCGTTTGGTATTTAGCCCCGTGGCTATTTCCGACGTCGCTTTACGAGGGCCGGGCCAGTGCCGGGTACACGCACGCAGGTGATTTAAACACTACTCTGCTGTCTGAAGCATTGTGTATTACCAGTGGCAATTTGGTGTGTTTGGCGAACTTAGCAGGCGATAATAACAAACACAAAATTTAAGTTGATGTTAAAGTGAGGTTTAGCGATTGTTGCGTTGAAGTTAGGTTTATGTTGTGACTGCAAGTATTATGCAAGAGTAATATTGTAAGTGTGCCTGTTGTGAGAGTGTGATTGTGAGTGCGCCTGTTCTGAGAGTCAGAGTGTTATTGTGAGTGTACCTGTTGTGATGGTGCTGTGGGAGTGTGATTGTGAGTGTGCCTGTTGTGAGAGTGTGATTGTGAGTGTGCCTGTTGTGATGGTGCTGTGGGAGTGTGATTGTGAGTGTGCCTCTTGTGAGAGTGTGACTGTGCCTGTTGTGAGAGTGTGACTGTAGGTGTGCCTGTTGTGAGAGTGTGACTGTGAGTGTGCCTGTTGTGAGAGTGTGATTGTGAGTGTGCCTGTTGTAAGAATGAGAGTGTGATTGTGAGTGTACATGTTGTGATGGTGCTGTGGGAGTGTGATTGTGAGTGTGCCTGTTGTGAGAGTGTGACTGTGAGTGTGCCTGTTGTGAGAGTGTGACTGTGAGTGTGCCTGTTGTGAGAGTGTGATTGTGAGTGTGCCTGTTGTAAGAATGAGAGTGTGATTGTGAGTGTACTTGTTGTGATGGTGCTATGGGAGTGTGATTGTGAGTGTGCCTGTTGTGAGAGTGCTGTGACAGAGTGATTGTGAGTGTGCTTGTTGTTAGAATGCTGTGAGAGTGTGATTGTGAGTGTGCATGTTGTGAGTGTGATTATGAGTGCGCCTATTGTAATAGTGCTGTGATAGTATGATTGTGAGTGTGCGTGGTGTGAGAGTGCCGTGGGAGTGTGATTGTGAGTGTGCCTGCTCTGAGAGTGAGAGTGTGCTTGTGAGTTTAGTTTAAATGCAATTCCGAGTTATAATTATGTTTTACATGAATACAGCGCAATTCGTTAAAATGTCATCTCAAAAAACCATACAATTTGTGACGGGCACCATTTTTACACAGAGAGATGGGAAATCACAGACAAGTGGGAAGGCAGTCAGAACTGGGTGGCAACAATTTCCCGAACTCTGAGGTCCTATGGCTGGGAGGTAGACCAACTCCGTCAATGAGTATTTATATATATGGACGGAAACCAGAATCCCCAGAAGAAAAACAAATTCGTGCATGTAAGAGGGGGTAACACTCAATCCTTGTACATATGGTATGGAGATGAACATACACGAATCCACTTGTTATACTTCTATACTCGGGCAAGCTTGGAGACCTCCAAAGTTTTAGATCACAGCCATGCATACCCACCAGTGCCCAGCCGGAGTATAGTACCATGTACGCATTTCATACATTACAAATGTAGAAAATAATACATCTAGGGACGTGGGCAAAGGGTCTCATACGATATTTGCATTATTTATGATTATGCACCATGGTGTCTGGCAAGGTCAGTCAATGCCAGAAAATATTTCACCACCTACAATTTCACCAATAGGAAGCTTATATTGTACGGGATATTCACAAAGTAATCTCAAATCAAGCAACATTCTCTGCCAATTTAGAAATGTCAATGGATATCAATAATTCGCATACCTTTGTTGACTTGCTGCTAGATGAAGGGCTCCCCATGTTATGTTTGGCCATACGTCACCTCAGTGGTCAGTGGTGTGTTTTGAAGGGTGGTGGTGGTGGTGCAGGACTGGCCACGAATCGAGCCCATGTTTCCTGGTTAACAGCACAGTGTTCTAATAAGCGTGCCACCGCTCCTCACCATCACAATGTTGACATCAACATATTTATAAATGGTCCTTTAAATAATTAAACAATAGTATGAGTGGTAATGTTTATTACGCATTATTTTGATGACTTGGGTTTTATTTTTCTCCAATTAAAGGCCGATTTTATTCAGATGGAAAGAAGCAATTAAAAACAAACACATTTTCTGAGCATGCATTTTATCCAGCTGTTTATTGAATGTAACATTAATTAAACTGTCTCAAAGATTGCTGCACTTGTCTTGATCACATTTTAGTGCTGTAATTTGTTTTCAATTGACGTATTTGGATTGAAAAAAATGTATATTATTCTTTAAATACATTCACATTTTTTTATATTTCATTGAGCTAATGCAACTTGCATGATAATGTACTAAATCAAAATCATAGTTTAAATAGTTGTAATTTATCAAATTAAAGGAGCATTTGCTTTTAGATTCAAGTCGGGATTTTGGAGGCGTTTGCATAAACGTGTTTCTTATTTAATACATTCCATGTGCATAATGTTGGTTTATAAAAGCTTTTAATGCAAAATAATGATGACAATTTACAGCCCTTTGTCAATCCACTGCTGAGTGAAGGCCTCGTTATGCTTTTCGTTCATGGGGACTGTTTCCATACTTCTCCACGTTGATCAATGCGGGCTGGTGAAGGGAGAGTGCCTGGGACCAGTTCAGACATCACTCAGGTAACTGTTCACATAGTGTGCTCAACCGCTGCACAACCACTTCACCCCGAAAATATGTATTCGACTCAGTGTAAAATATGCGATGTAAATAAAGTATATGCTGTTGATATTACAGATGTACGTTATATACATTGGTATAACATATTGGGTTATTCATTATTTTAAGTGCTGGAATTATTTTAAACTATTTAATCCTCTAAGCAGTCATAAATTCTGCTTACCTAAAATAAGCTACCTGCTGACCTAATTTTTTTTTTATGTTAACGTTGTTTTCTACAACTTTCCTAGCGCCAGTCTGTGAGCACTTCCTGTATTGAATTATGGTATTGGTTTATCTTGCGTTGATACGCTTGGCCTCTCACTGTGCAGCCGCCAACGCCGCAACTTGTATTGCCCACGAGGTGGCGCTATGCCCGGTCCTCTGACACAGACATGCTATCTTCCCATTAAACAATTTTACATTAACATGCCAATCTCTCCCTTTAACGCAGCTGCTGTGCGTGCGTGCGGCGACGGGACTCATTTCCATCTCTGACCCCGCCGACTTACCCTTGGGTGACACCCACCTCAAACCTATATATAACCTCTTGTTGCAACAGCCCTTTCTTGTTCAGCAGTTTTACTGCTGTATCTTTCCAACTGATGACGAAACGTCGTGATTTATTATTTATGTTTCTACCTACGTGACTTTACTGAAAGAACCAAAGAGTATGGTATGGATTTCTGCAGTCACGAAAGCTTCAAATCAAGATTGAGTAAAACTCATTCATATATTCACAATTTCACCTTCTTCACGACAGTTTGCGAGATCCTTTCCTTTTAAAGAAACGTAGTCAACATTTTCACGACTGAAGAAAGGCATGGGATGTGCATACTCTAGCACAGGGATGGCAACCAAGATAATAATCATAATTGAAAATTAATAATGTGCATGTCATCCTCGGATCCCAATGCACAATGCATGAAAAGCAGGAAAGAATAACAGAACCCAGGCAACCGACCAAACTAAAGAGGGAAGGCCACTTTAAAGAAATGGGTTTTCAAAGCAGAACAAGAAGAGCCATTTTTGTTCGAATCCGGTAACAACAACAAACATATTTAGAGAACCGCAATGCCGTGTGAATACGAGATGGCGGTCGTTAATAAATGACATCACGAAGCGGTCTACCAAAGAGCCGCATGTGACTCCGGAGCCAAAGGTTGCCGACCCCTGCTCTAGCAGATGAACAGGAAACATCGAACGTTGTTGGTCCGCCAACATTGTTGGGCCAACGTTGGTCCAACGGTTACAACCACATGCCATCGGCGGCCCAGCGTTGCACGATTACTGGGTGGTTTTTCCTCACCCAAATGGCAAATTTATGAATAATCTTTCCGGCTCTTGGACCTTTGGCCTACTGTTGCATTAAAGTCATGCACTGTCCTCGTATATTTGGTCTTCTTCATCATCATGGCTAGTTATTAGAGCACATACTCGAACTATCGAATATGATCTATTCTCAAGCAGATTCAAACACTGTATTATTTTGCCTAGACTCTGTAGAATATACAAAGGCATTTGACGAAGCGTAAATTGAGCAGATTATTTAATAATTATTATTTGGTGATAATACATTGGCAGTGGTGCACAAACACAAATTATAACAAACTCAGAACATTATTCAATAACTCCATCTCTCTGGCCGCTCTATGTGCTGTGAAGAAGGGACATTGCTGCTCAATACGTCACATATTATATATATTTTCTTTTAAAAACCAGAGTGATTGACACAAGTATTGAGGTTTTTTTTTGGTGAAAATTGATAGTAAATGAATAGTTGGTATACAGTGACGGAAAAAAGTATTTGATCCTCTGCTGATTTTGTACGTTTGCCCACTGACAAATAAATTATCAGTCTATAATTTTTATGGTAGGTTTATTTGAACAGTGAGAGACAGAATAACAACAAAAAATCCAGAAAAACGCATGTCAAAAATGTTATAAATTGATTTGCATTTTAATGAGGGAAATAAGTATTTGACCCCTCTGCAAAACATGACTTAGTACTTGGTGGCAAAACCCTTGTTGGCAATCAGAGAGGTCAGACATGTTTTGTAGTTGGCCAGCAGGTTTGCACACATCTCAGGAGGGATTTTGTCCCACTTATCTTTGCAGATCTTCTCCAAGTCATTAAGGTTTCGAGGCTGACGTTTAGCAACTCAAACCTTCAGCTCCCTCCACATATTTTCTATGGGATTAAGGTCTGGAGACTGGCTAGGCCACTCCAGGACCTTAATGTGCTTATTCTTGAGCCACTCCTTTGTTGCCTTGGCCGTGTGTTTTGGGTCATTGTCATGCTGGAATACCCATCCACGACCCATTTTCAATACCCTGGCTGAGGGAAGGAGGTTCTCACCCAAGACTTGACGGTACGTGGCCCCGTCCATCGTCCCTTTGATGTCCCCTTAGCAGAAAAACACCCCCAAAGCATAATGTTTCCACCTCCATGTTTGACGGAGGGGATGGTGTTCTTGGGGTCATAGGCAGCATTCCTCCTCCTCCAAACACGGCGAGTTGAGTTGATGCCAAAGAGCTCCATTTTGGTCTCGTCTGCCCACAACACTTTCACCCAGTTGTCCTCTGAATCATTCAGATGTTCATTGGCAAACTTCAGACGGCCATGTATATGTGCTTTCTTGAGCAGGGGGACCTTACGGGCGCTGCAGGATTTCAGTCCTTCACGGCATAGTGTGTTACCAACTGTTTTCTTGGTGACTATGGTCCCAGCTGCCTTGAGATCATTGACACGATCCTCCCTTGTAGTTCTGGGCTGATTCCTCACCGTTCTCATGATCATTGCAACTCTTGCTTGTGTAATAATGTTCCAGGAGACTGGACGCCGGGGTTTGGAGGCACACGTATTTATTCCGTGTCGGTACAGCACAACACTGACATACAACACTGGAGGGGGTATCGGCCCCCTCACCCGTCTAACTGGGGATACACTCTCTAGCTACGCCTAGCCTACCCCTGGGTCCTCCACTAACGGGCTAGGGGAGGCTAGCTAGCCGACACTGGTAAGTCGGGCTCACGGTACCCGGAGTCCCAGACCAGCTCTTACAAGAGCACCGGCTCTGGCTCTCGGAACCACGCCGCTGGCTCGATCCTGTTCGGCCCTGATAAGGGCGGCGATCCAGGGGAGTCCAGGGCTCTATCTACGACGATCTTCAGTCTTCACTGGTTAGCTTCAACATCTCTTCCTGAGCCCTCCGGCTCATCCCCTTTTATACCAAAACCCCCGCTGAGGGGTGGGGCCCCGGGGGATCCCAGCTCCGAGTCAGCCCCCCAGGCTGCCCGATGCGGACGTCGCTGGGAGCACCTTCCCGTGCACCGACATAGCCACGTCCACTGTGTTTCTTTCCCATCTGATCCCATTCTATAACAGCCCCTCCGTAACACCCCTACACTTGCATGGAGCCCCAGGCCGAGGGAGATTGACAGTTATTTTGTGTTTCTTCCATTTGCGAATAATCGCACCAACTGTTGTCACCTTCTCACCAAGCTGCTTGGCGATGGTTTTGCAGCCCATTCCAGCCTTGTGTAAGTCTACAATCTTGTCCCTGACATCCTTGGAGAGCTCTTTGGTCTTGGCCATGGTGGAAAGTTTGGAATCTGATTGATTTATTTCTTCTGTGAACAGGTGTCTTTTATACCGGTAACAAGCTGAGATTATGAGCACTCCCTTTAAGAGTGTGCTCCTAATCTCAGCTCGTTACCATTTTTGACATGCGTTTTTCTGGATTGTGTTGTTGTTATTCTGTCTCTCACTGTTCAAATAAACCTACCATTAAAATTATAGACTGACCATTTCTTTGTCAGTGGGCAAACGTACAAAATCAGCAGGGGATCAAATTATTTTTTTCCCTCACTGTAATGTTTTCATGTCAAGTTATTAAAATGTGCATAGGCAACTCTAACACTATCTGACTGCTGCCGAGCTATGTTGAGAATTCAAATGTTTCTCTCTTTAGCGTCAAGTTTCATCACTTTCCTTTGAATTTTTTACTTAAACAGTATAATTTTCTGAACATGTAATGCAAAATATCACCACTGAAGGTCCTTTTTAATTAAACTCAATTAAGGTGGCAGTATAAATTACACTTAAATGCTCAGTCAACCATAACAATGTATATACATTTTAAAGTGTAAGTTGGGAGTTCGCATAAAGTATATACTTCACCACATAATTGCTTGTCATTGTATTGTATCGCTGTGTTTCTATATGAGTATTTTACGGATATGTAAACAACATTCTTGTTTATATTACAGGCGATAGATTTTTCTATAAAGCAGTTGTTAGCTTGCAACAATTTACTGCATTGGTTTGGGGGACATATGTTAATACTGTATTAGCGATAATTTTCACAGCACTTTGTCAGTGCACTGCTGAATTAAAACCACCCCACACAGTGTTGGTTGTGGGGTTTGCTTGACTATACTTCACCACGCTGGTTATCGCAGGTCTGCAAAGGCGAGGCTCCAGGACTCGTTCAGATTATTACTCGCCACTGGCGGTGACGATTACCGGGAATTGAACTCAGGTCCACTGAGTTAATGGCGCAGTGCATTGACCACTGCTGTTGTTGATTATACAATGGCATTGCAATAACGAGAGAGCATGGTAAAACCACATCAATGGAAAGCTATAATTCGCACTGTCGGAGTACGTTGAGGAGAGTCTTCTTCTCCATGCAGCAGCATCAGCAGCTAAGAGGTTACCCGAGCAAGAAAGAGGGAAATGTTTACTACAGGAAGAAAGTGTTCAATGTGTATGAGAAAAAAATAATGTTGGCCCATTGATCCTTGCGTAGGGATGCTGAAAGGCGTACACTATTAATTAGTATTATTTTCTAAATACCATAGCACACACGCCAAGTTTAGCCGCTTTGCTATTTCACATGTGGGACGCTTGATTTCAACCCTATTGTCAAGCAGACACACGCGATGTGAAGGCCGACTTGGCAAACGCTGAGTCGTAAGCCTCTCCCGCGCCGATTGGCCGCCGAACTTTCCCACCTGAGACGATTTTAAAGGCGGGTGGGGGTGGGGGAGAACCCGCCAAATTAAAATACAGTGGTACTTTGGTATACGTCATTAATTCGTTCCAGAAGGTAGGACTTATACCGCAAATGACGTATACCAAACTAATTTTTCCCATAAGAAATAAAGAGAAAGGAAATAATCCGTTCCAGAGTATAAGAAATTATATTTTATATGGCATATTATACATTAATGGGGTTGTATCAAATAATTTAGACGCTACTTATTACTAAAATGCATACATAAATTGAAATAAATGCATAAATAAATTGAAATAAAAATCAAAATTAACATCACTTTACCTTGCTGAGAGGAGTTGATAGCGTACGAGGATGGTGGCGAGGAAGGGGAGGAGGAGGAGATGTTATTTTTTGGAAGGAGTGTCCCCTTCCATTAAAACTTTAGGAAGCTGAAATTCTGGGGTTTTTTCTCTTTCTCTTTTCTGTCTTTTTCTTGACTTAGACCTGGTTGAGGCTCACCAGTTTGAATTTTACTAAAAACCTGTCCATTGAAGTTTTTTTTGCCTTCTTCTAAGAATGTTCCTGAAATGTGATATTGTCTGGTCATTCCACACAATACTGTTATGGCTTGTTAGAGCCGTAATAGTATTGTGTACGCGGGTACTGTACGCGGTGACTCATCCTGACCCATACAAGTTCTAGCAAGCGCATCGTATCCCAAGCAAGACGTCGTATCCCAAGACATTTTTTTCTTGTCAAAACACGACGTATACCAGTGGTCGTATACCGATGTATGACTGTACTCGTTTGGGGATCCAGGCGTGGGATTGGCCAAATTAGTTGGGGTCGGAGGGAAGAGCCCACTAAATTAAAATACCCGTTTGAGGATCCATATGTGGGATTGGTCAAATTAGTAGGGGGGGGGGGGGGTCGAGAAGGAAACGGGAAAGGTATAGCAAGGCGGTGGACAATGGGCACTCGGAGGTGCCCTTGACGATTTGCTCCCTGAAGACAAAAGCCTTCCCAGAGCGATACAGTAACCTTGTCCTGGACTCCTTTATACTTGGACCAACGTAAGAATGTGTGACAAATAAAGTTTGAAGTCAGGGCTTTATTTTTTTTATATATATATAAAGTATTTGTTATTGTCACTTCAAGAATCTAGAATACAGTGAGAATTAAAGAAGAAGAGGAAAACAGCAGCTAACGTATACCAAGTTCGGAGTAACGCATTCTCAACATTTGGGATCGAACGAGGGCATCTAGGCTCGCTGCCCTGCTGTGGTAGGGGTAACAATCGAGAGCAGGTTTATTAAGGGGGAGGGAAGAAAATAGAAGAGGTGGGGGGGGGGATTTGGGGAATAATGTAACCAAACAGAACCAGAAATCAAATACCTGCAACATAAACGCGATGGCCAAGTTTACCATTCTTGTTTTCCCTCAGGAGCAATGGCTATCATGTGTTAACGAAGGTGGTGGAGTATTCAAAGTCTATCCCTTCTTCCCGGCCCC
The DNA here is from genome assembly GCF_965212315.1 of Lampetra planeri. NCBI lineage: Eukaryota > Metazoa > Chordata > Hyperoartia > Petromyzontiformes > Petromyzontidae > Lampetra > Lampetra planeri. The sequence continues at coordinate 4,844,958 of NC_136128.1, read as the reverse complement.
CGTTCTTCCGACTATTCATGCTGGGTTCTGTAAAAACGGGGACCATATGGCCTCGTACTCCCTCTCCTTTTGTTTAAAAATTTAATTCATTAGGTACAGCACTGTGAACCGTGCGGCTCTTGACTCGGGTGCAACCTCAACAAACAAAACATGAACAAAGAACATATTAAAGTGATGATGCGCAACAGAAACATCCAGGAAAAACCAGCAAAATCTTCCAGAAAAAAACACCGTATAACAACGCTGTGTGCAAAAATAACAGTAGGATGCAAGTCAAACAATAACAACCATAAGACAATTTAGATTACAGTTATCAGGCTAACTGTGTACTTCAGTAAACAAACATGGCTTAACCATACGTTTTCGAAATCACTAAAATTAAGCTATAAAACAATGTAACAACAGTGATCATAGGAACTGTCATTCAAATTTAACAACAAACGATATGAATCTTGACTTAAAGCTTTCATGACTGCAGGAATTCATATTCTTTGGGTCTTTCGGTAAAGCCACGTTGATAGAAAATATAATAAAAATAATAACAATATCACGACGTTTCGATATATGTGGCTTTACCGAAAGATCCAAAGAATATAAATTCCTGCAGTCCCCAAAACTTTAAGTCAATATTTAACCGCCTCTACGGGGAGGGTTTCCACACAACTATTAGCTCTTTTAAGAAACTTCGAGACAAGAAGGCTAATCTGATAGAGTCGCTCACTTATCTGAAGAGATGCCGCGACACTAAGGTAATACCGATCGCCTTTACACTCACATCTGCTGCTGTCACTTCTCCTAATGCTAAATGGATCTTGTTCAGGGCCGGCCTAACCCTGATCTCAGAGAGAATAAGATTGCTTCAATTTGAACTAGACAATTTAGACAAGACTCTCTTGCAATCACACTTATCATTGACAGAAAAAATGTCTACATCTGATTGGACCATGTAGATAACATGACAGCCTTTTCAGTTGCCTCAATGTCAGCTAAATGCTGATTTCCAAGTTCAACCTCCTTTTCAAGAAGAAGCCAGTTCCATACATTAAAAAGTTAGATGATGACAAGATTGTTATCAATCAAAGCAACAGCCCAATTTCCGACAGCCTAAAATCAGTTCTAGCTAAACGGTTGAATTTCGAGTCACCCCTAAACACATCCCAGTTGATGATATCGTTGCCCAGGTCGACGTAGCCCTTAAGGGTTTGGGACATATTCCTGCAGACGTGACATGATCGGAAATTGCTGCAATCCTCATAAACGCTAAGACACCTTTTAGCAACATCAGCAAGGATGAACGCCTTGAGCTTTCTCAACTAAAAAAAGAGAGATGACATAGTGATCCTCTCAGCCGACAAAGGCAATGCCACTGTCATTATGGACAAAACCACATACAATAACAAAATTCTGGACCTACTTAATGATGGCAGCTATACCAAAATCAATAGAGATCCTACCAACCACCTGGTTTCACAAACCAACAATATCATCACTGATGCGACATCTTTAATCGAACCAACTAAACGGCTTTCCTTAAAACCCTCTGCTGCTAGACCACCCAGATTTTATGGCTTACCAAAAATCACGCAGGTAAAAAAATGAAATAAAAATTAATAAAAATAAAACAATAAAATCACGACGTTTCGGAGGCAACACAAGTCTCCGTCATCATCTGGGACCACCTGATGACGGAGACTTGTGTTGCCTCCGAAACGTCGTAATTGTATTGTTTTATTTTTATTAATTTAATTTTCATTTTTTTACCTACGTGACTTTACCGAAAAAACTAAGAGTATGAATCCTTGCAGTCACGAAAGCTTCAAATCTAGAATTACCAAAAATCCATAAAGAAGGTACACCACTCCGTCCTATCATCTCCACCATTGACTCACCTACCTGCAAACTGGTCCTATTTCTGTTTGAGACTATACAACCATTCACTGGTAAGACCACCTCAGCTATAGTTAACTCAGCTCACTTGGTATGTTCAATGAAGGACATCTCACTATCTCCAGGTGGGTTTCTTGTCAGTTTCCATGTAGTATCTTTGTTTACCAAAGTTCCTGTGCCTGACACCATTGCAATCATTGAAGATTTGGTCCAACAAGGACTGAATGCTGATGTACTTACCCTGGTTAGACACTGCCTCACCAACACTTACTTCATCTGGAATGGAACATTCTATAAACAAGTTGAAGGTACTCCAATGTGTTCTCCCTTATCTCCAGTTGTAGCCAATGTTTTCATGGATAAATTTGAGACAGATGCCATCCAGGCATCCACCCAACGTCTTTCCTTGTGGAAGAGATATGTGGATGACACGTTCGTTATCTGGCCACATGGCCTACCAGCTCTGGACCAATTCTTCAATCACATCAATTCCATACACCCAGCCATCAAATTCACCATGGAGGTGGAAAAGGATGGCAAGTTACCATTCTTGGATGTTTTATTCGAAAAGAGACCTGATGGCTCAATGGGACACTCTGTCTACAGGAAAGCCACGCATACGGATGCCTACCTAAAACCTGACTCCCACCACCATCCATCCCAGAAGAATTCCATCATCAAAACTCTACATCATAGGGCTCGTTGTATTTCTGACCATCACCATCTCGCCAGTGAACTGGAACATGTACACTAAGCCCTCAAGATGAATGGATATTCAGACTACACAATCCATAATACTATCACCCCAACCGTTGGGAAAGAACCATCTGAGGACCCAATCAAAACCATCACCTTGCCATACATAGCAGGGGTCGCCAAAAAGATTTCAACACAGTACGTAAAATTTGTGATCTGATCTCATCTGTGAAGGATGTGATCCCTGACATGAAATATCTTGGTGTCTACAAACTAAGCTGTGTCTGCGGCAACAGTTACATTTGGGTAACTAAGCGACATGTCTCGGACCGGGTTAGTGAACATAAGGTATATTTGAAACATGGTAGGACCAAAGCCTCAGCTTTGGCTGATCATTGTTTTAATGCTGTGGGCACACACACAATTGATTTTGCCAAGAAGAAAGTACTCTGCAAACCTACTGGCTATCAGCAAAGATTCGTTCACGAAGCCATCCAGATATATAAACACAGACACAATTTTAACCGAGAAGATGGCTCAAACTGAGCAATCATTGGAAGGACGTTATTAACCAGTTTTGGTGATAACTGGCTCTGAGGTTCCCTTCCTACCTGCCTACTGTATGTTAGCAGTTATTTTTGACTCTCCGGGTTAAATTCACTAACACAACTACCGTTGCTCGTTTCCTCGATGTAGCGGTGGCTTTTTACGAGCTTTCTGATTTTACATTACATGCAAATTTCTTACATTGACATGCTAATCTATCACAATACAGTGGCCACCCCACAGTTTTGTCATTGTGGGTATGGCTCAACTCTCCGATCTTACATTTACATGCAAATTTAATCTCTATCCCCGTGTATTTACCCTTGGGCTACACCCATCTCAAACCTTTATAACATCCTGCCTTAGCGGCTCTCCCGCTATATATTTTTCCTGCCTCAGCAGCTCTCCCACTATGTTTTTCACCTGATGATGATTTCTTGTGTTGCGATTGAAACGTCGTGATATTGTTATTATTTTTATATTTTTTTTATATCTACGTGGCTTTACCGAAAGACCCAAATAAAATAAACGATATACATAACATGTACGACCAAACTTTGCAGCCATAGCTGGCAGCATGAGTCACTCCATAACAGCAGGAGTATCAGCAGGAGTAGCAAACTATTTCAATGCACCTTTAAAGATCAGCACACTATAATCAAAATTCAAGGTCATACTTTGCAGCGGACATCCGGAACAATGCATTTGATTTCAGGCCACTCAGCATAGCAGTGGCAGCGGGGGGTGTACAGCTCCTCACGATCAGTTTTTCGTGCTGATCTCACAGGTAGTTATCCAAGTTGCAGTTTATTGGCGAGAGCATTCCAGACCATGGGGCATTAACAGCAAAGGCCCTTCCTCCAGTAATTGTACGGCAATAAGGAACGTGAGTACCTTAGGTCACATTTGTTCTTCGAAATCCTGCAGGTAGTCTGCTGATTTTTTTTGTAAGTACATCGTGAATAAATGAGATCTGATGCACAAGCTGTCGATGATAATTTAGACAAGACTCTCTTAAAAACACATTTGGTTTTAACACAAAAAATATCCCCTTCTGATTGGAACCACGTTGACAACATGACTGCTGCTTCTGCTGACTCACTGTCAGCCAAATACAAAGCTAACCTGATCTCTAAATTCAACCTCCTATCAAAGAAGAAACCAGAGCCACACATCACAAAGCTGGATGTCAACAAGACCGTTATTAATCAGAGTAACATCCCAATTTCTGACAATCTGAAAACGGTACTGGCCAAAGGACTAAATTTCGCTGTCACCCCTAAACATATACCAGTAGAGGATGTGATTTCTCAGGTTGATGTAGCCCTCAGAGGCATAGCTGAAATAGCCACTAATCTTAAGAACGCTAAGAAACCCACTAGCAACATTAGCAAAAACTAACGCTCTGAACTCGCGAACCTAAAAAAGGGAGATGATATAGTCATCCTCTCGGCCGACAAGGGCAATGCTACGGTCATCATGGATAAAGGCTCATACAACAACAAAATCCTGGAACTACTCAATGATGGGAGTTACTCCAAAATTAAAAGCGATCCTACTAACAGCCTAATGACAAAAACCAACAAGATCATCACGAGTTCGACTTCCCTAATCGAACCAACCAACCAAACGTCCCTCCCTAAAACCCTCGGCTGGAAGACCTCCTAGATTATATGGTCTTCCCAAGATCCATAAAAAAGGCACCCCACTACGGCCCATCGTGTCCACGATCAACTCTCCTACCTACAAACTAGCCCGTTTTTTTTATCAGATACTCTGCTTCCCTTCACTGGCAAGACCTCTTCAGCAGTACTTAACTCAACCCAATTTGTTTCTATGGTCAAGGACATGGTACTATCTCCTGACGATATCCTTGTCAGTTTTGATGTGGTATCTCTGTTTACCAAAGTCCCAGTGCCTGACACCCTAACAATAATTGAAGACTTGGTCCAACATGGATTGAATTCGGATGTGCCTGCGCTGGTTAGGCATTGCCTCACCAACACTTATTTTACCTGGAATGGCACCTTCTACAAACAGAATGAGGGTACCCCTATGGGCTCCCCCTTGTCACCAGTGATAGTCAATGTGTTTATGGAAAAGTATAAATCAGACGCCATCCAGACATCCACCCTGCGTCCTTCCCTGTGGAAGAGGTATGTGGATGACACTTTCGTCATTTGGTCACATGGCCTCCCAGCATTGAACCATTTCCTGGACCACATCAATTCAAGACACCCATCCATCAGATTCACCATGGAAGTGGAGAATGATGGCAAACTACCATTCTTAGATGTTCTGTTTGAGAGGAGACCTGATGGATCCTTGGGACATTCTGTCTACAGGAAAGCCACCCACACAGATTCCTACTTGAAACCTGATTCCCACCACCACCCGGCTCAAAAGAATTCTCTCATCAAAACACTACACCACAGAGCTCATGGCATTTCTGACCAACACCACCTGGCCAGTGAATTAAAACATGTACATCGGGCCCTCAAGATGAACGGATACTCTGACCGCACGATCCGCCAAGCTGTTTCTCCCACCATGCAGAAACAACCACTTGAAACTCCTATCAAAACTATCACGGTGCCATACATATCAGGCGTGACCAAAAAGATCTCCAAAATTTTAAACAAACATAAGATCCAAGTCCGATTCAGTACAGTACATAAAATCCGTTATCTAATCCCATTTATAAAAGATGTCATTCCTGACTTGCGAGACCCTGGAGTCTATAAACTGAGTTGCAGCTGTGTCCGCGAACACAAGTCAGATCTGAAACACGGCAAAATTGAGTCTTCCGCCGTTGCCGAACATTGCTACAATGCTGTGGGCTCTCATGATATTGTCTTTTCCGAGACCAAGGTGCTCTGCAAACCTTCTGGCTACCATCAAAGGTTTGTACACGAAGCCATCCAGATATACAAACACAGATATAACTTCAACCGTGATGATGGGTACAAACTGAGTAATCATTGGAAAGATGATAATTGTTTTTTTACCCTTCTATCTGGCAACAAAACTGACACTTTTTTTTACATGGAGTCATGTTTGCATAGACCACAATACCTGCAGCCATAATGCAAACAAAAAAACATAACTCTGATAATATATGCACTGTCCTTGAAGTTGATTGGAAAGATGTTATTAAACATGTAAAAAAGATTTAAGTACACATATTTGTACCATCTTATTTGACAGGTACTATTCTACTTTACCGAGTGTTGACATCCCCAGCGTTTAACAGTACTGCCTTTTTTGTATTTGGATTGTTAGCCAACACCGGTTACAACCCCAAGTCGAGGTACACCGATTGTTATCTTTTAGCCCTAAGCCCCCCCCCCTCAACACGTTCCATTCACTGGCTACCACATTCAGATAAGCCCCTCCCCACCCTCCCCTTTAATTTGTATTTAAGAGCTTGTCTCTTGGAATTTTGCCTCACTTGATACAGTACATTTAGCTGTGACGGTCCCACCTGATGACGGAGACTTGTGTTGCCTCCGAAACGTTGTGATTTATTGTTTTATTTCTATTATTATTTCTATAATTTTTATTATTTATGTTTTACCTACGTGATTTTACCGAAAAAACCTAAGAGTATGAATCCTTGCAGTCACGAAAGCTTCAAATCCCAACCCTGATGCATATCAATTTAGAGTTTGCATGTTCTCACCGTGGTCGAGTGGATTTTTGTCATGCGTTTAGAGTATTTGGCTCCTATACATTTCCACACGATAAGCCACCTCATTGAGTTATCATTTGTGACCAGGTCGCTTCTGAAAAGAGCGATATAGCTCAGTGGGCCTCACCTGGTAAAATAAAATTAGTTCATAGTTTAGTTTATGGATGGTGGCTGTGAGAACAGACGTGGAGATTTGGCGTCGATTCGTGCAATAGATTATCATGGTTGGCTATGTACGGTGCGAAAGAAGTTCCACATACATACAAATGGAGGGCAATGTTGAGGTGCAGTGACGTCTTAACCTTGAATTTTATTCCATTATGGGCGATTTTCACATTTGGAATTTGGACTATGATGGCAGCAGACGAAGACAAACTCTTGTGAATGTTGTCATGGCGTCTTCAATATCCACGATATAATGGAAGGTGCAAGTTGCAGCGCTTGAGCGTGGATGCACAAAATGAACAGGTGACTTTGTATAAACCGGTTCACTTGTTTGCTCACACTGACCAAACCACTACCCAGGTGCCTTTCAGTGTGAATACAGCCAAAGCTGATTATTTATGTCCAGTGATGACAGAGGAAATAACACTCAGTTTTGCAAAGGAGCAATAAAAGTGCTAATTTATTTGATGCAATAAATTGAAGGTATGTAACGACTTCCATACGCCACGATGTCCACTCCATAAACAGGATGGATGCAACTCTATGGCGTTGCGATGCAAATGCCAAACCTTGCTTTCACCAAGGCCCCAGAAACTCTTAACTTCAAAAGTGATAGTTAGCATTCATGCAATTTTCGTTATTATTCTTCTTCCATGAATACATTCCCAATATTGGATTAAGATTCGAGGTTAGTGTTTTTGGTGCTGGTTGCAAGGATTCGCATATCCAAATCTCACCTACATCTGTGGATTTTTTGTTATCAAAGTGCGCCATCTGCTCTTGAGACTAAATACCCCGTGGCACCAAAGTTCCCAGTTTTATCTGCATAATTTTAAAAGTGACTAAATTTTTCAACATAAATCAAAAAGACATTTCCCAAATCTCTCTTTAAAAATGTCAGTCTAAAAGGAAGGGATGATGAAATAAATAAATATAAATATTTACTCTAGATACTCTTTCATTTCACGAGGAATACCTTCAAGATTGTTTTCACATTAGTGCCTGTGACATGCAGATTATCATAATATCCACATATACCAGCAATAAACAGAAGTATGTATTTCGATTTAAAGCTTTCGTGACTGCAGGGATTCATCTTCTTGGTTCTTTCGGTAAAGTCACGTAGAAGGGAAGTAATAAAATAATAAAAATAAAACATAATAAAACAATTCTCACGACGTTTCGGCCACAACGCAAGCAGCCGTCCTCAGGCGAAGAAATCTTCTTCGCCTGAGGACGGCTGCTTGCGTTGTGGCCGAAACGTCGTGAGAATTGTTTTATTATGTTTTATTTTTATTATTTTATTACTTCCCTTCTACGTGACTTTACCGAAAGAACCAAGAAGAAGAAGTATGTATGCTAATTAAACACAAATATGCTAATTCAGTTTATTCAAATACCAATTATTGTTTAATGTTGCTCATTTGCATAGTAATGATTGTTTACCTACGTTTGAGTGTTTATCCTGGCATGCGTGGGGGGATTTTTTTGCGTATTCTGATATGTTTGTGAAGTTTACATCAAATCCTTGAAGATATGTTGCACCTCCCATGAGTACGGTGTGTGAAAGAAGCTCAATGGACATGTCACTTTTGTTGAATGTATAAGGAAACCACGGGGAAAGCCATTGGTATGAGAAGAGAAAACCGATACTTTCCAAACATAGGTCTAACTTGTTGTCCTGCCTCCTACAGACCTCACCCATGTCACGTATGTGTGATTAATGTATGGCTGGGCCCCCGCTATCCAGACTTGGTATTTTTTCCGTACCGGAGCCTTATACATAATATAACCACGTGAAGCTTCCATGCCCCCGTAAATCACGTGGTAGCCCCCCCCCCACTGCACCCCACTTAGCGCGGTTGGCTAATATGGTACGAAAAAAGTTCAGCATACATACTGAACCTTTAGGAGCCCCCCGTGTTGATGCTGCCATTAGAATGTTAAGCTTCATGTTCTTTTTCTTCTGCAACTGCGTTTTCTCCGCAGAAATTAATTTGTACTTAGTGTTCGCGTTGATTGCTTTCCCTCACTGAGGTTTTGCACTTTTTTTTCCTTAGTGTGAGCGTTTTGTAGATTTTCTTTATCCATTTCATAGATTTTTTATCTCTGATATTATTTCACTCTGTGTTTAGGTTTATCGTTTTTTCGTTGTTTTCAGATTTATGCAACACATTTGTCAATAAACCTGTGGCCTGAAGAGAACATGTATATAATAAGGGACGTTTTGGACTTAGGGTGTCTCGGTCTAGCACAAGAAGAAGTGCAATTGCTAAAAATGTATAGTGTTATTGTCAAGAGCGTTGAGTTGAGAGTGCTGAGTTGAGAAAGTTGAGTTGAGGGCATTGAGTTGAGAGAGTTGAAGGCATTGAGTTTGAAGGCTTTTAGATGTGGGCGTTGAGTTGAGAGAGTTAAGTTGAAAGTGTTGAGTTAACAGTTGAGTTGAGGGCGTTGGGTTGAGAAAGTTGAGTTGAAGGCATTGAGTTGACAGTTGAGTTGAGGGCGTTGGGTTGAGAAAGTTGAGTTGAGAAAGTTAAGTTGAGGGCATTGAGTTGAAAGAGTTGAGTTGAGAGAGCTGAGTTGAGGGCGTTGAGTTGAAAGAGTTGAGTTGAGAGAGCTGAGTTGAGAAAGTTGAGTTGAGGGCATTGAGTTGAAAGAGTTGAGTTGAGAGAGCTGAGTTGAGGGCGTTGAGTTGAAAGAGTTGAGTTGAGAGAGCTGAGTTGAGAGAGTTGAGTTGAAGGCGTTGAGTATTTTGAGGGCGTTGAGTTGAGAGAGTTAAGTTGAGAGTTGATTCGTATTTATTCATTGCGCTTGTGCACCACTGCCAACGCAGCAGCACTTGGTTTCATTTCGGGCTCGGGCTCATTGATTATTTTGGAGGGCTACACACTTTAATGGCAAGTAGTTATTATCGTAGTAAGGTATGAAAACCATAGCACACAGTGTACAATTAACTTAGCACTCTAGTTGTTGTATCATTTTTATTTTCACTGCCTTTTATAGTCTCTCCACTCCATATCATGAAAACGTAATGACTCGTGCAAAAACATTTCACAATTTAGAGCTGGTTATTTTGAAACGTTACGCTTTGCAATATGGAACATTCAGACATAATCATTTACAGAGGTCCACTGAAACAAGGAGTGTTTTTTTTTATTGATATTATCGCAGCTGATGTGTGTATTCTAGACAGGGGAATGGCAGTGTAGCGGTTAGCGCGCTGCAGTATGAACCAGGTGACCAGAGTTCGATTCCCGCTTGTGGCCAACAACGGTGGCGATTATCTGAACCGATCATCCGCCTCCCCTATGTCGACTCAGCCTAAAATGAGTACCTGTTGTGGTATGTAAAGATCACCACTGGGAAGACAAAGATGGTCAGACGCGGTGCTGGCCACCCACTCCGTCGTGTGCTATGCCGACCGTCATAGGTGCTCGCTAACAGCTCTTGCCCCAACAGTCTGTTATAGACGAGAAAATGGGATAGCTTCCCCCAGGACATCTTGTAAAGGGCATTGTCAACCCTCTCAGGCGTTCTACACGCAAAGACCAGAAGTCCCCGTGCACATGAAATCCGTGTCACCCATCATCAGGATCAGTAACTAGAGCCATGGTGATTGTCGAGCGTCAAAGATATAAATGTGGATTTTTTTTACCACTTACCACTGCCTAAGGGCTGTGCAAAGGATATGAGCACCACGTCAGTGCGTACTTGGGCAGGAAATCACTGACTTTTGAATCTACTCTTGGCTCTAAATGGGAAAGAAATACAGTTTTGTTCGAGCTGTAGTTATTACACTTGACTCACGTTTGGAAGGTCACAAATTCATATCCCAGCGGAGGATTGACTCAGTCCATCATCGCCTCTTTGGGGCTCATAAAATGAATTCCACATTGAGGAAGATCAACGGTGGTCATTCAGTGAAGAAATTGTTGAATTACCAGCCACAGGCTGCAAGCTGCCAGGAGAGATAAGTGCTGACCTGTTGTACACTTACACATTTGACTTTTCATTTTGTCAGTGAAGGGCAGTCAGGACTTATACACAGTATGGTCTCAGAGTACACGGGGGTTAGGTTCCGTGTACCCCCACGTAAGCACGCATTTGCGTAAGTTGGGTTTCGCCAAAACGACTGTAGTATATAAAATGTATATAAATATAAATATATGTCGAATAAAGTACAGGACTGTCCAGTAAATAATCCACTAATCATCGGTAGCATCCAGGTCAGATAGAACACTAAATTATTATTAACAATATACATTATTAACAGAATGTTATTATGAACACTACATATTATTAACACTAGATATTGTTTTGGATTCGTTTCTTGCACGGACGGCACAGTTACACGCCGTCAAATCCACGTTCACCTGATGATTTGACTCCTTGCTTCCCGCCCCGTGCGTGTAGTGAAAGTACGAGTTACAAGCGTAGGTATGAATCGGGGTCGGTCGCGTTTGAGCGGGTCTGCGTATTTTCAGCCGCGTACTCTGAGACCTTACTGTACTGCAGTACATCATATCTGCAATGTTTTGTTGCTGTATTTTGTCATGCACGTAGTTTTCTAATCACTCATGAATGGAGTTCGCCAAACATCCCGATGTAGGGCCACACAGCGTGGGAATAGTTTGGCGCAGGTTCTGACTGCATTTCCATTAGCGACACAGTTGGCAACATGTTAAATATTTCGAAGGTGTCCAGACGATTGTGGGTTTAATCCAGGCACTGACGACTGTATATTTGGAGTTTGCATTTTCTCCATGTGGTCACATTGGATTTTTCTTTGGGTCCTCCGATTTTCCCTCCATATTTAGAAACATGCGTTTAGACTATTTGGCTGCTACACATCTCCACATGATACGCCACTTGGGTGAGCTATCATTTGTGGCCAGGTCGCTTCTGAAATAGCACGATATAGATCAGTGGGCCTGGCCTGGTAAAACGAAAGAGTTTGGTTTCTCTATGGGTTCCCGTGCCTCTGAATATAAGATAATATTCATAATCAACGTTTTTGGGTTAGATCGCGTTATTTATAAATGTGTCGTAACCCTCCACCAGCCGACACGACCAATCAGCAAAAAAGTGTCACGTTGACAAAAGACAAATAGTTTACTTCTTCTTGGTTCTTTCGGTAAAGTCACGTAGAAGGGAAGTAATAAAATAATAAAAATAAAACATAATAAAACAATTCTCACGACGTTTCGGCCACAACGCAAGCAGCCGTCCTCAGGCGAAGAATGAAGCACCTCCAAGCTTGGAGCGTATATTTAAGCTGGGTTAGAGGGGGGGAGGTGGGAAGAAGAGCGCCTAAACAAAATAATTTGCATATCAAGAGGAATTCAGCATATGGAAAATGCGTAGGAGGTGGGCGGGGGGGGGTTCCAAATCAATACCATGCCCGTGCATTATGCAGGATTAGCAGCATCAAAGGGGGGGGGGGGAGGGGGGTAGCATTAACAAAGGAAAGGAATGTCAATAGTGTGTAGCTGCAGTCACTATACAACCACGTAAAAAACTAAAGTAAAAAACTGCATAACAAACTAAAGTATAAACTACATAGCATCATCAGTATACCCACTATACTCTACAATAAGCTGAGTCACTAACAGTAAGCAATACATAAAACATTCTACGTTGTAAAAAATTATATAATATGCTTCCATCTAAACTTGATTCTCTTACATCACACGCGTCTATACCGTACTATATACTGCCATAGGCCAACCCAACATTAAATTACCTACTGTATTGCTATAAACCACTCTATACCTTATACATTTTAATATAACACTATGTATTATTCTACCCACCCTAATGTGTATCGAAATGGTTTATTACGTCCTTCCAGTGATTGCTAAGCCAGAATCCATCTTCTCGGTTAAAATTGTCTCTGTGTTTGTATATGTGGATCGCCTCATGAACGAATCTCTCATGATAGCCAGATGGCTTGCAGAGAACCTCTGTCTTGGAGAAGTCAATGTCATGTGAGCCCACTGAGTTGTAACAGTGATCTGCCACGGCTGAGGTGTTTGTCCTACCGTGTTTCAGGTCAGCTTTATGTTCACGGATGCGGTCTGAGACATGTCGTTTGGTTTCCCCAATGTAACTGCTACCACAGAGGCAACTTAGTTTGTAGACACCAGGGTACTGTATGTCTGGAACCACATCTTTTACAGACGGTACCAGATCACGGATTTTATGTACTGTGTTGAATCGGACCTGGATCTTGTGTTTAATCAGGATTTTGGAGATCTTTTTTGAAACACGGTAGGACAAACACCTCAGCCGTGGCAGATGACTGTTACAACTCAGTGGGCTCACATGACATTGACTTCTCCAAGACAGAGGTTCTCTGCAAGCCATCTGGCTATCATGAGAGATTCGTTCATGAGGCGATCCACATATACAAACACAGAGACAATTTTAACCGAGAAGATGGATTCTGGCTTAGCAATCACTGGAAGGACGTAATAAACCATTTCGATACACATTAGGGTGGGTAGAATAATACATAGTGTTATATTAAAATGTATAAGGTATAGAGTGGTTTATAGCAATACAGTAGGTAATTTAATGTTGGGTTGGCCTATGGCAGTATATAGTACGGTATAGACGCGTGTGATGTAAGAGAATCAAGTTTAGATGGAAGCATATTATATAATTTTTTACAACGTAGAATGTTTTATGTATTGCTTACTGTTAGTGACTCAGCTTATTGTAGAGTATAGTGGGTATACTGATGATGCTATGTAGTTTATACTTTAGTTTGTTATGCAGTTTTTTACTTTAGTTTTTTACGTGGTTGTATAGTGACTGCAGCTACATACTATTGACATTCCTTTCCTTTGTTAATGCTACCCCCCCTCCCCCCCCCCCCCTTTGATGCTGCTAATCCTGCATAATGCACGGGCATGGTATTGATTTGGAACCCCCCCCGCCCACCTCCTACGCATTTTCCATATGCTGAATTCCTCTTGATATGCAAATTATTTTGTTTAGGCGCTCTTCTTCCCACCTCCCCCCCTCTAACCCAGCTTAAATATACGCTCCAAGCTTGGAGGTGCTTCATTCTTCGCCTGAGGACGGCTGCTTGCGTTGTGGCCGAAACGTCGTGAGAATTGTTTTATTATGTTTTATTTTTATTATTTTATTACTTCCCTTCTACGTGACTTTACCGAAAGAACCAAGAAGATGAATCCCTGCAGTCACGAAAGCTTTAAATCGAAAAATAGTTTACTGCTTTAGCCCACTGGTGTGTTGAAGCGTGAAACCACAACATTTACAATTTTTGAGTACGACGTTTCGCTGGTAATTGCATCCAGCATCATCGGACAATTCGCCAGAAAAACGTTGATTATGAATATTGGTCGCGAAAGCCTACGTGTTAAAATAAGATAATATGTGCGAGTCACAAATGTATATCTCTAACTTTCTCTGGGAACTATGGTTTCTTTCTGGCAAATTGTTCCAATCAAGGCTTAGAATTGTTTTCTTAAACAAATAAAGGACATGTATTATTATCCCTGTAACAGTGTTATTTTCATCTGTGAGGTTAGATGTGTCCCATTTTTTGATAATAGGTATCATCTGCTCAGTAAAACAGATTGTAATATATAAATTGAGACCAGGTAAAAAAAAGTTAAATCTATCTTTCATGATGCGTTAAATTACTTAAAGATTTAATCTTGCTACTAAAACAAGACACATTTGGAGGTTTTCGACACATTTATACTTACGCGATCTAACCGAAAACTTTTATTATGGACTATCGTACAATGCAATACTTAAATAAAATTTATGGAACGTGTGAAGAGGAACATTTAAAGGTGGGTGTAAAGTCATGGTGGATGGTTGTCAAGTTGGAGTAAAAGATATATACCATTATTTACTTGCATATATTTGGTGATCACTTGCACAAAGTTAAATTTTTTCTGTACTTCCTACAAAATAATTTAAGGAAAAAGGCGTGTACATATGCATTTTATGATTGAGTTGTTAATTGTCATATGAATGTTTCTTCTATATACAATTATGAGCACTTTTAGATGAACGAAATGGAATTTCCACGTTGACGATTTTTTGCTTCGGCACACGCCACGAAGTCAAACAGGAAGCACCCGGGAGGCTGTGTCATCCATCCGCAACAGCGTCACGATATCCCTGCAGTGCAACAGTCACGCCTCTGCATCACTTTTACAGTCATTACAACATGCACATATTTTGGTGAGTTCTCTGAAATGTTCTTTGGGTCTTGCGGTAAAGCCACGTAGAACAAATAATACAAATAATAACAATATCATGACGTTTCGATCGCAGCACAAGCAATCGTCACCAGGGGAAAAATATAGCGGGAGAGCTGCTGAGAATATATGGTGGGAGCGCTGCCAAGGCAGGTAGTTATCAAGATTTGAGATGGGTGTAGCCCAAGGGTCAGTGGGCATGGCTAGAGATGAAATTTGTATGTAAATGTAGGATCAGAGAAATCTTGACAAACGAAGCTGTGGGGGTGGCCATTGTATTGTGAAAGATTAGCATGTCAATGTAAGAAATTTGCTTGTAAATGTAAGCTCAGAGAGAGCTCGGAAAGAGCCAGCGCCAAATGGAGATGGAAAAGGATGGCAAGCCGCCATTTACTAATACAGCTAACGGTGGCTGTGTTAGTGAATGTAACTCAGAGAATAGAAAACTACTGCTAACATATGTAGGTAGGGAACATCACAGCCAGTTATGACCTCAACTGGTTAATAACGTCCTTCCAATGACTGCTCAGTTTGTACCCATCTTCTTGGTTGAAAATTTGTCTGTGTTTATATATCTGGATGGCTTCATGAACGAATCTTTGCCGATAGCCAGTGGGCTTGCAGAGTATTCAATCATTTTAACATTCATGTTCTTTATTATGTTCATTACTTCGTGTAAAAAGTAATATAGGTGTATATATATATATATTTAGTTTAGGAGTAGAATCTGAAATGCATCCATAATTTTTACAATTAATTCAATGAGTAAAATAATTCCGATTTACGACATTTCTTTTCATGTATGTTTATATATTTTTTTAAATAATGCATCCCTTTTTGAAATCTAGGGATGCCTGTAATGGGTAAAAAGTGCACTTTTGGTGTTTTTCCTGTTGGGCCAGTGAGTACATAATGAAATCGAACATGCAATACCTATATCAACCAGGTAATCAATGTGTAGTGACATACTCGGTGTCACTAGAGGGCAGCGACAGTTCCAAGTGACGAATGGTACCGTTGGGCATCGCCCTGGCAACAGTGAGAGGGCAGGTGAGGACATTGCCCTTGGGTGAACCCAGCCCCTGGCCACGCCGGGGCAGATACAAGCCCGGTGCGGATAAGCAGGCGGGGTTTTCGTTGTTGCTGTCGCATGGAATGGAATCCACCAGCCAAGTCCTCAAACTTCAGTCTTCGAGCATCGGACAAGCGGTCGAGAGCCGGGCAGCATGTTAGCTGACCCGGCCGATTATATAGTGTTCCCGTGTATGGTTATGTAGCTATCTGTGGTGGTCACCACCCTTAGTCGTTATACCGTTAAGTGTAGACTTACCTGTTGTGTTAGTGTAATGGGTTCGATTGAGGCGCACCCTCAACTTGGAGGCAACACTATTTATTAACGCATAATAACCAACGGGAACGTTATACACAGGGTGGTGACCACCATTCCTAATCTCACTAACACTCAAGGAGGGAATACTACATATCGTGACCAGGGCAGGTTAACGGGCTGCCTGGTCACGGATGAAGGTTGGAGCTTGGAGGAGCGTTGATGGCGTCTTCATCCCGGGGTCGAACAGCCCCGCTCTCTGTTCACACCCCGCTTATAACTGCTGTGGCATGGCCGGCTCCGCCCCAGGCCACGCCCCCCTTCTCGATCCTTCAGGAAGGTCCGGGCCCCCAACCACGTGACCCCCAAGCTCCCCCCTGGGGCCCCAAGCCCCCCTTTATCCGGTCACGTGTCCTGTTGGGTTAACGTAAAGTGTCACGGTCTGACACGACCCCTGTGACACCCGCCTACAGTACCCATATCGAGCCAACACAGTAGTGACGTCATATGTCCTTACGTTCGTACAGTCCCGACACAGTAGGGACGTCGTATGTCACTACATTAGTAAATAAAACGTGTTGCCTCCAGATTCAAGTGTGCGCCTCAATATAACACACTACAAATGTTTACAATTACCAAGTAATGCCATATGTTGTGAAAGGGAAATCTAAAAACCCTTCAGCATTTTTTTTTCTCATAAAGGATGGCTTTTGTGTGCCAGTGTCATAATCGATTATCAAATTAGAAAATTACTAGCAAGTAATTTGCAAAAACATACCTCAGTGCAACTATACATTTTCAGGTTTTATTTGTCACAGAGTTTATTAATTGTAATAGCTGCTTATCTGTCTAAATAAATGGTAATAATAATATGATTAGTATACATAATTCTTAATATATATGTAAACATGTACAATTTTCTATCTTTTCCGCTGTGCTGCCAGCCTGTCCATTTTATTGCCTAATTCATCAGCCATTGATCTTATGTATTGCTTCATTAATGACCTCTATTCTTCATAAGTGTGCATGTTTATCTCATGATGCATTTACACCTCATTGCACTGCAGGACTAAGGCTTCCCCATGCCGTGTCGGTCATAGGGATTGTTTTGACCATACTTCACCACGCTGATCAAACTCGGGTTGGCGAATTGGGGACCCTGGATCGGTTCAGAATTGAATCGAAAATGATGTTAGCTCCGGTGACAGACCAACATTTATTTACACATAAGACTCAACGTGTCTGGCAATAACACTGTGGCCTTCAGAAGGAAAGTATAAAATAAGCGACGTTTCTGGTCAATGGCCCTGTTTCATTGCACATGGTATGCTATTAAGAAGGTAACAAATGTATTGGTGTTTTTGTTGTTATTTGTGCTTGTGCACAACTGACAATGCAGCATCAGCTTCACCAAATATACACTTTCATGCGCACGTTGTGCTCAAAATGGGAATTATGCACAGAAAATGCAACTAAAAGCCTAATAAGCAGTCCATGACTTTAGACCATTCAATGTGGATATGTACACAAAGAAAAAGAACATTACGCAAAAGCCTTTAAATGTGCCATTATCGAGTATCTTTTTAGGCCGTCGCGATACCCCACAGGACTTGTCTTCTCAATGCTAATGTGTACAGTGAGGGAAAAAAGTATTTGATCCCCTGATGATATTGTACGTTTGCCCACTGACAAAGAAATGATCAGTCTATAATTTTAATGTTAGGTTTATTTGAACAATGAGAGACAGAATAACAACAAAAAAATCCAGAAAAACACATGTCAAAAATATTATAAACTGATTTGCATTTTAATGAGGGAAGTAATTATTTGACCCCCTCTCAATCTGAAAGATTTCTGGCTCCCAGGTGTCTTTTATACAGGTAATGAGCTGAGATTAGGAGCACACTCTTAAAGGGAGTGCTCCTAATCTCAGCTTGTTTCCTGTATAAAAAACACCTGTTCACAGAAGCAATCAATCAGATTCCAAACTCTCCACCATGGCCAAGACCAAAGAGCTCTCCAAGGATGTCAGGGACAAGATTGTAGACTTACACAACGCTGGAATGGGCTACAAGACCATCGCCAAGCAGCTTGGTGAGAAGGTGACAACAGTTGGCGCGATTATTCGCAAATGGAAGAAACACAAAAGAACTGTCAATCTCCCTCGGCCTGGGGCTCCATGCAAGATCTAACCTCGTGGAGTTGCAATGATCATGAGAACGGTGAGGAATCAGCCCAGAACTACACGGGAGGATCTTGTCAATTATCTCAAGGCAGCTGGGACCTTAGTCACCAAGAAAACTGTTGGTAACACACTACGCCGTGATGGACTGAAATCCTGCAGCGCCCGCAAGGTCCCCCTGCTCAAGAAAACACACATACATGCCCGTCTGAAGTTTGCCAATGAACATCTGAATGATTCAGAGGACAACTGGGTGAAAGTGTTGTGGTCAGATGCAGTGGCGGCTCCTGCAAAATCTCTCAGGGGGGGCAAATGTTTGGATGATTGATAAGGATAAGGTCCACCCTTGCAATGGATAAATTAACAGCTTAAGCATGTAAAGGCAACTTCACTACTTTAATATTAATGAAAAATAAAGTTACTCTTACAATACATCTCCTTGTTTGTTTCTATACTCACTATTATTACACTGCTTACATCACATTACTCGCTTAATACACTGCTTACTTATACTGAAATTTTGCTCTTCTCTCTTTCAAAGTAGCAAAGTGATCAATGACTCTCTCATTGAAAGCAGGCATGTTCCTGACTAGTTCCCTCTCCATGGAAAGCATAGCCAGTGCATTCAAACGTTCCTGTTCCATTACATTTCTCAGGAATGTCTTGATTCTCTTTAAGGTTGAGAAACACCTCTCAGCTTCAGCAGTTGTCATGGGAGTGGTTATGAGGATGTTCAAGAGAGCAACAGTCTCAGCAAAACCTGGTACAGCGCCAGTGCACCACAACAGTCCTTGAATTCTGGACTCTCATAAATGAGAGACAGTTCAGTCTTCAGCTTCGCCTTATTTAACATAGGATATGCCCTGACAGTGATGTTCAGAGCCTCAACAGGGAATGTATGGCCATGCTGTTGAAACATCTCTCCTTGTAGCAGCGTGGCACTTACAAGGTGGTCGGTAAAGGAGAACCTTTCTTTGGTGTGGACCAAGATTGTGTCGCAGACCTGACAAAATAAATACATTTATTTTAGTTATAAAATTAATTAATTATTATAATATAAATATGGAGATACAAGGTTTCCATCCTGACAGCAATAATGTATCAGGCAGAATCTATATTTTATATCTCCATATTTTTTCAAAAATTAATGCTATTGGTCACCCTTTACATCTGTCAATGTGTTTTACAAATATTTAACCAATGAAAAGCATTAAAAGAGCTTGGAAATTATTTTGGGGAAAAAACAGGGTTTCTTTCGTTTCCTGAAAAGTAACAGTTTTGGACATACAAGGCTTCCGTTCGACAGCAATGATTTGTGTGTGTGTTATTACGTTAATCAACATTTTACCAAAATTCAAGCTCAAATGGAGTTTGACAAGGGTTTTTGACCAGTAAATGTATTTTCAATCCACTCAGATAGTTTCTTTTATTAAAGATTCCACTAGGTGGCGACAAATAATATTGTTGACTGAAACGTCCTTACGTATGATGACGTAAGCACGTTAGCGCGAGCCCTCCTGGAACCCATAGAGAATGCATTGCAGCGCCTGCAGTTCGAAAAAAAACATCTTTGAATGTAAGTCTATGGGAACACTCTGGGCGATTCTCAGCCAGAGTGAAATCGCCCAAAAAGAGGCGGTACTCCACAGAACGTGACATGATGCTGATTGGACTATATCCAGAGGCACAGTGACGGCTAGCGTAACTCTGTGGTTGAATTAGATTGTGAATGTGATTGGAAAAGTCCCTTTCACACTTTGGTGGTGCGTCGCCCAATCGCCTTAATGAAGAAACCGCCCCTGGTCAGATGAGACCAAAATGGAGCTCTTTGGCATCAACTCAACTCGCCGTGTTTGGAGGAGGAATGCTGCCTATGACCACAAGAACACCATCCCCACCGTCAAGCATGGAGGTGAAAACATTATGCTTTGGGGGTGTTTTTCTGCTAAGGGGACAGGACAACTTCACCGCATCAAAGGGGCAATGGACGGGGCCATGTACCGTCAAGTCTTGGGTGAGAACCTCCTTCCCTCAGCCAGGGCATTGAAAATGGGTCGTGGATGGGTATTCCAGCATGACAATGACCAAAACACACGGCCAAGGCAACAAAGGAGTGGCTCAAGAAAAAGCTCATTAAGGTCCTGGAGTGGCCTAGCCAGTCTCCAGACCTTAATCCCATTGAAAATCTGTGGAGGGAGCTGAAGGTTCGAGTTGCCAAACGTCAGCCTCGAAACCTTAATGACTTGGAGAAGATCTGCAAAGAGGAGTGGGACAAAGTCCCTCCTGAGATGTGTGCAAACCTGGTGGCAAACTACAAGAAACGTCTGACCTCTGTGATTGCCAACAAGGGTTTTGCCACCAAGTACTAAGTCATGTTTTGCAGAGGGGTCAAATACTTATTTACCTCATTAAAATGCAAATCAATTTATAACATTTTTGACATGCGTTTTTCTGGATTTTGTTGTTGCTATTCTGTCTCTCACTGTTCAAATAAACCTACCATTAAAATTATAGACTGATCATTTCTTTGTCAGTGGGCAAACGTACAAAATCAGCAGGGGATCAAATACTTTTTTCCCTCACTATATTACTGGAGAGATTCAAATACCATTGCTTTGTACATTGCCATGCATTGAACTAAGTTTGATACATTGTTCTACACCACCGTATGTCTACGTACCAGGTCCTGTTTCAAAGAAATTGGCTGTCATGGCCTTCCATTCCATTTCACTGTCCATGATATTTACTCAAGAACAGAAGTGTTAATAATGCTGTGCTATTCTTTCTTATGAACATATCGCAGTAGTTCAGGTCACAAACTATGTTACATTTTTTAAAGTAATTAACTATAGTTTGTGCAATATTTATACTCCATCGAAATGTTTTCTAAAATGGTTAATTAAAATACATATCACATTTATCAATAGCTATGCCTTAAATCGTACATAATCGGTGACGTTTCAGGCAATGTCCCCTTTTTTCACAGCACATGGCCTATCTATGGCCCTCTTTATCCGAAATGTTACCCAGTGTATACTTTTGTTTTTAAGGCAGTGATATTGATAGATGTGTTAAGTTGTTATGTTATTTGTGCTTCGTGCAGCACTGCCAATTCATCACCCAATAATTCGTTTTAAAAGGTAAAAAAAGTACGAAAGCTATACAACTTTTATGAATTCCAAGTTTTGGTACAACCACAACTACCTCTGTTCTCTCTGCTGAAAGAATGATATTACCTATCACTTTTTGATGGATACTGTAACTTTCATACAAACAATTTCCCTCTTCATTTTTATTTTTACATAAAATGGCACGAGTACACATCAGTACTGTTATAGCAGATACAACCATTCATTCCAAGGGATATCGGTTATCATCCAAAGGAGCAACAATATCTTCATGGCCCCAATAATGTTTTTTTTTTTCACTTCTGCCAGACACTTGACGTTTAACGTCTGCTATTACAGTCACTAGCTGGTTATAAGTTGCCTATCTCTGGGTGCCACTGCATTAGATGTCTGGTTAACTGACCTGCTCCATGCTGCACAAATGCATCCACCTAATCACAAGCTTCTCCTCATAACCATGATGTCCTGCCACGCTCGAGTAAAAACTTGCAAGTTGCTTACCATATCCTGCCACAGAAATCCAGAAGCATATTCCACGTAAAGACTCGTAAAAAAAGCTAACAAACTGAAGGGTTCACGATGGAGGTGATTGTCATTCTGCAGTACTTTAATTCTGTACTGCAAGTTTGTAATTCTGAAATGTAGAGGCTGGGTTAGTGGATTACAAGGGAATAAAGCAGTCGTGTGTACTGAAACCTCTACTTGTGGGGAAACTGAAATAGTGACCGAGTGACGGCCAAGGATTGGAATATTTCTGATAAGTTGGTGCAATTAAATCAACTCGTGTGCATGTGCTAAGTTAATTGTTGCATGGGAAATCATGAGGCATGCCAACAACTTGGGGAGACCTTCATCCAGTGGGCTGATCATGGCTGATGGTGATGATGACGACAAGTACATTTCCCTTTGAGTGCTCTCTTCTGCGTATTTTTCAGGGACTCTGTACAAACAAATGAGAATTGTATTTAAAAAATAATTCCAAGTATGCCCGCCTCATTGTTTATAAGGGAGACACAACGCTTTGAGTGGACTTGATTGCTAGACAAAGAAAACCCCTATGCCCTATGCTCTAGGTACTGCATAAGACATACAAAATGTATAATTACTTTGCCCAAACAAACAAAAAATGATAAAACACAAAAACAAAACAAATGCAAACAAAGACACACTTCAAATGCGCTCTAAGCTTGTGATCATCCTGAAATAAAAATCAATGATCATATACTGGTCTGCGGTGGCCTCGGGTCATGCAACTGTGTGTGTGTCGGCAGCCAGGTTCAGTTGTTTTAGATTGTATCTCATCTGGAGGACCCACAGGCAATTGATAACTCACAGCAAATGACCAAACCCCAAGATAGATGCCAAGTTATTCACTTTTTTTCTCCATCAGCCAACAGCAGCTGGGTCAGAAAGATAAAGCCCTGTACCGTTATATCTATCTTTGTGACTGTAATGTTTGTGATAACATACCCAACTGTAGTTCTCGTATGTTTTATTTTTTTGTTGCTTGTACAAGAAAAGTAAATGTTTTCTCTCTTTCTTGCTCCCTTTATGGTTTAGCATGGTTGGCTACGTACCGTGCGAAAGAAGTTCAACATGGATACGTACATACGGAATTGACTTGGTGTGCTCCGTCATATGTGTCTGATTAAGTGAGCATTAACCATACAGAAATGTAATTAAATGATAAGAATATCATTACAGTAAGTTTTATGTTTTTCTATAATATCATTAAGCTGATGCAATATGTGTAATCCATTATTTTACCCCATACGTCCTGTATAAATATACATTGTTCATATGTACTCCGTATTAGCGTGGGCATATCTTAACAATTCTCTCGTGGACAGATTAACTCATGGGCAGGTATTGGATTCAAATTTTGCAACTCTCATAACTTGCGGCTTCATAATTCTTTCCAAATAAATTGGGTCCTTCTCGTTAAAAAATAACATTGCCAACATCGTCAATTGTGAGCCTATATAGTGGTAGTGGCTAAGGTTTATTTGGTTACTTTTAAATTAGATTGAAAATGTGCTGGTATCTATTGTGTTGGAGGCATAATGCAAGCAATGAAAACATTTGTAATGCAAAACATGTATGAGAAGAACAAACTACATAACGCATTCCCTTTTGTTGCCACGTATATCTGTTATATAAATATCTTGTTCTTATCTATCAACCTTAAAATGCCACAAAAACGTAACAACAAAAAATCCATGCGGATTAATTAACAAATACTACATAGACCACTACAAATTGTGAACGCAAACATAAGCGTAATTTATTATGTTATGCTCCAAACACGTGGCATTCCATCGCTTCAAAATGCCCTTGGTTATTCTCTCAATCACAATTTGATGCTAAACTTTCTAACTTTTAATATTTCTGTGGCTCCATTTTATATTTGTGCTGTGATTAATATGGAGATCATTTGCCTTGAGCCGAATTGTTCTGCAGGGAATTTAACATAGATTTAAAGTGGGGAGGGGCTGGGTGGGGAGGGTGGGGAGGGGCTGGGTGGGGAAGGTGGGGAGGGGCTGGGTGGGGAGGATGGGGAGGGGCTGGGTGGGGGCTGGTCACCCCGTGGTGCCCTTATAAAACTCAACGTTTAACCAGCTCACGCCGGCTTGTGCCCGCCCTCACAGTCGGGCATATTTGCGAAATAAACCACGCCGCCGTTGACCCTGGCCATTGACCGAGCAATCCAACGTTCCTACCAGCTCCCTCCGCATGAATGTGTTTAACTGGGCATTGACAATGGTAAGCTACCTAGAGTGGTATACAGTACCGTTGTATGCTTTCAGAGAGACTTCCTGTGATGCCATCTTCCATGAGTCATTCGCTGACTGAAGTTTATACGCTGCTCACTGTGTGAGATGGAAATATTAAGTAACATTTTCTTATACTGGATGGTGTCTTAAATTGTGGAACCCCCCCCCCCGTAAAAAAAACACATCACCAGGAATTTTAGATTAACATTATTTTTGTAGACTCTTTTGTTCTCCTCTCTAGCTGTATTTTAAACATCTATTTCCCCATTTACGACTCACTCGATAAATTGTATTAATTATCATATAAAAACAACGACTTGTGTCATAACGAAGTAACTGGCAATCAATGATGTTTTTTTTATATAGTGCGGGAAATAAGTATTTGATCCCCTGCTGATTTTGTACGTTTGCCCACTGACAAAGAAATGATCAGTCTATAATTTTAATGGTAGGTTTATTTGAACAGTGAGAGACAGAATAACAACAACAAAATCCAGAAAAACGCATGTCAAAAATGTTATAAATTCATTTGCATTTTAATGAGGGAAATAAGTATTTGACCCCTCTGCAAAACATGACTTAGTACTTTGTGGCAAAACCCTTGTTGGCAATCACAGAGGTCAGACGTTTCTTGTATTTGGCCACCAGGTTTGCACACACCTCAGGATGGATTTTGTCCTACTCCTCTTTGCCAAGTCATTAAGGTTTCGAGGTTGACGTTTGGCAACTCGAACCTTCAGCACCCTCCACAGATTTTCTATGGGATTAAGGTCTGGAGACTGGCTAGGCCACTCCAGGACCTTAATATGCTTCTTCTTGAGCCACTTATTTGTTGCCTTGGCCGTGTGTTTTGGGTCATTGTCATGCTGGAATACTCATCCACGACCCATTTTCAATGCCCTGGCTGAGGGAAGGAGGTTCTCACCAAGGATTTGACGGTACATGGCCCCGTCCATCGTCCCTTTAATGCGGTGTAAATGCTTACCCCGAGCTCTCATACTATGATGGTGCATTGTCTTTGAGTTGTGCGCCTTTTGGCGTCATCTGGTCCAACCCATGTGAGACTAGGCTCTAAGGAAAGCTGTCTTGGGTGTGCACCAATCAACTTCAAGGACAGTGCATACATTATCAGAGTTATGTTTTTTGTTTGCATTATGACTGCAGGTATTGTGGTCTATGCAAACATGGCTCCTTGTAAAAAAAAAGGTGTCAGTTTTGTTGCCAGATAGAAGGGTAAAAAAAACGATTATATTTTTTACTGACAAATGAGGTTCCAATGGTGTAAAAGCTTACCCCGAGCTCTCATACTCTGATGGTGCGTTGTCTTTGAGTTGTGCGCCTTTTGGCGTCATCTGGTCCAACCCATGTGAGACTAGGCTCTAAGGAAAGCTGTCTTGGGTGTGGACCAATCAACTTCAAGGACAGTGCATACATTATCAGAGTTATGTTTTTTGTTTGCATTATGACTGCAGGTATTGTGTTCTATGCAAACATCACTCCTTGTAAAAAAAAAGGTGTCAGTTTTGTTGCCAGATAGAAGGGTAAAAAAACAATTATCATTCAGATGTTCATTGGCAAACTTCATACGGACATGTATATGTGCTTTCTTGAGCAGGGGGACCTTGCGGGCGCTGCAGGATTTCAGTCCTTCACGGCGTAGTGTGTTACCAACTGTTTTCTTGGTGACTATGGTCTCATCTGCCTTGAGATCATTGACAAGATCCTCCCGTCTAGTTCTGGGTGATTCCTCACCGTTCTCATGATCATTGCAACTCCACGAGGTGAGATCTTGCATGGAGCCCCAGGCCGAGGGAGATTGACAGTTATTTTGTGTTTGTTCCATTTGCGAATAATCGCACCAACTGTTGTCACCTTCTCACTAAGCTGCTTGGCGATGGTCTTGTAGCCCATTCCAGCCTTGTGTAGGTCTACAATCTTGTCCCTGACATCCTTGGAGAGTTATTTGGTCTTGGCCATGGTGGAGAGTTTGGAATCTGATTGATTGATTGCTTCTGTGAACATGTGTCTGTTATACAGGTAACTAGCTGAGATTAGGAGCACTCCCTTTAAGAGTGTGCTCCTAATCTCAGCTCGTTACCTGTATAAAAGACACATGGGAGCCAGAAATCTTTCTGATTGAGAGGGGGTCAAATACTTATTTCCCTCATTAAAAGGCAAATCAATTTATAACATTTTTGACATGCGTTTTTCTGCATGTTGTTGTTGTTATTCTGTCTCTCACTGTTCAAATAAACCTACCTTTAAAATTATAAACTGATCATTTTTTTGTCAGTGGGCAAACGTACAAAATCAGCAGGGGATCAAATACTTTTTTCCCTCACTGTAGCTGGGCTGTGGCAGTTGCAATATGCATCAGAAGCAATTACCGGTAGTTGTCTTTTGTAAACCTCTCCGTCAAAAGTTTCATCACGAGTGAATTGTAACCGATGGCGACATGCATTCACATGTTAAAAACCCCTTTCAACTGAAAAATATGGCTTGTCAATAATTATTTAAAGTAACTCGGTGACCTTTTTATATTTCCCTTTCGTTCGACAAGTTTGAATGAACATTTGTCTCGCTATTTTGTAAGGAAACGTTTCCATCGTAATTGCCCAACTTTATTTAGCCATTTATTTTTTACAGTTGTTAGCATGAGTGGTAAAGAGAAATATTTTAATACTAAGGAAAATCTTTTTGAGGATTGGTTATTCAAAGTATGCAAATTGAGATTTGTTCAGTTTGCAACTTGGATAGACTAAATCTAAATGTTGCGCCACAGTGAATCTTTGTTTAAAACATTCATGTCACCTTCATTCGTTTTTATACCTACTTTGTTTAAGATATTGACTTCAGTCACAGTATCACTGTTGTGGTAGTTTGCAAACTTTATTGATGACATTTTCTCCAGCCTACCAGTTATATTCTATTTCCATCTGGGGTCATTTAATATATTTTCTTTAAATGTCAAATATGCAAATGTGTGCTGTTTGCAAATCAGCAATGCCAAATTGTATGCAGTGTGTATAGCCCAGCTGGTGAGACTATGTGTAATGAGGCGAAATGGAAAAATCCATGCTTGTAAATGTCTTAAAATATTGACATGACAAAATTAATGCGAGGATAAGAATGCATGAAATGTCAGCATAGATTTCCCAAACGCTAAATATGAGAATTGATTCTTTCTCCCTAATAAAAAAGGACATTATTATTCATATTCACCCTTAACAAAATCTCTGTATTATTGTTTTCATAACTAAACATATGAAGTGAAATTCATTTTTCCAAACCGGATTGCATCAGAACATTATTTGGTTGAAATATGTATGGCAGTGTTATGTACAAAATCCCCACCATTTGAATATTAACATATGACTTCATGTGACAAGTTATTTAATGTTAAAACTAAAAACCTATGTCTAATTAATGACTTCAGTGTTATAAAATATAAATGCCAACTTTAACAAGGTGTGGTTTATTGCTCTCTTATTAAATGCTGTAACATGTATTTTTTACTACCCTAGGAATTAGAGACCATGCATTTAAATATTGCGCCTTATATTTGATCTGGATGTTAAATAAATAAGCAAATAAGCAGTTCATCATTACTTCATTAAATATACAACGGAGTGTGTAAAATTACTTATTCCAGTATGTTGGCATTCTGTAATTATCTGAAGCCATTTCCTTCTCCTGATTTACAAATGAACACGTATTTCCTACACTTCACGGCACTTGCAGTGGCAAGCTATTTTTGAAAATCTACTGGCAGCCACGCTGCAGTGCGCACAACCCACAAAGCATGCAAATATGAAAATGTTACATTAAATTTGTCAACATTTCCTTTTTAATGTACGATATGCTCCAAATTTAAATCTACTGCTGAACACACCACCGCAGGAATAAAATTACATATCAACCAAACAGTCTATACAGAAAATGTCATGGTCCATGCATTTGTTTGTTATTTACCTGATGTATTTAAATATGTATGAAAGCATTGTGCCACATATATACTATTTGCTTCATCATCGTTTACTTATCCGTATGCTGGATAATATCCTAAATATGTGAGTTAAAATCTTGAGTTCAACTCAGCGATGTATTCCTCTTGGTTCAATAATAATAATGAGTCTGGTAACACCCCACGAAGGTTGCCTTATTGGGAAATAATCTTTTTTTTCCCCAATGCCTGTCATACTCGAATTTTGTTTTTTAAAGTTGTTGTACATGCCGCCATGGTGGCTAGATGTTAACTAGCTCGCCTGGTATACATGAGGTCGCGTGTTCGTTCCCAACCCTGATGCATATACTATGCATTTTGAAGTTTGCATGTTCTCCCTATCATCTGGGGTCTCCGGTTTTTCGCTCCACATTTAGAAACATACGTTTAGAGTATTTGACTGCTTTAAAATTCCACATGATAAGCCACTTTGTTGAGCTATCATTTATGGGCAGGTCACTTCTGAAAATAGCTATATACTCAGTGGACCTTACATGGTAAAATAAAAATAAAAAGTTTTACTTTTTGGCACGTTTGACACTGAATAATAACAATAATAAACTAATATTTGCAATTGAATATTACAAATTAAAAAAATAGTTAAATTTATTACTAATCTACAGATGCTTACCATCACCATGAAACAAACGTGGAAGGCTGAGGTTCACTGGATGTGGAAAGCTGAAGAGATGTCCTGATGACCTTGAGGTTTTGTTGTGTTTATTTATACCTGATAAAAATAAGATAGAGCAATAGCAGAGCACGTGGATGACCGATGCATCCAAGCGGGCATGTTCACCGAATTCCATACAGCAGATGAAGTATATAGCTTACCAATTGTTACTCACACGCTGAGCAGCACTGTGTCGTCTTCTGTTTAGTTTAATAATGTGCAGGTTTGCATAGCAGTGTTCATGCTAATTGCATCTCACAATCGCTGGTGAACCACAGACAAGCAGAACCGAAGCAGTTGTAATGTCCTTGGCCACGTGCAGATGTAACGCCTGGGGCACATTGCGTTTAAATTTATTTAATTAAAGCCCGCAGAAAAGCCTTTCATTTCCATGCCACACGGCCATTAATTTGAGGCTCTCACATGGAACCCCCTGAATATAAGAAGACTTAGCCTTTTGCCCGTCCAGGGACGGGTGTATTGCAGTAAATCTGAAACTTGCAAGCGAAAAGCAGACCACGACGTGATATTCATTGCATTAATGCGTGTGCAATTTGTAAGGCCGCGGTGACACAGACCAATTTCATTTTGAGGTTATACAGTAATCCCTTGTTCATCATGACGTCCTTTTTACTTTGATGTCTCAATAACGTTACGGGGATCGCGTGACGTGACGGGTTCTGCCTTTGTAGTGAGGGTTGTAAGTTGACGCCGAGGAGGGGGGAGGAGGCGCCTCGGCCCTCCATGTGGAGTGACGTCAGCCGCTAATTATTATGAATGGGGGGGATGTCCATTTGGAGGACGTCACCTGTTAATGATTATTAATGAGGGGGGCTGTTCTATGTGGAGTGACGTCACCAGCTCATGATTATTAATTAGGGGGGAGGGTGCTCCATGCGGAGTGAAGTCACCTGCTCATAATTATTCATGAGGCTGGTTGACGTGGAGTGACGTCAGGAGCGTTCCACGCAGACATTCTTGCCTCGATATAGTAGGTAATAATAATATATAATAGGGGAAGGGGGGTGTCCATTTGAAGGACGTCACCTGCTCATGATAATTAATGAGGGGGGCTGTTCGATGTGGAGTGACGTCACTTGCTCATAATTATTCGTGAGGGGGGGGGAGTATTCCATATTGAGTGACGTCACCAGCTCATGATTAATAATGAGGGGTGGGGGGGTGTCCATTTGGAGGACGTCACCTATTCATAAATATTAATGAGGGGGGCTGGTCGATGTGGAGTGACGTCATGAGCGTTAAGGACAGACATTCCTGGGTGATTATAGTAGGTATAGAGTCAAACTGTGACAAGGTCCCCTGCCACTTGACAATTCAGCATAGGTTATGAAACCTGCAGTCAAGACAGGATTGAACATCCTAGCAGGAATTCTTGAAAAAATTCCTGACAATTTTGCAAAGGATATTTCACGAAAAATAACATTATTGTGTTTTGTCTTAAGGTTGAATTAATTACACACGTGGCCAAATCGTTATTATGGTGTAAAAATATGTAATATTAAATGTAATATTTTCAGTAGGTATTGCGTTTGTGCACTTTTTTTCAGAATTTATAAAGATCAACGGCCTGAGTACAGAGCGACCTAAACAATTGAAGAAATGACGTAAGCTCAGACTCCTCCGAACTCGGATTCCACACTGGATTTATGGGAAATTTATAATATAGGTTCACGTCCATAAGTTAAACGACAAAGATACAAATCACCCATATTGCCTTAACAGGCTGGAGGAGCAAGTGTTGTTTAGCGAGTAACTATGTAGGCCATCATCGCACACGAGTAGGTGGGTGGTCAGCTCCATGCCCGACGGCCTTTGTCTCCATAGTGGCGATGTTGACACATGCACGAGATACTCATTTGAGGCTGAATCGACCTAGGGGAGGCCCATGACTGGTTAAGATAATCGTCACTGGTGTTGTTTGTGAGCGGGAATAGCACATCGCGCTTACAGCTGCACTGTGACACATCCAAATAAAAAGACATGCACACAGCCACACACAGAAACAAAGACCCAAACTTGCAAACAAGCATTCATCAAAGCACACAAATATTCTTCCCACACAGACACGCACCCTTATAAATATACAAATAATCACCATATAGCACTGTAGCAGACTGCTAGCGAGCAGTTGTTAAGGCAGGCATGGAATACGATAGATACACACAATAACAAGTAAACCCGTAAAAACAAAGTTTTTCACTCTAAATCCTTTATATGCGTGGCGGCTAGAGTCCTCTCGTCCTCTGGCTTGAGATGGCTGCAATCTATTGGTCAGATGATTGTCTGCCAGTATTAAGCAATTGGTAATTAAATATTTAATTTGTTTTCCCTAAACAGTGTAAAATTTTGGAAACATTTTTTCACGAAAATGTATTGTCACACACAACGAGTCTGTGTGGAAAATGTCAGCTCGATTGGATCACGGGAAGTGGGGTAAAAAACGAGCGAAAGATTTGCACGGTCCTAAGCAAGCAAGCGAACTTAATATAAAGGATTTAAAATACATTCGCCTGTGGAGGACGCGGGGATCGATCCCGCGACCTTTGGCATGGGAAGCGAGAGCGCTACCAACTGCGCTACTCCGCCACGGCCTGTGGAGGGGTTACGCTCTGGGCTCCTATACTGTGACGTTCAGCCAAAGCCATGAATGAGTTCTATTTGAATAAATGTAAAATACATTTTTTTTGCCTAAAAAGTGCAAAATTTTTAAAAAAAAATTTCACGAACATTAATTGTCTGTCACAACGAGTCTGTGTGGAAAATGTCAGCTCGATTGGATCACGGGAAGTGGGTTAAAAAACGACCGAAAGATTTGCACGGTCGTAAGCAAGCAAGCACGCAAGCAAGCACGCAAGCAAGCAAGCAAGCGAACTTAATATAAAGGATTTAAAAATAGCCTCTGTTGACCACAAAGTGCCGGTAACGTTGCCACAGTCCTTGTGCCAGGCTCGGTGCACTTTGAGGCCACATTAAGTGCGGTAGGCTTGCTGACATGAGATCAAGGTACAAACCCTGTTGCCATGGGTGCAGAATCAGATGACTGGCAGATGCACCACCTGTGCTCCCTACTGTGTCAACTTGCTGCATTTTGTCCACCAGGCCCCCCGCTCTTTGTTGTGAGTGTCGCTCCTCCGCCCTCCACTGTTGTTGCAGCGCCTGCCTCAGGAGCAGCCAGAAGCAGTCCACCACACCTCCTGCATTCCATTGAGGTCCAGGCGGTACCGGTCGATCTCTCTCATCGTGTTGTGGTGACTGTGTGGTAAGCAAAGTAGCATAGCAGATTTGGTGGCTCTGAGTAAGGAATGAAAAATGTACTTTTTATGGCAGAGGCCATGGAGTTCATCATAAAAAGAAGTACTGCTGACTTCCTCCAATGTGTTAATAATGTTATATACCATAGAGGGGTGGTGGGCTGAGAGAACTCCAGACTACAAATGCAACTTTGCTCCGATACCATTTTAAGGGAAGCACTATAATCAGAACCATCTAGCAAGCCACACACATTCATGTGGACTAGTGATCATGTCCATTTACAGCTCTTAGCCAGTGGTTAAAATGCCACATCACTGTGATCGAGTCTATTTGCAGGACTATCACTGGAGTGCATATTAATATTTTTTTGTCATTTGGTTGTTTTGGGTCTTGTTTTTATCCCGTATTTTTTTTCTTTCAGGCTTAAACGGATATCTTTGATAATTCATCAATCAATTTCGCACGCTCAGTCATCTACATCTGGCGTGGGAGCCAACAAAACTGACTACATCACTATGGCTCAAAAAATATATAACTCAGCACTATTATGGCTTCTACCCACGTTCACAGTCCTGTATAGCCTTGGGATAACAGTGTACAATGCTCCGTTTATACAATCGTATTGTGCACACCAGATATAGCTTTGTGTTCATCGGAAAAGCCAAGTCCTATCTAGTCAACATTTTAGAAAAAAAAGTAAAAATGTTCGTTAAAACATGAAGGACTTTCCCCATCATTAACGATTCTGATGCTTCTACGAATGTTTTTTTAAAGTTGCGCTGTACAGCTGACAACATCAATCTTGCCAATTAAGAAAGAGAGACCTCGCAAATAATCCTTTACCATCGCTAGAAACTCAAAGCATGCGTCAATAATAGTGTGGCCTTAAAAGGAAGAAAAAATATATATAACAGGTGACGTGATGGGCAATTGCCCTTCTTTATAGCAATATGTGAAGAGGCATTTGCACGAAACATCACCTATTATCTATTTTCTCTTTTAAGGCCACTGTGTTGCTGACGAATGTGTTGAGTTGTTTTAATTTAATTTGTGCTTGTGCGCCACTGGCCAAAAAAATTCGCCAATTAATATATTCGATTCTAAACAATAATTTACGGCTGATAAATGTCACAGCTTTCTCGTGCTTTAGCATTCTACGAGTTGAAGTCAACACATAAATCTGATGCTGGAGGATCGCCAACCAATCGTGGCAGAGGGCATACCTCCCATCGTCCTTGTGGCGCACGCTAACACCATTATTATGATTAACTATCATTAGCATGCACCACGCATTTCTCATATGCTGGCAGTAGTCACTGATTGGGCTTTTGTAGCTTTTGTAGCCCAATGCGATGACCCGTCACCCTCCTCCACTTGCAGATGCACAAGATTATTGGGGGGGGGGGGTGGTGGCCTGGATGGTGAAATTAAGAGTTTTAATTGGGAAAACTGTTTAGATATTAATCTAGATTTTAAGTTTTATTTTATTTTATACCTACATGACTTTACCGAAAGAACCAAAGAGTATGTTTCGATATTTCCCCCAGGTACACTCTGTGGAGGTGAAACCACGCAGCATACGTGGCATTTGAAGGTAATTCCCTGCAAATCAGTGCACGGATTAATGGTAAGATTACCCGATCTAAAGCTAGTGATACATACGCCAATTTGCAGATTATTCTTTCGTTATAAAATTATAGAAATAGTAGCAACCATGTTATTATGACTGACGATTACAATCTGGCAATGATGCCATCAAAAAGATACAAAAATTCCAACAGCAACAACCACAATAAACAGCATTAATAATAAAATGTAATACTAAGAGCAGTAATCAGTGTCTTACCCAAATGCCTTTCTTGAGATGATTTGCCAATTGTTGAGCATTGGAGAAAATGTATGTGTTCAGAGAGTATTCAAATAATGAAATTACCTATTTGCTCTACTGCTGCAATAAAGAGTACAGCACATGACCTTAGCATGATACAACAACCCCAACGGGCGTAAACGGCCGTTGGGGTTGTCGTAAACGGCCTCGCGGATATGACGTAACGGGGGGAGGAGTTGGGTCACGTGGGGAGAAGGGAAAGCTCTTAAGGGTGGGAACCGGAAGAGACGGGGGGAGAGTGTAAGAATAAAGACGGGAGGAGGCCACGCAGGGCAGGGGGTGGAAAGTGGCGTGATCACCACAGGACGGGACTCGGCACCGTTGGCCAGCGGTGTCCGGGCACGGGGGAGACGGAGAGCAGCGGTGGGGCTGCAGAGAGAGCAGCCGAGAGACTGCAGAACGGGCGGAGAGGCTGAGAGGAAAGCCAGCAGCGGGGCTGCATCAGGAGCCAGGAGAAAAGGCTACGTGAGCGACGGCAGCAGAAGGGCTGCCGAGCGGGAGGTGGAGAAGGCTCTGAGCGAGGGCCGTGCGGGGCGAAGTTGTACGAACCCAAATAAAGGACAACGGAGACAGACACAGTGAAAGAGTCCTTTATTACACCTATGTAGGACTCATACTCTCGTTGTCTTTCTCGTCTCGTATATTCACGCGTAGAGTTCACACCTCCTCATCATCGCTCCGTGTCTCTCCGTTCGCTCCGATGTACAACTCGCCATTAACAACACTCCATGTCTCCCCGTTTCTACCGTACACTGTATCCTCTCTATCCACTACTACCGTACACTCCGTTCTCTCTATCCACTGCTACCGTACACTCCGTTCTCTCTATCTACTGCTACCGTACACTGTGTCCTCTCTATCCACTACTACCGTACACTCCGTTCTCTCTATCCACTGCTACCGTACCTATCCCTGCTTACTCCTGCTCCGTCTCTCTCCCGGGCACCAACCGCTCCAGCTCCAATCCTGACCAAGACTCCCGTCTCTCCGTTACGCTGTGCCCTATATCCCCGCACCAATCAGTCCCAATCAATTATTCACCCCCCGCTTTGCTACTCGCCCCCAGGCCCCCAGCCTCACGTGACCATGTTATTGCCGCCAGGCCGGCTCCTGGTCATTAGCCACTCACCCTCCTGACCAATCACCGGCCTGCGTCCTCAGTCACCCCTAACACCTGTCGTGTCTCTTAACGACCCCCGCTTAATGCCACGACAACAACAACCGTGTCCTCAGATGCCCCCCACTGTACGCTGCTCGCTTGCATAGCAACAGAACGCGTGGCGCGTGATTTCAAGTCCTACTCCTATGTGACTTTACCGAAAGAACCAAAGAGTATGAAGGCCACCGTTTTTTTGACGAATTAGGTGAGGGATTTTTAAAAAAAATTGTACCTGTGCACCACTGCCAATGCAGCAGCAACCAAATAATAATTTCAAGTTATTGTTGTGTACAATCACCCCATCATTACGAAAGATGTTTGGAGCACCATATCTGTATCATGCAGTGCACGGTGTGTGTGCTTTGTGTGAGGATGTTACATTTTGCATCAAGCTAGTCTAAAGTTTCACGAGTTGATTTTATTTTAAGCCAGGAGGAAACTTCACTGCAAAGCCCCCCCCCCACCAGCCGTGCCCAATGCATTTGCCGTAGCAGAGCTTGGAGTTAGCAGGCATAACTCTTGCCAACGTGGAATCTGCCCATTTCAAGCCCACGCCCTATGCTGCCCATTTCACCTGTCAAGAGCAGGCAGGTTTGGCATTGAGTGGTGGCATTTTGGCACGAAAAAAATCATCAGAATGATTTGCCTATATTAATCTTTGAAAATATTTGTCCACAAATCTGATGAATATTGATTTTAATCGAGATGTGAATGACATTCAAAGGGTCTCCTTGCTCAAAAAAGTAGCAGTGCACTGCTCAATTACACTGGAAGGCCGAAGCAAGCCATGGGAATTCCACAATCCCACATTCCCATGGTGGGGACTAAGCCTCTGGAATTCCACTTTTGATGTCCCATATACTGATACTCCATCTAGCAATCCCTGGCAGGTGATGGGCTGAGTGAAATTTCAAGGATAACTTTAAGTTTTTACTTTCTTATTATTATTAATATTCTTTGGGTCTTTCGGTAAAGCCACGTAGATATAACAAAATAATGAAAATAAGAATAATAACAATATTATGACGTTTCCATCGCAACATAAGCAATCGTTATCAGGTGAAAAAAGAGGGGAAAGCTGTTGAGGCAGGCTGTTTATAAAGGTTTATAATTGGGCGGGGCAGCTAATGTTAATGTAGGAGAGGTTTCCGTAACCTGCAGTATGTCTACACCAATCATAGAGCTGTTTACAAAGGTTTTAGAAATTCTTGTAAATGTAAGCTTGGAGAGCGCTAGGAAAGAGCCATCGCCACATGGAGGTGGAAAAGGATGGCAAGCCGCCATTTACTAACACAGCTAACGGTTAAATTTCGATTTAAAGCTTTCGTGACTGCACGGATTCATCTTCTTGGTTCTTTTGGTAAAGTCACGTAGAAGGGAAGTAATAAAATAATAAAAATTAAACATAATAAAATAAAATAATTCTCACGACGTTTCGGCTACAACGCAAGCAGCCGTCTTCAGGTGAAGAATGAGACACTACCAAGCTAGGAACTTATATATAAGCTGGGTTGGAGGTGGAAGAGCGCCTTAACAAAAGGAATGTGCATATGAAGAGGAATTTAGCATATTCATGGGAAATGCGTAGGAGGTGGGCGGGGGGGTTTCAAAGTCATATTATGCCCATGCATTATGCTGGATCAGCAGCACCAAGGGGGGTTG
Organism: Lampetra planeri; assembly: GCF_965212315.1. Classification (NCBI taxonomy): domain Eukaryota; kingdom Metazoa; phylum Chordata; class Hyperoartia; order Petromyzontiformes; family Petromyzontidae; genus Lampetra; species Lampetra planeri. Next base: position 4,807,661 of record NC_136128.1, on the reverse strand, counting down.
CAGGGAGTAGCATTAACAACAGCTAACGGTGGCTGTGTTAGTGAATGTAACTCAAAGAGTCCAAAATAACTGCTAACATAGGTAGGTAGGAACTTTCTTATTGTGAGTCAATCCTCTGACCAAGGTATCACATGGCCATATTATGCACATTGAGATACAATTAATGAACTAATGAACAACGCACAAAATACAGCTAAATTTCAAGATAATGAGACTACTGTATCTGAGAGTAAGGAGACTTGGCGTTCAGTAGGTTATGGTGAAGAGTGTCAGAGCAATGTTTTATTTAACTACGGACCAATGATGTAGACGTTGCAGAGGGAGATTCCAGACAGGACACTTGGGTTCGATTATGGTGGCCGAGAGCAGAAAATTATTGTCAAGAAGTTAAATGTGACAGGTATCGCACGTGGAGCCCTCGAGTTGAGTCAGGCAGACGTTATAGACAATAAAATCGTGCTTTATAAGCTGCAATTTCATGTAGGTCAATATATTATGTATATATCTTGAGTTTTTCTTTGCATATTAAGCATCTAACCATAGGTTCAGTGCTGCATGTCAGCTTCAGTCTATAATCTTATTGACATTGATAACTTAGGTACCACTTTGCCTCTAGCCGAGAGTGGTCATCTTCTGGAGATACTCGCCCCTACAACGAGACTATAGAATGTCAATGTTGGATTACTGAGGCTTGCTATCTGAGATGATTTCCATCCCGTTGTGAGGAGAAATAATTATTTTTGACATTTAAATCATCGCGTCGAGCCGTAGCAATCTAAGAACCACACACCTGTGAGCAACATATATTCAATTCCCCCCCCCCCCCGCCGTATAAAATGGTGTGCTCCAAACGAAAAAAACATACCGACCAAGCAAGCACCTGCGAGTCTACTTGTGTATGCGCAATGACGTAGAGTATATCGGGTCTTGGTATATTCTGGCGTGAGGATAAGTAATTCATAATGATGTTTAAAAGGCAGACTGCATCAGCCTGATCTGCATGCAGACTTGCAGCTGGGATTATGTAAGAGGCCCATTGGGCAATTAGTTTATTGACACTGGAATTAAACTTCAGTGTTGTAAGGTGCTTAAGGAAAATTTTGTAAAAAAATAAGTTAATGAAGAAGGAGAAGAACATGCTTGTCTTTTGGAGAAGCAGTGGTCTGTATCTGGCCCAGTGGCACTCTTGATTATACGGTTTAAGTCAAGTTGAAAGTTTCGAGTGTATGTTGCTTAACAAGGCGAGAACTGAAGATACCAGGATGAGTCTCACTTGCAACGGTCGTCTGGGTTACCACTGTGACTAAAGCAAAGAAAAAGTACGGCACCGAAGAATCAAATCGAAACCGCAAAAAAACATGAAAACAATTATGTTGCATGAGAACTCTAAAATATTTGCACAACCATAACTGAATGTTAAATAATAGATGATCCCTTGTAGCACAAGTCGGCTCAGGCTGAATTCCTTTCTAGACTGATCATAGTTCAACTTCAAATTAAGTTATGGATACATTAAATAGATGTCGGGTGGCCTTTGTTCTCATATGTAAACGGGCGCAAGGGTATATTTGAAATGCAATTGCAGTTACCATAAATAATTGACATTTTAGCATTAAATTGTGATTTATATGGGAGAGTAACCAAGGACATGTTGGAATTCCAGGTGTTGGGGGCATTAACAGAGAATGAGTCAGAGCGGCGCGAGTTATTTCCATTTGGTGCAACGCACCTCAGGATTTTGCCGCTGGATAAACATTTTGGATATGTAGCGTTGTATGTGTACACGTTTACAAAAATAACCTGGCCCAATGAATCTCCCTCTGAGGTTCACTGACCACTGTGCCACCACTCACCTCCGCCATACATATATAATAGAATACATACATAATAGGAATATACATAGTGTATGAGCAAGCTGTTGCTTTTTTGCATAAACTTGCATACTCAGAATTAATGTCCAGGGGTTTATCTTCTTCTTCTACTAGCATATAGCAAGAATGTGTAAATTATATATTCAGTTTTAAGTTAAACTATTACTATTTTTATTTTTACTAGGTAATGCCCACTGAGTTATATAGCTCTTTTTTATATGCGATCTGGCCACAAATGATAACCTAACGAAGTAGCTTATCACGTGGAAATATATAGCAGCCAAATACTCTAATCGCATGTTGGTTATACATGTGGAGGGAAAAACCAGAGGATCCAGAGAACAAGCCACGTGACCATGGGGAGAGAGACATACAAACTTCAAATATGCAGACATCAGGGTCAGGATCGAACCCACGACCTCCTGTATATCCAGCGAGGTAGTTAACATCTCACCACTCTGGCGTGATGGGATAGCTTCAAGAGTTGCATGACTAATACTGTCCAGTCTGCCAGAGAGCAGGCATAGAATAGATATTCATCTTCTTGGTTCTTTCGGTAAAGTCACGTAGAAGGGAAGTAATAAAATAATAAAAATATTATTTTATTACTTCCCTTCTACGTGACTTTACCGAAAGAACCAAGAAGATGAATCCCTGCAGTCACGAAAGCTTTAAATCGAAATAGAATAGATATGGTCGTAATATGGTCTATTGTGTGGTTCGGGTGGCCGCAGTATGGGGTCATCTTTGTATGCATGTGTAATAAAGGACTCGATCACTGGGTCTGTCTTCGTTGTCCTTTATTTGGGTTCTTACACTTGTCCCACACGGCCCTCGCTCAGAGCCCCTCCGCTTGGCAACTCCACAGCTGCCTTCGCTCCCGTAGCCTCCTCGCTCCTGCAGCTCCGCTGCAGATCCCCTGTGCAGTCCTCCGGCTGTCCTCACTGCAGCTCCACCGCTGCCCCTCGTTCCTCCGTGCTCGGTCACCGCTGGCCGACGGTGCCGAGTCTTAATCCACGTGTGTGGCGATCTCGCCACTCTCCAACATCCGCCCTGCGTGGCCTCACTGTAACTCTATCTCCCACACACTCCCGTCTCTTCCGGTATCACTCCCTTAAGACCTCACCCCTCTCTCCCACGTGACCTAACTCCTCCCCCCCATGACGTCATATCCGCGAAGCCGTTTACGCCCGCATTACACCACCCTCCCCCGTAGAGAAAATCCAGCAGACCTCGGCTGAACAATAATGAGACAAGTAATGCGAGCGAACACAACCATCACACATTCAAGGACAACGAAGCATACAATAAATATAACAACAAAAACAACAAAACACAACAGTAAAATTCAACGAAATGTAAGAAACTTTGAGCGCGTTCGGGTCGCCGGTCCGTCCCGGACGGGCGGCGGCCCTCCTGCAGACCAGGAACGTGACGGGTTTTTAGGAGCGACAGGATGAAATCCTCCTGTTGCTATTGGAGGCCCGTCAACGTCCCGGTCCCGTGTCCCTGAAGGCCCAGCGTCGGGGGTGCGTCGCGATCGTGTCTGCGACGTGGTCGGAAGGGCGGCGGGGCTCGGAGTCCCCGCAGCCGTGGTAGGCACACCCCGAGCAGAGTCTCCTGTCTCCAGCAATGTCACGGCCGGCTTGTCTGTAAAAGGCACGACAGGCGCTCTTGCAAGGCCAACAGGCACAGGCAAGGATGAGTCGGCAGCCACAGACCCCGGCAAGGCAACATCAGGAGATGACGCATCGTTTCGAGGGGCCACATGGTTTCAAGCGCGACGTGTGAACGAACCAACGCCGAGATCCAAACCGAACACGCACAGACTGTGGGTTGGGAACCTCGATGAGGCGAACCGGCCCTTGCCATGGTTTGTGTAATTTAGGAGAGGTACCTGGCCGCACCTGCGGGCAATGGAGCCAGGCCATGTCCCCCACCTTCCAGGGGCACTCCCCCTTTGAGCGTTGAGCACACCGCTCGTTCCGGGCCTGGGCCTTGGCAGTAGCCATGCGGGCCCCTTCCCGCGCCTCAGTAACCCGGCGAACGGTATCCTGAATGTAATCAGGAAGAGGCTTAGCAGGACCCCTCACTCCAGTTCCCAACTGCACATCCATTGGCGGCACGTTCTCGCGACCATACATAAGGAAAAACGGCGAATATCCTGTAGCCGCATGCGGCGTCATTCGGTATGCCGAAAGTACCCCAGGGATATGCAAATCCCAATCCGATTGTTTTTCACTCACGGTGTGACACAACATGGCGGACAAAGTCCGATTTAGCCGTTCGACCATACCATCCGTTTGCGGGTGGTAGGGAGATGTCCGTATCTTTTTAGTTCCAAGAGCCGCACACACCTCCCCCAACAATTTAGAAGAAAAATTCCGGCCTTGGTCTGTGAGGAGCCGCTCCGGCGCCCCCTTGTTCAGAACGTACCCGAATAGAAAGGCGTCTGTGATAGACGCCGCTGACTGGTCAGGCAAAGGCCAGGCCATCGGCCAGCGGGAGAGGTACTCCACCCCAACTAGCAAGTATTTATTACCCTTAGCGGATGGCGGGAAGGGTCCCAAAATGTCCAACGCCACCAATTCATTAACTCTAGACGCCTGAATAGACTGTATGGGCGGCACATATGGTTGTTTAGGTGGTTTTTGCCGGGCACAATCGGGACACGCGCGAACGTGACCGACGACATCCGTTGTCATGCCGTGCCAAAAATAGTCTCGCTGCAGCGTCAATAGGGTCTTCTGCACCCCCAGATGTAAAAGCGTGTCCCCATGCAGAGTCCTAATCAACTCGTACCGCAAGGATGCCGGTACAACCAGACACCAGCGTTCCTGTAACCCTTCCCTCCACATCAGCAGACCATCGCGGAGAGCGGTTTCCAGCATACCCCCCGTACCCAGTCCCCCACTCTTCTTCGCAGTCCGATTCCGTAACGAGACCAATGAACCATCCAACATTTGTTCCCGAATCCACACAGCCCTTGGAAGATTCAGAATCCCATCAGCCGGTCCCGGCTCCTTTGGAGCTTCAGGCACGTCGACCGCCAACGCAACAGGCTGACGGGGTTGCTGAATCGGCGCACATCTATGCGTCCCAGACGCGCACGCGCAAGGGGATCGCTGCGGCAACCTAGAAAGCGCGTCCGCATTCGCGTGACGCACCCCCTTCCGATGGTGAATTTGGAAGGAAAATTCTTGCAGCGTGTCCAACCACGGCGCCAACTGGCCGGATGGTTGGTCCATCTTGAGAGCATACTGCAAGGCCACATCATCCGTGCGTACAATAAACGAACGACCTTAGAGATACGGTCGAAATTGGCGGAGAAAGAAAACAATAGCCAAAAGTTCCCTGCGTGTGACGCAGTAGTGAGTTTCTGCGGGAGACAAAACCCGGCTACCATACGCCACCACGCGTTCCACACCACCTTTTGACTGAGACAACACGGCCCCAATGCCCGTGTCACTCGCGTCCGTATCCAGAATGAAGGGGTGATCAAAATCAGGATAATCTAACGTCGGTGCCATAGCCAGTCGATCACGCAGGCCCTGAAACGCTGCCTCTTCCGGCGGTCCCCGAGCAAATTTCCTTTCTTTACCCGTAAGGAGGTGCAAGGGCCTCACGATCGTCGTGAAATCCGGAACAAACCTCCGATAATATGAGGCAAACCCCAAAAACCAACGTACATCCCCCACCGTGGCCGGGGTTGGCCAGTCACGGACGCATGCTGTCTTGTCCGGATCCGTGGCCACCCCGTCCGCACTTACGATATGCCCCAAATAGCGCACGGACCGTTGCAGTAGGTGACATTTCTTAGGCTTAAATTTCAAATTTGCGGAACGCATCCTGGCGAACACCGCCTCCAACCGCAGTAAATGCTCATCAAATGTGGGGCTGAAGACGATAATATCATCTAAATATATCAGACATGTCTCCTACTGCAACCCCGTTAACACCAACTCCATCAACCTTTGAAATGTGGCAGGGGCAGCATTCAACCCCATCGGAAGACAATTAAATTGGAATAACCCCTGCGGCGTACGGAAAGCAGTCTTCTCCCGCGAGGGCTCGTCAAGGGGAAGCTGCCAGAATCCCGAAGAGAGATCTAGCGTTGAAAAGAACTTCGCCCCCGACAAGGCATCGAGGGAGTCGTCCATATGCGGCAGGAGGTACGCATCTGCCACAGACACTTTATTCAATTTTCGAAAGTCGACACAAAATCTCAATTTGCTATCCTTCTTTTTAACCAAAACAACAGGCGCACCACATGGGCTGTTAGATGGAGATATTATGTCCGCAGCCAACATGTCATCCACTGCCCCTCGAACCTGATCTCGCTCCGCCGGACTCATCCGATGCGAGTTTAACCGAATAGGGGCAGCGTCCCCTGTGTCAATATGATGGTAAAGCAACGAGGTGCATCCCAAGTCCAAATCGTCGGAGCTAAACACATCAGAATAACTCAATAATAATTTACGAAGCACACAACGTTGTTCACCGGAAAGGGAAGAATTTTCCCCACACAATTCGGCGATCCAGCGATTATCTGCGGCACCAGGACCTGAAACAACACCAACCACGACCTGGCTGCCCAGATGATCTTGTGCCGTAAACGCCGTAGTGGCATGTGCCACAACCGTACCAGCCGGCACACACACATTTTCGGTACTTGCATTAAGCACCTGCAGAAACGGCTGCTGGTCTGGCCGGACAATAGTTTGCGCCCCAACGAGCGCCGCTCCGTCCGTTATAGTGGCGGACGGCGACAACAAAACCCCAATTGCACCCTGACGACCAGGTACAGGCTTCTGATATCGCAAGGGGATAAGCATCTGTGAGCCAGGTGGAATATCAACAGATACCTGGGACAGCGCCTGCACCTGAGCGACCGGAGCAGGTCGCCCCCAGGGCGATGGTAGAAATGTAATTTTTCGCCCACCCGGTAATTCAATGCAGTTTTGATTAATTCGAATTAGAATGGGCATCTTGGCCAGGAAGTCAGTTCCCAACAAGCAAGGAACCGCGAGGGACCTCGAAATTAACACAATTCCCGAGGCCGACACTCCCCCGATAGATATTTTAGCGTCCACCTGGCCCACAATGCCCATGCTATCCCCGTTGGCAGCGACGCAGGAATCGTAAACCGGACGCACGGCCGCAGGTGGGATGTCCAACAGATGGAAAATTACATCCGATATAATGGTCGCGGATGCCCCGGAATCCACTAAAATATGCACGTCCACCCCTTGTATAGAACCAGGTACAGTGGACGAACCAGTAGCGGCCGCGACGACCCGCCGTGCCAATTTACGCCACTGCGTTACCGAGCGACGTGGCCCAATCGATAGCCTCCCCCCGTTATTAACAACACCCGGATCGCACGACAACGGTGATGAGTGAGGTATCAAGCCTTGCCGGGTGTCTGGTGCGCACCGACTTGCCTGTCCTGGAGGATCCTTCCGTGGCACGTCCGCTGTCGAGGCCTCCTGCTGGGGCGGACCCGGGACACGGGCCCTGCAGTCCCTGGCGTAATGGCCTTTACGGCCGCAGCGGAAGCAGTCGATGTCGTTGCGCCGCGCCGCAGGCCCCCCGTCCCGACGCTCCCGTGGCGGCGGCGCAGATCACGGCCCCGGCCTACTGCGGGCCGACCACGGAGCAGAGGCGGCCGTCAGCTCCTGCGGGCCCCCCCCCCCTCAGGAACGTACACCGCCTTCTTGGGATCCCAACCCGCGGCACCTCCCTCGACGATGGGCCCCCCCGACCACGCCGTGACTTGCTTCCAACGGCGCAGGTTGAACTGGGCATCAAGACATTTAGCGGCCGCCCGGGATGTGAGCTTTTCGTGGCCACACACCGGCATAGGAATCCCCAAATCCCGGGACAGCTCGAGCATCTTACCCAAGATGAGAGGTTCGAGCAGGTCAGGCTCCGTCTCCGGGTATGCAGCCATGGCCAACTCCAATACCGCACCCCTGTATGCCACCGGCGACTCCTCGGGTGCTCGCTGACGTTGAACAAACCGGCGATGAGCGTCATCCGGTGGCTCATATGCATCTGCCATTTCGTCGAAAACTCCTCTCAATGTTTTCTTCTTCTCGGCCTTTATAGAACGGAAGAATCTCACCGACTCGTCATCGAGAAGAGTCGGCAAAACCTCCAATGCCTCAGCGTCCGTCCACCTTGCTGAGCGTACCGCCGCCAAAAATCTGCAGGCGAAAGCACTCCAATCGCCCCCGATGGAGAATTCCTTAACGGTCATGAGATGACGACTGCGACTCCTTGTTGCACCGTCCTCAGCCAATGACTCACCAGGCGGCATATTCAAAATGGCGTCACATCGCAACGTGTTCAAGATGGCGGCCCCTCGCTGCGGAGAGCACAAGATGGCGGCTTCCCGCCGTTCTTCTCCTGCCACGCCCAAGATGGCGTCTTCTTGCCGCGTGGCTGATGGCGCCGACAGCGGAGGCAAGGCAGCAACCTGCGGACCTCCATCGGCTCTCCCCAACGCCGTCCTCGGCGTGACGAGCTCGCACAATTGCGCGAGCACGATTTTCAGCGTCTCCAGCTGCGCCGCCATCTGCCTCCATCGCCAATCCGCATCCTCTGGTGCAGACGGGTCCACCGACGCGGCGACATCTTGGCCTCCCGGACCCGTACTCGTCCCCGCACTGATCTCCTCTTCCATCGCAGGCAAGTCCACCGCTTGAGGAAGGTCGTCGTCGTCGGATGAAGATGCAGATGATGGCGCAGGAATCGTCTTTTTTCTGAGCTGCTTTGACATGCCGTTTCACTTCTGACACCAGTGTAATAAAGGACTCGATCACTGGGTCTGTCTTCGTTGTCCTTTATTTCGGTTCTTACACTTGTCCCACACGGCCCTCGCTCAGAGCCCCTCCGCTTGGCAACTCCACAGCTGCCTTCGTTCCCGTAGCCTCCTCGCTCCTGCAGCTCCGCTGCAGATCCCCTGTGCAGTCCTCCGGCTGCCCTCACTGCAGCTCCACCGCTGCCCCTCGTTCCTCCGTGCTCGGTCACCGCTGGCCGACGGTGCCGAGTCTTAATCCACGTGTGTGGCGATCTCGCCACTCTCCAACCTCCGCCCTGCGTGGCCTCACTGTAACTCTATCTCCCACACTCTCCCGTCTCTTCCGGTATCACTCCCTTAAGACCTCACCCCTCTCTCCCACGTGACCTAACTCCTCCCCCCCATGACGTCATATCCGCGAAGCCGTTTATGCCCGCATTACACATGTGTAGTGACATAGAATTGGTGACGAAGCAGCATAGCACTGGCTGCTGGCAGGGAAGGGGATCTATAGCTTGAAGCAGCCCTGACTGACAGCAGGCCACGTGATAGAGCAGAGAGGGATCCAGGGGAAATGTTACGTAAGGGACACATTGAGAACCCGCTAGTAGGTTCCAGAAGGGGGGTGTGGCCGGGGCGTAGTGAGGCCATGCTAACAGTATAAGAAGGACCCCAGAAGGGGACCTCGGGCTGTCGTTTGGAGTGGGTTCGTTTTTGCTGCTCGTGCCTTCGTTGCTGTCATCTCCACTTGATATTGTGCTGCTAGACGTAGTTGTCTGTCTTAGTTCAGCGCCGTCAGTGTCAGACGGCTAGCGTTGTGTGTAGGCTAGCAACCAGAGTACAGTTGCGTATAAGCGAGAGACAGAGAGTGTGTAACAGTGTAGGGTGTGTATTGTATAAGGTGTGCTCGGTGTTTAATTAAAGAACTACCTCCAAGAACTTATGTCTCCAAGTCAGTCACTACACATGTATCTTGAAATTCTATCACACCGTATGTAGCCAACCTTGGTAATTTGAGGTGAGGGAGAAGCACAACAAACTTAACACAAAAAGCAGTTCTCAATAAATGAGTTTTTAATCTAGATTAAAAAGTGCATAGCTCCAGTGGCTTCCTAGCATCGGTAGGAAGAACGTTCCAGATGGCCACAGAAGTGCATCTTAGAGCGTAAGATGCGACAACCTTTTGATAGCAAGCCAAAACAATGTCCCGCCTGTGGAAGTGGTTTTACGCAGCGAGCGAGCCAGGTCGCTGTTCAGAAGCGATTGATGATGGAGCCACAACGGTTTTCTTGGCTGAACAAAGCCGTGTGGAGTAGCGGAGGGGGGCCCTACATGAGGCTTTTGATTAGGAACCTCGGCAGAACTCCACAACGTTCGCCAATAATCCTCATTTGCATTTGCACCCTGCGCCTCATCCATTTGTCTCGCGTGGTGATCCCAGATCGGTTTCTGGGATCTCAGATGATTTCGTGGAGGGTCAAGCAGCATCTTCGGATTTTTCCTAGTTGGTTTGTGTGTCATGGCATCTCACGGGGTAATGTCGGCAGGAACAAGGAGCCTAAAAAATGTATACATCTGTAATGCGGGCGTAAGCGACCTTCCGGATGTGACGTCACGGGGGGTGGAGTCATGTGACGTGGGGGGAAGGTTCGGGGCCTTAAGCGGGTAAACCGGAAGGGGAAGGCAGTCGGGGTGTGAGCGGAAAAGAGTGAGGCCACGCGGGCGAGTGTGGAGAGGGGGGGCGCCGACGGCCATCGGGAGCCAACCCCGAAGATAAGAGGAAGCTGCGGAGTGGTGTGGAGCTGCAGAGGAGACAGCCAGGCGGGCTGCGTGTTAGAGGCAGCGGTGTGGCTGCCAGGAGGAGCTGCGGGGAGAGAGAGAGAGGGGGCTGCTTGTTAGAGGCAGCGGTGTGGCTGCCAGGAGGAGCTGCGGAGAGAGAGAGAGAGAGCAAGAAGCTGTCAGTGCTGCGGAGGGAGAAGAGCAGCAGCGAGTACAGCCAAGGGGGGCTGTGTGAGAGAAACAGCAGCGGAGCTGCTGTTGTGGATCGGGCCGACATTGGAGTCAGCACCGTGGAGAAGCTACAGAGTAAAGACAGCCGTGTGGGTGTACAGCACGAACCGAATAATAAAGGACACTGAGCCAGACATCGTGGTCCAGTCGTTTATTACACTGGTGTCGGAAGTGCAACGGCATGTCGAAACAAGTGAGGAAGAAAGTTAATCCGGCGCCTGCATCGGCTTCTTCGTCCGACGACGACGAACTCCCTCCAACCACGGATCCTGTTGGGGTGGTGGAGGAGAGCCCGGCTGAGGCGACCACGGGAACGGGAGTGGAGGATGTTGGCGCGGTGGCGGGTCCGTCGACATCATCAGACGCGGATCAACGATGGCAAGCGATGGCGGTACAACTGGAGGCACTTAAGGACGCCCTGGCGCATCTATGCCATCTCGTCGCGCCAGGGACGATGGATGATGCAAGTGGTGCTCCGCGGGCCGCCACGTTGCCTGTCCTGCCGCCGCCATTGCCCACGCGGCAAGAGGCCGCCATTTTGCGCGCTCCGTGGCGCCAAACCGCCATCTTGGCCACGCCGCGGGCCGACGCCATTTTGAATTTGCCATCACAACCACCACCATTGGAAGACGGCGGGAAGAGGAGTCGGAGTCGCCACCTTACAACGGTTAAAGAATTTTCCGTCGGTGGGGACTGGAGCGCGTTCGCCTGCCGCTTCTTGGCGGCGGTACGCACAGCAAGATGGACCGATGCGGAGGCTTTGGAGGTGTTGCCGACTCTCCTGGACGACGAATCTGTCCGATTCTTCCGTTCCATAACGACCGATAAGAAGGCAACTTTACGTGGTGTTTTTCAAGAAATGGCCGATGCTTATGAGCCACCAGATGATGCGCATCGGCGATTCGCTCAACGACAACGAGCACCAGAGGAGTCGCCCGTGGCGTTCAGGGGTGCGGTGCTGGAGCTGGCCATGGCAGCTTATCCTGAGACGCCACAGGACCTGCTCGAGCCTCTCATATTAGGGAAAATGTTGGAGCTGTCTCGGGATCTAGGGATCCCCATGCATGTGTGTGGGCATGAGAAGCTAACTTCCCGGACGGCTGCTAAGTGTCTCGATGCGCAATTCAACCTCCGTCGCTGGAAACAAGTGACGGCGTGGACGGGGGGGCCCGTCAAAGAAGGGGATGCGCTGGGGTGGAACCCTGCGCAGGCCGTCTATGTTCCGGATGACCGGGGCCCTCAACAACTGACGGCCGCCTCCGCTCCATGGACGGGACGCGGCGGGCCGAGACCGCGCGCGGTGCTACCAGAACGGGGCCGTCAGGAGGCGAGGCCTGCGCTTCGGCGCAACGAGGCCGAATGTTTCCGCTGCGGGCGTAGGGGCCACTACGCCAGAGACTGCTGGGCCCGCTTCCCGGCTCCGCCGCAGCAGGAGGCCTCGGCACCGGTCAAGTCGGCTAAAGATCCTCCGAAACAGGCATGTCGGCACGCACCAGACACTCGGCAAGGCTTTCCACCTCACCCACCACCTGTGTTGCGCGATCCTATTGTTGTTGTTAAAGAAAGGCCATCGACGGGGCCTTGTCATTCAGTTACGCAGTGGCGCAAATTGGCACGGAGAGTTGTCGCGGCCGCTACGGGTTCGTCCACTGTACCGGGGTCCATACAAGGTGTGGACGTGCGCATTTTGGTCGACTCGGGGGCGTCTGCGACTATTATATCGGATGTCATTTTCCATCTGTTGGGCATTCCGTCGGGGGCTGTGCGTCCGGTTTATGGGTCGTGCGTCGCTGCGAACGGGGGTAGCATGGGTATCGTGGGTCAGGTGGATGCTAAGATATCTATTGGGGATGTGTCGGCCTCGGGTGTTGTGTTGATATCGAGATCTTTGGCGGTTCCTTGTTTGTTAGGCACCGATTTTTTGGCTAAGATGCCCATTTTGATCAAAATCAATGAGAATTGTATTGAACTGCCGGGGGGCCGTCAAATCTCGTTTCTGCCGTCGCCCTGGGGGCGACCTGCTTCGGCCGTACAAGTGCAGGCGCTGTCCGTCGCATCTGTGGACATCCCACCTGGTACACAGATGCTTATACCCTTGCGGTATCGGAAGCCCCTGCCTGATCGGCTAGGAGCAGTAGGGGTCTTGTTGTCACCGTCCGCCACGATAACAACCGGGTTGGCGTTAGTGGGGGCACAGACCATCGTCCGGCCGGATCAATTACCGTTTTTACAGGTGCTTAATGCGGGGGGAGAAAACGTCCGTGTCCCGGCCGGTACGGTTGTGGCACATGCCACTACGGCGTTTGCGACCCATGATTGTCCACATAGCCGGGGAGTTGTTGCTGGGGTTTCCGAGCCAAGGAGTTCGGATGATCGTTGGGTTGCTCATTTATGTGACGAAAATTCTTCCCTGTCCATGGAGCAACGTGGTGCGCTGCGTAAATTGTTGTTGACATATTCCGATGTGTTCAGCTCCGATGATTTGGATTTGGGCCGCACTTCCTTGCTTTACCATCACATTGAGACGGGCGATGCTGCCCCTATTCGATTAAATTCGCATCGGATGAGTCCTGCGGAGCGAGAACACGTACGGGGGGCAGTGGAAGACATGTTGGCTGCGGACATTATATCGCCATCTAACAGCCCATGGGGCGCTCCAGTCGTCTTGGTTAAGAAGAAGGATGGCAAATTGCGATTTTGTGTTGATTTCCGCAAATTGAATAAGATATCGGTGGCAGATGCGTACCCCCTGCCGCGTATGGATGACTCCCTCGACGCATTGTCGGGGGCTAAGTTCTTTTCCACACTGGACCTCTCTTCGGGATTTTGGCAGCTTCCCCTTGACGAGTCCTCACGGGAGAAAACCGCATTCCGTACGCCGCAGGGGTTATTTCAATTCAACTGTCTCCCGATGGGATTGAATGCGGCCCCTGCTACATTTCAAAGATTGATGGAGCTCGTTTTGACGGGGTTGCAGTGGGAGACATGTCTTATATATTTGGACGATATCATTGTCTTCAGCCGCACATTCGATGAACATTTGACGCGGCTGGAGACAGTGTTCACGAGGATGCGTTCTGCCAAATTGAAATTCAAACCAAAGAAATGTCACCTACTGCAACGGTCCGTCCGCTATTTGGGGCACATTGTGAGCGCTGAGGGAGTGTCCACGGATCCGGAAAAGACGGCGTGCGTCCGGGATTGGCCGACTCCGGCCACCGTGGGGGATGTTCGGCGGTTTTTGGGATTTGCCTCGTATTACCGAAGATTCGTGCCGGGTTTTGCGACGATTGCGAGGCCTTTGCATCTCCTTACGGGTAAAGGACGGAAGTTTGTTTGGGGACAGCCGGAGGAGGCGGCCTTTCGGAGTCTGCGTGATCTATTGGCCACGGCCCCAACATTGGATTATCCCGATTTCGATCACCCATTCATTCTTGATACGGACGCGAGTGACACAGGTATTGGGGCGGTGTTATCACAGTCTAAAGGGGGTGTAGAGCGTGTCGTGGCGTATGGTAGCCGAGTCTTGTCTCCTGCGGAAACCCGCTACTGTGTCACTCGCAGAGAACTATTGGCGGTTGTTTTTTTCCTACGGCAATTTCGACCATACCTCTACGGTCGTTCCTTTATTGTGCGTACGGATCATGCGGCCTTGCAATATGCCCTTAAAATTGACCAGCCATCCGGACAGTTGGCACGTTGGTTGGACACGCTACAGGAATTTTCCTTCCAAATTCAACATCGGAAGGGAGTGCGCCATGCGAACGCTGACGCACTTTCCAGATTACCGCGGCGCGCCCCTTGTAAATGTGAGTCGGGGACGCATAGGTGTTCGCCGATTCCAAACCCCCCTCAGCCGCTCACGTTGGCCGTCGAGAAGTCGGACACTCCGATGGAACCGGGACCGGCTGACGGGGTTTTGAATCTGCCGCGGTCTGTCTGGATCCGGGAACAGATGATGGATGAGTCATTGGTGTCCTTGCGGAAGCGGTCTGCTAAGGACAATGGGAGTCCGAGTACGGCTGTGGGGCCGCAAACCGCTCTCCGAGATGGTCTGCTTATGTGGCGGGAGGGGTTCCAGGAACGTTGGCGCCTGGTGGTACCAACGTCCTTGCGGTTCGAGTTGATTAGAACCCTCCATTGTGACACTCTCTTACATTTAGGGGTGCAGAAGACCTTGTTGACGTTGCAACGTCATTATTTTTGGCACGGCATGGCGACAGATGTCGTAGGGCACGTGCGCGCGTGCCCTGCGTGTGCACAACGTAAGCCGCCGAAACATCCTTACGTGCCGCCTCTCCAGTCGATTCAGGTGTCTCGAGTCAATGAATTGGTGGCACTGGACATATTGGGACCTTTTCCACCATCGGCGAGGGGTAATAAATATTTGCTGGTAGGGGTTGAGTACCTCTCCCGTTGGCCGATGGCCTGGCCGTTGCCCGATCAGTCGGCCGCGGCCATTACCGACGCCTTTTTGTTTGGGTATATTATGGATAAGGGGGCGCCTGAGAGACTCCTCACGGACCAGGGCAGGAATTTCTCTTCTAAATTATTGGCGGAAGTGTGCGCGGGCCTTGGGACTAAGAAAGTACGGACATCCCCATACCATCCGCAGACGGATGGTATGGTTGAACGGCTGAACAGGACATTGTCTGCCATGCTTTGCCATACCGTGAGTGAACAACAATCAGATTGGGATCTGCACATCCCCGGGGTGCTTTCGGCGTACAGGATGACGCCTCATGCGGCTACAGGATATTCGCCGTTTTACCTTATGTATGGTCGGGAAAACGTGCCGCCGGTGGATGTGCAATTGGGAACTGGGGTGAAGGGACCTCGGAAACCACTTCCTGAATACATTCAGGACACGGTTCGCCGAGTCACGGAGGCACGGGAGAATGCCCGCGTGGCTACGGCCAAAGCCCAGGCCCGGAACGAGCGATATGCGCGACGGTCTGAGGGGGAGTGCCCTTGGAAGGTTGGGGACCTAGCCTGGCTTCATTGTCCACAGGTACGTCCGGGGACCTCGCCGAAATTGCACAAACCCTGGCATGGTCCCGTACGCCTCATTGCGGTTCCCAACCCACAGTCAGCACGCGTCCAGATTGGGTCTCGTCGCTGGGTTGTGCATACGTCGCGCTTGAAACCATATGTTGCTCCCTTACATGATGCGTCATCCCCCAATGTTGCCTTGCCGGGGTCTGTTGCTGCTGACTCTCCCCTGCCTGCGTCCATTGATCTTGCTCGAGCGCCTGTCGTACCTGTTCCAGACAGGCCGGCCGTGACATTGCGGGGGACGAGGGGCCCTGCTCGGAGGACGCCTGCCAGGTCTGCGGGACCTTCGAGCCCTGCAGCCTTTCCGACCCAGCTGCGGGCACGGTCACAGGACAAGCCCAAGACTAACTCTTTAGAGACACGGGACGGCGGTGGACTTCCAGCTGCGACAGGGGGATTACCCCCTGTCATTCCTCGACTTTCATCGCGTTCCCGTTCTGCGAGTGGGCCGCCGACCGTCCGGGACGGGCCGGCGACCCGCACACGTTCCAAATCGCTTACGTTTCGTTGATTGTTGCTGTCTTGTTATTTTTTTCTTACAGTTGTATTTATTGCATGCTTTTTGTACGTTCGTTGAGGTAATTGCGTTGTTGTTGTTGTTGTTCTTGCTGTTACATTGTATGCTTAGTGTCCTTTAGGGGGGGAAGCTCGGTTCGCCGCATTACGATTTGCTATTGGTCAGCCGAGGTCGGCTGGGATTTTTCTACGGGGGAGGGTGGTGTAATGCGGGCGTAAGCGACCTTCCGGATGTGACGTCACGGGGGGTGGAGTCATGTGACGTGGGGGGAAGGTTCGGGGCCTTAAGCGGGTAAACCGGAAGGGGAAGGCAGTCGGGGTGTGAGCGGAAAAGAGTGAGGCCACGCGGGCGAGTGTGGAGAGGGGGGGCGCCGACGGCCATCGGGAGCCAACCCCGAAGATAAGAGGAAGCTGCGGAGTGGTGTGGAGCTGCAGAGGAGACAGCCAGGCGGGCTGCGTGTTAGAGGCAGCGGTGTGGCTGCCAGGAGGAGCTGCGGGGAGAGAGAGAGAGGGGGCTGCTTGTTAGAGGCAGCGGTGTGGCTGCCAGGAGGAGCTGCGGAGAGAGAGAGAGAGAGCAAGAAGCTGTCAGTGCTGCGGAGGGAGAAGAGCAGCAGCGAGTACAGCCAAGGGGGGCTGTGTGAGAGAAACAGCAGCGGAGCTGCTGTTGTGGATCGGGCCGACATTGGAGTCAGCACCGTGGAGAAGCTACAGAGTAAAGACAGCCGTGTGGGTGTACAGCACGAACCGAATAATAAAGGACACTGAGCCAGACATCGTGGTCCAGTCGTTTATTACACATCCTTACAGTGAACTGCTCATCGCATGCACTGCAGTTGCTATGACAATGTTGGCATATGTTCTTTATTGATGCAACACTGCACTACAATATCTGCTAATTTTTATGAATTAAAGTAGAAAAGTCTCATTCCTTACGGCAATATAGTGTGCTCATCCACACCGGCAGCACTGTGCTAGTTATGGAAATTCCACCTTCACATGGTAGAGACCAGTATATCCATAGAATGACTAGTCCTGGATGGATAATTGCTGAGTAGAATACAGATTTAGATTTAAATTTGCAGCATTTTGTTTGCATGACCCTCACGCCAGCTGTATATTTGGAGTTTGCATGTCTCTGGCGCATGGCTTGTTCTCTGGGTCCTCTGGGTTTTCCCTCCAGGTTTAGAATCAACATGCTTTTAGAGTATTTGGCTGCTTTACATTTCCACGTGATAAGCCACTTCATTGGGCTATCATTTGTGGCCAGGTCGCTTCTGAAAAAGAGCTATATAACTCAGTGGACCTTATCTGTTAATATAAAAATAATAACAAGTTTAGTTTTTAATTTTTTAAATTCTTTAGGTGAAGCGTGATATATATGTAATGTTGTGTGTCTCCTTTTCGTTCTCTTGCTCGAGGCTTGTGTGTGCGGGCAGGTGGCGTGCATCGCCATCACACTCAGTCGGAGACGAGGTGGTCGCAAGAGGCACCATTCTCCCCTTTTATTGTTGTTGAGTTCACGCCACCACTCGGGCCCCCTCTTTCTCACAACCACACAGCTGCACGACCCATCCAAGACACGACCCTGTCCACGTTGCACCGACGGCGTCGACCGGGACAGCCAACTACTCTCTGGCCGTGCAATGATCGTGCAAATGTGGCAGCAACGAGGGCGGCGACGACGACAGCGACGATGAGACGAGTCCAATCCCAGTACCGGCAGCCCGGAGCTCTTGCTCTCCGCTGCTTTTATTCCCCTCTGCGCGGCTAGGGTGGAGCCAAGCCGCGCCTCCCTTCTCGAACCCACCAGAGGGTTTTAGGGGCTTCCCCACGAGGTCTACCGTGACCCTTGCCCCAGTTCCTCCGCCCTGCCGGCGTGTACGCTAAGTGCCCACCTGCAGTTGCAGCTGCTGTAAAACAGTCAACTCTCAGTCACTACACATATATGAAACCGATTTTAAAGGTCCCCACTTAACCTTATAAGAATGTGCATGGGAAATAATGTTAGGAACTATATATTGAGGTCATCACAGCATACAAGAGGATATTGGACCCAGTTGCCTTTGTCTCTCCAGGGCTAATGTTGATCAACCGAATTGAGCACTATTTGTTTTAGGTTGAATCAATAACGGTGATGTTCTTTTCAGGGTGAATCACCAATTGTTACTGGCAATGTGCATGGCCATGAGGTCAGTTTGTATCGTTTCCCCACAAAGACAGAGATGCCCTGTAAATAATGTTTAGGCTGTCAGAGTAAGTACTGTAGTAGTAGGTTTTTACCCTTTTAAACTGGTACAAAACTGACACCTTTATTCAAGGCATCATGTTTGCAATAACCACAACACAAGTAGTCAAAAAAGAAAACAAAAAGAAGCAACTCTGATAATGATAATAATATGCACTGTCCTTGAAGTTGATTGGTCCACACCCGAGACGGCTTTCTTTAGAGCCTAGTCCCCATTGGTGTTGGACCAGAGTTGTACGCCTTCTGGTGTCATGCTAACACTACTAATTCCCGCTGGTCCTGAATATATGCATGCGTGTACTCTCACTCCACTAATACCATGCAATCGGGGGAAACTCTTCATGCGGCCTGTCTTATAAGTGCAACAAATGTGGAATGATTTAACAATCATAAATCCTGTAATTTGGTGAAATTATTTCATAAAAACACATTCGCAAAAAACGCTTTCAGGATCACGCAAACGTAACTGCCTGCAAGCGCTTTGTTCACATCTGCGTGAGTAGTTGAGCAACAAGGATGTGTCTGGGTGTGCCTAAAACGACTGGCCATGCCCCTGCTATCTCATAGCACCGCCCCTTTTCTTGGTTAGCTCCACCAAGAACAACAACAGCCGCCGTTCGCTACTAAGTGGCAGTGACCTCACCGTGGTGCCTGTGCCAGGCCAGGCGGTATAGCCTTAACAGACTTTTGGGGCAAGTTCTGTTTGCGAGAACCTTTGAAGCCCGGAATAGCACATGAGGAGGTGGGTGGCCAGCACGAACCAATACCTGCCATTTGCCACGAAGTAACGATGACATCACCACGGCGGTTGTACCATGCTGGGTGCACTTTGAGGCCACGTGAAGTGTGGAAGGCTTACTGACCGGAGGTCACGAGACAGACCGAGGTGCCATGGGTTGACTGACTGAGATGACTGGCAAATACACTAGCTGTGCTCCCTACTGTGCCAAATCGCTGAATTTTAGCTGCCCAGCACTCCACTCGTTATTGTGAGCGTCGCTCCTCTTTTATTTGAAAGCGACTGCCTCCAACTGCCCAATTGCGTCCTTCATGAACCTCCTCCATAGTAGCCTGGTTAGCTCCATCCACACATCAGGATTAACACAACAAATCATGTGTTTGCATGATATGCCAATGCAAACCACAGAGCATATTGCTTGAAAGTAGAGTCTTTTTCTACTCTAAGAAATATGTTGCACTACTCTCGCAATAAAAACGCTTACACATGAGCCATCTGTTGTGTGCAAAATAGTTGCAACATAGTTGCACACAAAAATATCACTCAGGTGTTGAGGCGCCTTTACGTGTCGACATTGTGTAAAGAGAGAAAAAGCTAAATTCGGGCAAAAACAAGACAGTTTAATGTCTAAAAAATATGGTTCAGGGATAAATTAATTTAGACCAATTATCAGCAAAATATTCATTTTCCCAGAGAAACAAAATTGAGAAATCTACGTCACAACTAAAATAAAATAAGTTGCATTGCAATGGAGAGTTCACTGAAAGTGGAGGACAAAGTAAAAATAAAACATAAAGACCCGAAAATATAGATCACGTAAAGCCCTTTGAAATCGTTTGGAATTGAATGAGAATAGAAATCAGAGAGAAAACACAAGTGACCACTAATGCAATAATAAACAAAGATAGCAAGAAAGCAGAAACGTGGATGTTGATTTTTGGCAAATCACAAATGGTAGCTAATGGAGAGTTAGATGGCAGCATTACTCGTGGTGTATGTGTTATGCAGATCTACAGCTGTTACGGAAACTCTGCAGGCTTGGGAAGGAAACAACCATAAGACACGATGCCCAAAGATGAGACTTGGGATGGAATGGCAATCCAAGTATAGGACGTACCCACCAAAACAACCAAGATGGAGCAATGGGATAATTGTATTTGCAAAAGCGAGATGGATTGTGGCATTGTAACTCCAACGGGAGATGGACTAGCTGGTCAGACTGGATAAGCAAAATATGATGTAGATGATGATGGAAAAAGTCAATGTACAAGTTTGTATTTGGTTATGGATGTAAGAATTTAAATAAACCAGTTACTACAGTACTTTAAAACTGGTCAGGTAGCGCAGTGCTTATGGCTCACGGCTTACAATGGGGATGAAGTTAGTTTTTTCAACCCTCCAAGATTTTTGATGTGGCCTTGGCCACAAAAAATTGGAAATCCTTCTACTAGGTCAGGGCAATAAATACAGAATGAGCTTAGTCCCATGTTTAATTAAGCATGCATTCACTCTTACTTCATGCACCGTGTAGGATTATATAAATAGAGAAGACGTGATTTTTTAAAACACATTATGAAAACAGTTTCTAATTTAAGTAAAAAAAACGCGTGTCCTTTTTTAAAAAAACAAACACTAAAAAAAGACAAAGATCCCCCGTAAAGCCTTAACAGACTTTTGGGGCAAGTGCTGTTAGCGAGCACCTGTGAAGGCTGGAACGGCATACGAGGGGGTGGGTGGCCGGCAACTATGCCCGGCCCCATTTGTCTCCCTAGTGGCGATTATTTACACATCGCACCAGTTATTCATTTGAGGCTGAGTCGACCGCGGGGAGGCCCAAGACCGGTTCAGATAATCGTCACAGTGACCGGTCTGCGGGTTCGTAGTGCAGCGCACTAACTGCTAAACTACCGCTCCCCATACACGCACACACACACACGGAATAGAAACACATTCACATTCGTGATTCTTAACATTTTGATTGAAACGGGCTAATGTTCTCTAGTGACCTAAGAAAGACTCTATCACACTTTCTTCTGCATGATGTCCACACGGCCCGAGTCATGAACTCTAACATTTCATTTCCATGCCCTTTGGCTTCTCATTGGGCTCCAGATTCTCTCCAGCGGTGGGGCACGTATTTTTCTCTAATGAGATGTGAAACACTACTCAACTGATGCTGGTTTCCAAGCAAACTGTCCATACATCGTTGATGGCATTCCCGGCTTGTTATGTGCAATATATAAAATGTACTGCACAACACGCGAAATTTAAGTCTCACACACTGCCAATTCAATTAGACGTAAACATGATGCGATAAGCAATGATGCCTGTGCCAGTGGATACTTCTATATGGATACTCGATATGGTGTCAAGCTACAGGAATGAAAAATTATAAATAAATTGGCATATAAATATCTTTAAGTGACAAATTTCATAAGGTTAAGCCGAAACCCCTCTATAAAGCGAAAATATATACTGCTGATGCTGGTGATTTGGACCAAGGCTGATTTTTCCAGGCATGCTAAATTTTTCAGAAAATCCATTACATTCAGAGCATGCCATAAAACGGCAATGTGATTGATTGTTGTTTTCCTCAATTTAAAATGATTTTTATTATTTTTTCTTCCCTACGCTTTTGTACAAGGCTTCTTTTGTTATTTTTCCTCGTGAACTTGTGTGACCCGCACAACTGTCGCTGGAACTCCCCATCTGCCTAGCCACACGAACAAATCGAAATTACTCCGGTGACATGTGACAAAAAATTCCTCAGTGTATTTATTGGACCCATAGATCACAAAGAGGACCTGACATTAAAGGAGCTTTACAAATCCTGGTCTATGCAGGCGATGTGATCGACACAACTGATGCAAAGGGAAACCATGGTTGGTTTTTTTGGAGTAACTTAATCAATAACATCTCTGCTGAATGTATTAACTTGCATTAGCATTGCTCAAATGTTTTACAATGGATAATAGCCAGCCAGGCGACGCTTCAGTTAGAATGCACAACTTACGATCGGAAGGTTGCGAGTTCAACTTCAGGTCACGTGAGATGTCAACAGAGGTTGTTATGTAGCAAGCAAGACTCACCCCCACCATGAACATGTGGAATTTCCTGCAGTCACTCGCAGACAGCAGAGAGTAATATTGCCGATGCCTTCCCTCAAATGATTGACAACGAGAATAAACACTGCGTGTGTGAGCGCAGGTGAGCAAGTCCGATTGAGTGTCTCACTGTGTGAGTGAGTGTATCGCTGTGTGAGTGGGTGTATCTCTGTGTGAGTGGGTGAGAAGGTGAGTGAGTGGGTCAGTGAGTGGAAAATGTGAGTATGCATTTTGAATATTTTCTGTATGTCATCCAGTTTTCATTTTAGGTGCAGTTTTCTCATTTCGTCATGTATTATTTTTTCTTGTGAGAGTGTTCACAATATTTCAGATGTATGCTAAGTGTTCTGTGTAACCCGTGATACTTTTACTGCATTCCCTTTATATTTTTTTAATAAATTACTCTGTCAGGCGATCCTGGTCTCCGTTCGTCTTTTATTTAGGTTCTTCTCCGCACCCCCCACTAGATTCTTTCCCGGACCAGTGCTGTCTCGCGTGCGCTCCGCGCACGCTCTCTCTCTCTCCCGGACCAGTCCTGTCTCGCGTGCGCCCCGCGTACGCTCTCTCCCTCTCTCTCTCTCTCGTGCCCCGCACACTCCCCCGTTAACTCCCCTATTCCCGCACTCCGCACACCGCTGGACGACGGCGTGCAGAGGTCCTTCGGCCACGTGGCCGATGGCGCGGATCCCTCTCACCACCCAACGTGGCTCAGTTTCTTAGATTCCCCGACTGCCCCGATCTCTTCCGGGCTCCCACTTATATACATTGCCCCCCACGTGACCCTGACTCCTCCCCTTCCGGATCCTCAGATCCGGCCTTCCCATACTATCTCTCCCCGCTGACTCCGCCCCCCATTCACCTCGCCCCCCATTGGAGCCGAGGTGAACGGTGGTCCCTCCCACACGCCCCGCAGACCAGGCTCTGCCCCCCAATACCCCGGGCCATGTGATTGGACCCGAGCCCAGCAACAATTCCATTTACGCTCGCATTACATGATCCCCCCGCCCTGATGAAAAAGCCAGCCATCCCGGCTGTAATAGCGACAGCATCGTAATTAGGAATCACCAGACACAACGGAGAGTATAACAACAACACAATTAACGAAAGGGAAGGGATTTGGTTCAACCGTTCAACCATCCCATCAGTTTGTGGATGATAGGGAGACGTCCTAACCTTCTTAGTCCCCAGTGCGTCGCACACATCTCGCAATAGGTTGGAAGAAAAATGTCACCCTTGGTCTGTAAGCAACCTTTCCGGCGCCCCCTTGTCCATCACATATCCGAACAGAAATGCCTCCGTGATAGACGCCGCCGACTGGTCGGGCAAGGGCCAGGCCATCAGCCAGTGGGAAAGATATTCAACCCCGACCAACAAAAATTTGTTCCCCCGAGCAGACGGGAGAAAGGGCCCCAGAATATCCAATGCCACCAACTCGTTAATCTGCGAATCTTGTATCGACTGCACTGGGGGAACATACGGTTGCTTAGGCGGCTTCCGCCAGGCACAGTCGGAGCATGCCCGAATATGCCCGACGACATCAGTCGTCATGCCGTGCCAAAAATAATCCCGCTGTAACGTCATCAAGGTTTTCTGCACCCCGAGATATAACAACTTCTCGGCGTGCAGAATCCGAATCAACTCATATTGCAACGACGACACAACAAGATGCCAGCGATCGTGCAAGCCTTCCCTCCACATCAACAAACCGTCACGGAGAGCCGCTCCCGGTGTCCCATCGGACGATGGATATCCCCTCTCCTTTGCAGCCCGACTCCGTAAGGCCCCCAGCGAATCATCGAGCAATTGCTCTCGAATCGACATGGAACGCGGCAAATTCAAAATCCCGTCGGCCGGTTCCGGGCACGTGGAAGCCCCGGGCATCTCCACAGCGGACACGACAGGACGCGGGGCTGTGGAACCCGCGTGCATCTATTCGTGTCAGAGGCACAGGCGCAGGGGGATCCCTGTGGCAATCGGGAGAGCGCGTGCACGTTAGTGTGACGCGACCCCTTACGATATTGAATTTCAAACGAAAATTCCTGCAAAGTTTCCAACCATCGCGCCAATTTGTCCCGACGGTTGGTCAACTTTCAGGGAATATTGTAGAGCTGCGTTGTCCGTGCGCACAATAAAGTTGGGGCCATACAAATATGGACGGTATTGACGGACAAAATGCACTATAGCCAACAGTTCCCGGCGGGTAACGCACTAGCGGGTCTCCGCCGGAGATAAAACGCGGCTCCCGTAAGCCACCACGCGCTCAACGCCACCCTTAAACTGCGATAGGACGGCCCCAATCCCCGTGTCACTAGCTTCGGTATCCAGAATAAAAGGCAGAGTGAAATCAGGGTAGTCCAGCGTCGGCGTTGACGCCAAGCGATCGCGTAGGCCATTAAACGCCGCCTCCTCAGCCGGCCCCCAGCTGAAGGAGGTGCAACGGCCTAGCGATCGTGGCAAAATTTGGAACGAACCTGCGATAATAGGAAGCGAACCCGACAAAATGACGCACGTCACCTACCGTGGCCAGAATCGGCCAGTCCCGGACGCACGCCGTTTTCTCCGGATCCGTGGCCACACCGTCAGAGCTGACTATGTGGCCCAAATAGCGTACGGATCGTTGCAAAAGGTGACACTTCTTGGGCTTAAATTTCAAATTGGCAGAACGCACCCTAGCAAAAACAGCATCCAATCTCTGAAGATGCTCCTCAAACGTACGGCTGAATACAATAACATCATCCAAATATATCAAACACGTGTCCCACTGCAGACCGGTCAACACGAGTTCCATCAACCTCTGGAACGTAGCAGGGGCGCATTCAACCCCATGGGAAGACAATTAAACTGAAACAGGCCCTGCGGCGTATGGAAAGCCGTCGTTTCCCTCGAAGACTCGTCCAGGGGGAGCTGCCAGAACCCCGAAGAGAGGTCAAGAGTAGAAAAAAAATTTCGCCCCAGACAAGGCATCGAGGGAATCATCCATACGCGGCAGGGGGTAAGCGTCCGCAACCGACACCTTGTTCAACTTCCGAAAATCGACACAAAACCGTAAATTACCATCCTTTTTCTATACCAGGACCACCGGAGCGCCCCACGGGCTGTTGGACGGAGAGATAATGTCAGCGGCTAGCATATCGTCCACCGCGCCGCGTATATGATCCCTCTCCGCCGGGCTCAACCGATGTGGATTCATACGAATGGGAGCAGCATCCCCGGTATTAATATGGTGGGAGAGCAACGAGGTGCGTCCCAGATCGAAATAGTCTTTACTAAAGACATCAGAATATTTCTCCAACAGCGCACGAAGCGCGGACCGCTGGTCCGTAGTCAAGGACACATTTTCTTGGCACAACCTGGCGATCCATCGATCGTCCTGCTCCATCGAGGCCAAAACCCCCCCTACGAGGCCCCGGTGGCCCGGATTATCATGGGCCGTGAAGGCGGTCGTAGCATGTGCCAAAACCGTTCCGGCCGGCACGACGACATTGTACGCGCCTCCATTCAACACTTGCAAAAACGGAGGCTGACCCGGCCGAACAATCGTTCGTGCCGCGACCAGCGCTAGGCCATCCGTAACCGCGTTGGACAGCAACAACAACACCCCCGCCGCTCCCTCGACCCCAGGCACGGGCTTCCGATAACGCAGTGGGATAAGCATCTGCGAGCCAGGTGGAATGTCGACCAAAATATCGGATAGCGCCTGCACCTGACGGTCCGGAGCGGACTGTCCCCACGGCGACGGCAAAAAGAAAATCTTCTGGCCCGCCGGAAAACTCAATACAATTCTGATCAACCCTTATCTGAATGGGCATCTTTGCCAGGAAATCGGTCCCCATCAAACACGGCACAGCAAGGGACCAGGAGATTAACACCGTCCCCGCAGCCGACACACCCCCAACCGAATTACGCGCCTCCACTTGACCAACAATGCCCATACTCCCTCCATTCGCCGCAATACATGAATTGTAAACCGGTCGTACCCGCGACGGCGGAATGGACAGGAGATGGAATATCACGTCTGAGATGATAGTTGCGGACGCGCCCGAATCTACCAAAATTTGCACGTCGACCCCCTGTATCGAACCCGGCACCGTCGACGACCCAGTAGCGGCCGCGACCACTCTCCGTGCCAATTTCCGCCACTGTGTCAGAGAGCAATGCAGATCCCTTAGAGTCCCCCCGTTAGAACAGGCCCCCGGAACGCATACTGACGGTGATGCATAAGATGACAGGCCTTGCCGGGTGTCTGATGCATACCGACTTGCCTGACACGGTTGACTCTCCGGCGTTGACGTCGCGTCCCTAGCCGGGGACTCCGGCTGAAGAGGCGAGCGAGGGGGACTCCGACGGTCCCGCGCAAAGTGTCCAAGACGCCCGCAGCGGTACACGACAAGTCGGCCCAACGCCCAGCTCCCCCCCCTATCTCGACGATCACTCAGCGGTGGGCCGGAGTGTGACTCCGCTCCCCCTCGAGGAACCCACTGGGCCGCCGCTGCAGAGAGATAGGCAGGCCCCTTCTCCTCCGGAACGAAGACGGCCTTTGACGGAGACCACCCGGTGGCGCCTCCCTCCACGGTCGGGTTCCCCGTCCAGGCGGTCACCTGTGCCCAACGGCGCAAGTTGAACTGCGCGTCGAGGCACTTGGCTGCCATACGGGAGGTCAGCTGCTCATGGCCGCACATCGACATCGGAATGCCCAAGTCCTTGGACAGCTCCAACATCTTACCCAGTATCAAGGGCTCCAACAAGTCGGGCTCCGTCTCTGGATACGCGGCCATGGCCAACTCAAGCACAGCGCCCCGGAAAGCCACAGGCGACTCCTCGGGTGCCCATTTCCTCTGGACGAATCTGCGGTGTGCGTCGTCCGGAGGCTCGTACGCTTCCGCCATCTCTTCGAACGCCCCTTTCAGCGTCGCTTTCTTCGCGGCCTTGATGGAGCAGAAGAATTTCAAAGATTTGTCGTCCAGGAGCGTCGGCAGAACTTCCAAGGCCTCCGCATCCGACCACTTGGCGGATCGGACGGCCGACTCAAAACGCCACGCAAACGTGCTCCAATCTCCTCCAATTGAGAATTCTTTAATCGAGTCCCTGAGCTGTTGTCTTCCGATGCAGGCGTTCCCTCCGCCGGCGACAAGATGGCGTCTTCCCGCCGTGGCAGTGACAAGATGGCGGTTTCCCGCCGCGGCAGCGACAAAATGGCGGCTTCCTGCCGTTCATCCGCGACCACACCCAAGATGGCGGCATCCTGCCGCGTGTCGGAGAGGGCGGGAAGCGTCGCACAGGCACCAATGGTGGATGGCTCGGCCCCACTTGAAGGCTCCCTGCTTGCAGGCATCGTCGCTGGCGCCACCAGGGTGACTAAATGCAGCAGAACAGCCTGCAGTGAATCAAGCTGGACTGCCACGTGTCGCCAGCCGTCCTCGACGCCCGTTGACGCAGACGGCCCGGCCGCCCCGACGACATCTTGTACTCCTGGTGTGTCGCTCGCCGCCACTTCGCCAACGCCTTCCATGGTCGGAAAGGCTACTGCCGGAGGAAGATCCTCTTCGTCTTCTGAAGATGGTGCAGGTATATATTTTTTCTTGAGATGTTTAAACATCTCGTTCCACTTCTGTCTCCAATGTAATAAATTACTCTGTCAGGCGATGCTGGTCTCCGTTTGTCTTTTATTTAGGTTCTTCTCCGCACCCCCTACTGGCCTCTTTCCCGGACCAGTGCTGTCTCGCGTGCACCCCGCGCACGCTCTCTCTCTCTCCCGGACCAGTCCTGTCTCGCGTGTGCCCCGCGTACGCTCTCTCTCCCTCTCCCGGACCAGTCCTGTCTTGCGTGCGTGCCGCGTACGCTCTCTCCCTCTCTCTCTCTCGTGCCCCGCACACTCTCCCGTTAACTCCCCTATTCCCGCACTCCGCACACCGCTGGACGACGGCGTGCAGAGGTTCTTTGGCCACGTGGCCGATGGCACGGATCCCTCTCACCACCCAACGTGGCTCAGTCTCTTAGATTCCCTGACTGCCCCGATCTCTTCTGGGCTCCCACTTATATACATTCCCCCCACGTGACCCTGACTCCTCCCCTTCCGGATCCTCAGATCCGGCCTTCCCATACTATCTCTCTCTCCCGCTGGCTCCGCCCCCATTCACCTCGCCCCCCATTGGAGCCGAGGCGAACGGTGGCCCCTCCCACACGCCCCGCAGACCAGGCTCTGCCCCCCAATACCCCGGGCCGTGTGATTGGACCCGAGCCCAGCAACAACCCCATTTACGCTCGCATTACATTTTTAAGGAAGTTTAATATCCATAAATGCTATACACCACATGTACACAAATATTGTACGCACGATTCAGGCATGCACAATGGTAGACCATAGACGTGTGAAGCTTGAGCCATTCAGATACAATACTAATCACATGTCGACACCCTCTGCTTTTCAACTGCTGGATGAAGGACTTACTGCACTATGTTGGTCATGGGTTTTTGATTGGACCATACGTCGCAATGCTGGTTAGTAGCGGTTAATGAAGATGGGTGGGGGGGGCATAATCGGTTTTACTATTAACTACTGATGTTAGCCATGAGCGGGAATCGTACTCAGGCCGCTGTGTTCATAGTGTGGTGCGATTATGGCGCTTGATGCACGTTGAGATGGTTGCTATTTCAAATCCCAGTGAATCTACCTTCGCTCCGACATACAATCAGTACCACTCTGTGGCAAGTCAACATTGATCGTTCTGTCAATAAGCTGGCTCCTTCCTCAGTAATGTTGAATTTCCAACAGTGGCTCTGGACCACCACTGGAGATGAACACCACCTCACATTTCTCATTTGAGCAGGGGGGGAGGTTGCTTTAAGCTGACTTGAGCTTGACTTATTCACATTTGGCTTGCAGCTCACAACTCTTGGACTGTTACCAAGTGCCCATGAAAATGAGTTTTTTTTGTACATTTATTTTAGCCGTGTCCACCTGCAATTCCATGTATTTTTCATGAAGTACATTCTTTGGCAAATATCCACCTGCCACGGGAAATGTGGCAGATTAATTTACACAACAGACCAAGCGAGATTCTGGGACATGTCTTGGGATTATTAATCGGGAGGGCACACGGAAGGGCACTATTTCATTTGAAGAAGGAAACAGCATTTCTCACCCCAGTTGTAACCCTGGTGTTTTCGAGATGCAGTTACTGGGGCACTTTGGGGTATGGAGGGGATGTGGTGTGGGGCGTGGGGGAAGGTGATTGTGGTAGAGTTGAGGCTGGAGGTTGAATTGGATGAGGAATTGCATTTTCAGTGTCCTCATTGTGGCTCACATCACCCAGCCCAATACCCAAATCTGCCAAATACTTGGGAAAATGCAGGGACATCAGGAGGTGGAATGGATTTGGCAGGAGGGATTTATTCCACTTCAAGGGGACTTTCTTTTACAGATGCCATGCTGAAAGTAATGATTTCAATAAGGATGCCTTGCCAAATGAGATGGATTATATTTAAATGGTGGATTGGGCATACCCCACCATCAGAATGTGGAATTGACACTTTTTGCTCAGAATCAACGAAATCAATTAGAAGTACCCCAATATACACCTTCTGATGTCCCCGCATTTCCCCAAGTATTTTACAACCATGCTCGCTGAGCTGCATTGGCTTCCGGTTGCTGAACGAATACGTTATAAGGTCGCATTCATTACATACAGAGTGCTTGCCACAAACGAACCACAATAATTTGCTGATTTCGTCAAGGAGCATAAACCATCAAGAAAATTCTGGTCACCCTCGCAGCGGCTTTTGGCTAAGGATCACTGCATTGCTTGCTTTCAGATGCGCTTCTGCAGCCGCCTGGAACGCTCTTCCTTCAGACATGAGGAAGCCACTGGAGCTTTGCACTTTAAAATCTAAATTGAAAACTAATTTCTTTCCAACTTATTTTTGTGTTTAGTTTTAGATTTGAAGCTTTCGTGACTGCAAGGATTCATACTCTTAGTTTTTTCGGTAAAGTCACGTAGGTATTTTATTTTTACACCTCTGATTAGCATGGTTGGCTACATACGGTGTGAACGAAGTTCAATATCCATCCAATTGACCATTGACACACATTGACTTTATTGTTCTACAAACTAAAAGCGAGTGGATTCCCCTGATTCGAGTGGTCAGCTGCCTCACTCCTTAACATTTTCACAAATGTAAACAAAAAATAAATAAATATTTTATTTTCGGCCCAGCGCTTAGCAGGTCTATCCATTGCTAATGCTTCATACAAATTAATCACTGGAAGAAATGTAAACTAATATTAAACGAGGAGATATAAAATGTTGATCCAAATTAACTGAAGTCATGTTGTGATGCACAGGGAAGTGAACTACTGAACAATTGCCAATGCAAGAATGGCTTTTTCGAGCATAGTAGGCTTTTAATAATAACCTTTCACGGTACAGTATCTGCCTGCGATGTAAGCGAGTGAATACATCAGCCTATCGCTGTCTTCAAAAGAGACTGAAAACCAAAAAGAAAATATGGCATGGCGTATAAACCGAAAATAATTACTCAGACTTGTTGCATCTTATATTTAACCAGCTGACTGAATAAACCCTTTGAGGCCCACGACAACATTGCATGTTATGCAAGGGCGACCTGGGTTACATCAAGAACAACTTGCCTCTTAAATTTACAAATTATCACTGTAATCATAAACGCATGAATATTACAGACTTGCATTTTTACAAGGATTAGCCTACACGTAGGTAAATCTCACTCCCTGCTCATACGAGCACTGGGATAGTGCTCATATCCCTGTGGGGCCCTGGGACATGTGCTAAATACCCCATGTTCCTGTAGTAGTAGGGCATTCTTACAATAGGATAACTCCTCTTCTTGGTTCTTTCGGTAAAGTCACGTAGAAGGGAAGTAATAAAATAATAAAAATAAAACATAATAAAATAATTCTCACGACGTTTCGGCTACAACGCAAGCAACCGTCTTCCCTTCTACGTGACTTTACCGAAAGAACCAAGAAGATGAATCCCTGCAGTCACGAAAGCTTTAAATCGAAAGGATAACTCCTGTTAATTTATGACAAAGCGTTTCTCCTTGTATCATTCCCAGAGGGATGATGTTCTGAATTGAAATCCAGTTGATGTAAGGGCTCAGAAACTTCAAATTATAAATACCATAAAGCATATTATTTGGCAAGGAAAGCATCAGAGACTCTCAATATTATATTTTTGGAGGGTCCTGCATTATGGATGTTTGGCCATTTTCACTAATACACGTTTGGCATATGGGAGGAAACCAGAGTAACTGGAAAAAAAACGAATACATAAGAGTGAGGGACACACAGCACTACCATCCTTTTGCCAAACCTTGTAGTCCCAATTCTACAACACCTGACTAGCACTGGTGGTCCCTGTTCCAAGTGTTAACTAGACTCATCCCGGCTTACCTAGCCAAAATCTATAATTATCGGGAACATCCGGAGTCATTTGGTCATAGGTTTGTTTGTGTTGATTTAATGCACTTTCAGGCCAGGTAAAGGAGCTGGATGTACATATATGTGTATTATACTATATGAAACAGATAGATGTGTAGGTCTACATCATCATCAGCTTCAATTGAGCTGAGTCTTCAAGGAGCTGTGGATGAAAGGGTTAAAGTCTCAGGTGAGAATATTTTTTAATGTATTATTCAGCCCGATATAAAAAAAACACAGCAACGTAGTATTTGAACATCAGCACAGCCAAGGGGTACTAAATAGATCAGATTTTGAGAAATATATTATATTTTTAACAGTTTGGCTTGAACTGAAACAGTTTAGTTTGAGTACATTTAAATGACAGCAAAAAAAACCAGTTCATTCTCAACCACATTCATATATAGCATTATTGTAAAACTAATATACAAGAGCACGATACTGTACGAATGTATTTTCCACAGCATGTCAACACTCAGAACTCCTCTTGTGATAAGTCACTATCTAAGTTTACAACATGCCCAATTCATAATGGCATACGATAATAGGATGGTAGCAGGTGAACACAGGGAAGGGAAAAAAACATGACGGGGCAATTACCATGACGCTATCATGTGGATGTTGAACAGCTATTTTACATTACGTTAGAAAACAACCCGTGCACGCCTCTGAAGTTACAATGATTTGCATTATTTTGTATGATCTGTATTTTTGTTGATATATATACAATGCTATTGCGGTGCATTACAGCATGCATGCATCATTGTCCTCTTTAAAGTGCCCGGTATGTATTACTGAAATACATTTTTAAAATCTGTTGGTTAACACTTTGAATCCAATTAAATGGTCGCAATCCATTAGCTAATGCTCCACCAGCTAAAATGGAAGCTAAGCTAGTGATTACAACTATTCACAAAGCAATGTTTTACGTGAAACAGTGCTTCATTAAAATAGCCATAAAAGTCTGCATAAGCACATATATAATTTCCAAAACCAATTTGAAAAATTCTCACTTATCCTCGATTACCATTTTTATAGGACATTTCCTACAGCAGGGAATGGTCTGTATATCATGGGCAATACCAGCCATTTCTAAACATATGCAATTGAGAGCAGAGCAGAGGCCAGATAAAAAACTAGCATGGCTCACTCAACCCAATAATATGAGCTCTGATCCTCAGCTGCAGATGTAGATTGCCACCCTGCAAACACAGACATTCAGTCCTCGCTTATTTTCCATGTGCCCAACATCACGCAGACAGTCGCTTACTATTGCTCCTCTGCTCAGGACCTTTTTGCGTGAAGGAATCATGTTCCGCTGAGGACGAGATGAAATTGCTCATCAGAAAATTTGCCCGTGACATCACCGCAGTACCGGCAGCTTTTTAATTTTCTTATTCTGGAGTCATTGAAACGTCGTAAAACTAAGTTGTGCATGATGATGGAACCTGCCACGTTGCAAATAGTATCCCACGCGCCGTTTTAGGGAATGTGTTTGTGGTTGTGAGGTGGAGGGTAATACATACTTTATATTTTGTAGTTTTAAAATATATATACGTAAGCAGAAAAACAACATTATTTATTTAAGCCATTGCTATATCTTGAGGAATAAGATCCCAAATGTGTATGCTAGTAAATGAGCATCTGGTTTGTTTAAACTCAGCTGTGGTATAGGCTTCGTAATGTGAGTCCAGGAGTTGAAGCCTATGCACCTCGGTTTAGCATGATTGGCTCCACACCATGCGAAATAAGTTCAACATACATGCATACATGAAGGCAGGCTGTAAATATATATTTTTTTATTCATCATTGTTTGCCCAGGAAAGCCTCACTGAGTCTCAAGAGTCTTTTTTTTAGGAGAGTCCAGGCAAGTTTTCACATGCAGAGGCGATGTTGCTGCTTTGCGTAATCCCAATTTGAGTAATTTGCAGGAAATTTTTCATAGAAAGGCACCCGAGTCAGGAACCGAACCCATTTACTTTATTTGTTGAGTCACAAGTGTCACCACTTTGCCACGATTTTGCACTATAACTCTCCAGGTAAATGTAATAATGTATTACAGCGAGTGAATAGCTATGATAGCCATGAATAATCTTCTCCTTCCAAGACACTTCCAAGCACAAACAGCCATTCGTTATGACAAGTATGTTTGAGAACATCACTGGTTTGACAGAAATGCAATAAAATAGCCAGCTTGAACAAAAAATGGCATGGACAATGCCAGATGTAAAACTTAGATGATGATGGTTCATATTGTTACCAGTGAGAAGTAGGAGGTGTCTACATGCGGGTTTTGGAGAAATAGGATTCGGCCCCAGCCTAGATTCGGCAGAAGTTTGATAGATCGAGACGTCATCGTGGCCAAAGCCATTGATGCCACCACCAGGCCTCATCGCCATTGCTTTCTACCCCCTGCAATATCACGCAGCTGCTGCATAGTCGACACGCAGCCTCCAAAACATCCCACCTGGAAGTGGTGTAACGAGCCGTGGGGGCAAAGGGGGTGCCTTGGCCCTCCCTGGTGGCCACAGCTACGAGTCGGGCCCCCTTGACAACCGCCATGAGATACGTTTTCAATAACAGTGAAAATAACAAAAACGTATTTAAAACACCGTTTAAAATTTAGTTATGAAAATGTTTTCATTTATGTTGGACGTTACATTTTTTGGTTTGTTTCTACGTTTTATTTTCATCATAGTGTAGTGGTGTATTCACACAAACACTGTCAGCTTTTCTTCTATGTCACTTTATTATTTTGCATCCCGCACGGATACTCCTTACTCTTTACACAACACACTCTTGCTCCGAACTCTCTCTCTTTCTCTTATTCCACTAGCCTGTCACTTAATACTCTGCTAGCCGGTCACTTAATACTTCGCTAGCCTGTCACTCTATACTCCGCAAGCCTGTCAACCTTCTCTCACATCTCCAACCTCGTCCGTGCCGCCAGGGGGGGGGTCAGCCAACACTGCTGGGGAGGACGAGGTGTGGAGAGCGAGGTCCCAGGCTTCTTGTCTCCGGCTCTTGTCCTCTTCGTTCCTTCAGCTCCAACCAACTCAACTCAATGTTCTCCGCACACCCCTTTATATCCCCCTCTTCAATAAGGGTCCTCAATTGCCCTCTATTAAGCCGGCGTCTCGGCGGCGCCTCCTGCACGTGCTCTCTCTCCCTTATCATCTCCCGTCTCTCCGGCGCCTACTCCGTGTTTGCACGCTTGCACCTGCCTGTCTCCGAATGCACCCACCTAATTACCGCTTCGCCTCTTAATTTCTGGCGCCTCTCTGGCGGCTGTTCCATGTCCTAACGCTTGCACCTGCTCGCCCTGAAATGCACCCGCTGTTTGCAACCCTGCGCGCATTACGCCACTACAATAGTGTAAAAAGGTAGACAAGCAGACCCGTACTTCTGGGTTGGGGCGAATAGGGGGAATGTGTTTGGCTCGAGCAGTCGCGATATAGAATAGCCTAGGTGCGACCGTGCTAGACAAATCTAATATTGTGGCCCCACCTGACCGATCGACGCACCCCCCTGAGCTGATAATGTCATTACTAAGCCACTGCTCCCACCTACTAATCTCCGCCTTCCCCTTGGTGACTAAACTCCCAGAGACCATTCCAATGCCTGTCTCTGTAACTGAAAACACAGCCCTACCCAATGCAACTCTATATGCCCAATAATATCTGGGGATAAATAAACAATTGACACCATCCATCATACAGGTTTTTTTGGGTAGAGTTGTATTTCTAAACCTGCATTATGGATAACAAAGACTGCGTGTTAAATTGACACCATGGTAAATTTAAATACAATTTCCCCCAACTTGTAATTATGAGCGTTGGCAATCATTTAATGTCATCCATTTCTTTTGTCTTTCAGCCTGTCTGCATGTCGCAGCAATAACGGCTCAGTGAGATGAGAAGGAACACATTTTCTACGGTATTGATGATAAGTTATGTACTGCTTATGATCTTTGACAAAAACTTAAAATGTTCACCCTTATAATCGCTCTCCATAGTGATGCCACTCCGGTGAAAACTAAAAATATCGCTGTATTGTATTTAATGTAAGAAAATTTGACTGGGTGGTGTAGGGCAAAGCTTAATGAGGCTTGAGCTGACTCAAGCTGTGCGCTGGGTCTGTAACAATTGGTCCTGCCTCGCAATGTAATGCATTGTTATGTTCTGGGGTCATGGTTTTTCTTGGGAATCGTTTTTGAATCATTATTCTAATGACCGTTGCACCTCTAGTGGTTGTTGAGGTTCATCTGAACCCATTGCAAACAAATGCGCATGATGTGATGCATGTATGATGAGTGTATTAATCAATTTTGACCAATACATCGTTTCAACCATTATACCCCTGATATGCAGTTTAAATAAAATTATAGCGTGGAAAATAAATCATGACATCCATAGGACGGGACGGTGGTAGTGGTGTTCGTCATCCCCAAATTAAGAATAGGCATAAGAGCTCCAAAGCAGCGATTCATGGTAAAAAAAGAAATAACCAAATGAAAATCAGATCTTCATGAACACAAATAGCTCATAATTTTCACAACACTATTTCAAGTAATTGAAACTTGTCTATTAACTTCATAATTTCACAAAAACTGACGTAATTAAGTATTGCAGCATGTCCATTGTATCACGTTTTTTAGTCACGTGATGCAGCCGGAAAACATAAAGTGCATTATCGCTGGGACAAGGTGACTCTGGCAGGTGCTGCAACAATGTAAACATTTCTCTTTGCTAAAACGGGCGAGGACCATGGTGCTCTTCATTATTGCCAGTACTGAGCCAGTAGTGATAATTTCTACATGCTTGTGGCAGAGATCAGTCTCCCATACAACTTCCCACAAAGTTAAACTTTGATTGGTAAACAGAAGGCTGAAGAGTTAAGTGGAATGCGAAATGGGATTTGAACTCTTGATGTGCTGTTACGAGTCATGCACTCTAACCACAGCACCATCTGGCTGGACATAAAAAAAAAATTGGACCGTAAACTAATAATAATACGGCAATTCGTGATAGCCATATGGGAGTTGATTAATTTATGAGAATGTAGGCAGACATGACTCAAAATGCGAATAGCTTTTAGCTTTTCAACGTGTATCGAGGCTGTGTGATACGAACTGTTCAATATAAGACTAGGTTTTCCCTTTTTTCTGGCAACAAAACAGGTGGTAAGATGTCAAAACACCAAACTGAAACCTTTTAGAAGGAATCATGTCTGCATTAACCACAATACTTGTGGTCGGAATGCAAAAAAATATCATTACTGCTGTCTTCTTAATAGAGTGCTATGGTCGTGCTCTTCCATGTAACATTAAAGTATGTATATTTTTTATATTTCTCCAGATTAAAACTCACATCAGGAAGCGCAATAAAATAGACTTGTAGGCTCTAGGTGTATAACATGGATTCTTCGGTTAAAATAGATTAAAATTCTTGCATTGCAGCCAGGAAGAATTCACGCATTTAAATGTATTTACGTTGTATGTGACAGAATCACTTGACTGCATATACTCTAGATGCTACGATTCATCATAGTCTCAACATTGTCCTATCAAATTGCAACCCTAGATCGTGACAACTCATTGAACTTCCGAGAGTTGAATTTGTCCACCCTCCTAATAGGTCAGTTTCATGAGGTAATGATTTTTTTTTTATTTCTTAGATGAAAATTTTTCTCGTTGGAAAGCGCCAATTGAGTCGAAGTAAAACAAATTCATGAGGGTCCTTCTTCGGGTATTTGATTTAAAAAAATAACTCTATTATGGATAATTTAAAGTGTTTTGAGATGTTAGAAGAAGTGAGGGGGATAACACGAAACAATATACATGGACAGGTCAGGGACCTAATCGTATGACTACTGCAATGCAGTGTATAGATCAGTGTTATCCACTGTCCTTAACTTAAATCCTCTTCATCATTCACTTTTAAGAATCACATTTAAAGCTCCCTATAGAGCTAATCACTGTGCTTTACTCTACAAATAATCGAGCCTCTCTCGAGCTACCTAGAGATCTATACTGGACGATCTCCATCTATAAACTGCTTAAATCCAAATCGGCTCAGTGTTTAAATGACATTTTCCATCCATTAAACAATTCAAGAAACCATAGACACACCTGTCATTGCCCATTTACCATTCCTAGATCGAGAACTCAGACTGGGTTGTTCCAGGGTTCTCTCTTGCACAGCACCCACATGTTGGAAGGCCCTCACAACCAATCTTGATGTTCCACGGTCCCTTCTCTAGCCATGTGTTCGAAGGCCGTGCTGCAGGATTTCCTTGACAACAATTGCTATGAATGCTGTAAACTAATGCTCAGTTCTACGATTGAGGCTGTGTATACGGTTTATTAACATAAATCTGACAGGAGTCTTTTTTTAGGTATTTTTTTTATTGTTTTAAGCATTATTTGTTGTTCATCTAGTTTGCAGTAAATTATTGGCACATTTCGTGTAAGCAATATATTTTTTTTGCTTTCGTTATTTTGGACATTATCACCCTGCAATGTCCTATGACTACCACCAGAACCGACAGTTTGTGGCTGTGGTCGTCCTTGCTAAAATTTTTTTTTTTTAGTTAAATGGGGCCCTCATCAGCTGAAATAATCTGTTGAGTTTATACGCTCTTCTTTCTTTAATAGCCCACCTCATAGGGCTGCAGGCAGGTGGATCACCAACATGACGATGCTTTCATAATCAACCAACCTCCAAAGTGCCGAATTACGTGCACAGCAGGAATGTTTGAAATCCCATGGCCTTAGGTAGAAAGCATTGACCAGCTTTTGATAGTACTGGTTTTGTTTTCTTTCTACATAGCTCCCTTGAAATGCGGTTGCAGTGTGTTCATTGATGGGACACAGCTTCAATCTCTGCCAGGAAGAAAACACACACTTTTTGTCTTGCTCGTCAACACCAATGATTCGTGAAACGTGTAACGTCATTTCTACGGATTCGCCGCTTTCTTTGCGAATTATCGTTTAACCCATGGGAACACGTGGAACTGCGGAAAACCATGCATTAGTCCACGAGAGCAGTTGATTTTATACAAAAAATGTAAAGCCTTTTCTGATATTTCTACAGATATCTGTGGCTTTTCACATTTTATCTTTCACTGTGCATGTAAAACAACAATAGCGCTCGTCTACTCATAGAAATGTTTAATAATTAAAATGAATGGACCTTTTACAGGAAAAATAATACTTTGTCGTAACATTACTCCTGCTCAGTCAAGCGACGAACTTGTCACCAATCACCAGGACATGTTTTATTTATATATTTGCATAAAATTTGCTTCTGTACATAATCGCATCCTGCGTACACACTCCGCACCATTAGCTGCGCACTGTTTCAGACTCCCCAGTTCACTACATTCATGTCAACCAGACGAGGGGGTCATCAGTTTTGAGGGGCATCTACAAACATGTGTGGTTGTTCGTCGAAATTCATTCCAGAGTGGTTATAACGCACTGCACGATTCACTGGACAAACGAGTACCTGCCCAGTAAACATGGAACGTTGGAGCAATGTTGTGCAACGTAGGCCCAACGGTTCCAACCACATGCCAACGTTGGGCCAACGTTAACTGGGTGATGTGGTGCGGGAGCGGTAGTGTAGCTGTTGGCGCGCTGCGCTACGAACCCGGTGAACCTATTTCAATTCCCGCTCACGGCCAACACGAGTGACGATGATCTGAACCAGTCCTGGGCCTCCCCAAAGTCGACGCAGCCTCAAATGAGTACCTCGTGCAGATGTGCTAACATCGCCACTGGGGAGACAAATGCGACAGAGCGTGGTGTTGGCCACCCACCCCCTCGTGTACCATGCCAGCCCTCTTAAGTGCTCGCTAACAGCACTTGCCCCAACAGTCTGCTAAGGCTAAGGAAGAGAAGTATTTGTGGTGCGGGAACATAGTGGTTAGCACACAGTCAACATCAGTGACGGATATCTGAACCAGTCCTGGGCCTCCCCTAGATCGACTCGAGCATAAATGAGTAACTCCTGTAGTGTGCACACTCGGGAGACTTAGACAAGCGGGGGTACAGATGGACCCACCACCTCCTCGAGTGCAATGTCGACCTCCATTGCGGAGGCGCCAACAGTCTGTTCGAGGCTCTTCGTGGCATGTTTTGCCATTGCGTTTGCGATGTGCGAACTGCAGCGCTTGGTGAGAAAAACGCAGCAGGCAGCCTTGCTGGCTTCGCCATCTCCCCCGTACACCGTTGCCAGCCTCAATATGTGCTCACTGACTGCACTTGCCCTCACAGTCGCTGCGCGTGTCTCCACGAGGGATCTTTGTTTCTGCGTAGATGAAAGATTGAGCTCTGCTCCCAGTCTGCATGCTGCCTGCATGTTCTGACATGTGCCCTTTTGCTCTGACACGTGCCCTCAGAGCCCTCGAATGAAATCCCACGTGTGTGCATTGAAACGAAAAATAAAAAAATAAAAAACTTCGCAAAAAAGCCAATTACAGCACCTCCGTGTGTCCCAGTTGATCTCTCTGCATAGCACTCTGTGCGTTCACGTGTTTGCATGCATTGGCGTTTTACTTGTGTTAATATGGACACGTGTGTGCAGTTAGCGCAATGCACACTATGAACCCGGCGACACGAATTCGCTTGCCGCTCATGGCCAATATCAGTGACGATTATCTGAACCGGTTGTGGGCCTCCTCTAGGTTGATTCAGCCTTAATTGTGTACATGGTGTAATGTGTAAACATCAGCATTGGAGAGACAATGCTGATGAGCGTGGTGTTGTCCACCCACCTTCTCGTGTGCCATGCCTTCATTTGTGCTCGATAACAGACATTGCCTCAACAGTATGTTAATGGATATTTGGGGGATCTGTGTATTTTCGCTGCACTATGATACAGATGACCTGGTTGCTACGTAATAAACTAAACAAAAGATTATGATTTTATTTTACCAGGTAAGACCCACTAAAGTATATAACAATTTTTCAGAAGCAATCTGGCCACAAATTATATCTCGACGAATCGGCTCATCACTTGGACATTTCTAGCAGTAAAATGCTCTAAACGCATGTTTTTAAATGTGGAGGGAAAAACCGGAGGACCCGGACAAAAATCCACAGACGTCAAGGTCAGGATCAAATCTACGACCTCCTTTATACCAGGTGAAGTAGTTAACATCTCACCACCATAGGTGAACCTGTAACTGAGCCTTCCTGGTCAACTGAACCTCAAATGAGGTTTGGTATGTGAACATTACAGTTGGCGAAACAAAGGGAATCAAATATGAATTTGGCCCCACCACCACCTCACGTGTCATGTCACCTCAGTAAGTGCTCACTCGTAGCTACTTCTAAACACATTGTACCCCTTTAAGCTGCCCACCAACTACATTGGTTGTGGGCTAGCGCAAGTCTGCGCGATGGCTGTTGAAGGCACCTAGGTAGACCGCCAGGTGAGGAGAGGCTGGCAGGAGGGTGGGCTTTACGTGTTGGGTTGCTTATCCCATCTTAAGGGCCTGTCCATCTGCTCAGCAGTGACTACGGGTCTAAATGTAGTCCCTGTCTGTTGTCTGCCAACCCCACGGCTTCGTTAATCTTAAATCGCCCCTGAACTATGTCTGCCTTCACTCCATCAATCCAGCACATTCTCTTTAGACTCTACTTCTCAAACCTTTTGTTCTGATGTGCATCGCCATGCTTGGTATTCTGTCAGGATATGTTTATGAGACACGTCTAAAACATCTCCTTCCTTTGATGTTTTGTAATTGTGGTTTTTATTTTGGTAGCTTATCGACATTCTGAAGGGCAGGTTTCCATATCGTCATATCTGAAAATTTCCTGTGGTTCTTGTCTCATTGAGGGGTCATAACCTCTGTATGACCTTGCCTATCACAATGTGGAGAGGCCATCTTTTGCGTCGTTCAGGGAGGCCATGAGCTCGTTGTTCTGTTGACTCCACACTCAATGTCTATGATATCGGCATCGTTCTCCCTGATCGCGTCGAGCTGGCGACACAGAGACTCCTCTACTTACGAACATTTGACTTACGAACTTTCAGAGATACGAACAAACCTGGTCCATACATCCAGTTGCCTATTCGAACTGGCAGTCATAAGTTCAACTGCCGTGGAATAGATGGCGGCGATGGCCTTTACATCTGCCGAACATGAAGAACCAGTGGCATCTACATCTACAGGAGATTATACAATCTTTAGTGTACATGCCATACAGCATGTTTGTAATCGAAAGGAGTAAAGTTGGACTTACGAATAAATCGACTTATGAACACACCTCTACGAAACGAACTCGTTCGTAAGTAGATGAGTCCCTGTACACAGTGGGGCTGGCTTCATGGTTCCTTTGGCACTGACCCTTTGAAAAGTAACGTCACCATCGCCAATCGTAATGCCTTTTGATAACCGTGTTCATCTGGCGCTCACCAAGCTGCATTGGCTTCCGGTTCCTGAAAGAATGCATTATGAGGTCGCACTCTTTACACACGCACAATGTGCCTCCCACAAATGGACCACAAAACCTTGCTGATTTCGTCTAAGATCATAAACCAACACACAAACTCTGGTCATCCTCACAGCAGCAGCTTCTGCCTGGCCATCGAACAAAGATGGTCAATGCATCGAGCGCTTTCAGATGCGCTTCTGTGGCCATCTGGAACTCTCTTCCAATATTAGAAGCTACTGGAGCTATGCATTTTTAAATCTAGATTGAAAACGAATTTCTTAAAAACTGCTTTTTGTGTTTAGTTTTCTATCCTTCTTCGGCACATCGGATTAGCATGATTGGCCACGTATGGTGCAAAATAAGTTCAACATACATACATACAAACAATCAACGCTCAATAGGAGTTGGGTAGAAAGGTTGACCTATTGCTCCCTCTTCATGTTGAATGGCTGTTGCTGTTGTGTCTGGGTGCATCGAAGCTATAGTGGGTCACCATCGTCATAAGGACTAAGCTTATATATCGTTTAATAATGATTGTGATGAAAGAGATTCAGTTGCAATCATGTTGCCTTCTTTTCTTACCAAGTACAAATAATGGTCTTCACTTTGAGGGTATCTGGTGAGACTGATCACTAATGTGTGATCTACACTCGCATTATGCTCTGTATTTATGTTTATATGATAACCTGCATGAAAACGATGATAATTATTCCCATTATTAACCAGCTATCCCTGAATAATACAGTATTATGCAATGTGTTACACATGCACACAACAATCCCGCAGTACTAAATCTGGCCACATCCATTGCCCATGTTGATGTTTACTGCATCAGAAACTCATAGCTAAGTCAAGCTTATGGAGACCAAGCAAGTACGCCCCGCTCTGTTTTGAAACCGGTCCCGAATTT
The DNA here is from genome assembly GCF_965212315.1 of Lampetra planeri. Classification (NCBI taxonomy): domain Eukaryota; kingdom Metazoa; phylum Chordata; class Hyperoartia; order Petromyzontiformes; family Petromyzontidae; genus Lampetra; species Lampetra planeri. The sequence continues at coordinate 4,764,505 of NC_136128.1, read as the reverse complement.
GCTTTTGTTGAAACAATTGTTGCTCAATATATACACCCACAAAAGTTATCGTTGGGAGTGATGGGTTGCATGAAAAAAAACCTTCATTTTTTTACGTGGCAATACAGATGTATGAAGAAAATGTATTGTCCGATTATCTATTTTGTTAATGGATTTCCAAGACAGGATCCCACGTTGCTTGACACGAATGATGTCCATGGCCAAAAATCAAACCCACCCCTCTCGGTTCCTCACGTAACTAATGAAACAAGTTTTCATTTTGCCCATTTCAACAGGTAATGTCCACTGAGCTATATAGCTCTTTATCAGAAGAGACCTGGCTATCACGAATGATAGCTCAACCAAGTGGCTTCATCGTGTGGACATTTATAACAGCCAAATTCTGTAAACGCACATTGATTCTAAACGTGGAGGGAAAACCCGGAGGACCCGGAGAAAAATCCACACTACCACGGGGAAAACATGCAAACTCCAAATACATAGGTGCCCTCCTGGATACTAGGTTAGGTAGTTAACATTTCGCCAGCATGGCGCCCACATCGTAGTGCACCATAACCACTGCACTGCCACACTGCGGTAGTACCGCAGCTTTGAGGTGAGCGATTGAGCACTTGGTGTGCGACCGATTGTGCCATTTTTAGGGTCCATATGCGACGGCCATTGACACAACCTGCAATTCTATGGTGTCACATGCACATATATAAACTCCGTACACACTTATGAACTTTATTTTAATTATAAATTTGAATCGTTTGCAAAATAATGCCCAAGTGTTCAAAACTATTTTACATGACACGGTTGGCCAATTCACTAAACAAAGACAAAGATCCCCCTCATATCCTTAATGGACTGTTGGGTCAAGTGCTGATAGCGAGCACTTATGGAGGCCAGCAGGGCACACAAAAGGGTGGGTGGCCAGCACCACGCCCGGTCGCCTTCGCATCCCTAGTGGCGATGTTTACACACCGTACCAGGTACTCATTTGAGGCTGAGTCGATCTAGGAGAGGCCCAGGCCCAGTTCAAATAGTCGTCACTGGTGTTGCCCGTGAGCGGGCATCAAACACATGTAGCAAAGTGTGCTAACAGCTACACTAACACTCCCGCACACACGTGTGCACTAGCACATCCACTCATGCACACATATAATGGCGTTTTTACACATGCAGGGAATTAAGAAGATGTGTTTTTGGGTGGCCTAAGCAAGAATTAATTGTTGAGGATTGTAAAAGGTTTGTTACTGCAAGCCCTCTTATTGCACGATATAAATCAGGACTTGCCCCGTAAAACAAAGGCATTTTAGGAATACTAATAGCCTGAATTAAAGGGGCAGTGTATCAAACTTTATCTAGCCACAGCAAAATTGCCCTTTCATATCTTTTTGGGAAAGGGTTTAATTCTGAAAGAGCGTAGATTTAAAAGCTTCCTGTATATCACTACATATTCTGATTACAAATTGAAAAAAACCCTATTTAATATGTATGAAATGTGTAAGCGTCCATGTGTGCAATGAAATGATAGCATTGCTATTTAGTGTGTATCGGTTATAATGCAGATTTCCATGGGTTTGAAAAATGATACCACCAATCGAGTACACAGAGTTGATCAATGCCTGAACTTTATAATATGCCTAGGCAAGTGGATTTCAACATTTTTTCGCTTCAGGTGTTTAGTATTTTAAATTATTTTCTCTTGCAACTACATTTAACATCAATGAAAACAAATAATAGAATCGTCTTCTATATTGTGTGTCATTATTCTTCCATTTATGTCGGATATGTCCACACCTTCTCCTACGTGTTGTTGGGACACTGTTGAGAGCCGTCCACTGTCGTCAGAACTAGGCTGCTGTTCCTTAGTCGAGTCTTTAATGAGGTTAAACAGGATTTGAAAAAATAGATACGATTTTGACTCTTAATTGTTCACGTGAAAAGAACGTCTTTTTTTTTAGGGCAGCGTGCACCCTTACTTTGGCGGTACAGGCATGCACTTGTAGCCACCTAAATCACTTTCAAAGCTGAGTTTAAAAAACTAATCTGGAGAAGGTAATGGCTGGATGGCTCTTTTTTTCTTGAGACTATTAATCTCAGTGCACTCGAGGGCTCTGGCACAGTCACAATGCAGCACTCACTTTTATTTTGTTACATTGTCGCACACCTAGCATACAGGAATCAATTCTAAGAGCGACACATTCCGTTTTATTTTTTAGATTTATAATTGTATTATTTATTTCCGTTATCAATAAGTAGACGTGATCTCACACTAAAAACCAAAGTGTTGGGTAGTGCACACGTGTATTGGTGACCAAGAGCTCAGCGGTTCAAACATTCCACATTCCTATGTCTGGGTGAGTCTCTCAAGTTTTGAACTCTGCAAAGTGGTCTGCATTTGTTTTGACCCTGGATAAATCATAGGCTGATTCAACCCCTCACCCGGAATATTAACTCACAGTCTTCCAACTGAGTGAAGTACTCTAACCACAGTTCCACATAGGAGAACGCATACTATGTTAATTTATTATGAATTCTAAAAAGTATAGTAATATACAATTGGAAATGTTGCATGGTATACATATTACAATTATATATTTGTTTTAATAATGAACTCTACTCAAAAATGATATACTATTATCATGATGACATACACAGCATTCTTGTAATCGAGCCTATTTTATATTTGCAATGCAGCCTCGGCAATTCTCCAATTGTCAAGGTAAAGGTGCAGAACTGCAATTTCCCGCTCATTCCACCGCTGGTGTGGAAAGGGCTCCACCAATACTGCAGTTCAAGAGAACCCCACTAAATGGGGGTTTCGACCTACTCTTAAACGCAACGAGAGTAGGCAGGAGTTACCCACATTTTATCCCACAATTGACTAACGTCGATGCACCCATTGATATTGCTGGGTGAACAGAGATGGTAGGGGGGTGGTTAAGAAAATGTCACCATTGTTGCAACTGCCGTGATGGGAGATGCAACAATCGACCTCTGGAATGCAATCCCAGAGCACTAACAATGGTCACTATGAGTTTACTGATTAAATAGACAAATTTAGTGATAAAATAGCGTTCCTTTGTAGGCGTCACTACAATGTGTATTGTTTTTCCATCACATAGCTAACATTCTATTTATAAACAACACAATTAGTCTTGAGCGTCTGCTATTACGTGTCACATTTGTCTCGGTTAAGTTCCCCTCTTAATATTACAACAATGTACAGCGCACATAGGAAATGCGGTGGCGAAGCTGCAGACTGACATCTATTGCAGAACAAACATTGCCGTGGAACATGGGACAGGGCATATCGCATGAAGGCTCTGAGCAGCTTTAGACATTTTGAATTTATCAGCATGACAGCTTACATGTTCCCTTTTATCTTTGGAATTGGATGCTGGTGTGGGGGGGTGTGGGAAACGTTGCAAAAAGGATGTTACTGTTCTGCATCCATCCACAATATACAATTCATGCGACTGTCACACAGTTTCTAAATGCAATTCATGGCATATAACAGCGTGCACTTTTCTAATTTCTGGACTAATTTGCTCGTCACATCCATAATTTATTGCAGGGTAATAGCGCGGGATGCCGCTCACTTAGAGTGACTGTCTTAGTCTAGAGGTGAACATCACGACCTGTGACTGTTTGAATAGTGTTTTAAGATCAAGGTATGTAAATAAAAAAAGACCCACTCATCCTTTGTTAGTAATTCGTGTGATATCTGCCACCTCTATGCTGTTTTCATACCAGCTTTGCTTATGTTTTCCTTATCTGCATTCCAGAAAGAAGGAAAATCGTATCGCGTAATCACAAGTAAAAGTGTGCATACCCATAAAAAGAGAGTTTTTTGGGTTAGATCGTGTACGTATAAATGTGTCGTTAAAACCCCCACCACCCGACATAGCCAATTAATAAGGTTTGTTAAGTAAACAAGAGGTGTCAATTAATTACTAATTCAGAAAACCGGTGCGTTGGAGGGGAAACCCACAACGTTTACAATTCCAGTACGACGTTTCGCTGGCGATTACAACCAGCTTAATCAGGTGACAGCACAAAAGCGCATAGAGGTGGTTCTGACTTCAATTCGCGTTTCCAAACCAGTTGCTATGGCAGGCATTGGTCCACTGTTGGATTCCAGAGAAATGTTGGCTTTGAGTTCACCCCTGGAAAATACATTTGAAGTTCACATTGTGATGTTTTTTGTCAGAGGCCCTTTCACAGTGCCACTCGGCTGGATGTCATAGCAAGGTTATTCGTCCTACTTTGGTTTACCCAGCAAAACCCCAACAGTCTCGAGAATTTCCATGAGGGAACAGCTTGAACGCTTCATCACTCCCCGTGTGAGTACGTTCTATTCGGGAGGAAACTAAGACTGGTGCAAAGAAGACGTCAAAAAAATGGACACGGACGCAAATAAGTCAAGGAATTAATTGTTACATCACGGACACAACACCTCATCACTCCTGATAGTGGGTCTATTACACTATGACACACAAAATGATCGTTATCGTGATTTACCAAATCCCATACAACAACAAAACACTGGGTTGTGGAGGGGGTGGAGGCGTGCGATATGGCACTTGGCCTTAAACAACAGCTTTTGAACATCGGCAGATTAAATTGTGGCTTTCGGGGTTGAGGGCTGTTTGTCAGCATGCTGAATCAACACCTCTGAAATCCGGGGTTCAAGCTTCTGGGTAGAAGAAGATGAAGAAGTTTGTTGTGTGGTGCAGGTTTGATGACTGTGGCCCAGCTGCCAGGGGAGCGTATAAAGCCCCTCCTACGATTGCCACCCCCCAACCATGAAATAGAATTTGCACTTGATTTAGCCTTGACAATGCTATTAGAGTACAACAACATCACCAGGGACAGTGAAGTGCACATATCTAAACGGTACCTTCTGTAGCCTATAACGCAACACCTTCTATAGTGTAGGTGAGCTATGAGGGGTCAAATAATGGTGAAAATTTAAATGAACTAACGTATCTACATGCACGATATTAAGTCTATAATGTTTACACGTGTTTGAACTCATCTTGTGGAAAGGGGAAAAAATACATGTTATTTCCTTTTTTTACAAATAGGAAACAACAGACGCATTCCACAGAAATATACGGGCACCCATACTTCCCAGACATGGCTCTCAGTGAATTCCACAAAACTACTGAACAAAAAGAAAATACTTGCAGGAAAAAATAGCGAATTTTTTTTTACAGTGACAATGCAACGATGTGCAAGTCGTTTGAATAACAAGGCACGGCGTTTTTTAAGGGCAAGATTAAATGCTGGGAACATTGCATTTGCAAGAGGGATTGTGTGGGAATAACATCAATATTTCATCAGGGTTCACTCATTGCTGTCCACATTAGATCACCGACTTTTGATCACCTGTTGCCAGAGCACGATATAATGTTCATTCAATGAGGCACTTAGAAATTCTTGCCGTGCATCAGGCTATGCGTTTATTCGTAGACGCATATATTTTCCTGCTCTAAATCTACAGTGCAATGCATCCGACCACAATCCACGAAAGCTTCACCGAGTCTCAACACCCCTTTTTTGGATGGGCGTGGTTTTTTGGCCGCTTGGCCCAATTCTCTGAACGAGTGATTTTTTGGTTCTCGAAACGTTGCAGGAAACACGAGTGTGGAGAGAAAACCGACACACACGAGGAACTGTGGTGGCGAGGTGTTAACTACCTGGTCTGGTATGAAGGAGGTCATGGGTTCGATCGCGACCCTGACACCTGTAGTATATTTGGAGCTTGCGTGTCTCTCTTTCTGTGGTCGCATGGATTTTTCTCCAGTTTTCCCGGTTGTTCCCTCCACATTTAGAAACGTGCATTGTGTTTGTCTGCTATACATTTCGACGTGATTAACTACTTCGTTGAGCTATCAGTTGTGGCCAGGTCGCTTCTGAAAAAGATTACTCAGTTGGCTTTACCTGGTAAAATAAAAAAAAATTGTTTAGTTTTGGTTAATCATCCACCCCTAATCCCATAACCACCATCACCACCACAAACCCCATAACTACCACCACCACAAACCCCATCACCATTTGTGAACAGGTCGCTTCTGAAAAAAAGTTACATAGCTCAGTGGGCCTTACCTGGTAAAATTTTATAAAAAAAATAGTTCAAATAATTGTATAGTTTAATTTATACATGCAGACCGGTTTCTGTAAGAAAAAAATAAACTCTGATGTCAATTAACTCCAAGTGGATATCAGCGAGGACATGTAGATAGCAGTGGCAGTGTAACCATTGTATGGGTAGAGCACCACTATCACAGCAAAATGATGAAAATGTTAATTATTAATCTCAGTCAAACCAAGAAGAGGTTTCTCTTCGTGTGCCAGACTAAATGTATGTTGCGTAGGTGCTCAGAAATAAATCAATCAGAAGTATTCTTGAGCGGCGCCTTCTGGGTGCCAGTGAAATTCATATCGTGATCGGAGGTTTGAAGGCTGGCGGAATTCCCCAGTGCAGCAGAGATGCAATTTTGTGACATTTCTCTCTGCAATTTTAAAGTGTCCCCCTCCCATTTACTCAGCGGAAATTAAAAGGACAATCTCAGCCCTACATTACGTATTGATCTCTTGCGCTCAATACTTAAGATCTGCAGTCAGTCTCATCTATGCAGATAAGGCTCTTGCTGCTAGTGGACACTTAAAAGTTAAATACATTTGCACTTGAAATGTTTGTGAGCTCATGAATTTGCATTTGAATGATTTCTTGCCAGACCTACACCTAATTAAAGTCAAACTCAAGTCATGTAGAGTTGGGTTTTACACTATTTGCAAGATCCTTGTACTATATTAGTGGGATATTTTGTTAAAAGCAACCAAATTTGCAGAAAACCTTGCAGCAAATCATCAACTGGGGTAGTTCCAAGGCCAACTAGGGGCGTGCGTGCCGATGTCAGCATGCTCACCCTCCATCTGTGGGCTGAGCCAACCAATCCGGGGTTTTCCATCTCACATGCACACACCGCGCATGGCGACCAAAGTTAAATTCCCGTTCACAACCAAAACACCAGTGATAATTTTTTCGTGTTTAGTTTGCTGTACTTCCGATTAGCACGTTTGGCTACGTATGGTACAAAATAAGTTCAACACACATACATCTGAATCGGTTAGGTTATGGGCCTCCCTATGTCAACTTAGCCTCAAATGAGTACCTGGTGCAGTGTATAAACATTGCCACTCTGGAGACAAAGGCGGCTGGGTTGGTGCTGGCCACCCACCTTTTGTGTGTCGTGTCTACCTTCATAGGTGCTCACAAGCAACACTTTCCCCAAAAGTCTATTCTGACTATGCGGGGGATCTTTGAACCCCGTCTGTTCCTTTTGAATGGGATAGAGTGTTGCCCCCTCGCATGCGTGGGTTTTTTTACCCGGTGCTCCAGATTCCAAAGATCCCCTGCCCTAGGACGTGCCCAGAACCGGATCAGATAATCTTTACTTGTGCTGGGCATGAGAGGGAGTTGAACTCGGGTCGCCGGGTTCGTTGTGTGGCACGTTAACCACTACACTACCGCTCCCCAGATTCCTAGCAGATGTAAACACTCAATATTGGACAATGGCTTGGGAAGAGCTGTGGGAGCAAGGGATGTGGGGCCTGTTCACAACCTGGCTGCCTTTCTTGCTCGTCTGTGGCTCATCGCACGTCCGAGTCACTCTCTCTTCGAGAGTGAGCAAAGACTGTCAAGTTGAAATTATAACATTCTACATTTTTCTATGGCAAATGCGGGTTTATGTTCATAAATACCACTTTTGATCTCCCAAAAATCTGGCACTCACTTTTATAAACCTTAAACGGATTATATGATGAGTTCATGCCTAAACAGGATTTGAACTCTCAACCTTAAATTTGTGAGTCAAGAATGAATGTATGGAAATAACACACGATAAATATATATTAAAAATCGGTTGGCTTCACTTGTTGACAAATCTAGTTCAATCTCGTAGCTCACAGGCATGCTAAAAAGGAATTAAACAATCCATAGTGAGGTATGCATTAATGCATTTCGCTATTAAATTAGCTTGTCTGGGAGCTACACCCAGAACGCTATCGTAAAGAAGGTCACGGCTCGGCCATTGTGCCCCTGAAATTTGGAACAACAGAACAGTAATAAACAGTAATATATTGGCTGGAAACTTTTAAATAAAAAACAAATACAAGGCCCTTCTGAAAAAGTCATTGGACTCAGTGTGGCTTTCCAAGACAAATAAGTAAATTAGTATTCATATTATACTGTATGTTATGTTAACCTGGCTTAACTCACAACAACGACTTACTCTACAATGTCACGATTTAAATATTTGACGAGATGGCGCTGTGCTCAACTCACGGTCGCAAGGCTGCAAGTTCAAATTCCGGCGAAGGCTTAAGTCGGAATATTATCCCAGCATGAAATATAATGAGTCTCACGCTGTGAGAAGCTTGCAGTGCCTGCCGTTTTAAACAGACTAAGCTCGCTCCATAGGAAGGTGCAATGTCCACCGTTGGTTCAAGGCCATCAACGGATATGAGCACCACCAAACATGTATTATAATTTATTTTACTGAATGACTTGACACACAGATGATATAAAGAAATATTTATTTTGAAAATTCCCCAGACTAGAATATCTCGTTTCCAAAGGTGTCTCGGGTGGCGATTGACACGTGCATAGCAAACACGTCGCGACACATATATACACAAACATTTTAAATGTGTAACTAATACAGCTTGCATTTATACACGTTCTATCTGCCGACTTTGGCTGCAATAGCTGGGGCTGGCCAACAACATGAGCTTGATGCTTCATTCATGGAAAACTCAATTTTAAAGTCAAAACCACACGAATTTTTAGACCCTCTTGAATCATTTCATTTCGTGGCGTCACACCCGCTGGAGTCCTTTCACCATTTACAAGGTGGCAGCCCGCGTGACCCTGGCTATGTCACAACACACAGTGCTTTATGGGAGCTGCTTCATATTAGTCTTTGGGAACCCAGCTTATGCAGGAGAATTGAAAATCCATAACAGCACCACATTCCTCTATGGAGGCATTCAACCGCCGCTTTCTATCACGACTCGGTATCCAAGCTATTATATAGTTTAGTGATTTACCATTTTACAAAGTGTAATTATTTATCTTTATCAGTCTCTGCTGGTGCCATGTAATGCGATTTCGGTGTTGTTTTTTGCAGTAGCCTTGTGGTTGATTTTCTTCATTTTTTACATACTGCAAAATATTCAGGAGCTAAATGTCAATGCCGATGACAGCTCGCCACGAGGTCAGAATCAGAATATGTATTCATACTAGAGGAATCCGATGAGCTATAAAGTTTGTTTTCATAGATGTCCAGTGTGGGCAGGTCAGAACGTCACAACAACAAACAACACAAATACACCAGAGGGGTGCAGAGTATAAGAAAGGTAAGCAAATTACTTTAAAAAATATACAAATTAAACTAAACAATTATTTTAATCTTACCAGGTGAAGTCCACTGAGTTGTTATCTCATTTTTTAGGGCGACCTGGTCACAAATTAGTGCACAACGAAGTGGCGTAGCGCGTGCACAATTTATTTTGCAGAAAAATAATCTAAACGATATAATCTAAACGCATAGTTCTGAATGTGGAAGGAAACACTTTAGGACCCAGAGAAAAAAATGCACACAGGCACGGGGAAAACATGCACACACTAAATATACAGGCATCAGGGTTGGGACTGAACCCACGACCTGCATACCAGGTGAGGTAGATAACACCACGCCAGGAGAGAGCTTGCATTGTTTTGCTATAATCGTTATGGTATATAACACTGCGCTTGCCAACCTGTGGAACACGTACCAGTTGAGGGTATGCGCGACATGTCTAGGGGGCATGTGAAAAAAATCGTGTAGTGGCAGTGGTTGCATGATAATAATGCCACGCAGGGGTTACTAAGCAGTGCTGCTCACGTGTGCACTCGTAATTACAAAGCTATTGCATACAATGGTCCCTCGTTATTCGTGGGGGATACGTTTACGGACATGTTCGTGAATAGCAAATCTCGTGGATAATATGGCCTTCTAAAACTTTTTCAAATTAATAACCAGCAATACATATGTACTAAGCGATTAAATACATGTTATCTCATCACTTTACCTCATCACTTCCTTGCATCACATTCTAATCAACTTTATGTCATCACATTCTCTCTCATTACTTTATCTCATCACTTTATCTCTCTCTCGATGCAGTCGTGTAGAGTTTCAGATGGGGTTCGCCGATAACCAAAATCGCGGCTAGCAAGTTCGCAAATAACAAGGGAATACTGGGTACCTGTCTGTTTTATGAAATTGAGTGAGCACTTGCGTTGAGGATTTCAGATGTCCTTTGGATCTGTCATATTATTTACATTGAGTTTATATTATTTTAATGATTTATTTTACACAATTTACATAATATTGACATTTATTTTACAAGCGCACAAAAAATAAATCCTCAAAGCCCATTCTAAAATCTCTCCAGCCCTTCACATGCAGTGAGCTGCAGTCTCCCCTCCTTATACCCCATGTCGATGGTAAGTGAATCAACATGCACACTACAATAGTGATCGTTGGAAACATTATTGGAATCCATACACTTTGGTTCTTTCGGTAAAGTCACATAGGTAGAAAAATAATAGATCACGACGTTTCGATCGCAACACAAGCAATCGTCATCAGGTGAGACAACTACAGCAAGAACAAACTGCTGAAGTAGGCGAGAGAGCTGTCGTGGCACGAGGTTATATAGGTATCGGCGGTAGGGGGGAGAGAGAAAGGAGGGGGAGAAAGGGGGCGGGGCAGAAATTGGACCCCGCAGCAGCTCCTGAGTCACCGGGAAAGAGATCTGAGAGAGGCACAGAGAGAGAGAGAGACACACACAAGGAGTCGGAAATAACAGCTGACATAGGCAGGTAGGATGGAAACATCACAGTCATTTAAGACTTTACCTGGTTCATAACGTCCTTCCAATGATTGCTCAGTTTGTACCCATCTTCTCGGTTAAAGTTTTGTGTGTGTTTAAATATCTGGATGGCTTCATGAACAAATCGCTGATAATAGCCGGTAGGTTTGCAGAGTACCTTCGTCTTGTAAAAGTCAATTTTGTGTGAGCCCACTGCGTTAAAAGAATGATCAGCAACGGCAGAGGTATTGGTCCTACCGTGTTTCGGTCCAAGACGTCGTTTCGTTTCCGCAATGTAACTGCTGCCGCAGCCACAACTCAGTTTGTAGACACCCGGGTAATGCATATCAGGAATCACATCGTTTACAGATGCGATCAAATAACGGATTGTGTATTGTGTTGAAACGAACCTGGATCTTGTGTTTGTTTAAGATTTTGGAAATATTTTGGTAACCCCTGCTATGTATGGCAAAGTGATGGTATTGTTTGTCTCCCCATGGCTGGGGAGACAGCTTTGCGGATTGTACGGTCAGAATATCCGTTCATCCTGATGGCTTGGTGTACGTGTTCCAGCTCGCTGGCTAGGTGATGCTGGTCGTCGATGAAATGGGCCCTATGGTTTAGTGTTTTGATGAGGGATTTTTTCTGGGCTGGATGGTGGTGGGAGTCAGGCTTTAGATAGGCATCCGTGTGGATGGCTTTCCTGTAGACAGTGTCCCAGCTAGCCATCAGGTCTCTTCTCGATCAAAACATCCAGGAATGGTAGCTTGCCATCCTTTTCCACTTCCATGGTGAATTTGAAAGATGGGTGTATTGAATTGATGTGGTTGAGAAATTGGTTCAGTGCGGGCAGGCCATGTGGCCAGATGACGAACGTGTCATCTACGTATCTCTTCCACAAGGAAGGACGTAGGGTGGATATCTGGATGGCATCTGGCTCAAATTTGTCCATGAAAAAATTCGCTATCCATGGTGATAAGGGAGAACCCATTGGCGTACCCTCTTTTTTTGTAAAATGTACCATTCTAGGTGAAGTAAGTGTTGGTAAGGCAGCGTCTTACCAAAGTTGGTACATCTGGATTCAGTCCCTGTTGGACCAAGTCTTCAATGATTGCAATGGTATCAGGTACAGGTACCTTGGTGAAAAGTGAGACTACATCTAAACTGAAAAGTAAATCATCTGGAGACAGTGAGATGTCCTTGATTAGATAAATCAAGTGAGCTGAGTTAAGTACAGTTGAGGTGGAAGCAGGGTCTCAGACATAAATTGGGCCAGTTTGTAGGTGGGTGAGTTAATCGTAGAGACGATAGGACGGAGCGGGATACCATTTTTGTGGATCTTTGGAAGGCCATAAAATCTGGGTGGTCTAGCAGCCGAAGGTTTTAGAGAGCGTTGCTTGTTCGAATCGATAAGAGAAGTCGAATTAGTGATGATATTGTTGGTTTTGTAGCTAGGCGGTTGGTGGGATCTCTGTTGATTTTGGTATAGCTGCCATCATTACGAAGGTCCTGAATATTATTGTTGTAAGTGGTTTTATCCATGATGACAGTGGCATTGCCCTTGTCGGCTGAGAGGATGACTATGTCATCTGTTTTTTTAATTGAGAGAGTTCAAAACGCTCGTCCTTGCTGATGTTGCTAATGGGTTTCTCAGCTATTTTGAGGATAGCAGCGATTTCAGATCTAGCAACGTCTGCCGGGATGTGTCCCAAGCCTTGGAATGTTAATATTAAATTGTCGTTTTGCACAAACTAAATGCGTTCAGTGTTAAGTGCTGACAAATGTAATTAAAATGCAAGAGTTAAATTGCTTAACGTATGTGTATGTGCAGTACAGTAGCATACACTGGAAGGTATGAGCACAGTTTGTGGGTTAGGTTAGGGGGTATAACATAACAATCAAAATGTTGGGAACCTCTGTCTCTCATGCATCCAACAAAATATAAAGGACATAGTGTAAATTATATTCTGTCCATACGTAGGAAACATTTTTAGGAAGGATATATACCATGTATTAATTCTATCAAAATGTAGAAGTAATGTGTAAACATGTAAAACAAGATTTGATTTGGGGGAAGGGGGGGGTTATGTTTTTGTGTTTAGCGTTATAGACAGCTGGCAATTTGTCCATTATTTTAATAATAATAATTCAATTTATATAGCGATTTTCATCAATGATTTCAAAGCATTTTACAGGAAATAGCAGATACTCAGCAGAAAATGAATTATATTATAAATACATTTTAAGAAACTTTTAATATATTAAATACAAATTTCATAAGTGAAAGCGTATAAATAGGTTTAAAGAGCGTTTCATAGCATGGGGGCTACACGGGGGAAAATCTCGGTCACCTATAGACCGAAGACTCGAGCTGAGAATGCAGAGAAGATCGTCATCCCCAGATCTTAGGGACCTCGAGGGGACATATGAGTGCAACATGTCAATGATGTAGGCTAGGTGGTTCCCTGCCCATGAGCCATGCTATAGCAGTGATTCTATTCACAAAGTTCAACTCGAAGAAAGGCTGATCAAAATGTCAGTGCATAATTAGTAGTCAGCTCCCATTTTGTAATAAAAGCGATCATCTGTCAATTCTTCACTACCCCTTGACCTCGCCAAAGCAAAGCGCACTACCTTTCTTGAATCATGCTTATGAATGCATCAATGTAAAATAAGCAGTTGCAATAACCTTCTGTAGAAATAGGGATCATCATGTCTATTAAAATAAGAAAACATTAACTCCGTTTTTGAATGTTCATCTTTAATCAGGGCACTGATAATGCATCTTGAAGGTAGAGAAAAGAGCATTTGATGCTTATGTAGTAAGTTGCAGGAGGCTTGGACGACGTAGTTGGAGGCACACTTATTTATTAACACCAACGTATTTACAGAGACGGGGATACACGACACTCGAAGAGGTATCGGCCCCTTCACCCGTCTAACAGGGAGACCCAACGTCTAACCTGGCTAGCCTACTCCCAGGTTCTCCACTACAGAGCTAGGGGAGGCTATCTATCCCAGCCCTGGTTAAGCTGGGATTACGGCACCCTGAGTCTCCAGACCGGCTCTTATAAGAACATCGGTCTGGGCTCTCGGGGCCACGCCACTGTCTTTCCCCGGTCGGTCCTGACAAGGACAGCGAGCCAGGGGAGTTCCAGGGCCTATTCTAGCTGGTCTTCAATCTTCGCTGGTTTAAGCTAACACTCGACCCCGAGCCCTCCGGCTCACCACCTTATATAGCAATCTCCCCCCGGGGAGGGGGGGGGGGGCCGTGGGGGATGGCAGGTGCGGACGTCGATGTAAGCACCTTCTCTGTGAAGTATTGGAAATGACGGCAGGAAACTCCTTGACGGGAACACACTTCTTTTATTAAATCTTGACTTGTAACAATACAACGCGTGGCCTCTCTTCTTCACAATGCGCTTCTCTTGACTCTGGATTCTGTGCTGCTGACTCTCTGTGCCTCGTGTAGACTCCGCGCCTCGGCTACACTCCTCTCTCGCCTCGTGTAGACTCTGCGCCTCTGCTACACTCTCCACTCCCCTCGTGTAGACTTTGCATCTCTCTCCCTGGCTACACCGTATGCATACTCGGCTCGTGTAGACCTTCCTCTCTCTCTGGCTACACCGTATGCATACTCGGCTCGTGTAGACCGTTCTCTCTCTCTGGCTACACACTATACATTACTCAGCTCGTGTAGACCGTTCTCTCTCTCTCTGGCTACACACTATACATTACTCAGCTCGTGTAGACCGTTCTCTCTCGCTGGCTACACACTATACATTACTCAGCTCGTGTAGACCGTTCTCTCTCGCTGGCTACACACTATACCGTACTCAGCTCGTGTAGACCGTTCTCTCTCGCTGGCTACACACTATACCGTACTCTCCTCTACTCTCCATTACTCTCCTCTCCGGGCTCTATCTCTGCACCTTCGTCTTCATTCTTAGATGGTTCCACTTCTGCCCCCTGCTCCTCTGTGCATCACCTTATATACCCCTTCTTCCTGGGAGACGGAGCGGATGCGGACCTCAACGTCGGCACCGCTCCTCAGTTACCCAATCCCCACGCGCTATCCCTACGATCCGGTTCCGCTCAGCGCGTGTTTCCACTCCCCGACCAATCACACCGCGCTGCTACCCGATCACTCCCTCTGGGCGCGTCACCGGCACACAGCCAATCAGCAGCACTACCCCCACCCGCGCACTGACGCCTGCTCCTCCCCGTCAGCGCGCGTCACCACACACACACCCGTACATACGCGCTGGCACACGACATATACACCCAGCGCGTATCACCACTACATCACCCCCTCCCACATAGCTCGCAGCCGGCCCGGCTGCTAACAACAACCAACCGCGACGATAAAACGACAACCAACAAAAAAAAACCCCGTAACCCCCCGAGTGTGCCCCGTAACATAACACAACAACAACAACAACAAGAATAACTATGTACAGATTGACAATGAACACGAAAAGTCAACAATAACACGATACGAGCAAATTCGAAACGAACGCGCCCCACGTCCCTGCGACTACACGCAGTGACGAGGCGCTCCAACTGCCCCGACTCCTCACGAGGCAGGTCATGCAAAGTAGCACGACCTGGCGCGAGTCCGTCTGGCTGGTCCATCGTATGGGGCGGGACACTGACGACCGTCCGGCGGTTCCGGTTGCTCCAGACGGCGCGGAACGGGCCTGAAGGGGCCGGCCCCGCCGCGGAGATCCGGCCGCCGGTGATCGGCAGCTGTCAGTTCCGAGACACCTGGGAGCAGATCAGGCGAAAATACGTGTGGATCAGGCAGAGACATTTCCCCCTCTGGGTCGCCGGTCACGTCACACGCCCGGCCATCACGACACACGGGGAGGCCATATGGAGGCGAGAACGGTTTCAGTCGGGAGGGGTGAACGTACCAACGGCGCTTTCCCCACTTTATCTGAACGCACTGGGGCCGTGCAATGCGCACGACCTCCACGGGTCCCCTCCACGGTCTCAACAATTTAGGCGACGTAGCCAAGGGTGCCTGAGGGCAATGCAGCCAGGCCCTGTCACCTGGTTTCCATTCGTGCATGGACACCTTCCGTGCCCGCAACCGTTCATTAGCAATTTGGCGAGCCCGCGAATTAAGCCGTGCGGCCTCCCTCGCCTCTGTCAGCTTGTGAATATTAAACTTAATATGTTCTGCCAAATTAGAATTAGTTCGTGGAGCGGACAGGCCAAGTTGCGTTTCTATTGGCGGGTCAGCTTCCCGACCGTACATCAAATAGAATGGGGAAAACCCCGTAGCTGCATGGGGGGCCATTCTATACGCGGCAAGGACTCCCGGGACCTGCAGGTCCCAATCTACATGTGCCTCGCACACCTGCTGGCACAGCATGGAAGTCAAGGTTTTGTGGAGTCTCTCCACCATCCCGTCAGTCTGCGGGTGGTACGGGGAGGTACGCACCTTCTTGGTACCCAACAGATCGCACACCTCTTGCAACAATTTACTCGAAAAATTTTTACCTTGGTCGGTCAGCAGGCGTTCGGGAGCCCCCTTGTCCAGGACATAGCCCTGGACGAAGGCATCCGTCACAGCCGCTGCCGACTGGTTAGCGAGAGGCCACGCCATAGGCCATCGGGTAAAGTATTCGACCCCCACTAACAAATATTTATTCCCTCTCGGCGTGACTGGGAAGGGCCCCAAAATATCGAGTGCAACGAGCTCGTTGGTACGCGAGACCTGAATAGATTGCAGCGGAGGATTAGCTGCCACGGCCGGTGGTTTACGCCTGGCGCACTCAACGCACCCCTTCAGAATATGCACCACATCACTTCCCATTCCCGGCCAGTAATAGTCACGCTGAAGCAGGGCAAGCGTCTTGTTAACTCCCAAGTGCAAGAGGCGTTCGTGTGCCGCCAAGACAACCCTCCCCCTCACAGCGGAAGGCACCACGAGTGCGTTCCGCCGGGACAAACTGTCCCATTTCAATAACACTCCCTGCTCAAGTACATAGGAGCCGGTACGCTCCTGGTCCCCCTCGGGACCCCCAACCTTGCGGCGCAATGCTAGCAGCGAGCTGTCCGCCATCTGGAGGCGGCCCCATTCGCTGAGCGACAGCGAGAGCAGCGAGTCCCGACCCTGAGAGGCAGTGGAATCATCCCTGATCGGTGCGCCCGCTGTCGCAGCCAGTGCCCCCATCTCCCCCGCAAGCGTCGGTTTACAGCGCGCCGATCCCGACAAACACGCGCATTCATCACAAGGCAACAACCGCGACAAGCAATCGGCATTCGTGTGTCGCAACCCCTTACGGTACGTAGTCGTAAACTGATAGTCCTGGAGGACTTCCAACCAACGCGACAACTGGCCCGAGGGCTGGGCGACCCTCAATGAATACTGTAGCGCCGCGTGGTCCGTTCGGACTGTAAAGTGACGACCATAAAGATATGGCCTAAACTGCTGCACAAAAAAAACAATGGCAAGCAGCTCGCGACGGGTGACACAGTAGCGCTGCTCCGCCGGAGACAACACCCTACTACCGTAGGCGACAACTCTTTCGACACCCCCAACGACTTGGGATAGCACCCCCCCAATGCCCGTGTTGCTAGCATCCGTGTCCAGCAAAAAGGGACTGGCAAAATCGGGATAACACAAGGGTGGGGCACCCACCAAGGCGTCCCGGAGGGAGCGAAACGCGGCCTCCTCCTCCGGTCCCCATTTGAACTTCACTCCCTTCGCCGTTAGAGCGTGCAAGGGTTTTGCAATAGTGGCGAAGTGCTCAACGAACCGCCGATAATAAGAAGCAAACCCGATGAAACTACGCACGTCGGAAACGGACGTAGGTGTCGGCCACGAACCGACACAATCCGTCTTCGCAGGATCGGTGGAGATCCCCGAAGAATCGACAATGTGACCCAAGTATCTAACGGACCTACGAAGGAGGTGACATTTGGCCGGTTTAAATTTCAACTTAGCCGATCGCATTCGCAAGAACACCCCTCTCAATCGCCGGAGGTGTTCTTCAAACGTTTTACTGAAAACAATGACATCGTCCATATAAATCAAGCATGTATCCCACTGCAAGCCCGACAAAACCAGCTCCATAAGTTGCTGAAACGTCGCTGGAGAGGAGTGAAGTCCCATGGGTAACCGGTTAAACTGGAACAGCCCCCCTGGAGTCCGAAATGCTGTCTTAGGTTTCGACTCTTCGTCGAGCGGCAACTGCCAAAACCCCGATAACAAATCAAGAGTCGAAAAATATCGCGCACCAGACAAAGCATCGAGGGACTCATCCATCCTGGGGAGCGGATACGCGTCAGCCACAGAGATCTTATTCAGGCGACGGAAATCAACGCAGAATCGCAGGGACCCGTCCTGCTTCTTAACCAGCACAATAGGCGCTCCCCACGGGCTAGAGGAGGGCGAAATAATATCGGCTTCTAGCATATCGTTAACAGCCGACTGAACATGTTCCTTCTCCACGGGACTCAGTCGGAAGGGATTTAGCCTGACCGGCGCCGCATCGCCCGTTTCAATGTGATGGTGCAACAAATCCGTGCACCCAATGTCATACTTATGTTTACTGAATACATCAGAGAATTCAATGAGCAACTCGCGCAGCGCACCCAACTGTGCCGCCGACAAATCGTCCGAGGCGGCACATAACGAATGGACCCACTCAAGGTCTTCCCTTGGCTCAACGTTCCGCGCGGGGCTCGAGCCCACCTGCGCAACCAACCCATCATCCCCAGGGACCTGCGCCGCGTGAGCCAGCACGGTGCCCTGCGGAATGACAGCTGGTCGCGACCCCGCGTTCAAAACCATCACAAACGGATCCCTGTCAGCCCGCACCAAAGTGTGAGCCACCGATAAATCAAGACCCCCGACAGCCTTGTTAGAAGGACCCAAAAGCATACTCTGTCCCGAAGCCTCCCTCACCCATGGTTTCCGCAACCGGAGGGGAATCAACATCTGTGAACCCGGGGGCACTTGCACTGTCTGCGTCGCCACCGCTTGTATCGTAGCGCACGCCGTCCGAATGTCAGTAGGGCCCGTCAAAAATGAAATCCGGCGACCCGATGGCAGTTCAATGCATCGTTGATCGATAAGAATTTTAATGGGCATTTTAGCCAAAAAGTCAGTGCCCAAAAGACACGGAACTGCCAAAGAAGACGAAACGAAAACGGGTCCCGACAATTTGATATCTCCAATGCAAATGGACGCCCTAACCTGACCGATAATGCCCAACGATCCCCCATTAGCGGTGTAAAATGGCACATCCACTGGAAGCAGCGGACGACCTTGGACCGGAAGAATATTATAAATGAGGTCCGATATAATAGTTGCCGATGCCCCCGTGTCCACTAACACCCTAATCTCAACCCCATCAATAGATCCCGTAACAACGGACGAACCCGCCGAAGCAGCCACAATTCTATGCCCCAATTCCGCCCATTCAATGTCTCCCTGGTCCCGGCCGAACCCCCCTCGCCGAACCGAATCCCCGAACCTTAACCGGCCCTCCTCCGCCGCAACGCGGCGTCCCAAGTGTGCCGAATAAACAGGCCGAGCGTGTGAGGTGCCGCGACTTGCCGGGGATTGTAGAGATGACTTGGGCTCTCGGTCGTCGTCCAGCCGAGCTCCCATGGCGCGCTGCCGCGGAGCGCGGCACCCGGACGCCACGTGGCCCCGGAGGCCGCAGTTATAGCACGTGACGAGGGTCGGAGTAGATCTTGGTTGCTCCGACTTTCGGCCCGATCGCAGAGGCGACCGGGCCCCCGGCCTCCAGTCCCCTGGTCGTCCCGTGGCGAACGCCTCCTCTCGTGGGCTGACGACTTGG
This sequence comes from Lampetra planeri, assembly GCF_965212315.1. Lineage (NCBI taxonomy): Eukaryota > Metazoa > Chordata > Hyperoartia > Petromyzontiformes > Petromyzontidae > Lampetra > Lampetra planeri. The sequence continues at coordinate 4,744,766 of NC_136128.1, read as the reverse complement.
GGTTCGGCGACCACCAAACCCGGGGCTGCGACGACAGCAGCGTTGCAACCAACGCCTTGCTTCCGTTGTAGGGCCTCGTGCGCTTGAATACTCGTGGCGACTCTCAAAGAAGAAATATCAATCTCGTCAGCTGTGTTGATAGGGACCCCCAGGTCCTGCGCCAACTTGAGCAGCTGCTCCAAAACCATCGCGTCTTGGCCCTCCTCGTCCATCCGAGGGAACGCCGCATCAGCAAGAGCCAGCAACGCCGTGCGATAGGCCAGCGCGGTCTCCGTGGCCGCTTTCCGTCTTGCGTAGAACTGATGGCGGCACGTAGAGGGAGGCCCGTAGACCCTGGCCAACAAACCCAGCGCATCCTTCAGCGTGGAGCGGTCCGACTTCCGTGCGGCCCTGAAGGCCGCGAGCGCATCGTCGTCCAGCATGGCGGGCAATGCCCGCAGCGCCGTAGCATCGGACCACGCTGACATCTCTTGATGCGCCAAAAACCTTCGCTGAAATTGGCCCCAGTCTCCGCCTTCCGCCTTGAAGGCTGACAACGTGGGCAGGCGCTGCTGAAAAATGAAGTCATCCGCCTCGTGGTTCCTCTCCGCCTGTCCGTCGGTGTCTAAGATGGCGGCTCCAGCAGCAGACGTAAGATGGCGGACCCCCTCGCGCGCTGATGACGTCGATGCGCGCGCTTGGGAACCCACCACCACGTGGCGCTCGCCGTTCCCGCCAAAAGTAGGCCCAGGCGCAATGGCGGGAATCCCCCATTCGTTTTGGCGGGAATCTGCGGGGCGACCTTGTAAAATGTCCCCCACCGTCCCCGCTCCTCCCGACGAGCTGATCTCCGCCAAGATGGACGCGGCGGCGAGCAGCAGCTCCGCCAGTCGGGAGTGCGCCTCACGAAGCCCGGCGTCGGTCCCCGGTCGCTCGGCCGGCGCCGTCGACGGACCCTGCAGCGTGGGCAAGTCCTCTTCCTCACCCCCCGCCACCAGCGGCCCCGAGTCGTCCAGGTCTTCCTCGCGGTCAATCCCGTGGGTCCTACGGGTCTTCCTCGTCTCCATACTTGGAAGCCCGTTTCACTTCTGACGCCAGATGAAGTATTGGAAATGACGGCAGGAAACTCCTTGACGGGAACACACTTCTTTTATTAAATCTTGACTTGTAACAATACAACGCGTGGCCTCTCTTCTTCACAATGCGCTTCTCTTGACTCTGGATTCTGTGCTGCTGACTCTCTGTGCCTCGTGTAGACTCCGCGCCTCGGCTACACTCCTCTCTCGCCTCGTGTAGACTCTGCGCCTCTGCTACACTCTCCACTCGCCTCGTGTAGACTTTGCATCTCTCTCCCTGGCTACACCGTATGCATACTCGGCTCGTGTAGACCTTCCTCTCTCTCTGGCTACACCGTATGCATACTCGGCTCGTGTAGACCGTTCTCTCTTTCTGGCTACACACTATACATTACTCAGCTCGTGTAGACCGTTCTCTCTCTCTCTGGCTACACACTATACATTACTCAGCTCGTGTAGACCGTTCTCTCTCGCTGGCTACACACTATACATTACTCAGCTCGTGTAGACCGTTCTCTCTCGCTGGCTACACACTATACCGTACTCAGCTCGTGTAGACCGTTCTCTCTCGCTGGCTACACACTATACCGTACTCTCCTCTACTCTCCATTACTCTCCTCTCCGGGCTCTATCTCTGCACCTTCGTCTTCATTCTTAGATGGTTCCACTTCTGCCCCCTGCTCCTCTGTGCATCACCTTATATACCCCTTCTTCCCGGGAGACGGAGCGGATGCGGACCTCAACGTCGGCACCGCTCCTCAGTTACCCAATCCCCACGCGCTATCCCTACGATCCGGTTCCGCTCAGCGCGTGTTTCCACTCCCCGACCAATCACACCGCGCTGCTACCCGATCACTCCCTCTGGGCGCGTCACCGGCACACAGCCAATCAGCAGCACTACCCCCACCCGCGCACTGACGCCTGCTCCTCCCCGTCAGCGCGCGTCACCACACACACACCCGTACATACGCGCTGGCACACGACATATACACCCAGCGCGTATCACCACTACATCTGCGTACGGCCATAACCACGCCCCTTGTGTTTGTTTCTCATCCGTACCAATACACCTCTGCGTCACCCCCCCCTGTACAGCCCGCAGGCGCCCCCGGCTGCAACAAAATCCCAACAAGATGTCTCCCCCCCCGAATTCGCGTGTGCCTCGCGTAACTTTAACAACAATAACCAGCAACCAACAGAGGGAAAAAAGAAAAAAAAACGACCCGACGCACCCCCCCTCCGAATAAATACCCCATCCCATAAACACACAACATATATACAAGCGCCCAGGATGCCCCCCCGCAAGGTCCCCACCAGCGGCCGACCTCACAAAAGTCTGCGCGTTTTGGCGCGCGTTCTTGCAGCGGGGCCGTCACAAGGGGCAGCCCCGGTTGGACCAGTGGTGGGCGTCAATAGTTTGGGTGCGGGCGCATCCGGTATGTCCAATGAGCTACCCCCGACCCCCCCAGGTGGGGTCACAGGACGTGGGCACGTCAATCCCGGTGCACCTGGAGGTGGAACAGTCGGTGACAAGTCAGTCGAAAGCAGCGAAGTCGGGGAGTCGGTGGACCCCTCACACGTTTGGCCACGCGTGTGTGTGTGAGGAACATGGGGCGCAATGAACGGTTTCAACCTGGAGGGGTGCACGTACCACCGACGCTTTCCCCATCGGACGTGTACACATTGTGGCTGCAAGACCTGCACGACTTCCACGGGCCCCCGCCACGGCCGTACCAGCTTAGACGAGGTCGCCAGTGGCACTTGGGGACAGTGCAACCACGCCTTGTCCCCCGGTTGCCATTGGAGCACATGTGCCCGACCCAGCCTAAGCCTCTCATTCGCCCTCTGGCGGAGTTCCGAATTCTGTATGGCCGCCTCCCGCGCCTCTGTTAATTTATCGATGTTAAATTTGACGTGGTCGGACAATTTAGAGTTTGCATGCGGCGTCGAGAGCTTTAGCTGAGTCGCAACAGGTGGGTTAGCCTCGCGGCCATACATCAGGAAGAAAGGCGAAAATCCGGTGGCCGCATGAGGAGCCATTCTGTAGGCTGCCAAAACCCCCGCAATGTGAAGGTCCCAATTGGTCTGGGATTCAGAGACCTGTTGGGACAGCATGGACGTGATAGTCCGATGCAGCCATTCCACCATCCCGTCAGTTTGCGGGTGATATGGGGAGGTCCGAATTTTCTCCATACCCAGGAGCTCGCACACTTCGCGGAGGAGTTTCCCGGAAAATGTTTTACCCTGGTCGGTCAGCAGCCACTCCGGAGCACCTTTGTCGAGGACGTAGCCCTGGACAAAGGCCTCCACGATGGCTGCTGCCGACTGGTTAGCTAGGGGCCAGGCCATAGGCCATCTCGTGAAATATTCAACCCCTGTCAATAAGTACCTATTTCCCCTAAGAAATGGCCAGAGAATATCCAGTGCAACGAGCTCGTTAATCCGGGAAACTTTTATCGACTGCAGCGGAGGGTTGGACCCCCTCGCCGGTGGTTTCCTCTGCGCGCATTGAGTGGACGACCCCAAGAGATCACCCACGTCCCTTGCCATGCCCGGCAAGGAAAAATCGAGCTGGAGCATGGCAAGGGTCTTGTGAGTCCCAAGGTGAAGGAGCCGCTCATGCACAGCCCACACCACTCTACCCCTCAATGCGGAAGGCACCACCAGCTGGTGGCGGCGGGATCTCCCATCCCAGTGCATTAAAAACTCCTGGAACAACCCCGACGAGTCAACTTTTGCGCCCCCTGACCAACCCCCCCGATGCGACGGCGCAAAGCGAGGAGGGAGGTTTCCTCCATGTGGAGGCGTCCCCACTCCGCCACGGACAACCCCAGCAAGGAATCCCTCCCTTCTTGCTCGATAGGACCCGAAGTTGAAGGCGCATCGGCGGCGGCCGCAAGGACCGAATCAGCGATCACATTCGGAGGTCTACAATGCCCTGAACCCAAGTGGCAAGCGCACTCGGAAGTGGGCGGCAAACATGACAGAGCGTCAGCGTTCGTGTGGCGGACGCCCTTACGATATGTGGTGACAAAATCGAAATCTTGGAGAATCTCCAACCATCGAGACAACTGTCCCGATGGTTGTTGAATCCGCAAGGCGTACTGCAGCGCCGCATGATCTGTACGGACGGTGAAATGTCGACCATACAGATATGGGCGGTACTGCTGAATGAAATAAACGATCGCCAATAGTTCCCGACGAGTAACGCAGTACCGTTGTTCCGCCGGAGACAACACCCGACTACCGTAAGCTACCACATGCTCTACGCCCCCAATGAGCTGCGAAAGCACGCCCCCAATGCCCGTGTTGCTTGCGTCTGTATCGAGCAAGAAGGGTTGTGAAAAATCTAGATAACTCAATGGCGGAGCCCCCACCAGGGCATCCCGGAGGGAGCGAAAAGCAGCCTCCTCCTCCGGTCCCCAATGAAACTTGACTCCCTTGGACGTCAAGGCATGCAAGGGTTTCGCGATTGTAGCGAAGTCAGCTACAAACCGTCGGTAATACGACGCGAACCCAATGAAACTCCTGACCTCCCCCACCAAAGTGGGAGTTGGCCAGGAGCTGACACATTTCGTTTTGGCGGGATCCGTGGCAATCCCCGAGCGTCCGACAATGTGACCCAAATACCGCACCGATTCACGGAGCAAATTACACTTCTGCGGTTTGAATTTCAAATTGGCAGCCCGCATTTTGAGGAAAACAGCACGCAACCTCTGGAGGTGGTCATCGAATGTTTTACTAAAGACGATGACATCGTCTAAGTAAATTAAACATGAATCCCATTGCAACCCCGCCAAGACCAATTCCATTAACCGCTGAAAAGTTGCCGGCGCAGAATGTAGCCCCATCGGCAAGCGGTTAAATTGAAAAAGCCCATGCGGCGTATGGAAAGCAGTCTTAGGTTTAGATTCCTCATCCAGAGGGAGCTGCCAGAATCCAGAAAGCAAATCCAACGTGGAAAAGAACCGCGCCCCCGCTAGGGCATCAAGCGATTCATCCATCCGAGGAAGCGGATATGCGTCGACTACGGAAATCTTGTTAAACCGACGAAAATCGACACAAAACCGCAGTGAGCCGTCGTGTTTTTTTACTAAAACGATCGGCGCAACCCCAAGGGCTGGTAAAAGGGGATATAATATCTGCGGCTAGCATGTCGTCTACGGCCGATTTGACATGATCCTTTTCGGCGGGACTCAACCGAAAAGGATTTTGGCGGATTGGCGCGCTGTCACCCGTGTCAATATGGTGGCACAGCAATTTAGTACAACCAATATCAAATTTGTGTTGACTAAAAACGTCGGAAAACTCGCGCAGGAGAACTCGAAGCCTCTCACGCTGTGAATCGGACAGGTCCACTCATCCCGCGCAAAGCGGTCCGAATGCGGTCGCGACGGAGGATCGGTGCTCACCCGACCCACGACCGGTTCTTCACAGGGTGCCGGCGTTGCGTGTGCAAGCACGGTCCCTTGAGGAACCATGGCCGTTCGCGATCCCACATTAAGGACCGCAATGAAGGGGTCCCCGTCCTGTTTCACCATGGTCTGAGCCGCTAGCAAATCAGGTCCATTGACCCCGGCTCTAGATGGTCCCAACAGGACCCCCCGATCCGCAACTCCCTTAGCAAACGGCCGACGCAACCTAAGAGGCATGAGCATCTGAGCTCCCGGTGGTACGCGTACAGTCCTCGCCACGAGCGCCTGCACCGTCGCAAATGCCCGACGCTCAGTAGCGGGGGAGGATAAAAAATCATACGTCGGCCCGACGGGAGTTCGATGCAACCCTGGTCGATCAATATACGGATAGGCATTTTGGCCAAGAAATCCGTCCCCAACAGGCACGGAACCGCCAGCGAGGAGGAGACCAATACCGGCCCGGATAATTTGATGTCCCCAATACAAATTTGCACGCGGATCTGTCCAATGATGCCCAGCGAGCCCCCGTTAGCAGCATAGCATGGAACCTCAACGGGGAGCAAAGGACGGCTTTGAACTGGAAGGATGTTATGAATTAAATCGGATATAATAGTCGCCGATGCTCCTGTATCAATTAAAACCCGCACCTCAACCCCATCAATGTGACCGACCACGACCGACGACCCCGCCGACGCGGCAACAACACGATGGGCGAGTTCCTACCACTGTCCCGGTTGGAGCGCCCGCCGCATTTTGGAACACTCCGACGCAACACCTGGCGATTTGCGACCCCTGTTCGTTGCAGTGAGTGAGTGTGTGACTGGTGTGTGCGTAGGCCAAACATGTGAGGTGCCACGACTCGCCGTATTCTGCTGCTGGAGCTTGGGTAGAGGTGGCGCGGCGTCCGGACGAGGCGTCGCTCCGCGCCGTCGAGGAGCCTGGCATCCCGAAGCCACGTGGCCCTGAAGGCCACAGTTGTAGCAGCGTGTGAGCGCCCCAGACGGCCTGGGCTGATCCTGGCGGCTCGGTCCGTTCCGAGCTTGTGGTCCCGCTCATCTCCACTCCACCGGCCGCTCCACCATGCAGACCTCCTCCGATGGGAGGGTGGTTGCTGCCATGGCATGCCCGGCCACCGCCTTGCTGGCCTTGCGACGCAGGGACCGCAAACTTGCGTGGATGTGGCGCGCGGCCAGCAAGGAACACATCTCTGTGTCATCTTGTGCCAAGACGGCATCGTCCAACTCGTCTGCCAGCAGCAACAGTTTTTTAGTCACCATGGCGTCCACTCCTTCCTCGTCCATCCGCGGAAAAGCTGCCTTCGCCAGGGCCAGGAGAGCTGTTCGGAAAGCCAGGGGCGATTCCTTGGCGCCCCGATGGCGATCGTGGAACAACTTGCCTGCAGTCCGAAGGCGGCCCGTAGACAGCGGACAGAAGCTGCAGCGTCAACTGCAGCATGGCGCGCTTTTCCTTTGGCGCCGAGGTGAGGGTAGCCAGGGCGTCATTGTCGAGCATCGCCGGTGGCGCGCATAGTGCTTCGTCGTCCATCCAATTCGCCATTTCCTGGTGAGCGAGGAACCGTCTTCTGAAGCCTCCCCAGTCCCCGTCCTCGCCCACGAACTCTTTGAGGGGTGGTAGTCGCTGCTGTAATGCGACGTCCGTGGTCGTGGATCGCGCCCCGTCGTTCCCGGCACTCGGTACAATGTGGGCGGGCAGAGCGTATGGCATCGCCGGTCGCTCCGTTGGTGACGCGCTGGCCAGTGTTGATGACGTTGCGGCTTCTGCTTGGCAATCGGCGGTCACCTGACGTAGGCCGGCCCCGCCCTCTGCTCCCACTGTAGCGATGGCGGAAAATTTGACTGCGGGCCGCGTTGAGATGGCAGGAAGCGGCGCTGCGTGTCGGCCGTCGTCGCCCCGTGCAGCTTCTCCAGCCCCCAGCCGCGTGATCTCCTCCAACATGGCGGCCGCAGCGTAGAACAGTTCCGCCAGGCGGGAGTGAGCCAGCCGAAGTCCCTCAGCCGACGCTCCCCACCCTTCCTGGCGTTGTGGATTGGGTTTACTCGGCCCCGGCCGCTCGGTTCCGTCTTCGGCCATCTCGGGCGCCGAGTCGGCCGAGGTGTCCTCCATCTCCGGCTCCCTGGTACGAGTCGTCCCTCGTGTGTCCATCGTTGAAAGGCCACTTCCGACACCAGATGTAGTAAGTTGCAGGAGGCTTGGACGACGTAGTTGGAGGCACACTTATTTATTAACACCAACGTATTTACAGAGACGGGGATACACAACACTCGAAGGGTTATCGGCCCCTTCACCCATCTAACAGGGAGACCCAACGTCTAACCCGGCTAGCCTACTCCCAGGTTCTCCACTACAGAGCTAGGGGAGGCTATCTATCCCAGCCCTGGTTAAGCTGGGATTACGGCACCCTGAGTCTCAAGACCGGCTCTTATTAGAACATCGGTCTGGGCTCTCGGGGCCACGCCACTGGCTTTCCCCGGTCGGTCCTGACAAGGACAGCGAGCCAGGGGAGTTCCAGGGCCTATTCTAGCTGGTCTTCAATCTTCGCTGGTTAAAGCTAACACTCGACCCCGAGCCCTCCGGCTCACCACCTTATATAGCAATCTCCCCCCGGAGGGTGCCGTGGGAGATGGCAGGTGCGGACGTCGATGTAAGCACCTTCTCTGTATACGGCCATAACCACGCCCCTTGTGTTTGTTTCCCATCCGTACCAATACACCTCTACACTTATAACAGGACCTTAGATTTAGTGGCTTGAAACTAAACCGGCAAACTAATGGGGATTAAAAGGAGGCTTCTTATTTTTTACACAAAGAGTGAACATATTGATTCGATACCGCATGGAGTTGTAATTGTTTATTGTATTTACAGTACAACCTCTGAGCTAGAAATCTGAAAACGTATGGTAAGGATGAAAGTCCCTCGGATAACGTTTTTAATCAGTTAATCGAATTACATTTTAAGTACAAAATAAGCTAAAGTTTGCAAGAGAGCTGTATCCACTGCAAAAACAGAAAACAATATGTAAACAAAGCCAGTCGGGATCTAACAGCACATACATGGCTGAGGGCATGGCTCGGATTGGCCAAAATTGGCACGACCGTGTGCATAATGTTAACACGCCGTTAATCAAAATTGTAACGTTAGTCAAACCATGGGGTCACTATGGGAGGCGAAACGTTAATCTCAAAAACCCTTAACCGATGTCGCTGTTAACCGAGGGACTACTGTGCTGTAAATAGATAAACCAAAATAACTCAAACAGAACACTGCTGGTTCACTACTTAATCTCCACGTGTAGGGTATTCGGAGGTAGACTTGTCAACTCTAGAAAATGTGTAGTGGTTCAACTTGGAAGGCAGTAATTCTTGGAAGAACTTTCTATTTCCTCACAATCTCCCTTCACACACCCTACAGTCGCCTAGGCTACACACACCCTTGCCTATACACAACACGAGCCATCTAACACCAATGGCGCTGCCCGATACAGCCAACAACTGTATGACAGCATGACATCAAACGACGGCGACTGCAGCGACTAAGAGAAGAATGGTGATGACGACGATGGACTTGAGCAGCACGAAAGGGGTCCCACTAAAAATAAACAGCCCCGAGGTCCCCTGACAGGGGCCCTTCTTAAACTGTCAGCATGGCCTGGCTCCACCCCCGGCCACGCCCCTTTTCTAGAACCTACCAACGGGCTCTTGGTGTGCCCCTTCTGTGACCTTTCCCCTAGATCCCCCTCTGGTGTATAACCTGGTCTGCTGATGTCAGGGCTGCCATAAGCTGCAGATCCCCTTCCACGCCAGCAGCCAGCGCTATGCTGCTACATTACTATTCTATGCCACTTCAAATGTAACAGCAAAAACTCTACTCTGCCACTCTGGCCTGTGTGCTGCTCGAAACGTCGCCTATTATATGTATTTATTGAGGCCACAGTGTCTACGTACATTTAACTTATTTCGCACTGTACATCGCCAACCGTGCGAATCAGAGGTGTGGCGGAAGGACAACAAACAAACCACAAAAAGTAGTTCTAAAGAAATTTGTTTTCAATTCAGACTTACAAGTGCATAGCTCCCAGTAGCTTCCTAATATTGGAAGTGTAGGGGTGTTAGAGAGAGAGCCGTTATGCATGGCAGCTTATGGGAAACAAACACAGTGGGCGGGGCTACGTGAGTGCACGGGGGGGGGGTGCTCTCAACGACGTCCGCACCAGGCAGCCCGGGGCCCCACCCCTCAGCGGGGGTTGAGTATAAAGGGGGATGTGTCAGAGGGCTCGGGGCAGAATGTTAAAGCTAAACCAGTGAAGACCGAAGATCGTCTAGCTAGAGCCCTGGACTCCCCTGGGACGCCGCCCTTGTCAGGGCCGCGCAGGACCGAGCCAGCGGCGTGGTCCCGAGAACCAGAGCTAGTGCTCTGGGACTCCGGGTACCGTAGCCCGACTTACCAGTGTCGGGCCAGACAGCCTCCCCTAGCCCGTTAGTGGAGGACTAGGAGGTAGGTCAGAGATAGCTAGCAGCGTATTCCCAGCTAGCCGGGTGAGGGGGCCGATACCCCCTCCAGTATTGTATGTCCGCGGTTGTGACAACTGTTGCGGAATAAATATGTGTGCCTCAACCCCGGGTGTCCAAGAGTCCTCAACGGTATTACAGAAGTAAGGGCATTCCAGATGGCCGCGAAAGCGCAACTGAACATGCACAATGCAGTTGACCATCTTTGTTCAATGGCGAGCCAAAAGCCACTGCTGAGAGGGTGACCGGAGTCAGTGTGATGGTTCATGGGGACTCAATATTAATTAATAATCAAGAATCTTTTGTTTTGTTTTTACGATCTCTGTATTGCGTTTTTAAGTTTCATTTGTACAGAGTGTTGACCACTTGTACATATTTGAAAGCCTAAATGTAACTTTAAGGGCATATAATTTTCTTATATTTCGCATTAATGCTCAATAGCACGTGCTCACCAGGGAACTATTCGATGCAAGCATTGTGGATGTGGTAAAGAGGCACTGTTTGGAGAACACCGACTACGCGTTGAGTTGAGCATTTGTCAGCATTAACAAAATGCAACCAAAATTCCTCCTTTGTTGTGGACATTGCCTCAGAGGGTTCGATGGGGCTTGTAAAGCCAACCTCACTGAGTGATGATGTTATTATGCGTATATATTATTATATATTATTCGTGGAACAAAAACATTCTAGTTGGCCTTTTGGGGATGATTGTTTAATTTAATATTATTTGTTTTCTCCTACTTTATGCTGATTTCTGTTCCCTCGCCAGTGTAGGGGGTGCAAGTTGCAAGCTGCAATGGGCGCGACATGGCTAATTAGCCACTCGGTAAATAAATGGCACACCTGACAAATATACATGTGAATTAATGTATGTTCAATGATTGTCCTCGAGGTAGAGTGGTGCGACGTTAATTACCTTGCCTGGTTTACAGGTGGTCGTGGGTTCGATCCCGACCCTGATGCCTGTATATTTTGGGTTAGCATGTTCTCCCCGTGGTCGTGTAGTTTTTTTCTCCGGGTCCTACCGTTTTTCCCTGCACCTTGAAAAACATGCGTGTGGAGTATCTGGCTGCTATAAATGTCCACGTGATAAGCTGCTTACTTGAGCTATCATTTGTTTACAGCTCGCTTCTGAAAAAGAGCTGTATAGCTCAGTGGGCCTTACCTGGTAATTACAATTTTTAGTTTCAGAGTGTAAATCAGAATACGTTTTAGACTTGCGCTTGTTAGAGGATTATATTAATGGTTTAACAAGGGTGCGGTATCAGTATTATACACATCCCTTCTTGCTCGTCATATTTTACTGCACAAGTCTTATAATTTAAGCCGGCTAATAAATAAGCTAGACCAATGCCCACCACGTGTTGCCTAATTATAAACACAAATAGAAAAAATCAATAATGATTCGTGACTGTTTTAGAAATTGTAATACAATTAGGCTATCAAATATTGTCTTGAGACGCGTTTATTGTGAGCAGTTAATGAATGTTGGATTGAGATGGGTGTTAGCTACACAATAGCTTTCTCTGCCCTTCTTTGTCTCAAAAACACCGATGTTGAGTCATAACAATAAATCACAATTTGCAGCCCATTTGCAATCCACTGCTTGATTAAAGCCTCCTCACAGGGTTATTTGGCCATACTTTACCACACTGGTCAATGCGGGCTAGTGAAGGGAGGGTCCAAGACTCGTTTATTACATAATATCTCACCTGATTCTAGCCCTGGCTGGGAATCAAACCCAGTTTGCAAGTGTTGCATAGACCAGAGCACTAATCATTATGTAATAAAAGACTGTCAGGCACTGCTGGTCTCCGTTGGTCTTTTATTCAAGTTCTTTCTCGCGCGCCCCGCACGCTCCTCTCTCGCGCGCCCCGCACGCTCCTCTCTCGCGCGCCCCACACGCTCCTCTCGCGCGCGCCCTGCACGCGCTCCCCCGTCAGTCGCTCCGCTCCTCCCCGCTCTGCACACCTCTGGCCGATGGTGTGCCGAAGCCCCATCAGCCACGTGGCTGATGGCACGGCGGCCACCCTTCTTCACTCCAACAACTCCCCCGATCTCTTCCGGGCTCCCCTCTATATCCTCTCTGCCACGTGACCCTGACTCCTCCCCTTCCGGATCATCCGATCTGGCCTTCCCATACTGCCCTGCTGGCTCCACCTCCATTCACCTCGCTTCCAATTAGAGCCGAGGTGAACGGCGGCCCCTCCCACACGCCCCCCCCCCCCGTACCGGGTTCCGCCCAATACCCCAGGCCGTGTGATTGGGCCAGAGCCCAGCAGCAACCCCATTTACGCTCGCATTACAATTATATCACTGCTCCACGTGCACAAATTATCATGTATATTTGACATTTTAGGCTGAACTAACCAAGGCAACTTTGAAGCAAGACTCAGTTCACAATTTTTTTGATTTTCAATCTCAATAGCATCTTATCGTTCAAAGCGTCATATTTAGACCGAAGTAGGATAAATGTTCGTACGATAACATCAGACGTACGCCATGGCCGGGTGATGTCGTCGAAAGGCACGCAACTCACATGAAGAAAGTGTCAAGTTGAAATCTCGGTGAAGCGTCTCGTTCCATCACCACCCCAGGGTCAATGAAACGAGCATCGCTTTGTAGAAAATCAACAACAGTGACACTGCTCAACCTTTGGGGAGATTCGCCTCCAAGGTGGAAATGTTGAATTCCAACCACTGGCTCAGCGCCACCGACAATTATATGAGCAACGCCTCATGCAATCGATCAATACATCTTATTTTCCATTAAGCCCATTTCACGGACAAAATCACTTCGAAACCACCTCATAAGAAAGTGGACATAAGCTAATTACTTTGCATTGCTCCTTCGAGCATATAGAAACTCTTGAGATGAATATAACATCACAGACATTCTCTTACTCGTTCAGACCCTTCATCAATGTACAATTGTTCTCTCTTGGATAGCTCAGCATCACAGTTACTTTGGCGAGGACATAATTGCCCAGGTGGTTCACACGTTGCTTTAATCCAGGGCTAAGCTACGATTTTTAGAAGTGACTTCTGGAAAACTGGGACTTATGTAGGCCACACATATATGCAGCTCAGAATTGGTACAGCTGCAATGTTCGATTGCCTCATGTATGAAAGTATATATTTGTTTAACTGGGATGTCATATAAATGAAACACATGTGGACAATATACAAATCACCTTTCAACAACCGTATAACTGGCCCCACAAAGGTTGAAGCTTGGATATTTTTTAAAAACAGAAATGTCATAAGTAAGGCAAAGTCGATATTTAAAGCATGCATACAGTGTTACTCAATATGGAATATTACATTTAAAAAGTCCACCATTTATATTTAATCATCTAGGCTGTGTCATAACCCATCATTTTCATCTTGATGTGATATTGAGCTGGGTATGCAATGGATTTTGCAATTTCTAACGCAGTGTTAATTACACGTAAGCAAATGTGGATGCAATTATATCCTTAATGTTTTAAATGAATCTCCATAATAACCACGAATGTTTATCCTCCCTTGCAAAATTCTATTAAATCTCAATAATCTCCTCACTTTACTTTATAAGCGCTTCGAGGGGACATTTAAGTTGCTATTTTGCTAAGCATCCACGAGTGATCATTACGACTTCCAACGAGAGCAAATTCAGTTTCAATTACATACATCTTCTTCCGCATAATTAGCAGTTTCACAACAGGTAGGATTTCCTAACATAGACAAAACATTAGCGAGTGTGTATTTGCCAAATGTATTTACCAAACAGTGTGCTGTTCATCTTCCATTGGTAGCTGTGAGCCAGGGGTTGAAAATGGCTGGGCCCAGTTCATTCAAAGTGGTCAATTACTCTTGGCCTCTTGCAAAGGGCTACTAGTTTTAACTTCAGAAAAAAAAATTACCCAAGTGGACCCCAGGCCTCGGATTTGAACTCAACCTTTGACTGAGTTGAGTGTTCAGCCTTCAGCATAAAAAAATGGCAATATAAAATGCAGTACATGTTGAACATCAATATTCCATTACTAATGTTATTTGTTGAATTCACCATTTTGATTCACATACTTTAACCAGCTAACAACAAGCGTGACATTTCAGGTTAATTTCCTGCAGTTGCTAGGTGTCTTGTCTTATATTGTAGAAATGAAAGACCACTGTGACATCGGCATTTGCAAAGTTGTCCATTGTATTCATGTGGCTCAACGAAATTGGAAATGTGAATTTCATGCATATGTGAACTGTAACATGAACAAACTCAACATCATCATCATCATCACCATCGACAGCTGTGATAATGTTGCTGATTACATGATTGGCCCATCTCTTTGTTGGACACTTGGCATTCCCTGACTGCTATTGTCATCAATCTCATCCATCAGCCATAATCCCTTCTAGCAACGTGTCCTACCCAAGCCGACTCACTTGTGTAAGTTTGAATTATTTTAAAACTTTCAGTAGGGCAAAAAAGCATGGAGAGATGTATGCTTGGAAATGCATTGAAAGAAAAATATGAACACATGGATTAGAGAACAACAAACTTTACAGCTGTCCAAAAATCCCCATCTATTTTTTATTTTATTTCTGATCTCCCCTGGAAACGTATGAGGAGTGTTGTACTCACACAGACACTCTTAACTTTTTACGTATCACTTTATTTACCTTGCATCCAGTGTGGATGCTTCTCACTTACACCAACACACACCCTTGTTTAGAACTCCCCGACTTCCCCCTACTCAGCCCCGCACACTTTGTGCGCGGTAACCAACCTGTCTCCCCTGCTCTATCTCACTCTATACTCTGCTATGCTGTCCTGCTTCCCTCACACCTCCGCCCTCGTCCCTGCTCCCATGTTGTATATGCCGGATTATGAAATTTTGATAAAAATAATAAAAAATAAGGAAATATCGAAAAATACGTAATTCATAAATTATGATAACCACGGAGATAATTGTATTAATTTATGTGGATGCTTGCGATTATGTTAATGTGTGCAGTTATGATAATTAGGCTTAGCTTCGTTATCCAGAGTTGTATCAATCGGGATAAAACGATTATCATTGATTAAACATTTACTGGTTATCTTAGTGTTTTTATGTTATGTTAGGTCTCCAAATTCATATCTCATCGCAGGTAACAGTTCTTATGAATAAGACAGTTTTGCATGGACTTTGAAAGAAACACTCGAGATACTTCTGTGTTAACAATTTTTAATCTAAACTAACCTATGACACTCTAACATGCAAAGGCAAAAAGCATACGTCCATAGATTCATTGGCGAGATTATGCAATTAACGAAACTCTTCTAACAACCGTAATTTCTACTTTTCCACCAGACATCTCATTAGTTCCCCCATGTATCGAGCACAATCGGCGACTGGTCGAATTTTAAAACAAGCATGCAACGATATTCATATGACGGGCAATAAAGGCACTTATTGTACCCCGAAGGCGAAGCATACGTCAGTCGATTCGTCGGCAAGATTATACCTGTTAATGAAATGTTTGAGACAATGGTGGTTGAGGGCGTGTGTTTGTGTGAGCGCGTATCTGGCTCTGCATTAATTCATTCTTCGGCGAGACTATATGACAAAGAAACAGGTTTGACACGATATTCTCTCTCTGTAACGTGTCGATTCGCAATGAGGATTTCGAGAGTTTTAGTTTGCTTCGACGAATCTATTGGTCGTTTATGCGATAAGAGAAACGAAAAAGGCAAGAAAAAAACTTCACACTCTTATAACCGACGGATTCTTAATTACTCAAAGGGCCACGATTCCTTACGGCCAGCTGGTGTTCAAACTTTATAATTAGTCTTCTGATGATTGTCTAGGGTTGGTCCCATTGTGAGAGAGGTGGATTGTCTCTTGGATGAATTCTTGCAAGCCCCGCGGGAAGTAGATGTGTGTGTGTGCCTCCTTGAGGTTGTGAGTGGGGGAGGTAATACGACCCTGGTTTGGAGATTCCTCTCGCCCGTGTGGGTTGCAGCCGCGACTTTCTCCGCAGGGAGATGATGAACGGTGTCGGTCCGCTGCCGTTTGTGGAGAGACCTGCCCACTGGGTGGTGCTTGGCGGCGCTTGGCGCAGGTGTAGTGGTGATACGCGCTGGCAGGAGGGATCGTGAGGCAGCGCGTGGTGATTGGTTACATCGAGTGGGTGCTCACATCGCGGTCCGCATAGGCTCCGCCCCCTCAGGAGCGGAGGGCTATGTAAGGCGATGCGCGCTGGCACTCGGGAAGTTGGTAACCGGTGAAAACAGAAGACGGAGGAAGAGATAGGCCCTGGGACCCCTAGCCCCGCTGCCCTTGTAAGGGCTGGGGTTCTGAGAGGCTCAGAGGCGAGGCCTTGGGATTCACGGTCCGACGCCCTTGTAAGGGCTCGGGCTGTGTAGCCCAGTGGTCGAGACCCGTAGTCTGACAAGAGGGGTCTGATAGCTCCCCGTAGGGAGAGCGTAGCCGGAGAGCCTGAGTCAAGGCAGAGATAGGCACACGTACCCTACGGGAGAGACTGAGTACGGCCCGAGCCGAGTGTGCGTAGGGGTCTGATAGCTCCCCGTAGGGAGAGCGTAGCCGGAGAGCCTGAGTCAAGGCAGAGATAGGTGCGCGTACCCCACGGGGAAGACGGAGTACGTGGCTGGGTCAGGCACGTGTGACATCGGTGTTATCTCGGTTGGGACTGTTACGTGTGCAACCGTTGTGAATAAAGAGTGCTGCCCCGTCAACTCGTCTCCCGCCATTATTGAAGATATTACACAGGCACCCGTACTGTGTGACTGACGGCGCAGTGCCGTTTTCTGTAGCTCTGACTCTCTCTCTCTCCGACTGCTGGATGACGAGTCGGTTCTCGTTGGTGCTGGTTGATCTGTGTGTGCGTATTGAACACACGGCGCATTCGCTGGCGCTGTCCTCTTCCTCACTACCGTTCGATCAAGCTTTCTCCACTGCTTAGTGCTCTCTGCTTTGCTCGCTTGGTCGACTCTTGGCGATCTCCGCCCTTTCTACAGGTTGCTCGTCGCTCTCTCTTCTCCGTGCTTTCCTTTGTTCGTGCAGCTGCCAGCTTCATACGGGCACTCGCTGATGCCTCTCGTTCGGAAGGCTCGGACTCACTCTCTCTCCACTGCTGGATGACGAGTCGGTTCTCTCCCGAGAATGATAGCTGGAATCTCTGTCAGCTTCACTCGCAGCTCGGCGGCTCAGTATGGCGATTCTTCTTAGGTGGTGCAGACCTCAGCTTGTCGATGCACGTCGCTACCCCGCGAACATCGTCATTCTGGATGACGGAAGAGCTCCTTCGTTGTCGGCGTCGAGATGAGATGGGGGCCTGAGCCCCGGTGGCGTCGAGATGAGATCGGGGCCGGAGCCCCGGTGAGAGGTGGGGGCCTGAGCCCCGGAGAGATGAGATGAATGGATTTTGCCTCGGCTTATATCGAGAAAATCCACTCGGTTTTTCGAGTTGTTCAAAGGCCGGGACCATATAACTATTTCCGTTGTTCGTGTGTGTGGACGCATCTGCGTCCGTGTGTCGTGTGTGTGTCAGTCCGTGTGTGCGTCTGTATGTGCTTTATTGGAGGAAAAATTCTTCAAAAACACAGCTGCCCGCAATAATTCTGGAAGGAGGGGTGGGGGCTTCCTCGCGAACTGGCGTCACATGAGTCAAACTGAACCAGACCGACGATTCGCGTTAGCACCGAGGTTACAAAATCATAATCCACGTTTTTGATCATGAATAATATTGGTCGCGAAAGCCTACGCGTTAAGCGAGCTCTATAATCGCCTCCCCCGCTCTGGTCTGGAAGTTAAAATGAGACACTTTTGCTGCTTAGTATTATTGTGATTTGATTGCAAGTGACTCAAGGCATGCCGCAGCCGTGTTCACGGTATTTCATCGTGGTTTGATCTCCCTATGGGGAATTGTTATTTGCTCGCGTGCGCAAATCTTGCTGTCCGTGCTGCGGGGAGACAAAGACGGCTGTGCTCCATCATTGGAGCACACTGCGCGTGTGTTTTATTTATTTTTTATAGAAGCATCTGATTTCCTTTCTCGAGCCGTCGCCCGCTCGCCACGAACTTTATGAGGGCCATTTCCCTGCGCTGTGTGTGCTCTGGCTGTTTCTCTCGGGAAGACAAAGACGGCTGTGAGCTGCTCGCTTCCCCTGGAGTGTTGAATGTTGGTTAATTATGATAGACTTCTCCGCCCTTAACTTTCCTAGGAGATCCACTCTAATTTTGTACTTATTATTTGACTTCCTGTTATTATTTTATCTGATATCCCGGGGCTAGGGAATTTGTTTTTTTTGTTTTTTTCTTAGGAGCGACCCTGACTGCCATAATTATTCTTTGATGCTTCGTCCCGGCCGCGTAGAAATTATTAAGGGTAAATAATGTCCGTATTTAATTAACAAATGATGAATCGCAACCCTGGTGCAGACTGTAGTCTGGTTTCCAATTGGAGCGAGGATAGATAATGTTTGCTTAATCTTCATGGTTAAGGTGGTAACTTCGTTTAACTAATATGGTTCAAAACCTGTCTGTGCTTTCTTGTTATCAATGCTATTTTTTGTTAAGAATATAATTATATATATTCTTCGTGGCGCCTGGTTTTTTTTTTATTGTAAAAGGGCCTTTTGAAGAATGGGTGTTATCCTAACCCCCGCTTGCAACCCCCACTCCCCTTCTCTTGTGTGAAATTCGGGGAGGTTTTATAACATTTGATGGCTGTCTCTTTCCTGCCTTCTGGCCTTTGAAGCGAGGTGTGCACGCCTGTTGGAAAACGGGGTTTTGCTCGTCTTTGTTCGCTCCCAAGTTGCCCCGTGTCTATTAAAAAAATTATATATGTTGGCAAAATTATTCTTAAAATTAATTTTACAAAAAAGGGCATAGATACAACACCCAGCAGGGGATCAGCCAACACTTCTGGAGGTGGACGAGGTGAGAAGCGCGATATCCCAGGCGTTTTCTCCCCGACTCTTGTGTTCTTCATCCCTTGAGCACCATCCCCGTGTTACTCCACACACTCCCGTATATATCCCTCATCATTTGGAGTCCTGACTTACCCCCCATTCAGCTACTGCCTCCACGGCGTCTCCTGCACGTGCTATCCCACAATTTTCCCGCCATCTCCCGCCTCTCTGGCGCCTACCCCGTGCCCCCACGCTCACAACTGCGCGACCTCAGTTGCACTCTCTGAACCTCTGCTTCACCCCCGAATTGCTGCCACGCCACCTCACATCAGCCTTTGATAACCCCGCACGTTACGCCATGACATATGTGCTAACTGGTTACCAAATATGGTTTACATCTGTAATATGAGAGTTCACCGGCGGTCGCTGATCGGTGGGATAGGCTCCACCGGTTCAGCCATTAGCCAATTAGATGGATGCGCCAAGTTCAAGGGCGGAGCTCAATGGTTCTTGTGGGTAACCATCCAGAAGGTTCGTGAGGGGGCATGGCTATAGGTGGGGCTTGGTGACGTGGGTTAATCGTTATAAGGGGAAGCAGGAAGCAGCTCGGGGTCAATGTGTGGAGTCTCGAGGCAAGACCACGTCTCGCGCCTCCGGCACGCCAGCGGCCATGTGGCAGGCTGGAGGCTGTCTCCTTGCGCGCCATCTGCTAGCGGTGCGCGGGAGCGTGAGCGAACAAAAAAACCCACCTGCGCCGTCCTCGGACGACGGCTGGCAGCGGGTGGCGGAGCAGAACGATTCTCTCCGCGCGGTTCTGCTCAGCCTCCTGACACTGGTTGCCTCGTCCGCGGCGCCGGGCCAGCCACAGGAAACGCTACTGAACGGAGACGAGCAGGGCTCCCTTCGGGGTGTCTCGGAGGGTCCCCTCATGCAAAAATCGGCTGCCATGGTGGTCTCGGAAGGGCCATCTGCCATTACGGCCGTGGTGAAGCCGCCATCTTGGGCGCAGCTGCGGGTGCGCGGTCTGAGCCCGCCATTTTGGCGGAGCCGCATGGTGCACGTCTGACGGAGGCAGCATCGTCCAAGGACAACGGCGCGGGGTGCAGCCATCACCTTCCCAACTTTAAAGAATTCGTCGTGGGCTGCGACTGGAGTGCTTTTACTTGGCGGTTCGAATCCGCTTTTCGTTCGGTGCGGTGGACGGAGGAGGAGGCGTTGGATGCCTTGCCTACACTACTTGACGATGTATCGTTAGCGGTGTTCTGCTCCATCCCCTCGGAAAAGAAGAAGACGTTGAAAGATGCATTCGCCGAGATGGTGGAAGTTTATGAACCGCCGTCTGACGCCCAGAGGAAGTTCATGCATCGTTGCCGCGGAGCCAACGAGTCTCCCCTTGCCTATTGCGGCGCGCTGTTGGTGCTCGCGATGGCCGCTTACCCCGAATCCACGCCCGACATACTTGACCCTCTCATTCTAGCGAGGATGCTGGAGTTATCCAGGGAAATGGGTATCTCGCTGCCGGTGTGCGGCCACGAGCCACTGACGTCCCATTGGGCCGCCAGGTGCCTCGACGCCAAGGACAACTTGCGCCGTTGGGCGCAGATAGCCGCCTGGACAGGATACCCAGCCAAGGATGGTGAGCCAATTGGATGGGCGCCATCTCGCATTGTCCACATTCCTGACGATGCGGCAGACGAAGACCTGGCCGCTGCCGCACCTCGTTTGGTGTCACAACGGTGGCCGGTGGTGCGTTGGGACGGAGCCTCGACGCCGCGTGGGGACGGCGATGGGGCCGCCCGGCAGGCTGGGACGACGTGCTTCAAGTGTGGCCGGATGGGCCACTTCACGCGTGACTGTCGGAGTCGTCCCCGTCCTCCACGACTCCATCTTCGGCATCGCCTCCATGAACGGACCGTAACCAAGGCCAGGCAAGTCAGCACGCATCAGACACCCGGCATATATCAACACCTCATGCATCTTCCGAAGTGTGTAATATTTCGTCGTGTTGCGACTCACGCAATACCGCCGGGGCTTCGCCGCGTACAATTACTCAATGGAGGAAATTGGCGTGCTGTGTCGTCGCGGCTTCGGCACGGTCCTCCACGCTGCCGGGCACTATACAGGGGATGGACACCGGGGCATCGGCGACTATTATTTCCGACGTCATCTTCCACCTCTTGTCTATTCCTGCTTCGCGTGTGTTGCCGACTTATGACGTGTGTATTGCTGCTAATGGAGGGAGTATGGGTGTCATCGGGCAGGTGGAGGTCCATGTCGCCATTGGTAACGTAGCCGCATCGGGGACGGTTTTTGATTTCACGGTCACCGACTTTCTTTGCAGGATGCCCGTAAAAATTATTGTTGATCAGGGCTGCTTGGAATTGCCGGAAAGGTAGAAAATGTTTTTTTTGCCGTCCCCATTGGGTCGTCCATCGCCGTGCCTTGCCGTGCAAGGTCCCCCTGCTCAAGAAAGCACATATACATGCCCGTCTGAAGTTTGCCAATGAACATCTGAATGATTCAGAGGACAACTGGGTGAAATTGTTGTGGTCAGATGAGACCAAAATGGAGCTCTTTGGCATCAACTCAACTCGCCGTGTTTGGAGGAGGAGGAATGCTGCCTATGACCCCAAGAACACCATCCCCACCATCAAACAATGAGGTGGAAACATTATGCTTTGTGGGTGTTTTTCTGCTAAGGGGACAGGACAACTTCACCGCATCAAAGGGACGATGGATGGGGCCATGTACCGTCAAATCTTGGGTGAGAACCTCCTTCCCTCAGCCAGGGCATTGAAAATGGGTCATGGATGGGTATTCCAGCCAGTCTCTAGACCTTAATCCCATAGAAAATATGTGGAGGGAGCTGAAGGTTCGAGTTACCAAACGTCAGCCTCGAAACCTTAATGACTTGGAGAAGATCTGCAAAGAGGAGTGGGACAAAATCCCTCCTGAGATGTGTGCAAAGCTGGTGGCCAACTACAAGAAACGTCGGACCTCTGTGATTGCCAACAAGGGTTTTGCCACCAAGTACAAAGTCATGTTTTGCAGAGGGGTCAAATACTTATTTCCATCATTAAAATGCAAATCAATTCATAAAATTTTTGACATGCGTTTTTCTGGATTTTTTCGTTGTTATTCTGTCTCCCACTGTTCAAATAAACCTACCATTAAAATGATAGACTGATTATTTCTTTGTCAGTGGGAAAACGTACAAAATCAGCAGGTGATCAAATACTTTTTTCCCCTCACTGTACATACCGGGTCGAGAGAGCCAACATGCCGCCAGACCCATCAGGCTACCTGAATCGAGGACAGTTCATCCTCTTCTGTGGCCGGCAAAAAAACGTTAATTTCCTGAGCCAGCGCCAACAGTTCATCTAGCACCAGAGAATCCAGTCCTGCCCGTTCCATCCTTGTGTACATATCCTGGGCTAGCGACAATAGTGTGCTGCGGAAGGACGAGGGGTGCCTGTGTCTCCCCCTGACTCCGCATCACGAATTTCTGCCCCACGTTGGATGGCGGGTCAAAAATTGCTGCCAACAGGGCATACGCTTGGATGCAGCGTTGTTCTGTCCGCCTCGGGAATAGAAAAAAACACCACCAAGGCTGCGTTGTCCAGCACGGTGGGAAGAATACATAGCGCCTCCGCATCGGACCACCCCATGAGCTCACAAGTGGTGGCATTAGAAGGCCGTCCAATCACCCCCCCCGCAGCCGAAAATTACTTGAGAAATGGCAGCCACCGCGTTCGGGAAGGTGCCACCGGACGAGCCATCAGCATCAGGTTACTTTCAGCGGGACTCAATACCCACCCTTGGGTCGGCAGTGATGGCAGAGTTGCCCATTCGCTTCCCCAGATTCGCAGCCCCCTCTACCGGCTCTTCCTTACTCAGCTGCCCCACCAGCACCGTCACCTTGGAGAGCAGCTCCATGATGCATACGTGCCGAGTGCCCGCAGCCCTTCTCCAGCCGGTGGCAGCGCGGGATCGTCGTCCTTTACCCGCTGCCCCACCGGGACCGCCTGCCGGGGTCTTGATTGCCGGGGCTGCCAGAACCCTCATCGCTCTTCGTCTGAGGACGTGCCGATGAGAGCCTTCCTCTTCATGAACTTCATAGACTATATACCCCTCAAGGATTAGAAAGGAAAAAATGAAAATTCCTAACATCACTACAATATATATAAATCAACATTTCGTAAACACTCCTGACACCAAATGTAGTGTACTAATTCACAGACACTAGTAGGAGGTACTCTCTTTTACTCCGGCTTTCACACCCTTCAGGGATAACTCCATACCGGGTCGGGGCAGCCAACATGCTGCCAGACCCACAGCGTGAAGAGGGCGAAGATCACGATGACGACGGCATTATTTAAAATGTATTACTTCTACAACAGACCACTGCCAGGGTCAGAAAGTGCAGAAAAAACCCAAAACAATATGGCCCACGCTGGGGCTATCAACACGTTACCGGTCCAGCACAAACTGTTTTACCACAGATCTGCACATTTCCTACTCCGGTCTGAAAAAGCACAGGAAAAAAAGGAGAAAAACAAGATGCTAAATTTCACTGTACCACTTTAGCAGCACCCAGATACGACCGCGGCTGCCATCACAAGAACTCACATTTCTTCCCCCGAGCCAGAGGGTGTCATCAGACTCAGCCCTCCCCCTTTGGTTCCACACATTTGGGAAATGGCCACTGCCATTTCTCGTTAGCTTTTTGACAGCCCATCCTCACCCGCTCCACCTCCACCACTTGCCCAATTATCCATCTGGCTAAGTGGCACACCTCGATCGGTAACATATGGACGCCCTTCAACTCTGTTGCATGCTCTCCAGAGGGCTTCCTTAACGGCTCCAATAATAGCCCACATCGGAGCCCAGTTCTCCCCTGCCTTCCGCTTGAAGAGCCCTCATGCCACATTTGGCACCATCGCTTCAACTGAACAAAAATGGGACAACAGCGACTCGCTTAATCCCCATACCTCTTGCGCAAAAGGACACCGTACGAGGACATGCACCGAGCCTTCATTCGCGCCACGTCCCCTCGGGCACTTTAGGGGTTGTGGCTATGCGGCGGGAGAACATAAATTGCCTACATTCCAACCTATCCCAGGCGGCCAGCCAGGATAGGTCATGCTGTTCTCTTGTCAAGGCATTGGATAGAATGTTTCCCCAAACCTGTCGGTGCACATTCCCCCACACACCCGGCACTGCTGTGCAAGTCTCCTT
This sequence comes from Lampetra planeri, assembly GCF_965212315.1. Classification (NCBI taxonomy): domain Eukaryota; kingdom Metazoa; phylum Chordata; class Hyperoartia; order Petromyzontiformes; family Petromyzontidae; genus Lampetra; species Lampetra planeri. Next base: position 4,720,637 of record NC_136128.1, on the reverse strand, counting down.
TCCATCGTTCTCTACCTGTACGGCCTTCGGGCACCACATTTTCCATTTCCGGGCCAACCCATACTCTGTAACATAACTGTCAATCACCCCATTCAGCCACCCCTGCAGCCAGGCAAGGGGCACGCCCCACGGCAATGAGGCCATCCCCAGCCTCCGCAGGAGCCACATTAGTCTAAATTGCAGGAAGCATGAGGCCTTTCCCTGGGGCTCCTTGGAAAGAACAGTCTCAATGTGTTGCACACGAAGATCGTATTGAGGGCGCATTTGACGTTCGGGGCGCCTCTCCCACCATTTGCCGTACTTTTACACATAACGGTTCTCCTCACACGGTCCATCCCATCCCCCCAGATTAATTTAGAAAATACCTTTTCCCAGCCTTTTCGCCATTTGCTTATCTGGTGGGAACACATAGGCCAAGTAATTCAAAGCCGGCATTATATCCACCTTCAACACCAAAATCCTTCCCTCCATCGTGAGGCATCTATCTGCCTGCTTGGCCAGCCTGCCCTCTACCGCCCTCACCTTCGCAGCCCACTTCCGATCCGCCGAACCCTCTCGGCAAAAGATGACCCCCAGGATTCGAATCTCATCGTCAAGTAGTTTTATCCCTGGCGGGCGGCCTTCGAAAAGCCTGAGGTCCCTAAAAGCTATCAGCTCGCTTTTTCAACATTCAATCTGGATCCTGAGGTCCGATGAAAGAGATTCGCAAGCGCCATTACCTCCCAGACTGAGGACACATCCCTACAGATCGCCACTATATCATCCATATAAATCACTTTCCCTTGGTCCCCGCTGCCTGGGATATGCATTCCCCTGATCTTCGGGCTATTTCTAATAGCCTGGGCGAAAGGCTCCATGCACATTACAAACAGCACAGGGGACATAGGGTTCATATTCTTAGGTTTTTTCGGTAAAGTCACGTAGGTAAAACATCAAAATTAATGAAAATAAAATAAAATAAACCAAAAATCACGACGTTTCGTAGGCAACACAAGTCTCCGTCATCAGGTGGGACCGTCACAGCCGAATTAGCTGCATCAAGTGAGGCAATGATTCAAGATGTAATCCTTTATAAGCAAGTTGAAGGGGGGAGGAGAGGGGGGGGGGAGCTCATCAGAATGTGGTAGCCAATGAATGGAACGTATCGGGAGGGAGGGGGGCGGGGCTCAAAGACAGCACGGAGTGCTAAGTACAACGCATCGGGAGGGGGAGGGGGGGGGGCGGGGCCAAAAAAATGGACGACTGCTTGGACGCGGTTGCTGCTGCACACGCCAACACAATGGACAGAGAGGGGGAGGGGAGGTCTGATACACATGATAGACAAAAGAACGAAAATGCCCATGTTTATACCAATGCTGGCTGAACAATGAAGAGAGTACTGTTAAAAAATAACTGGGGATGTTAACACTCGGTAAAGTAAAGTAAAATAGTGCCTGTCAGATAAGATGGTCCAAAAAAGTGTAATTAAGTCTTTTTTGCGTGGTTGATAACATCTTTCCAATGATTACTAAGTTTGTACCCATCATCACGGTTGAAATTATGTCTGTGTTTGTATATTTGTATGGCTTCGTGTACAAACCTTTGATGGTAGCCAAGAGGTTTGCAGAGAACCTTGGTCTCGGAAAAGACAATTTAATGAGAGCCTACCGAGTTGTAGCAATGATCGGCAACGGCAGAAGAATCAGTTCTGCCGTGTTTCAGATCTGACATGTGCTCGCGGACACGATCAGAAACATGACGTTTCTTTTCTCCAATGTAGCAATCACCACAAATGCAACTCAATTTGTAGACTCCAGGATACTGTAAGGCAGGAACGACATCCTTCACAGATGGAATCAGATCACGGATTTTATGCACTGTACTGACTCGGACTTGGATCTTATGTTTGTTTAGAATTTTGGAGATCTTTTGGTCACGCCTGCTATGTATGGTAACGTGATGGTTTTGGTCGGAGTTTCATGTGGCTCTTTCTGTGTGGTGGGAGAGACAGCTTGGCGGATAGTACGGTCAGAGTATCCGTTCATCCTGAGGGCCCGATGTACATGTCTTAATTCACCGGTCAGGTGGTGTTTGTCAGAAATGCCATGGGCTCTGTGGTATAGCGTTTTGATGAGAGAATTCTTTTGAGATGGGTGGTGGTGGGAATCCGGTTTCAAGCAGGAATCTGTGTGGGTGGCTTTCCTGTAGACAGAATGTCCCAAGGATCCGTCAGGCCTCCTCTCAAACAGAATATCCAAGAATGGTAGTTTACCGTCTTTCTCCACTTCCATGGTGAATCTGATGGATGGGTGTCTAGAATTGATGTGGTCCAAGACGTGGTTCAATGCTGGGAGGCCATGTGGCCAGATGACGAAAGTGTCATCCACATACCTCTTCCACAGGGAAGGACGCAGGGTGGATGTCTGGATGGCGTCTGATTCAAACTTTTCCATGAACATGTTGGCTATAACTGGTGACAAAGGGGAGCCCATAGGGGTACCCTCATTTTGTTTGTAGAAGGTGCCATTCCAGGTAAAATAGGTGTTGGTGAGGCAATGCCTAACCAGCGCAGGTGCATCAGAATTCAATCCATGTTGGACTAAGTCCTCAATTATTGTTAGGGTGTCCGGTACTGGGACTTTGGTAAACAAAGATACTACATTTCGATTTAAAGCTTTCGTGACTGCAGGGATTCATCTTCTTGGTTCTTTCGGTAAAGTCACGTAGAAGGGAAGTAATAAAATAATAAAAATAAAACATAATAAAACAATTCTCACGACGTTTCGGCCACAACGCAAGCAGCCGTCCTCAGGCGAAGAATGAGAACATTATCAAGCTAGGAGCTTATGTAGGTGTAGCGAGGAGGAGCGCCTTAACAAAAGAATGTGCATATGAAGAGGAATTTAGCATACCAATGGGCAATGAGTAGGAGGTGGGCGGAGGGGTTTCAAAGTCCCATTATGCCCATGCATTATGCAGGATAAACAGCACCACGGGGGGGCGCAAGGAACAACGTTAATAAAGGAAAGGAATGTTAATGATATGTAGCTGCATTTACCCAACAACCACGTAGAAAACCAAAGTAAAAACTACATAAAAACTAAAATATAAACTGATACTTACTATACTCTACAATAAGCTGAGTTGCTAACAACAAATAATAACTTACAATTCTACGTCGTAAGAAGTATATAATATACTTCCATCTAAACTTTATTCTCTTAGCATATACAGTACTATATACTGCCATAGATAAACCCAACGTTAAATTATATACTGTATTGCTGTAAACCACCCTATACTTTATACATTTTAATATAACACTATGTATTATTCAACTCACCCTAATGTGTATCGAAATGGTTTATTACGTCCTTCCAATGATTGCTAAGCCTGAATCCATCTTCTCGGTTAAAATTGTCTCTGTGTTTGTATATGTGGATCGCCTCATGAACGAATCTCTCATGATAGCCAGATGGCTTGCAGAGAACCTCCGTCTTGGAGAAGTCAATGTCATGTGAGCCCACTGAGTTGTAACAGTGGTCTGCCACGGCTGAGGTGTTTGTCCTACCGTGTTTTAGATCAGCTTTATGTTCACGAATGCGGTCTGAGACGTGTCGTTTGGTTTCCCCAATGTAGCTGCTACCACAGAGGCAACTTAGTTTGTAGACGCCAGGGTACTGTATGTCTGGAATCACATCTTTTACAGACGGTTCCAGATCACGGATTTTATGTACTGTGTTGAATCGGACCTGGATCTTGTGTTTAATCAGGATTTTGGAGATCTTTTTTGTGACCCCAGCAATGTAGGGTAAGGTGATGGTCTTGAAAGGCTCCTCAACAGGATCTTTCTTGATGGTTGGAGTGATGGCTTTGCGGATTGTGTAGTCGGAGTAACCATTAGCCTTAAGAGCTTGGCGTACGTGTTTGAGTTCACTGGAAATGTGTTCATGGTCGGAGATGCATTGGGCTCTATGATATAGAGTCTTGATGAGGGAATTCTTCTGGGATGGATGGTGGTGGGAATCCGGTTTTAGATAAGCATCCGTGTGGGTGGCTTTCCTGTAGACAGAGTGGCTCATTGAACCATCAGGTCTCCTTTTGATTAGGACATCCAAAAAGGGTAGCTTGCCATCATTTTCGACTTCCATGGTGAATCTGATGGCTGGGTGTATGGAATTGATGTGGTCGAGAAATTGGTCTAGAGCAGGCCGGCCATGTGGCCAGATGACAAAAGTGTCGTCTACGTACCTCTTCCATAAGGTCGGGCGTAGAGTGGCAGTCTGGATGGCGTCCGTCTCAAATTTCTCCATGAAGATGTTGGCTACAACCGGAGATAGGGGGGAGCCCATTGGGGTGCCCTCAATTTGCTTGTAGAAGGTTCCATTCCAGGTGAAGTATGTATTGGTTAAGCAGTGTCTCACCAGGGGGGGTACCCCAGCATTTAGTCCTTGATGAACCAAGTCTTCAATGATTGCGATGGTGTCAGGCACAGGCACCTTGGTGAACAAGGAAACCACATCAAAACTGACAAGCAGGTCGTCTGGGGACAGGGCAATCCCCTTGATTGTCGATACCAGGTCAGTAGAGTTTAGTACTGCAGAGGTGGTTTTTCCAGTGAAAGGCCGTAGGATTTCGGACAAAAAACGAGCCAGTTTGTAAGTGGGGGAGTTGATAGTAGAGACAATGGGACGAAGAGGTGTATCTTCTTTATGTATCTTTGGCAAGCCGTACAATCTTGGTGGCCTAGCTGCAGAAGGTTTCAACGAGAACTGTTTGGTCTGATCAATTAATGCGGTTGAAGCAGAAATGATGTTGTTGGTTTTGGAGACGAGGCTGTTGGTGGGGTCTCTTTTTATTTTTGTATAGCTGCCATCGTTGAGTAGTTCTTGAATTTTGTTGTTGTATTCTATTTTGTCCATGATGACAGTGGCATTGCCTTTGTCGGCTGAGAGGATGACAATGTCATCCCTCTTTTTTAATTGAGCTAATTCAAAACGCTCATCTTTGCTGATGTTGCTAGCTGGCATCTTAGCGTTTTTGAGGGTTACAGAGATTTCAGATCTTGCTACGTCTGCAGCGATGTGACTCAAGCCCTTGAGAGCTACATCTACTCGAGCAATTATATCATTAACTTGTATGTGTCTAGGTGTGACTGCAAAGTTTAGTCCTTTAGCTAAAACGGATTTCAAACCTTCAGAAATAGGACTGTTACTGCGATTAATTACGACTTTGTTAAAATCTAGCTTTTCAATGTGTGGGTCCGGTTTCTTGTTTGAGAGGCGGTTGAATTTGGAAATCAAGTTGTCCTTACATTTAGTCGACATAGCGGCAGCTGAAGAGGCAGTCATTTTTTCCACGTGTTCCCAATCCGATGCGGACATTGTTGCACTCAAAGATAAGTGTGATTTGTAGAGTGTCTTGTCTAACTGATCTAGTTCGGTGCGCGTAAGTCTGATTTTCTCTGAGATAAGAGCTAAGCTAGTTCTAGACAGAATTCGTTTCGCATTGGAAGAAGTTACAGCAGCAGATGTTAGTGTAAATGCGTTTGGTATTACCTTAGAGTCGCGGCATCTCTTCAGAAAGGTGAGAGACTCGATTAGCTGAGCCTTCTTATCCCGGAGCTTGTTGAAGGATCTCAAAGTTATGTGGAAACCCTCCCCGTAGAGGCGGTTAAATTTCGATTTAAAGCTTTCGTGACTGCAGGGATTCATCTTCTTGGTTCTTTCGGTAAAGTCACGTAGAAGGGAAGTAATAAAATAATAAAAATAAAACATAATAAAACAATTCTCACGACGTTTCGGCCACAACGCAAGCAGCCGTCCTCAGGCGAAGAATGAGAACATTATCAAGCTAGGAGCTTATGTAGGTGTAGCGAGGAGGAGCGCCTTAACAAAAGAATGTGCATATGAAGAGGAATTTAGCATACCAATGGGCAATGAGTAGGAGGTGGGCGGAGGGGTTTCAAAGTCCCATTATGCCCATGCATTATGCAGGATAAACAGCACCACGGGGGGGCGCAAGGAACAACGTTAATAAAGGAAAGGAATGTTAATGATATGTAGCTGCATTTACCCAACAACCACGTAGAAAACCAAAGTAAAAACTACATAAAAACTAAAATATAAACTGATACTTACTATACTCTACAATAAGCTGAGTTGCTAACAACAAATAATAACTTACAATTCTACGTCGTAAGAAGTATATAATATACTTCCATCTAAACTTTATTCTCTTAGCATATACAGTACTATATACTGCCATAGATAAACCCAACATTAAATTATATACTGTATTGCTGTAAACCACCCTATACTTTATACATTTTAATATAACACTATGTATTATTCAACTCACCCTAATGTGTATCGAAATGGTTTATTACGTCCTTCCAATGATTGCTAAGCCTGAATCCATCTTCTCGGTTAAAATTGTCTCTGTGTTTGTATATGTGGATCGCCTCATGAACGAATCTCTCATGATAGCCAGATGGCTTGCAGAGAACCTCCGTCTTGGAGAAGTCAATGTCATGTGAGCCCACTGAGTTGTAACAGTGGTCTGCCACGGCTGAGGTGTTTGTCCTACCGTGTTTTAGATCAGCTTTATGTTCACGAATGCGGTCTGAGACGTGTCGTTTGGTTTCCCCAATGTAGCTGCTACCACAGAGGCAACTTAGTTTGTAGACGCCAGGGTACTGTATGTCTGGAATCACATCTTTTACAGACGGTACCAGATCACGGATTTTATGTACTGTGTTGAATCGGACCTGGATCTTGTGTTTAATCAGGATTTTGGAGATCTTTTTTGTGACCCCAGCAATGTAGGGTAAGGTGATGGTCTTGAAAGGCTCCTCAACAGGATCTTTCTTGATGGTTGGAGTGATGGCTTTGCGGATTGTGTAGTCGGAGTAACCATTAGCCTTAAGAGCTTGGCGTACGTGTTTGAGTTCACTGGAAATGTGTTCATGGTCGGAGATGCATTGGGCTCTATGATATAGAGTCTTGATGAGGGAATTCTTCTGGGATGGATGGTGGTGGGAATCCGGTTTTAGATAAGCATCCGTGTGGGTGGCTTTCCTGTAGACAGAGTGGCTCATTGAACCATCAGGTCTCCTTTTGATTAGGACATCCAAAAAGGGTAGCTTGCCATCATTTTCGACTTCCATGGTGAATCTGATGGCTGGGTGTATGGAATTGATGTGGTCGAGAAATTGGTCTAGAGCAGGCCGGCCATGTGGCCAGATGACAAAAGTGTCGTCTACGTACCTCTTCCATAAGGTCGGGCGTAGAGTGGCAGTCTGGATGGCGTCCGTCTCAAATTTCTCCATGAAGATGTTGGCTACAACCGGAGATAGGGGGGAGCCCATTGGGGTGCCCTCAATTTGCTTGTAGAAGGTTCCATTCCAGGTGAAGTATGTATTGGTTAAGCAGTGTCTCACCAGGGGGGGTACCCCAGCATTTAGTCCTTGATGAACCAAGTCTTCAATGATTGCGATGTTGTCAGGCACAGGCACCTTGGTGAACAAGGAAACCACATCAAAACTGACAAGCAGGTCGTCTGGGGACAGGGCAATCCCCTTGATTGTCGATACCAGGTCAGTAGAGTTTAGTACTGCAGAGGTGGTTTTTCCAGTGAAAGGCCGTAGGATTTCGGACAAAAAACGAGCCAGTTTGTAAGTGGGGGAGTTGATAGTAGAGACAATGGGACGAAGAGGTGTATCTTCTTTATGTATCTTTGGCAAGCCGTACAATCTTGGTGGCCTAGCTGCAGAAGGTTTCAACGAGAACTGTTTGGTCTGATCAATTAATGCGGTTGAAGCAGAAATGATGTTGTTGGTTTTGGAGACGAGGCTGTTGGTGGGGTCTCTTTTTATTTTTGTATAGCTGCCATCGTTGAGTAGTTCTTGAATTTTGTTGTTGTATTCTATTTTGTCCATGATGACAGTGGCATTGCCTTTGTCGGCTGAGAGGATGACAATGTCATCCCTCTTTTTTAATTGAGCTAATTCAAAACGCTCATCTTTGCTGATGTTGCTAGCTGGCATCTTAGCGTTTTTGAGGGTTACAGAGATTTCAGATCTTGCTACGTCTGCAGCGATGTGACTCAAGCCCTTGAGAGCTACATCTACTCGAGCAATTATATCATTAACTTGTATGTGTCTAGGTGTGACTGCAAAGTTTAGTCCTTTAGCTAAAACGGATTTCAAACCTTCAGAAATAGGACTGTTACTGCGATTAATTACGACGTTGTTAACATCTAGCTTTTCAATGTGTGGGTCCGGTTTCTTGTTTGAGAGGCGGTTGAATTTGGAAATCAAGTTGTCCTTACATTTAGTCGACATAGCGGCAGCTGAAGAGGCAGTCATTTTTTCCACGTGTTCCCAATCCGATGCGGACATTGTTGCACTCAAAGATAAGTGTGATTTGTAGAGTGTCTTGTCTAACTGATCTAGTTCGGTGCGCGTAAGTCTGATTTTCTCTGAGATAAGAGCTAAGCTAGTTCTAGACAGAATTCGTTTCGCATTGGAAGAAGTTACAGCAGCAGATGTTAGTGTAAATGCGTTTGGTATTACCCTCTTCATATGCACATTCTTTTGTTAAGGCGCTCCTCCTCGCTACACCTACATAAGCTCCTAGCTTGATAATGTTCTCATTCTTCGCCTGAGGACGGCTGCTTGCGTTGTGGCCGAAACGTCGTGAGAATTGTTTTATTATGTTTTATTTTTATTATTTTATTACTTCCCTTCTACGTGACTTTACCGAAAGAACCAAGAAGAAAAAAAAAGATACTACATCAAAGCTGACGAGGATGTCATCAGGCGATAGTACCATGTCCTTAACCATAGAGACTAATTGGGTTGAGTACAGCCGAAGAGGTCTTGCCTGTGAAAGGGAGCAGAGTATCTGATAGAAAACGGGCTAGTTTGTACGTAGGAGAGTTTATCGTCGACACAATGGGTCGTAGCGGGGTGCCTTCCTTATGGATTTTGGGAAGACCATAGAGTCTGGGAGGTCTTGCCGCCGATGGTTTTAGAGAGGAACGTTTGCTTGGTTCGATTAGGGAAGTCGAACTCGTGATGATACTGTTGGTTTTCGCCGTTAGGCTTTTAGTGGGATCGTTTTTAATTTTGGAGTAACTCCCATCATTAAGAAGGTCCAGGATTTTGTTGTTGTATGAATCTTTATCCATGATGACCGTGGCATTGCCCTTGTCTGCCGAGAGGATGACTATATCATCTCTCTTTTTTAGGTCCGCGAGTTCAGAGCGTTCGTTTTTGCTGATGTTACTAGTGGGTTTCTTAGCATTCTTAAGAATAGTAGCTATTTCAGCTCTTGCTACATCCGCATGGATGTGTCTAAATTTCGCCGTCACCCCTAAATATATTCCAGTAGAGGATATGATTTATCAGATTGATGTAGCCCTCAGAGGCATAGGACACATCCATGCGGATGTAGCAAGAGCTGAAATAGCTACTATTCTTAAGAATGCTAAGAAACCCACTAGTAACATCAGCAAAAACGAACGCTCTGAACTCGCGGACCTAAAAAAGAGAGATGATATAGTCATCCTCTCGGCAGACAAGGGCAATGCCACGGTCATCATGGATAAAGATTCATACAACAACAAAATCCTGGACCTTCTTAATGATGGGAGTTACTCCAAAATTAAAAACGATCCCACTAAAAGCATAACGACGAAAACCAACAGTATCATCACGAGTTCGACTTCCCTAATCGAACCAAGCAAACGTCCCTCTCTAAAACCATCGGCGGCAAGACCTCCCAGACTCTATGGTCTTCCCAAAATCCATAAGGAAGGCACCCCGCTACGACCCATTGTGTCGACGATAAACTCTCCTACGTACAAACTAGCCTGTTTTCTATCAGATACTCTGCTCCCTTTCACAGGCAAGACCTCTTCGGCAGTTCTCAACTCAATCCAATTAGTCTCTATGGTTAAGGACATGGTACTATCTCCTGATGACATCCTCGTCAGCTTTGATGTAGTATCTTTGTTTACCAAAGTCCCAGTACCGGACACCCTAACAATAATTGAGGACTTAGTCCAACATGGATTGAATTCTGATGCACCTGCGCTGGTTAGGCATTGCCTCACCAACACCTATTTTACCTGGAATGGCACCTTCTACAAACAGAATGAGGGTACCCCTATGGGCTCCCCTTTGTCACCAGTTATAACCAACATGTTCATGGAAAAGTTTGAATCAGACGCCATTCAGACATCCACCCTGCGTCCTTCCCTGTGGAAGAGGTATGTGGATGACACTTTCGTCATCTGGCCACATGGCCTCCCAGCATTGAACCACTTCTTGGACCACATCAATTCTAGACACCCATCCATCAGATTCACCATGGAAGTGGAGAAAGACGGTAAACTACCATTCTTGGATATTCTGTTTGAGAGGAGGCCTGACGGATCCTTGGGACATTCTGTTTACAGGAAAGCCACCCACACAGATTCCTACTTGAAACCGGATTCCCACCACCACCCATCTCAAAAGAATTATCTCATCAAAACGCTATACCACAGAGCCCATGGCATTTCTGACAAACACCACCTGAACGGTGAATTAAGACATGTACATCGGGCCCTCAGGATGAACGGATACTCTGACCGTACTATCCGCCAAGCTGTCTCTCCCACCACACAGAAACAGCCACATGAAACTCCGACCAAAACCATCACGTTACCATACATAGCAGGCGTGACCAAAAAGATCTCCAAAATTCTAAACAAACATAAGATCCAAGTCCGATTCAGTACAGTGCATAAAATCCGTGATCTGATTCCATCTGTGAAGGATGTCGTTCCTGACTTACAGTATCCTGGAGTCTACAAATTGAGTTGCATTTGTGGTGATTGCTACATTGGAGAAACGAAACGTCATGTTTCTGATCGTGTCCGCGAGCACATGTCAGATCTGAAACACGGCAGAACTGATTCTTCTGCCGTTGCCGATCATTGCTACAACTCGGTAGGCTCTCATGAAATTGTCTTTTCCGAGACCAAGGTTCTCTGCAAACCTCCCGGCTACCATCAAAGGTTTGTACACGAAGCCATACAAATATACAAACACAGACATAATTTCAACCGTGATGATGGGTACAAACTTAGTAATCATTGGAAAGATGTTATCAACCACGCAAAAAAGACCTAATTACACTTTTTTGGACCATCTTATCTGACAGGCACTATTTTACTTTACTTTACCGAGTGTTAACATCCCCAGTTATTTTTTAACAGTACTCTCTTCATTGTTCAGTCAGCATTGGTATAAACATGGGCATTTTCGTTCTTTTGTCTATCATGTGTATCAGACCTCCCCTCCCCTCTCTGTCCATTGTGTTAGCGTGTGCAGCAGCAACCGCGTCCAAGCCGTCGTCCATTTTTTTGGCCCTGCCCCCCCCTCCCCCTCCCGATGCGTTGTACTTAGCACTCCGTGCTGTCTTTGAGCCCCGCCCCTCTCCCTCCCGATACGTTCCATTCATTGGCTACCACATTCTGATGAGCTCCCCCCCCCCTCTCCTCCCCCCTTCAACTTGCTTATAAGGGATTACATCTTGAATCATTGCCTCACTTGATGCAGCTAATTCGGCTGTGACGGTCCCACCTGATGACGGAGACTTGTGTTGCCTCCGAAACGTCGTGATTTTTGTTTTATTTTATTTTCATTAATTTTGATGTTTTACCTACGTGACTTTACCGAAAAAACCTAAGAATATGATTCCTTGCAGTCACGAAATCTTCAAGTCTGGGACATAGGGTATCCTTGCCTTACACCCGACTCAACTTGTAGCTCATCCGAGAGCACCCCATTCACTAACAGCCTGGCAGTGAGCTTATTATACAACCGCCTCACCCAGCTTACCAGCCATCTTCCCACCCCCATTCTTTCCAGTACTGCAAAAAGGTAGTCATGGGAGAGGCGGTCGAAAGCCTTCTCCTGATCGAGGTTGAGAAGCCCTAGAGGTCCGCCCCTCTCTATGATAGTTACCAACACCTCCCTTATCAGGACCAGGTTATCTGTGATCCGCGCATGTTTGATCAGCCCCCACTACCTCTCCCACCACTTTCCCTGAACAAGCCACAATAGTCCTGGCCAATATTTTATAATTCAAATTCAATAGGGAGATGGAGTGCCAACTCCCCAGGTCGTTGCACTCTCCTTTCCCATTATAGATGAGGGCAATTACCCCCCTCCTCATGGACTCCGGCATGGGTCCAACCACCAAAATTTCCCTGTACAGGCTCAATATATCATGTTTAATCGTTCCCCAGAACGTGGTGTAAAATTCGGCAGGAATTCCATCTGGTCCCGCTGTTTTTTGCTTGCAGTGTCCCATCATGGCCTCTTCCAGCTCCCCCATCTGAATTAGCCCATCCATTCCCCCGGGGTCCGTGATCATTTGTTTTACCTCCCTGAAAAGGGATTCCCTTGCCCCAGTCTCCGATACATTACTCCCATAGATCCCTGTAATATTCCCTTGCCGCTTCCACTATCGTTTCTGTTGTTGTCGCCTTTTCCCGGTCTGGGCTTACCAACTCCCTAACTATGTTATCCATTTTTCCACGTCGTTTGAAAAAAAAACAAGCACTTTTCCCCCTCTTACACCACCTTAACCCGAGCCCCAAAAACAAGTTGAGCTGCTCGTTTTTCCATCGTCGATCTGATTGTCTCCTTTAACTGTTCTACTTCCCTCATAACCGGGAAGCCCAGCTCCAGCAATCTATAGACTTTCCAATCGGTCTTTCCACCTTTTCAATTCTTTCCTAACACGCCTCCTCCGAGCTTAGAAGAACTCCCATATCCGTCCTTTCACCATCTCCTACCATTCTGCCAGGGTGCCGAAGCAACCCTGCAGGCTCTGCCACTCCCTGTACCTCCCGACAAAATCCCCTACTACCCTTTTCATCTTCCAGAAGGATTATTTTCAACTTCCAAATCCCCCTCCCCAGCCTCAGACCACCTAGGATTCGATGCTTCACGGTCGCCATGTTGTGGTCAGAAAAAGAAAAGGGCTCTATCTCTGCACCCTCTGTCTCGACTTTGACGCAAACGAAAAGGAAGTCTATTCTCGACTGCATCGTTCCGGTACTGTTAGACCAAGTGTACCCAAATCATGAAGCAGCCTGCTCAGTTTCCTGGCAGAGGGGTCTTGTCTCCTGCTTCCGGATTGCTGACCGACGTCCGCCAGGCAGAGCGGGCAGTTAAAATCTCCGCCCAGAATAACGTGTCTCCATGTCACCAACAGGGCAGTCACATTGTCCAATAGTTCCTCACTCTCCCTGTACCATGAAGGAGCATATACATTGATCAGGCGGAGCTCCGTGCCACCATATGAAACATCGACAATGGAGACGACTGGGGACCACCTCTTGGGTCTCCAGCACCTTCACCCTTCGGCTGCCTAAGAGTATAAAGACACCCGTGTTTTTATTCGTGTTACTCCCGGACCAAAAATAGCACCCATCCCAATAACCCATTAATTCCTCCTGGTTGAGGGAATAAGGCAGGTGGGCACTCTTGTAGGAATATTATATCCTTTTCAAAGTTCGCAAGTAATGTATTATTGCAGTCCACCTAGCTCTGCCACATAACCCTCTCACATTTACCGAAGCCACCGTGAGTTCCATGCCCTGTGGTGATTAGTCTGCTTCCGATACCTCTTCCAATTCCTAGTAGGTCTCATCTCTTAAGTCCAGTAATTGCCCCTTGTTCCCCAACTTCAGGGGGGACTTACTCTCTTGGCCCATTTTGGCCGCCACCATCACCTCCTCCTCCTCCTCCAACGTTACCGTGTCTGGCGAAGGGTCAGCTGTTTCCAGACCACATGCGTGGGTAGCTTTCCTCGGGGGGCCTTGGTGCTCTCCTCTTTCTCTTTGTCACCCTCTCCAGGATTCCACTCTCCTCCCCTGTTTCCCGCTGCTCCTTCCCATCCCCCTTCTCCTCCACTATATCATCCCAGTTGGCCACGGTTGACCTGAGGACCTCCTCCACATCCTTGTCTTCTCCGTGGTCCCCCAGCTGCCGACTCGTGGATGATTCTTCTTCCGCTGTAATTTATCCCTCATCTTGCGTAGTCCGGCAGCGCCTCATTGTAGAGAAAAGCCGTTATTATCTTAGTATCCAAATCCGATAACAACTGTAACTTAAACAAGGACAGTGGCCTTTCACCATTCTTTTCTTCAAATCTTGTCAAAGCCTTGAAGCAGGTTGCTTGTCCTGAAACTAATATCAAAAGCTCGCCCACCAGGCAGGGCAATCAGGCAGAACAGGTTTGCAGGATCCACCTGTAACACCCCGACCAACACTGTCCTCACAAAACTCGGTCGATCAATGATGACGTCATCTGGCATGTCGTCTTTAAAAGCCATCTGGGCACAATTGCGTCTCTTGGCATGGGTGGGTGTGAATTTCCCACCAGTCCCACCACGCCACCTCCCTGCAGGTGCCTGGGGCCGTCCTGTGCCTACAGGTCCAGGCTCTCCCCCCTCAGTCACCTTCTGGGCGTTACGCGCCTGCTAGCCTGCAGGGGTCGCCCCCTCCTCAATCTCTCCACTCGGGGTGGTAGGGGCCACCACCCTCCGCGTTGGCGCCAGAGGTCGCAATCGGGTACCCGATACCCGTACCCTACCCGATACCCGGCTACCCATACCCAGCCGGGTACGGATACCCGTTTGCGACCCTGGTCTGGCCGGGTACGGGTAGCCGCACGTGACTCACCCCAACCAATGAGTGAGAAGGCCATGAGTCACTGGTGAGTAACCGTTTGTCACTCATTTCCCAACGTCTTGTCTCTTCTCACAATTCAAGTTCCTAGAATCAACCCACCCGCGCCTGCAACATGGCTTCATCCCAGAGGTCGCAATCGGGTACCCGATACCCGTACCCTACCCAATACCCAGCTACCCGTACCCGGCCGGGTATCGGGTAGGGTTCGGATACCCGTACCCAGCCGGGTACGGGTACGGGTAGCCGTTTGCGACCCTGGTGCGGCCGGGTACGGGTACAGGTAAGAAATCAAAACCCGTTTGCTACCTCTGGTTGGCGCCTCTCCTTTCCTCTCCTGCTGCCAACAGGCATACTCCTCAGCTCACATCCACCCGGTCGAGGTCGATGCCAGCGCCTCGTCACTCTCCTCCGCCAGCTTCCATCCTCCAGGCCACTGCATCTCACCACCCTCTGCCTCTGCAGCAGTCAAAACGGCCCGTTCACCTTGGCTCACTTCGCCAGAGCACTTGGTCTCCATGCTCCCGGGGATTAGCGAGGCCGCCGCCAGCCTGACAGCCAGGGTGCCTGCTTGCGGCAAGGGAGAACAAACCGATTACGACGACGAGGCTCGGCGAGGTCCGCTCCAGATCGCAGCAGCCCCGACTGTGAGTCGGAGCCCACCTATTATCCTGCCCAGTGTGGCCAGGCTCCGCCCTCGACCCCGCACCCCTCTGAATCCCCCAGAGGGCTCCGTGCCTTGCTCACAGGTCCAACTGGTAGAACGGGCTGTTACCCTAATTCCATTGTCTTCCAATCTCCCAGCAGCACGCTGGAGGTGACGCATTCAATGTCACGACACATGTTCAAAATACTATGACAAAATAACAATAAAACAACAAACACAGGGTGGCCCAAAGGTCAGTGAACATAGGGTTACTTCATTTAGTTGAACACTGGCATTAAAATATCGAAATTGCTTAGTGCATATTTTTTTAAAATATAAATATACATATAATCGTCATTGATATTTATTTTTCTTCTTCCTGTGGGGGTCACCTCAAATCCGTCGTTTACAAAATTCGACCAAGAACCCCGAGTGAATTGAGACAAACCCAAGTGAATTGAGACGCAATTGATGGATGTTCAAATATTACCTATCATTAATTTTAAAAATCCCAAATTTAATTCAAAAGATAGTTCATGCATGCATTAATTTAAATGGACGTGAGTTTAAACATTTGTTAAAATAAACGAAGTAACCCTATGTGATTCGTTAAAATGAATATAATAATCACGCGTGTCATAACTCTTGGACCACTCTGTTTATACAAACTGCCCTGTGAAATGTCGAGAGTTGATACCCAATTGCCCCCTGAACTCGCCTTTCCATTGGATCACGCCACTGTTTTATTCCAATAGAGTTGTTACTAATTGTATCTACTCCATCGAGAGATGATGCTTTATGTTGACCACAGGCTAAAATTGTAACTCACAACATGCCATCTGTGACTCCGAGTGCTCGAACCGCCCCTGGCTATATTGTAAAGTTGCACGGTAGTTGACGTGCACTTTTGCCCACCATTCGATTTTCTCACGAGTCTGGGGTTCAGAAGAGCGCACACAATAACACGGTGTCTAAACAATGTTATGACAACAGCACCTTCGCTGTGTTCATTACGCATTTCAACCAGTGCATAAGAAATCATACATTTTAAAACATCACCACCAGCAAACACGTGGCACCAATTTGCATTCAAAATATAAACTTAAAATCCACCTTATGACTTTTAATAATTGCAATTATCACGGCATGAAAACAAACCACAAGTGCATTCCTTAATTAGATGAAAACAAACTGGTGCGAAAGAGATAAACGGCAATGCATCTCCAATAAAAAAGAAAGTGATTTAAGCAGCTTTTCAAAATGCCAGACAAGCTTCATAACCATCTCTCGTTGAGGTGAACCTTAAATTAAATATCTCTTTAGTCTCTGCTAGATCATATGGCAACACCGAACAACAACAGCAATAAGATAAAACATTTACGACCCATCTGGCGGCTAATTCAATTTCTGATGATGCATGCTAAATGTCAATAAATCGCACGCTGCCTGTGTTCAAACGCAAGTCAAACTAGAAAGGGACCAGTTATGCCGACGGAATCCTAAATTAAAAATTGTACCTGACATTGGTTTACATCCATGAGGATTTGTCGTGAAAACATCATCCATTATTGATTGCATTTCATGACGTTCGTTAGAAATTCACTTGAGTTGCAAGAAGTAAAGATGATATCGCTACCGAATAAATGTCCACAGCCGCCGTCTGTGGCCCATCGTCAGTGGGAGCGGTGGAATTGCCCGTCTGTGGA
Source organism: Lampetra planeri (assembly GCF_965212315.1). Lineage (NCBI taxonomy): Eukaryota > Metazoa > Chordata > Hyperoartia > Petromyzontiformes > Petromyzontidae > Lampetra > Lampetra planeri. Next base: position 4,703,551 of record NC_136128.1, on the reverse strand, counting down.
CCACGGGTGGTTAGGTGTGGTTGGTGCATCACACAAGGATGGAGCAATGATGGGCACCAATCAAGTCTCCTCCTCCCCCTACTCCTGGAAGATCAAATCCAGGTATTTGCTCAATTGGGTTTTTCACAAGGTGTTTGTGAGATCTTGTGTATGTATGTTGAACTTCTTTCACACCGTACGTAGCCAACCATGCTAATCGGAGGTAATGATGATGATAATAATGTCCCAAACTGGCTGTTGTCATCACCAGCAAAATGTCGTTCTCAAAATTGTAAATGGTGTGGGTTTACTCTCTAACACACCGATGTGCTGAAGTAGTAAATGAGTGGCAGGTATTGTTCAAGTGACAATACCTTACAAATTGGCTTTGTCGGGTGGTGGTGGGTTTACGACACATTTTCATTGACTCGCTCTAACGCAAACCTTTTTATGAGGAAAAAGTAGTCCAAAATACCCTCAAGAGGGGCTCTTTAGAACTCCCTCTAGTGGAAGTCCTTCTGTCAGTAGTGGTGTGAATAAAGTATAACATGTTGTGTGTCTCTCCCTGTGTGTCTGTGTTGTCTCTCTCTGCGTGTGTGTCTGTCTGTGTGTCTCCCTGTCTGTGTTTTGTCTCTCTCTAAATTTTAGTTCTACCTGATGACTGCTTGTGTTGCAATCGAAACGTCGCATTCTATTATTTATTTATTTTTATTTCTACGTGACTTTACCAAAAGAGCTAAAGAGTATAGCAAGGACTTCACCTTTCCGCTTAACACTTCAGCGGACTATCGACCGATAACTTTTAAAAAGTCAACAAACATCTTACACTATGCGTGTGTAGGTAAAATGTTAAAGGTGATTAACTCATCGAGTACTACACTTTAAATTTTGTTTAAATAATCCTACCAGCAGTTGACAGATTTGCCTAAAATAATGCTTCGCAAACTGACGTTTCTAATATAGCAATGACAGCACGAAATTTCCACTGAAAATGAATTCGCGTATCTTCAGTATTTATATCTCATTCTAAAAATATAATATTAAACTAATACATGTTAATTATCTCAGTTTGCAGTAAGGAAGCTATGTATTACCACTGATTAAAAAAATCCATTTAATGATAAGATAAATGAATAATTATCGACTAAAATAATAATTTTCAAGCATAGATAACATCATGTCAGCAGCAGTTGTTATCGCTAAATTGCATTTGATGCATAGCACAAATGAATAAAAAAACTTTTAAAGTATTAAACCAGAATACAAGCACACGATCATCATCATCGTCATCAGTCATGATCATCCACTGCCGAATTAAGGCCTGTATAACTCCTACACGTGAGCCGATCAATCTCCACGGTGGATATAGTCCTGGACGTGCTCACTCCATTGGCTGCCACTTCATCATCAATATCGACAATCGGCCATCGTCCCTTCAAACAATGCATTGTGCCAAACCCACTCTCTTTTCTTAACGACTAATGTGATGTCTCTAACATGCAGTTGATCTCTAATCCATGTGTTGTTTCTCGTTCTCCCACAATGACGTCTCTGTTCATACGGAATTTTAAAAGAAATCACCAAGCTTATCACCAACTGCAAAAAAGGGTTAATTCTAGATTTGAAGCTTTCGTGACTGCAATGATTCATATTCTCAGGTTTTTTTCGGTAAAGTCACGTAGGTAAAACATTAAAAGTAATGAAAGTAAAATAAAACAAAACAAAAATAAAAATAAAATTCACGACGTTTCGGAGGCAACACAAGTCTCCGTCATCAGGTGGGACCGTCACAGCCAGATTAGCTGCATCAAGTGAAGCAATGATTCAAAATGTAATCCCTTATAAGCAAGTTGAAGGGGGGGAGGAGAGGGGGGGGGAGTTCATCAGAATGTGGTAGCCAATGAATGGAACGTATCGGGAGGGAGGGGGGTGGGAGGGGGAGGGAGCCAACAAAACATTTGGCGACGGCTTGGACGCGGCTGCTGCGCACGCCAACACAATGGGCAGAAAGGGGGGAGGGGAGGTCTGATACACATGATAGAACAAAGGAACGAAAATGCCCATGTTTATACCAATGCAGGCTGAAAAATGAAGAGAGTACTGTTAAAAATAACTGGGGATGTTAACACTCGGTGAAGTAAATTAAAATAGTGCCTGTCAGATAAGATGGTCCAAAAAGTGTAATTAAGTCTTTTTTGCGTGGTTAATAACATCTTTCCAGTGATTACTGAGTTTGTACCCATCATCACGGTTGAAATTATGTCTGTGTTTGTATATTTGTATGGCTTCGTGTACAAACCTTTGATGGTAGCCAGGAGGCTTGCAGAGAACCTTGGTCTCGGAAAAGACAATATCATGAGAGCCCGCCGAGTTGTAGCAATGATCGGCAACGGCCGAAGAATCAGTTCTGCCGTGTTTCAGATCTGACTTGTGCTCGCGGACACGATCAGCAACATGACGTTTTGTTTCTCCAATGTAGCAATCACCACAAATGCAACTCAATTTGTAGACTCCAGGATACTGTAAGTCAGGAACGACATCCTTCACAGATGGAATCAGATCACGGATTTTATGCACTGTGCTGAATCGGACTTGGATCTTATGTTTGTTTAGAATTTTGGAGATCTTTTTGGTCACGCCTGCTATGTATGGTAACGTGATAGTTTTGGTCGGAGTTTCATGTGGTTGTTTCTGTGTGGTGGGAGAGACAGCTTGGCGGATAGTACGGTCAGAGTATCCGTTCATCCTGAGGGCCCGATGTACATGTCTTAATTCATCAGTCAGGTGGTGTTGGTCAGAAATGCCATGGGCTCTGTGGTATAGCGTTTTGATGAGAGAATTCTTTTGAGATGGGTGGTGGTGGGAATCCGGTTTCAGGTAGGAATCTGTGTGGGTGGCTTTCCTGTAGACAGAATGTCCCAAGGATCCGTCAAGCCTCCTCTTAAACAGAATATCCAAGAATGGTAGTTTACCGTCTTTCTCCACTTCCATGGTGAATCTGATAGATGGGTGTCTATCAGAAACAACCACATGAAACTCCGACCAAAACTATCACGTTACCATACATAGCAGGCGTGACCAAAAAGATCTCCAAAATTCTAAACAAACATAAGATCCAAGTCTGATTCAGCACAGTGCATAAAATCCGTGATCTGATTCCATCTGTGAAGGATGTCGTTCCTGACTTACAGTATCCTGGAGTCTACAAATTGAGTTGCATTTGTGGTGATTGCTACATTGGAGAAACAAAACGTCATGTTGCTGATCGTGTCCGCGAGCACAAGTCAGATCTGAAACACGGCAGAACTGATTCTTCGGCCGTTGCCGATCATTGCTACAACTCGGCGGGCTCTCATGATATTGTCTTTTCCGAGACCAAGGTTCTCTGCAAGCCTCCTGGCTACCATCAAAGGTTTGTACACGAAGCCATACAAATATACAAACACAGACATAATTTCAACCGTGATGATGGGTACAAACTCAGTAATCACTGGAAAGATGTTATTAACCACGCAAAAAAGACTTAATTACACTTTTTGGACCATCTTATCTGACAGGCACTATTTTAATTTACTTCACCGAGTGTTAACATCCCCAGTTATTTTTAACAGTACTCTCTTCATTTTTCAGCCTGCATTGGTATAAACATGGGCATTTTCGTTCCTTTGTTCTATCATGTGTATCAGACCTCCCCTCCCCCCTTTCTGCCCATTGTGTTGGCGTGCGCAGCAGCCGCGTCCAAGCCGTCGCCAAATGTTTTGTTGGCTCCCTCCCCCTCCCACCCCCCTCCCTCCCGATACGTTCCATTCATTGGCTACCACATTCTGATGAACTCCCCCCCCCTCTCCTCCCCCCCTTCAACTTGCTTATAAGGGATTACATTTTGAATCATTGCTTCACTTGATGCAGCTAATCTGGCTGTGACGGTCCCACCTGATGACGGAGACTTGTGTTGCCTCCGAAACGTCGTGAATTTTATTTTTATTTTTGTTTTGTTTTATTTTACTTTCATTACTTTTAATGTTTTACCTACGTGACTTTACCGAAAAAACCTGAGAAAAAAGGGTTAAGTTCTGGCCTTTGGCTAATTTCAAGTGTTAAATATAGGTAAAGCATGGGCATTTGATCTGCATTCAGATCAGATGCCCAGTCTTAACGAATAAATTGTGAGGTACGGTGTCATAAACAGCATTAGCCGTGATGACCTCCTACCCTTGACAATAATGGTAACAAGGATAACCTTCTCAATCTAGATAATACTGTGAGAATGTTATGAATGTGAAGTCATGATGAAGCCCTTAGTAATTTTGATGCCGATGGCAATAACAGTGATGGTAAAACATTTGCCATGGGGAGAGAGAAAAGCAAACTCCAAATATACAGGCTTCAGAATTGGAAACGAATCCACAACTTCCTGTATACCATGCGAGGTAGTTAACATCTCGCCACCGCGGTGCTCAGTGGCAAGATGATAAGCACGCTAATGAACTCAACGTGCTTATTATTTGACAGAGCACTTTTGGTCAGAGCTTCGTACATGCAAATGGTCAGGTCCAATATTTAAATCCCAGGAGAATAAACAGAAGTTGCATCCTAATCTGGCATACTGGCAGACGACTTGCATTATTAATATGACATCAGTGATAAAAAAAATTGGATGCACAGATTTCCATCTGGCATGTGCGGCAGTGCACAGATTAATGCTCATTATCCATCAGGAATAAAACACCTCACAGCGACCTTGCCATCGGATTAGATGTAACCGCGGTGACGTGGCCTAAAGCGGAAGTGCGTTCGCCGCTTGTTGTGGAGGTTTGTGATTCGAATCCAGTTGGCAACCCTGGTTAACGCTGCAGATATATTCATAATACATTAAGATGCCGTCTGCTTCACAGTGGACATGAAAAAAATACATTATTTAAAAAGAGTATGTCGGTGTCGTGGTCCATTTTTTATTCCCTTTTTATAACCTGAAACTTATTAAATTGGGATTGCGTGTAGTAACACGGCCCCGACTGAAAAATAAACTGCTGCAGAATACATATGTGAAACATAATGCAGTCATCATGTACTAATTGATGCAATTATTATATTTTATAATTATCTGCAGACAATTTACTGCACTTTGCGTGTGCCACAATGGCGGGAAGATGTGGTGTGTCAACTACAGACTGGATGTTAACTTGCAACATTTCAATGGGGAGTCGAATATTTGAACCGCAACACCATCTAATACATATTTTTAGTTTTGCTAGTCGTGACAATACCGTCTGTAAGAGCAAATACATTATTAGAAAAAAATACATTCGGTCTTTTCTCATAAAAGTTTAAATATGTTTGAGTCTTTCAGCCTTTGGCTTTCCAGAATGCAAATATGTTTCCTCATTCTAGAATTATAATCTGTACAGATTGTATAACATCGTGCAATGACCCAGATGTGATATTGTATTGAAATTACAATCGTGGCTTAAGTTACTTATACTGATAACTCAGGGATAACAATCTGGTTATTCAGGATTGTTGACGAACCTGAATGGAGAGCTGGTGAATATAGTATATGACTCACATTTTACGTACAGACAATTCAAGTATATCTTCTATTTGCTTCTGCATGAAGCAGATATTTGCGGTGCATCATAAAAAGGTTGTTTAAAAGGCTTCGTAATCAGTCTGATAAACAGGAGGGGTGAACAAGGACAATTGGCATCTAGTAAAAATGTGACTGAGGGTGAGATGATTCATCAGAAATATATATTTTTTTAAAGGATGGCCAGGAAGAGTAAGTGGTGAAGGGATGGGGGTAGTTTAACGACAAAAGGGAAAGTATTTTAATTCTCGGGATGAGATCTGGTAGGAAGACTGTCCCCACGCAGCTGGTGGACTCTGTGATGGAAAGAGAAAGCTGGAGAGAATATACCTGTGGTTGTTGTAAGGTTGCGCTGTAGTGAGGCGTAAAGAAGGTGGAGTTGGGCACACTTGGATTTTCAAGTTGTGACGGAAAGTCACCGCAAAAGTTTTGCAACGTTGCACCATTGTACAACATTGTTGGTATTCTTGGTTCTTTCGGTAAAGTCACGTAGAAGGTAACTTTTATTGTTATGTTATTATTTCCCTTCTACGTAACTTTACCGAAAGAACCAAGAATATGAATCCATGCAGTCACGAAAGCTTTAAATCGAAATTTAACATTGTTGGTGTTCATAAAATAAGTTGTCTCCGTTGTTGGAGGACGTTACTTTGCGGGGTCTCGTGAGAGTTTGAAATGCTGCAACTCCACACGCCATTACCATACTGTATCCTTCAGTGACATATCTTCCTGACTGCCGATGAAGAACTGAATGTCGCAACTTTGTCCACAGTTTGCTTGCGATCAAACCGACGGCTGCTGAACGAATACACTCCCAGAAGGCCGTGTGGCTGATGGAAAGCGTAAACAAATTATACCGTTATTTTTCTTTAGTGGAGACATATGGGAAGTAGGTGCATTGCCTGCTCATTTATCTTTCACAAACCACTCGACTGCGATCTCTTGCCACTGCAAAATAACCCATCAGGGCTGTGTTTTACCAAGTTGCATTTAAAACCAAACATTGGTGACTTGACCACCGATCTTGCTGTGTTTCTGAACTTTGTTTTATGTTGGGTACGGCACTGGAATTCAAACCCAAAATCCCAGCAGTCGAGGCTCAGAAACCACCCCTTATCAACATAGCCATACAATTGCCCCTTTCCTGTGTTCAAAAGCTTTGAGCATTACATGCAGGGTGGCAAAACGATTGTACGATGTTCTTTACACACTCGAGTGTTTATTCCGATATGAGAATATATTGATAACAAACACATTTCCCTTTGGGGCACACAATAACCGTAGAGCTAAAATGTCCATTCTGCGGGAGTAATATTACCAGTAGTAGCCGAGAAGTGTCAGGAGGGAAGGGGAGATGAAAATTTGGCAGCACTGCAAGACAGATGCTTGTCATCCCCTCCTCTTATTACTGCTGCATATTGCATCCCTAGGCCATTCGAAGCCAACATGCGTGTTTTTTAAAGCTTTTAATAGTTAAGTGTGGCTGCTTAGGTGAGTCCCGAATCTCAAATAAAAAGTTTTGCGAGCTTAAATATTGGTCGGAGGTTGGCTGAGCCTTGCGTCCCCACTCTGAATTCGTGAACACGAGTAACCACTTTGGCAAAAGTCGACAAATCACTAAATTGATTGCCCCTGACATCGTTGGGTCTGTGAAGCTGAGCAGGGTTTGGTCTTGGCAAGTAGTTGGATTGGTGACCACCAGGACTTGTCAGATGTTGTCGTTGTCGGATTGTGAGGTGGCCAGGAGATGGCAGGGTTAAGTGTCACGCCTCATACGTGTCAAGGAGTTTTTTTCTGTCTACTCCACTATCCTACCGCATGCCAAACACTCATTGATGGTATGGCCTTAACATCTTGACGCAACGCCCTCCTAATACATTTGCTAAGACTCAGTGATACTTTACTTGGTATATAAATTCCATAATTAACATTGATCATCCCACTGACTGAACAGCTCCTGCCACAAGAATGTGCATTTTTTGCCAATGGCTCAGGATTGCAATTGTCAAATAAAATGTGCATTAATACAAACCATGCTTGATGAGCAGGAAAGACACTGGCTTGTTCATGTGATTTGTAAAGAATATATACGTATATACCAATATATTGCACATATGCGCTGTGATTAGAGCTAATTTATCTCGGTGCTAAACAAAATCGTGAAAAAATTACATCATTTTTAAACACCAATATTCACTTCACTAATATTTTATGCAGAACACTAAGAACCACAATTGTTTTTTTAGGTGATTTTTTTTGTTTTGTTTATCTTGGCACAGGTAAAATGCATTGGGCAAATGAATGACAATTTTGTATTTGAACGTGGACAAAAATAATCCAAAAACAACTGTACATGGTCACATTACAAGTAGCAAGGTTGTGGATCAACAGGGTATAACCAACACAAACAATAAAACAATGATACTAGAATGCATAAAAGAGATACAAAACTTTTTTTAAAACGTACAGTATGCAAAGCAGAGTGGTCAATTGCACATACACTTGAAAGAAAATCTGCGGCCCAAAAGTGATTTAAAGTAGGATGGTATGTTTTTTAAGGTTTAACAGTAATTTAATGTTACATTAAATGTAATTTATGAGTTGGTAGAATTACAGGTGACACTATATTTGGTGGAAAAAAACACGAACAAACTAGTGCAACATTCCACCAATTTGGCCGAATTATATATGTATTTTGTATTTACTAATATAATAAATAATTGTAATGTAAACTTGATCCAAACGGTGGTGCAGAAACTACCCTTTGGCCCCTGGCATTCTCTTCACTTTGCGATACAACGGTGCGCTTCAATAGCCCACAAAACACCGGGTGGCAGAGGGATTTGAACCAAATGAACCTTGCCAGCACATTTGCACAGTGTTATGCATAAATGCATAACAGTTGCAAAACAGAGAATGCATTTTTTATGTATTGTCACTCATTTGTTGTTATTTTACAAATCCAAGTGTAAGCTGTAAATTACATCCACGTGTGTGCGCGGCTTAATCCAATATAAGATATCATTTTATGATTAAAATAATGCATTTTACAATTCAAATGAGCTTAATGTTACTCAGTGTCAATGTAGCTGGTGAAAGGCAACGAAAAGTTTATTTCGCCCTGTGAGGCAATGGGATATTAGCGTGCAGGGTGGAAGCTTTAGTGATAAGATTTAGAAACCCAATTCACAGAACTAAGCTTCAGTGAAATGGATGCTGGCAGGAGGTTTTTGTTTATTTGGCTGAATTAACCACCTGCTGTAATAGTAATAAATAACATCACAAGGCCCTGTGTTCAAAAACGAAAATCTGCATTTCCAAAGCCAATGCATCAAGTACAGACAAAATGTGAAATATAAGAACTTGAGCTAATATACAATGCAGTAAAAACATTTTTCATTACTATTCATCTGTTTGCTTCTTCAAGGAATAAGTGCGTGTAAATGTTAATATCCATTGCTAATAAGTCAGTAAATGATTTTGGGAAAATTTAACTTGTCATTTTGTTATTCCTATCTCTTAAAAAAAAATCTTCTTTTTCTTTCTTCTCTTTTTTTATATATAAAAGTCTCCGAGCGCTCGCGCTTGTGGGGTATTTGACTCTCGGACGGTGGGGTTTAAGACTGAAATAATTTGCCAGCCGGCACGCCCTAAGCCCCGTGGTGGGAATAGGCTATTCCTTATTCCCGTCGGTAAACTTTAAAGTAGTTTAATTAACACATTTGTGCCGTTTCTATTATTCATTATTTACGTACAACTGACGATAATTGCGTGGGGGGGACGGACCCTACCAAGTGCTGCGCATTCACTCGAGCTCACTGGGTCATTTTCTTTTACGCGTTTTACAGCCAACACATACGCACATAACGCTGCGGACATTTCTTCACAGTGTCATGTCCTCTTTGCCCCCCCCCCCCCAACACGATGCGTCCAGTTTATACTACAGACTCCGTAGATAATAATTTTTTACTGCTTACATAGCATTAATCTTGCACGGGCAGGGGATGCTGGGGAGGGGGGGTAGCGGCCTAGCCCCTAGCCTGGCAACCTGCCAACTCCGCCACCTTGCCAATGTAGGCCAGGACGGGGGTCTACGCATGGCACAAGGCCTCAACACGCCTATGGTAAGTTAAAATTTCCTTGCTTCTTACGCTAACAACTCAAGCCCATTGTTTACTATTGTTAAAACATTAGTTGACGAACATTACAATTAATATGTTTGTGTGCTGATCAAAAATATGCTTCATTGCTTACTATTATGAAACAAATACGTCGCCAGATATTACAATATTTCTCTTTGTGTGCACATACCAACTCTGATTCATTCTTTACGATTATTAAAGTAATCACTTGCCAAATCTTACTATTATAATGTTTGTGTGCAGATTACAACTCAGCTTCATTGTTTATCATTATTAAACAAGTTCACAGATGTTACAATAATTATGTTTGTGTGAAGATAACAACTCAGGTTCATTATTTACCATTATGAAACAAGTTGACAGATGTTACAATAATTATATTTGTGTGCACAAAACTCTTTTTGCATTTTTCGGTTGCTCAATTTCCCCTTTTTTTGCTGCACTTTTATGCTGCTGCCACGGTCTACTGCCAGTCTGTGATTTCTGCTTATTTCTTAAATGCATTTGTATTGTTTCCATCGCTCACGTCACGCTATTTACTCATACGTAGTACTGCGATACTCATAGCTGTGCCATCATCGGGGATTGCTGTGCCCGTCGATGTGTGTGTGTGAGTCCATGTGTGTGTCTTTGAGTCCATATGTGTGTGCGTGTACAGCAATGCGTGTCTTTAACTCCATGTGTCTTTTTCGAACAGACAACGCCCCATGTGTGTGTACGTCAAATTATTTATGTGTGTGTGTCAGTCCATATGTGCGTGTTAGTCCACATGTGTGTGTAAGTCTATACATGTGTGTGTCACTCGATGTGTGTGTAAGTCAATGCGTCTGTGTGTGAGTCCATATGGGTGTTAATTCATGTCTGTGTATCTAAAGTAGATGTCTGTGTGTCACAGTTCATATGTGTATGTGTGTGTACGGCTATGTGTGTGTCAGTCTATGTATGTGTAAGTTCATGTGTGTGTGTCTTTGTCCATATGTGTGTGTGTAAGTACATGTGTGTTTACGTCAATGTGTGTTTGAGTCCACGTATTGTTGTGTGTGAGTCGGTGTGTGTGTGTAAGTCACTGTATGTGTGTACGTCCATATATGTGTGTGTACCTCCATGTGTGTATATCTCAAACAGATGTCTATGTGTGACAGTCCACATGTGTATGTGTGTGTACGGCAATGTGTGTCACTCTATGTATGTGTGTGAGTCGCTGTATGTGTGTACGTCGATATGTGTGTGTAACGCCATGGGTGTGTATCTCAAGTGCATGTCTATGTGTGTGTGAGTCCATATGTGCGTGTGTAAGTCGATATGTTTGTGTGTGTCAGTCGATATGTGTGTGTGTCTCAGTCCATGTGCGTGTGTGTTAGTCGCTGTGTGTGCATGCCTCCATGTTAGTCAGTATAACTGTATTTATTTACGTCTTTGTAGGTCCATGTGTGCGTCTTAGTCCATGCGTGTGCTTTATTGACCTGCTCAAAGTCTATGATACCATCAGTAGGCCTGCCCTCTGGTTTGTTCTTCGTGCTTTCCGACTCCCTGACCCACTGCTCACCATCCTTAAGGACCTTCATGATGGTGAGCGGCACCACGTCAAACTATGTGGCCGTGAGTCAGAGCCATTCCCTGTACACCTTGGGGTGCAACAGGGATGTCCTCTGGTTCCCACATTATTTTACATATATTTCGACCACGTAGTTCGTGAAGCCTTCATGCCTGTACCGGAAGAATTCCCATCTCGTACAGATACAATGGGAGGCTGATCGATGTCCGGGTGCGGTCAAGGGTTGGCTCCCTATTGCTCAACCACGTTATGTATGCTGATAATCTGCTAATTGCTGTTCACTCCGAGGAGGAGTTTGAGGTGCTGCTACTGAACCTGGAGCTTGCCACCAAGAGGTAGGGCCTTACTATCAGCCCCACCAAAACTCAACACCTGCCTGCCTATTTTCTACCATCGGACACTCCACCCCCACAACTCTCAATTGGTGATGGGCCAGTTGTGGAGACAGTGGAGAGTTTCCCATACCTTGCCAGTGTGCTAATGACCGGCTCCGGTTTAACAGCAAAGGTCTCACTCCGAATCAGTCAAGCAGTATCTTTTCATTCGCTGCGTAACGCTGTGTGGAACCTACCTGGTCTATCACTTCGTACGAAGCTTCAGGTCTTTTCGGCCACGGTCATTCCCTCCCTTCTCTACGCTTGCTAAACTTGGACCCCCCTAATGGAACATCTTCGCCGGTTAGAAACATTTAGGATGGCCTGCCTACGATCCATCCTGGATTTAACAAGGCTGCATTGTGTGAGGAGCTCACAAATCCTTGAAAGATGTGGACAAAGTCCTATCGGTGACCTCCGCCAGGCAAGACTGCGTTGCCTGAGTCATGTAGCCCGCATGGCCAGACACTGCATGGCTAGACATCTTTTGTTCGGCCGGATCCAGGGGGCTGGAGAAGACATGGAGTTATGTGGTACAGGAGGACTTGGAGCTGAGTCCACTTGCAGATTACTACTACCAGCCGTGTCAAGATCGGCCTCTGTGGAGGAGGCTCCTGAAGGATGCTACTTACAAAATCCTTCGTGTAGCCTATAGGGGGTTGGGGTTATAGCTTTACAGTTTGTTTTGTCTGAATATCCATTTGTCTTGAGAGCTTGGTGAACGTGTTTCAGTTCACAGGCTAGGTGATGATGGTCAGAAATACATCGAGCTCTATGATGTAGAGTTTTGATGAGGGAATTATTCTGGGATGGATGGTGGTGGGAGTCAGGTTTTAGGTAGGTATCCGTATGGGTTCCTTTCCTGTAGACAGTGGCCCATTGAGCCACCTGGTCTCTTTTAGATTAAAACATCCAATAATGGTAGCTTGCCATCCTTTTCCACCTCCATGGTGAATTTGATGGCTGGGTGTATGGAATTGATGTTATTGTATATGGTTTTGCCAATGATGACTGTGGCGATCGAAATGCATTTTGGGTTTAGTTGGTGTCCTTCCCCCAAGCCTCAGATTAGCACGGTTGGCTACATACGGTACCAAATAAGTTCAACATACATACAGCAGATACTCATTTTGTTGTACTGTGAGGATAATGGGTGTCTTGAATTTCAAAGTTACGTGTTTGTAGGTAGTTTTTGTTAAGACTATACGGGGCAGCATTGTCTTTGTGTGAAGTAGTAGTGCAGTGGTTTGCAATACAGCACGATGAACAAGGTCGACCTGAGCTTGTTTCCCAACCCCAAAAACATCACTGGCATATGGTGTCTGAACCTGCTATGGAAAATAGACACACAGGAACACAATGGTTACAGTATAAACACTTTATTTTAGACGCTAAATATGATGATGCACAGTATTCATCGTTGGATTTCTGATGTTGCATACTTTGTTTTTGATTGAATTTATGAGATTGTAATTCATAATAAATACACATTTTTGATTTCCAAGCTCCTGTTGGTCATTAATTTAGTGTAGAAAGATGGTGATTGCTTTCTGACTTATGAGTGTGGCCAAAAAAATAAAACATATTATTATCATCATTCATGAACGATGGCAAGTGTCAGTCAGCATTTAATTGATAATGGTGATCGAAGGATGAGCATTACTAACAAATAATTACATTCACTTCCTTCCATTTAACCTCATAGGAGCCTGTTGATGCATTCAATATATTTGGTTCATGCCAGTCATCCAATATATGAAAAAATGTAGTTCCTCACAGTTGGACTTTGCTGAATTGCATGGTTAATAGAATATATATTGTTTAAGTCTTTGAGTGCATGTACTTGAACCCAGACTCTAAGGGGTATTTTCTCACTGACCTGAAGTATTATATTTTCTAAATGGAATACGTAGCACACTCTGAAATATTCAGAATAATTGATAAACAAAATTGTACTTTAAGAGGTTAAATATATAATGTAAGAAAAACAACACGTATTTACATAGAGCTATTATCTAAGGCACGGAAAAGATGTCAATGGACTTTAAAATACATCTACTGTAGTGATAAATGCAATGACATTGTCACACGTATTCAAAGACAGGGATGATGAGACCACATTTAAAATGCATTTTCAATGATAAGTGATTTTTTACAAGAGGCCAGCTGCAATGCTATGCTGGCAGTGCAGAATAATTATCTTTAAATGTTGCCACTTTCCATATCACAAACATACATATTTTATATGTGCATGACAGCTTATCAAAGTGCAAGGCAAAATCAGCCAGCCAGATGTTAACCCTTTCCTTAACGATAAAAATATAAAAAAGTAAAGGATGTATTAAGTAAATCTAACTTTTGAAAAATTATATTCGGGATCAATAAGAAGTATAGGGTAAAATGTGTGATTAAAAATGTATGTTTCTGGATTTGATAATATGTGATGGGTCAGCCACTGCCTATCATCATTGCAGAGTCAATAAAATTAGTACCACTTTGAGAGAGGCACCTCCACTCTCATTTGATTGGGGAATCAGTTTTGCATTGACTTTTAACTCTTGTACTTTCAGAAATTGACTGAGGCCATTGACTTTCAACTTTGTTTATCTATGTTTCGCAAACAACTCCCAGTGTTCTGTGATGTTGCCCATGGCTATCTTTATACTGACAACTAGCGGTTAGTACCCGGCGTTGCATAGGCGAAAAAGGCAGACACAAATGTAGTTACACACGCAAATGGACTGACACACACACATAGAGTTACACGCACAAATGGACTCACACATACATACATCGACTGAACAACAACAACCACCATTGGCCACTAAGTGGTGGTGATGTCGCGACAACACTTGTGCCAGGCCATGTGCACCTTGAAGCCACATGAAGTGTCGGACGCCCGCTGGCAGGAGGTGACGGGGCAAACCCAGATGGCACAGGTCGACTGACTGAGTCGACTGGCTGATGCACCACCTGTGGCCCCTACTGTGCCAACTTGCTGTGCTTTAACAAGCCGGCGCTCCGCTCGTTCTTGTGAGAGTCGCTCCTCTGCCCTCCGTTGTTGTTGGAGGGCGACTACCTCCAACTGGCCAGTAGCATCCTTCAGGAGCCTCCTCCACAGAGGCCGATCTTGACATGGCTGGTAGCAGTCATCCGCAAGTGGACTCAGCTCCAAGTCTTCCTGCACCACATTACTCCATGTCTTCTCCAGCCCGTGCCACGCCCGTTTAGCCCCCTCGATCTGGCCGAACAAAAGCTGTTTAGGCATGCGGTGGGTGACCATGTGGGCTACATGACTCAGGCAACGCAGCCTTGCCTGCCGGAGGAGGTCACCGATGGGATTTTGTCCACATCTTTCAAGGAATTGTGAGCTCACACAATGCAGGCTGGTTAAACCCAGGATGGATTGTAGACAGGCCATCCTAAATGTTCTAACCGGCGAAGATGTTCCATTAGGGGGGTCCAAGTTTCGCAAGCGTAGAGAAGGGAGGGAATGACCGTGGCCGAGAAGACCTGAAGTTTCCTGCGGAGTGATAGACCAGGTAGATTCCACACAGCGTTAAGCAGCCAATGAAAAGATAATGCGGCTCGACTGATTCGGAGTGAGACCTCTGCTGTTAAACCGGAGCCGGTCATTAGCACAATGGCAAGGTATGGGAAACTCTGCACTTTCTCCATAACTGCCCCATCACCAATTGGGAGTTGTGGGGGTGGAGTGTCCGATGGTACAAAATAGGCAGGCAGGTGCTTAATTTTGGTGGGGCCGATGGTAAGGTCCCACCTCTTAGTGGCAAGCTCCAGGTTCAGCAGCAGCACCTCGGACTCCTCCTCCAAGTGAGCAGCAATTAGCAGATCATCGGCATACATTACATGGTTGAGCAATAGGGAGCCATCCCTTGAACGCACCCGGACATCGATCAGCCTCCCATTGCATCTGTACGAGATGGGAATTCTTCCGGTACAGGCACGAAGGCTTCACGAACTACGTGGTCGAAATATATGTAAAATAATGTGGGAACCAGAGGACATACCTGTTGCACCCCAAGGTGTACAGGGAATGGCTCTAACTCACGGCCACATAGTTTGACGCGGTGCCGCTCACCATCATGAAGGTCCTTAAGGATGGTGAGCAGTGGGTCAGGGAGTCGGAAAGCACGAATAACAACCCAGAGGGCAGGCCTACTGATGGTATCATAGACCTTGAGCAGGTCAATAAAGCACACGCATGGACTAAGACGCACACATGGACCTACAGAGACGTAAATAAATACAGTTATACTGACTAACATGGAGGCATGCACACACAGCGACTAACACACACGCACATGGACTGAGACACACACACATATCGACTGACACACACAAACACATCGACTTACACACACACATATGGACTCACACACACATAGACATGCACTTGAGATACACACACATGGCGTTACACACACATATCGACGTACACACATACAGCGACTCACCCACATACATAGAGTGACACACACATTGCCGTACACACAGATACACATGTGGACTGTCACACATAGACACCCGTTTGAGATATACACACATGGAGTTACACACACATATATGGACGTACACACATACAGCGACTTACACACACACACCGACTCACACACAACAATACGTGGACTCAAACACACATTGACGTAAACACACATGTACTTACACACACACATATGGACTAAGACACACACACATGAACTTACACATACATAGACTGACACACACATAGCCCTACACACACATACACATATGAACTGTGACACACAGACATCTACTTTAGATACACAGACATGAATTAACACCCATATGGACTCACACACAGACGCATTGACTTACACACACACATCGAGTGTCACACACATGTATAGACTTACACACACATGTGGACTAACACACACATATGGACTGACACACACACGTAAATACTTTGACGTACACACACACATGGGGCGTTGTCTGTTCGAAAAAGACACATGGAGTTAAAGACACGCATTGCTGTACACGTACACACATATGGACTCAAAGACACACACATGGACTCACACACACACATCTACGGGCACAGCAATCCCCGATGATGGCACAGCTATGAGTATCGCAGTACTACGTATGAGTAAATAGCGTGACGTGAGCGATGGAAACAATATAAATGCATTTAAGAAATAAGCAGAAATCACAAACTGGCAGTAGACCGTAGCAGCGGCATAAAAGTGCAGCAAAAAAAGGGGAAATTGAACAACCGAAAAATGCAAAAAGAGTTTTGTGCACACAAATATAATTATTGTAACATCTGTCAACTTGTTTCATAATGGTAAATAATGAACCTGAGTTGTTATCTTCACACAAACATAATTATTGTAACATCTGTGAACTTGTTTAATAATGATAAACAATGAAGCTGAGTTGTAATCTACACACAAACATTATAATAGTAAGATTTGGCAAGTGATTACCTTAATGATCGTAAAGAATGAATCAGAGTTGGTATGTGCACACAAACAGAAATATTGTAATATCTGGCGACGTATTTGTTTCATAATAGTAAGCAATGAAGCATATTTTTGATCAGCACACAAACATATTAATTGTAATGTTCGTCAACTAATGTGTTTAACAATAGTAAACAATGGGCTTGAGTTGTTAGCGTAAGAAGCAAGGAAATTTTAACTTACCATAGGCGTGTTGAGGCCTTGTGCCATGCGTAGCCCCCCGTCCTGGCCTACATTGGCAAGGCGGCGGAGTTGGCAGGTTGCCAGGCTAGGGGCTAGGCCGCTACCCACCCTCCCCAGCATCCCCTGCCCGTGCAATATTAATGCTATTGAAGCAGTAAAAAATTATTATCTACGGAGTCTGTAGTATAAACTGGACGCATCGTGTTGGGGGGGGGGGGGGCGAAGAGGA
This sequence comes from Lampetra planeri, assembly GCF_965212315.1. NCBI lineage: Eukaryota > Metazoa > Chordata > Hyperoartia > Petromyzontiformes > Petromyzontidae > Lampetra > Lampetra planeri. Next base: position 4,685,989 of record NC_136128.1, on the reverse strand, counting down.
CATGACACTGTGAAGAAATGTCCGCAGCGTTATGTGTGTATGTGTTGGCTGTAAAACGCGTAAAAGAAAATGTCCCCGTGAGCTCGAGTGAACGCGCAGCACTTGGTAGAGTCCGTCCCCCCCACGCAATTATCGTCAGTTGGTACGTTCGATGTCGTGCAATAAGTAAATAATGAATAATAGAAACGGCACAAATGTGTTATTTAAACTACTTTAAAGTTTACCGAGGGGAAAACGGAATAGCCTATTCCCACCACGGGGCTCAGGGCATGCCGGCTGGCAAATTATTTCATTCTTATACCCCACCGTCCGAGAGGCAAATACCCCGCAAGCGCGAGCGCTCGGAGACTTGTCTATATAAGAAAGAAGAAGATGTCACATCTACACCTGCGGTATAACACAGCGACAGCTAAATAAGTTGCATGCATTACCTTGTAGCTACACCGTTTGAGTGAATACGTGGCGGATATGTTGAAGGACAAGGCATGAAAGGTAAATTATCTGATCTCATGTACATTTGTATAGTGCCTTAGTCGACAGTACTTTACAATAACTGTAAAATTGTCGATTCAAGGATAGTGGTTCAAATAGAGAGTGAGGGCTCTTAAAAGTGGTGGTGGAGTTATCGTGACAAGAAAGCAAGTGGGAGTGGTTAACTAAGGGTTGGGTTAGTGATAAGGGTAGTGATAGTGGTTGTGGTAGTGATAGGGTTTGTGGTAGTGGTAGGGGTTAAGGTAGTGATTGGGGTTGGGAAAGTGATTGGGGTTGGGGTAGTGATAGGGGTAGTGATAGGGGTTGGGGTAGTGATAGGGGTAGTGCTAGGAGTTGGGGTAGTGATAGAGGTTGGGGTAGTGATAGGGCTTGGGGTAGTGATATTGGTTGGGGTAGTGATATGGATTGGGGTAGTTATAGGGGATGTGGTAGGGTTGGGGTTGTAATAGGGGTTGCGGTAGTGATAGGGGCTGGGGTAGTAATATGGGTTGGGGTAGTGATAGGGGTTTGGGTAGTGATAGGGCTTGGGGTAGTGATAGAGATGGGGTAGTGATATGGGTTGGGGTAGTGATAAGGGTTGGGGTAGTGATATGTGTTGGGGTAGTGATAGGTGTTGGGGTAGTGATAGAGATGGGGTAGTGATATGGGTTGGGGTAGTGATAAGGGTTGGGGTAGTGATATGTGTTGGGGTAGTGATAAGGGTTGGGGTAGTGATAGGGGTTGGGGTAGTGCTAAGATTTGGGGTAGTGATAGGGGTTGGGGTAATGATAGGGCTTGGGGTAGTGATATGGGTTGGGGTAGTAATATGGGTAGTGGTAGTGATAGGGCAATGATAATGGTTGGGTTAGTGATAGGGATAGGGATAGTTATATAGGTTTTGGGTTGTGATAGGGCTTGGGGTAATGCTAGGGGTTGGGGTAGTGATAGGTGTTGTGATCGTAATTGGGGTATGGGTTGTGATCGGGGCAGTGATACGGTAGTGATATGGGTAGTGATAGGGGTTGTGGTTGTGATAGAGCTTGGGGTAGTGATAGGGGTAATGATAGGGTTTGGGTAGTGATAGGGGTTGTCGTAGTCACAGGGTTTAAGTTTGTTATTGGGGTTGGGGTAGTGATAGGGGTTGGGGTAGTGATAGGGGTTGTGGTAGTGATAGGGGCTGGGGTAGTAATGTGGGTTGGGGTAGTGTTAGGGGTTTGGGTAGTGATAGGGCTTGGGGTAGTGATAAGGGTTGGGGTAGTGTTAGGGGTTGTGGAAGTGATAGGGGTTGGGGTAGTGATATGTGTTGGGGTAGTGATAGGTGTTGGGGTAGTGATAGAGATTGGGGTAGTGATATGGGTTGGGGTAGTGATAAGGGTTGGGGTAGTGATATGTGTTAGGGTAGTGATAAAGGTTGGGGTAGTGATAGGGGTTGGGGTAGTGCTAGGAGTTGGGGTAGTGATAAGGGTTGGGGTAGTGTTAGGGGTTGTGGTAGTGATATGGGTTGGGGTAGTAATATGGGTAGTGGTAGTGATAGGGCAATGATAATGGTTGGGTTAGTGATAGGGATAGTGATAGGGATAGTTATATAGGTTTTGGGTAGTGATAGGGCTTGGGGTAGTGTTAGGGGTTGTGGAAGTGATAGGGGTTGGGGTAGTGATATGGATTGGGGTAGTGATATGGATTGGGGTAGTGATATGTGTTGGGGTAGTGATAGGGATTGGGGTAGTGATATGGGTTGGGGTAGTGATAAGGGTTGGGGTAGTGATATGTGTTGGGGTAGTGATAAGGGTTCGGGTAGTGATAGGGGTTGGGGTAGTGTTAGGAGTTGGGGTAGTGATAGGGGTTGGAGTAGTGATAGGGCTTGGGGTAGTGATATGGGTTGGGGTAGTAATATGTGTAGTGGTAGTGATAGGGGCAATGATAATGGTTGGGTTAGTGATAGGGATAGTGATAGGGATAGTTATATAGGTTTTGGGTTGTGATAGGGCTTGGGGTAATGCTAGGAGTTGGGGTAGTGATAGGGGTTGTGGTCGTAATTGGGGTATGGGTTGTGATCGGGGCAGTGATAGGGTAGTGATATGGGTAGTGATAGGGGTTGTGGTTGTGATAGAGCTTGGGGTAGTGATAGGGGTAATTATAGGGTTTGGGTAGTGATAGGGGTTGTCGTAGTGACAGGGTTTAAGTTAGTTATTGGGGTTGGGGTAGTGATAGGGGTTGGGGTAGTGATAGGGGTTGCGGTAGTGATAGGGGCTGGGGTAGTAATATGGGTTGGGGTAGTGATAGGGGTTTGGGTAGTGATAGGGCTTGGGGTAGTGATAAGGGTTGGGGTAGTGTTAGGGGTTGTGGAAGTGATAGGGGTTGGGGTAGTGATAGGGGTTGGGGTAGTGATATGTGTTGGGGTAGTGATAAGGGTTGGGGTAGTGATAGGGGTTGGGGTAGTGCTAGGAGTTGGAGTAGTGATAGGGGTTGGGGTAGTGATATGGGTCGGGGTAGTAATATGGGTAGTGGTAGTGATAGGGGCAATGATAATTGTTGGGTTAGTGATTGGGGTAATGATAGGGATAGTGATATAGGTTTTGGGTTGTGATAGGGCTTGGAGTAATGCTAGGGGTTGGGGTAGTGATAGGGGTTGTGGTCGTAATTGGGGTATGGGTTGTGATCGGGGTAGTGATAGGGTAGTGATATGGGTAGTTATAGGGGTTGGGGTTGTGATAGAGCTTGGGTAGTGATAGGGGTAATGATAGGGTTTAGGTAGTGATAGGGGTTCGGGTAGTGATAGGTGTTGTCGTAGTGATAGGGTTTAAGTTAGTTATTGGGGTTGGGGTAGTGATAGGGGTTGTGGAAGTGATAGGGGTTGGGGTAGTGATATGCGTTGGGGTAGTGATAGGGGTTGTGGAAGTGATAGGGGTTGGGGTGGTGATAGGGGTTGAGGGAGTGATGGGGTTGTTGAAGTGATAGGGGTTGGAGAAGTGGTAGGGGTTAAGGTAGTGATTGGGTTTGGGGTATTGATTGGGGTTGGGGTAGTGATAGGGCTTGAGGAAGTGATAGGGGTTGTGGTAGTGATATGCGTTTGGGTAGTGATAGGGGTTGGGGTAGTGATAGGGTTTGGGGAAGTGATATGGGTTGGGGTAGTGATATGGGTTGGGGTAGTGATAGGGGTTGTGGTCGTAATTGGGGTATGGGTTGTTATCGGGGCTGTGATAGGGGTTGGAGTAATGATAGGGTAGTGATATGGGTAGTCATAGGGGTTGGAGTTGTGAAAGAGCTTGGGGTAGTGTTAGGGGTAATGATAATGGTTTGGGTAGTGATAGGGCTTGGGGTAGTGATAGAGATGGGGTAGTGATATGGGTTGGGGTAGTGATAGGTGTTGGGGTAGTGATAGAGATGGGGTAGTGATATGGGTTGGGGTAGTGATAAGGGTTGGGGTAGTGATATGTGTTGGGGTAGTGATAAGGGTTGGGGTAGTGATAGGGGTTGGGGTAGTGCTAAGATTTGGGGTAGTGATAGGGGTTGGGGTAATGATAGGGCTTGGGGTAGTGATATGGGTTGGGGTAGTAATATGGGTAGTGGTAGTGATAGGGCAATGATAATGGTTGGGTTAGTGATAGGGATAGGGATAGTTATATAGGTTTTGGGTTGTGATAGGGCTTGGGGTAATGCTAGGGGTTGGGGTAGTGATAGGTGTTGTGATCGTTATTGGGGTATGGGTTGTGATCGGGGCAGTGATACGGTAGTGATATGGGTAGTGATAGGGGTTGTGGTTGTGATAGAGCTTGGGGTAGTGATAGGGGTAATGATAGGGTTTGGGTAGTGATAGGGGTTGTCGTAGTCACAGGGTTTAAGTTTATTATTGGGGTTGGGGTAGTGATAGGGGTTGGGGTAGTGATAGGGGTTGTGGTAGTGATAGGGGCTGGGGTAGTAATGTGGGTTGGGGTAGTGTTAGGGGTTTGGGTAGTGATAGGGCTTGGGGTAGTGATAAGGGTTGGGGTAGTGTTAGGGGTTGTGGAAGTGATAGGGGTTGGGGTAGTGATATGTGTTGGGGTAGTGATAGGTGTTGGGGTAGTGATAGAGATTGGGGTAGTGATATGGGTTGGGGTAGTGATAAGGGTTGGGGTAGTGATATGTGTTGGGGTAGTGATAAAGGTTGGGGTAGTGATAGGGGTTGGGGTAGTGCTAGGAGTTGGGGTAGTGATAAGGGTTGGGGTAGTGTTAGGGGTTGTGGTAGTGATATGGGTTGGGGTAGTAATATGGGTAGTGGTAGTGATAGGGCAATGATAATGGTTGGGTTAGTGATAGGGATAGTGATAGGGATAGTTATATAGGTTTTGGGTAGTGATAGGGCTTGGGGTAGTGTTAGGGGTTGTGGAAGTGATAGGGGTTGGGGTAGTGATATGGATTGGGGTAGTGATATGGATTGGGGTAGTGATATGTGTTGGGGTAGTGATAGGGATTGGGGTAGTGATATGGGTTGGGGTAGTGATAAGGGTTGGGGTAGTGATATGTGTTGGGGTAGTGATAAGGGTTCGGGTAGTGATAGGGGTTGGGGTAGTGTTAGGAGTTGGGGTAGTGATAGGGGTTGGAGTAGTGATATGGGTTGGGGTAGTAATATGTGTAGTGGTAGTGATAGGGGCAATGATACTGGTTGGGTTAGTGATAGGGATAGTGATAGGGATAGTTATATAGGTTTTGGGTTGTGATAGGGCTTGGGGTAATGCTAGGGGTTGGGGTAGTGATAGGGGTTGTGGTCGTAATTGGGGTATGGGTTGTGATCGGGGCAGTGATAGGGTAGTGATATGGGTAGTGATAGGGGTTGTGGTTGTGATAGAGCTTGGGGTAGTGATAGGGGTAATGATAGGGTTTGGGTAGTGATAGGGGTTGTCGTAGTGACAGGGTTTAAGTTAGTTATTGGGGTTGGGGTAGTGATAGGGGTTGGGGTAGTGATAGGGGTTGCGGTAGTGATAGGGGCTGGGGTAGTAATATGGGTTGGGGTAGTGATAGGGGTTTGGGTAGTGATAGGGCTTGGGGTAGTGATAAGGGTTGGGGTAGTGTTAGGGGTTGTGGAAGTGATAGGGGTTGGGGTAGTGATAGGGGTTGGGGTAGTGATATGTGTTGGGGTAGTCATAAGGGTTGGGGTAGTGATAGGGGTTGGGGTAGTGCTAGGAGTTGGAGTAGTGATAGGGGTTGGGGTAGTGATATGGGTCGGGGTAGTAATATGGGTAGTGGTAGTGATAGGGGCAATGATAATTGTTGGGTTAGTGATTGGGGTAATGATAGGGATAGTGATATAGGTTTTGGGTTGTGATAGGGCTTGGAGTAATGCTAGGGGTTGGGGTAGTGATAGGGGTTGTGGTCGTAATTGGGGTATGGGTTGTGATCGGGGTAGTGATAGGGTAGTGATATGGGTAGTTATAGGGGTTGGGGTTGTGATAGAGCTTGGGTAGTGATAGGGGTAATGATAGGGTTTAGGTAGTGATAGGGGTTCGGGTAGTGATAGGGGCTGTCGTAGTGATAGGGTTTAAGTTAGTTATTGGGGTTGGGGTAGTGATAGGGGTTGTGGAAGTGATAGGGGTTGGGGTAGTGATATGCGTTGGGGTAGTGATAGGGGTTGTGGAAGTGATAGGGGTTAGGGTGGTGATAGGGGTTGAGGGAGTGATGGGGTTGTTGAAGTGATAGGGGTTGGAGAAGTGGTAGGGGTTAAGGTAGTGATTGGGTTTGGGGTATTGATTGGGGTTGGGGTAGTGATAGGGTTTGAGGAAGTGATAGGGGTTGTGGTAGTGATATGCGTTTGGGTAGTGATAGGGGTTGGGGTAGTGATAGGGTTTGGGGAAGTGATATGGGTTGGGGTAGTGATATGGGTTGGGGTAGTGATAGGGGTTGTGGTCGTAATTGGGGTATGGGTTGTTATCGGGGCTGTGATAGGGGTTGGAGTAGTGATAGGGTAGTGATATGGGTAGTCATAGGGTTTGGAGTTGTGAAAGAGCTTGGGGTAGTGATAGGGGTAATGATAATGGTTTGGGTAGTGATAGGGCTTGGGGTAGTGATAGAGATGGGGTAGTGATATGGGTTGGGGTAGTGATAAGGGTTGGGGTAGTGATATGTGTTGGGGTAGTGATAGGTGTTGGGGTAGTGATAGAGATGGGGTAGTGATATGGGTTGGGGTAGTAATATGTGTAGTGGTAGTGATAGGGGCAATGATAATGGTTGGGTTAGTGATAGGGATAGTGATAGGGATAGTTATAGAGGTTTTGGGTTGTGATAGGGCTTGGGGTAATGCTAGGGGTTGGGGTAGTGATAGGGGTTGTGGTCGTAATTGGGGTATGGGTTGTGATCGGGGCAGTGATAGGGTAGTGATATGGGTAGTGATAGGGGTTGTGGTTGTGATAGAGCTTGGGGTAGTGTTAGGGGTAATGATAGGGTTTGGGTAGTGATAGGGGTTGTCGTAGTGACAGGGTTTAAGTTAGTTATTGGGGTTGGGGTAGTGATAGGGGTTGGGGTAGTGATAGGGGTTGCGGTAGTGATAGGGGCTGGGGTAGTAATATGGGTTGGGGTAGTGATAGGGGTTTGGGTAGTGATAGGGCTTGGGGTAGTGATAAGGGTTGGGGTAGTGTTAGGGGTTGTGGAAGTGATAGGGGTTGGGGTAGTGATAGGGGTTGGGGTAGTGATATGTGTTGGGGTAGTGATAAGGGTTGGGGTAGTGATAGGGGTTGGGGTAGTGCTAGGAGTTGGAGTAGTGATAGGGGTTGGGGTAGTGATATGGGTCGGGGTAGTAATATGGGTAGTGGTAGTGATAGGGGCAATGATAATTGTTGGGTTAGTGATTGGGGTAATGATAGGGATAGTGATATAGGTTTTGGGTTGTGATAGGGCTTGGAGTAATGCTAGGGGTTGGGGTAGTGATAGGGGTTGTGGTCGTAATTGGGGTATGGGTTGTGATCGGGGTAGTGATAGGGTAGTGATATGGGTAGTTATAGGGGTTGGGGTTGTGATAGAGCTTGGGTAGTGATAGGGGTAATGATAGGGTTTAGGTAGTGATAGGGGTTCGGGTAGTGATAGGGGTTGTCGTAGTGATAGGGTTTAAGTTAGTTATTGGGGTTGGGGTAGTGATAGGGGTTGTGGAAGTGATAGGGGTTGGGGTAGTGATATGCGTTGGGGTAGTGATAGGGGTTGTGGAAGTGATAGGGGTTGGGGTGGTGATAGGGGTTGAGGGAGTGATGGGGTTGTTGAAGTGATAGGGGTTGGAGAAGTGGTAGGGGTTAAGGTAGTGATTGGGTTTGGGGTATTGATTGGGGTTGGGGTAGTGATAGGGTTTGAGGAAGTGATAGGGGTTGTGGTAGTGATATGCGTTTGGGTAGTGATAGGGGTTGGGGTAGTGATAGGGTTTGGGGAAGTGATATGGGTTGGGGTAGTGATATGGGTTGGGGTAGTGATAGGGGTTGTGGTCGTAATTGGGGTATGGGTTGTTATCGGGGCTGTGATAGGGGTTGGAGTAGTGATAGGGTAGTGATATGGGTAGTCATAGGGGTTGGAGTTGTGAAAGAGCTTGTGGTAGTGATAGGGGTAATGATAAGGGTTTGGGTAGTGATAGGGGTTGTCGTAGTGATAGGGTTAAGTTAGTTATTGGGGTTGGGGTAGTGATAGGGGTTGGGGTAGTGATAGGGGTTGCGGTAGTGATAGGGGCTGGGGTAGTGGTAGGGGTTGGGGTAGGGGTTGGGGTAGTGATTGGGGTGTGGTAGTGGTAGGAATTCGGGTAGAGATTGGGGTTGGGATAGTGATCAGGGTAGTGATAGGGGTAGTGATAGTGATTGGGGTAGTGATAGGGGTAGTGCTAGGGGTTGAGGTGGTGATAGTGGTTGGGGTAGTGATAGGGGTTGTGGTAGTGATAGGGGTTAAGTTAGTTATTGGGGTTGGTATAGTGGTAGGGGTTGGGATAGTGATAGGGATTGTGGTAGTATTAGGAATTGGTGTAGTGATTGGGGTAGTGATAGGGGTAGTGATAGTGATTGGGGTTGGGGTAGTGATAGGGATTGTGGTAGTATTAGGGATTGGTGTAGTGATTGGGGTAGTGATAGGGGTAGTGATAGCGATAGTGGTTGGGGTAGTGGTAGGGTTGGGTTATTGATGTGGGTTGGGGTAGTGATAGGGTTTGGGGTTGTGATAGGGGTAGTGATAGGGTTTGGGGTAGTGATAGAGGTTGGGGTAGTGATAGGATTTGGGGTAGTGCTATGGGTTGGGGTAGTGATAGGGTTTGGGGTAGTGATAAGAGTTGGGGTAGGCCTGTTCATAGCTGGGCAAAGCAATGGGTTTTAAGGAAGCAGGTTAGTAAGAGAACATACAGTTTAAAAAAACCATCATATTATAATAACAATGACCATGGCAGCAACGATAATGATGATGATGGCATTGACATCGTTGAATAATATAACTATCCACCTGTTTGCAGTTATCTTTGTAGATATGGCATACGGCATTGATGCATCCCTGTAATTATTTACGCTACCCCTGGGGAAAAGGACTCCACTAGCGGGAGCTCTAGAGAGCCTCTCCTGCGAGTATCTTGGCTAACTCGCCCACGCCGATCAGATGTCTTTGAAGAGGTGTGAGTACCCACACGTTACCCACCACACATGACCTTCCAATGTGTAATGCGAGCGTAAGCGGGTTCGCTGCTGGGCTCTGGGCCAATCATATGGCCCGGGTTATTGGGGGGCGGAGCCCAGTGTGGGGGTCTATGTGAAGGTCCGCCGCTCACCTCGGGTCCATTCGGAAGCGAGGTAAGTGGGGGCGGAACCTAAAGGCGGAGCCAGCAAGTCACTATGGGGAGACTGGATCTGGAAGGTTCGGAAGGGCGTGGTGAGATGGAGGAGACAGGATCAAGTGGTGAAGGGGATATAGGGGGGAGCCCAGAAGGGCTCCGGCTCAGTTGGGAGAGTCACGATGCTGGACCACGTTGGGTGGCCGGAGGGAATCCGCGCCATCAACCACGTGGCTGGAGGAGCTTCGGCACACCGTCGGCCAGCGGTGTGCGGAGCGGAGGAAGCGAAAGGACTGACGAGAGAGCGCGTGCGGGATGCGCGCGAGGAGCAGCTGGTCTGCTGTCGGGACCAGCGGGGTGCGGGTGTCAACCAGAATAAAGAGTGACGGAGACCAAGCAGTATGTGGCGAAGTCCTTTATTACAAATGGACTAACTGTGGTGTACCCAGTTACACTTCAAACTTGCCCCACTCAGAGATCAAATCAAGTTGGCAACTTTTGAATTGCAAGTCCGGTGTGCTACTTGTTGGACCAGGTAGGCCTCGGCAAGGTAAGGTATTTTACCCTTTTCACCGGGTAAAAGGGTAAAGGTAAAGGTGTCGACATGCCAAGGGGTAAGGTAAAGGGTAGGGTAAAGGTAGCTTGGAAGAATTACCCGGTAGGGTAAAGGTAGCGCGAAGTATTACCGGTAAATACGGTACCTTGTTTACCACTAAAAGCTCAGTGGCGCAGTCCGTGGCCTACATTTAATAAGTAATATTTTAAAAAACTTTTAAAAAACACGCTTTTATGAAATGTACTAGTGTAATAAAGGACTCCTTCACTAGATGTCGCTCTCCGTTGGTCCTTTATTGGGTTCTTTCCACGCACCCGCTGGTCCTCGCTCCGACCCTCGCCGTCTCCGTCGCCGTGCGCCCCACGCACGCTCCGTGTGGCTCTCGCCACGCCGTCTCCGTCGGCCCCTCCGTGTGCTCTCTCCTCACCCGCCCCTGGTCACACCGCCCTTCGGGTACCCCGCACACACCTCTGGCTCTCTATCTCTGTGCGATCCCGCACGCTCCGCTGGCCTGGCCGCACCCCGCGCACGCTGGACCGCAGTGCGCCTATGACCCCCCGACCACGTGGCAATGGCGCCACTTCCCCTTCCACCGCCAGCGTGGCTCCCTCCGTGGTTCACTCTCTTCTCTCCCCCTCTCCTCTTCCGGCTTTCTCCTTATATCCCCCTCTCTCACGTGACCCAAACTCCACCTCTCCTGCCTCCGCCTCCGCCCCCCCCGTTCACCCCGCTCCCATTGGAGCGAGGTGAGCAGTGGCTCCTCCCACACGCTCCGCCTCCCAATACCCCGGCGCGTGTGAGCGGCGCGGAGGCCAGCAAGCACCTTGTTCTTGCTCGCATTACACGACCCCCCCCCCCTGATGAAAAGCCAGCCGTCCTCGGCTGCAACAGAACAACAATAATGCGAGCAACACATAACACACAGGCATAAGAAGACAACGGAAAGAAGAACAATAACAATTATCGAAAGGGAAGGGATTTAGAACGCGTGCGAGTCGCCGGGCCGTCCCACACGGGGGTGCCCCCCCGTGTGGACCGTGGCCTTGACGGGGTTTTAGGAGCGGTGGGACTGGAACCGCCCACCACTGTTGGAGGCCCGTCACTTCCAGCATCCCGTTCCCCAAAGAGGCCCGACATCGAGCCCTCCCGCAACTGCGCCCGAGGTGGGGTTGTAGGGGCAGCAGGGTCAAGTGTCCCCATCGCCGTGGTAGGCCCACCTGGAGCAGGAATCACCATGTCCGGCAGGATCACCGCCGGTCCGTCTACAGGAGGCACGACAGGTGCGCTTGCAGGTTGAACAGGCAAAGTCAGTGGCGCGTCGGTCGCGACAGACACCGGCAAGGCAACATTAGGAGATGACGCATCCATCCGCGGGGCCACATAGGGTTTCAATCGGGACGTATGAACGTGCCAACGCCGCGATCCGAACCGAACACGCGCGGACTGCGGACTAGGGACATCAATAAGCACCGCCGGCCCCTGCCATGGCCTATGCAACTTAGGGGAGGTCCCCACCGGTACCTGCGGGCAGTGCAGCCAGGCCATGTCCCCCACCCGCCAGGGGGACTCACCATGCGAGCGTCGTGCACAACATTCGTTCCGGGCCTGGGTCTTGCAGTAGCCAATCGGGCCCCATCCCGCGCCTCAGCCACGCGACAAACGGTGTCCCGAATATCATCGGGAAGAGGCTTAACAGGACCCTTCACCCCCGTGCCCAGCTGCATGTCCACCGGCGGCACGTTCTCGCGGCCGTACATCAAAAAGAAAGGCGAGTACCCCGTCGACGCATGTGGCATCATCCGGTACGCGGAGAGCACCCCAGGGATATGCAAATCCCAATCAGCCTGCTTTTCGCTAACCGTATGACAGAACATTGCCGATAGGGTCCGATTAAGACGTTCAACCATCCCATCCATCTGCGGATGGTAGGGAGACGTCCGTACCTTCTTGGTCCCCAGTGCAGCGCACACCTCAGCCAATAATTTAGAATACAAATGTTGCCCTTGGTCCATAAGCAGCCTTTCCGGTGCCCCTTTGTCCATTACATATCCGAACAGGAACGCCTCCGTGATAGACGCCGCTGACTGATCGGCTAAGGGCCAGGCCATCGGCCAGCGGGAAAGATATTCCACTCCAACCAATAAAAACTTGTTACCCCGAGCGGATGGCGGAAAGGGCCCCAAAATATCCAACGCCACTAATTCATTAATCCGTGACACCTGTATGGACTGCACTGGCGGAACATATGGGTGTTTAGGCGGTTTCCGTCGGGCACAGTATGAGCACGCCCGAATGTGCCCGACGACATCAGTCATCATGCCATGCCAAAAATAATCCCGCTGTAACGTCAACAAGGTTTTCTGCACTCCGAGATGTAATAACTTCTCCGAATGCAGAATCCGAATTACAACAAGACGCCAGCGATCGTGCAAGCCTTCCCTCCACATCAACAAGCCATCCCGGAGAGCAGCTCCCGGCGTCCCATCGGATAGCGGGCCACCCCTTACCTTCGCAGCCCGACCCTGCAAGGCCCCCCGTGAGTCATCAAGCAATTGCTCACGAACCCATACCGAATGTGGCAAAATCAAAACCCCATCAGCCAGCTCTGGACACGCGGGAGCCTCAGGCACCTCCACAGCGGACATAACCGGCCGAGGTGGCAGCGGAACCCGCGTGCACCTATTTGTGCCCGAAGTGCAAGCGCACGGGGGCCCCTGCGGCAATCTAGAAAGTGCGTCCGCGTTCGCGTAATGCGATCCCTTCCCGTACTGAATTTCAAATGAAAACTCCTGCAGGGTTTCCAACCATCGTGCCAATTGGCCAGACGGTTGATCAACCCTCAGGGCATATTGCAGAGCAGCATGATCCGTGCGCACAATAAACGTACAGCCGTATAGATACGGCCGGTATTGGCGAAAATGTTTTACTATGGCCAAGAGTTCCCGACGAGTAACGCAGTAGCGGGTCTCCGCCGGAGACAGCACGCGGCTTCCGTAAGCCACTACGCGTTCCACGCCGTCCCTAGATTGTGACAGGACGGCCCCAATCCCCGTGTCACTCGCGTCGGTATCCAGGATAAATGGCTGAGTAAAATCCGGATAGTCCAGCGTCGGTGCCGAAACCAAACGATCACGTAGGCTCTGAAATGCCACCTCCTCCGCCGGTCCCCAACTGAACCTCCGGCCCTTCGCCGTAAGGAGGTGTAATGGCCTCGCGATCGTGGCAAAGTCAGGTACGAACCTGCGGTAATAAGAAGCGAACCCGACAAACCGACTCACGTCCCCCACTGAGGCCGGAGATGGCCAGTTTCGGACGCACGCTGTCTTCTCTGGGTCAGTGGCCACCCCGTCCGAGCTGACTATGTGGCCCAAATAGCGCACGGATCGCTGCAACAGGTGACACTTTTAAGGCTTAAACTTCAATTTAGCGGAACGCATCCTCACAAACACCGCGTCCAATCTCCGCAGATGTTCCTCAAACGTGCGGCGGAAGACGATAACATTGTCCAAATATATCAGACATGTCTCCCACTGCAGACCGGTCAACACGAATTCCATCAATCGCTGGAACGTCGCCGGGGCGGCGTTCAAGCCCATGGGGAGACAATTCAATTGAAACAAGCCCTGCGGCGTATGGAAAGCCGTCTTTTCCTTCGAGGACTCGTCCAGGGGAAGTTTCCAAAATCCCGATGAAAGATCGAGAGTTGAAAATTTTTTGCCCCAGACAAGGCATCAAGGGAATCATCCATACGCGGCAGGGGGTACGCGTCCGCAACCGACACTTTATTCAACCTGCGAAAATCGACACAAAACCGCAATTTCCCATCCTTTTTCTTCACAAGGACCACTGGAGCACCCCACGGACTGTTGGACGGGGAAATAATGTCGGCGGCCAGCATATCCTCCATCGCGCCCCGTATATGATCCCGCTCCGACGGACTCAACCGATGCGGGTTCATCCGAATCGGAGCGGCATCCCCCATATCAATATGGTGGGAGAGCAGAGAAGTGCGTCCCAAATCGAAATCATCCGAACTAAAAACGTCGGAATACTTTCCCAACAGCGTGCGAAGCGTGGACCATTGGTCCCCAGTTAAGGACACATTCTCCCCGCACAATTCTGTAATCCAGCGATCGTCCTGTGCCGTGGAGGTCGAGACCCCCCCCTACGAGGCCCCAGAGGCACCCATTGTCATGGGCCGTGAAAGCAGTCGTAGCATGAGCTAAAACCGTTCTGGCCGGCACACTAACATTATCTGCGGTCCCATTCAACACTTGTAAAAACGGGGGTTGACCCGGCCGAACAATCGTCTGCGCCCCGACCAGTGTCAAGCCCCCCGATATAGCATTGGACGGTGACAACTACACATCTGCCGGCCCCTCGATTCCCGGCACCGGTTTCCGATAATGCAGCGGAATAAGCATTTGCGACCCAGATGGAACATCAACCGATACCTCGGAGAGCACCTGCACCTGGCGGTCAGGAACGGACTGGCCCCAGGGTGATGGCAAGAAGGCAATTTTGGCGGCCCCCCGGTAATTGGATACAATTCTGATCCACCCTAATCTGAATGGGCATTTTCGCCAGGAAATCCGTTCCCAACAAGCATGGCACCGCGAGGGACCTAGAAATCAACACCGTCCCAGAAACCGAAACACCCCCAACCGCTATGCTGGCGTCCACCTGACCCACAATGCCCATACTTCCCCCATTCGCCGCTATGCACGAGTCGTAAACCTGTCGCACCCGCTCCGGAGGAATGGACAGGAGGTGAAATATAACGTCAGAGATAATGGTCGCGGACGCACCCGAGTCCACCAAAATACGCACGTCCACCCCTTGGATGGAACCTAGCGCAGTGGACAACCCGGTAGCGGCCGCAACCACCCTCCGTGCCAATTTACGCCACTGCGTCAGCGAGCGACGCGGCCCTTCCAGCGCTCCCCCGTTAGTAACATTATCCGGACCCCGCGGCAAAAGTGATGCATGAGGTGACAGGCCTTGCCGGGTGTCTGATGCGTACCGACTTGCCTGTCGCGGTTGTTCTTGACGCGTCGCCTCTCTGGCAGGGGCCTCCTGCTGGAGCAACGGGCGAGGGCGAAGTGCCCCCGATGGCTGCAGCGGAAGCACAACAGGTCGGGCCGTCGTCCGGCGCCCCCCCTGTCCTGGCGATCTCGCAACAGTGGCCCTGGCCCCAACTCCACACCCCCGAGAGTAGGCGGCTGGGTCGCTGCTGCCGTCAACTTCGCCGGCCCCCTCTCGTACCGCACGTACACGGCCTTGGACGGATCCCATCCCGTGGCACCGCCCTCGATCTTGGGGCTCCCCGTCCAGGCTTTCACTTGCTTCCACCGGCGCAGGTTGAATTGCGCGTCCAGGCACTTAGCCGTTATCCGGGAGGTCAGTTGTTCGTGGCCGCACACAGGCATGGGGATGCCCAAATCCCTGGACAGCTCCAACATTTTTCCTAAAATCAAAGGCTCTAGCAAGTAATGCTCCGTGTCCGGGAATGCGGCCATAGCCAATTCCAAGACGGCACCCTGATAAGCCACGGGAGATTCCTCCGGAGCCCGTTGCCGTTGAATAAACCAGCCATGTGCATCGTCCAGGGGCTCATAAGCTTTTGCCATCTCTTCAAATACAGCCTTCAGCGTAGTCTTTCTCGCGGCTTTAATGGAGCAGAAAAACCTGACCGATTCGTCATCCAGAAGCGTCGGCAGGACTTCTAGAGCCTCCGCATCCATTCATTTTGCAGAGCGGACTGCCGCCTCAAAGTGGCAGGCGAACGCACTCTAGTCTTCACCAATGGAGAATTCCTTGAGCGTCGTCAGACGATGGCTGCGGGTCCCCGAGTCGCCGTAATCCGCTGACGGTGTTCCACGCGGTGGCGACACGATAGCGTCTTCCCGCATAGACAAGATGGTGGCTTCCCGCAGAGACAAGATGGTGGCTTCCTGCGGTGACAAGATGGTGGCTTCCCGCGGTGACAAGATGGCGGCTTCCCGCGGTGACAAGATGGCGGCTTCCCGCGCATCGTCCCCGGCCCCGCCCAAGATGGCGGCGTCTTGCCACGTGGCGGAGAGGGCGGGAAACGTCGCGCGGGCCCCAATGGCGGACTGCTCCCTGCTCGGGCGATCCGGCCTCGCCGCTCACCAGGGTGCACAGTTGTGTCAGCGTGGCCCGCAGCAACTCAAGTTGAGCCGTCACGTGCCGCCAGCCTTCCTCGGCGCCCGTCGAAGCAGACGGCCCCGCCGCACCGACGATTTCTTGCACCCCCGGCGTGTCGCCCGTCCGCACTTCGCCCCCTCCTTCCATTGTCGGGAACGCCGCCTCAATTGGAAGCTCGTCGTCCGAGGATGGTGCAGGTAAGTTCTTCTTTTTAAGATGCTTAGACATCTTGGTTCACTTCTGACACCAGTGTAATAAAGGACTCCTTCACAAGATGTCGCTCTCCGTTGGTCCTTAATTGGGTTCTTTCCTCGCACCCGCTGGTCCTCGCTCCGACCCTCGCCGTCTCCGTCGCCGTGCACCCCGCGCACGCTCCGTGTGGCTCTCGCCATGCCGTCTCTGTCGGCCCCTCCGTGTGCTCTCTCCTCACCCGCCCCTGGCCACACCGCGCTTCGGGTACCCCGCACACACCTCTGGCTCTCTATCTCCATGCGATCCCGCACGCTCCGCTGGCCTGGCCGCACCCCGCGCACGCTGGACCGCAGTGCGCCTATGGCCCCCCGACCACGTGGCAATGGCGCCACTTCTCCTTCCACCGCCAGCGTGGCTCCCTCCGTGGTTCACTCTCTTCTTTCCCCCTCTCCTCTTCCGGCTCTCTCCTTATATCCCCCTCTCTCACGTGACCCAAACTCCACCTTCTCTCCTGCCTCCACCTCTGCCCCCCCGTTCACCCCGCTCCCATTGGAGCGAGGTGAGCAGTGGCTCCTCCCACACGCTCCGCCTCCCAATACCCCGGCACGTGTGAGTGGCGTGGAGGCCAGCAAGCACCCTGTTCTTGCTCGCATTACACTAGTACTGGCAGAACTCCACGACTCCAGGAATTGGCCCCGAGGCTTGCCATAACGTAAGGGGCCATGGTGATTTACAGCCAACGTCAGTTGAGCGTGGACAATTAGACCCAAGCCGAAACAACATCAAAAGATTGGTTTAAAATATATTTTTTATGATAGAATATAGCATTGTCATCAGTATGACATAAATATACTAAGTTTGCAGTCGATACCACATTAGGAAGTGGGTAAAAATTGAGTTACAAAATTTGAGGATACAACAATGACGACGACAACGACAACAACAACAATGACAACAACAACAGTGAGTTGATAGAAAGCGTGTAAAATTGGAATCATTGAGAGTATTCTATATGAATGAAGCGCTCTACCTATAGCATTTACTGTTATAAACCTTGTTCATGTGTAGTTCCCTAGTAATTACCCTGTAATTGGGTAATTTGTATGGGGTAAGGGTAAAAGGTAGGGTAAAGGTAAGCTCGTTGTTTTTACCTTTTAACGTTTACCTTACCTTGCCGAGGCCTAGGACCAGGGCAGCTTCCCTTGTCAAAAATTATAATACTATTTATATGTATTTACAATTTGGCATGGCATGATGCACTGCCACATAATTGCATATTCGTACATCTGTTCGCAATATGCTACTTCTTGGAACTTTATCAAGACCAATAACAACAATAACCATATTTGCTTACGTGGATGCGTGCCCACATTTCAAGAGATAATTTATTATTCATAAATTCTCAAGCTCAACAATATTGGCCAAGTGGATATGGCTGCATGCCAAGCATTATTCATTCCTGCTATTGTGTGCAACACTTTATCCCGCTACCCAATCCCTGCAAAGATTAACAACTGGCGTTCCCAAAGCGTATTTTTAAAAAAATTCACGTTATTTTAGACATAATTGAGTTATCCAAACTAACATTTTCTTCGAAGCGTATTATAATCTTGATTTGAAGCTTTCGTGACTGCAGGAATCTATACTCTTTGGTTATTTCGGTAAAGTCACGTAGTTAGAAAAAGTAATAATAGATCACGGCATTTCGATCGCAACACAAGCAAACACAAGTGGACTACCGCTTGTGTTGCGATCGAAACATCGTGATCTATAATCATTTTTTCTACCTACGTGACTTTGCCGAAAGAACCAAAGAGTATAGCGTATTATAACTTCGCTTGGTTTTGAGAAAATGTGTAAATTGGTTTACGTACATTTTTTTTTACTTATAATAATAGTCATTTACAGCCGTTTGTCAAAGTATTGGTTCATGATGGTACCCTCACGCTTTGCTGTCCTTGAGGATTTTTGACCACACTTTTTGCCACGAGTTGGTAAAAGCGGAATCTAGAACTGGATTAGATATCATTTGCTTCCCGGTTCAGATATCACTCGCTGCTCATGGGCCGGATTAAAGCTCAGTTTGCCACTGCACCACACCCCTTTATATTTTGACATTTTGTAAATATGTAAAAAAAAATACATTAATAATCATTAACCATTGTTTTTTTCTACAATTTTACAGTGATGACATCACCTTTATTACCCTATTTGAAACCTAAACAGGAAGACTTCTTCAAAACTCTGGCTATAACTTGATGAAGCTGTATGTAATCACGAGCGAAACATCATACTCGAATCTCTAACATACTGGTGCGCGGAAGTAGTAACGAACTGGCCCGTTTTGGTTATGTAATATGCCCTACTAATTGGCTGCGTCGGGTGGTGGCGAGTTTAACGACACACTAATATTCACGTGATCTAACCCAAAAAAAAACCTTTCTTACGGATTGTTTATTTATTTATAATGAATTTGTATCCAGCTGGGATATGTCATCAGATGTCCAAGCACATCAAATAACGTTGGGAGGTCAACTCGGCCCATCATCCCTCTAGAGATGATGCAATGAAACGTATGTAAACCTAACAGCTGTTGCTTCTTGGAAGAGACTTCTTCCTCACCATGGGAATGTTGAACTGTCACCACTGGATTTGGGCCACCAATGGCTAATTCAGTGTTAATTTAGTCGTACATTCTGATTTGTTTCATCACAGTCTTAGCCGAGTGAATGGAAATCTG
Source organism: Lampetra planeri (assembly GCF_965212315.1). Taxonomy (NCBI): domain Eukaryota; kingdom Metazoa; phylum Chordata; class Hyperoartia; order Petromyzontiformes; family Petromyzontidae; genus Lampetra; species Lampetra planeri. The sequence continues at coordinate 4,667,110 of NC_136128.1, read as the reverse complement.
TGGCTTTTAGTTATATATTATTCTGCATTATCATGTCGTCATTGTCTTCGTTAAGTAACTAAAGCTGCCAACAGTGAAGTCCCTTCCGAGTTATTAATTGCTGTTGTGAAGGGTGCACAATTTGTACTTGGCCAGTCTGATAATATAACGTTCAAACTGGACAGGTGCAAAACTCCATCACGTGTTTGATCCGGGAGAAGCTTTTGCTTTGTTGAATCTGTGATGGAAATCTTAAGTAAATCAAACATGTCAATCACTTATGGTTATTTACGAATGCCTTTTTCGGATCTACTGGCTACCATCAAACCCAGTGTTCAGCATCTACTTCTCAATTTAACCAATATATGTCCGTACATTAAACTTTCCTGCATAAAAAGGCAGCAGATATACCCATATGTACTTCTTTCTTGAAACTGCAAGGCATGCGCTGTGTACTCCAGGTCATTGAGATTTGTTTATGGGTTAATTGTTAAGACAATGTGACGAAATTATCAAAGTCATAAATTAGCAGCAAAAAATCTCAACACAGTTGACAAATTAGTGAACCTATTTTAATCCAGCTGGTTGTTGCTGTGTTTCATTGCATCATTGAGAAAATTCCACGTTTAAATCCTGTGTCTGGGGTTGACTTAACATATCCCTCGTTAAATGTGATCCACTCAGCTGAAATTCAACGGCGATCCATTACGGAGAGACTAATCCATGCCATGGGAATATGCAATTACAACCAATGACCCATGGCTACCAAATTGGTATGAGCCACCTTCACCATCATTTTTTTAGAGTGGTGGGACCCTTTTCCTGTGGACTAATTTTTCAGAAGGTGTTATGTATGAATTCGTATTTTATTTGCAGTTATAGTCTAAAGTGTATTCGTTTTTGTACTCAGCTGGAGAAGTCAGAGAAACTATTTTGGTCCAGGGTTTTTAACAAAACGATATCAGCTGAACCCATTCTCACACCAACGTCCATTTTTCCGCGACCACATGCTTAGCTAAATCCTGGTTGTTTTAACTTCCTTAATGCACGGGGACAATTCTGTTAATTTGTGCCATCCTTTTGAGTGCCACCATAATGGCTTCGTGCCATCTCCCAGCATGTTCTGAATGAATACCGACGTGATGTAAATACACACTCGGGCCGCCTAAATGTGGGCGTATTTGCCAAAATGCTTTAATGGAGGTGCAATGAAAGCTTTCCTGCTGATACCAGGAGCAATCTTGGAGGAGATTACGTGGCAAAGAAAGCATGCATCTCTGTTCCACTTATGGTGTGAATATGAATAACTTAATGCAACTGCCGGGACTGTTTTTTTGTTGTGGCAGACAGTAATATGCAGCTTTCGTTATTTAATTCAAAGTGTTATGGTTTAAAAATGAGTATTGGGGTGCCATTCAACTTTATTAAGCCAGTGATGGAAATGTCCTTATTTCTAGGGTTGGGGATGACAGGAAACGTTGGTGGTGAATGATATCCGAACCATTGCTGGGCCCTCCTTCTCTAACTTCCACTGACCAACTGGGTGAAATATGGTCAATGTGGCAGTGGATCGATAAAGTGCCGCAAAATGTGATAATTTAAAAATATTTTAAATCTATGTATTGTGATTGTGCTGATGCAGTATTTCCCCCATGGATTTAATGAGCAGCAACGTCTATGTCATTTATTGTTTAAAAAGAAATATATAAATCAGAGATATAAATGATTTAGAATTGGTTAAATATGGATTTGTTTGTTATTATTGGAATTGTATTAATATTATCACTGCATGCGAATCTACGCACAAACGTAGCGACACATATTTCTCTGTCACTCGCTCGGGTAGTTACAAAAACAATTTATTGGTTAAAGGATATGATATTCATGCACGCAAGAACAATGCTAATGCCGTAAACTTAAATTTACGTGGCATACTTTAGTACAGCGGGAAGGCAAATTTTACAGAAATAAATAATAAAACACGCATCAGTGCTATTCCACTGCAAAGAAAATTCCCCGCATATAATTGTTAGAGGCAATTGGTACAAGGTCTATTCATTATAAATTACATTGTGCAGTGCTGCATCAGACATATTGAGATGCATGTACTGCATTCGCAAAACTAAATGATAAGAAATGCATTACATCAGTCAAGTGATTATGACTACGAGCTACTGCGTATGAATCCAAGCGAAAAGAACCCCATGCTAGGCATTGCAATAACGCGAGAGTTACTTTGACTGCACAAGCATGGCCCTAGCATAGAACAAAAAAACATTAATTTGTATGACCAACATTCGTTTGCGATGAGCATCCCATTAAACAAACACATTCGGCATGTGTGAGAAAAAAAACACTCGCCATCACCATATCTCCAAAATCTTAAACAAACACAGAGATCCAGGTTCGTTTCAACACAGTACACAAAATTCGTGATTTGATCCCATCTGTAAAGGATATGATTCCTGATATGCAATATCCGGGTGTCTACAAACTGAGTTGTGGCTGCGGCAGCAGTTACATTGGGGAAACGAAACGACATGTCTCGGACCGCGTTTGCGAACACAAGGCAGATCTGAAACACGGTAGGACCAATACCTCTGCCGTTGCTGATCATTCTTTTAACGCAGTGGGCTCACACGAAATTTACTTTTCCAAGACGAAGGTCCTCTGCAAACCCACTGGCTATAATCAGAGATTTGTTCATGAAGCCATGCAGATATTTAAACACAGACACAACTTCAACCGAAAAGATGAGTACAAACTGAGCAATCATTGGAAGGACGTTATGAACCAGGTAAAGTCTTAACTGTCTGTGATGTTTCCACCCTACCTGCCTATGTCAGCTGTTATTTCAGGCTCTTTTTGTATCTTTCTCTCTCTGTGCATCTTTCTCCGATCTCTACTCCACTGATCCAGGTGCTGTCGTGGGGTCCAATTTCTGCCCCCCCCCCTTCTAACTACCCCCCTGCAGCCGATCTCTCCAGTGCTGCTGCGGTGGTCCACTTTACTCCAGTGACCCGGATGCTGCTGCAGGGTCCACTTTATGCCCACCCCCCCCCCTTCTCTCTCCCCCCCTACTGCCGAGTCCTATATAACCTCGTGCCACGGCAGATCTCTCGCCTACTTAAGCAGTTTTTTCTTGCTGTGGTTGTCCCACCTGATGACGATTGCTTGTGTTGCAATCGAAACGTCGTGATCTATTATTTTACTACCTACGTGACTTTACCGAAAGAACCAAAGAGTATGTATATTATAGGTCACGTTGCGTCCTTAGTTTTGGACTGCATCTTCAATGTTGTGAAATAATGCTCTTATCATAATTTTTGTCTGGCCGCACAGGGAGAGGAATTCCGCCGTCGGAGGACATGACTCAAAGGCAGACATTTGCCAAACCATTCCCATTACATTTCGATTCAAAGCTTTCGTGACTGCAGGGATTCATCTTCTTGGTTCTTTCGGTAAAGTCACGTAGAAGGGAAGTAATACAATAATTAAAATAAAACATAATAAAATCATTCTCACGACGTTTCGGCCACAACGCAAGCAGCCGTCCTCAGGTGAAACCAGGTCTGTCGAGGCGACAGCGTCTGAATAAAACAGCACACGTGCTTGGGGCATATATATATAAGCTGGGTTGGAAGGGGGGAAATGGGCGCCTTGACAAAAGAATATGCATATCAAGAGGGATTTAGCATATTTATGGGAAATGCAGGTATGTGATTAGCAGCATCTTTGATGCTGCTAATCACATGCTGCTAATCCTGCTAATCCTGCATAATGCACGGGCATAAGTAGTACTAATCAAATACCTGCATTTCCCAAATCCCCTCCCTTTGATGCTGCTAATCCTGCATAATGCACGGGCATAAGTAGTACTAACCAAAAAGTAGTACGAACCAAAAAGATACATTCCCATTACACTCTTGCAGGGATTATTAACATCAGCAACACTCTGCAGGGAGTCAGCAAGTGGTCATCTCATGGATAGCCTAAAACCTGCCATGCAAATGTATAACTGTCATCACTGCCTTGGGGCCACTAACGGAGACGAGTGCTGTCCTGTTGGGTGTTTGTCAAGGAAACGCTTGTGTTCACCCCAGTGATGATGCTCTGAATTGACCCCTATCCAGCATGTGAACTTGAAACCTATCAGAATGTTAATAGTGCCTGCAATGGCACAACCCAGGCCTGGTATGAAGGAGGTGGTGGGTTCCGTCTCCATCCCTACCCTGACGCCTGCATATTTGGAGTGTGCGTGGTTGCGTAGATGTTTTTTTCAGGTCTTGCGGTTTTTCCCTTTGCATTTTAGAAATTTGCCTGCTAAAATTGTCCACATGAAAAAAACACTTGGTCAGGTCGCTTCTGTAACAGAGCTACATAGATCAAGGGGCCTTACCTGGTAAAAAAGCGTTTAAAATAGTTTAATCAGTTGATGCTCTTGACCAGTGGCCAGCGTCCCTGCTAGGAATGTGTGCTGCCCAATCCCACTTAATTTTCATAACCATCATCAATATAATACCACTAACCTGCCAATGATGTCTGATGCACGCGGTCCTCTTTATATCTCAAGTGTAATTCTAAGCATGCTTCTATCACTTCAGCTTTAGTTCCATTCTCTTTTCCAGTGTCCATGTTGCTGGTGGGTACATCATGGCAGGTAGAAAACGCTGAATCATACCGTGTATCTTCAGGCACATTGGTGCACTGCATTTTTTTCCGTTGGCTCAATTTTCCACTCCGACCTTCCACTCTTCTATTTATTTAATCAGTTTGATCCCAGTACTCCTTAAACAAATGCTCTTGGTATGTCCATCCTTATCATGGTAAAATTTACATCCAGGCTAGCTTCAGCTGATGGGCAATGGCAATCCTCCTGTCTAGCAGCATGATCCAGCTGAGTGGTGCAGTGGTTAGAGCGTGGAGCTCACAATCAGAAGGTTTTAATTTATAATCACAGTTGTGGGTAGAGTCTGCCTTGTGTTTACCACCTTGTGTTTATAATAAAAGTGGTATATTGGTGATATAATTTAGCTGTTTCATTTCTTAACAGCTTTCCTATTAACTAGATGTTATCTATCAGCTTAACTTAGCGTTCCTATTAATCAATATAACTTCCGCCCCTTTGTTCACGGTATCCCCCCCCCGACTCCACACGGCACCCCCCCTCCCTATCTTGGCTCCCCCCCTCTTACCCTATATAGGCGCGTTTCTCTATTAGCTCTCTTCACTTACTACAGTGATTTTGGCTGTAACGGTACCACCTGCAGACGGAAGCTTGTGTTGCCTCCGAAACGTCGTGATTTAATTTAGTTGTTTTCATTTATTTTATTTTTTACATACATGACTTTACCGAAAAAAACAAAGAGTATTATGGGTAATATTGGTCACGAAAGCCTACATGTTAACCATAAACGCTACGTGTTCTCCCCAAAAACATTAGCACGATATCTATATTTATTGACATCTCCACATTGGGGGAGAGGGATGTGGCATTGTCCATATGGCAGTCGCGATTAATAAGCGAAAATAATGACATTGCCTAAAAATCTGACTTATCGCCTTACTCTTTCTATTTTAATGGCACTGCTATCTCTGGAATGGGGCCACCAATAAGAAGGTGTCTCTCCCGCACCATATTGATAGGTGGGTATTTCTTCTCGAGAGTGATGAGCGAACAATTGGCATGGCCGTAGAGCAGAGGAACAGCTGCACCTTGCGGTTTATGTGACATTTAATGCAGTGGCCTGCTCGTGGACACCGACTGCTAAGAACGCGTCACAATGAAAAGGAACATACAGCGGAATAAATAAAGTATTCGATCACAATAACTCAAGTTTATAGAAAATTGAGTGCCATTTTTAATGTGGGAACAGCGTTGGGACTTCCTTTAATGTTCTCAGGAATAGTGGGGTCCACCCTGGCTACCTCTCATGTACTGTGTATAATTTGCCTGGAAGTATTTAAATATTTTCATTATTATTTATTCTGTAATAGTAGCAGAAAGCTAAGCATTGCAACCTAAATGGTGATCATGCAAAGATTTGTATGCAAACACAACTTTTCGTAGAATAATAAAACCTTGATTTGTTTTAAGCAATGTAAACATAAACATTGAAACAGCGCAGTGAAGTGGATGCTAATCCGCAAAGTGCTACAGACAAACAACTCGTATTGCCTTTAACCAAATATCCAATCCTTGTGAATGTATGATTCGCATTAACAGTAGCCACGTGCATTTTAATATTATTACACTTTCCTTGCCATCATTTGTGGTTGTCCAAAAGGGTGCTGTATGCCAAACTGGGTCAAATTCAATACGTTGTATAAAAACAAATCTCTGTCCAAGATCTTATTTACATTATGTAATGCGGGCGTAAGCGACCTTCCGGAGGTGACGTCACGGGGGGTGGAGTCATGTGACGTGGGGGGAAGGTTCGGGGCTTTAAGCGGGTAAACCGGAAGGGGAAGGCAGTCCGGTGGTGAATGGAAAAGGGAGAGGCCACGGGGGCGAGTGTGGAGAGGCCACGGGGGCGAGTGTGGAGAGGCCACGGGGGCGAGTGTGGAGAGGCCACGGGGGCGAGTGTGGAGAGGCCACGGGGGCGAGTGTGGAGAGGCCACGGGGGCGAGTGTGGAGAGGCCACGGGGGCGAGTGTGGAGAGGCCACGGGGGCGAGTGTGGAGAGGCCACGGGGGCGAGTGTGGAGAGGCCACGGGGGCGAGTGTGGAGAGGCCACGGGGGCGAGTGTGGAGAGGCCACGGGGGCGAGTGTGGAGAGGCCACGGGGGCGAGTGTGGAGAGGCCACGGGGGCGAGTGTGGAGAGGCCACGGGGGCGAGTGTGGAGAGGCCACGGGGGCGAGTGTGGAGAGGCCACGGGGGCGAGTGTGGAGAGGCCACGGGGGCGAGTGTGGAGGGGGGGGGCGCCGACGGCCATCGGGAGCCAACCCCGAAGATAAGAGGAAGCTGCGGAGTGGTGTGCAGCTGGGGAGGAGACAGCCAGGAGGGCTGCGTGTTAGAGGCAGCGGTGTGGCTGCCAGGAGGAGCTGCGGAGAGAGAGAGAGAGAGCAAGAAGCTGCGAGAGCTGCGGAGGGAGAAGAGCAGCAGCGAGTACAGCCGTTGGGGGGCTGTGTGAGAGAAACAGCAGCGGAGCTGCTGTTGTGGATCGGGCTGACATTGGAGTCAGCACCGTGGAGAAGCTACCGAGTCAAGACAGCCGTGTGGGTGTACAGCACGAACCGAATAATAAAGGACACTGGGACAGACATCGTGCCCCAGTCGTTTATTACACTGGTGTCAGAAGTGAAACGGCTTGTCAAGACGGCTCGGAAGAAAGAATATTCCTGTGCCATCATCTGCTACATCATCCGACTTACGATTGAGACAGATGGCGCAGCTGGAGACCTGGAAAATCGTGCTGGCGGAACCGTGTGAGCTCACCACGCCGACGACGGCAGTGGGGGAAGCCGATGGTGGTCTGCAGGCCGACGCCTTGCCTGCGCTGCCAGCGCCATCTGCCACGTGGCACGAAGACGCCATCTTGGGCGTGGCAGAGGAGAAACGGCGGGAAGCCGCCATCTTGTCTTCACCGCGGCGGGGAGACGCCGCCATCTTCAACATCGCGGCGGAGAGGCAGCCTTGCGCTGCCATCTGGAGGTGCCGCGGGGAGAGCAGCCTGCTGTGAGCTGCTGTTTTGCGAGGGGGAGCTGCGAGGAGAGGACGACGACGCTACAGCTGCTGGGGCGGGAGCTCTCCCGTCCTGGCTCGGGTGCGTGACAACGGAGCAGTCAAGTCGCCGAACGAGTTCTGCGAGACGACTCAAGTTGCCGCCCTGCCATCCTCTTCTTGCTGCAGCCCCGGGCGGGTCGTAACGATACGCAACCGGCCTTTACACACACCTCACCCATCTTTCGAGGGCCGGGTGGGGGCGATTTTGTTCTCTCATGACTCGATTGTGCGGAGCGCGGTTCGGAAAGTGTGTATGTGTGTGTAATAACGATGAACGCGCTATCTGCTTGTTGCTTGGTGTCAATTAAAGTGTGTACGTGTGTTGAGAATGGACGGAGAGTATGCTGTGCTTGCTGAGTGTTAAATTGAGTGTGTGCGCTGCGGTGTGGAGTTGTTATATTGATGTCGAAGTTAATTATTAACTCGGGAGCGTCGGGTATCTTGCGCTGTATCATCTCGTGGGTTACCTTGTGCGATGGGCTTAATTGAAAAATATATATTTTTTTTTTGGTGTATTGTGCTGCGAGGTGCTATGTGCGATGTGGTTGTTGCAAGAGAGAGAATATTTGTGTTGTTGCTGCAATGTTACGACTGGATTAATCGTGTGTTGGTTACCTGCAGATCGGCTTGCTATTGTGCTTAAATGTGCGCGTGTGATCGCGATATGCTGACTGTATGTGCTGTTACACCGTTCTGTATGGTTATGGGGTGCGATGCATTGATTGACTATTGGGATTGGGATGTTATTAATTGTGCGTACCTGTTTGGAAATTGGTAACAAATTCGAGGGGGACCCTATTATTTGGTCGTATGGATGTTATGTACACGCGATTTTGTGTATATTATGGGTAACGGCGCTTTGTGAGAGAGAGAGCGCACTTTGAGGGTGCGTGATGACGCCGTTGTGGGTGTCTCAAAGGTTAATGCTAATGGGACCGTAAATTGGCGCCAAGTTGCGTCGCGTATTCGGTTGATCGCATGCAGCCACGAGTTGCTTTGCGAGTTGGGTTGTGTAACCAATGTGGTTGGTAAAATATTGGTTAAAAATTCCCCGATATGACTGCTGCGCGCGGCAAGCTGGGGCTGTGCGTCTATCGTTGTTGGGATTGTTACAATAAGACGGGGGATGCAATTTGTGACCCCCAGCAAAGGGAAGCTGGGGTGCACGAATGGAGAAAACTGGCCACGTGTTCGCACGTTGGGCCGCCATTTTGCGCACACGCGGGGTATGGCGTCGATGCGCTTTGCGGAAAGGGCCGCCATTTTGAGTGCGCGCGAGATATTGCGCGAACGCGCTGGGCGAAGGGGGCCGCCATTGTGAGCGCGCGGGAAAAACCTCGGTGGGGCAAATATTCCATCTGTTATGCCTGCCATTGTTGATTGGGTGATGCACGAGTGGTGGTCACGTTGGCCTATGGCTGATGGCTGACCTGACAGCCGGGAGGCGAAACCTCCGTGGTATGTCTTAAACTAATGGGCCGTGTGCTCATATGGCTCGGGGAGTCATGGTTCAGTTGTGCGGTGGCAGACTGAACCTGGTGTGCCGGGGGCTCACGGGATTGGGTTAGGGCGTTATTGTCTCTATAAGAGAACATTACCCCATGGGGGGGGTCGTTGATATCTGGCCTTGCCGAGGGATTGATCTTCCCTTGGCTATAAAGCGTCAGACTATAAGAGGCTGGTGTGTGTCCATCGCTGATGGGATAGTAAGGGAGGAGCATGGCCGAGTGCTGCTCATCCCCGAAATGGCACTAGCCGAGAGTATGGTAAATGGATGTTGCCGTGGGTTGACGACCACGGTGAGGGTTACGGCGAGTTAAACGTTACCGCTGGGGAGCGTGGCTCTCCACGCGAGGGTGTGCGATTAGGGGTTTTGTTGGTTTGTTGAGAGTGACTGTGGGTACATGCTGTGTACGTCTGAGGTCTGTGCTGGTCCTCAAGGGAGGACTGCTGGTGGGTAAGAGCAGAAATTTTTTTGTTGTTGTTGTTTTCACGTGTAAATAATATTGCTGTTCAAATGTAAATACTGGGGCGTCCATCGCGGTTATTTGGGTAATTATTGGGGGGTTTCTTAAGCGGCCCGGAATTACATCATCTCTATCCTGGGGCCGGGGGGCTGTCGTGTACGACATGCGGATGTGCGTTGTTGTGCTTTGTGCTGTTGTTGTTCTTGTTGTTATATTATATGCTTAGTGTCCTTTAGGGGGGGAAGCTCGGTTCGCCGCATTACGATTTGCTATTGGTCAGCCGAGGTCGGCTGGGATTTTTCTACGGGGGAGGGTGGTGTAATGCGGGCGTAAGCGACCTTCCGGAGGTGACGTCACGGGGGGTGGAGTCATGTGACGTGGGGGGAAGGTTCGGGGCTTTAAGCGGGTAAACCGGAAGGGGAAGGCAGTCCGGTGGTGAATGGAAAAGGGAGAGGCCACGGGGGCGAGTGTGGAGAGGCCACGGGGGCGAGTGTGGAGAGGCCACGGGGGCGAGTGTGGAGAGGCCACGGGGGCGAGTGTGGAGAGGCCACGGGGGCGAGTGTGGAGAGGCCACGGGGGCGAGTGTGGAGAGGCCACGGGGGCGAGTGTGGAGAGGCCACGGGGGCGAGTGTGGAGAGGCCACGGGGGCGAGTGTGGAGGGGGGGGGGCGCCGACGGCCATCGGGAGCCAACCCCGAAGATAAGAGGAAGCTGCGGAGTGGTGTGCAGCTGGGGAGGAGACAGCCAGGAGGGCTGCGTGTTAGAGGCAGCGGTGTGGCTGCCAGGAGGAGCTGCGGAGAGAGAGAGAGAGAGCAAGAAGCTGCGAGAGCTGCGGAGGGAGAAGAGCAGCAGCGAGTACAGCCGTTGGGGGGCTGTGTGAGAGAAACAGCAGCGGAGCTGCTGTTGTGGATCGGGCTGACATTGGAGTCAGCACCGTGGAGAAGCTACCGAGTCAAGACAGCCGTGTGGGTGTACAGCACGAACCGAATAATAAAGGACACTGGGACAGACATCGTGCCCCAGTCGTTTATTACAATTACATGGATTGTAGCCAACTCTTTCAGCATGAATTACAGCACAGGCACTTTATGTGCACACACATAAGCAACACATTTGAGTGCACACAAGACAAAGACAAATATCCCCTGTATAGCCTGAACAGACTTTTGGGGCAAGTGTTGTTAGCGAACTCATATCAAGGCCAGCACGGCACACGAAGGGGGTGGGCAGCAGCGTGCGCGGCCACCTTTGTCTCCCTAGTGGCGATCTTTACACACCGTACTAGGTAGTCATTTTAGTCTGAGTCGACTTATGACATGCCCATCACCGGTTCAGATAACACTATGTAACACAGTTTTTGTTCCTGGGTAGTAAGTGTTGTTTCGTAATTACTTATGCCTAGAAAGTAGAGAAAATGGCTATTATTCCCGACAAAGGTTGCTTTTGTGACCAGAACAGTGATATTTTGAAACTTACCTATTTTTAATGCGAAAACGGGCAAATTTTTGTCTTTTCGTTCACATTAAAGCCAGAAACAGAGGCGTAGCTAGGGGGGGGGGGGGGCAGGGGGGTACATATGTCCCCGGGCGCCAAGGTAAAGGGGCGCCAAAATGAGGGTTACAACGTTACATTATAACTTATTGCGGCGGGCGAGGCAGCCTGAAACGACTGCACAAATCTACACCTCAACCTAAAAGTTTATATATCCCGCCACACACAGCCTACAAGTCATGTAATTACATTTTGGTACGCGCGCCTATTAAGAACTTACATGGAAGAACGTCCCAAACAACAGACAGGCGCAGTCTTTCAGCCTTAGTCACTGGCCTGTTTTTTGGTGGCGGAAACTACGACGGCCTATTTTTAGTTCTTATTAGTGACACCACGCTCCAGGCGGCTGCAGCAGCTGGAGCAGCCCACGCACATCAACGTAGCGTGGCCTTCAATTAGCAGCATTTACTACAAGGCTCACTTATACACGTACGTCGCTCGTACCTTATATTTGAACTGACCTAAGAGCCGAGCCATGCTCGCTGGCGGACACTAAGTGAGAGTGTTACTGTGTTAGCTAGACCACCGTGCCACGACTACAAGCCACCGGACGAGCGTCAACCTCGACGGGTAAGTCTATGCCGTTACATGGCCGCGCACGACCGACAGTATAAGCTTATAGGCGGTGGCGTCCAAAGCGGCAACCTATTTTGGTTACTTGAACAACAAGAGGTATGTTTTATGATATTTTTTTATAAATAAATTAATATTTTTGGTTAAATATAGAATACAATTTATTATATCGATATGTTTTTATATCTGCAGCATAATCTGCCTTTAAGTGTATAAATTATGTACTTTTAATCTGCATGTATAGCCTATTTATTGTAGTAGCGCTATGCCAGTGCCACTATGTTATTGTCTAGGCCTAAACATGTTTTTTCACTTCAGTGTACTCAGTGTTATAATAATATATTTATAATTGTTGTCAGCCATGTCAGGAAGAAAATGAAGTGGAGCTCAATGTCGTAAAGGAAAAAAAGAAGCTCAAATGGCATCAAAAAAGTCAAGTTCATTACTGGCTAGCTTTTTAAAGAAAGCCAAGAAGAAAGAAGCTAAAGCTGCAAACTCCAACTCTTCAGAATTAGAAGATGGCGGCTATCAACCACCTATTTCAGACCATGTAAACGAGAAGGTTGAAGACATTGAGGACTCGGAGAAAAACATGGTTCAGACAGATGTTACTGTCTATGCTGAAGAAGACTCCGAAAACACTGAAGACTAGGGCGTCGTCGTTGAACAGGTTCAACATGATGATTAACTTGTTGACAGTAACGGGGAAGATGAGATAGAAGAATCTTCTGATAGAGAAGCTGAAAATACTCATTATGATGCTGTTCCTGCTGTACTAAGGTTTCACGATGTTGGCGACTTAGAATTTGATAAAACGACAAAGCTATCGAAAATATCACAGCCTCTTCGCAATGAAATGATTACTCTCGGATCCTTGCCTTTTCAGCACAGAGACAATCTATCATCAGTATCCAGAGAACGTTCAATTACATCAGCATGGTTTAAACGCCGACTAGCGAACGGAGAGGAAGTGAATCGTTCGTGGCTATTATATTCACCAATCAATAAAGCTGCTTACTGTTTCTGTTGTCTATTATTTACATAATCGAGTTCAAATTCACGAGCTTCGTTTGAGTTAACAAACGGTTTCAACAAGTGGAGAAAGCCAAAAAAACTAAATTCTCATGAAAACAATCCTAGTCACCGCACAGCTTTTACTACATGTGTAATGCGAGCAAGGACAGGGTGGGCGCTGCCTCCGCACCACTCACACGAGCCGGAGTATTGGGGAGGCGGAGCCTGGTCGACGGGGCGTGTGGGAGGAGCCACTGCTCACCTCGGCTCCAATGGGAGTTGGGGTGAGTGGGGGCGGAGACAGGGGCAGTGCGGGAAGGAGGAGTCAGGGTCACGTGAGAAGGAGGATATAGGGTGAGAGCCGGAAGAGATCTGGGAGTCGGGAGAGAGTGGGAATAGGGGAGAGCCATGCTGTGTGGTGGCGGAAGAGTGGCGCCATTTGCCACGTGGTCGGAGTCACGGCACCGTCGGCCAGCGGTGTACGTGGGGTAGCAGTAGCTAGCGGAGTGTGAGGAGCTAGCGGGGTGTGAGGAGATAGAAGAGTGTGCGGGGCACACGGGGCAGCGGTGTGGCTGCGGGGTGTGCAGAGCACACGACGGGTGCGCGGGGCGCACGACAGAAGAGGCGCGGGTCCAGAACGCGGACATCACGGGGTGCGAGACAAGAACCCAATAAAGGACAAACGGAGACCTACATCGCCTAAAGAGTCCTTTATTTCACATGGAAGGAAGCCGAACGAAGGATAATTGATGGTACTGGAATTGACGCAGTGGTTCAAGCTCAGATTCATTTGGAAAAACAACGTTGGCGAGATATATTACAAAGAATACTCACCTGTATTAAGTTTCTGGTTTCACAAAATTTGGCACTACGTGGCCATGAGGAAAATTTGAATGCGGATGAGGATAAAAATGTTGGAAACTTTCTCGCGCTGATCAAACTCGTTGCTCAGTATGACCCATTGTTAGCAAAACACGTACAGCACGCAGGAGAAAATCTGGGATCAGTTTGTTATTTGTCACCGGAAATCCAGAATGAATTTATCCACATACTTGCGTCGACTGTAAATAACCAATTGTTGAGTGATATCAGGAAAAACAAGTACTACGGTATCTTACTTGACTCAACTCCTGATCTAGGACATCGGGAACAGCTTTCTCAGGTCATAAGATTTGTGGATGTGGATTTTCAAACTAAAAAAGTAACTATCAAAGAATAATTTTTAGGTTATATCGAGATACATGCAAAAGATGCAGCAAGCCTAGAAAGAGTCATCGTCGAGAGACTGAAATCTGACAAACATACCTCTAGCCGACTGTCGGGCACAATGTTATGACAATGCTGCTGTGATGACTGGGCATATATCCGGCCTTCAACAACGAACATGTGACAAAAATCACAGAGCGTTGTTTGTCAACTGTGACAACCACAGCTTAAACTTAGCAGGAATACACTCAGCTAAACAGGATCCACTTGTCGCCACATTTTTTGGAACAGTTGAAAGTATATATATGTTTTTCTCTCGTTCAACAATTCGTAGGGAAGAGTGTAAAAAGCTGTGCCAATCACAGTAAAGCGGGAGTCTGAAACACGCTGGAGTTCACGATCAGAAGCTGTTAAAGCTATCTATGAAGGTCTGGATGAACTAGTAAGGCGGCTAGACAAATTATCGGAGGACGTAACTATGACGCCTGAAACCAGAAGTGATGCAGAACAGTTACAGGCACGCGTATTAAATTTTAACTTCATAGTTTTATTACATTTCTGGAATGTCATTCTTGGAAAAATTGATCGTGTTCAGAAGCGCTTACAGGATCCTACTATGAATTTCAAGGAAGCAGCAACTGATCTTGAATCTTTGGAGCATGAATTTGTCAAGCTTAGTGATGATTTGAGCCAAGTTGCTGTAGAAAACGCCAAAACAAGATGCACAGCCTGGGGGACCGATGTGGACAGAAGAATTAGGCGACGTCGGAAGATGCCAGGTGAACTGGCAAGAGATGCAGGACTTTCAGCAGAATAATAAATTGCGCGTCATGAAGAGCGTATTTTATCGACTTCAACAGGAGATGTCAACACGGTTTTTACGACTAAAAGACCTGAACACAAAATTTGGATTTCTGCTGGACGTCAAAACTCTTCTATCTGACACAGATCATCCGATGTCGATGCAATTCGTCGAAATTGCACAGATTTTGGAAATTTCTATGACACCGACATCAATGGCCACGAACTTTTCACAGAAATTGGAGATTGCAAAATGCTGCTCAGTAACCGGAATGAAGTTCTACCAGAAGCTC
Organism: Lampetra planeri; assembly: GCF_965212315.1. Classification (NCBI taxonomy): domain Eukaryota; kingdom Metazoa; phylum Chordata; class Hyperoartia; order Petromyzontiformes; family Petromyzontidae; genus Lampetra; species Lampetra planeri. The sequence goes on along the minus strand of NC_136128.1, from coordinate 4,652,002 downwards.
CTTTGGATCTTCTTGGTTTTATTGTGCTTTATGGAGACGACATATTTCCGAATTTGCGAATTTCACTGCAAATTTTATTAACAATAGCAGTTTCAATTGCAAGCTGTGAGCAGTCGTTCAGCAAATTGCAACTTATTTTGTCGTATTTGCGTGCTTCAATAGGACAAGATCGTCTCAGCAATCTTGCTCTTCTTAGCGTTGAAAGAGAAACATTGTAAAAAACAGATTTTGATTACCTGATTGACCAGTTTGCGACAGTGAAATCAAGAAAAATAATCTTTTGTAGACTATGTCAACCAGTCTACGACAGTGACTGAGTGAGCCATGTAATATAATTTCTATAAATTTGCTTCTTTAAATACAATGTTTCATTCAATTTTAAATTGTTATTCCTTATTCGATGTAATAGGAAAATGTGATTAAATGGGGGGGGGCGCCAATTTTATAGTTCGTCCCCGGGCGCAACATATCCTAGCTACGCCTCTGGTCAGAAATAACCAACATATTAATACAAATTCACATGGATTCATATTAAAGTAATACAAAAATTACTACAAAATATTTAGAAGTGAGTAGTCTTTAGAGATTTACGATTATACTGTAAATCACTTTCACGAATCAGCCCCAAAATGTAGTCTCCCATCATATTCTCGTTATACTGTGATTGGTAGCAGCGTTAAAAGTCCAGTATATCCTGGTGGAAGCGCTCGCTTTGCTCCTCCAAGTATGCTCCCATGTTCTCCTTGAATTTATCAAGATGAGCATCAAGGATATGGACTTTGAGGGACATCCTACAGCCCATTGTGTCGTTGTTCTTCACCAGAGTCTCAACCAGCTCCACATAGTTTTCGACCTTGTGATTGCCCAGGAAGCCACGAACCACTGCGACAAAGCTGTCCCAAGCCGTCTTCTCCTTACTAGTGTTATGGGTTCTATTGAGACACACTCTTGAGTTTGGAGGCAACACGTTTAATTCACTAATACAACACAGGTAAGTCTACACTCAACAGGATAATGACTAAGGGTGGTGACCACCCTGGATAAATACATAACACTCAAGGAAACACTATATAATCTGTCGGACCAGCTAACACGTTGCCCGCCCCTGGCCACGCCCCATTCCAGATTCTTCTCGAGGGCTCTGGTTCCCCATCACGTGTCCCTCTCATCCCCCTCGGGGGGGTAGCCCCTTCCACCTCGTCTTGTCACGTGTCCTCCCGGGTTCACCCAAAGGCCACATCCTCACATGCTCTCTCTATTACCGTTGCCAGGGTCATGCCCCTACAGCACCCCCTTTCACTGGGTATTGTGGCTGCCCACGAGTGACGTCTAGTATGTCACTACATCACCCCCCCCCCCCCCTTCGTAGAATACAGCCGTCCCGGCTGTCACTATATACAAAAGACAAGAGTGTGCCTCCCAATAATAATTAAAAACAATCGATGAGCGAACAACAATAAATAACCACACAGTATATACAATAATCTCAAATCCCGAACAATAACAGCAAGGGAAAGTTGGCAATATAGAAGGACTGGTTCACGCCCCCTCCCACCTCCAGCATGACCCTACGCCCGCATGTGTGGCACCATCCACGAGCACACGTAGAAGCAGGTTCAGCCAATGAATCCCCTGACTCGTGAGTTGGCAAAAAGCAGGCGGCATAGGGGAAACAACACTGTGGAGGAAAGCCAATTGAACCGGTTAGTCTTTGAACGAGTCCTCGTCGCCGGGCTCCCAAGTGAGGTGGGCATGAGCTCCTTGAAGGACCCGGGGGGAAGCGAAGAATGGCCTAACGGGCTCGGCCCCTCCCTTGAATCAATGACGGCAGCAGGAGGATGAGTGGCCGATGGTTGTTCCCCCTTTTGTGGTCCGTCCGTGGCCGGCACAACCGGCCATGGCAAGGGCATCAGGTGCTTTGATCCTGTGGGTGGAATAACAGAACTTCCCTGAGGCACAACCTAAGCGGATGCCCACCCAAGCCCGTCAGACACACCAGACACTCGACCCTTGAAAAGTGGAGATGAAGGGACCGTGTGAGGCACAACAAATGGTTTGAGGCATGACGGGTGTACGAACCAATGCCGACGACTGAATTGAATCTGCACACATTGTGGCCTGTTAGCTTGTATCACATCGACCGGGCCTCACCATTGTTTGTATAACTTGGGGGTTGTACCCACTGGTACCTGAGGACAGTGCAGCCAGGCTCTGTCTCCCGGGGTCCACTTCATACCTTGCACACGTAGCCCCCTTAAGCTCTCATTTGCCGATCACCGTAAGGCCGGATTTTCTCTGGAAGCTTCCCGTGCTTCCAACACACGCTGAAGGTGAAGGCGCATCGGGTCAGGCATATTGCTTTTAGACTTAGACCATGTCGTGTTAAGTTGAACATCAATCGGAGGATCCTGTTTCCTCCCGTACATAAAAAAAATGGCGAAAAGCCAGTGAAAGTGTGAGGAGCCATTCGATAGGCTGCAAGAACCCCTGGGACATGCAAGTCCCAATCACACTGTGACTCATCAACCTGCTGACTCAACATAGACGTCAGAGTCCTGTTTAGCCGTTCAGCATATCGTCAGTCTGGGGGTGATAGGGCGACATGCCCATCAGATCGCACATTTCCTTCAATAATTTTGACGAAAATGTTTTGCCCTGATCAGTTAGGAGGCGCTCCGGAGCCCCCTTATCCAGCACATAGCCATTAAAGAATGCCTCAGTAATAGCTGTAGCTGACTGGTTTAGAAGCGGCAAAGCCATCGGCCAGCGAGAAAAAATATTCTACTCCCACCAATAAGTGTCTATTACCTCGCGGTGTGGTCGGAAACGGTCCCAGGATGTCAAGCGCGACAAGTTCGTTTATGCGGGACACAGAGATTGATTGCAATGGTGGACAGCCCAATTTCGGAGGGGGTTTCCGACGTACGCATTGCACACACCCCTTCAGCACGTTGTATGCATCCCCCGACATGCCAGGCCAGAAGAAATAGAGCTTAATGGTTGCAAGCATTTTATGCATGCCAATGTGCATGAACAATTTGTGCACCGGCCAAATGATTCTGCCCCTCAGGACAGTGGGTACTACAATGTTGTAGCGATGCAACCCGCCATCCCAATGCATTCATATATATCCTTTCAGGACCACTGGGGCCTCCCCGCATCGGCCCATCCCCGCATCAGCGTTCATGACCTGTTGCCCTAGACTCAACAAGGATGTATCCTCCGCCTGGAGGTGTCCTCATTCTGCATGGGTCAACCTCAGGGTGGTATCACCCACGTCCAACACGGCGGAACCATCAGGGGGTGGAACGTCCACCGACACCACGACAGGGGAAGTCAATCCCGCATCCACCGGTTTACAGTACCCCGCACCCATGAGACATGCACACTGTTACCCGGCGGCAAGTGCGACAAAGCATCGGCATTTACATGACGAAGACCCTTTCGATATGACACTTTAAACAAATAACTTTGAAGGACTTCCAGCCATCGAGAGAGCTGGCCAGACGGCTGGTCAACACACAGTGCGTATTGGAGGGCCACATGGCTACGACACTCTCTACACCCTCCACCACCTGGGACAAGAGGGCGCCAATACCAGTGTTGCTGGCGTCCGTGTTCAGAATAAAAGGTAAAGAAAAATCGGGATATCCAAGGGGAGGAGCATTAACAAGACCATCCCTTAGCGTGACAAAAGTGGCCTCCTCCTCCGCCCCCCATCGAAACTTTTGCCCCTTGGCCATCAGAGCGTGAAGAGGTTTCGTGGTAGTGGCGAACCTGGGCAGGAAATGGTGATATCAAGAGGTGAATCCAATAAAGCTATGCATGTCCCCCACCAACATGGGTGTGGGTCAAGTGCACACACACACACACACCGTCTTTTCCAGGTCCGTCACTATTCCCGATGCACTGATGATGTGTCCCAAATATCGCACCGATACTTGGGACACAAGTGGCATTTCTGCAGCTTAAATTTTAAGTTTGTGTCCTGCATCTTTAGGAAAACTGCACGCAACCATTGCAAATGCTATTTGAACGTTAGCCAAAAACGATCACATCATCTAGGTAAATCAAACAGCAGTCGTACTGGAACCCCACCAGTTCCATAAGCCTCTGGAATGTGGCTGGCGCAGAGTGGAGCCCCATCAGAAACCGGTTAAATTCAAACAAGCCTTGTGGTGTCCGGAACACGGTTTTAGGTTTCGAACTCTCGTCCAACGGCAACTGCCAAAATCCTGACAAGTCAAGGATAGAGAAAAACAGCACCCCGGACAGAACATATAAGGAATCGTCCATACGCAGGAGTGGGTACGCGTCAGCAACAGAGACCTTATTCAGTTAGCGAAAGTCAACGCAAAACCGCAGACTCCCGTCATGTTTCTTGACAAGTACTATGGGAGCACCCCACGGACTGTTCGATGGTAAAATAACATCAGCGGCCAACATTTTGTCGACTGCCTGTCAGACATGGTCCTTTTCTTTAGGACTTAATCTGTAAAGGTTCTGATGGATGGGGGTGGCGTCTCCTGTATTGATGTGGTGTCGCAGGAGAGTCATGCGACTAGTTACGTATTTCCTCTTACTAAAAACCTCAGAAAATTCCCTCAAGAGTGAGTGGAATTCGGTTCTCTGAGTGTCTGATAAATCGGGGTTTTTGGAACACAGAGTGTCTATCCACGTCTCATCGCCCGGCACACCCTGCTCCGAAGCCGACATGACCCCATCCTCACCAGTAATATTTTCGCTGCAACTTTCAGCGGACACATGGGCCAACACAGTCCCTGCCTGCATGACGGACGTGACCAACCCAGTGTTGAGGACCTGAATAAAGGGTTCCTTGTCACGGGACACCAAGATCTGGGCCCCCGCTAGTGTTAACCCCCGACTCGCTTTATTTGAGGGTCCCAGTAGGATCCCTTAGGCGGTTGCTACACGATCGAGTTGCCTCTGCAGTTGCAGCCTGGACTGTGGCGTTAGCTGTGCGCAATTGAGTTGGGGAAGAACGAAAAGCCAATCGGCGGCCCGATAGCAACTCGATGTAGCCCTGATTTGTCAGGATTTTGAGGGGCATTTTTCCTAAGAAATCGTTGCTCAGTAGGCAGGGCACAGCCAAGGATTTCGAAACTAGCACCAGCCCGGTCAACTGGATGTCACCGATACATATTGTCACAGTAATTTAAACGATGATCCCGAGGGATCCCCCGTTCACGGTGAAACACGGAACAGCGACAGGTTGAAAAACGCAAGAGTGTTTGGGAAAGATGTAATAAAAACAACTACGAGATAATAGTAGGGGACGCTCCGGTGTTGATGAACACTCTAACTTCTATCCCTTGTACTGTTCCTACAATGGCCAATGAGCCCGCCGCCATGGTGACAACCCAATTTTCCAACTCTGACCATTGACGGTGACGATGCGGCCAAGTATTACAAGGCAATCCCTGATGCCCACGCTCTCTGACCCGATCTGAGCCTACACCACATGAACCCGCACCGACGTTCAAATTAGATCAATGAGGTGGTAGCAAGGGTCGATGTGTGGTGCGTCGTGACTTGCCTGGGGGCCCGGTAGAGAGGAGGATGACCGGGTGGAGGACGATGGTGGTCCAGGGAGTCCTCTTCACACAGCGCGGCATCCCTTCGCGATGTGCCTCGACAGGCCGCAGTCGAAGCAGACAACGGAGCTGCTCCTCGGGTAAGAGAAGGTTTGTCTCCGCTGGTCTCTCCCTCCTCATCGCCCCACGTCGACCTTCCTCCATCGGTTGTCGTTGCTCGACGTGCATACTTGAGAATCTTCCACATCTTCGGGTACATCCGGATCAATGGAAGAACCAGTGCACACCGCCACCCCCGCTCGGCGTTGAAGACTAAGATCTGCTTGGAGGTAGCGTGCGATTTAAAGAGAAGATAAATGTAAGTCCTCTGTAGCTAGCAGGACAACATGAAGTTCCTGAGCCTGTGCCAGCAAGCACTCCAGCACCAGTGAGTCCAACCCGTCACGTTAAATTTTTGGAAACGCCATCTGTGCCAATGATAGCAAAGCACTGTGGGAAACAAGAAGCGTCTTAGATTACCCTCGTATCCGCGTGGCGAATTTCTGACGAACGTTGGATGGTGGATCAAAAATGCATGAAAGCCTGTGGCAACGTGTCCCTGTCGGTGGCTGGGATGGCATAGAACGTCGCCAAGGCGTCGTCATCTAGTGTGGTGGGGAGCGCACGGAGCGCCTCCAGCTCCGTCCAACCCGCCAACTCACAGTTTGCCGTGAAGTGCATCCTGAACGCTTCCCAGTCGCCACCTGATGCTGTAAACTCTTTGATGAATGGCAGTCGTCGCCGGAGAGGTGGAACCGCAATCGTCTCTGGTTGTAGAGATTTGGAGATGGCGGGAAAATCTTCCCACCCGACCGCCAAAATGGCGGCGGTGCACACGGGCTGCTCATCCGAAGATTACGCGCGGGAAATGGCAGCTGCGGCGTCGACCCCTTTTAGCTCCGGCGAGCTTTGAGGTGGTGCCCATCTCCTGTTCACAGCACTCAACCAGTGATGAGCATTCCACATTCCCATGGGTGGGGGTGAGTATAGCCATAGGACATACCACTGTCGACTTTCCCAACAAAGTGATATTTTACTCATGTTGTTGACCCCGGACGAATTATAAGCTTATCAAACCCCCAACCAGGATTTGAACCTGGAAACTTCTGAATGAGAGCTCTACCACTCAGCCACCTGGCCAGATATGTACAAGGCTTGAAATCCAACCTAGTCATTCAAGATTGCGGTGCAGTGCACTAACCACTGCTATAGCCACATGCTGGTTGGCTGCCCTTTTTCATGCTGGACTCCCCAGAGGTATTCTCAAGCTAAACGCCACTCTATCCACTGCTGGATGAGGGCCTTCTCAATTGGATCGCTGCTGACTCAGATGCCACTGAATAGCTCTGGGACAATTTGACTAGTTTTTTGTAATTTTGGACTTCATAATGTTTACCTTGCTCTATCATGCAATCCATTTTTATCAACCTCTAAACCACCCCGTGAGCAGACACGTTTCGAAACAAACGTCGGTGGTGGTGTTGAGAGCACAGATAAAGTAACAAAAATATGCTATAACTGGTATCGTTAACAAGCACAGTCCGAGGCCTTAAATTAATACCCGGTACGGTGTGTAAACATTTGCACTGCGGCGAGAAAAGCGGCCAGGCGCGGTACTGGCAAATCACTCCCTCGTACATCTTACCTTCATGGGTCGTTGCTAACAGCACTTCCCCCGCCATTCTGTTAAAGGCTACACGGAGGATCTGTGTGGCTGTCTTACGTGCATACATACATAGATAGAAAAAAATCTAATTTTTGTTAAAGTCCAGGTGGATTACCCAATGCTAATTTGAAACAAAAAGTATGCCTCCAGATGCTAAAGCATTGACATTTCATTGGATTACTTTGTCACTGAATGTATTCTGTAAATATCTACACAACTTGTCAGGTAAGAGATAGTATATGCATGCAATAACATTGTATAATATTCAAATAACAGAAATACACATTCTTGAAATAGGTTACTCCTTTGCAATAGTACCCCCGTGTATAATACATGTATGTACGATAACCAGTTTTGTTGGATATGTAGGGAACACTAAGATAACGTAATACATAATTCCATGTTAAATGTAGCAGTGAAATTATGAGCATTATTGGGATGTACCGTTAGAAGGTGTGTTTTACTTCATGAACAGTTTAGCCACTTTTGCCAGATATTAACTGCTTCGTCTGGTATACAGGAGGTCCTGGGTTCGACCCTGACCTTGACGATTGGTGTATATTTGGAGATTGTATGTTCTCCCCGTGGTCGTGTAGATTTTTCTCCGGGTCCTCCTGTTTTTCCCTTTACATTTAGAAACATGCGTTTAGAGTATTTGGCTGCTCTAAATATCCACAAGATAAGACACTTTGTTGAGTTGTCATTTGTGGCCAGGTCGCTTTTGAAAAAGAGCTATATAGCTCAGTAGGGCCTTACCTAGTAATATATATTGTTTTATATTTTGAATATTTTAATCATAGGAGATCCCTACACGTGAAAAATATATCCGCAAGTGGTGAACATGCTAGAACAAAGTGGTATGGCCATGTTATTCAATTGGATGAATGCAAACTGGCTCGAATTATTCTGCCTCGACAGAGATTATAAATACATCTACATGTGAGTAGCGATTCAGTAGAAATTACTTGGACATTGTAGGAAATGGCTTTCAAGATACCCTGGGGGATAAAATACAAATGCGTTTGCATATTATGATGATAATTTTAAAAAATTGTACGCAACAATATTCACTCACTCTGAAGAGAGATAAATTAATTCGAGGCACTAGGAACCACTGACAAGTAGAAAGGGCAGCCAGACAGTGAGACGGCATCAAATCCACTCCCAAGCTCGACTGTTATCTACACAATAAGGTGTTTTTTGGCCAAATACTGACTGTTTGCATGTCGAAGCAAACCGGAGCACCCGTAGGGGGCAACATTATATCCAATACAGATGGAACTGATGGGGTCAATATTTTTTGCACTGCCTTATTCTGGCAAGCCAGGGTATGCCACCACCTCGAATCCCACGGTGAGGGAGTTTCACAAAATTAGTGTGATCCAACCAAAACCCTCGCCTCCACGGTGCTGTATTACGTCCCTTCGCCACGGCCGCTCCTGCCTATTGGCATCCAGTACATTGCAAAATCCCACACGCTCCAGCGATTACAAACCATGTAATGAGATCATAATTCAGCAGATGTCTGATTCTTGACTCACCTCCATTAAGAAATGTATCAGCTTCTCTCCCTTTTCCCCCCAAGCCCATGTGAGCTCTGCGTTAGGGCATCTGCCCACGAATTTCTATGGCCCTCTTCCCTCGTTATTGCTTACGCTCTGTGTCCGGGCTCTTGTCGAAAAAAAAGTAAAAATTTTAATAAATGTATCGGCTTAAGGACAATGTATTTTAATTGGAGTAAAATTGTAACTCTCAAATAGCAGACAATGTGACCCAATTCATGATGAAGGTAGTTTAATGCTTTTCGAAGATTCCAGCACACAGCTGGACATTTTACAAAGGGGGATCGTGCCAAATTCTTGAAACAGTTTTTCGACCAGTTTGTCACGTGGAATGGGTTGGAGTCGCATTCCCCAAAATAAAAAACCTGACAGCCAATGAGCAGCTCAAAATGGTTACCCTGTGTACTGCCATCAGCACGCCTGCCCTGACCGAACTGATCAATGAGGTTCCGTCTGCATACGTGCCAACCTCTTATCTGTGCCTACCTTATTACAGACCAATTCAAACCTTATTGGTCACCCCGTGCCCTTATAAATCTCAACGTTCATCCTGCAAATTACTATCACAAGGGAGAAATACCAAAAAATAGACAAAATATATGTTTTTTTTGCCCGTATTGAAACGGCTGTACGCCATATGGACCTAAAACCCCAATTTTCCTGCACAAGAATACGGGTAAACCATATGGGTTGACAGGTATGCGTCTTAAAGCTTTCGTGACTGCAGATATTCATCTTCTTGGTTCTCATTCAGACGCTGTCTTTCTGACAGACCTGTACTTCACCTGAGGACGGCTGCTTGCGTTGTGGCCGAAACGTCGTGAGAATTGTATTTTATTATGTTTTATTTTTATTATTTTATTATTTTTCTTCTACGTGACTTTACCAAAAGAACCAAGAAGAGATATGCGTCTGTATCACACTTGAACGCACGCATTCTCATATGGGTTTGAGGGTGGTATTGCCCTTCCAACGCGGCAGCCTAGAAGTAGTACTTTAAAAACAATGATGAATCTTATGATGGAGATGATAGCAATAATCGTAATGCTAGTATAATGATAGATGATCATGATGATGGTGGTTATAAAAATTATAATAAAAATGAAGAGAATGCAGCTGCTACAACTGATGATCAAATTACCCTCAGTTCACAATCCCACACCGATCGTTTTGCGGTGATACGTCAATCTTTCGCTCCAAAAAGAGCTGGGTTACTGATCTGCACCGATGGCGTATGCACACACATATCACACCAAGCACCCATATAAGGCCAAGCTGTATGGCAACGCGTTATGCCAGTCCACCGAGTTCCAGTCCCGAGGTCCTTGTGGATTCCTCCCTCTGAAGAATGCGCGAGAGAAAGAGCTTATCAGTGTGCTCAGCTAGCATGCCCAAGGGGTTTCAAGAGCCACATGGCTCATGCAGTTAATGGCCCTGAGTGCACGATGGGCATGAACTCTATGCCGGGTGGGGGTCGGTGTCACAGAAGCATGGATGCAGGAGCGGATGGACTCCGCCGAGGTGAGTTTTGTTGTCCAGCAGTGGGTAAGGGGACACATCCAGGGTCGCACGTTCCAAAGACGACGTTGGCTGCCACCCGCACACGTGGTCGAGCGCCACCTGGGAGCAAGCAGTAGCTCAGAGCGCCGGTTTGCTGGTAATTCTACATTGTCGTGGCAAGAGTGAGTCACTTCATAGGACAACCGATGTTGACTTGCTCACAATGTTGTATGCAGTGTACGTTTTAACAACGACTGTAGGGATGATGGGCATATCCAACCCTGACCAGGATTTAAATGTGTAACTGTACGAGTGTGAGCCGCTCACTCTAGAGCTGAGCCACCAGACCAGATCTTCACACATGTTTGTACACACACATTTCTTATGTTGTTTATTTTCCTTCTTCGGCATCTCACAGATTATGTAGTCCAAGGTGGCTGCACTCACGATGCTCTCATAACAGTAAATAAGTCTTCAATAGTCAAACTCTGAAGCAACGACCAAGCAGCGCTTCATCAACAAGTTACAACCACCATCTCGCTCGGTCTCTCAACTGTCAAAGGCACATGCTTGCTTAACCACACCCTTTGTTGACGTCATGCACAAGCTTTTTCCACGTGGCCCATTCTGATAGTTAAACCAGCCTTACTTTAATTAACGAGGCATTCCCATGAACCAGTATAAATCATGGATCGTGACCATTGTGCAACCATGGAAATATAACAGCATAGGTCGTGGTAGCATACAGTGACACACGTATGCATTGATTTGTAGAATGTAATGTGGTATCGGCTCACTGTTGCCATGTCCTACAATATGAAAGAGATCCTAAGCGTGAAGCGTTGTACATGGCCGTATTCCTTCATACATTTTCTCTTTCTCTGGTGTTTTTTAAAATGTTGATTATCTGGCACAGTGCAGGATCATCTTGCTGATATGTCAGAACTTAATCCTCAATATTGAAAGTCTGCAGGACATATAGATACTTTCACCAATACAAGCCTCGAGTGTCCTCTATGGCCTGGTAGCGGGAGCATGCCTGAGAACATCCACCTGTTGAATATTCTCTGCTGGAGAATGACAGATATGGTATACTCTTCGAGTAGATTGTGCCATTGGTCACTTGCCGATTCTTTGGCAATTAACATCGAAACACAGCAGTGCTTGACAATCAGATAATACGATGAAGAGATTACTCAGTCGATATTGATAAAGATTTATGGGAGTGGTAGTTGTGTGCTGCTCTGCTGGTCTTCTTTCTCACACAGTAGACCAAGTGCATTCGGCCATCTGATCTCTGCAGCAACATTCCTGAAATATATGATACATTGTTTAACAAGTAGTAGGCTTTCGTGACCAATAGTATCCATAATACAGCCAATTAAGTTTGTCACATGAACATAATATGCCAATTCATTACTAGTTCAGCAGACCGGTGTATTGGAGAGTAAACTCAAGCTGTCGCCTGCTGAGGCTAGTTGTAATCTTCGGCAAACATCGTACTCGAATTTTAAATATTGTGGGTTTACTCTCCAACACACCAGTGTGCTGAACTAGTAACGAATTGGCTTGTTCTGTTTACGTGACATCTTACTAATTGGCTTTATCGAGTGGTGGCAGGTTTAATGACACATTTTTATTTATGCGATCTAATCCCCCCAAAAAACTATATAATGGATCTGATGCACTGCCGTCAGTATGAACCTCCATCTAAGCCTTGTGGTTGTACAGCTGTAAAACTCATTCCCAATTTAAGTGCAGCTTGGAGGTCATCTATTTGTTGCCTGTTGCTCATCCAAGGAAACTGTGAACGTCATGTGTATTAGCTTCGCAGGAGCAGCAATCACATGTCACACTTGTTAGATTTGCAGGTTGACTCAGCATTTTGCAGTGCATGCAGAATACCTTCCATATCTTCTCAAATGCTTTCGAAAATCCTTCACTAGGATTAAGTGATCCAAGTAACACATGGCCCCCCGGTTGTGTAATGGGCAGAGGGCCTGATTCATGAGTTGATATAATTCTGCTAGGCCATTGGTCTCCCATGGCTACGGTCAGCATGGTTGGCTACATATGGTGCGAAATAATAGATCACTCTTTTAATTATGTCCTTGTGCAGCAAGGGAGTAAACTGTGTGGTTCTGTGAAAGTCCTGATGTGCTGTGCAGTGCATCAATGCATGTGTGTACAGCAGCATGTGATGACTGAGTTGGGCCTGTAGGTGGCTGGCAGGGTTATTGAATAACCGCACTTGGACACCAGTCACATGGTTAATGGCGACTCGGGAGAAATGCTGTTTGTGACACACGTGCTGTTGCATTTTACAGGTAAAAGACCCAAAGGTTGTTTTTGATCGTTAAAAAAGTGTTCTAGACTTGTGCTATACTTGTTCTAGACGTTAAGCTTGGCTTTGAATTGTTCGTTTGTGATATATGCAATTAGAGGGGCTTTAGCACTGTGCATTGTAAAGGGATAACGCACTGTAATTACCTACTGTCATTGTAATTATCTAACTCTAATACTGTTTAGTCTATAACTATGCCCATGTGCCCAGAGTATGACTACTTGCAATGCTATTGAGAATATAATACATGTAAAGTAGTAAGCTGTACAATGGTGACATACAGTACGTATACTGTACACATACAGTACATATAATGGGTGTAAGAAACCGATATAAAAGGATGGTATAGATCGACATACAGCTTAGGATTAAATGAATATTCGAATAGTGATGTGCAAATGTGATTGTCAAAGACAAAGAGGGTTTATCAGTAGTAGAATTGGGTTTAAGAGAAAACTGTTATTGAATAACCGGACTTGGACAAAGTCACATGGTTAATGGCGACTCGGGTGAAATGGTGTTTGTGACACGTGCTGTTGCATTTTACAAAGTGACGGTGTTGTTCTTCACAAGATTACAGATTAGCCACAATAAATGTGCTTGCCCTCGATTTGGAGCACCTGCCCACATCCTTCATTTCGAGTGTGCAACAAACATACATACATGGTTGCCTTATACAGTTGGGAACATACTGCATAACTTTCAACCTTCTCATTGATGTCCATATTTGTCAGATCCAGTACAGTCTAGTTTCGAGAATGACAGCACGAAGCAAAAAACTGTATTTGTTGACGAGGGTGAGGAGCTTGGTTGTCTTGCTTTCTGAGATATAGTGGTCCCACGTTGAGCTGGTCCTGGGTGATCAGACTCATAGTGGGGTCTACCCATCTACAGCTGGCGATGAGCCTGGTCTTTTGGCGAACCCCTTGGGATATACTCTTCCGGTTTCAAGTCCCAAATCACTTGAACGATATCAGCAGCTCACACTTGACCAGTTACCCAGTTCAATGTGTAATGTGAGGGTATATCCGGGTGGTTGATTGATCACACCTCGTTATGATGATTGGCTCTACTGATCCAGGCCCATAACCAATCTAGGGGCGTGGCCCTGACGTAATGGGAAGGTGACACCTGGAAGGAGATGATTGGATCTGCTGGCTTTAGCCACAGCCAATGGGGGGACGAGTTAAGGGCGTGGTCCTGGGATCGTAGGATGCAATCTTGAAGATTCCATGGAGGTTACCCAGGACTGGTGGAAAGGTACCACGTGACCCAGGTATTAAAAGGGTTGGAGAAGGGCAACACATGGTCAGATCTGGAACGAACGAAGGAGGAGACCACGCTGGAGTGGGGGTCCAGGCCTGCCACGTGGCAGCAAGAGTCTCTCTCCCTCTCATGCTGTCTGTCAACAGCGTGAAGGAGTAAGACAGTGATAAGAGTTATATGAAGAGAGCTGTGAACGAAAGAGAAATAAAGAACCTGATTCCAGAAGTTGCTTCCACGACCTTTATTACAAATGTATGGGTTGGCAGAGTAACGCTCTACTCCACAGTGAATGTGAGGCACTTCAGATGTTCGCAAACATATAACTTATTGAAGGGTGATTCATGTCGGCAACCAAACTTTAGCTTACTTACCCACAAGGGTGCAGGCAATATGGGTCTACTTGGTCCATATACGTGAGTACCTTCGCTCTTTTCATGTTGTCGATGTCTATTTTTAACTCAGCCTCTGCAAGTACAGTGGTTGTGGTTGATTCTGTGTTGTGAAAGCTAAACATTTCAGCAGCCAAATCGTCAAACGTTGCTCGACACCATATGGTAGCACTCGCTTGCATCATGCATGCTCCACTTTCTGGATCGGCGATTAATTCCAAAGTGAAATAAAAAGTGTGTTGTTCAGAAAAATGGAAGGAACCGGAAAGAGAGGAACACTTAGCTCAGAATATCTTAATGACAAAAGAGATTGGTACCATAAAGATGTGCACTACTTGAGCGTATTGGCACAAGAGAGAGGAAAGTGGAAACAAATGACGAAATGTGCAGTGGACAATTACAGGCTATCTTTCCATGGATTGTGATGATGATCCCGTTGATCAGAGCTGGAAAGAGAAACTTTAACGCAGGTGGTACTTGTTGATTCACGATGTTGAATTACAGCATGCCTTGGGGATGTCCGTTCTTATGTAACCGCTCAGGGTTGATGAAGGAACCATGTTCCTCCCATTCACATGCCACAATGCAAGGTTTCAATTGCAATTGGGCTGCCCACAACCATGTGCCCCTACTGACTGCAGTTATAACATCGACGGCACTCTGACAAACTCAGCAGACCTTGCACTGGCCGATCCAGTTGATGCTGCACCACTCACGTTCCTGGTGATAGCTGGAGCCGGTTGCCCCTTCCTCTGGGCCATATTTTTCACCATGTTGGGTGGTGTCTCAGAGATGGCAAAGGGTGTGTGGACATCGTGCTCGCCTTCAACGCCGGAGCACGGAGACGGCGCGCTGGATGGCAGTGCCCGAGACACGAAGCCATGAAGTTGGAGGGCTGAACATTACTGCAATGTCAGGGGTGCGGGGGACAACACGGAGACGACGTCTTAAACTTCCACGGTGCTCAGCCGCCAATGATGGAGCAAGGAAGACACCATGCGTGAACGTACCGCGATATCAGGTTGCTAAGACAGTGTGCAAATTGTGTCTATGGTGTGGTTGCATGTGGGAAGTTCTGGCACTTTAACTTCTTTGAGTGTATCCAACTTCTGATGCGTTGTCTAATTTTCCTCATCGTCACCTTTGTTAATTATGTAGCCTCAGGTGATTCCACCGAGGATGGTATCATAACAACAAATGCGTCATCATTAAACAACTTCAGGAGCAATGAAACAAACACAACCTTTCGTTAACAACAGTCTCTCTCACCATATGCTACTTAACGCCAACCCCTGTTGACCACAGGTGCAAGTTTGCTATATTTGTGATTTTTTTTTATGAAAACAAAAACGTACGACCGCAGGGTATGCTGCCTATCTGATGTGACTTTTTACAGTTATTTTTTGTGAGTCGTGTTTTACAGTGTTTTTCAAAAACGTTCGGATAAATGTATAATTAACTAGCCTAATATGCGCTAAATAATAACCTTTGACCTAATGAGCATGATGCCATATAGAATGTTTGCTCTGTGATTCTCATACAAAGCGAATTAGCCTAGAGGTCAAATGTTTAGCTGAAAAATTGCTGACTTAATACGTTTACATTTGGACAAAAAATATTAGACATGCAATAATGCATCCTTTAAACCTATGGGAATGACACATAAGTGCATTACCATCTCACTTAAGCTGCTTATAGCTGTATCATCCCACTGGTGGTATGCTGAGAAGCTGTATAATATGTTCCACATCAGCTTTGGCCATGGTGCAATGTGCCTTTCCCTTGCCAGTGGTGCTGTGAGATTTTGGGAAATGTGTGGGGAAGCAGATGGCCCTACAGACTTAAGACATTAGCACAGGGGCCAGTCAGTTTATTGATAATGTAGTAACAGCACATCATCGAAGAGATCTGGACAGGGAAACATGTCCATTGAAAAAAAAACAATTGACACATAGCCATGGAGAAAAGGTTATATATAGAGAAAATATATTGAATGTACCTTTTACATTTTTCAATGATATTGATTCACCCTTTTGCAAGTGAGACCTAACCATAATTACGTGTTCATTGTTTTTGGTTTTCTTAAATATATCACTATGATACGAATTATAACCCATTTCTTCTATTGGATTCAGGTAATGGGACACAAATCATTACATTTCCCACTGATTCTGGATTAACGCCTTTCCATACTGTTTTGCTCGTGGGCATTGTTTGACCATACTTCGCCATGCTAGTAAGCGCAGTTTGGTGAAGGGGAGACCAAAACCAGTTCAGCTATTCCTCGGTACTTATGCTAGCTGTATCCAGGATTAAAACTCAGGCTGGCCGGGTTCATAGTGCAGGAGGGCAGTGTGCTGACTGCTGTGCCACCACTCCACTAAGTTATATAATATGATATATTAACAATAACCATCAAAGCTGGGTTCGGCCCAATGAAGTAAACATAATTTCAAAACCTGCTTTCATTATGAGGAAGTAGAACTTTTGAATAACAACTCAGGAGTTAATTGATGCAGGCTCATTGCTCTGACGTGGCCAGGTGGTGCTGCGGTCAGAGTGCTTGGCTCGCGATAAAAAGCTTGTATGCTCCGAGAGTCCATCACCAATCGAGGGTGACGATGTGGAATTTTTTACCACCGCCTCAAGGCTGCTAAGAGACACAATCACCAACTACATTCATTTGCTCTGCAGAACGTAGAGTTTGAAACATTATTCAATCTCCATCATGGGACCTCCTTTGCCGGTACCAAAATATAAGAATAGGTTTTTCCCCTTTTTTTCTGGCAACAAAACTGAAACCTTTTTACAAGGAATCATGTCTGCATTGACCACCATACTTGTGGCCAGAATGCAAACAAAAAACAGACTCTGATAACACTGGTCAAAAAAAAAATTTCTGGCCTGGACTTTTGCAGCTGTTTTAGACTAATTTCAGGGTGCTGATTCCAAATCTGATCTCAGATTTGCTCTATCACATCTCCTTTTTATGCTATCGACATACCCCATTTTCATTGATTTTACCCAAAATTAACTCTGTCACTTATGATTGCAAGTTGTTGCGAGTCAGTGACTGCTTTAGTGTTAAAATATGGTGCTGTATTTCTAGGATAGTGTGTTTATAATATCATTTTATGTATATATCCACATTTATTTAATATTTTTCTTCTGCAGTTTTTATTGAAAATGCAATATTTTATATCTCAAAAACCTGATGTGATAGACAAAAACTGATGCCATATTTGGAATCAGCACTCCAAAATTACTTTACAACCGTTGGAATACCTTATGCCAGAAAAAGTGTGTTGACCAGTGTAATATATGCATTGTCCTTGAAACTGATTGGTGCACACCAGAGACAGCTTTCTTTTGAGCATACAGCCTTTTGGCGTCCTCTGGTCTAACACCGTTTGAGACGAGGCTCAAAAGTCTCTGGTGTAGACCAATCAGTTTCAAGAACAATGCATATATTATCAGAGTACGTTTTTTGTTTGCATTCTGACCGCAAGAATTGTGGTTAATGCAGACATGATTCCTTGCAAAAAGCTTTAAGTTTTGTTGCCAGAAAAAAGGGGAAAAACCTATTCTTATATCATTCAATCTTGTGACTTGACATGCATTGAATGACGTTCATACTCTACGGTCATTATTGCAAAAGGTTACAGAGGGTCTTTAATACCATTTTTTTGCAGGCAGCCTACTTTGGTAATTCCCTGGCAAAAAATTGCCGGGCAGCGGCAAAGATCAATCCGGTGACCCACGCAAACTGGCTCAGTGGGAAGCATGGTGGCAACTGGGCTAACCAGCTGCCTAGAATCTAAAATAATGTACTTATGTTATATATGTATAAAAAAAAAGACAAAAATTTAATTGTGTTTTCTCAATGAGTTACTAGGAACAAAACACATCGTGCGAAAAAAAGCCTCAACACTTTGCTTGAAATGAAAATAAAAAACAGCCATTTTTGTCATACCCTATATAGTTGCATTTGAATGCAATAACAAAAATGCATCGTGTACAAATTCACCATTCCCACGACAGGAATATTATGGACAGCCTCAACACAACCCCCCACCTCTCCACGTGAATGTGTAAATGTCGTAATTGGCCCAGAGATCTGAATAGGAGATGAGCAAACCCCCATGCACATTTTAGTGGAAGCCATGTTAGGCCGTATTCATGTAACTGTATTTTTTCTCTCTGCAATTCTGCCACTTTTTGGTAGGTGATAGCCCATTATCGTGGACAATCGGACTTCGTGTGTTGTCTATTCTACCGAAAAATACACCATTACTTATGCCACATTTACAGAATGGCCCAAATTAGGGTGGGTGTGGGGAGGAGGTGTTAGGCTGAAGCTGGAGAGTAGGCAAAGTTAGAGCAGCATGTACACCCATAGTTTACACAAATATACTGAAACCTTTCGTAGTACCCCATCGTCGGTGCAGCGAGTGCTGAGAGGACACGGCAAACCATTCCTGCACGGATTCATGGTGCGTGTGGTCGTTGCCTTTGTATTGCTTTGAAACAATTCGGCATTTATATATGAAGTTTAGAGCACCGTTTTGTGGCTCTGTATGATGTCCATAATGCCAATGATGTCGCGGATAATGATGACGATTGTTACAATGAATAATACTGTCATGATGACTGTGATGTATGTACGTTGAACTTCTTTCTCACCGTATGTAGCCAACTATGCTTATCGGTGGTGCAGGAAAGGACAACAAACTAAACAAAAAATAATTTCTAAGTGATGTTGATGAAGAGGATTATAATGATCTTGCAGTTGGGGGCCATCCATTTAATACGTACGCAAAAAAAGATCAAAAACTCCCTGTACACACGCGTATTTTTTACACCCCCCCCCCCACCTGCATACGTACGCTTGACACCCCCCCCCCCCCCGAATCTCCCCATCCTATAGAACGGCCGATATTTAATCCAGGCAGAAACGATCAAGGATTAATAATATTAATGAGGCTTTACGCACGCGTACGCATTTGGGTTAACCCCCCCTACCCCCTCCATGCGTATGTACT
Source organism: Lampetra planeri (assembly GCF_965212315.1). NCBI lineage: Eukaryota > Metazoa > Chordata > Hyperoartia > Petromyzontiformes > Petromyzontidae > Lampetra > Lampetra planeri. Next base: position 4,632,639 of record NC_136128.1, on the reverse strand, counting down.
AAATGGATGGCCAATTGCTGTTGCCACTTTTGCTGCCGATGTAGCTTTTGCTGTCACTGATGAGAGATGATGATGATGCACAAGAGGTAGTGTTCCCAGGAAAGCCTCTCAATGAGTTCCAAGAGTCGATTTGAGAATTTTTGGCACATGGGAGGAAAGTTTAGGACCCGGAGCAGATAGACCTCAAACATCCACAAAGATTAATTCAATAATCAATTTGATCCACTGTCTTCTCATAATTTCACAACGCAACGGGCCTTTGGAGTTTCATACATTTCTACGTGATCCATCAACTCACGTCTCCAAAGCAATGCATCCCAAGTGCCATGTGCACATTGCACCAGGTACCCATTTAGGGCCAAGATAACCTAAGATAGGCTCATAATCGTTTCTTTTACAAAAAATAAAATATTTTACAGCCTTTTTTCAATTCACTGCCTGTGATCTGTGTGTGTGTATTTGTAACGAGCTGTGGTGTAGTGGCTCGCTGACTGTGCTACGAATAGTCCATGGGCCCAGACCAAAAAAATAACTTATTGGTACCACCTGAGGTGGCAAAGTATAATCATGATCTTTGTAATCCTCCATGTGTATGTGACATATTCTGATATGATAACCTTTGCGGAGTGGCAGCTTAGTTATAGTACCATGACTTTTACACCCATACCCTATGACAGGCGTCCGGAACGATGAAATGGACATTATTACTGAAAAACTACCAAGACCAAAGCCAGTTAGGTAACAAACTGGTCTTTATTGGTTTAAATACACAATGAAAACACAGGATAATAAGGATCACCATAGTGAGGTAAGGAACTACTTGAATATTATCAACATTGACATTCGCATATACTTCGTCAATGATACATGTAATCCCATATATATCATACTCTTTGTTTTTTTCGGTAAAGTCATGTAGGTATAAAATAAAATAAATCACGACGTTTCGGACACAACACAAGCGTCCATCATCAGGTGGGAAAGCATGGTGTGCTGCTGAGGCAGACTGTTTTCCCACCTGATGATGGACGCTTGTGTTGTGCCCGAAACGTGATTTATTTTATTTTATACCTACGTGACTTTACCGAAAAAAACAAAGAGTATGGATTCCTGCAGTCACGAAAGCTTCAGATCAAGATTGAACCCATATATATCGTTAGTGATTGGTAAATGTGAAGGTTACATTATTGGTATAAAGCTCTGTGCATACTTAGATGGTGCTAACAAAGTAACCAAGTCCAGAATCACCACACTGTGCATCAATGTATACTATTACCACAGTAATACCATCAGAATCACCACCCTGTGTCACTCATCCAGCTACTGGTCTACCTCGTCATCCAACTACCCGAGTTCAAAGTCAGGTTCTCGATCATCCTGCAGTTTTTGGTTACTACAGGTCTGTAACCTGCACATGTCTGTGCATGTCCGTCCATTTGACAGCCACGTGTAGCTTGCCATTTTACATGAACGCACACACTTGCATGCTAGCAGTTCCAAGACCACATCTTGGAAAAGGGGGAGGGGGTGGGGGGAGGGGTGGGGAATGAAGACGACCGCTTGTGTTGTGATCGAAACGTCGTAGTTTTTTGTAATTTTCTTTGAACCTATCTACGTGACTTTACCGAAAGACCCAAGAATATGCGACATACGATTGATCAAGTTATTCCCCATAAGCTCAATGAGAGACTGAACATCTGCTTCATCTCTCTTGATCCTTGGATCCTGTAGATATGGATGGGACAGTTTGGACCTGCCTTGAGGTACATGCTTCTGTCCTCAGCTGTTAGGTAATATTTGTTCATGGCTCCTTGCTTCAAGCTGAATCCCTTAGTCCCTCCAGCTGTCTGGATGTTTTTGTTCACCGTTTCTTCTATAGCTTGGTCAACAGGGATTCGGCCAAAGGGATTCGGCCAATGGGATTGGTGGAGCCCAGTTGAACTGAGAAGCCTCCTTCCATGAACTAAATTATGAGGAGGTACTACAGGTGAATAGGCAAAACAAATCCTGTCCTTTTATCAGAATGAAAAATTACCAGAGGAATATCCACAAAAATATATTATTTAGTTTTTTGACTTTCCCTCATTCATTTATGCATATTGTGTATTATCTAATTAAATATGCACACATTTGAATATTTTTAAAAACACAATATTTATTTAGTATATTAAGTCAGAACTTTTTGGTTTGTTATCATGTGATCAATAACTAATTGGTTGGTAATCTAAAGAGGCTTTTGTCAAATATTGTTGTCAGTTAATTATGTTAAAATACACTTGACACATGTTAAAAAAACTATATTTTCGCCTATCTTTTTAGATATAATACCACGTAAAATTTAAATGACAAGATATAAAAAAATCCCTCTAAACATTTCTAGCTAATCCAAGTTGAAGGCAGTATGTAGAATCACGTGGCTTTTCCTATTATGAAACATGAAAATCGTTAAAACTAACTATTTATAAAACAAAGAGCTATATAGCTCAGTCGGCCTTACCTGGTAAAATAAAATAAAAAGTGTAGATTGGCTGGGCGGTTTTGTGCAGAATGTGAGGAATTGGGCCAAAACCATGTGCATACATGTGGTGCAATCAGTATTCCAGACGGTGTTATGGATAATGCCAAAAATCTGCCAAGGCATGAACAGAAATTCAACCATAATTCGGCTAATTTACTTTTGTTTTGTGTATTTTACATCATTATTTCAACAAATCTACAGTTAAACTGCCGTATAACTATGCTGGTAAAGATATAAAAATAAAAATTCGAACGTAAACAGCCTAAGTGGAATTATAAACGCGTATTTGTGAAGAATATTTACACGGAAAGGCAGAAGGAGGCCTGTTTCATTGTTCTTGCTACACGTCTCGTACTTTTGCACAACATACCTCATTTTTGGGTCAATTTAAAACTTATCGACGATCTATCTAAAAGACAAATTGTGATTGTTTAGCTTAGGAAGATAGTCAATAAGTGAGCTAAGCTGATGAGTGCTAAGAACCTGCAAGTTGAAATACAGAAAACATAATAACATGGAATACATTTGATTACAATTACTGTCATACTGCTATATCAATAGCAATTAAAGCACATGGTTAGTACAGCCGTTTATAACCACCACTGGGCCAGTTTTTATATTCCATACTTCAATAAATGCTTAATAATCCCTTAAGGCTTGACTAAATTATAATGTGTGCCATAAAAATAAGACAATGTTATTTTAAAGTGAACATTGTGTGTGCATGCCACTATCACAAACCTAGGTCTAAAGTATGAATTCTGTATTGCTAATCCGGTGCTGTTATTTGTCCTCGTGGTGCTGTGGCTCGAGCGCAAGACATCTCGGTTGGGGTTAAACTCGGCACCATCATCCCTCCAAGGTGAAGGGGATAATATATGCCGGTGTGCAGAAATAAACAGTGATTGTCCTCCATATGGTTTCAAGTTCAAGTTGTTTAACCGGGTGAGAACTTAAAAGACCAGAATAGAGTCCCATTTGCAAGCATTCACTTGGGTCACACAATTAACAAAAACAAAGGTCAGCGATTAAGTAAATTAAGCAATCGGACCAAACAAAAAATGTCACACGAGAGAGTAATGACTGACATAAAAATTATAAATTTACACCACTGTCTTCGGAAACAGAATATGCATTTGTGGAGAAATCCGATGAGCGATTAAACTCTTTTTTCACAGATGTCCAGAAAAGGCGGGTCTTAATGCCGTCAATGTACAGTGCCAGTCATTTGACTTGAGGACAATTATCATATATATATACATTTTAATATAATGTACACATGATACAGTTGAAGCACACCAGTCTAATCGCCGCGTGAGATATTGTGAAATGAATTGTTATTGTAGTGCGTTTCCATGAGATGGCACTGCCTCATCGCAAATGCAACCATTCCAAATTATTTTACAAAGGGAACCGAGCGAGTGCTGACGGCTGAATAAGCCCCACGCCCTTCTCACGGCAGGGTTCCCATTCGGTCCCGAGCAATGTCTAACCAGCTGAACGTGCAGTGCAGATTTGTAATATTTCTCAACAAAAATTGATTTTTATGGATATACGGCAACTTTTAACCAAATACAAATAGTCAGGATACGCGAGTCCATTGCAATCAGCTGACCCAAACCTTTTTAATTAGCCACCGCTCATTACTGCGAGAACCATGACCATATATATAAACTCCCTTGTTTAACTGTGGTTAGAGCACTACCCCCACAATCAGAAGGTTGCAAGTTCAAATTCCAGTAAATGGTCAATTCGCCTCCTGTGCCACTTTGTGGAAAGAACAGTGATTGTACTATGAAGAGACTGGTGTCTAGCAGATAAAATAGAATTGTACACTTGGCCCAGGGCCACCAATAATCGTATAAGACACCAATATATAAAGAACGAGAGTAAAGGGCACTGGTAAGCATAAGCAGTTATTTAATCATTCATCCATGTTGATCTTATAACTGCATTATGGAATGTTGTGCGATATGTCATTACATATCAGAAGCCTTTCAATATGTTATATATAAAGCGCATGCAATATTAGAGCCAGACTCCAAGTAATTTAAATATCAATCGTCTTGTCAATGAAAAAATATTGAGTAACGTACAAGCGAACCAAGCCTCAAGCCATATGTAAAATTTAGCTTTAATTTATATTGATTTTAGTTGAAAGGCATTGGATAACAAGGTTATTGGAAAAATAAAGATAAGTAGGCACTATTTTCAAAAAGCATTAAGGTATTCTAGTAGTGTGCGCAAATATTTTATTTGAGAACATAGCGGAGTGAAACAATGAATATATCCATAAATTCAAAGTATACGTGCAAACCTGCAATGTCTTGCTCACTCCAATGCTGATGGAAGCACCTCCAACTGGAGGCAGCTCAAGACCGCCCCCCTAAAGATTACATTTGGCCTACTTTTCCACGCTGGCCAGACGTATTGGAAGGGGGTGGGAGTACCCATAACCTTATACTACCCCGTACAACCTGCCGATCGACAAACTGTGGTGTACCGCCCCCCCCCCTTTGTGATGCAGGGTGGAGCAGAGTAGCCTGGAGACTTTCGGAGAGTGCTCTAACCATTGCACGCCGGCAGCATTACACAACGGTAGCAGATTACGTAAAACAACACGAGTAAACAAAAATCAACAAAAACAAGAGACCTCAACTTAGTGCACTCGACTGACTAAAGTCATCGCGATTGTGCCACCGTGTGCCGTGCCACTGTGAACCCTGCCTGGTCTGAGGGTGGAGCTGAGCTCATGAAACTAAACTAAACATTTTAACTTTATTTTATGTATGTATGTACGTATTTTGAACTTCTTTCACACCGTACATAGCCAACCGAGCTAATCGGACAACAAACTAAATACAATAAGCAGTTTTCATGAAATGAGTGTTCCATATAGACTTCACCAGGTAAGACCCACTGAGCTATACAGCTTTTTTTCATAAGCGACCTAGCCACAAATGATAGCTCAACGAATTGGCTTAACAGGTGGAAATGTATATCAGCCAAATACTCTACATGCCTGTTTCTAAATGTGGAGAGAAAAAAATGGATCATCCGGATAAAAAATCCACACGATCACGGGGAGAACGTACAAACTCCAAATATACAGCAATCGTCAAGGTCAGAATCGAACCCAGGTCCTCCTGTATACCAGATGAAGCAGTTAACATCTCGCCACCGTGGCTAAATTGTTCATTAATTAAAACACCTTGTAACGGTACATCCCAACAGTGCTCTTAAGTTCACTGCTACATATACCTTACCTTAGTGTTCCCTGCATATCCAGATTTTGGATAAAACCCACAACTTCCTTCATTCCAGGCGAGGTAAGCCTGTAAGCCCCGTGATGGGCAAGGTGTGGTGTACCTGTAATCACAATGAGATGCAACATAATCTTCTCAACTTGTAATACGCCACACAGTGTTCGGTCGTTCTTGGAGAGAGAGAACAAGGCGCGAGGAACCACAGGCACGCGGGATAACTGCCAATTGTCCGAGCTCTGCAGCCCTCTATAGATTAAGTTGTTATCGGCCAATGAATGAGTGTTTACTATGTGGGGGGAAATCAGAGTACCAAGAGAAAATTCACGCGTGGGAGGAGGCAATACTATCACATGCAGATTGAAGAGGTGGAGTTCACATTGGTACCTCGATATTCAAAGGAAAGGAGTTTTTGTGATCCACCAACCCTCGTATCCACTGCCGGATTACAGGCATGCACCACCACCGCCGCCTAGCAAACGATGAGATACATGGAGTAAAGATGAAACGCATATTTTTATACTTTATAAAAGTAAGCGGGCATAGAAAAGACGTCGCTGAAAGTTAACCACGGCCGATGTTTAAAATTTTCAGTTGCAACCCAAATGAAGGAACGCTTCCAAGAAGATGACCAGAGACAGAGTGTGTGCAGGCACCCTGCCACGTGTTAAATCGCGAGAACATGGGAGACGCTGATGCTTTGGGAGGCCGTAATGCAGCAGTCGGAAGACAATGGCTGTTAACCATGACATTGTTTTCATTAAGAATGTACACCTCTCAATGATGATACTATTATATAAGTGTAAAATATATGCAAGCTGTCTGCTATACAAAGGAAGTGAAACTCAAAGTCCGCTGACATCTATTTACATGCGTACATGTACGTGGTTAAGTTTGATAGGCATCTGACATGTGTAGTGTACTCATTCAGATAAACTAGTAGGAGGCGTTATCCCTCTCACAGCCATAGGGGATAACTCCATACCGGGTCGGGACAACCAACATGCTTCCAGACCTACAGCTTGAAGAGGCAAAGACCACAACGACAGCAGCATGACAAGTTTCATTCCCAATGGCAGCATCCCCGACTGCGAGTCGGAGCTAGACTTTTATTCTCCCCAGCATGGCCAGGCTCCGCCCTCAGCCGCACACCCTTCTGAATCCCCCAGAAGGCTCCGGGCTTGGCCCATGGGTCCAACTGGTAGGTCGGGCTGCTCCCATTATCATCCAATGTCCCAGCACCACGTGCTACAATGAGTCATTCAATGTCACTACATCACCCCCCCCCCGACCCACCCCCCCCCCCCCCATGAAAAAATAAACAGCTGTCCCGGCTGAACTTAATACATCGCGTAGCAGGACAATGAACGCAACAATATCCACGCAACATTAGCAATGTATGATAATGCTCCAGCCCTCAAAATAACAGCAATCAAACGACGAGTAGGGGCGGTCATCTGAAACGAACTGTCTTGGAATGGGTCCTTGTCGCCGGCCCCTCGTATGGGCCCGGCATGGGTCCCCGGGGGTAACCTGAGGATGGCCTAATGGGTGAGGTCCGTCTCGGGAAGAAGATGAAGTCAAAGAAGAAGCGGGTAGAGGTCGTCCCATCCACCCCGATCCACCTGTGGGTGGCGCCACTGGAGGTTCCACAGGCGTCAAGCCCTTGGATCCTGCAGATGTAGGAACAGAGACTCGCTGAGGCACATCATCCATAACTGTACGTCCGGCTCCGTCTGACACATCAAACACCCTGCCATCAGATGGTGGAGATGAAATGTCCTCATGAGGTGGAAAATAGGGCTTCAGTCGTGATGGGTGCACTTACCAATGCCTGCGACCAACCTAGATCCGCGAACACTGTGGCCTCCTCACCTGAATTACCTCCACCGGGCCTTACCATGGCCTATGTAATTTAGGAGATGTGCCTTGAGGCTTCCACGGGTTTCTAGACGCCTTAAGCCCAGCCAGTTTTTCATTCTCAGCCTGCCGTTTGGCTGAATTGCCATGGGACGCCTCCTGTGCCTCCGTCAACCGCTTAAGGGTGAGGCTCATGCACAGTGGCTCTCTTCTTGCTCGGCTCAATATTTAACTGGGGTTACATGGGGGGTCACATTCTCTCCTGTACATTAAAAAACCTGGGAGAACCTGGTAGAGGCATGAGGGGCCATCCTTTAGGCCGCAAGAACCCCCGGAACAGGTAGGTCCTAATCAGACTGTGCCTCATTGACTTGTTGGCACAACATAGACATAAGAGATATATGTACACGCTCTACCATTCTGGCAGTATGGGGATGGTAGGGTGAAGTTCCAATTTTCTTTGTACCCAACAACTCGCATATCGCTTGCAACAATTTTGAATAAAATTTTTGACCTTGGTCCATAAGGAGACGTTCTGGGGCCCCTTTATCCAACACATAACCATGCAGGATTGCGTCCATAATAAACGCCGCCGACTGAACTGGCAGGATCCATGCTACCGACCAGAGTGAAAGGTACTCGACCCCTACCAGCGAGAATTTATTTCTCCTTGGAGCGGTGGTAAATTGCCCGAGGATGTCGAGGGCAACGAGCTCATTTACACAGGATACCCTAATAGAATGCAACGGTGGTCGGGCCAGCCTCGGCGGGGGCTTCCGGCGAGCACATTCCACACAACCTTTAAGCACGTTGTGGATGTTTTTTGACATCCCGAGCCAAAAGAAGTCACGCTTCAAAGTCGATAATGTTTTCTGCACCCCTAGGTGCATCAGCCGCACATGGGCAGCTCTCGTTACCCTACTCCACAGAGCAGTTGGCACAACGATATAGTACAGCTGTACCTCCATATCCCAATGCATGAGTAGGCCATCTCGGAGGACCATGGGGGACATACCCCCTGGACCCTTCCGATCGCTTGGCGCACCAACGCGGCACCATACTTTTAGTAAGGAGGCGTCCTCCGCCTGGAGGCGCCCAATTCCTCATGCGCAATACCAATTGTGTTATTGCGTGCCACCTCCACTACGGGCGGCGGAGCATCCACCGTCGCTACAATGGTGCCTGGCTCCCCCACATCCACCTGCTTTCAATGGCCGACACCCATAAAATAACCACACTGGCTCTTCGGCGATAACCATAACAGAGCGTCCGCATTGCAGTGGTGCAACCCTTTCTTACAGGTGACTTCGAACGAATAATCTTGCAAAATTTCCAATCATTGCGAGAGTTGCGTGTACGGGTGGTCAATGTATAGTGCGTATTTAAAAGCCACGTGGTCCGTGCATACCACAAACGGTCTGCCATAGAAGTATGGGTGGTACTGCTGTACAAAGTGCACCATAGCCAACAACTCGTGGCGCGTGACACAATAGCGCTGCTCTGCGGGGAACAGCACTCTGCTACCATAAGTTACCACGCTCTCCACTCCATTTTTCACCTACGACATCACGGCGCCAATCCCGCCATTGCTGGCGTCCATATCCAACACAAACAGCAAGATGAAATCGCGGTACCGAAGGGGGGGTGCGTTCACGAGGCCATCGCGCAGCATAACAAATGTGGCCATCTCCTCCTTCCCCCCCCGAAACTTCTGGCCTTTGCCGTGAGAGCGTGGAGTGGCTTTGCGATCATTGCAAAACCAAGCACGAAGCGGCAGTAATAAGATTCGAACCCCACGAAACTGCGGACCTCACTCACCGACGTGGGGGTCGGCCACTCCCGCACGCACGCACGCACGCAGTCTTTGCATGGTTCGTGGCGATCCCGGACTCGCTAACAATGTGACCCAGGTAGCGAACCGACTTTTGCAAGAGGTAACATTTCTGTGGCTTGAATTTCAAATTAGCCACGCACATTTTAACAAATACCACGTGCAACCACTGCAGGTGTTCCCGGAATGTGCGACCGAAGACAATCACATTATCCAAATAGACCATTGGAGCCGCGACAGTACCAACTCCATAAGTCGCTAGAATATGGCCGGAGCTGAGTGAAGCCCCATCGGAAGCACGTTAAATTGAAACAGCCCTTGCGGTGTCCGGAATACGATTTTAGGTTTTGAACTTTCATCCAGGGGCAACTGCCAAAACCCCAACAATAGATCCAGGGTGGAGAAAAACCATGCCCCCAAGAGAGCATCCAATGAATCAACCATCCGTGGGAGCGGATACGCATCCGCCATGGAGACTTTATTTCATTTCTCCAATATTCATGCCATAATTTGCGGAATGGCAATAACACCAGGATTTTGTAAAAGTGAGCAAGCAACCTCAACATTACTGGAACCTCAGTATGTCCAAATGCTGGTTGGGAATCCAGTCGATCATTCCGTGACCTATCACACAACTCAATTATGAATCATAAATATGGGCGACGTAACCCCACCAGGTGTTACTTTGTGTGTGTACATTTGTCTCAGGGGTAGGTCAAGTGGATCCCAATAAGAAGGTTGGCAGTTCAAATCCCAGTTAGGGGTTGATAAAATAAGTATTATTTTGCGGGGAAGTCAAATGCACTTGTGCTCGTGATAGACTCGCCCCTGACCACAGGAAGGTGGAATTTTCACCACTAATCTGGCTTTTCAAAATGTATGTATGTATCAATATGTAATAAAGGACTCGATCCTGGGTCTGTCTCCTTTGTCCTTAATTCGGGTTCTTACACTTTTCCCACACGGCCCTCGCTCAGAGCTCTCCCCTTGGCAGCTCCATAGCTGCTCTCGCTCCCGTAGCCTCCACACCTCTGCAGCTCCGCTGCAGATCCCCTATGCAGTCCTCCGGCTGCCCTCACTGCAGCTCCACCGCTGCCCTCACTGCAGCTCCACCGCTGCCCATCGTTCCTCCGCGCTTGGTCACCGCTGGCCGACGGTGCCAAGTCTTACTCCCCCGTGTGTGTGGCGATCTCGCCACTCCTCGACCTCCGCCCTGCGTGGCCTCACTCTAACTCTGTCTCCCACACTCTCCCGTCTCTTCCGGTATCTCTCCCTTAAGACCTCACCCCTCTCTCACACGTGACCTAACTCCTCCCCCCCATGACGTCATATCCGCGAAGCCGTTTACGCCCGCATTACACCACCCTGCCCCGTAGAGAAAATCCAGCCGACCTCGGCTGAACAATAACGAGACAAGTAATGCGAGCGAAAACAACCATCACACATTCAAGGACAACGAAGCATACAATAAATATAACAACAACAACAAAACACAACAGTAAAATTTAACGAAATGTTAGGGACTTTGAGCGCGTTCGGGTCGCCGGTCCGTCCCGGACGGGCGGCGGCCCTCCTGCAGACCGGGAACGTGACGGGGTTTTAGGAGCGACAGGATGAAGTCCTCCTGTCGCTATTGGAGGCCCGTCAACGTCCCGGTCCCTTGTCCCTGAAGGCCCAGCGTCGGGGGTGCGTCGCGATCGTGTCTGCAATGGGGTCGGAAGGGCGCGGGGCTCGGAGTCCCCGCAGCCGTGGTAGGCACACCCCGAGCAGAGTCTCCTGTCAACAGCAATGTCACGGCCGGCTTGTCTGTAAAAGGCACGACAGGCGCTCTTGCAAGGTCAACAGGCACAGGCAAGGATGAGTCGGCAGCTACAGACCCCGGCAAGGCAACATCGGGAGATGACGCATCGTCTCGAGGGGCCACATATGGTTTCAAGCGCGACGTGTGAACGAACCAACGCCGAGATCCAAACCGAACACGCGCAGACTGTGGGTTGGGAACCTCGATGAGGCGGACCGGCCCTTGCCATGGTTTGTGTAATTTAGGAGAGGTACCTGGCCGCACTTGCGGGCAATGGAGCCAGGCCATGTCCCCCACCTTCCAGGGGCACTCCCCCTTCGAGCGTCGAGCACACCACTCGTTCCGGGCTTTGGCAGTAGCCATGCGGGCCCCCTCCCGTGCCTCAGTAACCCGGCGAATAGTATCCCGAATGTAATCAGGAAGAGGCTTAGCAGGTCCCCTCACTCCAGTTCCCAACTGCACATCCATTGGCGGCACGTTCTCGCCACCGTACATAAGGAAAAACGGCGAATATCCTGTGGCCGCATGCGGCGTCATTCGGTATGCCGAAAGTACCCCAGGGATATGCAAATCCCAATCCGATTGTTTTTAACTCACGGTGTGACACAACATTGCGGACAATGTCCGATTCAGCCGTTCGACCATACCATCCGTTTGCTGATGGTAGGGAGATGTCCGTATCTTTTTAGTTCCAAGAGCCGCGCACACCTCCCCCAACAATTTAGAAGAAAAATTACGGCCTTGGTCTGTGAGGAGCCTCTCCGGCGCCCCCTTGTCCATAACGTACCCCGAATAGAAAGGCGTCTGTGATAGACGCTGCTGACTGGTCAGGCAAAGGCCAGGCCATCGGCCAGCGGGAGAGGTACTCCACCCCAACTAGCAAGTATGTATTTCCCTTAGCGGATGGCGGGAAGGGTCCCAAAATGTCCAACGCCACCAATTCGTTAACTCTAGACACCTGAATAGACTGTATGGGCGGCACATATGGTTGTTTAGGTGGTTTTCGCCGGGCACAATCGGGACACGCGCGAACGTGACCGACGACATCCGTTGTCATGCCGTGCCAAAAATAGTCTCGCTGCAGCGTCAATAGGGTCTTCTGCACCCCCAGATGTAAAAGCGTGTCCCCATGCAGAGTCCTAATCAACTCGTACCGCAAGGATGCCGGTACAACCAGACGCCAGCGTTCCTGTAACCCTTCCCTCCACATCAGCAGACCATCGTGGAGAGTGGTTTCCGGCATACCCCCCGTACCCAGTCCCCCACTCTTCTTCGCAGTCCGATTCCGTAACGAGACCAATGAACCATCCAACATTTGTTCCCGAATCCACACAGCCCTTGGAAGATTCAGAATCCCATTAGCCGGTCCCGGCTCCTTTGGAGCTTCAGGCACGTCGACCGCCAACGCAACAGGCTGAGGGGGTTGCTGAATCGGCGCACATCTATGCGTCCCCGACGCGCACGCGCAAGGGGATCGCTGCGGCAACCTAGAAAGCACGTCCGCATTCGCGTGACGCACCCCCTTCCGATGGTGAATTTGGAAGGAAAATTCTTGCAGCGTGTCCAACCACCGCGCCAACTGGCCGGATGGTTGGTCCATCTTAAGAGCATACTACAAGGCCGCATGATCCGTGCGAACAATAAACGAACAACCGTAGAGATACGGTCGAAATTGGCGGAGAAAGAAAACTATAGCCAAAAGTTCCCTGCGTGTGACGCAGTAGCGAGTTTCTGTGGGAGACAAAACCCGGCTACCATACGCCACCACGCGTTCCACACCACCTTTTGATTGAGACAACACGGCCCCAATGCCCGTGTCACTCGCATCCGTATCCAGAATGAAGGGGTGATCGAAATCAGGATAATCTAACGTCGGTGCCATAGCCAGTCGATCGCGCAGGCTACAGTTGTTTCTTTTTGTTTGCATTTTGACTGCTTGTGTTGTGGTTATTGCAAACATGATCCCTTGTACAAAGGTGTCAGTTTTTGTACCAGTTGAAAGGGTAAAAACTGTATGAACAATGGCAGTCTTTGCAAACGGTTGGAACAATTGCATTGACATGGACGTGGACGTCCTTGTAGATATCTGGCCGATAAGGCGTGGCAAACATGACTCCTATTTGCTTCATCATCTTGTTACAGACTCTCCCTCACTTATCCCTGCAATCTCTGATAGGGCATTTAATTCCTCCTCGACTATCCACACTCAACCTCTCAACGTGCGCAAAAAAAAAACAATTTGCAGATGAAGCATCAACTTGCTCACCACCACTTCTGTCGTCATCGCAAACAACCTCATGTCCTGATTGCAGCCACTCCACCCGCTTGTAAAAAATATCGCTATGATTCATGGTCATGACCATATTATAGCTTCACGCTTTGATACATTTTACCTGCATCTGGAACCTGAGAGAATACGTGAATAAATAAGTAACACATTCGAAAGTTTCACCATTCTTTCAGCACAAGTGCACTGTGATTACGCTCTGTAAATTTTTACGGAACATTTCCATCGCGAGTCTACCGCACGACCGGTTGAGAGTTCACAAATCGCACACCGTTGACCGGCAGTGAGTTCCACATAGCTTTGGCCAGACACAACGCAAGACTGCAGGAGCCGTAATCTCGATGTCCTGGTGGGTGGGGAAGTCACAGTCGGCTGCCAATCCGAATTGATGATGATCGGCACGGGCAGACGCGGCTGCCGTGCGAGCGCATCACAGACATATAAAGGATGTCTCCGGTCGGTTTAAATGCCTGTGTACGGAACACACACAGCTTGTAATCATTCCTCTGCTGGACTGGCAGTCAGTGTCAGCTCATCACGAATAATCGCCCGTGATGTGATTGCACTTCTGTTTGTGTGCTGTGGGAACTGAACGATGGGGTGGGGGGGGGGGGCTGAAGAGAACTCAGTGAAGACGCTATTGCAGTAGTCCACACGACTGGTGATGAACGCACAGAACAGTGCCTTGGGTCGCAAGTGTTAGAAATATGTTTGTTCACGATTTTTCGATTAAGCTAAAAAAACCTAAAATCGAAGATTTAGTTCGATGTACAAGATTTCAAGTAAACTAAATGTTTGCTTAATTTCACATTGATCAAAAAATGAGAGGTTACAAGAAGTGATGCCATTTTCATTTTGTCACTCCGTGATTTTACTTCCAAAATTGCCATCATGAGGATACAAAAAAATACGTTCATTGTACATAAACAATGAGAATTATTCAATGTGAATACCTTTTAATCCAAACATATGAAATTAGGCATAACAATCCAATATCTGAAAAAATAATGATCCGAGACACTTCCATATTTATACTATACTCTTTGTTTTTTTTGGTAAATTCACGAAGGTATAAAGTAAAATAAATCACGACATTTCGGGTGCAACACAAGCGTCCATCATCAAGTGGGAAACATGGTCTGCTGCTGAGGCACTGTTTTAAAAGATTTCAAATGGGTGGCCAGGGCTAGTGATGTTAATGTGAGAAATTAGCATGTAACTGTAGAAAAGAAGAAGAAGAGCAGCCTCCTCGACGAGGGAGTGCATCCCAACAGGTGTAATCCGAAGGGCCTGTGAGTATGAGAGTGCAATCCAAAAGACATGTGAGCATGAGAGTGCAATCCGAAGGCATGAGAGTGCAATGCAACGGACATGTGAGCATGAGAGATCTAAGAGAGAGGCATAGAAAGAGAGAGACACAGAGAGTCGAAATAACTGCTAACATCGGCAGGTGGGATGGAAACATCACAGCCAGTTACGACTTAAACTGGTTAACGTCTTTCCAATGATTGCTCAGTTTGTACCCATCCTCTCGGTTGAAGTTGTGTCTGTGTTTATATATCTGGATGGCTTCATGAACAAATCTCTGAAGGTAGCCAATAGGTTTGCAGAGTACCTCCGTCTTGGAAAAATCAATTTCGCGTGAGCCCACAGTGTTCAAACGATGATCAGCAAGAGCAGAAGCATTGGTCCTGCCATGTTTCAGATCTGCCTTATGTTCACGAACATGGTCTGAGACATGTCGTTTAGTTTCCCCAATGTAACTGCTGCCGCAGATACAGCTTAGTTTGGAGACGCCGGGATATTGCATGTCAGGAATCTTGTCCTTCACAGATGGGATTAGATCACGAATTTTATTCACTGTGTTAAATCAGACCTGGATCTTGTGTTTGTTCAATATTTTGGAAATCGTTTTGGTTATCCCTGCTATGTAAGGCAAGGTTATGGTTTTGATTGGATCTTCACATGGCTCCTTCCTCACGGTTGGGGTGATGGCTTTGCGGATTGTGTAGTTAGAATATCCATTCGTCTTGAGAGCCTGGTGTTCGTGTTTGAGTTAACTGGTCAGGTGTTCATGGTCGGAGATACATTGAGCTCGATGGTGTAGTATTTTTATGAAGGAATTCTTCTGGGATAGATGGTGGTGGGAATCAGGTTTCAGGTAGGCGTTAGTATGGGTTACTTTCCTGTAGACAGAGTGGCTTAATGAGCCATCTGGTCTCTTTTTGATGAAGACATCCACGAAAGGTAGCATGCCATCCTTTTCTACATCCATGGTGAATTTGATTGCTGGGTGTATGGAATTTATGTGGTTGAGGAATTGTTTCAGAGCCGGTCGACCATGTGGCCAGATGACAAACGTGTCATCCACGTATCTCTTTCATACGGACGGGCATAGAGTGGATGCCTGGATGGCGTCCATCTCAAATTTTTCCATGAAAATATTGGTTACAACCGGAGATAAGGGAGAACCCACTGGGGTGCCTTCAGTTTGTTTGTAGAATGTTCATTCCAGGTGAAGTATGTATTGGTGAGGCAGTGTATCACCAGGGCTGGTACATTAGCATTCAGTCCTTGTTGGACCAAATCTTCAATTATTGCAATGGTATCGGGCACGGGAACTTTGGTGAACAAAGAAACTACATCGAAACTAACGAGCAAATCACCTGAGGACAGTGAGATGTCTTTAATTGGCAATACCAGGTGAGCTGAGTTAAGAACAGAAGAGGTGGTCTTACCAGTGAATGGTTACAAGGTCTCAGACAGATATCGGGCCAGTTTGTAGGTGGGTGAGACGATGGGACCTTCTTTATGGATTTTTGGTAAGCCATATAGACTGGGTGGTTGAGCAGCAGAAGGTTTAAAGTAAAAACGTTTGGTCTGTTCAATTAATAAAGCTGAATCAGTGATGAAACTGTTCGTTTTTGTAACGAGGCAGTTGGTGGGATCTTTTAAAGTTTTTGTGTAGCTACCATAAAGCAGCTGATGAAGCGGTCATGTTATCTACATGTTCCCAATCAGATGTAGACATTTTTCTGTCAATGTTAAGTGTGATTTCAATAGTGTTTTGTCTACATGATCCAGTTCAGTGCGGAGCAGTTTATTTCTCTCAGAGATCAGGGCCCTCCCCGTAGAGGTGGTAAAATTTCGACTTAAAACGTTTGTGACTGCAGGAATTCATATTCTTGGTTCTTTCGGTAAAGTAACGTCGATAGAAGTAGAACAAAAAACTATTAATTAAACATTTTAAATAATAAATAGAAAATAATAAAACCAAAAAAACCCACGACGTTTTGATCGCAACACAAGCGGTCTTCATTAGGCGGAGAGAAAGAGGGGGTCAAGCCTCCAAATATAAATGCTTATAAGGTGGTGAGTTTCTTGCTCTAACTATTTTCAATTACAATTTTCATTTTATTTTATTATTTTTCATTTTCTATCTATGTGACTTTACCGAAGGAACCAAGAATATGAATTCTGTAGTCACAAAAGTTTTAATCCAGAAGGATTTCTCCACAATTCTGACTGTAGCCTGATGAAGCTGGTTGTAATTACCAGCAAAACGTCGTACTCGAATTGTAAATGTTGTGGATTTACTCTCCTGCACTCCGGTCTACTGAACTAGTAACGCATTTGCATGTTTTTTTACATAACAAACCTTACTAATTGGTTATGTTGGGTGGTGGCGGGTTAAACAACACATTTTTATGTTGGGTGGTGGCGGGTTAAACAACACATTTTTCTACTTATGCAATCTAACCTAAAAAACTTCCCTTATGGATAATATTTGTGTTTTACTATATATAATGGGTACAACTGATTCCAGACGTAGACTTTGGAGGCAACACATCCATTAAGATCCAACATACGGGGTAACTTCCCCTTAACAGAATAACAACCTAAGGTGGTGACCACCTGGCTAACTACACTAGTTACCACGTAACTGTTACTACGGACCAGGGACTACAACATCTGCCTGGGCCCACGTGCTGGAAGACTTGTTGAACGGAGATCATAGATGAAGGGTTTCTTTCCCGGGATGAACAACCCTGGTCCCTCTCTTGACCCGGCTTATATTCTCTGTGGCATGGCCGCCTCCGCCCTTGGCCACGTCCACCTTCCAGAATCCTCGGGAAGGATCTGGGTCCCAATCACGTGACCCCCCTAGCCCCCTCTTGGGGCCCCCCTGTCAACTTAACCGGTTACATGTCCTCCTGGGTCAACCAGAGTGCCATAGCATCACACAACCTTATCCTTCGGGCGGCACCCACACACCCTGTCCTGTAGGGTCGGCACTGCACTTCCAACCTGGTGCCATCCAGCGCTATTATCCAGCGTACACCGTGCCCCTCTAGGGCCGGTACTGCACTCACAGCATGGTAACATCCAGCGATGTCACTACATCTAAATAATGTCATTTCATGATAACTCACCACCACCTGATGGAGCCTATCAAAACTAGTTGTCACGTAGGAAAACGCGTCAATGTATTTGTTTTTTTAAGCAAACAGCAGGAATTTTTTTAAAGCAAGCAAAACTCGTGTGTATTGTGAAAACTTTATTTTATTGGCTCTGTCTGGTGGTAACGGGTGTGGGTTAAAAATCGGCATTATACATACACAGTACTCTAACCTAAAATAAACTAGTCATGAAAAATGATATTGACCATGAAATCCAACGCATAAAATGTTCATCGATTGCTATTACTCCTTGGATATTGTTGGAGTTAAGTGATTCAACTCCCTCGATTTTTAAACATGCAATGCATTTGAGATTACTCTGACCACCTTCACGGTTATAGCAACCTGCCACATTTAACATATTTATTTCACTTCTGACGAGGAACATGCTGTTGATAATACTGATGATGTGTAAAATCATGATCATCTTTATATTGCTTTAGCAATTGCTACTGATGCCGATTCTGCTACACGATGATTGCCAATATAACAATGAATGTGTTGCAAAAGAGGCAGTGTTCATGGGAAAGCCTCATTGCATGTTTTTTTTTACATCAGGAAGAAACTAAAATAACCAGAGAAAGCCCCCATAGGAAGAAGGTAATAATCAAAAACTCTGCAAAGATTAAATAAACAACCCACTGTTCGTTTAGTTTCTTCTGGCAATCTCACACCCCAGCAGGTTGGGATTTTAATAAATATATTTGTGATCCATCAACTCCTGCCCTCCAACAGTATGGTTTAAGGCACTGTAAATTGTCCACAAAGGGCATCTGGCACCACATAAGTCTAAGTCACCATATTCGAGCTCAGAACAGGTTGGAGGAAGACAGGGAATGGCAAAAATGTAAAAATTAACTTTTACATTATTTCAATTGTAATCTTGAGGGCAGCCACTCCAGCCAGGTTATTTTCGATTCAGGCCCATTGAGCGAAGATGCTCTTTTGCAACAGTGTGCAGGGAACTTCAGTGGTGCCTTCTCTTTCTTCCCCTAGGCAAGGGGTAGGCAACCAGTGGAACCGGAGCCAAGTGCGGCTCTTTGAGGACTGTAGTGTGGCTCTTGAAATTCGAGGTAAATGTCTCTTCTTGTTATTTTGATTTCCGAACTCTGACCATGGAAGTCCAGTTCACTATGGAAGTCAAGTTCACCATGGAAGTGCAGTTCACCATGGAAGTCTAGTTCACCATGGAAGTCTAGTTACCATGGGCATGGGTCGGCAATTTGCAGCTCTAGAGCCGCATGCGGCTCATCGAGGACTGCTAAGGACCACCATCTCGTATTCACCACACAGTGCATTGTGGCTCTTGAAATATTTTTTTTACCGAATTCGAAAAAATTGCTCTTCTTGTTGTTTAGGTTGCCGACCGCTGCCAAAGGTTGACTGCCTCAGAAGGTTGTGAAAGTGGGGAAGCACTTTAGTTACAATGCGGCCAAAAACGAATGACTAAAAGAACAAGCTCATCGTAGTCTATGTACAGCACGACACAAACTAATGTTCGAAGCTTCAGAAACATATATATATACAGCCCTAGCTGCAACTATAACCTCGACACTTAAGTGCAATAAACATCCGTGCAAGCGACAGTCTCTGATGGTCTGACTACACAGTGAACTCTATAGCCTGATCAGCCAGACAGTGGTCGTCCAGTGCCTGCAATCCAGCACTGTGGAGGCAGCAGCGAGGGTTGGTGGATCGCGCACAAATATTGTGAAACATCTTATCCATGGGCGCAGAGGTTCTTAAACCGTTGCTCGCCAGAAGCCAGCACAACAAATGTGGACCGAACCTGTCCCGTGTGGGATAGCATTGCCCATTTTGCACCTGTCTTTTCATTTTCTGAGTGCACCCTTCCCCAACCGTGCTAATAGCACCTCCAATTGGCACGGTTGACTACGTACTGTGCAAAAGAAGTTCAACATAGATATATACATGTGTAGGGGTTATTACGGGAGAAACGGCGGACGAGAAACACAGGGGTGTCTGCACTCACACACACGGGTGGTCACACCGACGTCCGCATCCGTTATCCCCCACGCCCCCGGCCCTCTGAGGGGATCCCTATAAAAGGCGGGGAGCCAGAGAGCTCGAGGCCAGTTCGACACGAAGCTGACCAGTGAAGATCGAAGACTCGGAGATTAGGCCCTGGGACTCCCCTGTCTCGCTGCCCTTGTCAGGGCCGAGCTGGGTAAGCCAGCGGCGTGGACCAAGAGCTCCCGGACCTCTGCCCTTGTCAGGGCAAGGCCGGCTTAGCTGGTGCCGAGATCTGTGCTTGCCAGGGCCAGATCAGTCAGCCTCTCGTAGCCCACTAGAGGAGGACTGGGGAACAGGACAGAGGGCTTAGTACTAGGGTGGGTTTACCATAGTACAGGTGAAGGGGCCGTTACCCCTTCAACGATTGTGCCTGTCACTGAGTTAATAAACAGAGTCTGCCTCAACTCCGACCTCGTCTCCTCGAACTTACTACATCTGGCGTCAGAAGTGGTCCAAGCATGGATACGAGACGGACGGCTCGTGCCCAACACCCAGGAGAGGATGACGACAAGGGAGAGGCGGTGCAAGACGTCGCCGCCGACGTACCTGCACAACCGCTGCCGGCTCCAACACCTGCGGGATCGTCGGAGAGGCTCGGGACGTCGACTGACGAGTTGGCGTTAGCCCACTCGCGGCTGGCGGAGCTCCTATATGCAGCGGCCGCCATGCTGGAGCAGATAACTCGCCTGGGGCCGGGAGGAGCGACGCGGCAGGAAGATGCACAACGCCCGCCAGAAACTCCCGCCTTTGCGATGGGCAGGAGGCTTGAAATTCCCGCCACGGGGACAGTAGGGGCCGAGGGAGGGGCCCCAGCTCGTCACGCGGGTGGCGGGGCCCAACCAGCGGGCGCCACGTCATCGGCGGGGGCGGGTCGCAGTGGCTGCCTATCAGGGGTTGCCACGTCACCACCAGCGGACGCCAGCACCGACCAAGCTGAAACCAGCGCGTCACTGACGGCGCGACCTCCAGTAGGGGCCGCCATTGCTCATACTGTCCATGGACACGGTACGAGTGCTGCGAGAGGATCGGGGATGAAGCCGACATTTCAACAACGCCTGCCGGCCCTGCAGGTGCTCGTAGCAAGCGGCGGCGATTGGGGTGGGTTCCAGCGCCGGTTCCTCGCCCACCAAGAAATGGCTGGGTGGACAGACAACGAGGTGCTGTGTGCTCTCCCGGCGATGCTGGATGGCGATGCCCTGGGCACCCTCACCGCTGCACCCAAGTCGGCACGGTCCACGCTTCAGTCGGCGCTGCAGCTGCTGGCCACGGTTTATGGGCCGCCTTCCGATTGTCGCCAGCTCTTCTACGAGCGACAGAAGGGCGACAAGGAGTCACCACTTGCGTATCGCACGGCCCTGCTGTCATTGGCGAAGGAGGCCTTCCCGCGTATGGACGAAGAGGGGATCGATGCGATGGTGGCCGAGAAAATTTTGCTGCTGGCCGATGACTTGGACTTCGTCATCCTAGCACAGGATGATGCGGACATGTCGTCATTGCGGGCTGCAAGGCACATTCATGCCAATCTCATTTCCCAGTGGAGGAAGGCTAACAAGGCAGCTGCGAGACACACCGTGGCGGCGACCACTTCCGAATCTGAGGGGGCCTTCGCTGCCAACCGTTCTGCGGGATGGCGATCTGGCGAGCGACCGGCTCGGGATGTACCGAGCCACCAAGAGCAGCCCAAGTCTTCGGGAGCGCTCGTCGCGTGCTACAATTGTGGCCTACGGGGCCACGTGGCGTCGGGATGCCGGGCTCCTCGACAGCGCGGAGTGAGACCTGGGGCTGCGGACGGTCCTCTTCACAAGCCTTCGCAACATCCTCGGGCAAGTCGTGGCACCCCACATGTTCGGCCTGCACGCACACCCACTTCCCTCTCACATGGTCCGACACACGAGTCTCGGGGTTTGGGTGCTGGTGCGTCGGGTCGCGGCTTGTCGGGGAGGGCGCTCCAACCGGGCCAATGGTCCGAGTTGGCTCACCGGGTTGTAGCTGCGTCGGCGGAATCGTTCGTTGTCACGGGGCATATTGACGGGGTGGAGGTACGGGTACTGGTCGATACGGGAGCTTCGGCGACTATCATTTCGGATTTGATTTATAATATCCTGCCCGTTCAGAGTCGCCCATTGCTCCCTGTCGACATACCGTTTTACGCTGCGAACGGGGACTCGTTAGGTATTATTGGCCAAATTCGAGAGCAAATTTCTATCAGGGACATTAAACTATCTGGCCCGGTGTTCGTCTCCTCCTCGCTGGCAATTCCGTGCCTGTTGGGGACAGACTTTTTGGCCAAATTGCCCATCAAAATTTTGATTGACCAGCGATGCATCGAGCTTCCATCGGGCCGACGTATAACGTTCCTGCCTTCCACCCCTGCCTTGCATACTGCCTGTGCAACGGTACAGGCGCTCGTTGCTCGAACGGTGCGCATACCCCTGGGGGCACAGATGCTGGTGCCCCTGCGGTTGCGTCGACCATTCGCTAAAGGGGTCTCAGACCAGGGCATTATGCTGGGCCCGTCTAGGGCCGGGGTGAATGGGCCAGATTTGGTGACGGCCCAGACTATTGTTAAAGGGGATGCGGACCCGTTTATCGCGGTCCTAAATGTCGGAACACGGACGGCGGTGGTTTCGCAGGGAACCGTGTTCGCACATGCAGTTCCGGTACCTGCGGAGATGCCAATCATTGGCCAGGTGGCCACCGATTCTCAGTCGCGGCTGCCCTCAGACATTGACGAGGGTTGGCTCGAGGCGCTGTGTGCTGAGTCAACTGACCTGTCCGACTCACAACGTGCTAAATTGCGCACCCTATTGCGGGAATTTTCTGACGTCTTTAGTAAACATAAATACGATATCGGATGCACCAATTTGCTGCGCCACCATATTGACACCGGTGACAACGCTCCTATTCGACAAAATCCTTTTCGGTTAAGTCCCGCCGAAAAGGATCATGTCAAATCGGCTGTAGATGACATGTTGACTTCTGACATCATTTCTCCCTCGACCAGCCCTTGGGGTGCACCCATAGTGTTGGTTAAAAAGCACGACGGGTCCCTAAGGTTCTGCGTTCATTTCCGGCGGTTAAATAAGATCTCGGTGGCCGATGCTTACCCGCTTCCTCGAATGGACGAATCGCTGGATGCCCTCGCGGGATCGCAATTCTTCTCCACTTTGGATTTACTCTCAGGATTTTGGCAACTTCCCTTGGACAACGAATCTAAGCCCAAAACAGCTTTCAGAACGCCGCACGGCCTCTTCCAATTCAATCGGTTACCCATGGGGCTCCTCTCTGCTCCCGCGACGTTCCAGCGCCTGATGGAATTGGTTCTCGCTGGCTTGCAATGGGAGGTGTGTTTGATTTACCTGGACGACGTTATCGTATTCAGTAAGACGTTCGAGGAACATCTTGATAGGCTTCGGGCCGTCTTTCTCAAAATGCGCGCAGCTAATTTGAAATTCAAGCCACAAAAGTGCCATTTGCTGTGCGAATCTGTAAAATATTTGGGTCACATCGTCGGCTGGTCAGGCATCTCAACCGATCCCGCCAAAACGCGTTGTGTCAGCTCCTGGCCAACTCCCACCTCGGTGGGGGAGGTTAGAAGTCTCATCGGATTTGCTTCATATTACCGCCGGTTTGTCGTGGAGTTCGCTTCCATCGCTAAGCCATTACATGCCTTAACAGCTAAAGGGGTCAAATTTCATTGGGGACCGGAGGAGGAGGCCGCTTTTAACTCTCTTCGAGACGCCCTGGTGGGGGCCCTGCCATTAAGCTACCCCGATTTTTCTATACCCTTCGTGCTCGACACGGACGCGAGCAACACCGGGATTGGATGCGTGCTGTCACAAATTGTGGGTGGCGTGGAGCGCGTTGTGGCTTATGGTAGTAGAGTATTGTCTCCGGCCGAGCAGCGATACTGCGTCACCCGCCGCGAACTGTTGGCTATTGTTTTCTTTATCCAACAGTACCGGCCATATCTGTACGGCCGGTGTTTCACCGTCCGTACAGATCATGCGGCGTTGCAGTATGCCCTGCGTATTCACCAGCCATCGGGGCAGTTGTCCCGATGGCTGGAGATCATTCAGGATTTCGATTTCGAAACAACTTAACGTAAGGGGATTCGCCACACCAATGCCGATGCCCTGTCACGCCTGCCGGTCGCTTCTGATTACACCTGTTTCTTGGGCTCGGGGCATCGCAAATCGGCAAACGACGGCCACAATCCGGTCCTAGCGGCCGCCGTTGAGGCCCCTTCGGACGTTGACCCTATTGCGGTGGGAGGGAAGGATTCCCTATTGGGCTTGTCATGTGCGGAGTGGGGGCGCCTCCAAATGGAGGATGCTTCCCTCCTGGCGCTACGGCGTCGCGCGGAAGGATCTGCTCAGGGAAAGTCGGGCGTTGACTCATGGGGGTTGTGCCAGGGCCTCCTCATGCATTGGGACGGTACGATCTGCCGCCACAGGCTGGTGGTGCCTTCCGCGTTGAGGGGTAGGGCTGTATGGGCCGCTCACGAGCGGCTCCTGCACCTGGGCACCCTCAAAACCCTTGCCATGCTCCAGCTTAATTTCTTTTGGCCGGGCATGGCAAGGGATGTGGACGATCTCTTGCAATCTTGTACCCAGTGTGCTCAACGGAAACCGCCGGCGAGGGGAGCCTGCCCACCGCTCCAGTCTATTTCGGTCACCCGGGTTAATGAGCTTGTCGCCCTCGATATTTTGGGGCCGTTTCCCTCCACGCCGAGGGGTAATAAGTACCTGCTGGTTGGCGTCGAGTATTTCACGCGATGGCCTATGGCTTGGCCCCTCACCAACCAGTCAGCAGCGGCCGTTGCGGAGGCTTTTGTTCACGGCTATGTCCTTGACAAGGGCGCTCCGGAACGGTTGTTAACCGATCAGGGAAAGAATTTCACTGGTGCCCTTTTACACGAGGTGTGTGAGCTTCTGGGTACGAAGAAAATTTGTACTTCGCCTCACCACCCACAAACGGATGGGATGGTAGAACGCCTGCATAGGACTCTTATGTCCATGCTATCCCACCAGGTATCTGAGTCCCAAACCGACCGGGACCTTCAGATCCCTGGAGTCCTAGCAGCATACAGAATGGCTCCTCACGCGGCGACCGGATTCTCGCCGTTATTTTTAATGTATGGCCGCGAAGTTGACCCGTCTGTCGCGACTCAGCTGACGTGTACCGCGCCGCACGCTAAATCTAAGTTGGCGGACCATGTTAAGTTTAACGTCCTCCGGTTGGCTGAGGCACGGGAGGCGGCCATGCAAAACTCTGCCTCGCGCCAGAAGCAAAATGAAAAGTTGCGATTGCGCCGGTCACACACGCACGAATGGCACCCGGGTGACAGAGCGTGGCTGCACTGCCCCCAGGTGCCATTGGCCACCTCGTCTAAGTTGTTGAGGCCGTGGAGGGGCCCCGTGGAAATTGTGCAGGTTATGCGGCCGCAATGTGTTCGCATTAAATGGGGGAAACGGTGGTTTGTCCACCCTTCACGGTTGAAGCCGTTCTTTGCTCCACATGCTTCCTCTCATGACTATGGCCGAACATGTGGCGGGTCCACTGACTCCGGGAGGGCGGGGTCGCTGTCTGCCTCTGATCCGCTGCTAACTGTTCCATCTTCAGGGGTCCGAGGACTGATGCCCTCTCTGCCGCCAGCCTCCTCCTCCGAGGTCGACGCTGGCTCGTCCAGGATGCCGGTGCGCCGCGCACTGTACATTCACCACCTGCCGCCGACCCTACCGGGTCGGGCCTTTGTGACGGGCCCGCTGCACGGACACGCGCCAGGACGCGCCGGTTATTGTAAAGTGCTTTCCGCGCGCGTTCCGCTGCTGGTGGGCTCACTCACCTGTTTTTTTCCTGTTGTGTGCATGGGGATGGGGAACCACGTTCTGTGTATATGTTGCATTTTGGAGAAGTCGGTACGTATAGGGGACCGTCGGTTGTTGTTGTTGTTACACTTGTTCTTGTTATTGTTACGGTTACGAGGCACACGTGTGTTGACTGGGGTTAATCTTTATTCTTGGGGGCTGAGGGATTGTTGCAGCCGGGACGGCTGCGAGCTGTACAGGGGGGGGTGATGTAGGGGTTATTACAGGAGAAACGGCGGACGAGAAACACAGGGGTGTCTGCACTCACACACACGGGTGGTCACACCGACGTCCGCATCCGTTATCCCCCACGCCCCCGGCCCTCTGAGGGGATCCCTATAAAAGGCGGGGAGCCAGAGAGCTCGAGGCCAGTTCGACACGAAGCTGACCAGTGAAGATCGAAGACTCGGAGATTAGGCCCTGGGACTCCCCTGTCTCGCTGCCCTTGTCAGGGCCGAGCTGGGAAAGCCAGCGGCGCGGACAAAGAGCTCCCGGACCTCTGCCCTTGTCAGGGCAAGGCCGGCTTAGCTGGTGCCGAGATCTGTGCTTGCCAGGGCCAGATCAGTCAGCCTCCCGTAGCCCACTAGAGGAGGACTGGGGAACAGGACAGAGGGCTTAGTACTAGGGTGGGTTTCCCATAGTACGGGTGAAGGGGCCGTTACCCCTTCAACGATTGTGCCTGTCACTGATTTAATAAACAGAGTGTGCCTCAACTCCGACCTCGTCTCCTCGAACTTACTACACATGCAACGTACATTCTCTCCCACAACTTCTGCCCAGAATCAGCACTTTCCCCAACCTGTTGTTCAGCCGCATTCTCCGTGCGTCCATCCCTTCCCAGGGTGGCAAGGCCCTCGCATCATCGCTCACACCGTTCAACGATTCGGGGGGGGGGGGGGGGGGGGCTTACATAGCACGTCCTCCCTCGTGATTTTTTATTTATTCATTGCGTTTTTTTTACTTTTATGAGCGTATCAATTTTGTATACGTCCATTTGGTCGGCTAAATTACTTTGCATTCCAGCAGCATTCACTTGCCAATGAAAGTATTAATTTGGATGTCTTTTAACGTGGCTTATTTACGCAAATATACTCACTAGACTAATTAAGGTTTGTTTGCTGTAAATTCATTGGCATGTTTGAAGAAAGCATCTTTCTACACCAATTATGTATCAGATTATCAAAGGTGTTTAAAATATGATGAAAATGTAATTATTTCCCATTAGATTTGCTTGAATTATACGATTATACAAATATGAGTGGGAGTATTATGTTAAATATTATGATTCACTACTAACAATTATTTCAATTTTAGGTTTATTTGAGTATTTGCTCTCGATTCATGTAGCTGTTTAAGTCACAAGTCTGACAGATGTTGGTGGAATGACAGGCCTCATTACATACAAAGTGCTTGCCACAAATTAACCACAATACCTTGCTGATCTCGTCAAGGAACATAAGCCATCACGCAAACTCCGGTCATCCTCGCAGCAGATTTTGGCTAAACATTGAATAAAGACGGTTACCGCATTGCACGCTTTCAGATGCGCTTCTGCGGCCGCCTGGAACACTCTTCCTTCCGATATTCGGACGCCACTGGAGATATGTACTTTTAAATCTAGATTGAAAACTAATTTCTTCATAACTGCTTTTTGTGTTCAATATGTTGCCCTTCCTGCATCTCCGTTTAGCACAGTTAGCTACGTACAGTGCGAAAAAAGTTCAACATACGTACAATGTCTTGGAAACATTCTACACTGTGTAATTTATGCACGGCTGATACCGCACAACAATGCACCCTCTCCAGCACTTCCCTTACCCCAATTGCAGAATGGCCCCAAGTTGGTGAGGTTATATTCTTGTGTTGCTGCAATATATTCAAGAGCGAAATGTCAACGTTGAGGTCTTCTGGCCACAAAATGGCTTCAGGAAAGAGTTTGTATTGCGTTGCTAACCCCCCTTTGAAGGAGTACAGACTACAGTGGTTTACTACATGGTCCAGAGTTTGGGTTGCATGTGTAGTACCGTCGAACACAGGTCGACACCCGGGGTTGAGGCACACTGATGTTTATTATAACTTCACACTCGGCACAGGGCAACGTATACTGGAGGGGGTAGCGGCCCCCTCACCCGGATAACTGGGGACACACCGCTGGCTATCCCTAACCTACCCCCGAGTCCTCCACTAACGGGCTAGGGGAGGCTATCTGGCCCGACACTGGTGAGTCGGGCTACGGTACCTGGAGTCCCAGAGTGCTGACTCTGGTTCACAGGACCACGCCACTGGCTCTGACTTGCGCGGCCCTTACAAGGGCGGCGTTCCAGGGGAGACCAGGGCTCTCACTAGGCAGGTCTTCAGTCTTCAAGAGTCACCACCACATTCTGCCTCGAGCCCTCCGGCTCATCCCCTTATATCTCGAACCCCTCCCCCCCGCTGGGGTACCATCTGCGGACGTCGGTGCGAGCACCCTCCCGTGTGCTCACTAAGCCCCGCCCACTGTGCTAGTTTCTCATAGGATCCCATACATATCACCCCTACACATCTCTCCTCCGTAAGACCCCTACATCACCCCCCCCTGTACAGCTCGCAGCCGTCCCGGCTGCAACATTGACAAAAGTTAAACCCCTCTCCATCCCCCAGCGTGTGCCTCATTTTTTTTTCAACAATAACGCAACGAGAAGAACAACAGGAAGGAAAAATAACCCGACGAACCCGACGAACCCCGCCCGAATAAATACGAAATCCGTAATACGAGCGTATATACACGTGTTTCTTAACCTGGAATCCCCCCCAGCACACACAGAACACCCAGAACACACACACACAGCACGCCCAACAATCGTACAATGCAACGTGCCAGGAACACAGCACGGACGCCCCACACCGTGAAAACAACATGCGAATGAACATCGGAAAAGAGAAACCAAAAGAAATACCCCCATCAAAATTTTTTTTTTTTTCTAATTTCCTCACAAGAGTTTTCGCATTTTTGCGCGCGTCCTCGCCGCAGGCCCGTCACACGGGACAGGCCCGACCGGCAGGTCGTCGGCCGGCAGGTGTTCATCACCGAGTGAGTCTGTTGCTGACGTCGCAAGACCCTCAGCATTCCCTGTGGGGGTCGTCGGGCGTGAGCCCGTCACTCCCGGTGCACCTGTGGGTGGTACAGCCGGCAGCACGTTAGGCGAGAGAACCGGAGAAGACCTCCCTGAGTCGGACGCCCCCCCACATGTTTGGCCACGCGCGTGTGTAGTGGGACCTCGCACCGCAACGAAGGGTTTTAGCCTGGAGGGGTGTACAAACCACCGGCGCCTCCCCCATTGAATGCGCACGCACTGAGGTCTCAGGACCTCAACCACCTCGACGGGACCCCGCCATGGTCGCAGCAGTTTAGAGGAGGACGCGAGCGGTACCTGGGGACAGTGCAACCATGCCCTGTCCCCCGGCTTCCACTGTAGCACATGCGCGCGAGCCATTCTGAGGCGCTCATTAGCCCTCTGCCGCCTGTCAGAATTTTGCATGGCAGCATCCCGCGCTTCCGTTAATCTTTCCAGGTTGAATTTAACATGTTCGGCCAATTGAGTTTTTCCCTGAGGCGCTGGGATCTGCAGCTGGGCCTGAACAGGTGGCTCCGGTTCGCGGCCATACATAAGGAAAAAGGGGGAAAATCCCGTCGCAGCATGGGGGGCCAACCGGTATGCTGACAGGACCCCCTGGATTTTCAAATCCCAATCTGTCTGTGAGTCAGAAACGTGCTGCGACAACATCGACGTGATGGTACGATGCAACCGCTCGACCATCCCGTCGGTTTGTGGGTGATATGGAGAGGTGCGAATCTTTTTAGTGCCAAGGATCTCACAGACCTGTTTGAGCAATTTGCTTGAAAATTTTTTACCCTGGTCGGTCAGCAGCCGCTCGGGAGCACCTTTGTCAAGGACATAGCCCTGGACAAAGGCCTCCACGATGGCTGCCGCCGACTGGTTGGCCAGGGGCCAGGCCATAGGCCAGCGCGTGAAATATTCAACACCGGTTAGCAAATACCTATTTCCCCTGGGGGTGGCGGGGAACGGTCCTAGAATGTCCAGCGCGACGAGTTCGTTTACCCGGGAAACCCTGATAGATTGCAGGGGCGGGTTCGACTCCTTCGCTGGTGGTTTGCGCTGCGCACACTTAGGGCACGATCCTAATAGATCCCCGACATCCCTCGTCATGCCCGGCCAAAAGAAATCAAGTTGGAGCAAGGCCAGGGTCTTTTGGGTACCCAGGTGGAGGAGGCGCTCGTGAGCGGCCCACACCACCCTACCCCGTAACCCCGAAGGGACCACTAGCCGGTGTCTACGGGATTTCCCGTCCCAATGCATTAACAACCCACCGAGCATTTCCCATGCGTCGGCATCACCCCTCCCCCGCCCCCGGTCCCTGACGCGGCGGCGCAACGCAAGGAGGGAAGTATCTTCCATTTGCAACCGACCCCATTCCGTAGCAGGCAACCCCAACAGGGAATCAGAACCCTGTTGTGCGATGGAATTTGTCATTGGTGCTACGTCGTCAGTAGCCGCCAAGACCGGGACAGGCAATTCAGCAGGATGCCTGCACCGACCCGACCCCAGGAGGCATGCGCATTCGGGGGTGGTCGGCATGCGTGACAGGGCGTCCGCGTTGGTGTGGCGAACGCCCTTACGGTACGTGGTCTGAAAATCAAAATCCTGGAGAACCTCCAGCCATCGAGACAATTGACCCGATGGTTGTTGGACTCGCAGGGCGTACTGTAGCGCCGCATGGTCTGTACGGACGGTGAAACACTGTCCGTACAGATATGGCCGGTACTGCTGGATGAAGTAGACAATTGCCAGCAGTTCCCGATGCGTCACACAATATTGTTGCTCCGCTGGAGACAACACTCGGCTTCCGTACGCGACCACCCGTTCCACGCCATCAACCACCTGGGATAGCACGCCCCCAATACCTGTGTTGCTCGCGTCGGTATCGAGCACAAAGGGCTTCGAAAAATCGGGATAAACCAGGGGAGGGGCATTAACCAGAGCGTCCCGAAGTGAGCGGAACGCAGCCTCCTCCTCCTGTCCCCAATGGAAGCGGACCCCCTTTGACGTCAAAGCGTGCAGGGGCTTAGCAATGGTGGCAAAGTCCGCGACAAAGCGTCGGTAGTATGACGCAAAACCAACAAAGCTCCTGACCTCTCCCACCGAGGTGGGAGTCGGCCAGGAGCTGACACACTGCGTTTTGGCGGGATCGGTAGCAATACCCGAGCGCCCTACGATGTGCCCCAAATAACGTACCGATTCGCGCAACAAATGACACTTTTGTGGTTTAAATTTCAAATTAGCAGCCCGCATTTTGAGGAAAACGGCCCGTAACCTCTGGAGATGCTCATCAAATGTTCTGCTAAAGACGATAACGTCGTCCAAATAGATTAAACACGAATCCCACTGCAATCCAGCCAAAACCAATTCCATCAATCGCTGGAAAGTCGCCGGCGCCGAGTGTAATCCCATCGGCAACCGGTTAAATTGGAAGAGACCATGTGGCGTACGGAATGTGGTTTTAGGCTTAGATTCATCGTCCAGAGGAAGCTGCCAGAATCCCGAAAGCAAATCCAATGTGGAGAAGAATCGCGCCCCCGCCAAGGCGTCGAGCGATTCATCAATACGGGGAAGCGGGTATGCGTCAGCAAGGGAAATTTTGTTGAGGCGGCGAAAGTCGACGCAAAACCGCAACGATCCATCCTGTTTCTTTACCAGAACGATCGGTGCTCCCCACGGGCTGGTAGAGGGAGAAATGATATCGGCAGCTAACATGTCATCAACAGCCGATTTGACATGGTCCTTCTCGGCGGGACTCAGCCGGAAGGGATTTTGGCGTATGGGCGCGCTGTCACCAGTATCAATATGGTGACGCAGCAAATGGGTGCAGCCCAGATCGGATTTGTTTTGACTAAACACATCGGCAAATTCGCGCAATAGTGTCCTAAGTTTTTGACGCTCTACATCCGACAGGTCCGTCGATCCCGCACAAAGCGCCTCAAGCCACCCTTCATCGGTGTCCGAATGTGGAGTCGGCAGAGTGGCAGCGTGTACGTGATTTGCAACAGACTCCTCACAGGGCACCGGCGTTGCGTGAGCAAGCACGGTCCCTTGGGGAATGACCACGGCCTGCAACCCCACATTGAGGACCGCGATGAAGGGGTCCCCGTCCCCCCTTACAATGGTCTGAGCGGGCACCAAATGCGGCCCGCTAACCCCAGCCCTAGATGGCCCCAGCAGGACACCCTGGTCCCCAACACCCTTAGCGAAGGGCCTACGAAGCTTAAGGGGCACCAACATTTGTGCCCCCGGCGGCACTCGAACCGTTTGAACTACCAACGCGGGTACCGCCGCGAACGCCGAGCGATCCGTAGTAGGGGAAGGCAAAAATGCCATCCATCGTCCCGACGGGAGTTCAATGCAACCCTGATTAATCATAATCCGAATCGGCATTTTGCCCAAGAAATCCGTCCCCAGCAGGCACGGAACCGCCAGCGAGGAGGAAACAAAAATAGGGCCGGACAATTTAATATCACCGATCGAAATTTGCGCGCGAATCTGACCCATGATACCCAGTGAGCCCCCGTTAGCAGCGTAGAATGGGACATCAACCGGTAGCAAGGGACGACTTTGGACAGGGAGAATGTTGTATATTAGTTCCGAAATGATGGTCGCCGACGCACCTGTATCGACGAGGATACGCACTTCGACCCCGTCAATATACCCTACTACGGCCGACGACCCCGACGGCGCAGCCAGAACGCGATGGGCCAACACGGACCACTGTGCGGGTTCGAATTTGGTCCCCATAGTGGTTCGTGTTGGCCCCGCGGTATGCAATGTTGGCCCCCCGTTCGTTGCGGTGTGTACATGTGTAACGGGTGTGTGCTTCGGCCAAACATGTGGGGTGCCGCGACTTGCCGGGTCATGTCGGTGGAGCTTGGGAGGAGGAGGAGGAGGAGGCCCGTCGTCCTGGCGAGGCGTCGTCCCCCGTTGTCGAGGGGAGCGGCACCCCAAGGCGACGTGGCCCCGGACGCCGCAGTTATAGCAGCGCGGGAGCGTAGGCGGTGAAGACAGGTGGTCGGAGCGGACCGACCCATCCCGGTCCGCCCGTGCTCCCATCCGCTGCTGCTGTCGGAAGTCGGCGGCGTAGACCTCCTCCGTCGGTGGGGTGACGGCAGCCACCGTACGCCCGGCCGCTGCCCTGCTGGCCTTCCTTCGCTGCGACAGGAGGTTAGCGTGTAGGAGCCGCGCCGCTTGGAGGGAATCCATCTCTGCGTCCTCCTGCGCAACGATAGCGACATCCAGGTCGTCCGCCAGCAGAAGGATCTTCTCGGAGACCATGGCATCCACGCCTTGGTCATCCATGCGAGGGAAGGCCGTCTTGGCCAGCGCCAGAAGGCTCGTACGGTAGGCGAGGGGCGATTCCTTCGCACCCCGCTGGCGATCGTAGAATCGCTGCCTACACTCCGCCGAAGGCCCGTAGACCCCAGCCAGCAATTGCAGCGCCATCTGAAGAGTAGAGCGCTTGTCCCTCGATGCGGACGTAAGAGCGGCGAGGGCGTCGCCGTCAAGGAGCGCTGGTAGCGCGCAGAGGGCTTCGTCATCTGACCACCCCGCCATTTCTTGATGCGCGAGGAAGCGCCGCTGAAATCCCCCCCAGTCGCCCTCCTCAGCCACGAACTCCTTCAGCGGGGGCAGCCTTTGGTGTAGCGCAGCGGCCGCCGTGGAGGCCCGCACTTTGCTGTCCCTGCAACTCGGCTGAGCGTCAGCACGAACGGCAGATGTAATCGCCTGTCGCGCAGATAGTGACGCTCCGTCCGAAGGTGGTGACGTGGCAGCCCCGGTAGAGCCGACGTGGGACCCCAGGTTGAGGTTGGCCACGCCCTCGGCAGCTGCTGCGGCGATGGCGGGATTTTCAAAAGTGGCGTCGGTAGAAATGGCGGGAAGGCGCAACGGCCGTCGGCCGTCCTCGCCCCGCGGTGGTCCCGCAGCCCCCAGCCGAGTAATGGTCTCGAGTGTGGCGGCAGCGGCGTATAGCAGCTCTGCCAACCTCGCGTGCGCCAGCCGAAGTCCGTCGGGCAGCGACTCCCCTTCCTCCCGGTGCCCCGGTAAGGATGCATTCTGTACCGGCTGCTCGTTGCCCCCATCAGCCGTCTCTGGTACCGCCATTTCCGCGGTGTCCTCCGCCTCTTGCACCCCGGACCGAGCCGTTCGGCACGTGTCCATGTTCGTTGTTTACTTCTGACGCCAGATGTAGTACCATCGAACACAGGTCGACACCCGGGGTTGAGGCACACTGATGTTTATTATAACTTCACACTCGGCACAGGGCAACGTATACTGGAGGGGGTAGCGGCCCCCTCACCCGGATAACTGGGGACACACCGCTGGCTATCCCTAACCTACCCCCGAGTCCTCCACTAACGGGCTAGGGGAGGCTATCTGGCCCGACACTGGTGAGTCGGGCTACGGTACCTGGAGTCCCAGAGTGCTGACTCTGGTTCACAGGACCACGCCACTGGCTCTGACCTGCGCGGCCCTTACAAGGGCGGCGTTCCAGGGGAGACCAGGGCTCTCACTAGGCAGGTCTTCAGTCTTCAAGAGTCACCACCACATTCTGCCTCGAGCCCTCCGGCTCATCCCCTTATATCTTGAACCCCTCCCCCCCGCTGGGGTACCATCTGCGGACGTCGGTGCGAGCACCCTCCCGTGTGCTCACTAAGCCCCGCCCACTGTGCTAGTTTCTCATAGGATCCCATACATATCACCCCTACACATCTCTCCTCCGTAAGACCCCTACACATGTACACAATCGCACTGTGGCTTGCCTTTGATTTTCAATTCACGAAATATTATGTGCGCATTATCCTGTTTATGGTGTGGTTATGGTGGGGTCATGGAGAGGTCATGAAGGGGTCAACAATGGGTTGCCAAACACTGAATGGCTGAATATTCAGTTCCTGTAGAAACTACCAGCAAGTATCATTGATACATCACACACCTTTCTGGACGATAAACGGTATAACCTGAACTCATACAGTATCAGAGAAGAGGCTTCTTCAAATCCTGGTGGAGGATCATCGCAGCCTGTTATCACTACGTGGTAAAAAAAAAGATGAATGCAATGTTTTGATCATTCTCACAATCAACTGAGGCTGTTCCTTGCTATAGAAATGTGAATTTACACCAAAGAGCTGAAAAAGTAAATGCGTACCATCCAGTGCTTCCTGGAGCATGCATTTTTAAAAATAATTTTGTTTTGTTTTACTTTCATGTATTGGAAAATAAAATAGATGTAAATCTGTGACTGCCTTTTAAATGTAGAATCAAATTGTTCTCGCCATGCATCATATATGTAAATCATATATACATATTATATATTTAAGTATGTAAACATTAAGTATAACACATTCACCCCGTTTTACCCTTACATCTTATGTTCAGCTGCCCCTTACTCGCACAGTTGTTTTGACCATGCTTCATTGTTTTGGCAATGCTTCATATATGTAAATCATGTATACATATTATATATTGAAGTATGTAAACATAATGTTTAACAAATTCACCCCGTTTTACCCTTACATCTTATGCTCAGCTGTCCCTTACTCTCACAGGTGTCAAATACAGAGCCCTTTTGTATTGAGTTTTTTTAGAACATTGATTTAGAATTGCAGGAACACCAATCCACGAGCAATCTCACATGTGACTAATATTCCATCAGCACTTATTGACCACACGTGAGTGTTCCATTCATCACTCACAGCAAGGGTGGGAAACATTCTTGGAAGCAAATGGGCCACCTCTCCATCTGTGCTCTGCTGGATTGAGTGGTAAACCTCAGAACGCATTGTCACCGGAAAATAATCGAAAGAGCAGTCGCAGCACTGGAAACTATATTGCAATGTTCTGGATGGAATGACAGCACATGCTATCGTCAGCTATAAATGTTGCTGGTGTATGTTAAATCATTCATTAGCGAGGCTGGGTGGTTAAGTAGGTAGATAGGTAGACAAGCAATAATCAGGTCGATGCGTGGATAGTGCGTATACTGTACATGCAGGTAGGTGGGGTAATTAGACAGGTAAGTGGGTGGATGGGTGGGTAAGTGGGTAGGTAGATATGCAGGCATGTAGGCCTGCATCAATCCGTGTGCAATATTTCAGTTGACTTTCTGACATAATGCCAGTCACAGAGCAGATTAAAACATAAAACGCAAAGAGTGTAACTAAATATGTTTACATACACATCATCAAAATATATCTCAAGCACACAATCTCATTCTCTCGTATTTATAATATTATTAACCAGGCTATTTACAGTATGTGTAGTGAGTTCAACCGAGTCGCAGACGTACTCTTAGAGGCAACACATGTATTTAACACCAACACACGGGGTAACTGCCCCTTAACAGAATAACAACCTATGGAGGTGACCACCAGGCTAACTACACTAATTACAACGTAACTAGCTACAACGGACCGGACCGCAGCTCGGGTCCAAGTCCACACGTTGGAGACTCGGTTGAACGTAGGACATAGACGAAGGCTTCTTCAAGATGAACAACAATGCCGGTCCCTCTGGGGGACCCGGCTTATATTCTCTGCGGCATGGCTGGCTCTGCCCTTGGCCACGACCACCTTCCAGAATCCTCAAGCACTTGGGGCCCCTTTGTAGACTTAACCGGTCACGTGTCCTCTCGGCTCAACCAGAGTGGCATGACATTTAGTAACCCCCCACACCCTATCCTATAGGGCTGGCACTGCACGCCAATCGTGGTGGCACCTAGCACTATCTAACCAGCGCTCACCGAACCCCTCTAGGGCCGGTACTACACCCACATCATTGTGGTGTCCGCGATGTCGTTACATCGTACGCCGTGCCTCTCTAGGACCGGCACAGCACTGACATCCCGTGATGTCACTACATATGTATACCATAGGTCGCGCAACTTATCCTGTTGAATCTCAACCCGTCGTGAATCGGAAACAGGGTGCGGGGTAGTTAATGTGTTGGCTGTGCAGCCTCGAGCAGTGGAACACACTGGCTCATCGCGTAGTGGGTGCCGCGGTGCGTTCTTCGACTGTTATGGGGTTGATTTAGGGGATCCAGGTTCGTCTGTTGATAGACACATGGGCCGTTGCGACTATGGTCTCCGAGGCTGTGTTTCGTACACTGCCTTCGTCGTCCGATCCTCTTGCCCCCGTGGAGAGCACTTGTGTAGCAGCTAACAGGGGGAGTCTGGGTATAATGGGTCAGATATTGGCCTCTGTGCAAATTTGGGAAATTGATTTGGAAGGCCAGATATTGGTTTCACGCACATTGGCCATGCCCTGTTTGCTGGGCACCGATTTTCTAGGCAGGATGCCCTTGATAATTCTCATAGACAAGGGGTGTATTGAATTACCATCAGAACAGCGGTTGCTGTTTCTGAACTCGCCTGGTCGACAGCCATCGCAGAACGCTGTCATTCATGCGATGGCGAGCCAAACCATTAAATTTCCTTCGGGTTCTCAAATGCTCGTGCCGTTGCGATTGCGCATAGAGTTGCCTTCACTGGGCCCGGAGGAGGGGATCCTGCTAACTCCTTATAATGCCGTGTCGCGATCTCCTTCCCGAACAGATGCCGTTCCTACAAGTTCTTAATGCGGGACATGTGACGGTTGTGATTCAGGCGGGCACTGTCCTGGCATATGCCTCGGTGACCCAGTGTTTTGATAATGCGGAGCCAGCTCCTGGGTTTGCGGGAAGCGTTGGTAGACCTAATGAGTCGGATTCCGCATGGTTAGAATCTCTGTGCGCCGAGAACCCTGCGCTGGCAGAAGTTCAGCGAGCTCAGCTGCGCCGGCTCGTATACGATTTTTCCGATGTCTTAAGCACGAGCAAATTTAATATTGGACGCACTCCTCTCCTCCACCATCATATCAATATGGGCGAATCGCCCACAATTTGGATTAAGTCACATAGACTTAGCCCCATGGAGAAGGAACAGGTACGCTAGGCTGTGGATGAGATGTTGGCAGTTTATATTTGTTCCCCATACAATAGCCCAAGGGGGGCGCCCATAGTCCTAGTCAAAAAACGTGTTGGGAACTTATGCTTTTTTGTTGATTTCTGCAAGTTAAATAAGATATCAGTGGCGGATGCGTATCCCCTCTCTCTTATGGATGACTCGCTAATTGCATTGTCGGGCGCACAGTTTTTTTTCGACACTGGATTTACTGTCCGCATTTTGGCAATTGCTCTTCAATGATGAATCCAAATAAAAAACGCTCTTCACACGCCACAAGGGCTCTACTACTTGAATTGTCTTCTGATGGGATTTAATTCGGTGCCAACTACCTTTCCGTGATTAATGGAATTGGTCCTCGCAGGGTTGCAATGGGATTCTGCCTAATTTATTTGGACGATATCATTGTTTTTGGCATTACCTTTGACGAACATTTACAGTGATTGCGTACAGTCTTTGAGAAAGTACGTGCGGCTAAGTTGAAATTCAAGCCTCAGAAATATAATTTGCTTCAGACATCGGTTAAATACTTGGGCCATATAGTTAGCACAGCCGGTGTTGCCACAGACCCGGAGAAAACAGTGTGCCTGCGCACATGGCGGAAGTCCGCAAGTTTCATCAGATTCGCTTCTTACTACCAGCGTATTGTTAGGGATTTTGCCACTATTGCTAAACTACTACACGCCCTCATGGCTAAGGGCCAGATATTTCGGTGGGATAAGGCTGAGGAGGATTCCTTCCTCCGCGCTGCCCTTGCCGATGCCCCCCCGCTCATGTATCCCGATTTTGCGAGGGCCTTCATATTGGACACAGATGCCAGAGATACCGGGAACGGTGTTATTCCTTTCCCAGCTTGTCCAGGGTACAAAGAGGGTAGTGGCTTATGGCAGTCGTGTCCTGTCTCCTGCTGAACAGTGCTATTGCGTCACACGCAGGGAGGTACTGGCCATGATCATTTCATCCAGTTCTATCGTCCATATTTGTACGGATGGGACTTTGTTGTCGGCACGGACCATGCAGCCCTCCAGTACTCCTTGCACATCGACCATCCGTCCGGGTAGTTGTCCGATGACTCGAAATCCTCCAGTGATTTTCATTCACAGTGGTGCACAGAAAGGCACTCGGCACGTCAACTCTGACGCCTTGTCCCGCTTGCCACCTCATGTCATGTGCACGTGTGCCTCTGGGGTGTCGAGATGTAAGCCCTCGCAAAAGGGTGTGCCCACATTGCTGGGGGTGGCCGGGACAACGTGTGATGAAGGCGCTCAGTTGTCACGCGATTCTGTCCTGAATCTTGACCATGATGCGTGGGCTAAGCTACAGGTTGATGACGCCTCACTCTTGACGTTGCCCCGTTGTGCTTCTCATGGGCCGGGTCCCGCGGGTCGCCCATCCATTGTGCTGTGTGAGGGACTCCTCATGCAATGGGAAGGGGGGTCCCAGCGTTATTCTTTGGTCGTACCTACGGTCCTTAGAGGTAAACTTACTAAAGCCATACCCAAGAAATTGATGCATCTGGGTGTTCATAAAACTGTTGAGTAGTTCCGACAGACGTACTCGGAGACGGAGGTAAGTTAAGGGCTTCCGCCAGGGTTTATTAAAGCTGTTGCAATATTACACAGGGTACACAACTCCCAGGGGCTAGGGGTCCTACTCTGAGTCCGGGTCCCTGCCGGCTAGCTCCGGTCTCTCTCTCTCGTGTCGGATCGTGGACTCTGCCGACTCCACCGACCGGAGAGAGAAGCACCTCTACGGCTACCACCGGCTTCTCCCCAGACTCCCTATTCGATCCCTCTCTCTACCCCTGGTTCCCTCTTCACCCTTTTTACTTTACCCATTCCCACAGTGACCCCGCTTACATCACGGGGTATCCCTTAAGTACCCTAGGAGACGTGACGTCATGTGCACTGTCCAGCACTCATGACCCCATGTCCCGTGACGTCATCGCACTAGACAGCGCACACGACGCCACTACTCTCCTCTACTCCTTTACAAAACGTTAGCGATGCTGAAAAAAGATTTTTACTGGCCCGGTATGGAAGCCGATGTACTCCTCCTGATTGAAGGTGGTGCCGATTGTACGCGTCAGAAATCTCCTGTCCTGCAACCGCAGATCCAGTTACGGTCCATCGTTGTGTCACGGGTGAATTAATTGGTGGCCCTTGACATTTTGGGACCCTTTCCAGTCTCCCAGAGAGGACACAAGTACCTCCTCGTTGGGGTTTGAATATATAACCCATTGGCCTATGGCCTGGCCTCTGGTTGACCAATCAGCTGCGTCTATAGCCGACGCCTTTTTATATGGCTATGGTCTTGATAAGGGGGCCCTTGAGCAACTCTTCACGGATCAGGGCAGGAATTTCTCCTCCAAGTTGCTCCACAAGGTGTGCGATTCTCGGGGCATGCGGAAGATACTCACCTCACCGTATCATGGGATGGTCTTGCGGTTGCACAGGACCCTCACTGCCATGCTATGCCAGCAAGTGACCATGGGCGAGTCGGACTGGGATCTTCACATTCCAGGGGTCCTCACTGCTTACAGACTAGCTCCTCATGCCTCGAGGGGATTCTCACCATTCTATTTGATGCATGAGAGGGAGCCCGAACCCCCGGTGCAAGTTCAGTTGGGATTGCACCCTCTTCAGAAGAGGTCGGTCATGCAGAACCCCATGTCGCAAATGCTTGAGCACTGTGGTTGGCCCGCGAGGCTGCTAGGTACAACTCGGCCTGCAGGCAGGCCAGGAACAAGCGGCTGCGGGCACAGGGAAAGCCGGGGGTGCCTTCGAAAGAGGGGGACATGGCGTGCCCATAGGAACGTCCCCTAAACTGTACCATACTTGGCAAGGACTAGTCCAGGTTATTGAGGTCCGGTGGCCGCAGTGTGTGTGTATTCTGGTGGGCCAACGGCGCTGGTTTTTGCATCCGTCACAGTTAAAAGATATGTCTCACCTGGTCCTGTCGATTCATCTCCACGTCCCTGATGTGTCCGGCGCGCTGACCGCCATACCTGAAGAAACGGAACGTGAGGAGGTTTGTTCTGTACTACCTACAGGACAGGAGAGCCTAATGGCCATGGACAGAGCGATGAGGACTCCTGCAGCGGACCATTCTTCATGCACGAGCGAAACTGTCTCTATCCGCGGGGACGGTCCTGCCACACACACTCGCTCGCCATGCTTCACTTTTCGTTAGGACAGTTTGTTCACTCCATCACATTTCCTTTGTTACTGTTTATTGTTGTTGTTCGCTGCTCTTCCACGGTCACTACTTATGATTACACTACTTCATGGGTCGGTCACAACACATACGTGCACGTTTGCATATATTTACAGCCGGGACGACTGCGTTTTTATTCGTGGGGGGGGGGAATGATGTGGAGTAGTGAAATGGGCGGTGCGCACAGTTAACCGAAGGCAACTGAGGGCGAACAGGTGCGCGTGAGGTTTGCACGGACAAACCGCCAGTTGTAAGGGGCGAAGCAGGTGCAAACGGGGTCGACCGGTTTTCCATGCTAAAGACCGGAGGTGTTGCCAGGGAGACGGGAGATACGGGTTGATTGATGGGCCAACAGGCGCCAGCCTGGTGATAGCTTAAAGAGACGCATGAGAGGTCTCAGATAATTGGCAGGGGGATATGAGGGCGTGTGCGTGAGCGGAGTGGGGAGTTGTTGCTGGGGACCCAGTGTGAAGACAACTCGCCGCTGCCGCTCCAGTCGTCAACAGGACCTCAACTCTCATGCTGTCGCTGGGCGGGTGTTGACTGATCCCTCCGCCCGGGACAGATGAGTGAGTGGGTCTCAGAGAGCGTAGGTGAGGGCAGCAGTGGGGAGGTAGAGTTGCTGTGTGCAAAGACGCTGTGTGCGGAGACGCTGTGTGCGAAGATGCTGTGTGCGGAGACGCTGTGTTTTAAGTTGCTGAGGGCAGAGCTGCTAAGCGCAAGATAAGGGAGACGAGAGGTAGATAAGAGTGGGAATAAGTTAAGCATAAGTGACCATACAGATAGTTATAGGAGTGCCTACAACTGGTGCAAGAATAGGTAAATAAAGTGTAAGCAGGTGACTTGTTACAACGTGTCGGTGTGAGTAATTTTTACGCCACTACACAAGTATGAGGACTTGGGATGTGAGCATTGGAAAACAGAGCCATCTGATTATAGAGAACAAAGCAGTCCTCCCACTGCTTTGAAATATGAAAAATGTATAATTAAAGTAAGTGCACATTTCATCGCTAGGGGGTGGTAAAATTTTCACGACAGTGCAGTTCAATTTGTGTGAAGGGCTGCAACTTTATAAATCTATTCAAAGAGGATTTTTTTGTACATATAGTGCAGCCATTTTTCATGATATTAGTCCAGCAACATCGTGCATGGGCAGTGGGTGGAGGGCAGCGACTGCATCCCCACCTGGCAGGCTTGGGGCAGAGTGGGACAAGCAACAGTTTCTGCCCCCCTTCACCACCATAATTTTTAAACCTCGCCGAAAAAAGTTCCTTACCTGGCCACTACTAGAACGGCGTGTGGGGTATGCGAGGTTTGACGACCTTGGTGCTCACTCACCTCTGATGGTGGTAA
The DNA here is from genome assembly GCF_965212315.1 of Lampetra planeri. Taxonomy (NCBI): domain Eukaryota; kingdom Metazoa; phylum Chordata; class Hyperoartia; order Petromyzontiformes; family Petromyzontidae; genus Lampetra; species Lampetra planeri. The sequence continues at coordinate 4,590,098 of NC_136128.1, read as the reverse complement.
CAAAGCGAAGGTGGTCTTGCGGAGCTCTCCAAAGAGGGGCACCGCGATGCCATGATGTTAATTCCCTCACCTGGTATCCAGAAGGTCGTGGGTTAGATCTCGACCCTGACGCCTGTATATTCTCCCCATGGTTGCGTGGATTTTTCTCCGGGTCCTCTGATTTTCCTACCATTTAGAATCAACGTGCGTTTCGAGTATTTGGCTGCTAAAAATGCCCACATGATAAGCCACTTTGTTGATCTATCATTTGTGACTAGGTCGCTTCTGAAAAATAACTATGTAGCTCGGTGGGGCTTATCTGGTAAACAAAAATTGTAATAGTTTAGTTTCATTTCTCCCCAAGAAATTTTCTTTTCGTATGGCCCAGGAGATGGTCTATAATGATCTTACTGGCCACGTCCTTGTTAGTTGGCAAAGACCATTTTATCTAAAGTAGACCCCGTCTTGGCGAGCGTTCGAACAGCTGTACACGTTGCACGGCCTTGCTTCTAAGTGGCGTATAGCCGCCTAGATGAAAGAGTGCATTAAGGAGGCATGTGTAAGGGGCAGCTATTACCGAATACTGTTCAACCTCACTCTTCCAGAACCCTTTCTTCCATTTTCATCCTCTCCCCTGCACCTCCAATTAGCACGGTTGGCTACGTACGGTGCGAAATAAGTTAAACATACATACATACATATGAGTACAGGTTTTTATGGGGCTCTGTGGGTTTATGTGGGTCTCTATGGTTCTGTATGAGTCTCTGGATCTCCGTCAGTCTTTATGGGTCTCTTCCTTCTGACATTAGGAAGCCTCTAGGAGCTATGCACTATGAAATCGAGATTAACGCTAATTTCTTTGGAACTGCCTTTTGTGTTTAGTACTGTGGTCCTTCCCCCACACCTCCGATTAGCACGGTTGACTACATGCAGTGCGAAATAAATTCACCATACATACATACAATTACACTGCTCCTGATCTTTACCCCTACCACGGTAGGGCAGCGAACCCCAACACCCTCGTTCGATCCCGAATGTTGAGGTTGCATTGTGCTGAGCTTGTTGCACCTTAACTTTAGTTTTTTTCTCTTCGTCCTATGTAACGAAAAACTCACTCTACCAGGGCTGTGGCAGCATCCTAGGTCAGCACGTGCGGTCCCCTCAGGACGGATGTTTCAGTTGGACGGTACGGTCAGTGGCGGTCCAGTCATGAATAAGCATTGGCTGGTGTTCATCTCCATCGGCGGTCTAATTTCAGTGGCAGAAATTCCCCATTGCCATGGCAGAGGGGCAGTCTTCTCCCAAGCACGAGCAGAGTTTACTTCCCTTCAAAAATCGTACGCATGTCATGAATCGGGGACGGATGATGGACAGTTGAGTCAAGCTCTGACCCTAGATTATAATTGCTAACATTCCGATGTGTAGGGCCCTCTGCCACAAGAACAGCAACACCCAGTTGGGTGTAATACGTAATACCTACTTGTTCTCTCTGTGTGAATGGTCCATTGATGTTTCGCGAAATAATATTAAAATGGACGCTGACATCAAGGCAAAATTTCGAAGACAAGCTTCCGACCAGCTGTCATACACCGCAGGGAGAATAAATATGACAAGTGACTAAATGAAAAAGGAAAAACGCACTTCATATTGGCGGCACGGCTAAGTAAGCATACGCCATGTAGCGAGCAAGTCTCAGCTGATTCCTTGACATCATTCAGATTAGCTAATGTCTAGAAGTTAATGGTCCACAGCAAGCTTATGAGTCAGTAAACCTCATGGCTCATGCATAGCAGCAACTTGATTAAAATAAGCCATCTCCCTCTGTGGTGCTGAGATAGTCGTGGCAATTCCACACTTCTGTAGGAAGAGTCAGACAGTTCTTTGATGACAGGGTAATGCACCTCTCTTGAATTCAACCCACAAAGTGGGACTGACTACAAGTTGTAAAATCATGTTGCCAAACCTTTAACTACTATATAGGTAAGTAATGGGGAAACCACGTTTTATCTTCCCCCAAAGGCTCAACCGAGGACTTGAACCACAGTATCACGAACTGTTACTTCAGATCTTAGGGCAATTTCAAGGGCAAAGTCTCCTAAGCTGCTCATGCTAGCTTCGGTTTAATATGCAGCTATCAGTCACATACCCCTCTGAGAGTAATCAAGCTTCTATGCCGTCTCGTACTACTAATTGTAGTGACTCGCACAAGCTTATTGATGGTGGTGCTCTGGTGGCATATAAAACCTCTTTGACATATTGAAAACGTTTGGACACTGTTCCGGAGCAACCCTCTGTGCCTTGGCTCAATTGTGTCTGAGTGCACTTGCATGGATGGTTAACCAGTTAACTGTTGCCAGAAATGGGTGCTTTATTGTGCAAAGATTCGTTTTAAAATGATCAAAATTAAGCGCAGGTTTTGGCCGCCCTTTCCAACTATGGAAAAATTTCAAGAGTGAACGCACCTTTATATATCCCTCTCGTGCAACATGTCCACTATGTTGAACTGCTATGAAATACTGTATATATGACTGCTATGGGGCTGAGTATGTTGTGCACACGTGCAATGTATCCCCTCTGTGACTCCTATTATTTTGGTTCGAGAATAATAATTACGTATATGTGACTGCTATGAAGTTATATGATTAGTAAAATCATATCAAAACTAAAAATGGTATTGCTTTGAATAATTTACGCACGAGAGGCATATATGAAACCGTGCACACACGGGCACCTGTCTCCTTTAAAGTTTGTTCGTGCTATTTATGCTCTCGTCTTTAGTGGCCCCAGCATATTCCTTTCATGATGCATGCCAATTGATTTTAATCTTAACAGGGGGCCAGATATAAAGGGGCATGTGACTGAAATAGGCGTGCACAATGTGTTCGTCACATAATGACAGCCCCCACACCTGTGCACATCACGATGGCCTTAACAAGAAGGCACTAAAAGCGTTGTCCCATTACACCGAGTGTACCACTTCACATGAAAAATGTGTACTGTATTGATAAGTGGCTGCATGGTCATTGCAATCATCACACTCTCACCATATTGAGCAAGCCAAGATGGGATTATGTGATTGGGGTGCACGTATCAAGGATAAACTCAGCCCACATTCCTGCATGGTCAATAAAATTGGTACCACTTTGTTCGAGTTGGTGGGACGAAGGAGGGTCGATGTCAACAATGAGTGTCCTAAGGACAGACTGTCCCTGCTGTGGTAATGTACAATTTTCACCACTGAATGGCAAAAGCGGTCCAGACTTGCTCGTATCGAACCAATGCTGTTGATATCATGCACTGTATAAAAAAAAAACTTACATTTTTACGTGGAGAGACAAATATATTAAGGCGACGTTTTTGTCTGCTTATTTATTTAGTCTCTATGCAGCTCTGTTCATCTCTCCACAGCCTCGTCTCTCTCGCAAAAAAGGCACTCTGCAAGAGGCAAGAGATGCGTGTTTGCATTGACAAATGTGGGCAGGAAAGCAAGCTCCGTGAAGGGGAATTTTTTTCCTGCTTCAGTGGTTCATTTTTTTTGCGTGGCAGTTTCTTGGTAACTCGCCGCACTTAAACAAAAATTTGAGTCAATGATGCGCTGCGCGGAGAATCCGGCAGTACCAGCCCTAGAGGGGCAAGGCGTGCGCTGAATAACAGCGCTGGATGGCACCACGCTGTAGGTGCAGTTTCGACCCTACAGGACAGGGTGTGTGTTTGTGCTGACCAACGGATAGGGTTGTGTGAGACCATGGCACTCTGGTTGACCAGGGAGGACATGTGACTAGTTAAGTTGACAGAGGGGCCCCAAGAGGGGGCTAGGGGGGGGTCACATTATTGGGAACTAGATCCTTCCTGAGGATTCTAGAAGGTGGACGTGGCCAAGGGTGGAGCCGGTCACATAACAGAAAATATATGCCGGGTCCCGATAGCGACCAGGGTTGTTGTTCATCCTGGAAGAAACCCTTCGTCTACGATCGCCAATCAACGAGTCTCCAACACGTGGACCCGGGCCGAAGTCGTTGGTCCCGGTCCATAGTAGCAGTTACGTAGTAACTAGTGTAGTTAGTCAGGTCGTCACCACCTTAGGTTGTTATTCTGTTAAGGGCTGACTGGCCTCTCTAACCGGGTCAGTGGTCAGAGTTGGCCCATAGAGTGGTTGCTGCGGCTGCAAGATAATCCGCTGTTATTGGAATTATAGAGAGGTTTAAAATTATATTACTTACTCTTTGATTCTTTCGGTAAAGTCATGTAGGTATAAAATAAAATAAATCACGACGTTCCGGGCGTCCGTCATCAGGTGGGAAAGCATGGTCTGCTGTGGGCTAACACGAATTGATTTTTCCAAGACGGAGGTATTCTGCAAACCTACCGGTTACCTTCAGAGATTTGTTCATGAAGCCATCCAGATATATGAACACAGACACAACTTCAACCGAGAGGATGGGTACAAACTTAGCCAGGTAAAGTCTTAGGGCACGTAAGTGGCTATGTTAATGTGAGAGATTAGCATGATGTTAATGTTAGAAATTAGCATGTAACTGTAGAAAAGGAGAAGAGCAGCCTCCTCGACGAGGGAGTGCAACCCAACGGGTGTAATCTGAAGGGCCTGTGAGTATGAGAGTGCAATCCAAAAGACATGTGAACATGAGAGTGCAATCCAAAGGCATTAGAGTGCAATGCAAGGGACATGTGAGCATGACAGATCTAAGAGAGAGGCATAGAGAGAGAGAGACAGAGAGTCGAAATAACAGCTGACATATGCAGGTTGGATGGAAACATCACAGTCAATTAAGACGTTACCTGGTTAATAACGTCCTTCCAATGATTGCTCATTTTGTACCCATCCTCTCGGTTGAAGTTGTGTCTGTATGGATATGCTTTGGATAGATATGCTTGTTCTGAAAATTCTGAATTGTCCGAGTCTCAGAGGAGGGAGTTGAGGGCGCTTTTGTGTGAATTCTCCGACGTGTTTAGCGAAGGAAAATTTGACATCGGCCGCACTACCCTTTTGAGTCACCACATCGATACGGGCAACACCACTCCCATTTGGCAGAACCCTACTGGCTGAGCCCCACAGAAAAAGACCACGTATGGCTGGCAGTTGATGAGCTGTTGGCCGCCGATATTATCTCGCTATCCACCAGCCCGTGGGGAGCCCCGATTGTTCTTGTTAAAAAGCAGGATGGTAGTTTGCGCTTCTGTGTTGACTTCCGTAAACTTAATAAGATCTATGTGGCTGACGCGTACCCCCTTCCTCGAATGGATGATTCTCTGGATGCTCTGGCAGGAGCACATTATTTTTCAACTCTTGACATCCTATTGGGATTTTGGCAGTTGCCCCTAGATGAGTCCTCTAAGCCCAATACAGCCTTTCGCGCACCATAAGGCTTATTTGAATGCAATCAGCTTCTGTCGGGTATTCACTACGCTCCGGCTACATTCCAGAGACTCATGCCTGATATATCTGGAGGATGTTATCGTTTTTAGCCGCATGTTTAAAGAACATCTGGAATGATTACGTGCTGTCTTTCTTAATATACATGTGGCGGACCTCAAATTTAAACCACAGAAGTGTCACCTGCTCCAAAAATCAGTTCGGTACCTTGGCCACATAGTCAGTAAATCAAAGATAGCGACGGACTCGGACAAAACTGCGTGCGTGCAATCTTGGCCAACCCCCACGTCGGTGGGGGAGGTGCGGAGTTTCATTGGTTTTGCGTTCTATTACTGCCGTTTTGTCGCCGGGTTCGCCACTATCGCCAAACCTCTCCACACCCTGACGGCAAAGGGTCAAAAGTTCCATTGGGGGGAAGGAGAGGCCGCATTTGTTGCACTCCAGGATGGCTTGAACGCCCCTCCTCTCCGATACCCGGCGTTTCCTTGCCGTTCGTCCTTGATACGGACGCTAGCAACACCGGAATTGGCGCCGTTCTGTCTCAAGTCGTGGATGACGTGAAGAGTGTTGTAGCATATGGCAGCAGAGTGCTGTCTCCTGCCGAACAACGCTACGGTGTCACACGCTGGGAACTTTTGGCTATATTTTTTTTGTGCAGCAGTATCGCCCCTATCTTTATGGTAGACGCTTTGAGGTGCACTCTGACCATGCAGGCCTACAGTACGTGCTGCGTATTGAACAACCATCTGGCCAACTTTCACGTTGCTTGGAAGTCCTGCAGGACTATTATTTTACTGTATCCTACACATGAACGCGGATGCCCTGTCGCGATTGCCAACGAGCGACGGGTGCGTGTGTTTCTCGGGCTCGGGGCGCTGTAAGACGACTGCTGAGGTCGGTCGAGGTTGACACCCCTGAAGAAGCCGACGGTCCTGAGGCACGTGATGCCTTTACTGGCTTGGGCCATGTGGAGTGAGGACGCCTCCAGGTTGAGGACGCTTCACTGTTAAAGTTATGACGCCGTATCAAGGGGGCGGACGGGGGTGGGGATCGACGGGAAGTAGCCTCTGTCATCCTCATAGGCGGGTTGCTTATGCATTGGGACGGAGGGTTGCGCCGTTAAAACATTGTCGTGCCCACTGCCCTGTGGGGTAAAATAATCTGGGCGGTGAACGAGCAATTGCTGCACTTGGGTGTGTATAAGACGCTTGCCACACTTAAGCTCGACTTCTTCTGGCCTGGTATGGCAGAAGATGTCGCTAATGTATTGAAGGGGTGTGTGCAGTGTGCTTGGCAGAAACCCCCGTCTAAACCCTGTTGTCCACTGTTGCAATCCAATCGTGTTTCCCGCATAAATGAGCCAGTCCATTTCCTACTACCCCTCGTGGGAAACAGTATTTACTGGTGGGCGTCAAATATTTTTCACGGTGGCCGATGGCCTGGCCACTTCAGAAACCAGTGGGTGGTGGCCATCACTGAGACATTCCTCGATGGCTATGTTATGGACAAGGGTGCCCCTGAGCGCCTTCTGACCGATCAGGGTAAAAAAAAAATCTAAATTGCTCCGGGACGTGTGTGATTTGTTGGGAACACAGAAAGCACTACGTCACCCTACCACCCCCAGACGTATGGAATGGTGGAGCGATTGCACAGGACTCTGACTTCCATGTTGAGCCATCAGGTCAGCGAGTCCCAGCTTGACTGGGACTTGCATGTTCCCGGGGTGCTGGCTGCCTATAGAATGGCCCCTCACACGTCCACCGACTACTCACCATTGTTTTATGTATGGGAGAGGACACGACCCCCCAATTGATGTCAAATTACAAGCCGAGCCAAGCAGGGCTAAATCTAAAATTTTGGAGCCCATGCGACTTACCCTTCAGCAGCTTTCGGAAGTGCGTGAGGCTTACAGGGAAATTTTTAATTCATGACAATTGGCAAATGAGCGGCTGAGGGGTCTCCGTCTTTTCAGACATAAGTGGGCTCCAGGTGACAGCCTGGCTGCACTGTCCCCAGGTACCAGTGGATTGTTATTCTGTTAAGGGGAAGTTGCCCCGTGTGTTGGAACTGAATAAATGCGTTTCCTCCAAAGTCTACATCTGCGACTCATTTGAACACGTGTCCATTGCATTTGCGATGGTTGGTCTTCTAATTATTTTATATGGCTCCTAATGTAGATACAGAGCAACAACTACAATTTCACATTCAGGTGGTCAAGCCAGACAACTGCGTCAGGAGCAGCGGAGTGTATCACCGCTGTGATGTCTCCTTCATATTAGTGGATCAGGCATTGCGTCGTTACATGCTGTATGGTCTGTTCTGGATGATCACAGTTACAGAAAGGAGAGTTTTTAAGTTTCCATTTGTGTATCAGGTATTCGCATCTGCCTTTGTTTGTGCGGATGCGTTTTAGGGTGGACCATGAGCTTCATGGAAGATCAAATCCAGGGACCTTCTGTGTTGGGTCTTTCACAAGGTGTTTGTTTGTGAGGTCTTTTAAACTCTTTTAAGCTCTCCAAGCTTCATCAGGGTTGAATTCGCATTTTTATGACAAAGAACATGAGTTTAAAGGGCTTGCGTGACTTCAAGCAATGATGAGGAACGTTATTGAGGTTCTGATCAATGGGAATGTATCTGTTTTCCTCAATTCGCAGGACTTCCTGGAGAGTTGTAGCATTTCGTTGGATGGGTGGGGGAGAGATGTGTGACAGCATGGACAGCCATGATGTTGGGGTCGAACTTGAGGGTTCCAGTGATACACCGCATTGCAGTACAGGGCAAGGTCATCCGCATATACAAATTTGCGTGAACCGATTGGCTCGTATAAAAATTGAAGAGTATTGGTGCACAAGTACTGAACATTGTGATGATTCAAGCCCCAATTCCAGATTGTGTCGGGGGCCAATGACAAGTTCACACAGCATGGTGAGAATAGGCTTTTTGAAACCCCAACAATCACGCTGAAGAGAAAGATATGAGAAACGATGAAAATTCCAAACAGCGGATTGAATGCAGATACCTCTGCAAAGACATTGGGAAAAAAACGAGATAATAGAAATCAAAAGACACACCAAACACATGATTGAAGATTTCATGATAAACATTGGGAGGCATGTAAGCAGAAATACGACGTTGGTGATTGTCAAATCACTTTTTATGGCCCTTAGACGATATTTACATGCATCTGTATTGCAGAAGAAAAACATATCTCAATAAAATATATGTAACTAGCGGAAGTACCCGGAGTTGCTCGGGCAAAAAAGGCAGACACACACATGGACTTACACACAGACATTGACCCACACACATATAAACACATCGACTTAGACGCACACACATATATGGTTAAAACCAGGATGGATTGTTAGCAGGCCAGCCTAAATGTTTCTAACCGGCGAAGATGTTCCATTAGGGGGGTGCACGTTTCGCAAGCGTAGAGAAGGGAGGGAATTACCGTGGCCAAGAAGACCTGGTGCTTCATGTGGAGCGAGAGACCAGGTAGCTCCACACAGTGTAACGCAGCCGATGAAAAGATAATGGCGCTCGACTGATTTGGAGTGAGACCTCTGCTGTTAAACCGGAGCCGGTCATGAGCACACTGGCCAGGTATGGGAATCTCGGCAATCTCTCCACAACTGCTGCATCACCAATTGTGAGTTGTGGGGGTGGATTGTTCGATGGTACAAAATACCCAGGCAGGTGCTTAGTTTTGGTGGGGCTGATGGTAAGGCCTCACCTCTTAGTGGCAAGCTCCAGGTTCAGCAGCAGTGAGCAGCATTCACCAAAGTTTCAGCATACATAACATGGTTGAGCAATAGAGAGCCATCCCTTGAGCGCACCCGAGCATCGATCAGCCTCCCATTGTATCTGCACAATATGGTAATCCCTCCGGCACAACCATCGAAGGCTTCACGAACTACGTGGTCAAAAGATATGTTAAATAATGTGGGAGCCAGAGGACATCCCTGTCACACCCCAAGGTGTAGAGGGAATGGGTCTGACTGACGGCCACGTAGTTTGACGTGGGGCTGCTCACCAGCAGGAAGGTCCTTAAGGATCGTGAGCAAAGGGTTTAGGACTGCGAAAGCACAAAGAACAACCCAGAGCCCAGGCCTACTGATGGTGTCATAGGCCTTGAGCAGGTCAATAAAGCACACAGATGGACTAAGACGCACACATGGACCTACAGACACGCGAAAAAATGGACTTACACTGACTAACATGGAGGCATGCACATGTAATGTAGTAACTCGGCGGGAGACGACTTCACGGGTAACACACTCTTTATTTTACCAAACTCGTTCACAGGTGACTAACACCTACTTTGTATCTCGGGTGACAAACACCCACTTAGTATCTCGGGTGACAAACACCCACTTAGTATCTCGGGTGACAAACACCCACTTAGCTACTCGGCGACTAACGCCACTGAGCTACTCGGGTGACCAACACCCACTTAGCTACTCGGCGACTAACGCCACTGAGCTACTCGGGTGACCAACACCCACTTAGCTACTCGGCGACTAACGCCACTGAGCTACTCGGGACACTCCCTGCCCGGGGTATCCGTCTTGACTGTGGGTCCCCAGCCCGACCCACGTGGGCGTCGGACCCCGGGTCCCACAGCCTCGCCTCCGAGCCACACAGGGCCCCGGTCCCCACAAGGACGGCGGGACTAGGGGTCTCGGGGCACTAGGTCTTCAGCTCCGTCTTCGGGTCTTCAACTGGGTAACTCTCCCCGAGTGCTCTCGCGCGTCCCCCTTTATACCCCACCTGCGGACGTCGCTGCGAGCACCCATCTTATTCGACCAATCACTCGGCGCTGGCTACGATCCTGTTTTCCCCCATCTCATCGTGCCTCACCACCCACGCCGCGCCGCCCCGTCATCTGTCACTCCCGGCGCACGCGTCCACACCACGCCCACAACGCGTGCCCAACCCCGCACCCCGCGCCGCCCCGTGATCCATCACTGTCACAGTCGGCGCACGTCAACACCACCACTACATCACCCCCTACCACATAGCTCGCAGCCGACCCGGCTGCTATAAAAATATACAAACCCCCCTGTGTGCCCCGTAACACAACACAACAACAAGAACAACAACTAACGTAACAACAACACGACGCGAACACTACCATCCGCAACCATCAACCAATGCCACCGCGACAATAGAACAATATATACAAACCGGCGAGTGACAATAGCAATGTGTATGCAGAAAGGAAAATAAACGGAAAATTTTTTTTTTTCTTTAGACTCGTGCAGTGTCCCATTCTTTCCGAGCGCCCCTACAACGGGACATTACCCCGGCAGAGGGGAACACCGGGCGAGCTCGGTGTTGAGAAAAAAACGTCTTCATGAAAATTGTTGTGCCCTAGCCCGAGTCCGCCTTGCCGGTCCGTCGTACGGCACCAGACGCGGTTGAACGTCCGGTGGTGCCGGCGGTTCAGGAAGACATCGGCCAGGCATCGAGGACCCGTGCGTGCCCCGGGGTTCAGGCTCCCGACGGTCAGCAGCCGTCAAGCCCGAGGCACCGGGTTTTGTTGGGATGACTTGTGGCCCTGGTCGTCGTCCCGACGTGGTCCTGTGGCGCGCTGACGCGGGGCCCGGCACCCGGCTGCGACGTGACCCCGAAGGCCGCAGTTGTAGCAGACGACGGACGTCGTAGGTTTCGGTTGCTCCAGCTTGCGGGGTGAACGTGTGGGCGAACGACCTCCCGTTCTCCACTCCCCCGGACGCGATGCAGCGAAGGCCTGCTCCTGATCCGCAGCTGGCTGAGGTTCGGCGATCGTGGCGGCCAGTGCCGCGTTCCCCGCCCATTTGCAGACGACCCCCGGCTTGCGTTTGAGGACCTCGTACGCGTGAATGCTCGTGGCGATCGCCAGGGAGCAGATATCCATCTCGTCCGCCACATTGATGGGGACCCCCAACTCGTGGGCCAACGCCAGCAGCTGCTCCGTCACCATGGCGTCCTTCCCCTCCTTATCCATGCGGGGAAAAGCTGCGTCCGCCAAGGCGAGCAGTGCCGTGCGATAGGCGAGCGTCGTTTCTCCAGCCACCTTCCGCCGATCGTAGAACTGGTGGCGACACGTGGAGGGTGGTCCGAACACCTTCGCCATCAGGTGTAGTGCGTCCTGGAGCGTAGAGCGGGACGACCTTGCAGCAGATGTGAAGGCTGCAAGCGCGTCGTCGTCAAGCATCGCTGGCAACGCACGCAGGGCAGTGGTGTCGGACCACCCCGACATCTCCTGATGAGCGAGGAACCTTCGTTGGAAGGCTCCCCAGTCGCCCCCATCCGCCTTGAACGCCGACAGCGCGGGCAATCTTTGCTGGAGGACCCGATCGTCGTCGACGTCGGAGAGATTTTCCCGCGCTCCGCTGTAGTTGTGTAAAATGTCGGCTCGGTTGTCAGGCGCAAAATGGAGAGCTCCGGCGCGCGCTGATTACGTGGGCTGCGCTGAGCGGAGGTGTCCGGCCACGTGGCGTCCGTGTTTCCCGCCAATCGATGGCGGCCCCCCAAAAACGGCGGCAACTTCCAGACTTTTGGCGGGAAGCGCCTTTTGGCGGGATTCCTCCTTCGTCGCTTCCTCCACCAACCCCGCAGCCGTTTTCCAGCTCGCCGGAACGGAGATGTCAGCCAAGACAGCGGCGGCGGCGAGTAGCAACTCCGCCAACCGGGAGTGCGCATCTTGGAGGCTGGTGTCGGAGGCAAGCGGAGCGTCGGCCATCACCGCGAAGTGCTGCATCGGCGGCAACTCCTCGTCCTCTCCTCCCGAGGTTGGTGTCCCCGGTACGCCGTCGTCGTCCCGACCTCGCTCGTGGGTACGGGTAGTCTTCCTCGTGTCCATACTTCTTGAAGACAGGTTTACTTCTGACGCCAGTTGTAATGTAGTAACTCGGCGGGAGACGACTTCACGGGTAACACACTCTTTATTTTACCAAACTCGTTCACAGGTGACTAACACCTACTTTGTATCTCGGGTGACAAACACCCACTTAGTATCTCGGGTGACAAACACCCACTTAGTATCTCGGGTGACAAACACCCACTTAGCTACTCGGCGACTAACGCCACTGAGCTACTCGGGTGACCAACACCCACTTAGCTACTCGGCGACTAACGCCACTGAGCTACTCGGGTGACCAACACCCACTTAGCTACTCGGCGACTAACGCCACTGAGCTACTCGGGACACTCCCTGCCCGGAGTATCCGTCTTGACTGTGGGTCCCCAGCCCGACCCACGTGGGCGTCGGACCCCGGGTCCCACAGCCTCGCCTCCGAGCCACACAGGGCCCCGGTCCCCACAAGGATGGCGGGACTAGGGGTCTCGGGGCACTAGGTCTTCAGCTCCGTCTTCGGGTCTTCAACTGGGTAACTCTCCCCGAGTGCTCTCGCGCGTCCCCCTTTATACCCCACCTGCGGACGTCGCTGCGAGCACCCATCTTATTCGACCAATCACTCGGCGCTGGCTACGATCCTGTTTTCCCCCATCTCATCGTGCCTCACCACCCACGCCGCGCCGCCCCGTCATCTGTCACTCCCGGCGCACGCGTCCACACCACGCCCACAACGCGTGCCCAACCCCGCACCCCGCGCCGCCCCGTGATCCATCACTGTCACAGTCGGCGCACGTCAACACCACCACTACACACACACAGCGACAAACACACACGAACATGGACTGAGACACACACACATATCGACTCACACACAAACACATCGACTCACACACACATATGGACTCACACACATATAGACATCCACTTGAGATACACACAGATGGAGTTACACACACATATCGATGTACACACATACAGCGACTCACACACATACATCGACTCACACACAGACAAACGTGGACTCACACACATTGACGTAAACCCATATGTACTTACACACACATAGACTAAGACACACACACATGGACTTACACACACATACATAGACTAACCCACACATTGCCCTACACACACATACACATATGGACTGTGACACACAGACATGTACTTTAGATACACATGGATTAACAGGCACATAGACTCACACACACGCATCGACTTACACACACACATCGAGTGACACACACACATGTATGGACTTACACGCACATGTGGACTAACACACACAGCGACTGATACGCACGCAAATGGACTGACACACACACACATGTACGTACACACACACACGGGGCGTTGTCCGTTTACCACCAGATGGCAGAAGCATCACACGATCGTATGTCGTGTTGCCCTTGCTCAACGGCACATTATAAGAGCAGCATTTCCTCCCCTCCTTTTAAAGTGTATTAAAGGTGAAAGTTATAAAACGAAGTTGCATTATTGTGACAACTATTTTAACCGTGGACATATTAACACATTTATTAGATAGATGCATTTAGGACATGAGCATGTTTTTTGTTAAAGAATGGAATGAGTGCTAGGCTATTTGATGCTTAAATTCCACCGCAACAATCTATAATGTTCAATGAAGACACGTTGAAAGCCCCATGGACGGTAAAGGAGAATAGTGTTTTAACAGGATAATGCTTAGCCACTCCAAACACATGCACTGACAGAATTGTGGGGAAAATCAAAACAGGATGTTTAAGAACAATTGGCCGAGTCCCTTGACCCAGCCCCTGGGAAACTCATCTGCGCGGAACTCTGAAAGAGGGCTTTTGTGGAATGTGGTTCAACAGCAATGAGCTGTGCTTCTTAACGAAAAAAAAACATCCTCATTCGTACGGCAATTATCCACTCACGTTGGGGTGACGGTGTGGCTTGTGTGCTTGACTTAAATTGAAAAGATGGCATGTTCAAAGTATGGTCAGGAGCTCACAGCCAATAACCCCCATCCAGGGTCAATAATATTACAATCATTTTGTGGTAATAATTAAGAGACTAAATCCAACCATGAGAATTTCAACCAGTGGCTCAAGGCCACCATTCCAGGAAAATGTGACTCCGTTGCTCATTGATCAGGGAAATTTTTAAACTTTTTTTTTAATTATGAATCAATTAAGCTAAATCATACCAGCATAAAAAGATAAATTCTGTTTAAAAAAAATTGTATTGTAAAGAGCATGAAGGCACACATTCACTGAGCAAAAATACAATAATTATGATGTAGTGTGCCATACACAATATGCTGTGCAGTAATGATCATATTATACCCATTAGGTATTTCTCAAAGTCAATGTGTGTCCTGTTCAAAAAAGTGTGGGCTTCTGCTGGTGACCCTCAGCCAGTGCAGAAAATATCACAATGCAGCACAAAGACTAGTCTCACATAAATTAACGATACAGATAATGATGTTCTAATTCATCGAGAGATTTTCAGTGAGAGTCAATACCCATTTTCAGGATAACCATGCATTGTAACTTGTATAACTTATATGACTACATTAACACCCTCTGGTCTTCGCACCTGATAGGCCCACAGTGACGAAAGCGCCTTTATTCCCCTAAATAAGTCTGAAACGTGAGGATGTCTTAAAAATTATAGCTATTGCCTGAAGGTGGTTATAATTGCCAGATAAATGTCGTACTCTAATTGTAAATGTTGTGAGTTTACTCTCCAACTAATCGGCATTCGTTTCTACGGCACAAACCTTACTCATTGGCTGTTTCGAGTGGTAGCGGATTTAACGACACATTTTTATGAATCCGATCTAACCCAAAAAACCTTTATTATGGATGATATTGGTCACTAAAGCCTACGTGTTAAACATACATTGGGATATTATGCAGCTATTCTTTTCCGTATTTCTGCATGTGGAAGAGCATGGGCGGCCCCAACATGTATCAAGTGGGCCGGGGGGGGGGGGGTGAATGACTTTGCCACATGAATGAGAGGAGATGGGATTCTGGAGGACGGGAG
Source organism: Lampetra planeri (assembly GCF_965212315.1). NCBI lineage: Eukaryota > Metazoa > Chordata > Hyperoartia > Petromyzontiformes > Petromyzontidae > Lampetra > Lampetra planeri. Next base: position 4,574,847 of record NC_136128.1, on the reverse strand, counting down.
ACAGAAAGTGGGGCTAGGTCGACGCCACAAACGTTGAGTGTCTCGCACGTTGTGGCAAGATATAGGACACGTGGCACCTTAATTAATATCTTACCTATCTCGATTCTCTAATCTCAACTACATCTAGATCTCTTGCGATTTATTTTCTCTTATCTCACTGCATCTTGAGCTCTTGTCAACAACTTTCTCAATTCTTATACAGCTGAATTTCTTGTTTTCCCAACTCTTCTGTCATCTCACGCCATCTCTGTCTCTTGCATACTTCTCTCCAACATCATCTGATTACACCTTGGGCATTTTTTGTTCTCGCAGTGGGCCATAGCTTGGCAAGCCATCCGAGAGTCTTTATGGGTCGCACCCAGGCCCGTGTACCACCAGCTGATGTACACCACTTTAAATGGTGGCGAGATGTTAACTGCCTCACCTGGTATACAGAAGGTAGTGGGTTCAATCCCAACCCTGACACCTGCTGTATATTTGAGGTCTGCGTTTCTCTCTTCCGGTGGTCACGTGTATTTTTCTTTCCGAGTCCTCTGGTTTTTCCCTCCACATTTGGAAACATGCGTTTATAGTATTTGGCTGCTATACATTTCCACATAATACGACACTTCACTGGGCTATCATTTGTAGCCAGGTCGTTTCTGAAACAGAGTTATAAAGCTCAGCGGGCCTTACTTGGTCAAAAAAAGGTTTAATCGTTCAATAGTTGAAACCACGGTCTGTGTCAACATTTTAAATGGGGAGAGGTGAAAATGATGTCACACTTGGGGTCAAAGGTATATAATTTGGTGGAATGGGAGCCAGGGATGTTGCAGATGTTAAGTAGGAGCACAAATCATTGTCTTGTTCATGGTGTCACTGAGGCTCAAGGGATGGGACACAAGGGGATAGGTTAATTTAATGCGCAAAGGACACAGCTCGAATCCCATCCTTATTAACAATTCTCTTTGAAATGCCAGTAATCTATAACAACATAGATGTACGTGAAAATAATAATGATATACATTTACCTTCAAAGTTCAGTGACTTGGCTTCTCTTTCACTTTCCATCGGGATTTATTTTTGTTAGTGAAGGGTTGAAGGCTATTGTTCTCCTTCTCTGACAACGGGTGGGTAACATTTGAAATCGCACAAGTAAACCGAAACCTGAATACGTGCAGTCTATTTGCCGTACTGCTTTTGGCACGTCACCTCATTGCTCTGCACGGTGATGTTTCATTGACATCGGTGAGCTCCGTGCAATCGGCTCAGACTCCAAAGCGCCGCATTGAAGGAACACACCACCACTGGTTAAGATAATTACTGCCTCGGTGATTGCAAACACGGGACACTGGATAATCAGCCTTAGTCCAAGAGAGGTGAACATCGCCACTTTAGTGATTGAATGGGATGTGCCAATCTATGAATCTATCCGAGACAGTCAAACCACCACACCCCTTTGATTGAAAAGAGCGTTTTAATACATCAAGTTATCCCATGGTGACATACGGCACCATGGAAATTATTGCACAGACCATAGCAATATTTCAAGCTGTGTGAGATAACCGCTCGCAACACCAAATGTTATTTAATATCACATGCTGATATGGCGAATCGTGAGGCACACAGCACAGGCCGGTGCTTCAATAAGGACAAGCCAACACTCTAATCGTATTGACGATATTACATTAACTCTTGCCTGTCCATGAATTAAATAAAAAGGCACTAGTTTCACGGCCAATATAAACAACACGATTCACTGGCAAGAAATATCCACGGACACATTGGCCTGAAGTCAATTACATTCAACAATATTCAGTAATAAGTGACACTCCAGTGGCATTCATGAGCCACGCCCTTTAGATGAGACTCAGCGAAGCACACATTGGTGCATGGGCTGGCCCTGATTAAACACACGTATTTGAAAAACATAGATTTTAAAGGCCGATTGTACGGTGGACTTAAATGTTATTTTATTTCAGTCATTAAACAGTTGCCTATCTTCTCTATGTATCCTACTGAGGAATGTATTTCTCCATAATTAAGCTTTTTGGGCTAGATCGCGTAAGTATAAATGTGTCGTAACCCTCCACCACCTGACACAGCCAGTAAGATCTGTCACGTAAACAAGGCGCCAATTATTTACTACTTCAGCCCACCGGTGTGTTGGAGAGTAAATCCATAATACAGTGAGGGAAAAAAGTATTTGATCCCCTGCTGATTTTGTACGTTTGCCCACTGACAAATAAATGATCAGTCTATAATTTTAAAGGTAGGTTTATTTGAACAGTGAGAGACAGAATAACAACAACAAAAATCCAGAAACACGCATGTCAAAAATGTTATAAATTGATTTACATTTTAATGAGGGAAATAAGTATTTCACCCCCTCTCAATCAGAAAGATTTCTGGCTCCCATGTGTCTTTTATACAGGTAACGAGCTGAGAATAGGAGCACACTCTTAAAGGGAGTGCTCCTAATCTCAGCTTGTTACCTGTTTCAAAGACACCTGTTCACAGAATAAATCAATCAATCAGATTCCAAACTCTCCACCATGGCCAAGACCAGAGAGCGCTCCAAGGATGTCAGGGACAATATTGTAGATCTACACAAGGCTGGAATGGGCTACAAGACCATCGCCAACAGCTTGGTGAGAAGGTGACAACAGTTGGTGCAATTATTCGCAAATTGAAGAGACATAAAAGAACTATCAATCTCCCTCGGCCTGGGGCTCCATGCAAGATCTCACCTCGTGGAGTTGCAATTATCATGAGAACGGTGAGGAATCAGCCCAGAACTACACGGGAGGATCTTGTCAATAATCTCAAGGCAGCTGGGACCATAGTCATCAAGAAAACAGTTGGTAACACACTCCGCCATGAAAGACTGAAATCCTGCAGTGCCCGCAAGGCCCCCCTGAAGTTTGCCAATGAACATCTGAATGATTCAGAGGACAACTGGGTGAAAGTGTTGTGGTCAGATGAGACCAAAATGGAGCTCTTTGGCATCAACTCAACTCGCCGTGTTTGGAGGAGGAGGAATGCTGCCTATGACCCCAACAACACCATCCCCACCGTCAAACATGGAGGTGGAAACATTATGCTTTGGGGGTGTTTTTCTGCTAAGGGGACAGGACAACTTCACCGCATCAAAGGGACGATGGACGGGGCCATGTACCGTCAAATCTTGGGTGAGAATATCCTTCCCTCAGCCAGGGCATTGAAAATGGGTCGTGGATGGGTATTCCAGCATGACAATGACCCAATCACACGGCCAAGGCAACAAAGGAGTGGCTCAAGAAGAAGCACATTAAGGTCCCGGAGTGGCCTAGCCAGTCTCCAGACCTTAATCCCATAGAAAATCTGTGGAGAGAGCTGAAGGTTCGAGTTGCCAAACGTCAGCCTCGATACCTTAATGACTTGGAGAAGATCTGCAAAGAGGAGTGGGACAAAATCCCTCCTGAGATGTGTGCAAACCTGGTGGCCAACTACAAGAAACGTCTGACCTCTGTGATTGTCAACAAGGGTTTTGCCACCAAGTACTAAGTCATGTTTTGCAGAGGGGTCAAATACTTATTTCCCTCATTAAAATGCAAATCAATTTATAACATTTTTGACATGCGTTTTTCTCGATTTTTTTGTTGTTATTCTGTCCATTAAAATTATAGACTGATCATTTGTTTGTCAGTGGGCAAACGTACAAAATCAGCAGGGGATCAAATAATTTTTTCCCTCACTGTACATATAAAATTTAGGTACGATCAAATGGGTGTCTTTGTTGGCAAGAATGTTCTGCAATTTCCGGCATTTGTGTTGTGAGTATTTAATATTTATTTGGTGTTATTTTAGTCTTACGCCCCATCTTTTACGTCCCATCTCTCCAATATATTATCTGACACATAAGCAATTAATCCTAATTATTACTGGCCGAGTAATTCGAGAATGTATTGAAATTGAGAAAAATACAAATAACTTTCACCACTCTAACAGCTACGGGCTTAGTGCGGCCTGGAAGCGTATTATTAAGTATTACATCTTACAACTGTATTCCATATAAAGGAAACGTGCGAATTAACTGATTAATGATATATTATTTAATTACAATAACCCCCTCTGATCTCTGCACCTGATATGTTCAGTGATGACGTCATCTGGCTCGATTGAAGACGGAAGCAGGTAGATAGTTTCACTATTCTGGCAAATCGCCCGATGAGGCTGGATGCAATTACCAGCGCAACGTCGTACTCAAATTGTAAATGTTGTGGATTTACTCTCCAATGCACCGGTGGGCTGAAATAACAACTAATTGGCGCGTTGTTTACGTGACAAACTTTACTGGCTGTGTCGGGTGGTGGAGGGTTACGGCACATTGATACTTACGCGATCTAACCCCAAAAACCTTTATTATGAATAATATTGGTCGCGAAAGCATACGTGTTAAACTAAATGTATTTCTATTTAATTACCACAGTCTGATGAAAACATCACGTACATTTGTATGCATTCAACATGTCCATTTTCAACTGTACTTTATTCTATTTTACAGAGTATTTCTTTGCAATTAATCTAGAGTGAAATTGTTTTTGATTATGGTTCTCTGGCATTGTTGTTATCACTATACTTCCGTTGGTTATATGTTCCATCTGCCACTCCTGGTTTGGCAAACAAAGACAAACATCACCCATGTAGCCTTTGCCAGACTGTTGGGGCAAGTGCTGTTGGTTTTGGCGCATGCACACACACACACTCCACTGTTATTGTCCGTTCAATTTCATCATAAATAAATTAGCTTTGACTGCGACGTGTAAACTCATATTGTTCACACTGGCCTAATCTAAAATATCAATCTTGTAAGCCAACATATTTGAGACCTTAGCTAAAATGAAGGCACACCAAGCTACATCAATATTTAACTTTAGGTTCAAACTTTGTGGCAAAAAACCCATCAATTAAAATGCAATTGAAATTAGTAACTACAAAACTATTCAGTCATTTAAAAGTCATTCCCAATGATAATAGGTGTACTTAGACAACCTGCGCTGTGGTAAAATGTTCCCTACCCTTCACTATATGATATTGAGATTACAACTCAGAAATAAGCAACCACAGCAAATATAAAAATGCAATATTGTTTTGTTATGGAAGATTGTGGGTGATAAAATAATAGCTGTATTGACAATGATTTGTTTTGTCTTGTAAATCAAGCAACCTGGCAGCAGGTGTTTAACAGGATGCTCTGTGCTGACATTAATAAAGGTGAAACCCAGACAATTTGCCTGCTCAAATGCTATTGGAGAAAATATTTCCCAAAGGCTCATACCTGAGAAATATTAAAATGTAATTACATTCATTTCGACATTATCCAACATCTGTGTGTATCATTTTACTTCCTTAACACTCACGATCGACCACAACAGTGCATCGTACATTTTGTACAATATTGCACCACTGCTGAATGGGCCCCCCAATGTTCCTGGATTGCCCTTACCGATAATATTCGGCAGCATTGGAACCGAACATTAAATTAATAACTGATACTTATTTTGGGCTCAGATCCCATCAGTATATGTGTGTTGTACACCCGCCTCCACCCGACACGGCCAATGGATAATGCTGTTCATGTGAGCAAATGTGCTAAATTACTATTGCCTGATAATGCTGGTTGCAACTACCAGCGAGAAACACCGCTCCCAAATTGTTAAATGCAGTGTGGATTGCTCTCTAATACGCACTAGCGGGGCTGAAGTAGTAATACATTTGCACGTTTGTTCACGTGGCAGCTTTATTAATTGTCTCTGTTCGGTGCCAGAGGTGAATGACACACATTTTACTCACGCGATCTGACACAAAAATCAATTATGGTGCATAATATTGGTCGTAAAAGCCTATGTATTGCAAATTATATGTTATTAATGTATAAGGCATTTAATATACCTATTACTCATGTAGCCAATGTCAGAAAAAGTTATTGGAGCAAAATCCAGTGTTGCATTGTACGACGCTCCAACATATATTCCCCCCCACCTCCGTGAACCCACACGGGCCTGTGTAGTGAAGTATCGTCCCACCATGCACACAGCGTGGAGAGGCTCTTTTCTAGCAGTGGTGTACACTGAAACATAATTTACTATAATGTACTATAAATGTGTCTCCACAATGAAATGAACATGAGGCAGTGCAGGCTAATCAAAAGGTGGAAATGCTATATTGCAGTGTTGGGGTCAGTAAACTACAGTGAGGGAAAAAAGTATTTGATCCCCTGCTGATTTTGTACGTTTGCCCACTGGCAAAAAATGATCAGTCTATAATTTTAATGGTAGGTTTATTTGAACAGTGAGAGACAGAATAACAACAACAAAATCCAGAAAAACGCATGTCAAAAATGTTATAAATTGATTTGCATTTTAATGAGGGAAATAAGTATTTGACCCCCTCTCAATCAGAAAGATTTCTGGCTCCCAGGTGTCTTTTATATAGGTAACGAGCTGAGATTAGGAGCACACTCTTAAAGGGAGCGCTCCTAATCTCAGCTTGTTTCCTGTATAAAAGACACCTATTCACAGAAGCAATCAATCAATCAGATTCCAAACTCTCCACCATGGCCAAGACCAAAGAGCTCTCCAAGGATGTCAGGGACAAGATTGTAGATCTACACAAGGCTTACACATAACACTGGGTACTCATTAGAGGCTTAGTCGACCTAGGAAATGTCCAGGACTGGTTCAGATAATTGTCAACGGTGTTGGCCATGGGCGGGAATCAAACTTGGTATGCCAGGATCGAAGCACAGCGCGCTAACTGCTACACTACCGCTTCCCACTACTGCGATGTACACACACACATCCCTGTACACATATAATAAGCATTGCTCTTCAGTCGGTTGCTGCAACACTAGTTCGGTTACATCACCAAAAGGTGGCCATTACTTTAAGGTCGAGTTGACCTTCAAGAGGGGGAAATTATAGAGAAAGATACCAATTGTCAATAAAGGTGCAAAGCGAGGAAACAAACCAGGGGAGGTAAAATTGTAGTGCAGGCATCTAACCACCATCCCTCACATCACACCCACGAAATACTGATCTAAGGTCTAAACATTTATGTCCACAATGCATACTGCTATGATGTCGTCTTGTTATCAAACAAACCATACATAATGGAACAATCTAGGAGGGGGTGGATGCCCTCATGCAGATCGTCTCAACCTTGAACGATACCTGTCCGCCTTTGGCTTCCAGAGAAATTGAGATAAAGCGTGTAATGATAACTGTGCTGCGTTTTATTGAACTGGTGGAGGCGGTACCAGCAATAGACACCATTGGGGCAAAATGTACATAGAAGGGAAATTAACCCAGGTAAATGAGATTACCCTTGCTCAGTGCGCTCGCCAATATCACCGTTCCCAAACACAAACAAAGACAGAGTTAGCCAATATAGACTGTTGGTACAAGTAAATCTAGCAATAACTTATCAAGACCAGCATGGCACACGATGAAGTGGTGTATAAATGGGGTGCTCGTTCATGACCGAGTTGACATAGGGCAGATTGCGATACCAGTTGTCAAGGGTGTGCATTACCTAAAATTGACCAGTGTCACCAGGATAATACGACGATGTGCTGCGTCACTGCCTGAACAGACTGTTGGGGCAAGAGCTGTTCACGAGCACCAATGAAGGCCGCTGGCAAGGCACACAATGGGGCGAGTGGCCAACACCACGGCTGACCGCCTTTGTTTCCCCAGTGGTGATGTTTACACACATCAGGTACTCATTGGAGTCTGAGTCGACCTAGGGGAAACCCATCACCGGTTTAGATAATCGTTACTGGTGTTGGCCGTGAGTGGGAATCGAACTTAGGTCACTGGGTTTGTATCACAGCACGCTAACTGCTGCACTATCGCTCTCCACACACACGAATGCACGCTTACATAGAGACACAACCGGTACATTCATCTTCAATTAAGAGACACAATCATAAAAGGTCACAGGCACAATAGTTTAATTGTATTACATTTCACTCCATGGCTAGGCAGTATGTTATTAGTAAAATAACAGTACTGCATAATTATTTGGGTCTTTCGATAATGCCACGTAGATAGAAAAATAATAAAACTATCACGACGTTTTGATCACAACACAAGCAATCGTCATCAGGTGAAAAAATATAGCGGGAGAGCTGCTGAAGCAGGATGTTATATAGGTTATATATTGAGATGGGTTTATCCCAAGGGTAAGTGGGTGGGTCTAGAGATGGAATTTGCATGTAAATGTAAGATTGGAGAGCTGATAAACCTCCACGACGACGCAGCTGTGTAGGTGGTCATTGTATTGTGAGAGATTAGCATGTGGAGGCTACGGGAGCGAGAGCAGCTATGGAGCTGCCAAGGGGAGAGCTCTGAGCGAGGGCCGTGCGGGAAAGGTGTAAGAACCCGAATAAAGGACGACGGAGACAGAACCAGGATCGAGTCCCTTATTACACTGGTGTCAGAAGTGAAATGGCATGTCAAAACAGCTCAGAAGAAAGAATATTCCTGCGCCATCGTCTGCTACAACATCCGACGACGACGACCTTCCTCGGGCGGTCGACCTACCTGTGATGGAGGAGGAGATCCGTGCGGGAACAAGTGCGGGTCCGGGAGTCCAAGAGGTCGCCGTGTCGGCGGACCCGTCTGCACCTGTGGACGCGGATTAGCGATGGAGGCAGATGGCGGCGCAGCTGGAGACGCTGAAAATCGTGCTCGTGCAATTGTGCGAGCTCGTCACGCCGAGGACGGCGTTGGGGGGAGCCGATGGAGGTCCGCAGGTCGCTGCCTTGCCTCCGCTGTCGGCGCCATTGACCACGCGGCAAGAAGACGCCATCTTGGGCGTGGCAGGAGAAGAACGGCGGGAAGCCGCCATCTTGCGTTCTCCGCGGCGAGAGGCCGCCATCTTGAACACGCGGCGATGCGACGCCATTTTGAATATGCCGCCTGGTGAGTCATCGGCTGAGGACGGTGCAACAAGGAGTCGCAGTCGTCATCTCACGACCGTCAAAGAATTCTCCATCGGGGGCGATTGGAGTGCTTTCGCCTGCAGATTTCTGGCGGCGGTACGCTCAGCAAGGTGGACGGACGCTGAGGCGTTGGAGGTTTTACCGACTCTTCTCGATGACGAGTCGGTAAGATTCTTCCGCTCCATCAAGGCGGAGAAGAAGAAAACATTGAGAGGAGTTTTCGACGAGATGGCTGATGCATATGAGCCACCGGATGATGCTCATCGCCGGTTTGTTCAACGTCAACGAGCACCCGAGGAGTCGCCGGTGGCATACAGGGGTGTGGTATTGGAGTTGGCCATGGCTGCATACCCGGAGACGGAGCCTGACCTGCTCGAACCTCTCATCTTGGGTAAGATGCTCGAGCTGTCCCGGGATTTGGGGATTCCTATGCCAGTGTGTGGCCACGAAAAGCTTACGTCCCGGGCGGCCGCTAAATTTCTTGATGCCCAGTTCAACCTGCGCCGTTGGAAGCAAGTCACGGCGTGGACGGGGGGGCCATCGTCGAGGGAGGTGCCGCGGGTTGGGATCCCAAGAAGGCGGTGTACGTTCCTGACGGGGGGGGCCCGCAGGAGCTGACAGCCGCCTCTGCTCAGTGGTCGGCCCGCAGTACGCCGGGGCCGCGATCTGCGCCACCGCCACGGGAGCGTCGGGACGGGGTGCCTGTGGCGCGGCGTAACAACATCGACTGCTTCCGCTGCGGCCGTAAAGGCCATTACGCCAGGGACTGCTGGGCCCGCGTCCCGGGTCCGCCCCAGCAGGAGGCCTCGTCAGCGGACGTGCCACGGAAGGATCCTCCAGGACAGGCAAGTCGGTGCGCACCAGACACCCGGCAAGGCTTGACACCTCACTCATCACCGTTGTCGTGCGATCCGGGTGTTGTTAATAACGGTGGGAAGCCATCGACTGGGCCACGTCGCTCGGGAACGCAGTGGCGTAAATTGGCATGGCGGGTCGTCGCGGCCGCTACTGGTTCGTCCACCGTACCTGGTTCTATACAAGGGGTGGACGTATGTGTGTTAGTGGATTCCGGGGCATCCGCGACCATTATATTGGATGTCATTTTCCATCTGTTGAACATCCCACCTGAGGCCGTGCGTCCGGTTTACGATTCTTGCGTCGCTGCCAACGGGGGTAGCATGGGCATTGTGGGCCAGGTGGATGCTACAATATCTATCGGGGGAGTGTCGGCCTCGGGAATTGTGTTAATTTCGAGGTCCCTCGCGGTTCCTTGCTTGTTGGGAACTGACTTCATGGCCAAGATGCCCATTCTAATTCGAATTAATCAAAACTGCATTGAATTACCGGGTGGGCGAAAAATTACATTTCTACCGTCGCCCTGGGGGCGACCTGCTCCGGTCGCTCAGGTGCAGGCGCTGTCCGAGGTATCTGTTGATATTCCACCTGGCTCACAGATGCTTATCCCCTTGCGATATCGGAAGCCTGTACCTGGTCGTCAGGGTGCAATTGGGATTTTGTTGTCGCCATCCGCCACTATAACGGGCGGAGCGGCGCTCGTTGGGGCGCAAACTATTGTCCGGCATGACCAGCAGCCATTTCTGCAGGTGCTTAATGCAAGTTCCGAGAATGTGTGTGTGCCGGCTGGTACGGTTGTGGCACATGCCACTACGGCGTTTACGGCACAAGATCATCTGGGCAGCCAGATCGTGGTTGGTGGTGTTTCAGGTCCTGGTGCCGCTGATAATCGCTGGATCGCCGAATTGTGTGGGGAAAATTCTTCCCTTTCCGGTGAACAACGTTGTGTGCTTCGTAAATTATTATTGAGTTATTCTGATGTGTTTAGCTCCGACGATTTGGACTTGGGACGCACCTCGTTGCTTTACCATCACATTGACACAGGGGACGCTGCCCCTATTCGGTTGAACTCGCATCGGATGAGTCCGGCGGAGCGAGATCAGGTTCGAGGAGCAGTGGATGACATGTTGGCTGCGGACATAATATCTCCATCTAACAGCCCATGGGGCGCGCCTGTTGTTTTGGTTAAAAGGAAGGATGGCAAATTGCGCTTTTGTGTCGACTTTCATAAGTTGAATTAAGTGTCTGTGGCAGATGCGTACCCCCTGCCGCGTATGGACGACTCCGTCGATGCCTTGTCGGGGGCGAAGTTCTTTTCAACGCTAGATCTCTCTTCGGGATTCTGGCAGCTTCCCCTTGACGAACCCTCGTGGGAGAAGACTGCTTTCCGTACGCCGCAGGGGTTATTCCAATTTAACTGTCTTCCGATGGGGCTGAATGCTGCCCCTGCCACATTTCAAAGGTTGATGGAGTTGGTGTTAACGGGGTTGCAGTGGGAGACGTGTCTGATATATTTAGATGATATTATCGTCTTCAGCCGCACATTTGATGAGCATTTACTGCGGTTGGAGGCGGTGTTCGCCAGGATGCGTTCCGCAAATTTGAAATTTAAGCCTAAGAAATGTCACCTACTGCAACGGTCCGTGCACTATTTGGCGCACATCGTAAGTGCGGACGGGGTGGCCACGGATCCGGACAAGACAGCATGCGTCCGTGACTGGCCAACCCCGGCCACGGTGGGGGATGTACATCGCTTTTTGGGGTTTGCCTTATACTATCGGAGGTTTGTTCCGGATTTCGCGACGATCGCGAGGCCCTTGCACCTCCTTATGGGTAAAAGAAATAAATTTGCTTAGGGACCGCCAGAAGAGGCGGCGTTTCAGAGCCTACGCGATCGACTGGCTACGGCACCGATGTTAGATTATCCTGATTTCGATCACCCCTTCATTCTGGATACGGATGCGAGTGACACTGGCATTGGGGCCGTGTTGTCTCAATCAAAAGGTGGTGTGGAACGCGTGGTGGCGTATGGTAGCCGGGTTTTGTCTCCCGCAGAAACTCGCTACTGCGTCACACGCAGGGAACTTTTGGCTATTGTTTTCTTTCTCCGCCAATTTCGACCGTTTCTCTACGGTCGTTCGTTTATTGTTCGCACGGATCATGCGGCCTTGCAGTATGCTCTTAAGATGGACCAACCATCCGGCCAGCTGGCGCGGTGGTTGGACACACTGCAAGAATTTTCCTTCCAAATTCACCATCGGAAGGGGGTGCGTCACGCGAATGCGGACGCGCTTTCTAGGTTGCCGCAGCGATCCCCTTGCGCGTGCGCGTCGGGGACGCATAAATGTGCGCCGATTCAGCAAACCCCTCAGCCTGTTGCGTTGGCGGTCGTGCCTGAAGCTCCAAAGGAGCCGGGACCGGCTGATGGGATTCTGAATCTTCCAAGGGCTGTGTGGATTCGGGAACAAATGTTGGATGGTTCATTGGTCTCGTTACGGAATCGGACTGCGAAGAAGAGTGGGGGACTGGGTACGGGGGGTATGCCGGAAACCGCTCTCCGCGATGGTCTGCTAATGTGGAGGGAAGGGTTACAGGAACGCTGGCGTCTGGTTGTACCGGCATCCTTGCGGTACGAGTTGATTAGGACTCTGCATGGGGACACGCTTTTACATCTGGGGGTGCAGAAGACCCTATTGACGCTGCAGCGAGACTATTTTTGGCACGGCATGACAACGGATGTCGTCGGTCACGTTCGCGCGTGTCCCGATTGTGCCCGGCGAAAACCGCCTAAACAACCATATGTGCCGCCCATACAGTCTATTCAGGTGTCTATAGTTAACGAATTGGTGGCGTTGGACATTTTGGGACCCTTCCCGCCATCCGCTAAGGGAAATAAATACTTGTTAGTTGGGGTAGAGTACCTCTCCCGCTGGCCGATGGCCTGGCCTTTGCCTGACCAGTCAGCGGCGTCTATCACAGACGCCTTTCTATTCGGGTACGTTATGGACAAGGGGGCGCTGGAGAGGCTCCTCACAGACCAAGGCCGTAATTTTTCATCTAAATTGTTGGGGGAGGTGTGCGCGGCTCTTGGAACTAAAAAGATACGGACATCTCCCTACCATCCGCAAACGGATGGTATGGTCGAACGGCTAAATCGGACATTGTCCGCCATGTTGTGTCACACCGTGAGTGAAAAACAATCAGATTGGGATTTGCATATCCCTGGAGTACTTTCGGCATACCGAATGACGCCGCATGCGGCTACAGGATATTCGCCATTTTTCCTTATGTATGGTCGCGAGAACGTGCCGCCAATGGAGGTGCAGTTGGGAACTGGAGTGAGGGGACCTGCTAAGCCTCTTCCTGATTACATTAGGGATACCGTTCGCCGGGTTACTGAGGCACGGGAGGGGGCCCCCGCATGGCTACTGCCAAAGCCCAGGCCCGGAACGAGCGGTGTGCTCGACGCTCGCAGGGGGAGTGCCCCTGGAAGGTGGGGGACATGGCCTGGCTCCATTGCCCGCAGGTGTGGCCAGGTACCTCTCCTAAATTACACAAACCATTGCAAGGGCCGGTCCGCCTCATCGAGGTTCCCAACCCACAGTCTGCGCGTGTTCGGTTTGGATCTCGGCGTTGGTTCGTTCACACGTCGCGCTTGAAACCATACGTGGCCCCTCGAGACGATGCGTCATCTCCCGATGTTGCCTTGCCGGGGTCTGTGGCTGCCGACTCATCCTTGCCTGTGCCTGTTGACCTTGCAAGAGCGCCTGTCGTGCCTTTTACAGACAAGCCGGCCGTGACATTGCCGGAGACAGGAGACTCTGCTCGGGGTGTGCCTGCCACGGCTGCGGGGACTCCGAGCCCCGCCGCTCTTCCGACCCCGTCGCAGACACGATCGCGACGCACCCCCGACGCTGGGCCTTCAGGGACACGGGACCAGGACGTTGACGGGCCTCCAATAGCAACAGGAGGACTTAAGCCTGTCGCTCCTAAAACCCCGTCACGTTCCCGGTCTGCAGGAGGGCCGCCGCCCGTCCGGGACGGACCGGCGACCCGAACGCGCTCAAAGTCCCTTACATTTCGTTACATTTTACAATTGTGTTGTTGTTGTTGTTATATTTATTGTATGCTTCGTTGTCCTTGAATGTGTGATGGTTGTGTTCGCTCGCATTACTTGTCTCGTTATTGTTCAGCCGAGGTCGGCTGGATTTTCTCTACGGGGGAGGGTGGTGTAATGCGGGCGTAAACGGCTTCGCGGATATGACGTCATGGGGGGAGGAGTTAGGTCACGTGGGAGAGAGGGGTGAGGTCTTAAGGGAGAGATACCGGAAGAGACGGGGGAGTGTGGGAGACAGAGTTAGGGTGAGGCCACGCAGGGCGGAGGTCGAGGAGTGGCGAGATCGCCACATACACGGAGGATAATACTTGGCACCGTCGGCCAGCGGTGACCAAGCACGGAGGAGCAACGGGCAGCGGTGGAGCTGCAGTGAGGGCAGCGGTGGAGCTGCAGTGAGGGCAGCCGGAGGACTGCACTGGGGATCTGCAGCGGAGCTGCAGAGGTGTGGAGGCTACGGGAGCGAGAGCAGCTATGGAGCTGCCAAGGGGAGAGCTCTGAGCGAGGGCCGTGCGGGAAAGGTGTAAGAACCCGAATAAAGGACGACGGAGACAGAACCAGGATCGAGTCCCTTATTACAAATGTTATCGAACCACCACAACGGTGGCTGTGCTAGTGAGACATGTAGCTCGTTAAAAAACGAGGGACACCGCCAACTCGAGGACAAGGAGCAACGGTAGCTGTGTTAGTGAGACATTTAACTCAGAGAGTCGGAAATAACTGCTAACATCGGCAGGTAGGATGGAAAAATCACAGCCAGTTATGACTTAAACTGGTTAATAACGTCCTTCCAATGATTGCTCAGTTTGTACTCATCTTCTCGGTTGAAATTGTCTGGGTTTATATATCTGGATGGCTTCATGAACGAATCTTTGTTGATAGCCAGTGGGTTTGTCTGTGCCCTCAGCGTTAAAACAATGAGCAGCCATGGCTGAGGTATTGGTCCTACCATGTTTAAGATCTGCCTTATGTTCACGAACACGGTCCAGGACATGTCCCTTAGTTTCCCTAATGTAACTACTGCCGCAGACACAGCTTAGTTTGTAGACACCGGGGTACAAGAACGTGGAACACTTTCCCGAGGTTAACTTTTTCCGCCTATTTAGTTTAGATGTATTTAAGCTTTACATTCCATATGCACTTTTTTGCGAGATATGTTTCTTATGTTTTGAACAGTTTGCTGCTCAGCGCTGTGTTTCCATACTCTGCTGTATTTTATGAAAAATGTGTATTCGTTGTGTTTATCCCAGGTTTGTTTTGCAAATAATATTTACAAGTATTGTCTCCGACTGGTTCTAATTCCTAAAATACAGGTTATTGAAACAAGCAAAGAAAAACTGGAATTCCGAAATGTTATTGACAGTGGTATTGTTCTTACATATGAAGTGGCGTAACGTGCGACAGGGTTTGCAAACAGCATTTGCGTTTATGTACGGGGTTTCAGACAGTGAGGTCAGCTAAGGATAAGCAGGTGCAGGCGGGTGGCTTGGGTGACAGCAGACAGAGAGACACCAGCATATAGGGAAAGAGGCAGTGATTGCTGGCTGCAAATGCAAACGCAGAGTAGGCGCCATGGAGGTGAGAGATAGTGGTGATAAGAGGGAGAACACGTGCAAGAGGCGTCGGGAAGACGCCGGCTTAATGAGGGCCATCTGAGGGCACTTAATGAGGAGGGGAATAAAAGGGGAACGTGTGAGGCAGTTGGGTTGAGTTGGTTGGAGATGAAGCAGTGAAGAGATTCAAGAGAAGTCCGGGACCTCGCCCTCCACACCTTGCGCGTGATTATTAGTGAGGGGGGGGGGGAGTACTGCATATTGAGTGACATCACCCGCTCATGATTATTGAGGAGAGGTGGGGGGGGTGTCCATTTGGAGGACCTCACCTGCTCATGAATATTAATGAGGGGCTGGTCGATGTAAAGTGACGTCACAAGCATTAAAGACAGACATTCCTGGGTGATTATAGTAGGTATGATCAAACATGTATGACTATATATTTGTTTTAAATGTTTTAAGGAAATTCTAAAATGTTGCTGGCACTTTGCATTATGGCTAGAACTGTTGTAGTCGGGTCAATACATGATCTTATAATTTAATTATTATAATTAATTAATCCACTTAGTGATGCATCTCTGGGCCCAATTATCATTTCAATAGGGGCTACGTGAGTGCATGGGGGGGTGCTCTCAACGACGTCCGCACCAGGCAGCCCGGGGCCCCACCCCTCAGCGGGGGTTGAGTATAAAGGGGGATGTGTCAGAGGGCTCGGGGCAGAATGTTAAAGCTAAACCAGTGAAGACCGAAGATCGTCTAGCTAGAGCCCTGGACTCCCCTGGGACGCCGCCTTTGTCAGGGCCGCGCAGGACCGAGCCAGCGGCGTGGTCCCGAGAACCAGAGCTAGTGCTCTGGGACTCCGGGTACCATAGCCCGACTTACCAGTGTCGGGCCAGACAGCCTCCCCTAGCCCGTTAGTGGAGGACTAGGAGGTAGGTCAGAGATAGCTAGCAGTGTATTCCCAGCTAGCCGGGTGAGGGGGCCGATACCCCCTCCAGTGTTGTATGTCCGCGGTTGTGACAACTGTTGCGGAATAAATACGTGTGCCTCAATCCCGGCGTCCAAGAGTCCTCAACGGTATTACATCTGGTGTCAGAAGTGGGGTATCTATGAACATGGACACGCGCCGGTCAGCTCGGGTCAGGATACCGGGGGCGGAGGACACCGCTGCAGTCGGAGAGCCCGGGACGAGTGAAGAGAGCACGGAGCAGTCGGGGCCAGATACGGCTACGCCGCAGCAACAGGAGGGTGGAGAGGTGTCGGCAGAGGGGCTGAGGCAGGCGCACGCCAAGCTGATGGAGCTGCTGCACGCCACTGCCAGCATGCTGGACCACATCACTCAGCTGGGGGCTGCTGGACCGCCACGGGGCGACGAAAGCCGACGACCACAGCGCCTTCCCGCCATTTCGGCGGAACACCAATTTGAAAATCCCGCCATCACCGCAGCTGCAGTTGAGGGCGTGGCCGGCCTGAGCATCGCGTCCAACGGCGGGCATACAGTACCTGCCGCGTCATCGCCAACGGACGGGACGTCACCACGGGTGCGACCGGCGATGCCATCGGTCGTGCGCGCCGAAGCAGAGCCGGGTGAGGGGGACGAGGAAGGGCGACCTTCTGCGGCAGCTGCTGCGCTACATCAGCGACTGCCTCCACTCAAAGAATTTGTGGGCGAGGAAGGCGACTGGGGCGGCTTCCAGCGGCACTTCCTCGCTCACCAGGAGATGGCGAAGTGGACGGACGCCGAGGCTCTCCGCGCGCTGCCAGCACTCCTCGACAGCGACGCCCTCGCCACTTTAACATTGGCACCGAAGGAGAGGCGCTCTACGCTGCAGACGGCGATGCAGGTGCTGGCTGCAGTTTACGGTCCGCCGTCAGACTGTCGCCAACTCTTCTACGATCGCCAGCGGGGGGCAAAGGAGTCGCCTCTGGCGTACCGCACAAGCCTCCTGGCACTGGCAAAGGCGGCCTTTCCACGGATGGACAACGAAGGTGTCGACGCCATGGTTACAGAGAAGATACTCCTGCTGGCGGACGACTTGGAGATCGTCATCGTCGCACAGGATGACGCGGAGATGTGCTCCCTCCAAGCAGCACGACTCCTCCACGCAAACCTGCTCGCGCAACGACGCAAGGCCAGCAAGGCGGCGAGCGGGCGTACCATGGCCGCTGCCACCCTCCCGGCGGAGGAGATCTGCGCCATCGACCATCAACGGCGGCAGGGAGCGGGAGTACGGGCGGACCGGGGCGGCTCGAGCCATCCCGATCATCCGTCGTCGTCACCAGCGCTCCCGCGCTGCTACAACTGCGGCATCCGGGGCCATGTCGCCTCGGGGTGCCGCTCTCCTCGGCAGCGCGGGACGACACCTCGACGGGACGCCGGCCCTCTTCCCAAGCTCCATCATCATAACCCGGCGAGTTGCGGCACCTCACATGTTTGGCCCACGCACACACCCGCCACACACTCATACAGATCACCGATTGGGGGGCCAATATCGCGCACCATCGCACCAACACGCACCGCTCTGGGTACTCAGATTGAACCCAGCCAGTGGTCCGTATTGGCCCATCATGTTGTAGCCGCGTCGTCGGGGTCGTCGGCCGTTGTGGGGCACATCGACGGGGTCGAGGTGCGCATCCTGGTCGATACGGGAGCATCGGCGACCATTATTTCGGAGTTAATTTACAATATTCTCCCTGCCCAGAGCCGTCCTTTGATGCCTGTTAACGTGCCATTCTTTGCTGCTAACGGGGGCTCACTTGGCATCATCGGACAGATTCGAGCCCTAATTTGTATCGGGGATATTAAATTGTCTGGGCCAATTTTTGTTTCCTCCTCGCTGGCGGTTCCGTGCCTGCTGGTGACGGACTTCCTGGCCAAAATGCCGATTAGGATATTAATCGACCAGGGATGCATTGAGCTCCCGTCGGGCCGACGCATGGCGTTTCTGCCATCCCCCGGTACGAGTCGGACGGCGTTCGCAACGGTGCCGGCGTTTGTAGATAGAATGGTGCGCGTTCCTCCGGGGGCACAAATGTTGGTTCCTTTGAAACTTCGGCGGCCCTTCGCTAAGGGCATTGGGGCCAAAGGGGTTCTGCTGGGGCCATCTAGGGCCGGGGTTAGTGGACCTCATTTACTTCCGGCCCAGACCATAGTAAGAGGGGACGGAGACCCCTTCATCGCGGTCCTCAATGTGGGCTCGCAGACGGTGGTGGTCCCGCAGGGGACCGTGCTTGCTCACGCGATGCCGGTGCCCTGTGAGGAACCCGTCGCGAATCACGTGAGTGCTGTCCCTGTGCCGCGACCACATTCGGACAGCGATGAAGGGTGGCTCGAGGCGCTTTGTGCGGGATCGACGGACCTGTCAAATTCAGAGCGTCAACAGCTTAAAACGCTACTGCGGGAATTTTCCGACGTTTTCAGTCGGGACAAATACGATTTGGGTTGCACTCATCTGCTGCGTCACCATATTGATACGGGTGACAGCGCGCCAATACACCAGAATCCGTTTCGGTTAAGTCCCGCCGAAAAGGACCATGTCAAATCGGCTATTGATGACATGTTAGCCGCCGACATCATTTCTCCTTCCACCAGCCCTTGGGGAGCGCCGATCGTCCTGGTTAAAAAGCAGGACGGCTCGTTGCGGTTTTGCGTTGATTTTCGGCGCCTTAACAAAATTTCGGTTGCCGACGCATACCCGCTCCCACGGATGGACGAATCGCTGGACGCCTTGGCGGGAGCGCGATTCTTCTCCACATTGGATTTACTTTCGGGATTCTGGCAGCTTCCTCTGGACGATGATTCAAAGCCTAAAACTGCTTTCCGTACACCGCACGACCTGTTCCAATTCAACCGGTTGCCGATGGGACTCCACTCAGCGCCGGCAACTTTCCAGCGTTTGATGGAATTGGTTTTGGCTGGATTGCAATGGGATTCGTGCCTGATTTATTTGGATGACGTTATAGTCTTTAGTAAAACTTTTGACGAACATCTCCAGAGGTTGCGGGCGGTTTTCCTAAAGATGCGGGCTGCTAATTTGAAATTCAAACCCCAAAAATGTCATCTGTTACGCGATTCGGTGCGTTATTTGGGACACATTGTGGGGCGCTCAGGTATTGCTACCGATCCCGCCAAAACGCAGTGCGTCAGCTCCTGGCCGACTCCCACCTCGGTGGGAGAGGTCAGGAGTTTTATTGGCTTCGCGTCGTATTACCGACGTTTCGTCGCAGATTTTGCGACGATTGCGAAACCCCTACACGCTTTAACATCAAAAGGGGTTCGGTTCCACTGGGGTCAGGAGGAGGAGGCTGCTTTCTGCTCCCTTCGGGACGCCCTGGTAAAAGCTCCTCCCTTGAGTTACCCCGATTTTTCTAAGCCTTTTTTGCTCGACACCGATGCGAGCAACACAGGTATTGGGGGCGTGCTTTCCCAGGTGGTTGACGGCATGGAATGGGTGGTTGCGTATGGCAGTCGGGTGTTGTCTCCGGCGGAGCAAAGATATTGTGTCACCCGTCGGGAACTGTTGGCAATTGTCTATTTCATCCAACAGTATCGCCCATATCTGTACGGTCGGCATTTCACCGTCCGCACAGATCATGCGGCACTGCAGTACGCCCTGCGAGTTCAACAGCCATCGGGACAATTGTCCCGATGGTTGGAGATCCTCCAGGATTTTGATTTTGAAACCACCTACCGTAAGGGCGTTCGCCACACAAATGCTGACGCTCTGTCACGCATGCCAACCACCTCCGAATGTGCATGCCTCCTGGGGTCGGGACGTTGCAGGCCAGCAGGGGACATATCGGTTCCGGTCCTGGCGGCCGCCGGCCACGACGAAACATTGGTTCCAAATTCAATCGCACAACAGGGAAAAAATTCCCTGTTGGGGATGCCCGTCAATGAATGGGGGCGCCTCCAGATGGAGGATACCTCTCTCCTCGGGTTGCGTCGTCGCGTTGGCTGTGCTGGGCAGGGCAGGGGTGATGCCGACACATGGGAATTGGTGCATGGTCTGCCGATGCACTGGGACGGAAAATCCCATCGACATCGGCTGGTGGTCCCTTCGGGGTTGCGGGGCAAGGCGGTGTGGGCCGCACATGAGCGCCTCCTACACCTGGGGACCCAAAAGACCCTCGCCTTACTCCAACTCGATTATTTTTGGCCAGGCATAACGAAGGATGTCGGGGATTTACTGGGGTCATGCCCTCGGTGCGCGCAACGAAAACCGCCAGCACGTGTGTCTAACCCACCCTTGCAGTCAATCAAAGTGTCCAGAGTTAACGAACTCGTCGCGCTGGATATTTTGGGCCCATTCCCCGCCACACCCAGGGGCAATAGATATGTGTTAACTGGTGTGGAGTATTTTACACGCTGGCCTATGGCCTGGCCCCTTGCCAACCAGTCGGCAGCAGCCATCGTGGAGGCTTTTGTTCAGGGTTATGTCCTGGACAAAGGTACTCCGGAGCGGCTGCTGACCGACCAGGGCAAAATTTTTTCCAGTAAATTGCTCAAAGAAGTCTGTGAGCTCCTGGGCACGAAGAAAATTCGTACCTCCCCATATCACCCGCAGACTGACGGGATGGTCGAGCGTCTGCATCAGACCATCGCGTCAATGTTGTCACAGCAGGTGTCGGACTCACAGACCGATTGGGACTTGCAAATTCAAGGGGTATTGGCGGCGTACCGGATGGCCCCCCACGCAGCTACGGGATTTTCACCCTTCTACCTCATGTACGGCCGCGAACCTGACCCGCCTGTTCGTGCCCAGCTGCAGATCCCCGCGCCTCAGGGAAAAACTAAATTGGCTGACCATGTAAAATTTAATTTGGCCAAATTGACAGAGGCACGGGATGCTGCCATGCAAAACTCTGACCTCCGTCAGAAAGCGAATGAGCGGCTCAGACTGGGTCGGGCGCACATGCTGCAGTGGAAGCCGGGGGACAAGGCATGGCTGCACTGTCCCCAGGTGCCACTCGCAACCTCCTCTAAGCTGGTGCGGCCGTGGCGGGGCCCTGTGGAGGTGGTCGAGGTTTTGCGAACGCAGTGCGTGCGCATCAAATGGGGGAAGCGGCGGTGGTTCGTCCACCCCTCTAGATTAAAACCCTTCGTTGCGGTACACATCCCCACTTCACACACGCGTGGCCAAACATGTGGGGGGTCGACCGACTCACTGGGTCCGTCTCCGTCGCGCTCACCTAATGCCTTGCCGGCTGTGCCACCTCCAGGTGCATCAGGAATGACGGGCTCACGCCCGATCACCCCTCCTGGGGATGCCAAGGGTCACGCGGCGTCGGATGAGGACTCACTCCGAGACGGACAGTTGCCACCTGACGGTCCACCACCCGGGGTTACCCCGTGTGAGGGGCCCGCTGCACGGACACGCGCTAAAATGCGCAGACTGTTGTGAGGCCGGAAGATGTGTACATAGGTTGTGTTCATTGCGTGTTGTGTGTGTGGTGGGTTCCCTGCAAATTGTGTATAGACTGTTTTTACGGAATTCGTATTTAATCGGGGGGGTGCGTTGGGTTGTTTTCTCTTCTTGCTGTTGCGTTCTTGTTGTGTTGTTCTTATTATTGTTGAAAAATAGTGAGGCACACGCGCGGTCAGGGGGTAAATGCGCTTTTATTGTCGTTTTTGTTGTATGTTGGCAGCCGGGACGGCTGCAAGCTATGCGGGGGGGGGGTGATGTAGGGGTGTTAGAGAGAGAGCCGTTATGCATGGCAGCTTATGGGAAACAAACACAGTGGGCGGGGCTACGTGAGTGCACGGGGGGGGTGCTCTCAATGACGTCCGCACCAGGCAGCCCGGGGCCCCACCCCTCAGCGGGGGTTGAGTATAAAGGGGGATGTGTCAGAGGGCTCGGGGCAGAATGTTAAAGCTAAACCAGTGAAGACCGAAGATCGTCTAGCTAGAGCCCTGGACTCCCCTGGGACGCCGCCCTTGTCAGGGCCGCGCAGGACCGAGCCAGCGGCGTGGTCCCGAGAACCAGAGCTAGTGCTCTGGGACTCCGGGTACCGTAGCCCGACTTACCAGTGTCGGGCCAGACAGCCTCCCCTAGCCCGTTAGTGGAGGACTAGGAGGTAGGTCAGAGATAGCTAGCAGTGTATTCCAAGCTAGCCGGGTGAGGGGGCCGATACCCCCTCCAGTGTTGTATGTCCGCGGTTGTGACAACTGTTGCGGAATAAATACGTGTGCCTCAACCCCGGCGTCCAAGAGTCCTCAACGGTATTACAAATGTAAGGGTGTCTGCGGCCTCTCTATATATGTGCTATGGTGAAGGGCCTTTCCCCAAATAATTGCATATTATATACGTTATCACTTAATGCAGTGCAACTGACAAATGTTTTGAATTCTGCAAACATGTAGAAATAGTCCACGTACGTTGTATTTAGCGTATCGTTGAGAGGGAAAAAAGTGAACATAAACTGTCAATCAAAGCCAAAATGAAAGAGTGTGTAAGGTAGGTGAAGTTTATCTGGCCCAACGCCGAAAGCAAGTTCGTGACGCAAGGTTATGTAGCAGTGATGATGTGGAGATCAAGGTCCTTGGGGAAGGTTAATGGGTGAATCTCAGTTGACCAAACAAATGAAATTACTTATTTCAAAACCTTAGCCAAATGAGATGAGACGTCTCCAACTCACTGGAGAGGAAAATTAGGCATTAAAAATGCGGCTACATGTCCACAAATTGTATTAAATACAGAACGTGATATTTTCTTAGTTTATTGCTACGAAACTCAATACATTCGGACAATATATACAGCATAATGCAGTGCGATGTTTGTGGCAGGAGCGCTGCCTTTGGTATTAAACAACTAGAAAAGAAGCTCCTAGCCTTTGAGCATATGTGCACTCAAAGGTCTAACATGCCAGGAGAGGGCAAGCAGCTTGAACTTTCAGAATACAACGTAAAACGAAAGCTGTGTAGACATATACGGGAAGAGGAGGCAGCGATGGGTGGGCAAACGGTACATGATGCAGGAGAACGAGTTACTCAGAGAGACAAATTAGTGGGATGACAAAGAGGACGACCTAATTGTATGTATGTTGAACTTCTTTCCTACCATACGTAGCCAATTGTAGGTGCGGAGGAAGGAAAAAAAAATCAATTCTAAATAAATTAGGTTCCATTATAGATTTAAAAGTGCATAGCTCCAGTGGCTTCCTAATATCGGAAGGAAGAGCATTCCAGATGAGTGCAGAAACGTATCTGAAAGCGCGTGATACAGTGACCATTTTTGTTCGATGGCTAGCCAAAAGCCACTGCAAGGATGACTGGAGTATGTGTGATGGTTTACGCTCCTTGACGAGATCAGCAAGGTATTGTGGTTCATTTGTGGCAAGCACATTGTTGTGTTTAATGAATGCAACATCATAATGTGTTCGTTCGGAAACCAAAGCCAATGCTGCTCAGCGAGCACCGGAAAGACATGGCCGGATATAGAGCCTGCAGGAGGGATACTCTCTGAGCAGATCTTGGAAGTCGCATATGTCAACTGTGCATAAGCCCATATCCAACACACTTTGTACATTATCAGGAAATTTAATCCAAGCAGGAACATTCGTGCAGGCTGGAAAACTAAAAAGCATATTGTACTACATGCAATGTGGTGGTCACACGAACATGTCTGCAAGGCATGATGGGAGTCACGCCTTCCTGCTGTTTGTGAGAATGCCTTTTGCAGGGTGTTATATCCGTGTGAAAAAGCTGCAAGAGTTAGGGAAGAAATCAATGGTGATGGCATCAATGTGATGGCATCAATTGCCTTGGCTATAATGACATTTTTAACAACTTTAAGTGTGATATGAAGTATACAATGAACCATCCATTAAACCCATGTATAAACACATTGCACCGGATATGAAAGGGTTGGACCAAAAATTAAGGAGATAAAGTGCTAAATTTGGATCCAACCAAATCCTTTTTTTTACTTCGTCACTTTACAAAAATACTATGATGCAAAATTAAATTAAAGTTCCAGTGACTTATTTGAGAAATGCCCGATTATTTAAATTTTAATTAACTTTTCTTTTACTATTCAGTAAGAAAACACTTTGGTTCATATTTTCGCGGACACTAAATGGGATATGATGTGACAGCAGAGGTCTCACTCAGAATCAGTCGAGCGGCATTATATTTTCATCAGTTGCGTAACACTGTGTGGAAGCTACCTGGTCTGTCACTCTGCACGAACCTCTAAATCTTCTCGGCCATGGTCATTCCTTCCCTTCTCTATGCTTGCGAAACGTGGACCTCCCTAATGGAGCATCTTCGCTGATTGGATATGTAGTGGTGGTGTTGACGCGCGCCGATAGTGAGAGATCACGGGGCGGCGCGGGGTGCGTGGTTGTGCGCGCTGACACAAGGTGGGAAATAGGATCGTGGGCAGCGCGCGGTGATTGGTCAACTGGGGTGGGTGCTCTCAGCGACGTCCGCATGAGGGACTATAAAGGGGGACGCGCGGGAGCACTCGGGGAGTTGTTAACCAGTGGAAGATCGAAGATGGAGTTGAAGAGGTAGGGCCCTGAGACCCCTAGTTCCGCTGTCCTTGTAAGGGCCGGGACCCTGTGTGGCTCGGAGGCGAGACTGTGGGACCCGGGGTCTGACGTCCATGTGGGACGAGGCTGTGGGACCCAGAGTCGAGACGGACACCCCAGCCGGGTGGGTTCCGAGAAGCTACGGGGCGTAAGAGCCCGTGTGGGTGTAGCCAGGGGAACCCCGTGGGTTAGGCTGCAGTTAGCCACCCGTGTAATATAAGTTGGTGTTAATAAAGAGTGTGCTACCCGTAAGGCCGTCTCCCGTCAAGTTACTACATTACAGATACATTTAGGCTGGCCTGCCTACGATCCATCCTGAGTTTAACCAGGCTGGATTGTGTGAGGAGCTCACAAATCCTTGAAAGATCTGGGCAAAGTCCCATCGGTGAGCTCCTCCGGCAGGCAAGGCTGCGTTGGCTGGGTCATGTAGCTTGCATGTCTGGTCACCGCATGCATAAACAGCTTTTGTTCGGCCATAGAGGGGGCTAAATGGGCGCGACACGGGCTAGAGAAGAGATGGAGTGATGTGGTACAGGAGGATGTGGAGCTGAGTGGACTTGCCGATGACTGGTACCAGCGGTGTCAAGATTGGCCTCTGTGGAGGAGGCTCGTGAAAGACGCTGCTGGGCGGTTGGAGGCAGTCGCCCTCCAATAACAATGGAGAGCAGAGGAGCGACACTCACAACAACGAGCAGAGCGCCGGGTGACTAAAGCACAGCAAGTTGGCACAGTAGGGGGCACAGGTGGTGCATCAACCAGTCATCTCAGTCAGTCGACCCGTGGCACCTCGGTCTGCCCCGTGACCTCCTGCCAGCGGGCGTTCGACACTTCACGTGGCCTCAAGGTGCACATAGCTTGGCACAAGCATCGTGGTGACGTCACCGCCACTTAGTGGCAAATGGCGGTTGTTGTTGTAACATAGACCGTACATGTACAAGGGTAACACATCAAGTCCTGAGGGTAATATAGAAGAAACTACCAGAGACCTTTGATGATGCAGCTACTTATAGTCACACTCTTTAGTTCTTTCGGTAAAATCACGTAGGTAGAAAAATATTATTAAATAAAAAATAATATATCACGATGTTTCAATCGCAACACAAGCGGTCGTCCTCAGGCAAAAAAAATAATCCAGCAGTGGAATTGCTGAACCAGCGAAAGAATTGTTATAACAAGAGGTTATATATGTGGTGAAGGGCACGTAGGCAGGGTCTGAGCTGGAAATGAATGTCATCTCCAGACGCAAGCACCTCAGTTGTGTTAATGGGGGAGACTAGGTAGAGAGAGATTAGGGAGAGAGATTAGCATGAAATGAGCTTCCGTCGCCGCATAAGAGTTTTTGTCCCCGCATATGCGCACAACAGCAGTGTTAATAGGAGATTAGCAATATGTTGATGGGAGAGATTAGGTAGAGAGATTAGGGGGATTAGCAAGTTAATGTCATGTCTATGTGTAACACAAGCTGTGGCGCTGCCAACTGCGTTGTGAGAGGCAAGCATATCCACGCAAGAGAACCACCGCAACGATGGTCGCGCCAGAGAGACACACAGCCCATCACACAGCCGGAACCATGGATACATCGAGGCTAAGGGAGCAGAGGTGGCCATGTTAGTAAGCCCCAGCCCGTGAATGCAGAGGCACCTAACAGGGCAATGCAACTCAGAGAGTCGGAGATAACAGCCAAATGGCAGGGAAGAATGGAAGCGCCACAGCAAGTTACGACTTTGCTTGGTTAATAACGTCCTTCCAATGATTGCTCAGTTTATACCCATCTTCTCGGTTGAAATTGTCTCTGTGTTAATATATCTGGATGGCTTCATGGAGTACCTTGCAGAGTACCTTGGTCTTGGAAAAAAACAATATCGTGAGCCCACTGTGTTATAACAGTCCTTGTTGTTGCATATACACACTCAACCAGTGCCCAATATTCCATGTCGTTTTGATCCTTATTTATACTTTATCTATGGAAAACTGACCACGATACACGGCTTCAAGATCCAACTTAGCCAACATCCAAGTAATGCAAGTCGGGGATATTGTGGAGGCAAGATAATGCACATTTTTTTTTGCGATGCTAACGGTGCTGTGTGTTAATTGACTTCACGTCACACCAGGAGACGATCTCAGGTCGATGTTATGCAGACTCGCTCCATCGAATTAATTCATCAAGCAAAGGGCCACTGTCAGAGAAACGCCACTTTGAAGACCTCCCCACAATCATGCTTTGCTCCAGACATGGCGCCCACTGAGTCTGCACAGTTTCCCAAACTGAAGGAGCTTCTGCGTGGAGAGCATTTTTGGAATTGTGATGATGAGCTAAAGGAGGCAATGCAGGCGTGCTTACAAGGGAATTGGAAAGCTTTAGCAATGGTATGAAAATGCATTGTTTATTGAACAATGTGATTCTTCTTAATGTGTAAAGTATTGTGTATATATATACAATGTCATTGTTTTATTTGATAGGTTCAGATACTTTTGCATGCCACTTGTATTTCATCGCTTTGATTTTCTTAGGAATATGGTCAGATATACCCTAAAGACCCGTCTTAGATCAGCGTACATCTGCGATTGTGTGTAAAACTGATCTTACCAACCGGGATACCTGATAAATTATTCCCTCTGACGGCCACCAACGCCAGTGACGATTATCTGAAATCGGTCGTGGGCATCCCCTAGCTAAACTAATCCGATATATCTGGTACAAAGTGTAAAACACCGCCACAAGGGAGACAAAGGCGGCCGGTGTGATGTTGGCCACCCACCCCTCTAATGTGTCATGCCGGCCTTCATCGGTGTTCGCTGAGAAACACTTACCCCGACAGTATGTTAAAGCTATACGCGGGGGGCCTTTGTATTTTCATCAGAGAGTCATTATTTCTTTACATGTATCTAATGGTGCTGCAATCATTGTCAATTGTATTTCCTCCAATCCCAGAACTTATTTCAAACGACCTGATAATGTTTGTATTGGCTTTTTTCTTAAAACATCCATGTCAACAGTCATTGTGCACGTATATAGCCTGTTGACAAGCGCAAATGCAAATATGTTCACAATTCTGCTACACAGAATACTTGAACACAATGCAGTGAGATGTAAATAAATAAATTGCAGTGAGAGATACATTCCTTTCTGTGAACACAAAAGCCATTTAAATGTGTACATCAATGTATTTGATAATAGGTTTTCCCCTTTTTGGCAACAAAACAGGTGCTAAGATGTTAAAACATCAAACTGAAACCTTTTACGAGGAATCAAGTGTGCATTAACCACAATGCTTGTGGTAAGAATGCAAAAAAAAACATACTATGATAATATGCATTGTCCTTGAAACTGATTGGTCCACACAGACAGCTTTCTTTTGAACCTCGTCTCAAACGGTGGTAGACCAGAGGGACGCCAAAAGGCGTGTTTTTTTTGCATTCTCACCACAAGCATTGTGGTTAATGCGGACATGATTCCTCGTAAAAGGTTTCAGTTTGGTGTTTTAACATCTTAACACCTGTTTTGTTGCCAGAAAAAAGGGGAAAACCCTATTATCATATTTTGGTACTGGCAAAGGAGGTCCCATGATCAATGGTTTTGTTAATAAATAACTCAGCAATTAATATGGCCCAATATGAAGACACGTGCTGTGCTTGGAATGATATTGGCACCCCATATTCATCTCGCATAATTTTGTATAAACCTGTTGATAGGATCATAAGACACAATTATATAGTATCATTATGAATAGGCATAGCTTGTCCTGTACTCTAGTTGAAGGGCAGTATGGCAATAATCCCTACTCCAAGCCAATCTGGCAGCATATGACTGTAACGTGTTTTTTAATCAATGGGTGGAGCGATGGCACAATGGATAACACCGTGCTACAAACCCATAAAATTTAGTTTGATTATTATTGGCCAAGATTAGTGATATCT
Organism: Lampetra planeri; assembly: GCF_965212315.1. Lineage (NCBI taxonomy): Eukaryota > Metazoa > Chordata > Hyperoartia > Petromyzontiformes > Petromyzontidae > Lampetra > Lampetra planeri. The sequence goes on along the minus strand of NC_136128.1, from coordinate 4,545,902 downwards.
GAAATAACCACACTGACCAGCATGCTGAGGTATGGTCAAACAACTTCCACAACCAACAATGCGTGAACATACATTCAGCAGCGGATTGACAAAGGGCTGCACTTAATTTCTTGGCTATGACATTTTTTTCCTGAAATTTGTTCAACTCAGGTTGTTTCTTAATTTAAATACCCTAAAATTAAACATAACCCATCTGTCTGTGATGCAGATGTGCAGATGATAATACAATTCCTTTTAAATTATTTAAAGGAACAATCCAAAATATTATACTGAAAACGTACATATGAAGGTTTCAAATAAGTGAGTTGATATAACATATAATAAGTGGTGTAGGTAGAAAAAATAGTAAAAAGAAGACAACGTTTCGGTCGCAACACAAGCATCCGTCATCAGGTGAGGACGCTTGTGTTTGCGACCGAAACGTCGTGTTCTTTGTATTATTTTATCTACCTGCGTGACTTTACCGCAGAGGCGTAGCTAGGGGGGGGCAGGGGGGTACATATGTCCCCGGGCGCCAAGGTAAAGGGGCGCCAAAATGAGGGTTACAACGTTACATTATAACTTATTGCGGCGGGCGCGGCAGCCTGAAACGACTGCACAAATCTACACCTCAACCTAAAAGTTTATATATCCCGCCACACACAGCCTACAAGTCATGTAATTACATTTTGGTATGCGCGCCTATTAAGAACTTACATGGAAGAACGTCCCAAACAACAGACAGGCGCAGTCTTTCAGCCTTAGTCACTGGCCTGTTTTTTGGTGGCGGAAACTACGACGGCCTATTTTTAGTTCTTATTAGTGACACCACGCTCCAGGCGGCTGCAGCAGCTGGAGCAGCCCACGCACATCAACATAGCGTGGCCTTCAATTAGCAGCATTTACTACAAGGCTCACTTATACATGTACGTCGCTCGTACCTTATATTTGAACTGACCTAAGAGCCGAGCCATGCTCGCTGGCGGACACTAAGTGAGAGTGTTACTGTGGTAGCTAGACCACCGTGCCATGACTACAAGCCACCGGACGAGCGTCAACCTCGACGGGTAAGTCTATGCCGTTACATGGCCGCGTACGACCGACAGTATAAGCTTAAAGGCGGTGGCGTCCAAAGCGGCGACCTATTTTGGTTACTTGAACAACAAGAGGTATGTTTTATGATATTTTTTTATAAATAAATTAATATTTATGGTTAAATATAGAATACAATTTATTATATCGATATGTTTTTATATCTGCAGCATAATCTGCCTTTAAGCGTATAAATTATGTATTTTTAATCTGCATGTATAGCCTATTTATTGTAGTAGCGCTATGCCAGTGGCACTATGTTATTGTCTAGGCCTAAACATGTTTTTTTCACTTCAGTGTACTCAGTGTTATAATAATATATTTATAATTGTTGTCAGCCATGTCAGGAAGAAAATGAAGTGGAGCTCAATGTCGTAAAAGAAAAAAAGAAGCTGAAATGGCATCAAAAAAGTCAAGTTCATTACTGGCTAGCTTTTTAAAGAAAGCCAAGAAGAAAGAAGCTAAAGCTGCAAACTCAAACTCTTCAGAATTAGAAGATGGCGGCTATCAACCACCTATTTCAGAGCATGTAAACGAGAAGGTTGAATACATTGAGGACTCGGAGAAAAACATGGTTCAGACAGATGTTACTGTCTATGCTGAGGAAGACTCCGAAAACACTGAAGACTAGGGCGTCGTCGTTGAACAGGTTCAACATGATGATTAACTTGTTGACAGTAACGGGGAAGATGAGATAGAAGAATCTTCTGATAGAGAAGCTGAAAATACTCATTATGATGCTGTTCCTGCTGTACTAAGGTTTCACGATGTTGGCTACTTAGAATTTGATAAAACGACAAAGCTATCGAAAATATCACAGCCTCTTCGCAATGAAATGATTACTCTCGGATCCTTGCCTTTTCAGCATAGAGACAATCTATCATCAGTATCCAGAGAACGTTCAATTACATCAGCATGGTTTAAACGCCGACTAGCGAACGGAGAGGAAGTGAATCGTTCGTGGCTATTATATTCACCAATCAATAAAGCTGCTTACTGTTTCTGTTGTCTATTATTTACATAATCGAGTTCAAATTCACGAGCTTCGTTTGAGTTAACAAACGGTTTCAACAAGTGGAGAAAGCCAAAAAAACTAAATTCTCATGAAAACAATCCTAGTCACCGCACAGCTTTTACTACATGTGTAATGCGAGCAAGGACAGGGTGGGCGCTGCCTCTGCACCACTCACACGAGCCGGAGTATTGGGGAGGCGGAGCCTGGTCGACGGGGCGTGTGGGAGGAGCCACTGCTCACCTCGGCTCCAATGGGAGTTGGGGTGAGTGGGGGCGGAGACAGGGGCAGTGCGGGAAGGAGGAATCAGGGTCACGTGAGAAGGAGGATATAGGGTGAGAGCCGGAAGAGATTTGGGAGTCGGGAGAGAGTGGGAATAGGGGAGAGCCATGCTGTGTGGTGGCGGAAAAGTGGCGCCATTTGCCACGTGGTCGGAGTCACGGCACCGTCGGCCAGTGGTGTACGTGGGGTAGCAGTAGCTAGCGGAGTGTGAGGAGCTAGCGGGGTGTGAGGAGATAGAAGAGTGTGCGGGGCACACAGGGCAGCGGTGTGGCTGCGGGGTGTGCGGAGCACACGACGGGTGCGCGGGGCGCACGACAGAAGAGGTGCGGGTCCAGAACGCGGACATCGCGGGGTGCGAGACAAGAACCCAATAAAGGACAAACGGAGACCTACATCGCCTAAAGAGTCCTTTATTACACATGGAAGGAAGCCGAACGAAGGATAATTGATGGTACTGGAATTGACGCAGTGGTTCAAGCTCAGATTCATTTGGAAAAACAACGTTGGCGAGATATATTACAAAGAATACTCACCTGTATTAAGTTTCTGGTTTCACAAAATTTGGCACTACGTGGCCATGAGGAAAATTTGAATGCGGATGAGGATAAAAATGTTGGAAACTTTCTCGTGCTGATCAAACTCGTTGCTCAGTATGACCCATTGTTAGCAAAACACGTACAGCACGCAGGAGAAAATCCGGGATCAGTTTGTTATTTGTCACCGGAAATCCAGAATGAATTTATCCACATACTTGCGTCGACTGTAAAGAACCAATTGTTGAGTGATATCAGGAAAAACAAGTACTACGGTATCTTACTTGACTCAACTCCTGATCTAGGACATCGGCAACAGCTTTCTCAGGTCATAAGATTTGTGGATGTGGATTTTCAAACTAAAAAAGTAACTATCAAAGAATAATTTTTAGGTTATATCGAGATACATGCAAAAGATGCAGCAAGCCTAGAAAGAGTCATCGTCGAGAGACTGAAATCTGACAAACATACCTCTAGCCGACTGTCGGGCACAATGTTATGACAATGCTGCTGTGATGACTGGGCATATATCCGGCCTTCAACAACGAACATGTGACAAAAATCACAGAGCGTTGTTTGTCAACTGTGACAACCACAGCTTAAACTTAGCAGGAATACGCTCAGCTAAACAGGATCCACTTGTCGCCACATTTTTTGGAACAGTTGAAAGTATATATATGTTTTTCTCTCGTTCAACAATTCGTAGGGAAGAGTTAAAAAAAGCTGTGCCAATCACAGTAAAGCGGGAGTCTGAAACACGCTGGAGTGCACGATCAGAAGCTGTTAAAGCTATCTATGAAGGACTGGATGAACTAGTAAGGCTGCTAGACAAATTATCGGAGGACGTAACTATGACGCCTGAAACCAGAAGTGATGCAGAACAGTTACAGGCACGCGTATTAAATTTTAACTTCATAGTTTTATTACATTTCTGGAATGTCATTCTTGGAAAAATTGATCGTGTTCAGAAGCGCTTACAGGATCCTACTATGAATTTCAAGGAAGCAGCAACTGATCTTGAATCTTTGGAGCATGACTTTGTCAAGCTTCGTGATGATTTGAGCCAAGTTGCTGTAGAAAACGCCAAAACAAGATGCACAGCCTGGGGGACCGATGTGGACAGAAGAATTAGGCGACGTCGGAAGATGCCAGGAGAACTGGCAAGAGATGCAGGACTTTCAGCAGAAGAAGAAATTGCGCGTTATGAAGAGCGTATTTTATCGACTTCAACAGGAGATGTCAACACGGGTTTTACGACTAAAAGACCTGAACACAAAATTTGGATTTCTGCTGGACGTCAAAACTCTTCTATCTGACACAGATCATCAGATGTCGATGCAATTCGTCGAAATTGCACAGATTTTGGAAATTTCTATGACACCGACATCAATGGCCACGAACTTTTCACAGAAATTGGAGATTGCAAAATGCTGCTCAGTAACCGGAATGAAGTTCTACCAGAAGCTCCTTTGGATCTTCTTGGTTTTATTGTGCATTATGGAGACGACATATTTCCGAATTTGCGAATTTCACTGCAAATTTTATTAACAATAGCAGTTTCAATTGCAAGCTGTGAGCAGTCGTTCAGCAAATTGAAACTTATTTTGTCGTATTTGCGTGCTTCAATAGGACAAGATCGTCTCAGCAATCTTGCTCTTCTTAGCGTTGAAAGAGAAACATTGTAAAAAACAGATTTTGATTACCTGATTGACCAGTTTGCGACAGTGAAATCAAGAAAAATTAATCTTTTGTAGTTTATGTCAACCAGTCTACGACAGTGACTGAGTGAGCCATGTAATATAATTTCTATAAATTTGCTTCTTTAAATACAATGTTTCATTCAATTTTAAATTGTTATTCCTTATTCGATGTAATAGGAAAATGTGATTAAATGGGGGGGGGGCGCCAATTTTATAGTTCGTCCCCGGGCGCAAAATATCCTAGCTACGCCTCTGCTTTACCGAAAGAGAGAGTATGGATTCCTGCAGTCACGAAAGCTTCAAATCAAGATTGAATATATAATAATTCACACATGTTGACATATAAGATATTTTACTTCCTGTATATTATACAGTACTAGCTTTACTACCCGGCTTCACCTGAGATTTGGATTCTTGTCTTGGATTAATACACGACCTACGAGGAGGGTGGGAGGGGATGCGTGACGTCAGCAGACACAATGCGTGACGCTGACGTCACCGCTCACTTGCCGTGCAAAATATAATTGCTCCCCCCCCTCCTAAATTTCAAATTTGTTGCATGTCGAGAAGTATGCTAAACATTTCGAACAGACACACATTCACAAATTTCCCTTTTATATATATAGATAATGTTTTACTGAACAGTAAGTCCTCGTTTAATGTGGTATATGCGCTCCTGAAAAGTGCCGTGTTAAGTGAAAATGCGTTAAGCGAAAATAATGTCTCCAAAAATAATGTAATGATTTTGAGCGAAATATTATCTGGAGATGACAGCATGCCAGTCATATTGCATGTAGTTATCTTGCTGGCAGCTGATTGGCTGGTGCAGTGGAAGTGATGATGCAATCCCTAGCCACCACTGCCATGCCCATAGCATTGCTATCTCACGTGGACACCAGTATTCACTTTGATTTTCGTTCCGTTTTCACTTATGCCCAACATTTAAGATCGTACTGCAATCTCGGCATTTTCAACGTCCGACAAATGTTAAAATTTTCTGTACTCAGGCGCCTGAGTTCAATTCCCAGCTACGGTCAATACCAGTGGCAAATAATATTTGAAATTGACATTTGCCTCCCTCAAGGATGACTCAGGATGAATATTATGCCTGGTAAACACATTCCTGCGGAGGAAGCTGGTAGGAACGTTAGATTGCTCGGTCAATGGCCAGGGTCAACGGCGGCGTGGCGTATTCCGCAAATATGCCCGACTGTGAGGGCGGGCACAAGCCGGCTTGAGTAGGTTAAACGTTGAGTTTTATAAGGGCACCACGGGGTGACCAGCCCCTCCCCACCCAGCCCCACCCAGCCCCAAACTCCCCACCCAGCCCCTCCCCACCCAGCCCCTCCCCACCCAGCCCCTCCCTGCACGACGGACGGACACAATAATCCCCTGTGGGCTGGTGTAACCAGGAGGTTCCTACCAGTACAATGTGCCAATATAAACATTAGAGACAGAGGCAGCTCAGTGTGCAGGATGATGGCCAGTGGCTACAATTCGCATTGAGCCTTTAAGGATAATAAAATATATATATAAACTTTTTTAAAATACGCTTTTATGAAATGTACAAAAAAGTTTCAAATAAATATTTTCTGTTCAAGTACTTTGCATTATATATGTTTCATATACTCTTGTTGTAACTGACTAAATGAAAGCGTGGGGCGCGAATCCTATTTTTGAGCAAATATGTCTGTATTCACAATGGGAAGAAAGTGTTCATATCTTGTTAATATGTTGTAATTTGAACATGAAGGTTTTAAGCCGTTTATTTTTGAGTGTTGATGTTTGTGAATATGTCTCGATTGACAATCGCAAGTAACTGCTCATATCTTCTTAATATGTTGTCATTGAAACGTAAAGTTTGTATGCCGTTTATTTCAGTAAAATATCTGTGCATTGACAATGAAACGTAATGGCTCATATGTTGTGAATATATTCAAATGTAAACGTGTTTATGGCGTTTATTTTTGTTAATATGTCTGAATTGGCAATGTAAAGTAACTGTCCATATGTAGTTAATGTTGTAATTCTAACTTTAAGTTTGTATGGCGTTTTTGTTTGCTAATATGTCAGGATTGGCAATGGAAAGTAACTGGTCATATGTAGTGCAGTGGTACCTCGGTACACGTCGTTAACTCGTTCCAGAAGGTAGGACTTATACCGAAAATGACGTATACCAAACTATGTTTTCCCATAAGAAATAAAGGGAAAGGAAATAATCCGTTCCAGAGGAAAAGAAATGATATTTTATATGGCATATTATACATTAATGGGGTTGTATAAAATAATTTAGACACTAATTACTAAAATGTATACAGAAGCCACGTGACCGCGCTGCTGCCAGCTGCGCTGATCACGTGGCGTGCCTCAACCCCGCACGTTGCGCATGCCTCGACCCGGAGCTCCACCCTTCATGGGGGCAGCCCCCCACGCCTCCCGCCCCTCTCCCCCACGCCACCCCGCCCCTCTCCCCCATATCATCCGCCCCTCTCCCCCACGCCCCCCGCCCCTCTCCCCCATGCCACCCCGCCCCTCTCGCTTTGTCTCAGTCGTGAACGGGGCATACGCGGGTACGGTACGCGGTGACTCATCCCGACCCATATAAGTTCTAGCAAGCGCGTCGAAATCCCAAGCAATACGTCGTATCCCAAGACATTTTTTCTCGAAAAAATACGACATATACCAAATTCGACGTATTCCAAAGCGGTTGTATACCGAGGTTCCACTGTAAATGTTGTAATTTAGAGGTGATGTGTTTAGGCCGTTTATTTTTGTGAATGTCTGCATTGGCAATGGAAAGTAGCAGGGCATGTTTTTAATGTTGTAATTAAGATGTTTTGTTTTAAATCCGTTTGTGACTTTATTTGCATTGACAATGAAAATTAACTGGTAATGTTGTTAATAGGTTGTAATTTATTCGTTAAGTTTTTAAGCCGTATATATTTGGTAAAATGTCTGAATTGGCAATATAAAGTAACTGCGCATATGTTGTAATTGTTACCGAACGTTTTAAAGGCGTTAATATGAGCGCCCCACGCTTTCATTTAGAGTCAGTTACAACAAGAGTATATGAAACATTTATAATGCAAAGTACTTGAACAGAAAATATTTATTTTAAACTTTTTTGTACATTTCATAAAAGCGTGTTTTAAAAAAAAGTATTTTTTAAATATATTTTATTTAGTGCTTTTAAGTGGCATACATTTTTTTTACTAACTAATATTTGATAAATTGTGTATAAATATCTCGGCCTCGCCGTGCGCTGCGTTGCACCGCTAGTCGAGTAGATAACCATGTGTTCAATAAACCCTCGGAGCCAGGATGACCGTCCAACTCCGATCGTCATTTATTGATTGTAACAGGTAAAACTGGTGAGAAAACACAGATACAGCATCTGTTATAATTCGGAAACACCCACACAATGAACACCACAGCATCATAACATTGTCTTAGATAACAATAGATCCTGGAAGGACCAGGCCCCCACATTACCCCTGAACAACTAGACAAAGGTACAAGCTGGTGCGTTGCATACAGGCACATAGTGTATTCATCCCACTGCACCCCAAATGTACAGCATTACACTTAACACTAAACTGTGGATGAGATACTTCGTCATCACTCTCAGGATCGCAACATAGGCACAAGTCTGACTCGACCTACTAAATCACAAGTAACATCCACAATAAGGAAAGTCACAGGCTTCGTTACTAACTAGGCCTCGTATTTACTACAACAACTTAACGGCACCATAAAGGCATTTACATTGCTATAACGGTCATTCCAACATTACAACAGCATTTCCAATATTATAGGAATATAAACAACTTACAGATAATGCTTCTTAAGCTCCCACAATGGACAAGTGCGGCTGTGGTCTCACTGAGATGCGATGCGTGCCGCCATCTTGACTTATCTGTGTAATGGCTGACGCCCGCGTGGTACAGTGGAAATCTAACATCGTCACTTCCTGGTCACGTGACCAACATTAGCATAAAAAAACAGGAACTTCCTGTGAACTCACGCTCCACATCTGCCGTGAGGCAAGACAATAAAAGTCCAAACATTTAGAAGCATTATAAAAGCATTTTGATGAAGGCTAATTGTTCTCTTGATCGGGGTCGTAGTTTCTCAATCGTCCCATTTCTTCTCGGGCAGCAGTGTGGCAACGCTTTCCCGTGAGCAACACAATGATACCGTACATATACATTGTATAACAACAACGAAAAGATGCATCTGCATATGCCAGCAGTACAGTGCAACTACAGTACCCATGCCCTCATAAATAAAATGTGCAGTAAATAAATAAAGTGTGTCAACTAAGAATAGAAAGTCATTATTAGTGTGTAATGGTGTGCTCGCGATTTATCAGTTTTTTTTGTATATGCGCAAAAAATGTGATGTGTTATCAAAATGATTGTACGTGGATCATTAAGGACAGTAAATGACAAATGAAAGTGAAAGGCATTATTGAGTGTCGAAAATGTACAAATAAGTGTGTCGAAATGCTGAAAACAAAAGACTTGCCATTACGTAACAGAGAGTGGCCAATTACAGGCAAGGTGAGTTGAGCATCGACGATTACACCGTAGGCAAAACAGAGCATATAAAAAAAAAGGATTTTAAACTTTTTTGTACATTACCTAAAAGCGTGTTTAGCCATTCAGCAGTAAAAATGAATGAACTGTCGTTATGAAAGCAGTGCAGAACTCCAGGAAGTGACCCCTAAGCTTACCATAGCGTAACGGACCGTGGTCATTTACAGCCAACGTCAGTTACTGTAACCGTGGACAATGAGAGGCAAGCCGAAACATAACGGTGTAATAATGTTTTAAAATGTTTTATTTTATTTTTTTATGATAGAATATAGTATTGTCATCAGTATGACATACGTATAGCAAGTTAGCAGTCGATGCCACATTGGAAAGTGGCTAATAATTGAGTAACACGATTTGAGGATATGACAACACGGACAGACACACTATTTTAGTTAAATAAAGCGTGAAAAATGACAACAAAGTAATCATCACCCACTCACTGCGGTGACTGGCCAGACCCTGCTGAGCAAAAGTGGCGAGAGACTCGGCGAGGCTTTTCCTTCCTTGATGAACCAAGGAGGTGGTGGTATTTATGCTACACACCACTTGCCAACTCATTAGCATACATACATATGATATGCAAACTATATGCTAATGATGCTTGTTTTTTGGGGGGTTTTCCAAAGGCAGAGAGCAGAACTTTACAAATGGGACGGGGCAGGCGAGGAACACGAGGCGGGAGAGAATAATCGACTATACACTATGTATCACTATTTTTGTTCCTGAGTACTAAGTGTTACCGGGACTTTATTGAGCGAAAGACACAATGCACACGTTTTCTCATTGAAAATAGCTACATTTAAAAATATCACTGTCCTGTACTTTTGAGGCATAAGCAATTAGGAAATAACACTACCCAGGAACAATGTTTTAGTTACAGTGTTATTATATCGATCACGTGATACATTGTGGAATCCCTGAGAGCGTGGGGCGATTGTTACCTCATTGGTTACCACTGTGATAGAGTTCCCATCATCGTTAAAATCATAATGATAGTGTTGTCATCACCACCACCACCATCATCACCACCAGCGAATACAAAGAAAGCTGACAATGCACACGAGGTTGTGGGTAGCCAGCACCACGACCTTTGTCGTCTCCCAAGTGGCGATGTTTACACACAGCAGCAGGTACTCATTTGAGGCTGAGTCGACCTAGGGGAAGCCCAGGACCGATTCAGATAATTGTCATTGGTGTTGGCCGTGAGCAGGAATCTAACTGAGGTCGCCAGTTTCGAAGCACAGCGCGCTAACCAACAACACCACCACCGCTATCATCACCATCAAAGACAAGGATCTCCCGTATATTCAACGTCAGTTGAGCGTAGACAATTAGACCCAAGCCGAAACATAACATATAAAAAGATGGTTTAAAAATATATTTTTTAGTTTTAATGACATAATATAGTATTGCCATCAGTAGGACATAAGTATACCAAGTTTGCAGTCGATACCACATTGGGAAGTGGGTTAAAATTGAGTTACAAGATTTGTGGATACGACAACAACAGAGTGAGTTAAATAAAAGCACGTAAATAAAAAAGGGGAAGTGTCTGTTTCGTTCGGACTGTCTAAGATGTGTATTATGCTGGAGTGTATGTTCACATTTTTCAAATCACAGACTTTAATTTTTTTCTCCAAAATTTCATCATCATTAACATGTCATCATCGCATTATTATTATTTCACCATTCATACAACTTGTTGGCCTGTAGCCGCATCTGTGCCACCACAAGCTTAACCTCCTTTGTAGGCCCCACCCCTTCCTATTTAGGCCCCACCCCTTCATATTTATTCCCTGCCTCTTTCTCTTAAGACCCCGTCCCCTCCCTCTGGGGTTGGGCTGGTTTGGGTTACTGGTGGGGGTTGTGAAAGGGGTGGGGGGTGTACTTGCAGGAGTAGGTAGTGGTGTTGGGGGGCGGAAATGACAAACATCCCTCTTTGATAAAAATAGTAATCGATGTTCCCTAAAATACATCGTGTACGAGGTATATGGGGTGATTAGCGAACTGAACTATTAATCCAACATCCTGAGTTACACTCCCAGGGGATATCATCGGTGGCAAGTGATGGCTGAATAAATCCTGGGCCCCCCTTTTACCAACCCTCACTGACCAGCTTGGTAATGTATAGTCCAATAACTTCCAAACAACTGACATAGTGTGTGCCGTGGCCTAGCAGTGGATTGGCATTAGTAGTGTTAAATGTGGCGGCAAGCACATATCATTGCAGACATAAAACAAATTCAGGCTCTTGGTCGAAATAATTTGATCTGAATTGAATATCGAGATGGCGTCGGAGTGTCGGCAGAAAATGTGTCTTCTCGTTGGGCTTAAATAGTGCGAGCCAATTTTTAAATGTCATAGAATACAGAATCTTGTACGGACACAGCACACCCTTGCATTTTCCAGGAACCGGGTTGTATATGAACACGGAGAGAAGGGTGCGTCCTAGTTCATATTGCCAATGCTACCAGCGACATCAACACGGCCACAACATCGGATATGCGCTCAATTAAGATTCGGCAGCAATGCAGTATAACTGGCTGCCAGAAAAAATATTTTAATGTTGGTATTGAGTGCTTTGCAAGCACATCGGTGTGTAACATCATCCACCAACTGTGTTATAGATACTGTATGCATAATATTGTAAAATGGGAAGTGCAGACATGTATGAATTGTATTATGCGGTTCATATCGCATTATCTAAAACAATCTGGAATATGTATGAAGGACGTTTGGGGAAAAAGATAAACAACGAGAATTATTATCCGAGACAATCTAGTTGTGCAATTTAGACTACTTGGGGAAAGCGTTGTGATCCAGTACCAATGTGCACACATATACACCAACATGAACAGACAATTGTATTCCAAATATAAATAAATCCTGTGGAACAAATATTTGCAAGATGTACAGTGGAGATTAATGAACACAGGTGAATATAGTTCCAAAAAGGACAAAAAAACATTTTTATACATGAAGTATAATTATCCTCCTGTTTTTCCTCTTAGACCAGTGGTTCTTAACCTGGGTTCGATCGAACCCCAGGGGTTCGGTGAGTCAGTCTCAGGGGTTCGGCGGAGGTTAAGATACTCACCCGACTCATATGATTTGTGATGACATGTCCGGCTTGGCCATCATTGGCTGCAAGTGATCACGCTACATCGCTTGGCCTATCTGTGCTGCAGGGAATTTGGTGCGCTCGGTAGTTGACTTGTGACTGTCGTGATGGTACGTCGTGTGATTTCTTTCTTAATATTTTAATCCCTTCATACTAACTATGTCGAGCAAAAAAAGAAAGTGGTCGGACGAATATGTACAATATGGATTCACATGTATAACGGAACGTGATGGGAGTCAGCGTCCTAACTGCATGATTTGCAATGCTAAGTTGAGCAATTCTAGTCTAGCACTGGCAAAACTGAGGGAACACTTCCTTAAGCTGCATGGAGATGGGGAATACAAGAACACAACGCTCGCTGAATTCAAGGTGAAGAGAGCCAGATTCGATGAAAAGACTACTCTGCCTGTTCTCGGCTTTGTACCCATCAACAAACCGATCCTCACAGCATCGTACGAAGTTGCTTACCTGATTGCAAAGCAGGGCAAACCACACACCATTGGTGAACCACTCATAAAACCAGCTGTGTTGAAGATGGCGAATATCATGCTGGGAAAAGCGGCTGAAGTTAAGTTATCCCAAATTCCTCTTTCAAATTACACCATCAGCGACAGAATAGAGGACATGAGCAAAGACATCTTGGCTCAAGTAGTTGCAGATCTGATTTCAAGCCCGGCAAAATTCAGCCTGCAACTCGACGAGACCACAGACGTTTCCAATCTAAGCCAGCTTGCTGTATTCGTGCGCTATGTGAAAGACGACGTGATAAAGGAAGATTTTTTATTTTGTAAGCCTCTTACAACAACAAATAAGGCAGCCGATGTGAAGAAACTTGTGGATGACTTCTTCAAAGACAACAATCTTTCGTGGGATATGGTTTCTGCAGTTTGTTCGGACGGAGCTCCAGTCATGCTGGGAAGAAAGTCTGGTTTTGGTGCGCTAGTGAAAGCCGATGCACCACACATCATTGTTACGCATTGTATTCTGCATAGGCATGCGTTGGCAACAACAACCTTGCCTCCAAAACTGACAGAAGTATTAAAAATTGTAGTGGAATGCGTGAACTATGTGCGAAATAGTGCTCTGAGGCACCGCATCTTCAGTGAGCTGTGTAAAGAAATGGGCTCTGAATTCGAGGTACTTCTGTACCATTCTAACGTTCGGTGGTTATCCCGGAGACAGGTGCTGAATCGTGTTTTTTCCATGCGTGTGGAATTAGCCCTGTTTTGCAAGAGCACCAACATTGACATGCAGATTGCTTCAAAAATTCTGAGTTCATTCTCATTTTAGCGTTCATGGCTGATATCTTCGCAGCTCTCAATCATCTCAATCAGCAGATGCAGGGCGGTGGAGTCAACACCATTGAAGCGGAAGAAAACCTGAAGGCTTTTCAAAAAAAGCTACCGTTATGGAAACGACGAACAGAGAACGATAACTTCGCAAACTTTCCCCTGCTGGACGACTATGTAAGTAAGATCGAAGATGTATCTGGAATCGGAGACATTTCTGTACCCGCGGAACTGAAGCAAGCAATTGCCACGCACTTAGATGAGCTTGCAAAGTCTCTCGACGGATACTTGCCTACAAGAGAGTCATATCCAGCATGGGTGAGACAGCCGTTCACGTTTAGTGTTGAGACAGCAGATGTCAATGATGAATACCTCGACGAAATCATTGGAATTCAGCAAAGCCAGGTGCAACAGCAACTCTTCAGAACAACAATGCTCTCAACGTTTTGGTGTCAACAAATGGTAACGTACCCTGTTATTGCTAAGAAAGCCCTGGAGATTTTCATACCGTTTGTTACAACATATCTTTGCGAGCAATCCTTTTCGAGGATGCTGGACATCAAAACGAAGAAAAGGAACATACTTTGTTGCGAAAATGACATGAGAGTGGCACTTGCTAAGGTGAAGCCGCGCATTTCTGAACTGGTCTCTGATAGGCAACAGCAGAAGTCACACTGATTTGCAGTAAGTATTCATTATTATGTTTTTTTTTTGTGTGAAAATCATGTTTTGCTGGTTTTGTTCTTTGAACACAGTGATGTTGATGCACGGTTCATTTTGAATTTGAAAAAATCATATTTTATTTTTCCAATTAAGAAGGGTTCGGTGAATGCGCATATGAAACTGGTGGGGTTCAGTACCTTCAACAAGGTTAAGAACCACTTTCTTAGACCATTGGGGCAAGCGCTGCACGTGACCCCCTTTTTTGCACGCACTAATGTGAAGGAATATTTTTTTACGTAAGAATATAAAATAATCTTTGAAAATTATACTTTCAAAATGTGTAATGGAAATTAATGAATGCTTCATTGTCATTACCATTACCAGTGGTGGCTGGTTATTAGTGTCCTGGTGGGGTCTGGTCCCACTTGAGAAGAAGGAAAATGATCAAATACAGCCCATATTTGCCTGAAAAATTGTTAAAGGTGTACACGACATATCATGTTAATGTTTACACTGAATTACAATTCCACAACGGTGGCTGCTCGTAACTGGAAATTTGAGAAGTAAACAAGCTGGTGCATTAACCACCGGTGAGCGCATGCACGGAATTGTGCAAGATTTGCCACTAGAGAGCTGGCCCCTACCACCAGATGTGAAGCGGTGACATTGTGATCCACATTAATACAGCAGATATGGACGTTGATGCGTAAACTTTATTCGTGTTATTTTTCTGAACAGTAGTGAATGTACAGATCAGTTTAGGCCCCTTGCCTTGCTGCGCATACATTTGTCAGTCACTAAACAGTGCAGTCTGTTCTCCTGTAACGTGTTTTGTTTTCATAACGCGGATGGGATACAACGCGATGAATGTATTAGGGAATGCATTTTTTAGTAATGCGGATGCGAATTGGATATAACGTGATCGAGTAAACGACACTATGTGGCATGAAACGTAATATGCGGTTGTACAGCTGCCTCGGCGTAGCATCACACAAGGCACTGGGATGCTGCTGGATACTTCTAGATGCTACCCACGCGCCTGTCTTTGTTCAGCCTGCATACGCATCTCTCGTGTTATAATGAACTGTGCTTTACCCCATGTTATGTATTATTTATTATAACACTATTTTTCCATAACGCGGCGTTCTTACGGAACGCAACTATCGGGTTATAGAACGGACTGTACTTTAAATACTTAAAAAATATAAACTAGCCTTTTGCCTGTCCAAGGACGGGTGTATTGCAGTAAATGTGAAACTTGAAAGCGAAAAGCAGACCGCAACGTGATTTTTATTGCATCAATTCGTGTGCAATTTGTAAGGGCGCGGTGACACAGACCCATTTCTATTAAAGGTTATCATCCCTTGTTTATCATGACGTCCTTTTTACTTTGATGTCTCAATAGTGTTAAAGAGATCGCATGACGCCTTTGTAGTGAGGGTTGCAAGTTGACGCTGAGGAGGGGGGAGGAGGGGCCTCAGCCTCTCATGTGGAGTGACGTCAGCCACTTTTGTCTCCCCAGTGGCACCACACCAGTTACTCGTGTGAGGCTGAGTCGACCTAAGGGAGGCCCAGGACCGGTTAAAATAATCGTCACTGGTGGTGGCCGTGAGCAGGAATCGAACTCGGGTCGCCGGGTTCGTAGCGCAGCGCGCTAACCGCTACACTACACTGCGTTACGCTTCCACATGCGCGGGTCACGTGACAGATTTGAAGTCACAGCTCACTTGCCGTGCAAAAATATATGCATTATTGAGCTCCCCCCCACCAAAAAAAAACACAAAACATTTGACTTGACAAATACGGTACGATATATCAGGGATGAGCTTGGCAACTAAAAATTTCTGATTTTCAACATAAATTTCGGTAGTTTACATCACGTTTCGTGTTTACGTCTCTTCGGGCTCACAAAACGGAGGTCAATTGATGACATGTAGCATCGTCATTGACAGAAAACTGGGGAAGTGATGTCATATTAGTGATGCCAATTCTCTATTCAGAATAATTCAATTCGTTTTTTATGTCGGGGAATCTAAAATGGTGTATGTCAGCATATTTTTCGGATTTTTAAGATGCATCTGAAATTCATGAGCAAATCCCTGTTGCACACATTTTATTTCAAACTGCAATCATTGCTTTGTATTGCTATTTACATTGAAGCGTGATACATACCGTATGAATACAGCCATCCTTAACGGACGATAATGCAAAACAGCACTTTAATCTTCAGCACAAATGACAATGATCGTGATAGTAACAACCAACCCCTCCCTGTAAGGTGATGTAGTAAAGCAAGCCAGATGGCGTAGTACAACGGTGGGGTTATTTTGAGTGAATCTCGTGTTGATGTTATCTGAGGGGAGACAGATGGAAGGCAATGCAAGGTCATGTTGGGACCCACATTTAGGGTAATATAGTAACAAAGCTTTGATGAAAGTTAAAACTTGCGCATCTTTGAAGATATTCATTGGTCACCAAGGACATAATAGCATGTGACCCCATATGGGGACAAGTGATGATGATCACCATCACTTTTCCCCGGGCTAACGGTTGTGTTACCATGATGTAACACAATTTTTGTTCCTGGGTAAAGTGTTATTTCGCAATTGCTTATGCCTTAAAAGTATAGAAAATGGCTATTATTCTCCACAAACTTTGCTTTTGTGACCAGGACAGTGATATTTTGAAATGTACCTATTTTCAATGAGAAAACGGGCGAATTAGTGAATTTTTGTTCAGATAAAGTCAGAAAAAACAACATATGAATCTAAATTAACATGTATTTATACTAAAGTAATACCAAAATTATTTCTAAATATTTAGAAGTGAGTAGTTTTTTCGAGATTGACGACGCTACTGTAAATCACTTTCACGAATCAGCCCCCAAATGCAGTCTCCCATCATGCTCTCGTTATACTGTCCTTGGTAGCGGCATTCAAAGTCCAGTATACCCTGGTGGAAGCGCTTGCTTTGCTCCTCCGAGTACACTCCCATGTTCTCCTTGAATTGATCAAGATGAGCATCAAGGATATGGACTTTGAAGGACATCCTACAGCTCATTATGTCATAGTTCTTCACCAGAGTCTCAACCAGCTCTAAATAGTTTTAGACCTTGTGATTGCCCAGAAAGCCACGAACCACTGTGACAAAGGTGTCCCATGCCGCTTTCGCCTTACTAGTGAGCTTCTTTGGGAATTAATTTGCCTCAGACAGCTTAGGGAAGACGTCTTGAAGGTACTTGAAGGCTGCCGACTCCTTATCTACACTCTTTGGTTCTTTCGGTAAAGTCAAGTAGGTAGAAAATAATAATAAATTACGACGTTTCGATCGCAACATAAGCAATCTTCATCAGGTAGAAAGATACAGCAGTTGAACTGCTGAACAAGAAAGGGCTGTTGCAACAAGATGCTATATATAGGTTTGAGGTGGGGGTCAGAGATGGAAAGGAATCCCGTCGCCATACGCACGCACAACAGTTGCGCCAAAGGAGGGTTGGCATGCTAATGCAAACGAATATAATGGGAAATGAGCCCCGTCGTCGCAAAAGAGCAACGTCACCGCACGCATGTACAACAGCTGCGTTAATGGGGGAGAAATACAGCCTTATTGAACAGCGAGAGCTACCGTTACATCGAGGCAAAAGGGGGTAGCGATGGCTATGTTAGTGAAAATAGCATGTCCATGTGTAATAAAAGACTCGGACGCTTCTCTCTGTCCTGTGTCCTTTATTTGGGTTCGATCTCTTTTCCCTCATGGCACTCCCCTATATACTCTCTGCTCTGCAGCCCCAGGCTGCTGTCGCTCACGTAGCCCAACTCCCTCCTAGCAGACCCGCTGCTGTCTCGTCGCGCAGACCCCTGCTGCCCAACTCCTCCCTTGCAGACCCGCTGCTCTCTGCAGCCTCCTCGCTGCTCCTGCTGCCCCGGGTCGGTCACCGTTGGCCGACGGTGCCGATCCTCGTGGGCCGGGTGTGTGGCGATCTCGCCACTCTCTCTCTCACCCTTCGCCCTGCGCGGCCTCACACTTTCCCAGTCTCTGATCACCCCCACTGCTTCCGGTTTCCCCCCTTATAGACCTGAACCCTCTCCCCCACGTGACGTAACTCCTCCCCCCATGACGTCACTTCCGGGAGGTCGTTTATGCCTGCATTACACCACCCTCCCCCGTAGAGAAAATCCAGCCGACCTCGGCTGAACACAACTCCAATAAGCAATGCGAGCGAACACGACCGAATACGAAAAAGGACACAGAACACACAATAATATACCGAAAGAACAAGAACACAACACAATAATTAACGAAATGTGAGGGATTTCGAGCGGGTGCGGGTCGCCGGGCCGTCCCGGACGGTCGGTGGCCCTCCCGCCGAGCGGGAACGTGGCAGGGTTTTAAGAGCGACAGGCTGAAGTTCGTCTGTCGCTATTGGAGGCCTGACAACGTTCAGGTCCCCTATTCTCGAAGGCGCAGCATCAGAGGCGTCCCGCAATCGCGTCCGCGGCGGGGTTGGAAGGGCTGCGGGCCTCAAAGGTTCCGCAGCCGTGGTAGGCGCACCCCGAGCTGAGTCTTCTTTCCCCTGCCGCGTCACGGCCGGCTCGTCTGTGAAAGGCACGACAGGCGCTCTAGCAAGGTCAGCAGGCACAGGCAAGGGCGAGTCGGCAGCAACAGACCCCGGCAAGGAAACCTCAGGAGATGACGCATCCGGTCGAGGGGTCACGTATGGTTTCAACCGAGATGTATGGACGAACCAACGCCGAGAACCAAACCGAACACGCGCCGACTGTGGGTTGGGAACCTCGATGAGGCGCACCGGCCCTTGCCATGGCTTATGTAACTTAGGAGAGGTACCTGGCCGCACCTGTGGACAATGGAGCCAGGCCAGGTCCCCCGTTTTCCAGGGGCATTCCCCTTTTGAACGTCGTGCACACCGCTCATTCCAAGCCTGGGTTTTGGCCATAGCCATGCGGGCCCCTACCCGCGCCTCAGTGACTCGGCGAACGGTGTCCTGAATATAATCAGGAAGAGGCTTAGCAGGTCCCCTCGCTCCGGTTCCCAACTGTTCATCAATCGGCGGTACGTTTTCACGACCGTACATTAGAAAAAACGGCGAATATCCTGTAGCCGCATGCGGCGTCATCCGGTACGCTGAAAGCACCCCAGGGATATGCAAATCCCAATCTGATTGTTTTTCACTAACCGTGTGGCACAACATGGCGGACAGGGTCCGATTAAGCCGTTCCACCATACCATCCGTTTGTGGGTGGTAGGGAGATGTCCGTATTTTTTTTGTTCCCAGAGCCGCACACACCTCCCCCAACAATTTAGAGGAAAAATTCCGGCCTTGGTCTGTAAGGAGCCTCTCCGGCGCCCCTTTGTCCATAACATACCTGAATAGAAAGGCGTCTGTGATAGACGCCGCTGACTGGTCAGGCAAAGGCCAGGCCATCGGCCAGCGGGAGAGGTACTCCACCCCTACCAGCAAATATTTATTTCCCCTAGCGGATGGCGGAAAGGGTCCCAAAATATCTAACGCCACCAACTCATTAACTCGAGACACCTGAATAGATTGTATCGGCGGCACATATGGATGTTTAGGTGGCTTACGGCGGGCACAATCGGGACACGCGCGAACGTGCCCGACGACATCCGTCGTCATGCCGTGCCAATAGTAGTCTCGCTGCAGCGTCAATAGCATCTTCTGCACCCCCAGATGTAAAAGCGTGTCACAATGCAGAGTCCTAATTAATTCGTACCACAATGATGCCGGTACAACAAGACGCCAGCGTTCCTGCATCCCTTCCTTCCACATCAGCAAGCCATCACGGAGAGTCTCCCACTCCCCTTCACAGGCCGCTTACGTAACGTTACCAAAGAATCATCCAACATTTGTTCCCGAATCCACACAGACCTCGGGAGATGTAGAATGCCATCAGCCGGTCCCCCATCAGCCGGCCCCGGCTCAAGCGGAGCTTCAGGAACTTCGACTGCCAGCGCGACAGGCTGAGGGGGGTGCTGAATCGGGCCACACCTATGCGTCCCCGACGCACACGCGCAAGGGGATCGCTGCGGCAGCCTGGAAAGTGCGTCCGCATTAGCGTGACGCACTCCCTTCCGATGGTGAATTTGGAAGGAAAATTCTTGCAGCGTGTCCAACCACCGCGCCAGCTGGCCGGATGGTTGGTCCATTTTAAGAGCATACTGCAAGGCCGCATGATCCGTGCAAACAATAAACGAACGACCGTACAGATACGGTCGAAATTGGCGGAGAAAAAAAACAATAGCCAAAAGTTCCCTGCGAGTGACGCAGTAGCGGGTTTCAGCGGGAGACAAAACCCGGCTACCATACGCCACCACGCGTTCCACACCACCTTTGGACTGAGACAACACCGCCCCAATGCCCGTGTCACTCGCGTCCGTATCCAGAATGAAGGGATGTGCAAAATCCGGATAATCCAACGTCGGTGCCGTAGCCAATAGATCGCGTAGGCCTCGAAACGCCGCCTCCTCTGGCGGTCCCCAAGCAAATTTGTGTCCTTTACCCGTCAGGAGATGCAAAGGCCTCGCGATCGTAGCAAAATTTGGAACAAACCTCCGATAATATGAGGCGAACCCCAAAAACCGATGCACATCCCCCACCGTGGCAGGGGTTGGCCAGTCACGGACGCACGCAGTTTTGTCCGGATCTGTGGCCACCCCATCCACACTGACGATGTGCCCCAAATAACGCACGGAGTGTTGCAGTAGGTGACATTTCTTAGGCTTAAATTTCAAATTAGCAGAACGCATCCTGATGAACACAGCCTCCAACCGCGATAAATGCTCATCAAATGTGCGGCTGAAGATGATAATATCGTCCAAATATATAAGACATGTCTCCCACTGCAACCCCGTTAATACCAACTCCATCAACCTCTGAAAAGTGGCAGGGTCCGCATTCAGCCCCATCGGAAGACAGTTAAATTGGAATAACCCCTGCGGCGTACGGAAAGCAGTCTTTTCTCGCGAGGACTCGTCAAGGGGAAGCTGCCAGAAGCCCGAAGAGAGATCTAGCGTTGAAAAGAACTTCGCCCCCGACAAGGCATCGAGAGAGTCGTCCATAGGCGGCAGGGGATATGCATCTGCCACCGACACTTTATTTAATTTACTAAAGTCTACACAAAATCGCAATTTGCCATCTTTCTTCTTGACCAAAACAACAGGTGCGCCCCATGGGCTGTTAGACGGAGATATTATGTCCGCAGCCAACATGTCATCCACTGCCCCTCGAACATGCTCTCGCTCAGCCGGACTCATCCGATGCGAGTTCAACCGAATAGGGGCAGCGTCCCCTGTGTCAATATGATGGTAAAGCAACGAGGTGTGTCCTAAGTCCAAATCGTCGGAGCTAAACACATCAGAATAGCTCGATAATAATTTATGAATCGCACAACGTTGTTCCCCGGAAAGAGCTGAATTCTCCCCACACAATTCAGCAATCCAGCGGTCATCTGCAGCTCCGGGGCCCGAAACACCTCCAACAAACCCCCGGCCAGACAGATCATCATGAGCTGTAAACGCAGTAGTGGCATGTGCCACAACGGTACCCGCCGGTACACACATGCTTTCGGCACTCGCGTTAAGCACCTGCAAAAACGGCTGCTGGTCTGGCCGAACAATAGTTTGTGCCCCAACCAGCGCCGATCCACCCGTGATGGTGGCGGACGGCGACAACAAAACCCCAATCGCTCCTTGACGACCAGGTACAGGCTTCCGATAACGCAAAGGAATGATAATCTGTGAGCCAGGTGGAATATCAACAGACACTTCGGACAACGCCTGCACCTGGGCGACAGGAGCAGGTCGCCCCCAGGGCGACGGCAAAAACGCAATTTTACAGCCTTCCGGTAATTCAATGCAGTTCTCATTAATTCTAATTAGAATGGGCATTTTGGCCAGAAAATCGGTCCCTAATAAACAAGGAACCGCAAGAGACCTCGAAATTAACACAATTCCCGAGGCCGACACTCCCCCGATAGCGATTGTAGCGTCCACCTGGCCCACAATGCCCATGCTACCCCCGTTCGCGGCGACGCAGGAAGCGTAAGCCGGACTCACGGCCTCTGGTGGGATGTTCAAGAGATGGAATATTACATCCGAAATAATGGTCGCGGGCGCTCCGGAATCTACCAAAATCCGTACGTCCACCCCTTGTATCGACCCAGGTACGGTGGACGAACCGGTAGCGGCCGCGACGACCCGCCGAGCCAATTTACGCCACTGCGTTACCGAACGACAAGGCGCAGTCAATGGCCTCCCGTTATTAACAACACCCGGATCGCATGACAACGGTGATGAGTGAGGTGTCAAGCCTTGCCGGGTGTCTGGTGCGCACCGACTTGCCTGTGCTGGCGAATCCTTTCTTGGAGCGGCCACTGTCGAGGCCTCCTGCTGGGGCGGACCCGGGACGCGGGCCCAGCAGTCCCTGGCATAATGGCCCTTACGCCCGCAGCGGAAACAATCGATGTCGTTGCGCCTTGCTGCGGGCGCCTCGTCCCGACGCGGCCGTGTCGGCGGCGCAGCCCATGGCCCCGGCCCACCGCAGCCCGGCCACGGAGCAGCGGCAGCCGACAGCTCCTGCGGGCTCCTGTCGTCCGGCACATAAACTGCCTTCTTGGGGTCCTAACCCAAGGCTCCCCCTTCGACGATGGGCCCCCCCGTCCACGCCGTAACTTGCTTCCACCGGCGCAGGTTGAACTGGGCGTCCAGACATTTAGCCGCAGCCCGGGATGTGAGCTTCTCGTGACCGCACGCCGGCATGGGAATGCCGAGATCCCGGGACAACTCCAGCATCGTCCCCAGGATGAGAGGTTCCAACAGGTCAGGCTCCGTCTTCGGGTATGCGGCCATAGCCAGCTCCAGTACCGCGCCCCTATACGCCACCGGAGACTCCTCGGGTGCGTGTTGTCGTTGCACAAACCGGCGATGAGCATCATCCGGCGGCTCGTAAGCGTCTGCCATTTCGTCGAACACACCACGCAATGTTTTCTTCTTCGCGGCTTTTATAGAGCGAAAGAATCTAACGGACTCATCATCGAGGAGAGTCGGAAGAACTTCTAATGCCTCGGCGTCAGTCCACCTCGCCGAGCGTACCGCTGCGAAAAATCTGCAGGCGAACGCACTCCAATCGCCCCCGATGGAGAATTCCTTGACAGTCGTTAGGTGACGACTGCGACTCCCTGGCGCGCTCCCTCCAGCCGCTGACTCATCCGGTGGCATGTTCAACATGGCGTCGCAGCGTGGTGTCGACAAGATGGCGGCCTTCCGTCGCGGAGGGCCCAAAATGGCGGCTTCCCGCATTTCTTCCTGCGCCACGCCCAAGATGGCGTCTTCGTGCCGCGTGGCCGATGGCGGCGACAGCGAAGACAACCCGGGCTCCTGCGGACCACCAACATCTCCTTCCGACGCCGCCCTCGGCGTGACGAGCTCACACAACTGTGCAAGTACGTTCTTGAGAGTTTCAAGTTGCTCCGCCATCTGACTCCATCTTAAATCCGCGTCCTTTGGTGCAGACGGGTCCGCCGACGCGGCGACATCTTGGACCCCCGGACCCGCACTCGTCCCAGCACGGATCTCCTCCTCTGCCGGAGTCGGGTCCACCGCAGGAGGAAGGTCATCGTCGTCGGAAGATGAAGCCGATGCCGGAGACGGAATATTATTTTTTCTCAGTTGTTTAGCCATGCCGTTACACTTCTGACACCAGTGTAATAAAAGACTCGGACGCTTCTCTCTGTCCTGTGTCCTTTATTTGGGTTCGATCTCTTTTCCCTCACGGCACTCCCCTATATACTCTCTGCTCTGCAGCCCCAGGCTGCTGTCGCTCATGTAGCCCAACTCCCTCCTAGCAGACCCGCTGCTGTCTCGTCGCGCAGACCCCTCCTGCCCAACTCCTCCCTTGCAGACCCGCTGCTCTCTGCAGCCTCCTCGCTGCTCCTGCTGCCCCGGGGTCGGTCACCGTTGGCCGACGGTGCCGATCCTCGTGGGCCGGGTGTGTGGCGATCTCGCCACTCTCTCTCTCACCCTTCGCCCTGCGCGGCCTCACACTTTCCCAGTCTCTGATCACCCCCACTGCTTCCGGTTTCCCCCCTTATAGACCTGAACCCTCTCCCCCACGTGACGTAACTCCTCCCCCCATGACGTCACTTCCGGGAGGTCGTTTACGCCCGCATTACACATGTCAGAGGACCGGGCATAGCGCCACCTCGTGGGCAACACAAGCTGCGGAATTGGCTGCTGCACAGTGAGAGGCCAGCGTATCAACGCCGTGCCAGTGAGAATTCAGTCGGAAATAACTGCTAAACAACGGCAGGAAGGATGCAAACATCACAGCAAGTTCTTGCTGTGTTTTTTCACACCTGATGATGGTTGCTTGTGTTGCAGTCGAAACGTCGTGAGAATTTTTATTGTTTTTTATTTTTATTATTTTATTGTTTCCCTTCTACGTGACTTTACCGAAAGAACCAAGAATATGAATCCCTGCAGTCACGAAAGCTTCTCAGCTCTGATAAATTGTTCCATATGTGCAGTGGTGGCATCAGCACCATCTGGGGGTCTACCAGTGGCTCCCACTTGACGTTGTTCCTCCCTACAAAGAACTCGGTCCTCTGTGACCAGCCCCGCCTGTGGTAGTGTGCCTTGGTGTCCCTGCTCTCCCAAAGGCCAGGATAGCAGGGAAAATTGATAAAACCGCCTTGGAGACCCATCAGGAATGCTACCATTTTGAAGTCTCCGATGACCTCCCAGCCGTACTCATCATACTTCAAGCTATACAGCAAAGTCTTGATGCTGTTGTAATCCCCTTTGAGGTGCACCAAGTGAGCCAGGTGAAGAGACGGGTACTTGTTACCGTTATGGAGCAGTATGGCTTTGAGGCTCCTGGATGAGCTGTCAATGATGAGGCGCCACTCATTTTGGTTACAGGCGATTCCGATTGCCTCAAACAGACTGGTCACATTGTGGCAGAAGCAGAGCCCATCTTGACGGATGAAGAAGCTGCAACAAGTGGAAATAATAAAATTATGAAAAAAAAACTTAATAAAATAATTCTCACGACGTTTCGGCCACAACGCAAGCAGCCGTCCTCAGGTGGAGAACAGGTCTGTCGAGAAGACAGAGTCTGAATGACACACCCCAGGCTTGGAGCGACTATTTAAGCTGGGATGGAGGGGGGAAGAGCGCCTTGACAAAATAATTTGCATATCAAGAGGAATTTAGCATATTTATGGGGAATGCAGATATGCGATTAGTACTACTCGTGAAATGCGTAGGAGGTTTGGCGGGGGGTTTAAAGTCATTATGCCCGTGCATTATGCAGGATTAGCAGCATCAAAGGGAGGAGATAGGGGTAACATTAATAAAGGGAAGGAATGTTAATAGTATGTAGCTGCAGTAACTAAACCACCACGTAAACAACTAAAGTATAAAATACATAGTATCATCAGTATACTAAATATACTCTCCAATAAGCTGAGCTACTAACAGTAATACATTACAATTCTATGTCGCAAAAAATGTAATATGCTTCCAGCTAAACTTTATTCTCTTACATCACACGAGTCTACACCGTACTATATACTGCCATAGACAAACCCAACATTAAATTATATACTTATACATTGTAATATTACACTATGTATTATTCTACCCACCCTAATGTATATCACACTGCTGTATATTC
Source organism: Lampetra planeri (assembly GCF_965212315.1). Classification (NCBI taxonomy): domain Eukaryota; kingdom Metazoa; phylum Chordata; class Hyperoartia; order Petromyzontiformes; family Petromyzontidae; genus Lampetra; species Lampetra planeri. The sequence goes on along the minus strand of NC_136128.1, from coordinate 4,519,923 downwards.
ACTATACATTTACGATACAATATATTACTTTGTACATTGTATTAAACATTACAATTTAATACTATTTATTATTATACAATCCGCTATACACTGTACCATTGACCGTCGCGTGAAAGATACTAAGAGGAAGCAACGAAATATGTAAATGGAAGAGTAGTGGTAGGAGACTTGCAGCGGAGCAAAGAATCCATTCCCTGCGGAGAATACAAGATATATAGTCAATGCCAGTGAGTGGAAAGCGGTCTGAAAGTCACCGTAAACGTGAACACAATCAGTTAAGATCCGACATGGTTTATTACGTCCTTCCAATGATTGCTGAGCCAGAATCCATCTTCTCGGTTGAAATTGTGTGGCTTTCCTGTAGACAGAGTGGTTCATTGAACCATCAGGTCTCCTTTTAAGTAGGACATCCAAAAAGGGTAGCTTGCCATCTTTTTCGACTTCCATGGTGAATCTGATGGCTGGGTATATGGAATTGATGTGGTCGAGGAATTGGTCTAGAGCAGGCCGGCCATGTGGCCAGATGACAAAAGTGTCATCTACGTACCTCTTCCATAAGGTCGGGCGTAGAGTGGCAGTCTGGATGGCGTCAGTCTCAAATTTCTCAATGAAAACGTTGGCTACAACCGGAGATAGGGAGGAGCCCATTGGGGTGCCCTCAGTTTGTTTGTAGAAAGTTACATTCCAGGTGAAGTATGTATTGGTTAAGCAGTGTCTCACCGGGGGGGGGGGGGGTACCCCAGTATTCAGTCCTTGATGAACCAAGTCTTCAATGATTGCGATGGTGTCAGGTACAGGAACTTTGGTGAATAAGGAAACCACATGAAAACTGACAAGCAGGTCGTCTGGGGACAGGGAAATCCCCTTTATTGTCGATACCAGGTCAGTAGAGTTTAGTACCGCAGAGGTGGTTTTTCCAGTGAAAGGCCGCAGGATTTCAGACAAAAAACGAGCCAGTTTGTAGGTGGGGGAGTTGATAGTAGTGTGTGTTTTTTTTCTGAAACCAGATTCCTATGGTGTCACCAGGTTCCTATGGTGTAACCAGGTCCCTATGGTGTAACCTGCCTGGTTCGTATGGTGCAACAGGTCCCTATGGTATAACCTGGTTCGTACGGTGCAACCAGGTCCCTTTGGTGTCACCAGATTCCCATACAACATGAGCATTTACTGCTGCAATGAGTTTTGTGTGTGCCCAAGTAAATCCTAACAAATACACCTAATGTAGTGGCTTCTATATTCTTCCAGGTAAATACTCTCTTGTGTTGTGGAAAACACATTTCTAGTGACGTGAATCGATGTGGTGTAATCTAGTTGCTCAAGGAGCAAGGCGAGGCGTCCTGGCCAAGGATTATAACCTTGGATGAAATGCATTGCGCGTCAAAAAGACCAATGTACACAAACAACAGTTTCATGAATATAGAATAGCCTTAATGAGGAAGAATTATGGTTAGGGGTGCCTATAGCTCTCTTACCGACATCACCTGCGGTGAAGTATCACAGCGAACAGAAGCGATCTTTCTGTGACACCCACACTAGTGTAGTGTTATAATTTGCAGACACACTGTTAGAAGGCAACAACTTGTATTCACGCCATTACACACGGGACTATAACACCTAACGCACTTCGGACGGGCCTACCTACACCTATCTTCTCTGCACAGGATAACTATACTGTACATCTGGTCAGAGCAGCCACGTACTGTCAACCCACGATGTCGATGAGCACAGACCCAGATGACGAGCAGAATTCTCGCTCGAGGCTCGCCTTATATCCTGTCTCGCGATTTGGTCGCCCCTCCCCTCGGACTCTTCCCGCCAATTGCAGTCCCCTCACCCCTTGTTCCCCATCCCTCACCCTGGCCCGTCACGTGCTTGATCCGAGCTGGGGTAACTTGTCCTCACGTGCCCCTATAACTTCATCCCGGTCTGTCACGTGCATGGTGCTGTACCCCGCTAGCTATCTCCACAACACACAGCGCCAAGCGCCGTAGTAATCCATACAACGTCACTACACTAGTATATGGCGGATTGCGAGTTGATAGTCTTTATTTTCTCATTACCAAGCTTCAAAGGCACACATTGAACAGTGAAAGCCACACCGTCTATGCACTTTATTCATGAGCAAGGAGTTATTCGTTTGCACTCATTTTGGTTTGCCTCTCCCGTTACTTATAATGCACTGTCGCCTGGCTGGGCAGCACCATGGCAAAATACCTGACGAACAATTAGGACGTCAAAACAATGGACCTCATCCTTCAGCAGCCACACCAAGCACACGATCAGATCTTGCAACTACCACCTCTGTGCAACTACCACCACTCATCACCACCACTGTTAGCAAATGTCCTTGCCTCAACAAGTGCAACTCCACCCTTTTTATCGAGTAACCTCAAACAACTCCCAACGGTTGCAAACCCATATCTTGCTCATGTCATCCTCGGCGCCCACCATCCTCGGCTAGAATTCCTCCTCACCTGCCTCTCCACTGGCTTCCCATCACCAGCGGGGTCAGCTGCAGGATCGTCTGCTACCTGTGCCACTGTGCCTCTAGTCTCAGAGCGGCGGTGCAGCGGTTGGCGCTCTGCGCAACGAACCCGGCGACCCGAGTTAGATTTCCAGCTCACGGCCAACACCGGTGATGATTATCTGCATCGGTGCTGGGCCTCCCCTACGTCGACTCAGCCTCAAATGAGTACCTGCTGCGATCTGTAAAACATCGCCACGAGGGAGACAATGGCGGCCAGGCGTGGTGCTGGCCATCCAGCCCCTCGTGTACAAGTGTCGACCCTCGTAGGTGCTCGCTAACAGCACTTGCCCCAACAGTCTGTACAGTCTCAATCGTCCACTGCATCTCTGGCCGCTCCCATCACTCTTCACTAGAGCTCATGGTAGAACTCTGTGCTACAGCAGAAGCACGACTCACAACCTCCACTTCTCCACACAAGCGGCCAGGGACCATGGTCACTGTCGGGGGTCGTTTCTCTGTGGCAGCTCTCTGACATGTGGAACGCGGTCGTCATCCAGCTGCACATTCGCAGCAACGTTCAATTTACGCTGACTCTTAAGGAACGCTGTACGAAGGCACCATCTCCTTCTCAAAGGCCCCAACCTTTTCCTGGCTTTCGAGCGATGCTGAGCTTGCCTCTGTGCCTTAGACACGGTCATTTATATATGTGAAAAGTTGTGCACGTTATGCATTGCATTATTATGCGTTAATTCAGCCCATCAACCCTTCAGAGGTGATACAATTGAGACTACTTAGTCGTAAGTGAATGGTGGTAGTCTAATGGAGAGATTGACTCGTATGATAACCTGCACGAGATAAGGGACACCATGAGAGTAGAGTATTGCCCAATTCTGATGAGAGCATGAAGGCACTGTGAGAATTGAATAACATTCATCAAGCCATAATGAGACATTTACATTATTCGCTCAGTTTTTTCTTCTTCAAAATTCATGAATCTTCAGATAATATTGTAAAATGGCAAGCTTATTAAAAATTTACTGAACATTTTCACAATTGTCCGAGTTAATTGCCATAATGGATAATGATTGCCGACATTCAAACAGGAGGATCCTTGACATTCAGGGAAAGTATCTATATTGTCAGTGCTTACGACAAAGCAGTCCTTCAAAATTCCATACATACCAGTTTTAAACACATTCACCTTACAATTCCTTAATTATTTGTCTGGTAATTTGCAGGCAACTTGACCCACCATTTAGCACATTGCTATTATCAGTATTAGCAAAATAAAGTTTAGTGGTGCAATTTTTTAAAGGATCAAAGAACAAGTACGCTCCAGAAAAGATGGCTAAATTTACATTTAAATTATATCCTTTATCAAAGTTTCTTAAGTGACGCAAACAATTGCTTTGCCCATTCAACATGGCTATGGCACACTACATTGCTGGAACTTCTTTATATAAATCATGAGCAGTGATTATTGCCACGTTAGTTTATTTGTAAACACGCTGTTGGATGTTTAAATAGCCTCTTGTTGTGAGCAGGGTAAAGGAACATCTAAGAGGTGAGATAAATGCTTTACCACAATAATTGTTAGCCACCTGTAATCTAGAATTCTGGAGGCAAGGGGTGTGGATCACACATATGTTGTGAAACTCCCTTCCTGTATGTATGTATGTGTAGTAAGACCGAATTAGGTGCACACACACGCAGCTTGGAGGCAACACTGTTTATTAAACGGTAAGTAATATAACACTGTACATAAGGTGGTGACCACCTTTCTCAACTCACTAACACTCTGGAACACGACACAGACTGGACCAGGCAGGCAACGGCCTGCCTGGCCCAGGCAACGGCCTGCCTGGCCCAGGACGACGACTCGGGACTTGATGACCGATGATGTCTTCACTTTGGAGTACAGTACAACAGCCTCGCTCTGCGTTCACACCACGCTTATATCTGCTTTGGCGTGGCTGGCTCCGCCCCGGCATGGCTGGCTCTCTTCAGGCCACGCCTCCCTTCCCAGGACACGCCTCACTTCCCCCACCTCTGGGAAGGTCCGGATCCCTCCAGCACGTGACCCCCCAGGCACCCCCTTGGGGCCCCACCCCTCGTACAGGCCGACACAGTAGTGACCATTCTATGTCACTACATCACCCCCCCCTGTATAAACACACAGCCGTCCCCGGCTGTAACACAACTGTGAAAAATCGAAAAGGTGTGCCTCCGAACCAGCAACATCAATAAATGACCGGCGACCGATAAGAAATACAATCACGTAATATATACAGAATCGACGAGGGTAAAAGGGAACCGCATAGAAAACGGGGAATTAACAACAAATATACATGAAAACTGGCTAACCCACTTACGCTCCAGCACAGCCCCCCCCCCCCCCCCCGTTAGAATCACACATGCAATGACAGTCACCCGTTAGCACCCCCCCGCCTTTCCGACGTGGCGTCACAACCAGTAGCACGCGTCGGCCATATCGGGGGGGGAATTTCCATGTTACCACCCCACCGCCTTTCCAACGCAGCGTCACAACCAGTAGCACACGTCGGCCATATCGGGGGGGGATTTTCCATGTTACCACCCCACCGCCTTTCCGACGCGGCGTCACAACCAGCAGCACGCGTCGGCCATATCGGTGGGATTTTAACCCAGTCTCTCTCCAAGACTCGCATCGCAGCATATAGCTGTACCGACCGAGCTGAGACGACCCAGTCTCTCTCCAAGACTCGCATCGCAGCATATAGCTGTACCGACTGAGCTGAGACGACCCAGTCTCTCTCCAAGACTCGCATCGCAGCATATAGCTGTACCGACCAAGCTGAGACGACCCATCGTTCACTCACTGCACAACATGCACCCTAACAACTGAGGGATACAGTCTCAACGTAACAGGACAACTCCACCTGAACCTTACGAATCTTCAGCCCACTGTTTCAACGCGCCTCGGAGGGTCTCAACCTCCGAGCCGTCAGGTCAAGCTGTCAGCCATAGCATGACGGGACCACACTCCCCGAGCCATGTGAGCGCACAGCCCACAAGGCTAGACAAGCCACAGAGTGTCTCGATCTCCGGGCTGTCAGGTCAAGCCGTCAGACACAGCATGACGGGACCACACTCCCCGAGCCATGTGAGTGCACAGCCCACTAGGCTAGACAAGCCACGGAGTGTCTCGATCTCCGGGCTGTCAGGTCAAGCCGTCAGCCATTGCATGACGGGACCACACTCTCCGAGCCATGTGAGCGCACAGCCCACTAGGCTAGACATGCCACGGAGTGTTTCAATCTCCGGGCTGTCAGGTCAAGCCGTCAGCCATTGCATGACGGGACCACACTCTCCGAGCCCTGTGAGCGCACAGCCCACTAGGCTAGACATACCACGGAGTGTTTCAATCTCCGGGCTGTCAGGTCAAGCCGTCAGCCATAGCATGACGGGACCACAACGTTCATGTTAGACACGCAACTCTCACTGGGCCATCCTGGTCAGGACCTGCGCCCCAAGATAGGTGACAGCCAGCAGCACAATTCCAAACCCCTGGCAGCATGTCACCATCGCAATTTAACACGATCACAACACATACAATTTGAATTATGATCCCCCACAGAACTGATCCAATGCCGAACAGGTACGCACAATTTGTGACGATCCCGAATATTCAATGGTCACAACAATACACCTCACATCCCGTATCCGTACACATCATCTCCGAGACTCGCATTGCAGCATGCAGCTGTACCAACCGAGTGGAGAGAGCAACGCAATTTGACGGCAATTAACGGAAACGCACCCCCGATCCACGTAGAACACAAGGAGCATTCCCGCACAAAAGACATCATCTGTGCAACAACGGACAGGAACCAACCAGTGAGTTTGAAACAAACCGAACCTGTCATTTCAAAATCCCCTTCAACATTAACCATGGGACTCAGGGCATTCGAATTTTGAGAGCAAAAAAAAAACTAGACACAAACGTCCAAAATCGCCGAATTGATTAATACAGTATATGCAGTATACGAAGTTCGTACAGTCAATCATTTGGCGCAATGCTCCATCCAGTCCCCACATATAAACAACAACAATCCTAGACAACCGCAACAACAAACCAATCCTAATCCCCTACGCCAAGCATCAAAAACGCCACACAGCAACACACCACAACACCAAGCACCCAACTAACATCCCTATGAATAGCAAACCAAAAGCCCTAAGCCAACCTCTTCCTGGCCACAACATCACAACCACAATATAACACCAAATAACACTCGCACAAGCCAAAATGCAAAAAGAACAGAGGGAAAAACCGTCCGCGAGGAACACAAAACCGGAGAGTCAAACTGAAAAAGTCCCTCCCAGCAGTGTCTCCAACGTCGAAACCCTCTCTTCAATCACGGGCCCCTCTCGCTCTCACCACCGATGCCCTCCCCCGCTCTTCTTACTTCAATGTGGGGAGGGAGGCCCGTAATCACAGGGCTGCAGCGGCGCGCCGCCAGGCCGGCGCAGCACACAAGGCGCAAAAGGCGGGAACGCCGCCACCGCGAAACCACTGCCGCGGTGAAAATGGCGGGAACGCGGCTGTGGGAAGTGCGGGAATGCCAACACGTTGAAATGGCGGGAACGCCGCCGCCGCGGGAACGCTGGCACGTAGAAAAATGGCGGGAACGGCGGCACGTTGAAGTGGCAGGAACCGCCGGCATGGTGCAAATGGCGGGAACGCCGGCGCTGTGAAACTGGCGGGAACGCCGCCGCAGTGAAATGGCAGGAACGCCGGCACCGCCGAAACGGCGCGAACGCCACAGCTGCGTCATCTTGCAATTTCGCCATCACTCACCAACACCCGGCCACTCCCTTGCCACCAGCAGCTGGTCGAGTTGACGAGCGACGTCGCTCCAACTCGCCGTCGATGGCGACCAGCCCGGGCCCGCAGCCTCCTCCCATGCAGGCTGCAGTCGCCCATCCCCCGGGGCACACCACCGGGGCCCCGGACTCCGGGGTCGTCGCAGGGAGAGGCCAGGTGCAACCCACACCGTCCATCCGCACCTCCGGTTGGGTCTTGCACTTCGCTGCCAGCTTTTACACCATGGCAGCGAAGGGTACAGCTTCTTCAAATTAATCAGCGAAAGTTCGATAACCACTTCTACACCAAATGTAGTAAGACCGAATTAGGTGCACACACACGCAGCTTGGAGGCAACACTATTTATTAAACGGTAAGTAATATAACACTGTACATAAGGTGGTACATAAGGTGGTGACCACCTTCCTCAACTCACTAACACTCTGGAACACGACACAGACTGGACCAGGCAGGCAACGGCCTGCCTGGCCCAGGACGACGACTCGGGACTTGACGACCGATGATGTCTTCACTTTGGAGTACAGTACAACAGCCTCGCTCTGCGTTCACACCACGCTTATATCTGCTTTGGCGTGGCTGGCTCCGCCCCGGCGTGGCTGGCTCTCTTCAGGCCACGCCTCCCTTCCCAGGACACGCCTCACTTCCCCCACCTCTGGGAAGGTCCGGATCCCTCCAGCACGTGACCCCCCAGGCACCCCCTTGGGGCCCCCAGCCCTCGTACAGGCCGACACAGTAGTGACCATTCTATGTCACTACATATGTTTAAATTATTTGACACCGTACATAGCCAACCATGCTCATCGGAGGTGTGGGGGAAGGACAACAAACTAAACACAAATGTTTGTCAATATAGATGATTGCATAGCTTCACAATATCAAAATGAGGAGCATTCCAGACAGCTGCAAAAGTGCATCTGAAAGCGCACGATGCAGTGACCGTCTTTGTTCGATGTCTATCCAAAAGCTGCTGCGTGGATGACCGGAGTTGACGTGATGGTTTATGCTCCTTGACGAGATCAGCAAGGTCTTGTGGTTCATTTGTGGCGAACACTTTGTGCATAATGAGTGCGACCTTATAATGTATTCGTTCAGCAAGCATGGAACGGACATGATCGGATCCGTCACAACACGTGCTGAGGTACCATACCCTGGCATGCCAAGCGAATGCAGTACAGCAAAGTGTGGACTCATCTCCCTCCATATGTATGGGCTAGCATGTCGCCCACCTTGCATGCGTGGGTTTCCTCTGGGTGCTCCAGTTTCATTCCACGTGTCTAGCCTCTCATTCATTGACTGAAAACATCTTAATATATGCGAATGTGTTTTGTGTAATGCAGTATAAAAAAAATGCACGGGATAAAAAAAAATATTATGATAGGTAACAACTGTCAATGATTGTTTTTTTCATTGCGTACTTGTTTTATTACGTGTTCTTTTGTCTTTTCCTGATTGTGCAATCGGCATCATGTCATGAACAGTAGGATTCATTTGGATCTATTTCACAGCCGTGCATCACCCCCGAAAAAGGAGAGTTTTCAAACTACTTTTGAAATCTCTTTGGACGACCTCTCATCTTCCACGAGCGAGCACCGTTTTGCAATCTGCCCTGCAGTATAGAAATAACGTTTAATGAATTGAAATCAAACTGATATTTGTTTGCATGCTCAGAGCTGAAGTGTAGTCAAATGAAGTGCAAAACTAAATCTAATATGATGCAATCATTGTTGACCAGGATATGACCATCAACTCGCTACATTTGAGAGCCCAAATTAATCACGAGCAGCCGCCTGGATTAAAGCCCAGGATGCAGGCAGTACCACAAGGAACCATCTGAAGATCCAATCAAAACTGTCACCTTACCTTACATAGCAGGGATAACCAAAAATATTTCCAAAATCTTGAACAAACACAAGATCCGGGTCCGATTTAACACAGTACACAAAATTCGTGACCTGATCCCATCTGTGAAGGACAAGATCCCTGACATGCAAAATCCCGCCGTCTACAAACTAAGCTGTACCTGCGGCAGCAGTTACATTGGGGAAACCAAACGACATGTCTCGGACCGTGTTCGTGAACACAAGGCAGATCTGAAACACGGCAGGATCAATACTTCTGCCGTAGCTGACCATTACTTTGATGCGGCTGGCTCACATGACATAGATTTTTCTAAAACGATGGTACTTTGCAAGCCGGCTGGCTATCAACAAATATTCGTTCATGAAGCCATCCATATATACAACACAATTTCAACTGAGATGACGGTTTTAAACTCAACAATCATTGGAAAGATGTCATCAACCACGTTGGGTCATGATTTGAATTTGTTTTTCCTTGTCAACCTCTACCGTCAGCAGTGTGGATGTGCGTAGCGAGGTGCAATTCTCCGCTCCCATCTCTACCCCTCCCCCCTATCTCTGCTCCACCCCTTCTATCCCTGTCTCGCTCGCAGCTCTTTTAGCCCCCCCCCCCTCCATTGTCTGCTCGCGCAGCCCTTTCCCCTGCCCACTCGCTCTGGAGTTGTGTATCACCATTCCTTTCAGCTCTGTTATTCCCATTCCTATCTCTGCCCCACTCCCTCTCTCCGCCTGTCTCTCGAGCAGCCCTTTCCCCCGCCCACTCACTCTAGAGCCCTTATAAGCAGCTGCATTTGGAAGCTTGCCCCATCTTTTCTCTCCACCTGAAGAAGACTGCTTGTGTTGCGATCGAAACGTCGTGGGATTTTTTGCTTTTAATTTAGATTGTTGTTTTCTATCTAGGTGACTTTACCGAAAGAACCAAGCATATTTTCAAATATTCTTAGGTTTTTTCGGTAAAGTCATGTAGGTAAAAAATTAAAATTAATAAAAGTAAAATAAAATAAAAATCACGAAGTTTCGGAGGCATCACAAGCTTCCGTCTTCAGGTGGAACCGTCACAGCCACGACAGTTGTATCAAGTAAATGAGAGATTACAAGAGCTACCACTCCGTATATATAATGGTTGGAGAGGGGAAGGGCCAAGTACGGCACACTTTTATTAATATGGTAAGGTGAGGCTTAAGACTAAGAATAGACTGCATAACAAAAGGCTGAGCCTTTGTTATGGAGAGGTACGGTTTGTGACTAAGCCTGGCCTACATAACAATAGTGTGAAAAAATAAACAACTAAACATGGTAAAACAAGCCTGGCTGTCTATCAATAACCTGTAATAGTTGTCGGTCAAATAAGATGGTCCAAATAAGTGTAGTTAAATCTTTTTTGCATGGTTAATCACATTTTTCCAATGATTACTCAGTTTGTAACCATCATCACGGTTGAAATTATGTCTGTGTTTGTATATTTGTATGGCTTCGTGTACAAACCTTTGATGGTAGCCAGGAGGTTTGCAGAGCACCTTGGTCTCGGAAAAGACAATTTCATGAGAGCCCACAGAGTTGTAGCAATGATCGGCAATGGCCGAAGAATCAGTTCTGCCGTGTTTCAGATCTGACTTGTGCTCGCGGACACGATCAGAAACATGACGTTTCGTTTCTCCAATGTAGCAATCACCACAACTGCAACTCAATTTGTAGACTCCAGGATACTGTAAGTCAGGAACGACATCCTTCACAGATGGAATCAGATCACGGATGTTATGCACTGTACTGAATCGGACTTGGATCTTATGTTTGTTTAGAATTTTGGAGATCTTTTTGGTCACGCCTGCTATGTATGGTAACGTGATAGTTTTGGTCGGAGTTTCATGTGGCTGTTTCTTTGTGGTGGGAGAAACAGCTTGGCAGATAGTGCGGTCGGAGTATCCGTTCATCCTGAGGGCCCGATGTACATGTCTTAATTCACTGGCCAGGTGGTGTTGGTCAGAAATGCCATGGGCTCTGTGGTATAGCGTTTTGATGAGATAATTCTTTTGAGATGGGTGGTGGTGGGAATCTGGTTTCAATTAGGAATCTGTGTGGGTGGCTTTCCTGTAGACAGTAGTTTACCATTCTTGGATATTCTGTTTGAGAGGAGGCCTGACAGATCCTTGGGACATTCTGTCTACAGGAAAGCCACCCACACAGATTCCTAATTGAAACCGGATTCCCACCACCACCCATCTCAAAAGAATTATCTCATCAAAACGCTATACCACAGAGCCCATTGCATTTCTGACCAACACCACCTGGCCGGTGAATTAAGACATGTACATCGGGCCCTCAGGATGAACGGATACTCTGACCGCACTATCCGCCAAGCTGTTTCTCCCACCACACAGAAACAGCCACATGAAACTCCGACCAAAACTATCACGTTACCATACATAGCAGGCGTGACCAAAAAGATCTCCAAAATTCTAAACAAATATAAGATCCAAGTCCGATTCAGTACAGTGCATAAAATCCGTGATCTGATTCCATCTGTGAAGGATGTCGTTCCTGACTTACAGTATCCTGGAGTCTACAAATTGAGTTGCAGTTGTGGTGATTGCTACATTGGAGAAACGAAACGTCATGTTTCTGATCGTGTCCGCGAGCACAAGTCAGATCTGAAACACGGCAGAACTGATTCTTCGGCCGTTGCCGATCATTGCTACAACTCTGTGGGCTCTCATGAAATTGTCTTTAACGAGACCAAGGTGCTCTGCAAACCTCCTGGCTACCATCAAAGGTTTGTACACGAAGCCATACAAATATACAAACACAGACATAATTTCAACCGTGATGATGGTTCCAAACTGAGTAATCATTGGAAAGATGTGATTAACCATTCAAAAAAGATTTAACTACACTTATTTGGACCATCTTATTTGACAGACAACTATTACAGGTTATTGATAGACAGCCAGGCTTGTTTTGCCATGTTTAGTTGTTTATTTTTTCACACTATTGTTATGTAGGCCAGGCTTAGTCACAAACCGTACCTCTCCATAACAAAGGCTCAGCCTTTTGTTATGCAGTCTATTCTTAGTCTTAAGCCTCACCTTACCATATTAATAAAAAGTGTGCCGTACTTGGCCCTTCCCCTCTCCAACCATTATATATACGGAGTGGTAGCTCTTGTAATCTCTCATTTACTTGATACAGCTGTCGTGGCTGTGACGGTTCCACCTGAAGACGGAAGCTTGTGTTGCCTCTGAAACGTCGTGATTTTTATTTTTTATTTTATTTTACTTTTATTAATTTTAATGTTTTACCTACGTAACTTTACCGAAAAAACCTAAGAATATGAATCCTTGCAGTCACGAAAGCTACAAATCTAGAACTCATATTTTCAAACTCAATTTCTGTAGACTATGTTTTCAGGACACTTTAAGCGAATAAAAAAAGTGTGTGTTCAAACATTGAAGCTAAGCCTTTAACCATCTCTCTCCTCCCACTTCTCTAAAGAAAGGCCATTGGCAAAATATATTACAATTTTATTCAACGGGCTTGGTGGTGCTGTGAGAATTGCAAACTCAGGACCGAAAAATAGTTGTCAGAATCCCATTTAGATTTCAAATGTATATGCATGAGTCACTGCGTGTTTGCTATGCATGCAATAATCCATGTCCAAGACAACCTTGCAAATGATATGTCCCATGTGAAGGGGTATGTTCTAGGTTGAATATTTTAAACAGAGTAATGGCACCTATATTATTATATTAAGGCTGAGCCTTTGTTATGGAGAGGTACGGTTTGTGACTAAGCCTGGCCTACATAACAATAGTGTGAAAAAATAAACAACTAAACATGGTAAAACAAGCCTGGCTGTCTATCAATAACCTGTAATAGTTGTCTGTCAAATAAGATGGTCCAAATAAGTGTAGTTAAATCTTTTTTGCATGGTTAATCACATTTTTCCAATGATTACTCAGTTTGTAACCATCATCACGGTTGAAATTATGTCTGTGTTTGTATATTTGTATGGCTTCGTGTACAAACCTTTGATGGTAGCCAGGAGGTTTGCAGAGCACCTTGGTCTCGGAAAAGACAATTTCATGAGAGCCCACAGAGTTGTAGCAATGATCGGCAATGGCCGAAGAATCAGTTCTGCCGTGTTTCAGATCTGACTTGTGCTCGCGGACACGATCAGAAACATGACGTTTCGTTTCTCCAATGTAGCAATCACCACAACTGCAACTCAATTTGTAGACTCCAGGATACTGTAAGTCAGGAACGACATCCTTCACAGATGGAATCAGATCACGGATGTTATGCACTGTACTGAATCGGACTTGGATCTTATGTTTGTTTAGAATTTTGGAGATCTTTTTGGTCACGCCTGCTATGTATGGTAACGTGATAGTTTTGGTCGGAGTTTCATGTGGCTGTTTCTTTGTGGTGGGAGAAACAGCTTGGCAGATAGTGCGGTCGGAGTATCCGTTCATCATGAGGGCCCGATGTACATGTCTTAATTCACCGGCCAGGTGGTGTTGGTCAGAAATGCCATGGGCTCTGTGGTATAGCGTTTTGATAAGATAATTCTTTTGAGATGGGTGGTGGTGGGAATCTGGTTTCAATTAGGAATCTGTGTGGGTGGCTTTCCTGTAGACAGTAGTTTACCATTCTTGGATATTCTGTTTGAGAGGAGGCCTGACAGATCCTTGGGACATTCTGTCTACTGGAAAGCCACCCACACAGATTCCTACTTGAAACCGGATTCCCACCACCACCCATCTCAAAATAATTATCTCATCAAAACGCTATACCACAGAGCCCATTGCATTTCTGACCAACACCACCTGGCCGGTGAATTAAGACATGTACATCGGGCCCTCAGGATGAACGGATACTCTGACCGCACTATCCGCCAAGCTGTTTCTCCCACCACACAGAAACAGCCACATGAAACTCCGACCAAAACTATCACGTTACCATACATAGCAGGCGTGACCAAAAAGATCTCCAAAATTCTAAACAAATATAAGATCCAAGTCCGATTCAGTACAGTTCATAAAATCCGTGATCTGATTCCATATGTGAAGAATGTCGTTCCTGACTTACAGTATCCTGGAGTCTACAAATTGAGTTGCAGTTGTGGTGATTGCTACATTGGAGAAACGAAACGTCATGTTTCTGATCGTGTCCGCGAGCACAAGTCAGATCTGAAACACGGCAGAACTGATTCTTCTGCCGTTGCCGATCATTGCTACAACTCTGTGGGCTCTCATGAAATTGTCTTTAACGAGACCAAGGTGCTCTGCAAACCTCCTGGCTACCATCAAAGGTTTGTACACGAAGCCATACAAATATACAAACACAGACATAATTTCAACCGTGATGATGGTTCCAAACTGAGTAATCATTGGAAAGATGTGATTAACCATTCAAAAAAGATTTAACTACACTTATTTGGACCATCTTATTTGACAGACAACTATTACAGGTTATTGATAGACAGCCAGGCTTGTTTTGCCATGTTTAGTTGTTTATTTTTTCACACTATTGTTATGTAGGCCAGGCTTAGTCACAAACCGTACCTCTCTATAACAAAGGCTCAGCCTTTTGTTATGCAGTCTATTCTTAGTCTTAAGCCTCACCTTACCATATTAATAAAAAGTGTGCCGTACTTGGCCCTTCCCCTCTCCAACCATTATATATACGGAGTGGTAGCTCTTGTAATCTCTCATTTACTTGATACAGCTGTCGTGGCTGTGACGGTTCCACCTGAAGACGGAAGCTTGTGTTGCCTCTGAAACGTCGTGATTTTTATTTTTTATTTTATTTTACTTTTATTAATTTTAATGTTTTACCTACGTAACTTTACCGAAAAAACCTAAGAATATGAATCCTTGCAGTCACGAAAGCTACAAATCTAGAACTCATATTTTCAAACTCAATTTCTGTAGACTATGTTTTCAGGACACTTTAAGCGAATAAAAAAAGTGTGTGTTCAAACATTGAAGCTAAGCCTTTAACCATCTCTCTCCTCCCACTTCTCTAAAGAAAGGCCATTGGCAAAATATATTATAATTTTATTCAACGGGCTTGCTGGTGCTGTGAGAATTGCAAACTCAGGACCGAAAAATAGTTGTCAGAATCCCATTTAGATTTCAAATGTATATGCATGAGTCACTGCGTGTTTGCTATGCATGCAATAATCCATGTCCAAGACAACCTTGCAAATGATATGTCCCATGTGAAGGGGTATGTTCTAGGTTGAATATTTTAAACAGAGTAATGGCACCTATATTATATACATTTGTAGTGACATCGGGGATGTCACTGTATGGTGCCAGCCCAGAAGGGTCATGCCGTTCGATGTTCCTACATCGTGGACAGCACCGTGTGGGAGGCTGTGTATAATACCAGCCCTAGCGGGGCTTGGCAAGCACTGGGATAGTGCGGGCACCACGCACAGCGTGTGGTGGGGGCTTCCCCGAGGGGGAGGGGGTGTCACCCCAGGGGCAGGGTTTCCCCGGGCCCTGGCACTCTGGTTGACCCCGTAGACACGTGATCGGGAATATCCACACAGGAGGCCCCAGGTGGGGGGACTAGTGGGTGATCACGTGTCCGGGGAGAGCTCTTGAGAGGGATCGGGAGGGAACGAGAAGGTTCAAGAAGGCGGGCAGGGCCGAGGGCGGAGCGGCCCTGACCGTAGAGGGATATAAAGGCGAGTACTTGAGAGAGACCAGGGTCTCTTCATTCTACTAGCTGGAAGCTCTGGGTCTCAAGCTGGAAGCACTTCGTCCTACGAGAGCCCACGTGGTCAGAGACCCGAGTGAGGGTCCGACCCTTCGTAGCAGTAACTCCCATGTGTAGTGTAGTTGGCTGGGTGGTCACCACCCTAGGTTCTATTTGGTAAAGGGGCAGTTACCACTTTGTGTTACGGTGTTACTAATAAAGGTGTTTTCTTGAGGCTGCTGCCCCCCGATTCCTCTCCCCCTTCCTCCTCCTCTTCTTCTCTCCTCGCTGCTGCCATTACCCCCTGCGAGACATAACTCTTGGCTGGCCCCTGGTCACCTCAGGTCATTCACATCCACTCTCCGCATGCATTCCCTCGAGATATTAGTAGGAGACTCCCTGCACAACACGGCCCACACTCGTATATGCGCAGCCACTCAAACGCGACGTCTCTGCTCTCACAACCACGCTCAGCGATGCGCACACGGAGTGGAGGCCAGGGGTTACAGGACGAAACACGCACTCGCGGAGTCCTTCGGGCGCAGCGTTTCTTTCCCCGGGATTCCACGCACCCTCTCACAACCATGCTCAGCGATGCACACACGGAGTGGAGGCCAGGGGTTACAAGACCAAACGCGCACTCGCGGAGTCCTTCGGGCACAGCATTTCTTCCACCGGGATACCACGCACCCAGCCACACACGCAGCGCGGGGGGGGTCAGGGGTCACAGGATGAAACGCGCACTCGCGGAGTCCTTCGGGCGCAGTGTTTCTTCCACTGTGACACCGCGCACCGACCACACACGTTACGGCGAGCGCACACCCACCACCAAGCACTTTCCTCACACTCGTAGAAACCACACGAGGCTGTTATCGATCACTAACAATTTATTCCTGGAGTGTCTGCGAGCTACTATTACCCGAATCAGTCTGAGTCAGCAAGGCAGTGCTTACCTATCTCCTGATGGTCTACACCAGATCTACTTCGTCTACTTGGAATTAAACTTCCTAGGATCTTACGCTAAATCCCAACTCTCTCTGGTGTACTCACGGTTCAGCTCAGATGTGCGGAAAGCCATGTAGGGGTCAGGCTGCACGAAGTTCTCCTGGGAGCGGGGCCTGGCAGCGCTGAGACTCGTTTCACGGATGATCCAGTGGTCAGCAAGGTGGCTACTCCGATCCCTGACTTCAGCAGAACACGACTGAATTTATCTCTACCTTCTCTCACCTTTTATTGTTCTCTACATCAAAGAGAATTTGGCGCTGATCCGCTGGCCTCCCCGGCCAATCAGATCGCTCGGATTTCCCGCCACGGACCATTGCTCTCTCAGACGTCCGCATTTTGCCTTCTACATTAAAGGGACAACCCCGGGGCTGCTGCGTTGGTGCACAAGCACATTTGTCCTACCAATCAGAGGGCCAGCCCTGTTTTCCCGCCATTCATGGCTCCGCCCCCCTACCTGCCTGCTGACCCGTGTGTGTCGTGTGTGTTTTCTACCCGCGCTGGCTGGAAAGCCCCGTCGTGACCATGTAATTACCACCAAAGTCAAGGCACCAAGGTGCGAGTTAGCCTCGGGGGAGATCGCCCAATTCCCTGGCCGCAGGAATCCGTGAAGATTAGTCCCATGAGAGGGCTTCTGGGTGAAAACCTGTCGGCCAGGTGACCTCCCCTCGGGGCCCTATGTGGGGGTGTGTGTGTAATGGGTTCCGGAGACACTTGTAGAGGTAACTTCTTTATTACAATACAACACTCCAACCGTCCTGATACTCTGTTACAGCCTAGGTACACAGCCTAGGTACACAGCCTAGATACACTACTCTGGCTATGCTCTGGGGTCCTCCGGCTACAATTACCCTAGGGGAGGCTACCTGACCCGACCCAGCCAAGGTGCGGGTCTGGACTCTGGCTTCCTCGGAACTCGCCCTTACAAGGACGTAGAGCCGGGAGTCCCAGAGTCCCACCACTGGCCCTCACAGCGTCCCGGCCCTCACAAGGACAAGCGGGACGAGGGGGTCCAGGGTCCTAAGCTGGCTGGTCTTGGGTCTTGAGCTGCGACTGGCCCCGATCGGCCAGGGAGCTGCCCTTTTATGTCTCATCCCCAACGAGCGGTGGGGTTGTATGCGCCCCCAGATATCCCACAGAGCACATACGGCCCCCCCGTTGGTGGCGCCAAGGGGCTTAACTGTCTGGGTTGCCTGGGATCCTAGCACCTGGCGCCGAGGGCTTATCTGTCTAGGATCCCAGAGCCCCCAGCAGCCCCTCCCCTCTTGGGCTGGCACAGTGGCCCCTCCTATGGCACTACATTACCCCCCTCTACGTAGCCTCCAACTGACCCGGCTGTGAAAAAAAATACAATGGTACAATAAATTATTTGTTAACCATCAGAATGAGTGTATGCGTGTCAATGACTAAATGGATGACAAAACAAGAAAAATGAGAAGAAATCGCCTCTCCCCCTCCTGTGGTCACGCGTATATAAAAAAACTCCAGGCCACCGATGCAGAACAACACTGTATAAACACATATATGCAGGACGAACGCACGCCCCAACCGCCCACTATACATGATGGCATGGTGAGTGGTGGTGCGTTGGGACGAGAGTTCGTGGGCGGGGGTCATGAAAATCGTTTGAGTTTGGAGCGAGTCCGAGTGGCAGGTCCATCGGCCGGGATGGAGGCGGGAGGGGACCGACGACCCGTTGTTGCGCTAGTGTCCTGGGTCGCTGATTCCGCGGGCAAGCTTGTTCCCACTGGGCCGGCCGTGGCAGGTTTCATTCCCGAGGCACCTGAGGACGGGACAGCGGGACCTGCCTGAGAGTTAGATCCAGCATCGTCGCGGCGTGGCTCATCGGACATGTCGCGCTCTCGGGCCCCGAGAAGTGAAGGAGGTGTGTAGGGTTGAATTTAAGGTTTTAGACGTGACGGGTGCACGAGCCAACGGTGCTTGCCATGCTGGATCTTGACACACTGCGGGCGGAGAATGTGAATAATAACAACCGGGCCTCTCCAAGGCTTAAGCAGTTTTGAGGAAGTAGCCAATGGTACCTGAGGGGCAGTGGAGCCAGGCGCGGTCCCCTTCTACCCAAACGTGGCGGGACGTGCGGAGGTTCCGCAACCGCTCTTTGGCAAGCTGACGGGCTTCTGAGTTATTTTGAGCAGCCTCCCGGGCATCCACGAGACGACGCACATTAGCACGGATGTGGTCGGCAATCTTAGCCTTAGGTGCGGGTCTGGAGTCCCAGAGTCCCACCACTGGCCCTCACAGCATCCCGGCCCTCACAAGGACAAGCGGGACGAGGGGGTCCAGGGTCCTAAGCTGGCTGGGTCTTGCGTCTTGAGCTGCGACTGGCCCCGATCGGCCAGGGAGCTGCCCTTTTATGCCTCATCCCCAACGAGGGGTGGGGTTGTATGCGCCCCCAAATATCCCACAGAGCACACACAGCCCCCCCCCCCCCCCCCGTTGGTGGCGCCAAGGGGCTTAACTGTCTGGGTTGCCTGGGATCCTAGCGCCTGGCGCCGAGGGCTTATCTGTCTAGGATCCCAGAGCCCCCAGCAGCCCCTCCCCTCTTGGGCTGGCACAGTGGCCCCTCCTATGGCACTACATGCGTGTTCATGTGGGGGGTGGTGAGGGAAGAGCAGCGTCGGCCTCGTCGCTTGGTGGTGGTGGGGTCGTAGGTGGGGCGCCGGCAGAACGGCTTCGCTGCTGCGGCATCACAGTTTGCCTCTAAAAGGAACAACGTCTGCGACTCAGTTGGACTCATTACACATTCATTAAAACAAATACCACCTTGTAGGAAGCCACGAGTTGTTAGCCTGCAGAGAGACAGCCCTTGTTTGCCCTATTGATTGGTTGGCTACATATGGCGTGAACGAAGTTCAACATGCATACATACATTTCCTTTCACTTAGTAACAAGTAACAACAAAGTAATAATCATAAAAAATACATAAAACATTTAGGCGGCATCTGAACAGTGTGTGCAGAAGACAGCTGGCTTGATACATAAGACTTGTGTCTTTACGTGCTCTCAACGTGATACTTCAGCCTATAAAATCCACAATTTTCCTCGTGCCATGTGGTTTGATGCAGCCCATCCTGCACAGAAAGTTACAAGGTCAAGATGGTTCTGGCTTTTTACTTTACATAAAAATGTATCTCAGTGGTACTTTGCTGCAAAATGTAAATACCGTTATAATAAATTCATAAAGCATAATTTAGTCTTCCGGAAACCCATTTGCATTGATGTCACCTTCTCGTGTGGTTCCACGATGCAACAAGTCCAACCAGCTCCTGCCCACAGGCTGATTTCTTCATTCTATCTCTGCAAATGTTCATCCTTCGCTGCTTCTTCATTATCAGTGTTGACCACCAACCATCATCCCTTATAGTGACGCATTCTGCCCAAGCGTACATACTATTATTGAGAGCAATATTACGTCTCTAAATTGTGTGTATTCTTTAATCCGTATGCACTTTCCCCGTACCTCCGATTAGCGGGGTTGGCTACGTACAGTGCGAAAGCAGTTCAACATACATACATAATCCTTTCTCTCAGTGCAATTAATAACATGCACCGCTCCATAATTCTCCGTGCATTCATTGTCAAGTTCATCCTTTCAAAAGCACACTCGCCGGCTCTCATCCCCCTCTTTATTTCATTGTGTTGATTCTGGCTAACTTTCCCAAATGTATACGCCACTCTTCCAGTTCTTTCCCTCTATGAATAATTCTTTTTTAGTTAGTTTTGCATCCTTGTTCACGCAAATAGAATCGGTCAATTGCTGAGGAACCGTAGGCGAGCTAGAAGGCAGCCAGGCAGTCAGCTGGCGTAAACAATTACCCATTCTCTGCAGTCCTCTAAATATGAAGATGTTTTGAATCAATTATTCAGTATTTTTTTAAGTGCATGTTTTGCTGAGCAAACATATAGTGCATGGTGACAGATTGTCTACCAAAGGAGAGAATAAGTCTGACATGATTACCTCCGAGAATATGGATCGATGAGCAAATACAATTTTATTTAGTTTTAGTATTTACGAAAAATATTCACCTGTATAATGGCTTGCGATGGAAAATGTCGTTTGTAACAGTATCCAAGATGGTTTTAGCATCGTGGGACTGTGTGGCGTGGCCACTGCTTGGAGAATCCTTTAGGCAGCAGTGGATAGACCATGGCTGACGATGGTGACGTTGCTGACGACATGACGTTCAACTCAATGTGCACATTTATCTGAACCTGGTCAACACTTACACTGAATGTCGAGTCACTTGCTCAAAAGCATTCATCCGATGTGACAACATAATTTTTTGTCTTGAGGTCAGTTTACATTAAACCCGTGATGGGTCAATATTAACGTAAGCATTGTAGGCCTTTGGAAAGTGCTAGGCCAATATTTGCCATTTGAAGTGAATAAAGTCCTAGCCTTGTATAAACCAAGACAATATTGCTGCCACTATATTGTGTTGACACACTGTACGCAGTGTTCCTTCATAGCTTTAGGTTCGATATTGAGGCATCTTAAACATCTTATTGCACTTTACGTTTTATATTTAATTCCAAAGCCAATATCATTGCTCTGTAGGGTACTGTTAAAAAGTGATATATATTCACTTCAAAGTAATCCTTTTATTGTACTTTTCAAACTCAGTGAAAATATCAATTTCAGAATAACGATTAATAATACAGGAAAAAACAACAGTGATTTTAAACGTAAATAAATGTATGCACTGAAGGATACTTCAGCGGCAAAAAAATCACAACATTGTCTCGGCTGTTTGAGAGTGGTGTTTGGTCCTTCTAAGTTCGTTTGGTGATTTCTGTATTCTTATGCTCAGTAAAGTCGCTTAAAACATTGATCCCGTTCCTCGAATGAGTGTTTGACGGTGATCGTACGAAGCGACACTCCTGAGAAGCGATGAAAATTACACATTCCCTTGGCATGGGGACAGTCTTTACATAGCGCATAGGACATCCTACATCGATTTCTCACAATGTATACCTAGCCATCCTATTGATCTTGGAGAGTTTTATGGGCTCAATTAAACTGCAGCCGGGATTTGAACTTTTAACCTTGTGGTTGTGAGTCAAGCCTTCTCACCGCACTGCAACCTGCTGCATATCACAAATCACACCTCGCCTGTTGTCCACCCAACAGTATTCCACTAATTTGCCTTATAAGCATGTATCTCATTACACTTTGCACTGCCCACATGGGTTGCCCCTAGCAATGCAAACACGATCGCCACAAATTTTATTTCGCCTTACACATTCTTCACTGTGCGATGTCCTCTTCTCCCCACCACACCCCAATTATACCCCAATGTGTCCTGAAACTACTATAGAGCCCCTACATTTCATTATTATAGCGCTTACATCACATTATTGTCGCGTTGCCGGGGGGACCGGCCCAGCCCCCAGCTAGCCAAGGTCACACCTCGGCGGGCTGGGAAATCTAGGCGAGCCCGGGGGCTCTGCACGGGACTAGGCCTCACCACGGCACTGTCTGCTTACTACTTTGTGCTATACATTCCATATATACTGCTATACAGTCAGCATGTACTACTGTAGTGCTAGCAAGTACGACCACAGTCACGATACACTGCTGTCATCATAGCAGGTACCACCGCTGTCGCTTGCCCCGCTCTAATCATAGCAGCTTACACCACAGTATGCATGCACTGCTGTAGTGATAGTGCATGTCGTCGATGTGTGTAAGTCCATGTGTGTGTGTTTGTCAATGTGTGTGCATGGTGTCCGTGTGTAGACAACTACTCTTTTTTAATTCAGTTACTTTTCACAATATTAATGCCTGCGTCTAAGTCCATGTGTGCGTGTGGGTCGATGTGCATGTCTGCGGCGATGTGTGTGTGTAAGTCGATGTGTCTGTATGTGTGTGAGTCGATGTGTTTGTGAGTGTGAGTCGATATGTCTGTGTGTTTGTGTCAGTCGATGTGTATGTGTTAGTCGCTGTGTGTGCGTCGCTCCATGTGAGTCAGTGTAAGTCAATTTATTTCTGTGTGTGTTTGATCCACGTATGTGTGTGAGTCCATGTGTGTGTGTCTGTACGTACATCTGTGTGTGTGTGTAAGTCCATGTGTGTGTGTCAGTCCATGTGTGTGTGCCTCTATATGCGTGTGTGAGTACATGTATGTTTGTGTGGGAGTCTATGTGTGTCAGTCGATGTGTGTACGGCAATGTTTGTATGTGTGTGAGAGTCCATGTGTATGTGTGCGTCGATATGTGTGTGTAAGTTCATATGTGTGTGTCAGTCTATGTATATGTGTGTGAGTCAATGTGTGTCTCTAAGTCGATGTGTGTGTGTGGGTCCATGTGTGTGTGTAAGTCCCTGTGTGTGTGTCTTAGTCGATATGTGTCTCATTGTAAGTCCATATGTGTGTTTGTGCAGGTCAATGTATTTATGAGTCTATGTACCATCGGACACTCCACGCAACGCTCACAAGAACGAGCGTAGTGCCGGGTGGCTAAACCACAGCAAGTTGGCACAGTAGGGGGCACAGGTGCTGCATCAGCCAGTCGTCTCAGTCAGTCGACCTGTGCCATCTGGCTCTGCCCCGTGACCTGCCAGCGGGCGTTCGACACTTCACGTGGCCTCAAGGTGCACATAGCTTGCCATAAGCGTTGTGGTTACGTCACCGCCACTTAGTGGCGAATGGCGGTTGTTGTTGAGTCTATGTATGTGTGAGTCGATATGTGTGTGTAAGTCTATGTGTGTGTGTGAGTCCATTTGTGAGTGTAACTACATATGTGTGTGTCTAAAGTTGATGTCTGTGTGTGTGAGTCCATATGTGTGTGTGTGTGCGTGTAAGTCGATGTGTTTCTATGTGTGTGGTTAAATGTCTGTTTGTAAGTCCATTTGTGTGTCTGCCTTTTTCGTCCGGGCAACGCCGGGTACTTACCGCTAGTCTATATATAAATTAGGGGAGCTGTGGTACACTATCAAATCAGCAACGTTAGTTCACTTCTTGGCCTTGGCGACATCGGTGGTGATTTAAATCTGAACTGTGCCCTCTATCACCACCCTGCACTGCACAGCATAGTGAAGTTTAGTCAAGAACCCCCAAGAGTGACAAAATATAGGGAGGCCTTTATTCAGCTTTGGATTGACAAAGGGCTGTATATCATTATTCAAAATATAAAATATATTGTTTAAACCTCCTTCTCTGTCTTTATAAGTCGCAGCTTTTGTTGTCGGATTAAACATGTACTAAAGCCGGGTGGTGGTGGCTATGCACGTGGCCTGTAATCCAGCACTGGGGAGGCGAGCGTTAGCAGAGCGTACAAATGTTGCGAAACTCCCTTCCTCTCGGTGTTGAGGTGCCATACCTTGGCTTGCCAGAAGGCAGTATGGAATATGTGGACCCCACATGTTCCATCGGTATGGGATATAGAGTTTCTCCCTCTCATGCGTGACTTTTCTCCTGACGCTCTGGTTTCCTCCAGAATGCAAACACTCATTAATTGACTTATAACACTTTAAAATGGCGAGGACTGCAAAGATTGGGGGACATTTTGTGCTAGCTGACTCCTTGTCTGTGGTTCCTCCTTGTGCCTCTAAGTTGTCCTCTCTTTTCCGGAGCGAGCGAATGTTGTGTTATAATATGACTCTTTAGCCCAATGCTTATAGCAATACTCCAATAAAATTATCAAACAAATCGTAAATAATGTTTACGGTTAGTAAATAATGTTAACGTCACCAAGACGCAAAATTATACAGTAAAACATGATTTTTTGCAGTACTAAATATATATAAAGCAAACAGTTATTTGTTCAAGCAAGTAATGATTATAATTATTTGTTCCCTGAATGATTGCTAAGCGCACACATATTCAACTGTCATTACATGCTAAGATAATACATTACCACTACTTATAAATGTAAAAGAGTTATCATCTCACATATTGCATTACCATTTTCAACATAAAGGCCAGATAATGGATGAAGAAAGTGTCAAGAGTTTTTTTTATGAAATAATAATAATAAATGTTGTATCTATTTAGCAAATCTGTGAATTCCTTTGCATATATGAAGTAAATTGTAGATTTCATTATGCTCTGAAAATAACATTCCAATTAATCGAGTGCCATTTGTGGGATGTCAGCAATTGATGTTCTATAGAACGACTGGCCTTGGCATAGGAAAGTGGAATTTCCCCTTATGGCTCAGAGCTAACAATAGACACTTTGACTTGACTCTCATTGAAAGTCTTCTTTCTCTTGCGTATTCTTGTTGGGAAAATTTGATGTATTCACACTTCACGCCACTAATTTGCAAATTGCTGCTTCATATCACATCTTAGACACCATAACGCATCCAGCATTTCCACCACTTTTGTTGAGAGTTGAACATGTAGACTTTGAATTGCACGTCAAGTGCATTAGCCAATATACCATGGGTCCTCTTTTGTTAAATAGCATGTGAACAAATAATGGTGCTAATGGAATTGCTGTCATGGACAAATGCAACAAGCCATGTGATCGAGTAATGCAAGTGCCACATTTATCAAATGCTATGCAGCACGCTGCTGATGAGGAAGTCAAAACACTGCAACCTCAATAAAACAAGCCAAGTGTACATGTTGAAACAAAAAACATCATCATGTATGTATGTTGAACTTCCTTTGTACTGTACACAGCCAACCGTGCGAATCAGAGGTGCAGGTCATCATGCCCTGTATCTTCTTTGGATATCAGGAGGGTTGTACATTGCATTATATGGCCAATTCAATCAATGTTTATCACACGTGGCATAGAAACTGGAGTATCCTCAAAAACACTCAAAGCTTCCTGGCCACCTCGCAGCCCAAGGCTACAATTTCTGGTCTTCCCAATACAGTCTCCCAACCACGTGCTGAGATTGCTTTAATTCTAATAATTCTCAAAATTGGGTGATTTGGTCGAAGACAACTTTGTGGACTATGTCTAGTTTATCTATGAAAATACATCCAACCATTAATTTTAGCAGGTCTTGTAAATGCCGGTTTTGCTTAGCAGTGGCCGAACTGGAAACGTTTGCCTGTCCCCGAGTGTTGGTCAAGAGTGTCTGCTACATATTTATTGATATTTGTACTTTTACATGTGTAGTGACGTGTATTGGTTCACTACAGCGCACAGCACCAGTTACTTGTAGAGAGGAGAACTTGGGTGTAAGTAGCCCTCTCTGCCAGCAGGGTGTGCTATGCCATGGAAAATGGTCCCTAAGGAAGGAGCATGGTTCTTGCTAGGCCTCGGCAAGGTAAGGTAAAAGTTAAAAGGTAAAAACAACGAGCCTACCTTTACCCTACCTTTTACCTTACCACAATACAATCACTCTACCCTACCGTTTACCCTTTAGCAGGTAAGGTAAAAGGTAAAAGGTAAAAAGCAACGAGCTTACCTTTACCCCACCTTTTACCCTTACCCCATACAAATTACCCGATTACAGGGTAATTACTAGGGAACTACTACACATGAACAAGGTTTATAATGGTAAATGCTAGGTAGAGCACTTTAATCATATAGAATACTCTCGATGATTCCAATTTTACACGCTTTCTTTTAACTCACTCTGTTGTTGTCGTTATTGTTGTTGTATCCTCAAATCTTGAAACTCAATTTTTACCCACTTCCTAATGTGGTATCGACTGCAAACTTGGTATACTTAGGTAATTTTGATGACAATACTATATTCTATCATAAAAATATATATGTTTTTAAACATTATTTTTTATTTGTTATGTTTCAGCTTGGGTCTAATTGTCCACGCTCAACTGACGTTGGCTGTAATTGGCCACGGTCACTTACGTTGTGGCAAGCCTCGGGGCCACTCCCTGGAGTCATGGAGTTCTGCCATTACTCGTACATTTTATAAAAGCGTGTTTTTAATAAAGTTTGTTTTAATATTACTTATTAAATGTAGGCCACGGACTGCGCCACGGAGTTTTTAAAGGTAAACAAGGTACCGTATTTACCGGGTAATACTTTGCGCTACCTTTACCCTACTGGGTAATTCTTCCGAGCTACCTTTACCCTTTACCTTTACCCTTTTACCCGGTAAAAAGGGTAAATAACCTTACCTTTCCGAGGCCTAATTCTTGTGGCGGGCAGCGAGAGAGCATGTGAGGACGTAGCAGCCCGATTGGCTGGCAAGGGCACATAACAGGACAGGGTAAGGATGTGGGCCAAAGGTGACAGAAGGGACATGTGATGTAAGGCCTAGAGTCATCTAGATAGTTCTAGAAGGGGACGTGACCAAGGCGGAGCCGGGCCATGCTGAGGGGCATAAAAGGGAGGTCCTGAGGTCCGATTGGGGATGTCAACTGGAATGGAACCCGCCGTGCTACGTCTCTTCGGTTTTCGCTCTTTGCTCTTCGGTCTTCACGCTCGGCATCGTGGGTCAGGCAGTGCGTTATGTAGTTACCATGTGATGGTTGCCGCTATATAGTTATCACGTTGTTACGTTTTTGCAGTTACTCCATGGTGGTCATAAAATAAACGTGTTGCCTCCAAAGTCAAGGGTGTCTCTCACGTAAACCGACTACATCTGGCGTCAGAAGTGTTAAAAATAGCTAGGTGATAGCTTCTAGTGTAGCGCGATGTTTACAAGGAAGCATCTCACCAAGGTGTCTGTGGATGAAGAGGACGGCGAGGAGGTGGTTCCCCAAACAGCTCCTGTGGTTTACAGCCCCAGAGAGAGTTTGCGAGGCGGCTCTACCAGCGGAACAGTGGGAGGAAACCAACGTCTCCACGCTGCCGTAGTCGCAGAGCCCGCCTCGCCGATTTTTTGTCTGCAGCAGCAGCACTGGTGGCTGAGCTCGAGTTAGAGGAGCTGGAGAAGGAGGACGGAGTGTCGGAGCTGCAGGGAGACAACTTTGCTGCTGATGGTTGCCGCATGCGGGAAACAAGAGAGCCACAGCCCTCGTAAGTGGCCGCCATTTTGTTTGCGGGAAGTGCCTTCGCTAAAGAAGTGGCTTCCCGTCGTCCATGAATTCACAGCCGCAGGGGGTGACTGGGTGGCATTTCAGTGGCGCTTTACGGCCACCTGTGACTTGGCCAGATTGACTGAGGTGGAGGTGCTGCAGGCACTCCCGACCACCTTGGATGGCGATGCCTTGGCAGCATTCTATGCCATTTTGCCCGACCAAAGGGGAACGTTTCTGCGAGCCTTTGCCCAGATGGCTGCAATCTTCGACCCGCCATCTAACGTGCGACACAAGTTTGCCGCGCGAAGGCGGGGGGAGACCGAGACGCCCCTCACCTTCCGCAGCACTAATGTCGCTAGTGCAGGCCACCTACCCCAAGATGGAGCAAGCTGGGCTGGACTTTTTAGTATTGGAACGCATGCTGACGCTGGCTCAAGAGCTTAACTTTTCCTTGCCAGCCACGAAATAGGACGACTTGTCATCGCTCAAGGTTGCGCGATGCATACAGGCGCATTTTAATAAAAGTGACATGCGGGAGTGGTGGCATACGCGGGACCTTTCGAGATGGCGATAGCAGCAGACGGCTCGGAGCTCCCCCAATTCTGTGCATCGGTCAACGTCGACGTGCGGAGGAAAGGTGATGCAGTTCGGCTAGGAGGGTGAGACCTGCAAAAGGGGACTTTTCTTCGCCGAAGTAGCGCCCCCGTCATCTGTTTAAAGTGCAGTCTGCCGGGTCACGTTTTGAGGGGATGCCGTGCTGACCAAGGGAGATTCTCCACGGTGCTGTCATCTTCCACCCCGCTGTCCTCCGCTGTGCGCGGTCCTCAGTCGAGTCATCACACATTTCACACCCGGCCATTTCAGTCACCTCAGGCATCTTGTTTGTGCACCGGGTCCGATTCGCATGTTGTTACTCCTCGCCAGGTTTCGGAGCGTGAAAATCGGGTTTTGGTGGGTGGCCACAGCGTCCAGGTAAATGGTCGGCACTGGGACATCGTATTTTTGCTGCGGCGGCAGGATTGTCAGCGGTCGTGGGAACCATACAGGGGGTTGAGGTGCGGGTGCTCATTGACACCGGAGCATCCGCTACTATTATTTCATAAATTATTTTTATATTTTGCCGCCTAATTTGTGTAAACTCAGCCCCGTAGAAATCCTGTGTTTTGCCGCTAATGGCGGGACCTTGGGGATCGTTGGCCAAATATCGGCGAAAGTGTGCATTGGTGACATCTTGATGACAGGGCCAGTGCCAGTTTCAAAGTATTTGACTGTACCCTGTCTTTTGGGAACCGATTTTTTTGAGGAGAATACCCCTTAAGATGCTTGTGGATCAGGGCTGCATTGAGTTGCCATCGGGCCGCCGAATGGCGTTTTTGTCCTCCCCGACTCGGTTGTGCATGGTTCACACCACAGTCCAAGTGCTGGCGAAAGAAACAGTAAAAATTCCTCCCTGTGCTCAGATGCTTGTGCCTTTGCAGCTGCGGAAGCAGCTTGATCGAGAAGCTACCGCGGGAGGGATCCTCTTAACCCGAACAAAGCGGACGCATGCGATAATACTATCGGCATCACACATACTTAATGGGGGCGACTCCAAGCAGAGGATGCCTCTTTATTGAAGCTGAGGTGCCACATCAGGAGAGTAGAGGGTGGGAAGAGCCGACGAGAGTTGTCCCCTGTTATTCTCAAAGAGCATCTGTTGATGAAATGGGAGAGATGCAATGCTATAGCATTGTAGTGCCCACTGTTATGCGGGATAAAGTTATTCGGGCTGCACATGAACGATTAATGCACCTTGGAGTGTAGAAAACATTGTAATCCCTCAGACTTGATTTCTTCTGGCTCGGAATGTTGGGGGATGTTTACAATGTGTTGAAAGGGTGTGTGGAATGCGCTCCTCGAAACCCCCGACGAGAATGGGCCGTTCACCATTGCAATCGATTGGTGTGTCCTGGATAATCGAACTCATCACACTTGACATCCTCGGGCCGTTCCCCACCACCCAGCGGGATAATAAATATTTATTGGTGGGGGTGTAATATCTCTCTCGCTGGCCAATGGCCTGGCCACTGCCAGACCAGTCGGCTGTGGCTATTACGGAAGCATTCCTTCATGGCTATGTGTGAGATAAGGGGGCCCCGGAGTGCCTCCTTACTGACCAAGGCAATTTTTTTTACATAGAATTTGTTAAAGGAAGTGTGTGATCTGTTGGGCACCAAGAAGGTTCGGACTTTGCCCTATAACCCCCAGATTGATGAGATGGTGGAACGATTGCACAGGACCCTGACGTCTATGTTGTGTCAGCAAGTTGATGAAGCCCAGTCCGACTGGGAATTGCACGTTCCGGGGGTTCTCGCGGCCTATGGACTGGCCCCTCACACTTCTACCGGATTCTCAACATTTTTTTTATTATGTACGGGAGGGAACGAGACCCCCCAATTGAAGTTCTATTAAACACGGAGCCGAGTAAGAAAAAGATACCTGGCGCCATGCACCTTACCCTTAAGCAGTTATCTGAAGCACGAGAGGCTTCCCTAGGGAATTTGGCCTTGTGGGAGGCTGCTAATGATGAAAGTGAGGCTCAGTGAATCTGGAACTAAATGGAAACCGGGGGATAAGGCACTGCCCCCAGGTGGGTATGTGGGGGCCAACGTCCACCTCCCTGCTCCCCGTGAGTGGGCGGGGCACGACGTCCACCCCCTCCACTCCCCCTCCTCTTCTTCGGCCGCCTCTCGCCGGGCCCCCGGCGATCATGTAATCGGCCCCCTCGCGCCAGCACCCTCTCTGAGGGACTTATCTGAACGGCTGGCTTACCACCGCCGAGGTTATCCTGCACACGCCGAGCGCTAAACTAATGCTAGCGGAAAAGGAATGGCGGGGATAGGAATATGGGGCACGCCTCACCGTTAACGGTATTTCTACTGTGCAAATGCGCTTTGTAAAGCGCACTGTGTAAACACGCACGCCAGCGCAAGCACGCGCAAACGACGGCAGCCGTATGTGCTGCAGTACACGTGCCTCACGCGCACACTCAAATCACTCACACCACCCCCACGCTGCAGCCCTGCGCTTGCGCTCACGCCGGGCACACCGTCTCTCCACGCAGACGCGCCATACACAGATCACAGACACTATGCCGAGGTTCAATAAGATTTAGAATACATTTGTACAAAAATAAGTGTGAAAACTACTCTGTAGGGCTTAAGAGAAGTGGGGCTAACTCGAGAACAGAACATTGTGTTAAGCACTTTCAATACAGCAGCCAGGGAAACAATATTAAGTACGTGGAAGATTCATGAACACCCCTCCCATACTCAATGGTTGTATTAATTAGGCCCAGTCTCGGCACTGGAGCATCTGAGCTATGAGCTCAGAGACAAGGAAGAATACAACACGTGCATGGGGTCCATATCTAAACTTTAGAACATCCTTAAATATCTGAGCCGAGAATGGCAATGATCTGCCCCCCCCCTTCCCCAAAGAACCCCCCCCCCCCCTCCCCAGCCTGAGTCTGGTGTGCCTGGTATCGTCGATGTCCCTGGTAATGCCACCCAGAACATCAGGGTGTTGCAATGTATGATGTGAGGGAAGATGTGGAATAAAACATTTCATTTAAAAGGGTTTGTTGCACTTTATGTATACAGTAAATATATACTATGAGATCTCTTTTACCAGTGGCAAAATATAATGGTAGGTTTTTACCCTTTTAACTGGTACAAAACTGACACCTTTATTCAAGGCATCATGTTTGCAATGACCACAACACAAGTAGTCAATAAAGCAAACAAAAAGAAGCAACTCTGATAAGGATAATAATATGCACTGTCATTGAAGTTGATTGGCCCACACCCGAGACGGCTTTCTTTAGAGCCTAGTCCCCATTGGTGTTTTTGAGTTGTACGCCTTCTGGTGTCATCTGGCCCTACACCAATGGGGACTAGGCTCTAAAGAAAGCCGTCTCGGGTGTGGGCCAATCAACTTCAATGACAGTGCATATTATTATCCTTATCAGAGTTGCTTCTTTTTGTTTGCTTTATTGACTACTTGTGTTGTGGTCATTGCAAACATGATGCCTTGAATAAAGGTGTCAGTTTTGTACCAGTTAAAAGGGTAAAAACCTACCATAGTAAATATATATTTGGGTATGCTGCTGTGTTGGTAGTGTTGCCCAATAAACAATTGCACAATAATTAAAAACAATTTGCAAAGACATTGTTATGTTATCATGGGACCTTTCTTGGCAGAATCAAAATATCCTCTCTGGCAATAAAACACCAAATAGAAACCTCTTGCAAGGAATCATGTCTGCATTAACCACACTTACTCGTGGGGAACATGCAAACAAAAACATTCTCTGGTAATATACGCATTGTCTTTGAAGCTTATTGGTCCACAACAGAGACAGCTTTCTTTAGAGCCTAGTCTTAAACAGTGTAAGACCAGAGAACGCCAAAAGGCGAACAGCACAAAGACATAAGCATGTTTTGTTTGCATGTACACCATAAGTATGTGTGGTTAATGCAGATATGATTCCTTGCAAAAGGTTTCTGTTTGGTGTTTTAACATTTTAACACATGTTTTATTGCCATAAAGGGTAAAACCATTTTTTATACATTGTTATGCGCTGTGAAGAAGGGACATTGTCCCCAAAACGTCGCTTATTATACATTTCAATTTTAAAGCCACATTGTTATTGGCGAATGTGCTGATTTTTCAGTAGAAAAACATACCTTCCTCTTTTTTTTTATCATCATCTCGGTGTCCTGCTGGATTTATTGTATGTTATGCATTATATCGCTTTAAAAATGGATTCCAAAGGGGAGTACGGGAATATTATTATTATTTTGCAATTTACAACATTTTTATGTAATTTTGAAAATGAGAATTCTAGAACAGTTGCACAAATAGTATTTTTTTTTACAAATTATGGGATAGTATTCACCATCTGTTTTATCACGGATGGCACGTGTTTTGGAATGTTTTTTTAAAATAAATTATACAAATGTAAAAAAAAATTGTCCATCCACCAATCAACGTCAACCACCTACAACCACCACCAACCATGATGTGTTTACACCACTGACCACAACCTCCGAGCAGACAACACCACCTATAACCTACCACCACATACCACTCGCAAGAACCATTGCAATCATCATTCAGGAAGGGTCAAACTGGCCGCTTACTAATTCAGGGCAATTTTTTCAAAGTTGGACATGACATGAGTTATGCAAAGGCCTGCTGTTGTCATGAGATCATTAACCTGGACACATATTAGCAGATGGGATGCATGTTTCATGATAATGTTACCGGCACAGAATATTACCAGGGGACCGAAATCGCATTTAAACCGGTGAACGCAGAACACAGCTGCTGGTTCAGAGGGTCGCCCAGCAACATCTTTTGAGAAAATATTTAGAGGGGAAAAAAATGAAATAAAATATATAAATAAAACCCACATTTTATTTTATCACCACTATGATGCACAAGGTGAAAGCCATAAAACAATCAGAATGACAGCACGGTATATCAGTAGGATTACCAATCACTCATATTGCTGTCGGCGGTTTAACCGTGCAATACTTTCGTGGCGTTTACAAATGCAAACACCCTTTTATTACTCGTTATATTGGACATGGTGCATTAAATCGATATATCACATGCATATATGCATATGTGTGTGTGTGTGTACATGTTGTATGTATGCATGTCTGCACAACAGTTTAATGTTTGTAAATGTGAATAAGAGCTGTCGACTCATGATTGTAAAGTTCTCGGATTTGAAACCAAATGCGGAATTAACTCACCCCATCATCCCTCTGGGGTTAACAAAATAAGGAACCACTTTTTGGAAAGTCAGTTGTCCCATGAAGAGATACCATTTGCTATGGAAGTGTAGACATTTTTGCAACTGGTTGCTTAAGGACTGCCCCTCATTCGAGACCCAGACATCGCACCTCCTAGCTTGGACATTGCTCAAAGACACTGATGTAACCCTCAACCACGTGAGAATATCAACAGGCTGATGCGCAGACCACCTTCATGAATGGAACATTAAAGAGTTGCCACAGTGCAATTGTGGCCATACAACCTAACCTTAGGACCATACAGTAAACCACTGTCGTCTGTGCTCCTTCAACGGAGGAAGAGCAAAACTACACGAATTATCTCCTGAAGCCCTCACGTGGCTAGCAGAACGAGATATTGGCATTTATCTCCTGAATATATTGCTAAGATACTCGATAATGAACACGTATTGTTTAATATACTTACTCACAAAATATATGTGTATAATTGTCCGTGTCATTGTGTATATATTTTAGTGAAATGAATACAAAATTAGCTGTGCAATTAACAAATCAGTGGTTTACAGTATATTGCGGAATAATCAATTGTTTTTGGAATCAAACATATTTACTCATCAAAATGAGCCAGGAGATTCGTTATTTTAAATAATGGTAATTTCCTGTTTCCTTTGAAAATGAACAATGATTTTCTTCTATATATACAGTAAATACATTTATCCCGCCAATATATCTTATCCTTTTAGGGACATTTGGTAATTAAATCTATCATCGAGTAATTACATTAATCATTTTCAATTCAGAGTTATTACCTTAAGGGGGTTATTTTTTTAGCTCTACACTGAGAATACCCGCTTCAATTTGCATTCACAGCTGTAACTGTAATTTCTCATCTCATTTGAGATTTAAATTTCTGAAGTTGGAAATAAATCCCTAACGTCACTTTCATGCACATCTGACATTGTAAATTTGTGCCTAAAGTTTTTTTTTGGGATTGCTTATACCGTCCATGCGGTCACAGGGAGAGCATGCCACAAATTTAAATTCAGGGTAGTGCCTCGAATCCCACTGGGAATTAAGTTTCCTTGAATTAACAACCATGTCATGCCCAAGGAAAGTCAGTGTCAAGAGACTAGGCGTGCCTAAATAGGTAGTCTAATAAGCTGATGTTTAACTTTTTTTGGTGTAATTCCCTTAATTGTGTGCTAAAAATGTTATTATCATACGGATAATTTACACTTATTTTCACTACCAGCAGATATGTAATCTTGCAGTGAATGGGTGACCGATGAGAACCATCATTTGCGAGAGGTGGTGTGAGTGTCCTGCACCTTGTGATTAATACTAACGTACATTTCCCAAGCATGTTTTTATCATATATTACAATTCACCTAAATATTTATACCCTAGTTATTAAACTATCCACTGAAAAAAGGGTGAAAGGTCCACATTATCGTGGTGAGGACCAATCTCTCCTCAGGATGCCCAGTGTTGCATCCCACACATTGGTAACTATTTTATAGACCTAGTGCGGATGATTGGCTGAGTTTACTCCAGACTTAAATTTATATTAACAATCTAGTGGATTCTGCTAGCAATGAAGTTAATCTGACTGTGATTCAAACTCTGCCACGGCACCAACCTTAACAGTGACTTAATTTACGTTAACAGTGTATTATAATAAATACAAATTTTAGCATTTTTCAATGTTTTCAGGGAGGGAATGGTGTATTGCCCCCACAATTTTTTTTTTATCAACCCTTGGATAACTCCCTCACAAGAATGGCCTAACTCTAAATAACATATGCTGACATTGGATGTAATAAAATCATTGGATAAAAGCAAACGTGTCTGTATTGAAAATATAACACGCCATCATGTGTAAAAATGTTCCCATAAAATTATCTTAAAATGCAGATATTAATATCGAATTACTTACATTCAAATTGCTTCTTCTAATCTGCCTGATATTGCACGGTGCGATATCAGACGGATATACTTTCATAATGTCACTCCCGATGAATGAAGCTGCAATTACCAGCAGAAGGTGATTGGCACAGCATGAAATGAAGTCATAATGGCTCTGTAGGGGATGACTGCCTTTCTGGCATCAATTATAAGACTAATTAGAAATATGGGCACCATCATCATCGTGCAAATTCTAAAAAAGGCTTGACCGTTTGCTCTGCCCTTTACAATTGGAACAACAATGTGAAACACACTCGCGTGTGTATGTGTGTGCGTATGTAAAATTTTTGAATTAGCAACTGAACCTCATACACGACATTCGTTGGTTCTCGTGAATGTGCTGTGTAGCTTTCCGATGTGAGTTTGGGTTGTACATTATAAGATCGCACTCTTTGCACACGAAGCACTTGCCACAAAGAAACACAATATCTTGCTGACCTCGTCAAGGAGCAT
The DNA here is from genome assembly GCF_965212315.1 of Lampetra planeri. Classification (NCBI taxonomy): domain Eukaryota; kingdom Metazoa; phylum Chordata; class Hyperoartia; order Petromyzontiformes; family Petromyzontidae; genus Lampetra; species Lampetra planeri. The sequence continues at coordinate 4,483,887 of NC_136128.1, read as the reverse complement.
AAACCATCACGTGAACTCCAGTCATCCTCGTAGCGGCTTTTGGCTGGCCATCAAATAAAGATGGTCACTGCATCACGCGCCTTCAGATGCGCTTCTGCGGCTATCTGGGACCCTCTTCCTTCCGTTCTTAGGAAGCCACTGGAGCTATACAATTTTAAATATAGATTTAAAACTAATTTATTGAGAACTGCTTTTTGTGTTTAGTTTGTTGTCCTTCCCCCGAACCTCTTGTTAGCATTGTTGGCTACATACGGTGCGATATAGGTTTAACATACATACAACTTAAATACATACCACGTATTGCTTGGCATAATATCTTACGTTTTGCTGCACATACTGAGAGCTTTAGGATCTGAAATTGTGAGACATCATAGGAAGCAATGTGAGATCAGTTTGCATGAGTTTTAAATGAAAATAGTAATAATTTACAGCCATTTGTCAATCCACTGCTAGGATAAAAACCTCCCCACCTTTTTTTGCTGATAAAGATGTTTGACCATAATTCACCACCCTGGTCAATGTGGGTTGGTGAAGGGGGTCGTAGCCCATGATCGCTTTAGATATCAATTACCACTGATGTTAGACATCTCAAGTACGTCTATTTTCATCATGAAGTGTGCTTACCACTGTGCCATACAATCCCACCAGTATGTGTTAAAATGCTGCAATAAATACATTCTGCATCCGAGGTCTTCTACCACACCTGCTGCCAGTTTGACATCCAAGACGGCATTCCTATGCATAGATCAAGTTATGTCCTGAACATGTCTCATCAGCACGTCCCGCTATTAAGCCATGATTGAAATGGAATGTTTTGTACACAAGTATGGACGTACAGCCAGTTCTGCTATAACGTGTTTTCACAGCGCAAATTGGATATAACGTGATCGAGCGAACAGAACAGCGTCGGGTGAGTAGGAATATGCGGTTGTGTGGCTGCCTCGGCGTAGCATCATCATAATCATTGCACAAGGCGGGATGCTGCTAGATGCTTCTAGATGCTACCCACACGCCTCAGTCTTTGTTCAGGCTGCATACGCATCTCACATGTTATCGCGGACTGCGCTTTACTCTGTATTACATATTATTTATTGTAACGCGATTTTTCTATAATGCAGAGTTATTCAGGAATGCAACTACCGCGTTATAGGAGCACAGACTGTATGGATACCTGTAACACCTGATTCAAGACTTAAAGCAAACACTTAAAACTCCACGTGAAAGTGTGTTCGAGCTAAAACGAGTATAAGACATGTTTCACCACCAGTGACTGGCGATGTTAACCCATTTAAGCTAAATTCTAGATTCGTAATGACGAGGATCATGCTCTCCAGAACATGCACTCTCAACTTTATGCAAAGCAGTACTTATTTTATAAACTCCGGAGGGACGGCGAAGTAATTTTACCGCAGATGATGAATGTCTCCTTAAATAAAAACACCTCGGCTCATAATATTCACTCTTACCTCCAGAACTGCACAATAAACGCTCAGCTAATTGGCCTGCTGCTTTTGCATATAATTTCAGAGTGCCACTTCTTAATGCTGATGTCGTGTGTTTTAACTTAGGCGCACACTTGTACTTGGATGCAACACGTTTATTTAACACAACGGGTAACTCTGACAGGATAACAGCATAGGGTGGTGACCACCACGGCTAACTTTAACACTCGGAGAGATAATTCTATAGTCGGACCAGGGCAGCTAACTGGCTGCCTGGTCCACACGTGAAGACTGGAGACCGAGGATCGAGGATGGCGAGTTCATTCCCAGAGTTCAACGCCGAGATCCCTCTCGGGACCCCGCTTATAACTCCCCAAGGGTGGCCGGCTCCGCCCTTGGCCACGCCCCCCTTTCCAGAACCCTCGTGGGGACTCTGGATTATTAACCCTCGTGGGGACTCTGGATTATTAATTTTGATGTTTTATCTACGTGACTTTACCGAAAAAACCTAAGAATATGAATCCTTGCAGTCACTAAAGCTTCAAATCTAGAATTAGACTCTGGATTACCGTCACATGATCCTCTTACCCCCGACTGTTGGCCCCCCTGCCCCCCCCCTCGTCCGGTCACGTGCCCTCTCTCCATTGGTAGTCAATCCATCATCAATCTGAATCATTAGTCATCATCCCTTCTTGTGATGTGTCAATATGATGCATTTGGTCTTCAAACCACGTGTTCTTATTTATGTATTTTAGAACAATTCACAGAATGAATCTCTCCATGCTTATTTATATACTATTTCATACCATACAGATTTTTCATAAGCCCTTCATCTTGCTCTTCCAGTTAACTGGTTTCCCTGTGACAAGCAGAGTTATGCCTACACATTTGGCATTGCATATTTAAAACAGCAGTTAGCATTCCACATAGCCCCATTCACTCGAAAAGGGATTAAGCACGCGTACCGTGCAGGCCTTTTCTTAAGTTTGTTTTTAAAAGGCCGATTCAGACTCAGGCCTCGTCATTCCACTGTCGAGTTAAACCCCCAACATGGCTTTTTCACGCATTGGTAAAGCTCATTCAGTCAATAAATCTGCATATTAACCGCTGGAATGCATATACATTTAGTTAAAAAGAAAGCTGATGAGTCATTGCACACTAATCAAGTCCATCACTTGACAAGCCTACTTAAGACTCTCTATAGCTCTTTAAACCTCAATATTTCCTGAAAAAGGACACTTTTATAACATCAGTAAAAAAGTGTTTTTTTTTAAACCCATAAATTTCACATTTAACTTGGACTGTTATTTCGGGCACTTAAAATCACAATACTACTTTTACCAATTAAAATTCTGTTTGGGAGGTTAACTCAGCCAGCCATTCTTTTACAGTCAATATGTGAATGTGGAATTTCCACTCCTGGCTCTAGGTTGACAGTAGATATGAGCATCAGACATATTATTTGTTTGGGCGGTTGAGACACTTGACAATTGAAATTTTCACAGCATTTAGAACTTGATTCATGTAAACTAAGAGTGTATTCTTGATATCCATTGGTGAAAGTGAGCCGAGGGTATAATGTGGCATAATGTTTAACGATCTGTGCTATGGTCCCAGATAACTGAGTTCAATTCCTGGCCACGTTTAACAGCCGTGAGAAGTGATATCTGAACTGATGCTGGGTCCTTCCCCTCCCCCTGCACCAACCTGTGCCAACCAGCGTGAGAAGTATGAGCTAACAACCCCCACTTAACCAACATGGGGAGGCCCTCATTTAAACACGAGTGAATATAATTACTATTATTATTTTATTGGAAATCGTGTAATATGTTCACAGCATTACAAGCGAAACAATGCAAAGCAAACAACCCACGCTTCACGTGAGCTATATGATGAGGAATTCCCACGCACACGCCAAGAAGGGGCGCAATTCTTATGCGTGCATGAAGCGTCCGACAGTTTCGCCGGCTCAATTTTCCTGCAGAAACGCGCAAACTCCTTTAGAGTGAGCAGCATAAGGCTCCGCTCCCGCAAATCCAATTGGATGCATTTACTTACAGCGAAAACTGGAAAACAGATAAGCCCAGCCCCCTGCTGTGTTGGGATTGCACAACTAATCTTCACTGGCCTTTTGGGAGACGTGACTTTGAAGAAGCAAATGGCCATGTGGCAGTGATTGGATGTGTGTACTCAGAACAAAATGATGAAAGGCTATGGAGACCATGACTCTCTCCCTCTCTGGAGGGCCGCAGCAGATATTACCACCATTAATCATTCAGCACAAGTGGGGAACACAAATTTGTCGTGAGCGGGAGACTCGGGTGAAGCACCGGGGTGGGGGGGGCATAACCCTTTAGTGTTCAGATATTGTCACAGAAGACCCTTCGATTGAAGCAGAAGCCAACCTTGCTGTTCTGCACAGCTCCTGGTTGCAATATGAAGCACAATTACAGCAAGCAGCGGGGAGGTTAACATTGCTCAATGCAAACATTTCAGCAATGCCTCGAGTTTGTACCCATGCGTGCATGCGCACATATGAGTACCGTGTGCGCGCACTGGCTAACGACATTGGCGAGTGATATCTGAACTGGTCCCAGGCACACGTCACTCACGCCTATGCCAACCCGTATTAAACAGCGTGGCGAAAGATGGACAAACAACCCACCCACTCCCCACCAATGACTAACACAGCGTGTGGGGGCTGCAGGTTATATAAATCTATATGTTAGACACAAAGACCCACGCATCTCCACGCTCAAATAGAGAGTGGTGCTCGTCTCCAGTATCTCCCTTCTTAAATGCGCTTTGAGTTATAATCTCTGTTGGTGACCATGCACCAACAGTGGCACTTGGGAAATTGCACATTCCTGTGGCAGGGGAGCAGTTTCACCATAGGATGAGCGCTATTGATTTCACATGGGGTGTAATGCATTCTATCAATACCTGTGTAATAAAGGACTCTTTCACTGTGTCTGTCTCCGTTGTCCTTTATTTGGGTTCTTACAACTTTGCCCCACACGGCCCTCGCTCAGAGCCTTCCGCTTGGCAGCTTGACAGCTGCCGTTGCTCACGTAGCCTTTTCTCCCCGCTCCCGATGCAGCTCCGCTGCTGGCTTCCCTCTTAGCCTCTCCGCCTTTGTGCAGTCTCTCAGCTGCTCTCTCTGCAGCCCCACCGCTGCTCTCCGTCTCTCCTGTGCCCGGACACCGCTGGCCAACGGTGCCGAGTCCCGTCCTGTGGCGATCGCGCCACTCTCCGCTCTCTGCCTTGCGTGGCCTCCTCCCGTCTTTATTCTTACACTCTCCTCTCGTCTCTTCCGGTTACTGCCCTTAAGAGCTTACCCCTCTCCCCCACGTGACCTAACCCCTCCCCCCGTTACGTCATATCCGCGAGGCCGTTTACGCCCGCATTACACCTGCAATGATTGGTTAAAGATACACAACAGCAGTATTTGATCTCACAACTTTCAGATTGTGGTGTTACAGAGTACGAGCAAATATAATCAGAACCACATTCTGTCTCTTCACATAAGGATAAGAATATGCTAATATGCATGCAATGTTGTGATGGCGCTTTGGGTACCAGATTTGTGCCAGAAAGGTGCCACGTGTCAGCCAAAAATAAATTGACTTGACTTGTAGTTCATTAGATGATTAACTTTCCAGTCTGATATACGTACATATCAAGCAGCATTTGTTAAAGTAAGCGAATTCTGGAACTGTTTTGACATGATTGGTCTCTTCATCAGAATCAGGCTTGTAGCAAATGCTGCAATGGGTCAACAGATGATATTGGCAAGAGTGCTGCATATAAATAATCGCGCCCCATTCAGCGTAGAGAAATAAAAAAAACAATATTGTACACAAACTCATTTTGCATTGCCATGAGGCATATGTAAGGAAAATATAAGCACAATTCCATTCTGTCTCTCCGCATATCAATACATATATGTTTTGTTCATCTATGGTGAGTCACTCAGAGACACTAATAGTAGGAGGCACTCTATTTATTATAGCCTTCACTGTTACAGGGAATATCTCCACTCTGGTCAGGACAGCTAACAGGCTGCCTGACCAACGACGCCGAGGAGGTGAAGACTGTGACGAAGTCTCCTGTAGCACGAGAACAATTATGACGTGTACAGCCTTGATTTAAAATGTAGCTCCTTCATGCATCCTCGTGGTGCATTTGTGTGGCGACCTCCCTAGTTCGCCTATAAAGACAGGCTGCCAAATTTGAGGGGGAAAAATGAAGATGTAATTATTCCACTTCCCGTGCACGTACAGAGGTAATATGAATTATAATTAATTTCTCAACATTTCTGAGAATGTATCGGTTGGACAGACGGACGGAAGAAGAGATCGAAGAATTATGCCTCTGTTTTTTTTAATACGCTTAAAAAGTTTAAACGGATAAAAGGGGCGAAATGTTTCCCAGTTTACCAAAAACCTCAGCCTAGATCAGTCCTTGGGGTTTGGAGGTAGGGGCGCCGATTGCATGGTTCGTCCTAGGGCGTCAGTTGCTGGCAGCTCATCTCGGCCGCCCGTGGGTGTGGGCAAAGACCCCATACCTGGTCCTTACTCCGATTATATTAATTACATTTTGGACACGGTTGCAACCTTTTCCACAGACGAAATTCACACTTATTTTTCAGTCGGCTTAGCTCCATGGAACCTGTGCAGTAATCCTGCAAATAAAGGTTCGACGCAATAACGCCAGATCTTGGCACATATCAATTCCCGCCACGTAAACGCAAATGCCAGATGGCAACGCTTAACTTTGGGAGTTGTGGTTTATGTATGACAGTCATGGGTGTTTGTTTAACCACACTTCACCGTTATCAGTGTGGGTTGGTTAAAGAAGAAGCACACTTTGTCTTGTCTCTCACTGAGTATCTGACCAATATGGGTGCTCCTACCCTGCACACGTAATTCCTTAGGCTTTTGAAGGCTTTCAAGCTGCTTCCCTCCATCAAGGCAGTGACTCAAATAAATTGGTCGATCGACCAGATCAAAAATTGCTACCACGTAAAAGAGCAAAACTCTCCCCCCTCGTCATCCCTTTTATCCCCTTACATGTATCCATCTTGCCTTATCTTCCCCTCCCCATATACAAACCCACGCTTCCACTAACAGTCCTTACGTGAGTGGGGCAGTGAGCCAAATTTCCTCCCCTTCCTTAAACCCATCAGCACTTAGCTTGGGCTTTTGTCAGGCTCTTGTCAAGTTGAAAAAAAGGAAAAAAGAGCAAAACTTCTTTGGCAAAAAATTGTAAATTATTTGATAATCTACTCATTTCAAATGGCTATCACATAATTCACTGTTGCTAGCCACATTTTAAGAAATTGGTACGATGAAACTCATACCCCCTCAGGTGGTACCGACAAGTGAAATATCTGGTCTTGGCTCATGAATTGTATGACTGGCCAATTGCCGTTCACCTTAGATGTAATGGACTTTTTTATTTCCACCTGAATACAACCAATGAAAAGGGAAATTATAATACAGTGCGTATGCTACTACTGTAGTGCTCGAACCGACACGACAGCTTCTTGACTTTCCTCGTTACTTTATTTCGCGTATTCCGATCAACACTCCTCCGTGCTGTCCGCTCGCTCGCCGCGTTCCGCCGGCCTCACTCGCTCCCCATCACTTCTCCGTCGACTCTCCTCTCCACTCTCTCCGCCACAGTTCGGCTGCTCTTTCTCAGCTCCGCCGTCCCACTCTGTCGTAACTACATCAGCTTCTCTTCCCACACTCCAGCCACTTCCTACTGGCTTCGTCGTCTCACTGTTACCCTACACTTCTCCACTGCTACCCTACGCTTCTCCACTGCTACCCTATACTGTTATTAGCTCTGCTGCTCCGACTCTTCCATCCTCTGTCTCCTCCCAGGCGCGAACTCCCGTCTCCTCCAAAACCCCTGTCTTCATCCCCGAGCCAATGAATTCCCAATTAATCAGGGGCATCCCCTGCGACGCCACTCGCCCCCAGCCCCTGCTGCCACGTGGCATGTTTTTCCAGACAATGTGGTGCCATTTCGATTTAAAGCTTTCGTGACTGCAGGGATTCATCTTCTTGGTTCTTTCGGTAAAGTCACGTAGAAGGGAAGTAATAAAATATTAAAAATAAAACATAATAAAATAATTCTCACAACGTTTCGGCTACAACGCAAGCAGCCGTCTTCAGGCGAAGAATGAGACACTGCCAAGCTTGGAGCTTATATATAAGCTGGGTTGGAGGTGGAAAAAGAGCGCCTTAACAAAAGAATGTGCATATCAAGAGGAATTTAGCATATTCATGGGAAATGCGTAGGAGGTGGGCGGGGGGTTTCATAGTCATATTATGCCCATGCATTATGTAGGATTAGCAGCATCAAAGGGAGGGGGTAGGGGGTAGCATTAACAAAGGGAGGGAATGTTAATAGTATGTAGAAGCAATGAAACATGTCAATGGGAGAGCTGTGACAGGAGACCCGCAGCGGAGCAAATAATGCATTCCCTGTGGAGAACATAAGATACACAGTCAATGCTAGTGAGTGGACTGCAGTCTGAAAGTCACCGTAAACGTAAACAACAATCAGTTAAGATCCGAATGGTTTATTACGTCCTTCCAATGATTGCTGAGCCAGAATCCATCTTCTCGGTTGAAATTGTCTCTGTGTTTGTATATGTGGATCGCCTCATGAACGAATCTCTCATGGTAGCCAGATGGCTTGCAGAAAACCTCTGTCTTGGAGAAGTCAATGACTTCTCCAAGACAGAGGTGAGCCCACTGAATTGTAACAGTGATCTGCCACGGCTGAGAGATTAGTTCGCACTAAGCATGAATAAATAATTAAATGATCTATGACAATTATGACCTCACTAGCGGTAAGTACCCGGCGTTGCTCGGGCGAAAAAGGTAAACACACACGTGGACTTGCACACAGACATTGACCCACACACGTAGAAACACATCGACTTAGACGCACACACATATATGGTTAAACCCAGAATGGATCGTTAGCAGGCCAGCCTAAATGTTTCTAACTGGCGAAGATGTTCCATTAGGGGGGTGCACGTTTCGCAAGCATAAAGAAGGGAGGGAATTACCGTGGCCGAGAAGACCTGGTATTTCATGCGGAGCGAGAGACCAGGTAGCTTCCACAGAGTAACGCAGCCGATGAAAAGATAATAGCGCTCGACTGATTTGGAGTGAGACCTCTGCTGTTAAACCAGAGCCAGTCATGAGCACACTGGCCAGGTATGGGAATCTCGGCAATCTCTCCACAACTGCCGCATCACCAATTGTGAGTTGTGGGGCTGGATTGTTCGATGGTACAAAATACCCAGGCAGGTGCTTAGTTTTGGTGGGGCTGATGGTAAGGCCCCACCTCTTAGTGGCAAGTTCCAGGTTCAGCAGCAGTGAGCAGCAATCATCAAAGCATCAGCATACATAACATGGTTGAGCAATAGAGAGCCATCCCATGACCGCACCCGGGCATCGATCAGCCTCCCATTGTATCTGTATCTTATGGTAATTCCTCCGGTACAGCCAACGAAGGCTTCACGAACTACGTGGTCAAAAGATATGTTAAATAATGTGGGAGCCAGAGGACATCCCTGTCACACCCCAAGGTGTAGAGGGAATGGCTCTGACTGACGGCCACGTAGTTTGACGTGGGGCCGCTCACCAGCAGGAAGGTCCTTAAGGATCGTGAGCAAAGGGTGAGGGACTCCGAATGCACGAAGAACAACCCAGAGTCCAGGCCTACTGATGGTGTCATAGGCCTAGAGCAGGTCAATAAAGCACACAGATGGACTAAGACGCACACATGGACTAACAGACACGCGAAAACATTGACTTACACTAACTAACATGGAGGCATGCACACACAGCGACTAACACACACGCACATGGACTGAGACACACACGCACATATCGACTCACACACAAACACATCGACTCACACACACATATGGACTCACACACACATAGACATCCACTTGAGATACACACACATGGAGTTACACACACATATCGACGTACACACATACAGCGACTCACACACATACATCGACTCACACAGAGACATACGTGGACTCACACACATTGACGTAAACCCACATGTACTTACACACACACACTTCGACTAAGACACACACACATGGACATACACATACATACATACATAGACTGACCCACACATTGCCCTACACACACATACACATATGGACTGTGACACACAGACATGTACTTTAGATACACATGGATTAACAGGCACATAGACTCACACACACGCATTGACTTACACACACACATCGAGTGACATACACACGTATGGACTTACACACACATGTGGACTAACACACACAGCGACTCATACGCACACAAATGGACTGACACACACACACTTGTACGGACACGCACACATGGGGCGTTTTCCGTTTGAAAAAGACACACACACATGGACTTACACACAGGCATGGACCCACACACGTAGAAAACCATCGACTTACACGCACACAAACACATATGGACTCACACAGACATCGACTTTAGGGACACACATGTAGTTTCTGCACACGAACATTATAATTGTAATATTTGTAAACGTATTTGTTTAATAATAGTAAACAATAAACATCAATTCTTAGCGAAAGATGCAATAAAATTGTACTTTTCATTGGCGTGGTGACGCCTCGTCCCGTGTAGAGCCCGCGGCCTCGTCTAGATTGGCAAGCCGGAGGAGGTGAGACGTTGCCAGGCTGCGAGCTGGGCCGCTACCCTCGCCCCCCCCACCATCCCCCCGCCTGAGGCAGAATAATACTATGTAAGCGCTTTAAGAATATTAAGTTAATATCTAAGAACTTTATAGCAGTAACTTCACGCATTGGGGTGGTGGTGGGGGGGGAAGAGAAATCAGCAGCGTGATGTGGATATTTATTCCATATTAAACGCGTTAAAGGAAATGTCCTCCGTGAGGTGGAGCGAACACGCTTCACTTGGTAGAGTCCGCTCCCCCTACGCAATTGGCGTCAGTTGGTACGGTCGACGGCGTGCAATAAGTAAATAATTAATAATAGAAACGGCACAAATTTGTTAATTAAACTACTTTAACGTTTACGGATGGGAAAACAGGATAGCCTATTCCCACCGCGGGGCTTGGGGCGTGCCGCCCGGCAAATATTTTTCTACGTGAAGGCCACCGTCCGAGAGCCAAATCACCCGCGAGTGCGCGGAGACTTTTATATATAAGAAAAGAAGAAAAGATATAATCACCAATTACCAAAAACATTGAGCAAGTATCGATTTAATAGATAATATCTAATTACAATTTACAATGGTAAATTTCGAGTTTGCTATTTCATGAACATATTGTTTGGAATATCGAAAAAAAACGATAGAGTTATCGTGGATATACTATTGTACAATATATTGTTGCATTGCCATATTGCGGCAATCCTACCTATAACCTCTGAATAGCACGGTTGGCCATGTACGGTGCGAGAAAAGTTCAACATGCATACGAGAAACGGCAAAGCAACTCTCAGGGATAGTTGCCTGCCACTGACAACAGTAGGAGGTTTATGTTTCGAACTCCAGTGTGTTTCTGATGGGAGGTGTTTCCTGGAATACTGCCAATTAATGAAAGTGATTGCATTAAAACAGCCTTGGGATTTCCAGCACATGAGTTAATTTAGTCGTACATGCAGTTTGCTTGGTTTTTATACTGGACTCAAAGATGTAATATTGGCTTTACACTCTTGTAACATGTACCTAGTTGCTGTAACAATGCTAACCCTGACAGTTGGCTAATTGACTAGGCCCTTTTATTTGCCATTACATGAAATTTCACCTTTTAAATGCATACTATTTGCTTCTTTCGGTAAAGTCACGTAGGTATAAAATCAAATAAATCACGACATTTCGGGTGCAACACAAGCGTCCATCAGATGGGAAAGCATGGTCTGCTGCTGAGGCAGACTGTTTTAAAAGGTTTGAAATGGGTGTAGCTCAAGGGTCATAACGGAGTGGCCGAGGCGAGTGATGTTAATGTGAGAAATTAGCATGTAAAAGTAAGCTAGGAGAGCGGCCTCCTAGATGAGGGCACGGAAGTGGCTATGTTAATGTGAGAGATTAGCATGATGTTAATGTTTTAACTTTAGAAAAGGAGAAGAGCGGCCTCCTCGACGAGGGAGTGCAACCCAATGGGTGTAATCCAAAGGATCTGTGAGTATGAGAGTGCAATCCAAAAGACATGAGAGTGCAAATCAACGGGCATGTGAGCATGTGAGATCTAAGAGAGAGGCATAGATAGAGAGAGACACAGAGAGTCAAAATAACAGCTGACATAGGCAGGTAGGATGGAAACATCACAGTCAGATAATACTTTAACTGGTTAATAACGTCCTTCCAATGATTGCTCAGTTTGCACCCATCCTCTCGGTTAAAGCTGTGTCTGTATTTATATATCTGGATGGCTTCATGAACAAATCTCTGAAGGTAGCCGGTAGGTTTGCAAAGTACCTCCGTCTTGGAAAAATCAACTTCGTGTGAGGCCACAGCATTAAAACAATGATCGGCAATAGCAGAGGTATTGGTCCTACTGTGTTTCAGATCTGCCTTGTGTTCACGACCGCGGTCCGAGACATGTCGTTTTGTTTCCCCAATGTAACCACTGCCGTAGCCACAGCTCAGTTAGTAGACACCAGGGTATTGCATCTACATTTGAAGCTTTTATGACTGCAAAGATTCATACTCTTAGGTTTTTTCGGTAAAGTCACGTAGGTAAAACATTACATTTAATAAAAGAAAAAGAAAAGAAAAATCACGACGTTTCGGAGGCAACACAAGCTTCCGTCTTCAGGTGGAACCGTCACAGCCACGACAGCTGTATCAAGTGAATGAGAGATTGCAGGAGCTACCACTCCGTTTATATAATGGTTGGAGAGGGGGGGGGGGGACTGGGCAAGTACAGCACACTTTTCATTCATATGGTAAGGTGAGGCTTAAGAGGGTGAGCCTTTGTTATGGAGAGGTACGGTTTGTGACTCAACCTGTGAAAACAACTGAACATGGTAAACCTGTAATAGTTGTCTGTCAAATAAGATTGGCCAAATAAGTGTAGTTAAATCTTTTTTGCATGGTTAATCACATCTTTCCAATGATTACTCAGTTTGTAACCATCATCACGGTTGAAATTATGTCTGTGTTTATATATTTGTATGGCTTCGTGTACAAACATTTGATGGTAGCCAGGAGGTTTGCAGAGAACCTTGGTCTCGGAAAAGACAATTTCACGAGAGCCCACCGAGTTGTAGCAATGATCGGCAACGGCCGAAGAATCAGTTCTGCCGTGTTTTAGATCTGACTTGTGCTCGCGGACACGATCAGAAACATGACGTTTCGTTTCTCCAATGTAGCAATCACCACAAATGCAACAATTTGTAGACTCCAGGATACTGTAAGTCAGGAACGACATCCTTCACAGATGGAATCAGATCACGGATTTTATGCACTGTACTGAATTGGACTTGGATCTTATGTTTGTTTAGAATTTTGGAGATCTTTTTGGTCACGCCTGCTATGTATGGTAACGTGATAGTTTTGGTCGGAGTTTCATGTGGCTGTTTCTGTGTGGTGGGAGAAACAGCTTGGCGGATAGTGCGGTCAGAGTATCCGTTCATCCTGAGGGCCCGATGTACATGTCTTAATTCACCGGCCAGGTGGTGTTGGTCAGAAATGCCATGGGCTCTGTGGTTTTACGTTTTGATGAGAGCATTCTTTTGAGATGGGTGGTGGTGGGAATCCGGTTTCAAGTAGGAATCAGTGTGGGTGGCTTTCCTGTAGACAGAATGTCCCAAGGATCCGTCAGGCCTCCTCTCAAACAGAATATCCAAGAATGGTAGTTTACCGTCTTTCTCCACTTCCATGGTGAATCTGATGGATGGGTGTCTAGAATTGATGTGGTCCAGGAAGTGGTTCAATGCTGGGAGGCCATGTGGCCAGATGACGAAAGTGTCATCCACATACCTCTTCCACAGGGAACGACGCAGGGTGGATGTCTGGATGGCGTCCGATTCAAACTTTTCCATGAACATGTTGGCTATAACTGGTGACAAGGGGGAGCCCATAGGGGTACCCTCATTCTGTTTGTAGAAGGTGCCATTCCACATACTTGAATCCAGTTGGATATGTTATCACTTGTGTGGTACCTGGGTATGCTGCTGTTTAATTTAATTACGCGGGTTGTGTTCAGATAGATACATAGGAGATAACAACAACATTCATGGGCAGGAGTCGCACACAAACGGAAATGAAACATCGTTAGTCGCATCAATAAAGCCGGTATATTCTATTTTCTCTGCCATTTTTTTCCAATCACACCTAAAAGGCTGTCACACCAGGAAGGCATGTTCTAAATACATTCCGTCCACACATGCAGACATTCATACCATGTTTACGAAAAACCTTTATTAATGCTGCGTGCTTCCCCCCAAAGAGAGCAATACCATTGTCGAGTGACGTATCATTAAAGATCTGCCTAGGGTCATCACATATTTTATAGCTCATTGTAAAGCAATGGGCAATTTCGAAAAGTGCTGTTAGGGGACACTTGATTGAAGTCTACAGGAGGTGGGGGGAATGTTGCCTTTATCTGCAAAGGGTTCATGAATGCACTTTGGAACAGTGCCCATTAACTCTTTTACTTTCGGTATTTTATTGTTTGAAAGGCACGCGCAGAAAATGATTTTGCCAATTTTGCAAAGCACTTCATTTACAGCCGTGCAGGGAAATTCCCATTTCGATGTCAAGTCGCATGCATTGTAGCTCGAGGGCAGCGGTGGCCTGGGACAAAAAAAAAACTCAACGTAACACAAATGAGCTGCAAACGTTGTCTCACCGCGGTTACATTTTGCCCATGAATTAGCCACATTGCCTGCAGTCGCAGAGGGACTGTGTGCTCGAGGTGCATTTACATTTTTCGTTTGGTTGCAACAATTGCAGGTATAAAGGTTTCTATAAAATGTTTAAACAGTTCAGTATGCGTCCCCCCCCAATTCTCCCCTTGTTATAAAAAGGGCGTATCTCTTGTGATCCTCTTCATAGAGACTCAGAGGCTCTAACTCGGTTCACTACCAGCCTCTCCTCACTCATGCACCCACTGTGTATGTGCTACTATTTGTGCGCGCCAAACATCATGCAAAAATGGCCAATAAAAATATAAAGGATAACAGACTGTTCTTTGTATATTTCCAGACATCACAACGAGGCCACGAAATAACAAAAGTGATAACTGCACTTTTTGAGAATGCAAAATATTTGTTTTGTGATATTTCTACATTAAATGTACTATAAACGAGTGTGTAATTTTAACTTAATATTGCACATGCTTTATCATTAATTTTTAAAAGGCCAGGAGACATTTTTTTTGTTTCTCCACGTAAATGAAAACAATACAACCATATTTAGAACTGTGCAAACTAAATACATTATAATGTGCCTCTTTAAACACATGATGGGTGGCACCAATCTACATTGGGAGCCCTGCGTCAGTGGTGGAAATTCCACATTAGAATGGCAAGGGCCAATCCATCCATAGGGCAAAACAAAGTTGTAGTCATTTGATTGACCCTGGAATTATGTTAGGCTCCTTCCGACTTTGATTTAAAAAGACGACTTTCTGCGAATGAAATGCTCTAATCACACGGCCACCTTGCTGGATGCTCCTGGGCAGACCTGAGAAAAAATGTACTTGCTGTCTCATAGTAAGAAGCACTTAGTCGTGTACATAGTGTTGGGTTATTTGGGGTTTCCACCTTTACAGATAAAATGAGTAGTGCTGCTGGAAATGAAGTCAGGAGTGGTTGTCCCCACGGAGAGACTGGTTCCATCATTGGACAAAGGACATTTCACCACTGACTCGGGACCACCAAGATAAGCAGCGACCCCAGTTCGTTTAGGCTGGGAAATACTTTGGACGTAGACCTGACGTGACCTCCATCACTGGAAACATGTACAATGGAGGTGCATCAATACAAATTATTTGTTTATAGCGAATTTTGCGCGGAGACGCAAGCATATCTGCCAACGCAGTATATTTCACAGACCTCGCTCTACGTGCTGTGAAGGGCAATTGCCTGAAATTGTATACTTGTCATTTTAGGACAGTGTTATTGACAACAGTTTTGAGGTTTTTTTTTCATTAATACACATTTCGTCTTAAGTATCTCCCTCTGTCCGTATGCTTTAAAAAAAATGAAAAACAAAAAACGCATTTCATATTGTAAAGTTCGTGGTTGTCTTAAGAGGTTAGATTAACCCCCCCCCCCCCCGTTTGTTTTTCGTCCGTGAGATTCCAAACATCTGTCCGATTATACAGTTTTCATTAGTAATCCCATCACTTGATTACAAAGTAATACAATCATGGAATTCGCGTGGTTATTGCTGCCACTCGACTCTGGCTGATTGGGCAGCCCGGGTGCTCGGGATGTGCGGCTTTTACTGCAGCAAGAGACACATTTATTTCAATAATATTTATTGTAGATCTGAAGTTTATATTTATACTAGCTTATTTGCCCATCCTAGGACGGAAGCTGTAATATTTACGAAAAAATTGAGCAGAGTATAATTGTATCTTGTGGAAATTTAATGGCAGTAAATCTTGGACAAAAGTATGTCATCAAACACTTCACTGCATTTCACTGTAGCACTGTATTAATGACAGTGAATCTGGCACAAAACGAAGTTATAAAACACTTCACTGCAGTTCACTATAGCACTGTATTAATGGCAGTGAATCTGCCACAAAACGATGTCATAAAGCACTTCACTGCAGTTCACTGTAGCACTGTATTAATGGCAGTGAGGCTTGCATGAAACTACATCATAAAACACCTCACTTCATGTCACTGTAGCACTGTATATAACTGACCTTCAATTTGTTAAAATTTACTGCTCTGATATTTTATTCTCTTCTGCTTTCGGTCGCTGGGGTTGAAATGAATTGTAAATCGATACAATATCTGGAAAATCACTGAGAAATGTCTATTTTACCATAATGTAGAAGCATAAATCAGAATTACCTTTTGTCTCAAGTGCTGAAGAAAATAAATAATGACACCAAATCCATCTTTGTTGCTGCGTAAAATTATTTATTCGATTAACTTTCAATAAAGAAACGTCAAACTTAAAGCGAATTTGCGAAAAAATGTCTTTCCACTCGACCTTCTGCGTGAGTGTAAAAATCCACACGCTCATTAATATTAATGATGAGGGGGGGTGCGGCATGTTGAGTGACGTTACGCGCAGGACACACAGATATTCTTGGCTAATTATAGTAATAATTCAACTGATATTTACCCACGTGAAAAGTGTGCTGTTGATGAGTGAGTGAGTGCGGACAGAGCACGTACACAAGAATATTTACTGTACACACATTCTAATGGACGTGCCATATCTGTCGTTAATGATGCCACACCCGCAACAACAACAGCCGCCAAATGCTTGTGCCAGGCTAGGTGCACTCCAGAGGCCACGTAAAGGCTCACTGACAGGAGGTCAGGGGACAGACCCAGGTGCCATAGGTTGACTGAGATGACTGGCAGATACACAACCAGTGCCCCCTATTGTGCCAACTTGCTGAATTTTAACCTCCCGGAGCTGCTCGGCCCTCCGTTGTTGCTGAAGGGTGACTGCCTCCAACTGCCCATTAGCGTCCGTCACGAGCCTCCTCTATACCACCCCCACCCCCGGGTGCATCCACTCGCGCGTCACAACTACCCCCACTTGTCCCCCCATCCGCTGGCCCTGCCCCCCACCTCATGCACCTTTCCCTACCCCCATGACCGCCCCCAACCAGTGTGTAATAACAGCCATAGAGGGTTCACGTTGGGATTGGCTTGCCGGTCCTGCTTGTAGCCAATAAGGGTTGAGATAGGGACCATGGCCCAGGCGTGATCACGGCATGTCATCAGGAGTGATTGGCCTAGCCATTCGGGGCCCCAGCTAATGGGGAGCCGGATGAGGGGCGTGGTCCCGGGATTGACAGGGAACCATCGATAATGGTCGAAGCTGTCCATGAACGATTGGCTGGGGGGACCACGTGACGAAGGGATTAAGAGAGAGTGAGAGAGAACGATCGGGGGCAGACTGGAAATTGACAAGAGCAGGGTCACGCACGGACGGGGGCTCTGGGTGTCACGTGCGCGGTGGGGACTTAGTGCGAAGTCTGTCCTCTCTCCGTTGTCTGCCAGAAACAGAGAGTGAGTGAGTAAAGTGTATTGTGGAGTGGAAATAAAAAGGACTGATTCCGAAGCCGTCTCAAGAAGGATTATTACACGTGCATCCCCACCCGGTCGGTCCCTCCCCTCCCTCCCCCGGCGCGTGCTGTGCGTCACGTGGGCCTCCAGCCAATCAGAATGCTGGAAGCAGAGAGAGAGAGGCGTGTCATGGTTGGCGTGCTTGCCACTGAATACAATCAATCGATGGTTCAGTTTCCTTGCAGGACGTCGTCAAGACATCGAGATGTCTGTGACATGTAAAGTAAAGATCTTGGGGAATTATACGCAAGGCTAACTCTTCGTGTAATAATGGAATTGGCCAAAATCGAATTCCCCTTGGGTGTTTCCCGCGCCTCCGTAAATTGCCCAAGCGTGATGTGTATGGGCGTGGGCATAGCGGTCCTCTTTTTACACGAGGCCATGCCCAATTGAGCTTCCACGGGGGAGTCCCTCTCCCTCCTGTACATGAGATAAAATGTATAAAATCCCATCGAGGTGTGAGGAGCCATCCTATACACCGCAAGGACGCCAGGGATGTGCTGATTCCAATCTGACTACGCCTCGTTGACCCCTTGGCATAGCATTGTCATTAGAGTTCTGTGCAAGCGCTCAATCATCCCGTCTGTCTGAGGATGGTAGGGCGAGGTCCGAATTGTCTTTGTACCGAGGGAGTCGCACATCTACCGTAACAATTTGGAGGAAAAAATTTGGCCTTGGTACAGTATGTGAGAAGTTGTTCAGGGGCTTCCTTATCCATGCTGTAGCTATGCAGAAACGCGTCAGAGATGGATGCGGCCGACTGGTCAGGCAGAGGCCATGCCATCGGCCATCGGGAAAGATATTTCATCCTGACCAGTAGGAATTTATTTCCTTTCTCGGTAACCAGGAAGGGTTCCAAAATATCCAGTGCGACTAGCTCGTTAATTCGTGACACCGTAATAGACTGTAACAGAGGTGGTGCCTGCCTCAATGGTGGTTTGCGGCCTGCACAGTCAGCGCACCCCTTAACCAGTTGGTGTACGTCACCCATCATACCCAGCCAATAGAAGTCCCGTTTCAGTGTCAACAGCGTTTTATGGACTCCCAGGTGCATTAGCTTCTCATGTACCAACCGTGTGAGATTACCCCGCAGGGTGGTGGGAACCACCATACAATGGCACTGCAGCTCCTCATCCCGTTGCATCAAGAGCCCTTCACGAAGGACTACAAGGGAGAGCCCAGCCGAAATGGCTCTACTACCCCTCTTTCCCATGCAGCGCCGCAATTTCATCAAGGAGACGTCCTCCACCTGGCCAACAGTTCCCTTTGTGTTATGCAGTAGCGCTGCTTTGCGGGGTATAACACCCGACTACCATGGGCTACAACCCTCTCGGCACTGAATACAACCTGTGAAAGCACAGCGCCTATCCCCGTATCTCTTGCATCCGTGTCCAAATTAAAGGGCAGAGATAAATCGGGATAGCCGAGAGGGGGTGCGTTGGCGAAGCCCTTACGTAGCATGGCAAACGCGGCCTCCTCCTCCTTCCCCCACCAAAATCTCTGGCCTTTAGCAGTCAACGTGGAACGGTTTGTCGATCGTAGCAAACCCCGGGATGAACCGGCGATAGTAGGACACAACCCCAACGAAGCTGCGAACTTCACCCACCGACTTGGGGATTGGTCATGTGCGCACACACGCAGTTTTGTTGGGATCTATTGCTATCCTAGATGCACTAACAATGTGGCCCAGGCACCGCACCGATGTTTGTAAAAGGTGACATTTTTGCAGTTTGAATTCAAGATTGGCCGCCCGCATTATAGCAAACACCGACCGTAATCGACACAGATGTTCCTCAAACGTACATCCGAACACAAGGACACCGTTCAGGTAAATGAGGCACAAGTCCCATTGGAGACCAGCCGAGACCAACTCCATTAGCCGCTGAAACGTTGCCGGAGCCGAGTTGCAGCCCCATGGGGAGACAGTTAAATTAGAATAACCCCTGGGGCATTCAGAATGCGGTCTTAGGCCTGGATTCTTCATCTAGGGGTAGCTGCCAGAACCCTGACAAGTCAAGGGTCGAGAAGAACCGCGCACCCGATAACGCATCTAATGAGTCATCCATCCGCAGAAAGGGATAAGCGTTGGCCACCGAAATAGAATTAAATTTTCGTAAATCTACGCAGAAACGCAGACTGCTGTCCCGCTTTTTAATGATGGGAGCCCCCGACGGGCTGGTGGAAGGATAAATAATGTCTGCGGCCAATATTTCATCAACTGCCTGGCGAACATGGTCCTTCTCCCAAGGGCTCAACCTATAAGAATTCGTCTTATGGGAGCTACATTTCCCGTGTCGATGCGGTGCTGCAGCAACGAAGTTCGGCCAATATCAAATTTACCCTGTCTGAAGATGTTCTCAAAATCCTGTAACAGGGCGTGCAGTTTATTTTTCTGTTCCGGAGACAAGTCGGGATTTCCCACATATAGATTTCCGATCCACGTGTTGTCCGACTCACCTCCCTGTTCCACCGTGCTAACTATCTCCGCGGAAGCCACGTCATCCTCCCGACACCATGCCGCAGTTGCGTCGGCCAAAACCGTGGCGGCTTGGACTATGGCAGGTCCCAGCCCCACTTGTAAAAGGGCTCCTAGTCCACCCTCACTATGGGCTGAGTGCCCACCAACGTGAGACCCCAAGTCGCTGTGTTAGAGGGGGTTAAAAGGATCCCCTCCTCAGGACTTGCCATTTCAAGGTGCTTCCTAACACGTAAGGGCTCCAGCATTTGCGCACCTGGTGGGACTATGACCGACTCCCTCACCAGAGCCTGAACCGTAGCGTTAGCCACCTTCAGCCAATTAGGGGACTTCAGGAAGGGTAACCCCTGGCCCTAAGGCATTTCTATATAGCCTTGATCCACTAGGATCTTGAGCGGCATTCTCCTAAACAAATATGTGCCTAGAAGACAGGGCACGGCCAATGTCTTTGAGACCAACACCGGCCCTGTCAACTCAATTTCCCCTATCCAGACTCTCGCCATTATCTGGCCCATTATGTCTAGACTCCCGCCGTTTGCGGCAATGCAAGCGCTCGTGACTGGGCTGAGGCAACAGGCTTTCGGTGGTAATAGGCAAAAAAGAGTTTCCGAAATGATGGTAGCCGAAGCTCCTGTGTCGACCAGAATCCGTACCTCTACACCCTGGACAAATCCAACTATAGCCGATGAACCGGTTGCGGCTGCCACAACACGGTGTGCCAGTTCGCTCCACTGGTTTATGCAACACGGCAACCAAACCGACACCGTAGACCGCTGCCCGCATGACACAATAAGATGAGGAATGGTGACATGCGAATTAGACGTGCGTCGTGACCGAGATGCCTGAGTTGACAATTGTGGCTGGGTGTCTGATGTATCGTGACTTACATGTGATGCTGGGGAAGCAGATGCCGGCGGGGCAGAAGCCATAGAAAGCGAGGCGGATGATCCAGTGTTGTTTCGGCATCCCTTGGTGATGTGGCCCCACTGGCCACATTTGAAGCAATTGGTCGCGGGTCTCCAGGCCAGCAGAGAGTCTCTCCCGCGCCACTCCTGCTCTCTCACGTGGGCTCCAGGTGAACGAAGCGCAGGCCTGCTCCATCTCTTTCGGTGTGGGCCCCTCTGGATCCGCAGCCTCTCCCGTGCAAGCAGCCATTGTGGGCCACTGCCGCAGGCTAAAGTGTGCCTGTATACACAGGGCCACCTTCAGGGATGTGAGGTCGTCCTCCTCTGTGATGGAGAGGGCGACACTCAATTCCTGCACCAGTGACAGCAGCCTTTCCAGCGCCAGGGAGCCGAGCGCTGCCCGATCCATGTGAGGGTAAGCTGCTTGACCCAGGGCAAGCAGCGCACTGTGGAAGGCAAGAGGTGTCTCGGCATCCCCCCGCCTCCATTGCAAAAACCTCTTGCGGGCGTTGGATGGCGGTTCGAAGGATCACGGTCATCTGTGCATATCCCTGAGGTAGGGTTTCTCGATCCACCTCCAGGATGGCCTTGAATGCCGCCAAGGAGTCGTCATCCAGCGTCCTCGGTAGAATGCGCAGGGCCTCCGCTTCCGACCAGCCGAAGGACATATGCACTGCTTCGAAATGGCATTGAAATGTTGTCCAGTCGCCCCCCGCCGCTACAAACTCCCGAAGAGGAGGTAGCCACCTTGGCTGAAATGGCACTCCCGTGCGTGCCGGCGAGGGCGACTCGATTTTGGCGCCAAAAGATTCCTGCTCTGTTGAGCAAATGGCGGCCGCTCGGCATGCCGTGTCCACGGTGGGCAAAATGGCAGGCTGATCCTGCACGGAGGGTAACCCGGACCCCTGTAGCCCCTGCACCGCGATGTCCCCGATGGGCACAGCCGCTGCAAGCTGGACAACCAGCTATGTGGCAGAGCACAGCAGCAGCCCCAGGTACTCGGTGAGCTCGCGCTACCCATCCTCCATAGGTGGCAAGGACGACCTGGCAGCCTGCTCACGTTGTTCTGCCGGTGGCTTTCCCATGGAAACCATGACCGGGGTCTCCGACTCCGAGGCTGTCGGGGGAATCACATCTTCGCTGTCCTTGTCCTCCAACAA
The DNA here is from genome assembly GCF_965212315.1 of Lampetra planeri. Lineage (NCBI taxonomy): Eukaryota > Metazoa > Chordata > Hyperoartia > Petromyzontiformes > Petromyzontidae > Lampetra > Lampetra planeri. Next base: position 4,461,601 of record NC_136128.1, on the reverse strand, counting down.
CACTACAAGTGGGTTCTTTCTTTTCACTGCCTTCGACATGAAGACTACTTCCTTAACACTTCTGACACCAAATGTAGTCACTCAATCAGATACACGGTTCTTAAGGCATCTTTTATTTTGCACGTCAGGGAACTACAGACAACCCATGTGCCTACATGCTAGTCATACATCCACCTCTTCGATGGCACTACCTAGCTAGAACAGTTGACAGGCTGTCGAGCTAGCGGTGTCTAAGGTGGTCGAGATGGCAACGACGGTGATGAACAGCAACAAAGCGAGGGGATCCACTTCCAGCAATAGCCCCGAGCTCCCGCCCCGGGCCCCCTTTTATCCTCCCGGCGTGGCTTTGCTCCGCCCTTGCCATGCCCTCTTTCTCGAACCCACTCGCAGGTTATCTAGCTTCCAGATCGACCCCTTCCTGGGCTTCCCTTTAGATATCCTCCCCTGCATCTCCCTCTGCTGACATGTGTACTGCCCCCTGCTGCCAGTACCACTTCCCCGTCAGCAGCCGGCGTTATTACACCACACACATAAAGTGGGACCTCTTTGCCAGTGTAATATGAGGAGATATCCGGCTCAATGACGTATCACAAATCGTCATGATGATTGGCTCTGCCGGTCCTGGTTTATAGCCAATGGGGGGAAGCCTAGGGGCGTGGCCCTGACGTAATGGAAAGGTGACAGCTGTAAGTTGAGGATTGGTACTGCTGGCTTTGGCTACAGCCAATGGGGAGATGAGTCAGGGGCGTGGTCCTGGGAGCTTACGAGGTAGCCTGGAATATTCCATGGAGGCTAACCAGGATTGGTGGAAACGTACCTCGTGACCCGGGTATTAAATAGGGGTGGAGACGAACGACATGTGGTCAGAACGGGAACGAACAGAGGAAGGGGGCCATGCGGGAGCGGGGCTCCGGGTTGCCACGTGGCGGTGCGTCTCTCTCTATCTATCCCTCTCATGCTGCCTGTCAGCAGCGTGAAGGAAAGGTGTTATACAAGTTGAATAAAAGATGGATTCCAGAAGTCGCCTCAACGACCTTTATTACATTGGTGTCAGAAGTGGGGTCTGGCGTGCCGAATGTGCCACTTGCCTTGCCCATTGACCCCAGGGGTCTGTGTTATACCCTCCGCAGATGAACAGGTTTTGAGGGATGACGCGACCCCGGACGTCCCTCCTCCAACGGGACCTGTCCTAGATACAACGGAAACCGAACATTCTTCTTCTTCTTCTTCTCCACGGCAATCACCTCCTGCTTATCAGTCGGCGAGGCAACCACGCGCGAACAATAGAGAGGGTCCGGCGTCGCGCAGGCGGTCGAAATCTCTCCCGTTTCGCTAATATTGATTGCCTTGCGGTCTGTCACCCTGTTGTTACTGCGCTACAGGGGTGCCCTAATGTATGTCTGTTGTTAAATGTTTTGAATTCCCCGGCGCGTAGACGCCTACTCCCCCCTTACCTTGTTAATGCGTCTTAGACGCCCTAATATTTTTCCTAATGGGATTCGGCTTGTCACCCTTTTCTCAGCCGAGACGGCTGACTTTTTACACCGGGGGGGGGGGGGGGGGGGTGATGTAATGTGAGGATATATCCAACTCAATGACGTATCACAACTCGTCATGATGATTGGCTCTGCCGGTCCTGGTTTATAACCAATGTTGGGAAGCCTAGGGGCGTGGCCCTGACGTAATGGAAAGGTGACAGCTGTAAGTAGAGGATTGGTTCTGCTGGCTTTGGCCACAGCCAATGGGGAGATGAGTCAGGGGCGTGGTCCCGGGAGCTTACGAGGGAGCCTGTAATATTCCATGGAGGCTAACCAGGATTGGTGGAAACGTACCACGTGACCCGCGTATTAAATAGGGGTGGAGACGAACGACACATGGTCAGAGCGGGAACGAACAGAGGAAGGGGGCCACGCGGGAGCGGAGCTCCGGGTTGCCACGTGGCGGTGCGTATCTCTCTATCTATCCCTCCCACGCCGCCTGTCAGCAGCGTGAAGGAAATCTGTAATACAAGTTGAATAAAAGACAGATTCCAGAAGTCGCCTCAATGACCTTTATTACAAAAATATTACGTATACAAATGTAATGTACTTGGAAGGAGACGGAGTCTTCTTAGAGGCAACACGTTTTATTCACCAACAGTTGTACTAATCCCTTAACACAAGGGGTAATGGCCCCTTTCACCCACAACCTAGGGAGGTACAGCCTCCGGGCTATTTTACCCACTCTTCCCTGGTTAAGCCCTCCGGCTATCTAACCCTAGGGGAGGCTGACCCACCGCTGGCACCGGTGGGTCCCCGACCACTGGCCCGTCCGGACCTGGCCCTTACAAGGGCATCAGGCTGAGGGAACCGCAGGGTCCTAGCCCCACAACCACTGGCACCGCACTGAGCCCCGGCCCTTAGAAGGACATCGGCGGCTTGGGGTCCAGGGTCTTCTTGATCTCCAGGCGGCTTCTGGCTTCGGCTTGAGATGGACTGACTCGCGCTCTCAGGGAGCCACCTTATATACTCTTTCTCCCTGAGGGGCGGGGTTCTGGGGGATCGTAGCTCCTGCCAGCCCCCTCCCCTCCGAGGGGTTCCAACCGCCGTTGGCCCGACCGGTTTGGACCGGTTCCTACCCCTCCCCATGGTTGTGGCGTGTGTGCGTCAAACCTGACCACCACATCACCCCCCCCTGTACAGCACGCAGCCGTCCCGGCTGCAACACAATTCACAACCCCAACAACAATACAACCAACAAGAACCCAGAAGCGAGAAGAAAAAAAAAATCCGTGAGCCTCAACGCAACAGTAACAACAAACCAAAAACACCCACAATAATTTACCCCAACCCACCTGTACATATGAACACTGTGGACCAACCACACCAAGGATCTGGGGTTAACCGCACACCCACAACCCCCCCACCGAACGCCAGGAGCCCAGGGAGGAGCGGCGGTGTGTATGCATCGGATCAGGTCTCAGGAGAACCGGGGACGCTTCGAGCGAGTCCATGTGGCGGGTCCGTCGTAAGAGTTCAATGTCCCCGGCCGAGGATCGGGAGGGCCACGACGACGGGCGGCCAGAACGTCCCGGGAGGCATAGGACAGTGCCCATGAGCCGTTTTCCTGCAGGCCAGGCGGCCGGGCAGCTTCCCGATCCTTCGGCGTGGCCACCCTTGGTGGACTCACACCTGCAACATCCGAAGGAGTGGCAGGAGGGTGCGGAGCAACACAAGGATTAGGAGAACCCTCCCCCGGCATGTCGGACACATCACGCGAACGGCCCCTGCGAGATGAAGATGATGTGTGAGTGCGCGGTGCGACATAGGGTTTCAGGCGCGATGGGTGAACGTACCACGAGCGCCGTCCGCACACGACCCTAACACACTGGTCCCGAACGACCCGAACAATGTCCACCGGACCTTGCCAGGGTCTAAGCAATTTAGATGACATTGACAGTGGTACCTGGGGAAAGTGCAGCCACGCCCTATCCCCTATGGACCATTTGTGTACCGAAACCCGGCGATCATGCAGATGCTTGTTCGCCCATTGCCTCGCCCCGGAATTTTCCTTCGCGGCCACCCGCGCCTCGACCAACTTCTGAATGTTAAATTGAACGTGGTCGGACAGCTTCGAGCGTGACGCAGCAGCCTTGACCTGCAATTGCACCTCCATGGGGGGGGGGGGGGGTCAACATCCCTGCCATACATCAAGTAGAAGGGTGAATAACCCGTGGCCACATGAGGTGCCAACCGATATGCGGCCAGAACTCCAGGTATACGCAGGTCCCAATCCAGCTGTGCCTCATCCACCTGATGGCACAACATAGAAGTAATAGTACGGTGCAGACGCTCGACCATACCATTGGTCTGCGGGTGGTAGGGGGAAGTTCGCACCTTCTGTGTACCCAGAAGGTCACAGATCTCTCGCAGAAGGTTAGATGAGAAGTTTTTTCCCTGATCGGTTAGCAGCCATTCCGGGGCGCCCTTATCCAGGACATAGCCCTGGAGAAACGCCTCCACAATGGCTGCCGCCGACTGGTTGGGGAGGGGCCAGGCCATGGATCAGTGGGTGAAATACTCAACCCCAACCAGTAGGTACTTATTACCCCGAGCGGTGACAGGGAAAGGACCCAGGATGTCAAGTGCCACCAGCTCGTTGACCCGGGACACCCGAATCGACTGAAGGAGCGGGCAGGCCACCCTAGCCGGGTGTTTCCGCTGCGCACACTGCGTACAACTGTTTAACAAGTCGGCGACATTGCGCGCCATTCCCGGCCAAAAAAAATCCAATTGCAGTGTGGCAAGCGTTTTGTGAATACCCAAATGCAAGATGCGTTTGTGCGCCGCCCACACGGCCCTGCCCCACAGAGCGGTGGGGACGACGATTTTATATTGACACGAGCTGGCGTCCCATGACATGAGGAGACCATCACGCAAAACGACAGCTCCAATACGCTCCTGGCAATTTCCAGCACGTTCGACTCATGCGAGTCGACAATAGAGACAGGCTCCCTGTCGACCACCCCTGCCGCTGCTGCAACAGAAGAAGCAGGTGTAGCCACCGTGGCCGACTTACACCTCCCAGAGCCCATAAAGCACGCACAACCGTCCCCCGGGGGAAGGCGCAATAGGCCATCAGCGTTCGAATGTCGCGTGCCCTTCCGGTAGGTTACCGTGAACGCGTAATCCTGTAGGACCTCGAGCCATCGTGACAACTGGCCGGACGGCTGGTCTATTTTTAGCGCATACTGCGGTGCCGCATGATCAGAACGAACTGTAAAATGCCTGCCGTACAGGTACGGATGATACTGTTGTATAAATACGACAATAGCGAGCAGTTCACGGCGGGTAACACAATAGCGTTGTTCCGCCGGAGACAGCACCCTACTGTCATAGGCAACGACGCATTCTACCCCATCCACGACCTGCGAGAGCACTTCGCCATTGCCGGTATTACTGGCATCAGTGTCCAGGATGAAGGGCAAGGTGAAGTCGGGGTAGCACAAGGGGGCATCGTGAAGCGCCTTGAACGCCCCGTCCTCCACATCCCCCCAGGGGAACTTGGCCCCCTTAGCCGTTAAAGCATGAAGAGGTTTCGCTATCGTCGCAAACCCCTCAACAAACCGGCGGTAATAGGACGCAAATCCTATGAAGCTGCGGACTTCCCCTACAGACGTAGGAGTCGGCCACGCCCTTACACAATCAGTTTTGGCGGGGTTGGTGGCTATGCCCGTATAACTAACAATGTGCCCGAGGTACCGCACCGATTCCCACAATAGAAAACACTTCTGGGGCTTGAATTTAAGGTTAGCGGTCCGCATCCTGACAAACACAGCCCTCAAAATCTCCAAATGTTCCTCAAACGTACCACTGAAAATAATCACGTCATCCAAATAGATGAGGCATGAGTCCCACTGCAGCCCAGCGAGGACCAGCTCCATTAACCACTGGAACATCGCCGGGGCTGAGTGCAAACCCATGGGTAACCGATTAAATTGAAAAAGGCCCTGTGGTGTGAGGAATGCGGTCTTCGGTTTAGATGCCTCATCCAAGGGCAGTTGCCAAAATCCGGATAAGAGGTCCAAGGTGGAAAATTACCGCGCCCCCACCAAGGCATCCATTGACTCTTCCATGCGAGGGAGCGGATACGTGTCCGCCAGCGAAACTTTGTTAAGTTTTCGAAAATCCACACAAAATCGCAAACTGCCATCATGTTTCATCTTCTTGGTTTTTTCGGTAAAGTCACGTGACTTTACCGAAAAAACCAAGAAGATGAATCCCTGCAGTCACGAAAGCTTTGAATCGAAATTTATGCCATCATGTTTCTTTACGAGCACAAGCGGTGCACCCCATGGGCTGTTGGAAGGAACCACAATGTCCGCGGCTAGCATGTCATTCACCGCCAACTGGACATGTTCTTTCTCTGCCAGGCTCAACCGAAACGGATTCTGCCGAATGGGAGCGGAATCGCCCGTATAGATGTGATGGTTCAATAGATTAGTGCACCCGATATCAAATTTGTGCTTGCTAAAAACATCGGCGAATTCACAGAGTAACATACGCAATCGCGATCAATGGGACACGGAAAGATTTCCAGCCCCTGAACAGAGAGAATCCATCCAACCATCATCGGTATCAGACCGCACCTCGGACCCAGGCGTACCATCCACATGAGCCACGATGGAGTCAGTGTGGAGTGGCAGCGACGCATGGGCAATCACAGCCCCCTGGTGCACGACCTTTGTCCGCAACCCTGCATTCAGCACCTGCATGAAGGGTTGTCCCTCAGCAGGCACAAGTGTTTGTGTTCCCACCAGCTCCAATTTCCGTACGGCCGTGTTGGAAGGAGCCAGCAAAATACCCGACATTGTCTCCGACCCGAGTGGTTTCCGCAACCGAAGCGGAATCAACATTTGCGCGCCCGGCGGAATTCGTATGGTTTGGGACGCCATGGCCAGAACAGTCACGCAAGCTGTGCGTAGCTGGGTGGGCGAAGGCAGGAACGACATCCGGCGGCCCGAAGCGAGCTCAATGCAGCCTTTGTCGATCAAAATTTTAATGGCCATTTTGCCGAGGAAATCCGTGCCCAGCAAACAGGGAACGGCAAGGGTCTCAGAAACCAAAATGGGACCCATTACTTTAATATCGCCAATACAAATTTGTGCCGTTATTTGACCAACAATTCCCAAGGAACCCCCATTTGCTGCAAAGCAAGGGACGGAAACCGGGGTGAGTGCATGACACCTCTGGGGCAGCACATTGTAAATGAGGTCAGAAATTATGGTAGCTGAAGCGCCCATATCAACCAGCAACCGAAATTCAACTCCCTCGATGGCGTCGATGATAACGGAAGAGCCCGTAGCCGCGGCGACAACCCTGTGGGCCAACTCCCACCACTGAACTGGTCGGAGTGGCTGCCAAACGTCAACACCATCCCGGCTCTGACCACTCGACCCAGCGCGATGGAGCAGTACATGGAAACGTGGAGTGTGAGATGAGGGCAGGAACCGGATGTGTGAGGTGTCGCGACATGCCTGCGGTTCTTGTGGAGCGGTAGGTGTGCGGGCGGATGCTGGCGATCCGGCGGACGCTGGCGGCCGACCCGAAGCACGGCGTCGAGGAGCTGGGCAGCCCGATGCCAGATGACCCTGCTAGCCGCAGTTGTAGCACGTGACGCGGGCCCATGCCCGCGGGGAACCGTGTCTCTGCCAGGGCTCACCCTGGTGAGGCCAGTCGGCCGCTCTCCAGCTTGCGGTGCACTGCGATGCGAAGGCCTGGTTGTCCAGAACCTCGTTCTCCTGCGCAGCGACGTGCGTGGCACACGCCGCCACTTGCCCGTCCTGCTGGAGGAGCAGCTCCGTATGTAGATAGTGAGCAGCGCCCAATGAGGAGAGATTCGCCTCGTCCTTGACGTGAACGGCGATTCACAATTCACGAGCCAGCAGCAGCATCTTTTCCAGCACAATGGAGTCAAGGCCCACGTCGTCCATCCGAGGGTAGTCCGCATGAGCCAGCGCCATCCACACGCTCTGGTAGGCGAGCGGTGTCTCGTCAGCTTCCCTCCTCCGATTTGCGAAGCGATGCCTGGTTTCCGATGGAGGCCCGTACACCAAAGCCATCCGATCGAGGGCATCCTGTAGCGTGGAGCGAGCCTTCCGTGGGATGAGGAGGAACGTAGCCAGAGCGACGTCGTCCAATGCGGAAGGCAAAGCTCGGAGAGCGATGTCCGCAGTCCACCCTGCCGTCTCAGTATTTGCCACAAATCGTCGGGCAAAATCTGCCCAGTCTCCACCCTTAGCCGTGAAGACTTGTAGAGACGGCAAGCGCTGTTGCAGTCCAGGGACTTAGTCCCCCACCGAGGCGAGCTGCGGCCCGAGCGTGGGGTTTGTAGAGTCGTCGGATGACAAAATGTCCGCCAGAAGCGGCGGATGCATCTCTGATGACCCGGCAGCCTCGGGTTGGAGGCCCCCAAGGCCGGGGCAGTTGACATCATTTCCGAAGGAAGTGGCGAAACCCCCGGCGGAAGTGACGTCACTCCCGGCTGCGGCACTCCCGGCAGCAGTGACGTATCCCCGTGCGGAAATGACGTCAAAATGTTGCGCGGGAATCGCTCGCGTGTCAGTGGGAACGGCACCCAACCTCCGGCCTGGCCCCCCACCCGCAGCCACTGCTCCCCCCAATGTGAGCTCGTCGAGGATGGAGGCAGCGGCATGCAGGAGATCGGCCAGCCGAGCGTGGGCCAACTGGATCGCCCATCCCGATGATGGCGGGCTCCCTGAGGGACCCGGAGAATGCGAGCCCGCCGCTGCGGAACCATCCCCCGGGAATGGCGCTCCCGCCTCCGGAGTAGCGTCAGCATCGGCCTCCTTGTCCGGGGCCCTGGTGAGCGCCTTCTGTCTGGTCTCCATGTAGGCGAAGTTCTTGGCCACTTCTGTCACCAGTTGTAATGTTCTTGGAAGGAAACAGAGTCTTCTTAGAGGCAACACGTTTTATTCACCAACAGTTGTACTAATCCCTTAACACAAGGGGTAATGGCCCCTTTCACCCACAACCTGGGGAGGTACAGCCTCCGGGCTATTTTACCCACTCTTCCCTGGTTGAGGCAGACCCACCGCTGGCACCGGTGGGTCCCCAACCACTGGCGTGTCCAGCCCTGGCCCTTACAAGGGAATCAGGCCGAGGGAACCGCAGGGTCCTAGCCCCACGACCACTGGCACCGCACTGAGCCCGGGCCCTTAGAAGGACATCGGCATCTTGGGGTTCAGGGTCTTCTTGATCTCCAGGCGGCTTCTGGCTTCGGCTTGAGACGGACTGACTCGCGCTCTAAGGGAGCCACCTTATATACTCTTTCTCCCTGAGGGGCGGGGTTCTGGGGGATCGTAGCTCCTGCCAGCCCCCTCCCCTCCGAGGGGTTCCAACCGCCGTTGGCCCGACCGGTTTGGACCGGTTCCTACCCCTTCCCCTGGTTGTGGCGCGTGTGCGTCAAACCTGACCACCACACAAGAATAGACTGACTGAGTTTAAACACTTTTTCCCAGACCGTAATATATAAATGATGGTCAATGCCGAACTGATCTCTTTTACATATGGGATGAAACCAAAGTTACTGCACACAAGAGTAGATAACGCTGAACAAATCTAAAGAGGTATCATAAACCTACTTTCTGTACTGTCATGTACAGGCCACCTCATGGCCATGCAATACTTGGGAATTTTACGTATCATGATGGCTTCTGTGGAATCCACTAATGTAATTTGCAAACATTGCATTGCAGGTGTATATTGATTGTAAGTCAATATACCATGAAAATAATGTACAGCCCATTGTCGATCCACTGCTGGATGAAGGCCGCCCCAAGCCATGTTAGCCACGGGGGTTGATTGACCATCCTCCACCACGTTGGTCTGTGCAGATTGTTGTAGGATCCAGTCACTGGGTTCATACCTCTCGATGAGATAACCTGCTGTGCCGCTGCTCCACCAAAAATATATTACTGAACAAATGATCAGACATCGACATTCATTGTATGCATTTTTCCTGCAGAATCTCTAGTGGTGGACATATGCACAACTACAATTTGTAATTGTTACAGGTGTCTATACGGTACATGGATGAACCGATGAGTAACCTGCTGCTGAATATCCCGCTCCACGTAGCATGCTCATATTTGGCAAACGCCCACAGAATAAAACTCTTGTTTACACAACATGCCAGTGGCAGCACGATAGATAAATGCCATTCATGTTTTAATTAAATTCCGGTTTTAATGGTCAGTGTCTTAAGAGAGTTCATTAAATTAGCGAAACATGCAACATTTGCATATCAATGTGCTTAACAACATGAACGGCAAAAAGTTACGATGTCCTTTTAATCCACTCACTTGGGAACCTCCAGTTAAAATGTGTTGTTTACGCTCCTCTCTTTCGTCTTTGTGTAAATGTCTGAAAAGGTAGCATAATGTTAAGCAGAAGGCAAGAGTGTGCTAGCTCCTGAAGCAATTCCTTCCTACTCAATCTGTCATATTTGGCAGTAATTATCATTTGCATTTGATAGCAGCTGATTATTGTATATTAACCCATGGCTAAGCTTCTCAGACATCACCCCAGGGTGAGAGCTATTTCATGTGAATTTTAGAAAGTAAGAAGGTTTTAGCCTGGCCGGTTGGCTGACGGGGTAACCAGGTGTCTAATATCCACTTTAAAACCAAACTGCTGGAAGGCAATAGTTTGCCGATGCATAATGTAATGTTACGTGGATATATATTGCATCTAAATGTAATTCCATTTAAAGACGAAGTAGCGAAAACTGGGAAAATGTATCCATAATATAGTTATTTTGGGTTACATGGCGTAAATATAAATGCATCGTTAAACCCGCCACCACCCGACAATTACCTACTATAATCACCCAGAAATGTCTGTCTGTCCCATGCGTGACGTCACTCCACATGAGGCCCACCCCCTCATTAATATTCATGAGTGGGTACATTTTTACACTAATGCATAGCTGAATTAAATAATGTATTACGCAAAGTCGCTTCAAATATGACGTTTCTTTACAGAAAGTGACGGTAAAAATAAATATACGCAGCACAGTGCTACATTCGTGCATGATGTCACTGCAAAATAAACATTGAAGGTTGATGTCCATGCTTGAAATCCACTCTAGGGTCTCTGATGACTGAGACTCAATGCAGTTCCTATAGTGAAGGTTCTCAGATCCAGTGACTGAAACTCAATGCTGTTCCTACAGTGAAGCTTCTCAGAACCGGTCACTGAGAACCGAGGCTGTTTTTGCAGTGAAGGTTGTCAGATCCGGTGACTGAAACTCAATGCAGTTCCTACAGTGAAGTTTCTCGGATCTGGTGACTGAGACTCACGGCTGTTCCTGCAGTGCAGGTTCTTATATCCGGTGACTGAAACTCAATGCAGTTCCTACAGTGAAGGTTCTCAGATATGGTGACTGAAACTCAATGCTATTCCAACAGTGAAGCTTCTCAGATTCGGTGACGGAGACTCAAGGCTGTTCCTGCAGTGAAGCTTCTCAGAACCGGTGACTGAAACTCAATGCTGTTCCTGCAGTAAAGATTCTCAGATCTGGTGACTGAGAGTCAAGGCTGTTCCTGGAGTGAGTGGCTCAGAACCGTTGACTGTGAATCGAGGCTGTTCCTGTAGTGAAGGTTTTCAGAGGGCAGCAGTTGACTGTGCTTTCCCTCGTTTGGATGTCTTACACATTTGTACATCAGGCTCTTCTTCATGATGCATAATAGAGGTTTTTGGGTTAGATCGCGTAAATGTCCAAAAACTTATATTATGAATGATATTGGTCGCGAAAGCCTTCGTGTTAAACTTCTTAATTATGATTGCAATACTCATATGAAATGATGATCATGCAATTTTTCACGATCTATTTCTTAAATGTCTCTATTCAGTGTTCTCTCAGCTGTGAAACTGTGGTTAGAAAGTTACCGTACATCAGCACTCAAGCCACAGGAAAAATAACAGAGTCTGGGAACATTTAAATTTTACTAAAAGTCGGTGGTACACACTACAGGCGTACATCAACTTGATCTGTTTTCACCACGCGTGTGAAAACAGACCAAATGAGAAACATTGCAAGGAAAGGTACTTATACTTATGGTGGGGATTCCTTTAATGTGAATAATAGAGTTTGCAAGCAATTATAAAAAATAAAGTTCACAATTAAACTTTATACAGGTGTAATAAAAGCCTAAGTCAGGCACTGCTGGTCTCCGCTTGTCTTTTATTCAGGTTCTTCTCCGCACCCCACTGGTCTACTCCTCGGACCAGCGTCATCTCGCGCGTGCCCCGCGCACGCTCCCTCTCGCGTGCCACGCACGCTCCTCCGTTAGCTCCTCTACTCCCGCACTCCGCACACCACTGGCCGACGGCGTGCTGAGGTCCTTCGGCCATGTGGCCGATGGCGCGGATCTCTCTCTCACCACCCAACCTGGCTCAGACTCTTAACTTCCCCGACTGCCCCGATCTCTTCCGGGCTCCCACTTATATACATTCCCCCCACGTGACCCTGACTCCTCCCCTTCCGGATCGTCAGATCCGCCTTCCCATACTACCCCGCTGGTTCCGCCCCCATTCACCTCGCCTCCCATTGGAGCCGAGGTGAACGGTGGCCCCTCCCACACGCCCCGCAGACCAGGCTCCGCCCCCCAATACCCCGGGCCGTGTGATTGGACCAGAGCCCAGCCACAAACCCATTTACGCTCGCATTACACAGGTAGAAATGATGTAGAAACTAACTTAATCATGAACTCTGTAATGGTAACACTACACTTGGTAATTGCTAAATGTTGGCAATCTTCAGCCAATCACTGAGACTTGTGACTTAACCAAAATGTAAAGACTAAACATGGATTAAGCGATTAACTGCTTTGGTGAACTAAACTAAAATAATGCCTGAATAAAATCCACAGAATAAGACTGTCTTACAATTTTGCAGGTTGTCATCGAAGAGACCAAGATCATGGCTAAAATGAAAAAGAATTCTGGCCAAATGAATGCAGCCACAATGCCTTTATTAACTTAATGTCCAATTATTACAAATCCTGGCCAGAGGTTCACACCGTCAATTCTCACCCACCGACTTCGTGGGAAGTTCAACAGTGGCTATCTTAAGGAGAGACTGGCCCCCACAACAGGAAAGTGGAATTTCCATCGCTTGCTCATAGGCACCAGACGAGATGAGCGGAGCCCCAATTCTCCCCGGAGTTGGGAGACACCTTGCCTTTTAAATACATGTTCCAAACTGCCAACTGCAGACACACGAGTCAATATCCTAATTGATTCATCGTCGCTGAGTAAATTCCCTCTAGAGTATACAGGCTGCGAGGTCTCTAACGCACGACACTGTTACTCACTTGCCAATATCATGTAAAATGTATAGATCAGCCGTGGGCAAAGCAAGCATGCCACTTCAAAGAGACATCCTCCATAATTTGACAGTCTCTTCAGTCGATTAATTACAATGTCCTTTTTAAAGCAGTTTAGAGCCCGAGGCAGTAGGATGGCGCAGTTTTAACTCTTGTTACTTACAACATTAAGGGCCTGGGTCTGATTGCAGACTATGGGATATTTCTGCATGAAGTTTGTATGTTTTCCCCCTGTTCAGTATGGGTTTTATCCAGGTTCTCTGGCTTCCTCCCATAGCTTAAAACACATACAATGTAACTGGTATTGGCCAAACACCACAATATTATTCTGAGAGGTTGATGCCTCACTCGATGTGGAGCCTTGAATTGTCTTCTCTTTAGTGTGTAAAAAAAACATGGCCTCTCTTGTCTGTCCCACCTCAGGGCATTTCACATTTTGTTTCCTAAGAATTCTGCTTTAGATATTAGTTGGAATTGCCGTTTTGCTACGGTTTTAGTGGATTTCAGCCAGGCACAGGTTTTAGTGGATTTCAGCCAGGCACAGGTTTTTAATTTGGTGGTAATTGTCCATCAGGATACACAAATGTTGTCCCACACATTCCAAGTATAGATAAACAGCAGACCGCCCCAGCTCACAACAACCTGCACGTACATGGAGGCACTTGTTATCACACCAAACCACCAAAGTCTATGCCCTGTGTTTTCAAAGTTCTCACCATGGTGGTAAATGGCAGATGGCTTAGCCTGTTATCTCAAAGACCCCGGGGTGGCTATGAATGCACAGTGATAACCACACAGTACAAGCGTGTCTCACTTAACGAGCGTTCTCTTTACGACAATTTACTATAACGAGCAATTTGAATTCAGACCCATTTGTTCTCAAAACGAGCGAAATGCTCCCTTTTTCGTGCATAGATCGCATAGATAAAGATGCGTCCCGTGGCGGCAAGGGGCGCACGGTGGCCCGCAGCTGTTTGTTTAGCAGCTGTGCTGTGCCCTCGTGTTTCATCATGTGGTGGAGGGTGCCTCGTGGGGGCACTATCATGGGTGGGTGAGGGGAGAGTTGGGTGGGTGGGTGGGGGGTGGCGCTAATTAATAATAAGTCGCGCTCCATCTCGCATCCCCGCATCGTGGCTATGAACCCAGCTTCCGTGGTTCGATTCCGAGCACGGTTGGCTATACATGGTGCGAAAAAAAGTTCAGCATACATACGTATCACATCAGATATATGAATCAGCGGTCCTGCATGGCCCCTGCTGCTGCTTCCACCTGCTAACATTTACCCTTCAAACAAAATGAATGCCAGACACCTGCAAGTGTTATGGTTCTTCGTGTGTGGTGTTACATGTGATGTTTATTACTTCATTTTTTTTTATTACAATATGTATTTTTCACGTTACAAAACTTGTTAAAGAGTGCGATATTTTGGAGCTGAAACGTATCTTAGCTTTTAACATGGGACTCAATGGGAAAATTACGATTGTTTAACGAATTTTCGTGTAATGTATCTCGCTCGTTGAAGGTGACGGGCCTGCACTTCAAGAAAATGTCGGTAACTTGACGGCACTGAATATAAATAATTTTAAAGCACAAAGCGGGTTGTTCTGAAGACTTTTTAAAAGGGGCTTTGTGTTTTGTTATTGTAACATTACACATTATATTGCCGTACGGGATAACATAAACTTTGATTTCCTGTAACTTTTAACGTTTTGAACGAAACAAAAAAACAATACGTGACAAAGCATGGTGATATTAAAATGACATAATTATACTGCGTCTGCCTCTCATTCCATAAAATATGTACAAGTTACTTCTTAAATTTGCACCTTTCCATCATACAATGAGGGAAAAAAGCATTTGATCCCCTGCTGATTGTGTACGTTTGCCCACTGACAAAGAAATGATCAGTCTATAATTTTAATGGTAGGTTTATTTGAACAGTGAGAGACAGAATAACAACAACAACAAAATCCAGAAAAACGCATGTCAAAAATGTTATAAATTGATTTGCATTTTAATGAGGGAAATAAGTATTTGACCCCCTCTCAATCAGAAAGATTTCTAGCTCCCAGGTGTCTTTTATACAGGTAACGAGCTGAGATTAAGAGCACACTCTTAAATAGTGTGCTCCTAATCTCAACTTGTTACCTGTATAAAAGACACCTGTTCACAGAAGAAATCAATCAATCAGATTCCAAACTCTCCAACATGGTCAAGACCAAAGAGCTCTCCAAGGATGTCAGAGACAAGAGTGTAGACCTGCAAAAGGCTGGAATAGGCTACAAGACCATCGCCAAGCAGCTTAGTGAGAAGGTGACAACAGTTGGTGCGATTATTCGCAAATGAAAGAAACACAAAAGAACTGTCAATCTCCCTCGGCCTGGGGCTCCATGCAAGATCTCACCTCGTGGAGTTGCAATGATCATGAGAACGGTGAGGAATCAGCCCAGAACTACACGGGAGGATCTTGTCAATGATCTCAAGGCAGCTGGGACCATAGTCACCAAGAAAACAGTTGGTAACACACTACGCCGTGAAGGACTGAAATCCTGCAGCGCCCGCAAGGTCCCCCTGCTCAAGAAAGCACATATACATGCCCGTATGAAGTTTGCCAATGAACATCTGAATGATTCAGAGGACAACTGGGTGAAAGTGTTGTGGTCAGATGAGACCAAAATGGAGCTCTTTGGCATCAACTCAACTCTTCGTGTTTGGAGGAGGAGGAATGCTGCCTATGACCCCAGGAACACCATCCCCACCGTCAAACATGGAGGTGGAAACATTATGCTTTGGGGGTGTTTTTTCTGCTAAGGGGACAGGACAACTTCACCGCATCAAAGGGACGATGGACGGGGCCATGTACCGTCAAATCTTGGGTGAGAACCTCCTTCCCTCAGCCAGGGCATTGGAAATGGGTCGTCGATGGGTATTCCAGCAAGACAATGACCCACAACACACGGCCAAGGCAACAAAGGAGTGGCTCATGAAGAAGCACATTAAGGTCCTGGAGTGGCCTAGCCAGTCTCCAAACCTTAATCCCATAGAAAATCTGTGGAGAGAGCTGAAGGTTCGAGTTGCCAAACGTCAGTCTCGAAACCTTAATGACTTGGAGAAGATCTGCAAAGAGGAGTTGGACAAAATTTCTCCTGAGATGTGTGCAAACCTGGTGTCCAACTACAAGAAACGTCTGACCTCTGTGATTGCCAACAAGGGTTTTGCCACAAAGTACTAAGTCATGTTTTGCAGAGGGGTCAAATACTTATTTCCCTCATTAAAATGCAAATCAATTTATAACATTTTTGACATGCGTTTTTCTGGATTTTGTTGTTGTTATTCTGTCTCTCACTGTTCAAATAAACCTACCATTAAAATTATAGACTGATAATTTTTTTGTCAGTGGGCAAATGTACAAAATCAGCAGGGAATCAAATACTTTTTTCCCTCGCTGTATCTAAAAATCTTAAATCATGTATTTGTGGTCATTTATATGCATACAAACATTCTCAATTTTATTCAAGACTTTCAACTCTTTTCTCTGCATTTGATATACGTAGTGTAAAACATATCATTGGATGTCTTTTAACTGTTCATGCTCGTGTAAAATATCCGACTTATGCTGGCTGATTCAATTGATTTCGCTGCTTGCTCAGAGCTGCCAAAGGAGATGAATATTACCCATTCAAATCTAGAATTACCCATTGCTCAGACTCCTTACGTCAGATTTACATAGACTATGTTTCCACTCTTGGATGGAATGTCCAGCTAACGCTGAATGCATGAAGCAAGTTTTTGGCCATTTTTTCCATACAGAATTGATGAAGCCCCATATGGCAGGATTGATGACTGTACTATACTGACGAGTCCTAACGAGGATTAAAAGGTCGACAGTTGTGTCTATTTCACTGCTGCCATTTGGGATGGCTACATTTTATCTGGTTCTAAATGACAAAATGGCCACATGTTCAGTTCTTTTGAGCTGGTGGTCTGGAATCATATTCTTAGGTTTTTTTTCGGTAAAGTCACGTAGGTAAAACATCAAAATTAATGAAAATAAAATAAAAAAAAACAAAAATCACGACGTTTCGGAGGCAACACAAGTCTCCGTCATCAGGTGGGACCGTCACAGCCGAATTAGCTGCATCAAGTGAGGCAATGATTCAAGAAGTAATCCCTTATAAGCAAGTTGAAGGGGGGAGGAGAGGGAGGGGGGAGCTCATCAGAATGTGGTAGCCAATGAATGGAACGCATCGGGAGGGAGGGGGGCGGGGCTCAAAGACAGCACGGAGTGCTAAGTACAACGCATCGGGAGAGGGAGGGGGGGGAGCGGGGCCAAAACAATGGACGACGGCTTGGACGCGGTTGCTGCTGCACACGCCAACACAATGGACAGAGAGGGGGGAGGGGAGGTCTGATACACATGATAGACAAAATAACGAAAATGCCCATGTTAATACCAATGCTGGCTGAACAATGAAGAGAGCACTGCCAAAAAATAACTGGGGATGTTAACACTCGGTAAAGTAAAGTAAAATAGTGCCTGTCAGATAAGATGGTCCAAAAAAGTGTAATTAAGTCTTTTTTGCGTGGTTGATAACATCTTTCCAATGATTACTAAGTTTGAACCCATCATCACGGTTGAAATTATGTCTGTGTTTGTATATTTGTATGGCTTCGTGTACAAACCTTTGATGGTAGCCGGGAGGTTTGCAGAGAACCTTGGTCTCGGAAAAGACAATTTCATGAGAGCCCACCGAGTTGTAGCAATGATCGGCAACGGCAGAAGAATCAGTTCTGCCGTGTTTCAGATCTGACTTGTGCTCGCGGACACGATCAGAAACATGACGTTTCGTTTCTCCAATGTAGCAATCACCACAAATGCAACTCAATTTGTAGACTCCAGGATACTGTCAGTCAGGAACGACATCCTTCACAGATGGAATCAGATCACGGATTTTATGCACTGTACTGAATCGGACTTGGATCTTATGTTTGTTTAGAATTTTGGAGATCTTTTTGGTCACGCCTGCTATGTATGGTAACGTGATGGTTTTGGTCGGAGTTTCAAGTGGCTGTTTCTGTGTGGTGGGAGAGACAGCTTGGCGGATAGTATGGTCCGAGTATCCGTTCATCCTGAGGGCCCGATGTACATGTCTTAATTCACCGGTCAGGTGGTGTTTGTCAGAAATGCCATGGGCTCTGTGGTATAGCGTTTTGATGAGAGAATTATTTTGAGATGGGTGGTGGTGGGAATCCGGTTTCAAGTAGGAATCTGTGTGGGTGGCTTTCCTGTAGACAGAATGTCCCAAGGATCCGTCAGGCCTCCTCTCAAACAGAATATCCAAAAATGGTAGTTTACCGTCTTTCTCCACTTCCATGGTGAATCTGATGGATGGGTGTCTAGAATTGATGTGGTCCAAGAAGTGGTTCAATGCTGGGAGGCCATGTGGCCAGATGACGAAAGTGTCATCCACATACCTCTTCCACAGGGAAGGACGCAGGGTAGATGTCTGGATGGCGTCTGATTCAAACTTTTCCATGAACATGTTGGCTATAACTGGTGACAAAGGGGAGCCCATAGGGGTACCCTCATTCTGTTTGTAGAAGGTGCCATTCCAGGTAAAATAGGTGTTGGTGAGGCAATGCCTAACCAGCGCAGGTGCATCAGAATTCAATCCATGTTGAACTAAGTCCTCAATTATTGTTAGGGTGTCCGGTACTGGGACTTTGGTAAACAAAGATACTACATCAAAGCTGACGAGGATGTCATCAGGAGATAGTACCATGTCCTTAACCATAGAGACTAATTGGGTTGAGTTGAGTACTGCCGAAGAGGTCTTGCCTGTGAAAGGGAGCAGAGTATCTGATAGAAAACGGGCTAGTTTGTACGTAGGAGAGTTTATCGTCGACACAATGGGTCGTAGCGGGGTGCCTTCCTTATGGATTTTGGGAAGACCATAGAGTCTGGGAGGTCTTGCCGCCGATGGTTTTAGAGAGGGACGTTTGCTTGGTTCGATTAGGGAAGTCGAACTCGTGATGATACTGTTGGTTTTCGTCGTTAGGCTTTTAGTGGGATCGTTTTTAATTTTGGAGTAACTCCCATCATTAAGAAGGTCCAGGATTTTGTTGTTGTATGAATCTTTATCCATGATGACCGTGGCATTGCCCTTGTCTGCCGAGAGGATGACTATATCACCTCTCTTTTTTAGGTCCGCGAGTTCAGAGCGTTCGTTTTTGCTGATGTTACTAGTGGGTTTCTTAGCATTCTTAAGAATAGTAGCTATTTCAGCTCTTGCTACATCCGCATGGATGTGTCCTATGCCTCTGAGGGCTACATCAATCTGAGAAATCATATCCTCTACTGGTATATATTTAGGGGTGACGGCGAAATTTAGTCCTTTGGCCAGTACCGTTTTTAGAGTGTCGTGATTTTTGTTTTTATTTTATTTTATTTTCATTAATTTTGATGTTTTACCTACGTGACTTTACCGAAAAAACCTAAGAATATGATTCCTTGCAGTCACGAAAGCTTCAAATCTAGAACTGGTGGTCTGGATTAGGCTCAGTGTTATATAACACGGCAATAGTGCTGCAAAAGAAAGTTTACGGCTCCGTCAATGGTCAATTGACCAATAACCCTGCGTGCCTCCGAACTCACTCACTCACCCATCCATCTGCATGTCGTCAAGCCTTGAGTGCCTCCCTACCAAAAAACCCACGCACCCACACTCACCTACCTCGTTTTTTTCATGCATTGAACAGATGGTTGGCGACCTTCAAACCTCCCATGCCACATTAATCTGCAAAGGAAACCAGAATTGCATAACTGCTGTTGTTATGCAATGACTGAAGCAGGCATGGCACTGATTAAAGCAAGACGTTGTCGAGAGCCTTGAACTTGACAGTTAAATAAAGGGCACAGGGGGAATACTCTGCATGGGGTCTAATTTTGTGTGCGGCAGTCGAGGTGAATCATTGTCTCAGTGAAATACAATTTCAATAAAATCAAAGATTACATTTTGACTTAAAACTTTCGTAACAGCAGAAATTAATATTCTTTTGTTCTTTTGGTCAAGTTACATCGATAGAAAAATATATAATAAAAGTAAATAAAATAAAAACTACGACGTTTCGATCACAACACAAGCGATCGTCTTCAGGAGGAAAAAGGGGGAAGGTCACTGAAGGCAACTGTTTTTAAAGATTTCCAAAATGAGCGTGGTACAAGCATTCTGGTGTCAGAACGATGTGGGCGGGCATATGTGCCCTGGGGTCAGAGAGTACCAAAGTGAAGCGTGGAAGGTGACAAGAGAACATGCAACAAATTATGACTTAAAGTGATTGATGATGTCTTTACAATGATTGCTGAGTTTGTACCCATCCTCTCGGTCGAAATTGTGTCTGTGTCTGTATATATGGATGGCTTCATGAACGAATCTTTGTTGATAGCCAGTGGGCTTGCAAAGTACCATTGCCTTAGATAAATCAATTTCGCGTGAGCAAGCCGCATTAAAATAATGATCAGCCACGGCAGAAGTGTTGGTCCGACCGTGTTTCAAATAAGCCTTATGCTCCGAGACATGTTGCTTAGTTTCCCCAATGTAACTGCTGTCGCAGATACAGCTTAGTTTGTAGACGCCGGGATATTCACTTTTATTATTATTATTATTTTTTTTTCCTATCTACGTGACTTTACCAAAAGGACCAAAGAATATGAACATCAAAGGTTAAAGTACATAATTTTGATTTAAGCTTGGCCGTGGCAGAAATGACTTTCGCGGCACACTACACATGCAATGGTGTGAACTTTTCAACTGTACAAACTGTCTTCAATTATGATGACTTCATTGTTCATTTTGGGAGGGGGGAGGGACACATCCGTTTAACTAAGAACGTTCTTATTTATGGCCTAATGGAATTTCATATCGGCGAAGTTCATTCGCTACCGGTAAAAAAAATAACATGCTAAATTAACTAAACAGTATAAAGGCTGCATAATATAAATATTTAATAAATGTGCTTGACTTTGATATTATTTTTTAAAAGATATAATTGAACAAATTACGCTTTTGCTAGTGAAGCACTTTTTATTGATTCATACAGTAACAACGTGAATTCACAAATCTTGCATGCTTGATGCAAAATGTCCTCTTGAACACATACGTAAATACATGAGGAAAAGTTTAACAATCATTAGCAGTCATAAGAAAATATAGACTTCCCGTGGAATATAAAAAGGCAGACCTGAGAATGTCCAGTTAAGTTATGATGGATGCTATATACTTGTCGCTGAAATTGCTGCTACAGTGAAAATCTGGCATTATAAAAGTGGGAATTGGCTTTTCAGATCACCCTGAATTTTTTGCTGTGTCTGAAAATCACCCAATATGGATCACGGTAACACGCTCATTGTGACAGGCACAAAGAACATTTTACAGTATTTTGCAATGGGGTCAGGGTCAGGAAATATTCCTATTGTAGGCCACAAGTAGGAAAGCACAGTTACAGCCACAAAACAGTTTCCCAAGGGGAAGATGGATGCACCGCATTGCAGTTGAATATGATATCAAATAATTCCCCCAAAAAATAATCAGAAAAAAACTGCGCATAAACACATCGAGATGTGGATAGTTTTGGCACGAACGAGACTGCGTCAATGTGAAATAAAATAAAATGTTGTGTTTCGGTAGGTATGGGATTTTTGTTGATTGATTTTTGTTGCTTATCATTAATGGTAATGGTAAAAAACGTGAATAAAAACCGTCTACGATACATGTATGTCTGACTTGCATGTATATATAGATGGCATAGGTCTTTATTTAACCCGTTAAATGATTATGAGTCTAGAAATGAATTGCAGAAAAAATTCATGAAGAAGGCTGTACATTTGGGTATTAAGAAAATAGGAGAAAAATAACACAATGTACAAGTTCGGGAAACAACTGAAGACTGATTTTTATAGAAGCATAATAAATGCGACAGTTATTAAAGGTGGGCCAGATATCAAAATGATGTAAGGAGAGGCAAACAAGAACAGACCGAGTGATTTTGGAAAAAAAATATTTTAATTCACAAGTATTTCAGTAACACGACGATTTACGTACAACACAGATTATATCAAAGGGGGATGACACCAGCACAAACACAATACTGATTGCAGTGCAATAGAAACCTGTCTAAACCGCATGTTTCAATAAACTCTACAACCCTGTAGTCCTCCTAGAGCTCCGATACCCCTGTAGAAGAAGAAAGATGAGGGAGGAGAGGGGGGTGCCTAAATGTCCTCATGAATGATCTTAAGAATCAATGCCCACTGGAGGAGAGGTAGTGAAGGAATTCCATGTTTTGTGGTAAGCTTCCCCCGTGCCCCTTAGTTTTGCACTGAGATGCTCTCGAGGTGCTTTTGGGAAACTTAACCAAGTAATGAAAAGCAACATTCCAATGGGCGTACATAATGAGATTATAATACGTGTTATGATTTAGCAGCTAATAATTGTCATTTTACCATTTTACTTCCGTGGCAGCAGCAATAACACATTTTATGGCAGAGGCCGGTCTCCCCATTAGGACACCTGCGTAATTTGACACAATGTGTTACACATTATATCATCAGCAAAATAAGTATAGCCTGCGTCAACCCCTTTAGCCAGGATTTGAACTGTCAACATTACAATGTTGACTCAACTGCTCTAACCACATAACTGAGACAGAATACAATTACACACAGCATATCCACAGTTCTCTAGATAACTAGCATAGTTGTTCACAGCCAATACAAACATATTCGTGTTTTTGTTCGATCATAATGTAGTTGTTATGACACTTGTCATAAAAGCTCCAACACCTTGCAAATATTGTTACGTTTACAAAGATATATTTACAAGTGCAATGTATTCACCAATTTTTGACCGATACAGCTTTTCACGGTGGCCTAAGGCCTTTTCATGACTGGATTGAATTTTTTTATGAACGACTACGTTTCTCGCAAAAAAGCTTTTGGGGACTCATCGGGAAGAGAGCTTAGAAATCGAGTGAACTCTTCCAAATACTGACAATGGCTCCTTCGTGACTTTTAAGCGGGTAATATAAATCCATATTTGAGAAGAAGAAGAAGAAACACCGAGACTGATGAAGTGTGCTGTTGGCTGTGCACTGATGGCTTAGACATTTCTTTTTTCACTGAGTGATTGTTCCAAGAGGCGTATTTCAAATTGAGTCCGAGGAAAGGAATTACACCCCAGAGGTGAGAAATAACGTCAGCGAGGTGACCCTCTGGCATTAAGAGCCTTGGCATGTGGCAGAAGCTGTTGAAATAACGTGAAGGCTCTCATTTTCTATTGCCTTGTTATCGCAGTAGCAACTTCCTGCTGACTTTTAGAAATACTGTACGTGCTTATATTTTCAGAATTGAAAATAACAACTGTAGATATCACGTAAAGGTATTTATAACAGGATGATGTGTGGATTTTTTTTCAACTTTCCACATGCAATTTACAAGCGAACATTTATCCGTTGAAGAAACTAAACTCTGCCATGAAACTGTGGAATTTTCCACAACTGTGGCCAGGACCATTAAAAGAAAAGTGATTGGGTGACACTAAACTAATTTGGTGGTTCAGAGACAGTGGTGCTATTTCCGCATTCCCTATGATATCCTGTGAAGAGGCTTGTTTTCAGTTTCCATAGGTCAACAGATTATTGACTTCCCACGAAGTAGTACATCTTTTATTGACCAGGGTGGGATAGATTAAGCACCTTACCACAATTACTGCATGTCTTATGGTCTTTTTCAAGAAAATATATATATAATCGGCAACGTTTTGAGCCATGACCCTTCTTCATAGCACATGTTCTTTATATATATTTTTCAAGGCAATCTTTTCTTTCTTCTAATTATTCTTATTATATTATTTATCTAACCTATATAATTCATTTTTTGTCTGTCTGTCTATCTGTCTGTCAATCTGTCTGTCCGTCCGTCTGCGTACGCTCCCTTGCGGGGGATGTAGCTCTCGGACCGTGGGGTTCGCCGAGATTAAATTTTGCAGGTGGGCACGCTCCCGGCCCCGCGGTAAACTTAGGCATTTCCGATTTTTCGTCTCTAAACTTTAAATCGGACCGATTATCGATTTAGTGCGATTTCTCTTTAGTTATTTATTTAACGCTTTATTTATTTATTTAATATCGCCGACCGGCGCGGACCACGGCGGTTGCCCCTGGCAACGGGTAGCAACAACTTCGCTGCGGGGTGGACGCCATTTTTAATTCCCGTTAAAAATATGCGCACGTATTAACACGCGACTCTGAGGTAAATTCATCAGAGTTTCACGTCCTCTTCACTCCCCCCCCACCCCAATGTGTGCAATTACTATTATAGGGTCGGTAGATAATAAAATTATAGAGATTAGACAGTATTATTGTAGCGCGGGGGAGGGGGGGTTAACGGCCCCAGTACCCAGCCTCAGCCGGGTGGGCAATCTAGGCGAGGCCGGAGGCTCTGCACGGTACTAGGCCTCGACACGCAAGTCTGTCAGGCGTCGACTTTGTGGTATAAACTCGATATACCCAGCGTTGCCCGGGGGAAAAATACATTTAAAATCTTCTGAAAACTTTAAAACATAACATCCCAATGAAAATACAACTGTGTAATTAAAACTCTAAACCCGACCGCGCCAAGAATCGATTATCTGAATCGCAAAAAGGAATCGAAGGTTGTAGATTCATTTAGAATCGCCTTATTTCCGTTTAATTTTAGTTGGTTATAGAGTTGATATAAACTGCTACGAATGGGAAATATCCGGCGTTGACCGGGGCTAAAATATAATTAAAAAC
Source organism: Lampetra planeri (assembly GCF_965212315.1). Classification (NCBI taxonomy): domain Eukaryota; kingdom Metazoa; phylum Chordata; class Hyperoartia; order Petromyzontiformes; family Petromyzontidae; genus Lampetra; species Lampetra planeri. The sequence continues at coordinate 4,436,883 of NC_136128.1, read as the reverse complement.
TCCTGAAAACTTTTAAACATAACAGAACAATGAAAAAAAACTCTGTAATTAAAAATGGAAACCGCCTATGCGCCAGGAATCGATTCTTTGAATCGCGCAAAGGAATCTCGAAGGTTGTAGATTCCTTTAGGATCGCCCTTGACATGTGGTGAGGGGGAGAGTGGTGAGGGGGAGAGTGGTGGAGGGGGAGAGTGGTGGAGGGGGAGAGTGGTGGAGGGGGAGAGTGGTGGAGGGGGAGAGTGGTGGAGGGGGAGAGTGGTGGAGGGGGAGAGTGGTGGAGGGGGAGAGTGGTGGAGGGGGAGAGTGGTGGAGGGGGAGAGTGGTGGAGGGGGAGAGTGGTGGAGGGGGAGAGTGGTGGAGGGGGAGAGTGGTGGAGGGGGAGAGTGGTGGAGGAGGAGAGTGGTGGAGGGGGAGAGTGGTGGAGGGGGAGAGTGGTGGAGGGGGAGAGTGGTGGAGGGGGAGATTGGTGGAGGGGGAGAGTGGTGGAGGGGGAGAGTGGTGGAGGGGGAGAGTGGTGGAGGGGGAGAGTGGTGGAGGGGGAGAGTGGTGGAGGGGGAGAGTGGTGGAGGGGGAGAGTGGTGGAGGGGGAGAGTGGTGGAGGGGGAGAGTGGTGGAGGGGGAGAGTGGTGGAGGGGGAGAGTGGTGGAGGGGGAGAGTGGTGGAGGGGGAGAGTGGTGGAGGGGGAGAGTGGTGGACGGGGAGAGTGGTGGAGGGGGAGAGTGGTGGAGGGGGAGAGTGGTGGAGGGGGAGAGTGGTGGAGGGGGAGAGTGGTGGAGGGGGAGAGTGGTGGAGGGGGAGAGTGGTGGAGGGGGAGAGTGGTGGAGGGGGAGAGTGGTGGAGGGGGAGAGTGGTGGAGGGGGAGAGTGGTGGAGGGGGAGAGTGGTGGAGGGGGAGAGTGGTGGAGGGGGAGAGTGGTGGAGGGGGAGAGTGGTGGAGGGGGAGAGTGGTGGAGGGAGAGAGTGGTGGAGGGGGAGAGTGGTGGAGGGGGAGAGTGGTGGAGGGGGAGAGTGGTGGAGGGGGAGAGTGGTGGAGGGGGAGAGTGGTGGAGGGGGAGAGTGGTGGAGGGGGAGAGTGGTGCGGGGGAGAGTGGTGAGGGGGAGAGTGGTGGTGGTGTGGGTGAGTGGTGAGGGTGAGGTTGAGTGGTGAGGGTGAGTGGTGATTGGTGAGGGTGAGGGTGAGTGGGGAGGGTGAGTGGCGGTTGTTAGTGGTGATTAGTGAGGGGTGAGGGTTCGTGGTGAGCATGAGTGGTGAGGGTGAGTGTTGAGCGTGAGTGGTGAGGGTGAGTGGTGATTGTTGAGGGTGTGATTGGTGAGGATGAGTGGTGAGTAGTGAGGGTGAGTGGTGAGGGTGAGTGGTGAGGGTGAGTGGCGGTTGTGAGTGGTGATTAGTGAGGGGTGAGTGGTGAGGGTGAGCGTGAGTGGTTAGGGTGAGTGGTGAGGGTGAGCAGTGAGGGTGAGCAGTGAGGGTGAGTGGTGATTGGTGAGGGTGTGATTGGTGAGGATGAGTGGTGAGTGGTCAGGGTGAGTGGTGAGGGTGAGTGGTGAGCGGTGAGGGTGAGTGTTGAGGGTGAGTGGTGAGTGGTTAGGGTGAGTGGTGAGGGTGAGTGGTGAGCGTGAGTGGTGAGTGGTGAGCGTGACTGGTGAGGGAGAGTGGTGAGGGAGAGTGGTGAGGGAGAGTGGTGAGGGAGAGTGGTGAGGGTGAGTAGTGAGTGGTGAGGGTGAGTGGTGATTGGTGAGGGTGAGTGGTGAGGGTGAGTGGGGAGGGTGAGTGGCGGTTGTTAGTGGTGATTAGTGAGGGGTGAGTGGTGAGGGTGAGCGTGAGTGGTGAGGTTGAGTGGTGAGCAGTGAGGGTGAGTGGTGATTGGTGAGGGTGTGATTGGTGAGGATGAGTGGTGAGGGTGAGTAGTGAGGGTGAGTGGTTGTTGTGAGGGTGAGTGGTTGTTGTGAGGGTGCGTGGTGAGGGTGAGTGGTAAGAGTGAGTTGTGAGGGTGAGTGACGGTTGTGAGAGGTGATTAGTGAGTGGTGAGGGTGAGTGGTGAGGGTTAGTGGTGAGGGTTAGTGGTGAGGGTGAGTGGCGGTTGTGAGTGGTGATTAGTGAGGGGTGAGTGGTGAGGGTGAGCGTGAGTGGTGAGGGTGAGCGGTGAGGGTGAGCAGTGAGGGTGAGTGGTGATTGGTGAGGATGTGATTGGTGAGGATGAGTGGTGAGTGGTCAGGGTGAGTGGTGAGCGGTGAGGGTGAGTGTTGAGGGTGAGTGGTGAGCGTGACTGGTGAGTGGTGAGGGTGAGTGGTGAGGGAGAGTGGTGAGGGTGAATGGTGAGGGTGAGTGGTGAGGGTGAATGGTGAGGGTGAGTGGTGAGGGTGAGTGGTGATTGGTGAGGGTGAGTGGTGAGGGTGAGTGGGGAGGATGAGTGGCAGTTATGAGTGGTGATTAGTGAGAGGTGAGTGGTGAGGGTGAGCGTGAGTGGTGAGGGTGAGGTTGAGTGGTGAGCGGTGAGGGTGAGCAGTGAGGGTGAGTGGTGATTGGTGAGGGTGCGATTGGTGAGGATGAGTAGTGAGGGTGAGTGGTTGTTGTGAGGGTGAGTGGTGAGGGTGAGTGATGAGGGTGAGTGGTAAGAGTGAGTGGTGAGGGTGAGTGATGGTTGTGAGAGGTGATTAGTGAGTGGTGAGGGTGAGTGGTGAGGGTGAGTGTTGAGCGTGAGTGGTGAGGGTGAGTGGTGATTGTTGAGGGTGTGATTGGTGAGGATGAGTGGTGAGTGGTCAGGGTGAGTGGTGAGGGTGAGTGGTGAGGGTGAGAGGTGAGGGTGAGTGTTGTGGGTGAGTGGTGAGTAGTGAGGGTGAGTGGTGAGCGTGACTGGTGAGTGGTGAGGGAGAGTGGTGAGGGAGAGTGGTGAGGGTGAATGGTGAGGGTGAGTGGTGAGGGTGAGTGGCAAGTGGTGAGGGTGAGTGGTGATTGGTGAGGGTGTGATTGGTGAGGATTAGTGGTGAGTGGTGAGGGTGAGTAGTGAGGGTGAGTGCTGAGCGGTGAGGGTGAGTGGTTGTTGTGAGGGTGAGTGGTGAGTGGTGAGAGTGAGTGGTGAGGGTGAGTTGTGAGGGTGAGTGGTGATTGTTGAGGGTGTGATTGGTGAGGATGAGTGGTGAGTAGTGTGGGTGAGTGGTGACGGTGAGTGGTGAGGGTGAGTGTTGAGGGTGAGTGGTGAGTGCTGAGGGTGAGTGGCGGTTATGAGTGGTGATTAGTGAGGGGTGAGTGGTGAGGGTGAGCGTGAGTGGTGAGGGTGAGCAGTGCGGGTGAGTGGTGATTGGTGAGGGTGTGATTGGTGAGAATGAGTGGTGAGTGGTCAGGGTGAGTGGTGAGGGTGAGTGGTTGTTGTGAGGGTGAGTGGTGAGGATGAGTGGTGAGGGTGAGTGGCGGTTGTGAGTGGTGATGGGTGAGTGGTGAGCGGTGAGGGGTGAGTGGTGAGGGTGAGTGGTGAGGGTGAGTGGTGAGGGTGAGTGCTGAGTGGTGAGGGTGAGTGGTGAGAGAGTGGTTAGTTTTGAGGGTGAGTGGTGAGGTTGAGTGGTGAGGGTTAGTGGAGAGTGGTGAGTGGTGATTGGTCAGTGGTGATTGGTGAGGATGAATGGTGAGTAGTGAGGGTGAAGTTGAGTGGTGAGGGTGAGTGGTGGTTGTGACGGTGAGTGGTGAGGGTGAGTGGTGAGGGTGAGTGGTGAGGCTGAATGGTGAGGGTGAATGGTGAGAGTGAGTGGTGAGTGGTGAGGGAGAGTGGTGAGTGAGAGTGGTGAGGGTTAGTGGTGAGGGTTAGTGGTGAGAGTGAGTGGTGAGGGTGAGTGGTGATTGGTGTGTGGTGAGGGTGAGTGGTGAGGGTGAGGGTGAGTGGTGAGGGAGATTGGTGAGGGAGGTTGGTGAGTGGTGAGTTGTGAGGGTGAATGGTGAATAGTGAGTGGGAGTGGTGAGTGGTGAGGATGAGTGGTAAGGGTGAGTTGTGAGTGGTGAATGGTGAGGGTGAATGATGAGTACAGTCAATATGCACTGCTGTTATCATTCCAGGTACCACCACCACAATATGTACTCCTCTCATCATAGCAGATACCACCACAGCAGTATGCACTGCTGTAATGTGGCCCCGCTGACCACAGCGGAAGCAGGCCACCGTGTCCGCCTCCTGTGGACGGGAAGGTCCCGGCCGCCCCCGCTGCTCCGGACGGCGATCACCCGCCCCCCTTCCTCGACGATCGGGCATCGCCAGGGCCGCGAGGGTGTCCACCCCCTGAGAGGTGACCCCCCAGTCCGGCGCCGGGACCCCCGCACACGCCGCCATTTGAGGCCGTTGGCGGAGGGAGATGTGCGCCTGAATGTTTTCGGCGACCGCCAAGGATGTGATCTGCCGATCATTGTTGATCGACAGAGCAATTCCTAGCTCCCTTGCCAGGTCAAGCAGCTTCCCCAAGGCCATAGAATCAAGTGCCCTGCCATACAGGTCAGGGTATGCAGCCTGTGCCAGGGCCAGGAGCGAGCAGCGGAAGGCCAGCGGCAGTTCCCCCTCCTCCCGCCGCCGCAATGAAAACTTTAGCTGCGCGGTGGACAGCGGCTCAAAAACGTTGGCCATTTGGATATAGGCCGCCGGGAGTGTAGCCCGATTGGCCGGATGGATGGACTTGAAGGCCTGCAGAGCCCTTTCGTCCAAGCAGGTCGGAAGCGCCGGCAAGGCCTCCTCCATGGACCAGCCGACCGACATGTATGCGCGTCGAACCGGTCCTGGAAGGCCGACCAGTCGCCCCCTTGCACGACAAACGGCGCAACGTCGTGTAACCGGCGCTGCCATTGGCCGCGCGGCGCCGCGAGGTGTGGAAGCCAAGCGGCACCTGCGGGCCACCCAGCGGACGCGACGTGGTGCGGCGGTGGCAGCATTCCGGCTCCCGCGGGCCACGCCGAAGATGCGGAAAGGTGCGGTGGTGCTGCGGCCCCCATGGGCCATGCCGTAGGCGCAGCAAATTGTGGCTGAGTTGCGGCTCCCATGGGCCACGCCGTAGGCGCAGCAAAGTGCGGCTGAGTTGCGGCCCCCATGGGCCACGCCGCAGATGCAGCGAGGTGTGAAGGCACCTGCGCTTTCGCGACCCACCTGTCAGCGGCGGCGTACGAAGCCACGGCGTTGTCCCGCGACGCAGCGTGGGACCACGGCGTGGCCGAAGACGCGGCGGTATAATTCGGGCCTGCAGCGGCCCTCGCGGCCGACCCTGCCGGCGCAGCGAGGTGCGGGACAGCGACCGCAGCCGCGGCAACCTCTCGCGACGCGGCGAGGCACCACGGCGTTGCGGCCTCCCCGGGCCACGCTGAAGATGCGGCGGTATGACACGGAGCCGCGGTGGCCCCCGCGGCCCACCCCGCCAGCGCAGCGAGGTGCGGGACAGCGGCCGCAGCCGCGGCAACCTCTCGCAACGCGGCGAGGCACCAGGGCGTTGCGGCCTCCCCGGGCCACGCCGAAGACGCGGCGGTATGACACGGAGCCGCGGCGGCCCCCGTGGCCCACCCTGCCGGCGCAGCGAGGTGCGGGACAGCGGCCGCAGCCGCGGCAACCTCTCGCGACGCGGCGAGGCACCACGGCGTTGCGGCCTCCCCGGCCCACGCCGAAGACGCAGCGTTATAACACGGAGCCGCGGCGGCATTCATGACAAGGGACGCAGGCACGGCGTGGTGCAGAGCCACGGCATCGCCGGTGGCCGGCCCCGTGAGCGCGGCGACAGGTGGAGCCGCGGCAGCACCCGCGGCACATTCCGGCGGCACGGCGATGTACGGGGCAGCGGTAGCCGCCGCTGCCCACCCCGGCGGCCCGGCGAGGACGGCACGTGCGTACTTACCCGGGGCCCCCCCGGCGGGTGCAGCTTGATGTAGAGCCGCGTCGTCGCCGGCGGCTGGTCCCGCAGGAGCGGCGTGCCGAGAAACCCCGGCCGCGTCGGTGGAGAGACGCGGCGTCGCGGTCGCCATGGCAGCCATGGCGCCGACTTGCGGCGTTGCAGCAACAATGTCCGCCGGCCGCCGCGTCGCAGCCGTAGTAGCGGCCGCATACGGCTCCCGAGCCAACATGGCCACCGCGGATTGCGTCGCAGCCAACATGGCGGCCATTTCCGTAGGCAGGTAGGATGGAAACATCACAGTCAGTTAAGACTTTAACTGGTTAATAATGTCCTTCCAATGATTGCTCAGTTCTTACCCATCCTCTCGGTTGGAGTTGTCTGTGTTTATATATCTGGATGGCTTCATGAACAAATCTCTGAAGGTAGCCGGTAGGTTTGCAGAGTACCTCCATCTTGGAAAAATACATATCGTGTGAGCCCTTAGCGTTAAAATAATGATCGCAATGGCAGAGGTATTGGTCCTACCGTGTTTCAGATCTGCCTTGTATTCACGGACGCGGTCCGAGACATGTCGTTTCGTTTCCCCAATGTAACTGCTGCCGCAACCACAACTCAGTTTGTAGACACCAGGGTATTGCATGTCAGGAATCACATATTTTACAGATGGGATTAAATCACGGATATTGTGTACTGTTTTGAAACGAACCTGGATCTTGTGTTTGTTTAAGATTTTGGAAATCTTTTTGGCAACCCCTGCTATGTACAGTAAAGTGATGGTTTTGGTTGGATCCTCAGAAGGTTGTCTCCGCATGGCTGGGGAGACAGCTTTGCGGAGTGTACAGTCCGAGTATCCGTTCATCCTGAGGGCTTGGTGTACATGCTCCAACTCACTGGCCTGGTGGTGCTATTATTTGTTATTCAACTCCTTATTAAGTACGTTTTGTAATGTTAATACAATGATATTATAACTACTCAATTAATACTATTTTGTAAATCCAGGGCAAAAATTATAAGATTAACTTATTCTTTACTTTTCTGTGGTAACACACCCCACTGATAACATGAATGTCTATGGGAAAATAGGCTTCATATAGCGCCATTCGACTTATGCGCTGTTTTTCAGGAATGCGTGTAACGCGTTATCCGTGGAACGCCTGTACAGGAAGAAAAGTGCGTCTTATAATGCATAAAACATGGTAATAAACGAACAGGGAAGCATCTGTATCATCACTGATAATCAGTCAATAACATTTCAGTCTCGGGACCACTGGAGAGGCCTTCTAGACTCATTCCAGTCTTATTTCTACAAATAAGGTACACCTTGCCAATGGCTTTTAATTGTCTGAGTCTCATCATCAGATGTTGCTGGTTTTCCTGGAATTATAAGCAAGAGGCATTCACACACGATCTAGGACCCCATGGCATCTGCCGTACAGTTTGGGTGACGCGGTGGCGAGATGTTAACTACCTTACCTGGTATATAGGAAGTTGTGGGTTCGATCTTGATCCTGACGCATGTATACTTGGAGTTTGCATATTCTCCCCGTGGTCAAGTAGATTTTTCTCTGGGTACTCTGGTTTTCCCTTCACATTGAGAAACACGCGTTTGAATCATTTCACTGCTATACATTTCCATATAATAATCCACTTCGTTGAACTATCATCTGTGGCCAGGTCGCTTCTGAAAAAGAGCGAAATGGCACAGTGGGCCCTACCTGGTAAAAAAAAAACTTTATAGTTTAGTTTCGCTCAGGGAAGCTGTGCCCTAATATAGCAGACAGGGTGTTTTACCTCCTAAGGGGGTTTTACATAGTTATAATCGTAGTAATAATTCAGTAAAATTGTACACAACAATTAAATCCTGTCTTGGTAGTTTTCTGTAAAATAAATGTATGCAAATACCTCAAAGCACATACAAAAGTATATAAAGAAAAGTTCTAAGGGATAAGTAAAAAAAATAATTTAAGGCAGCCTAGCAGGCCATTCGCTCCATAGCACAATAAATCTGGATTTATTGCACTGCAGTCCGATGACCATGTATGTCTGAAAGCCTACAACACCTGTTTATCCACGGTGGCTACCTATCCAAGCACTTATCCAGGCTCAAACCTGCTTAGCCTCTGAGATCGGATGAGATCGGACACGTTCCTGGCGAATTTGCCGCTGGCTTTTGGCATGCCGTGACACCGTCGTTCATTTGTTATTGCCTCCAATCCGCAGAGGGCAGAGCGCAGGATGGGTTCGTATAATGAAACATTGCGCCTGAGAAGTTTGCATTTCTTCTGCTCTGGTGCCAACAGTGGTCCCCGGTGGTGGACCACCCTGTTATAAATTGTCATTACTGTTACCTTCAAGAATGTAGCCGAGCTCAGCATGAGAACAACGGGAGATTTATGAAGATTGTTACATTTCCTGAAGTTAAAGGGTGTGCATCCTCTTATAACATTCCTCACTGAGTCCAATACCATTTATTTGCATACACTTTTTACAAGTCCTGCTCTGTAAGGTCGAGTAAATACCGACGTCTTTTAAACGACTTGTTTCAAAGGAGGTCATTAAAATGTTACACAAAGCAATTGGGAGAAAAAAATAAAACATATAGATTTGATTTCAAGGAACCCGGCCAAATTAGGCACAGAATGGGTTGAAACATTGTGTCTATGGGAGACAGAAAACAGGAACATGTATTCTTCAATTGACATTACACATGATTGAAATCCCTCCTATGATGATATTATTTCCAAATTCGAGGTTAATCTTGATGGCAATTGAATGAGTCAACCATAAAAAATATTTGTGTATACGGAATGTCAATACAACAATATTCATCTGACCACTGTCAGTGATATGGATATAGGGATAAGTACTCATAATAAGAAAAAGAAATGAGTATACCTGCTCAAAATGGGATAGTAACTTGCTGATCCGCGCATACTGGACATCTCTGAAAAAGAGCTTCATAGCTCATTGGATTCCTCTAGTCTAAATAAAGATTATAATTCTGATTCTGAACTGGTAGAAATTCCACATTCCGATGGTTGTGATTAGTCGATGCACACGAACACGTTTGCCTTCCAACAAAGAGGTACTTATTTTATTCACCTCAGAGTAATTATGGGATGGGTCGGTTACTAACCGATATGCAAACTCAACAATAAAGGCTCTTACCACAGCAGTGCTCTTTTTCACATACCATTAACTGTGATGTACTATATTAGCATTCAAATGCTAAACCTGCACTGACCATCATGGGGAATAATGCTCAAACACCGCCATGACCATTACGGTGTTGCGAAGCCTCCATCCAGCAGTGGATTTACAAAAGGGATGTATACATGTATTATGGAACAAATGTTATTGTCACTGTGGGTGCGAGCTCTTGACTTAGCGAACAGAAGTTTCTGAGACCATATACTAATTAGAGGTCGGATCAGCTTGTCATCCCATTGTGGTCAATAAAGGAAGTACTGCTTTGTTAGAAATGAAGAGTGATTATTGTAAGGAGAGATTGATGTGTAATCTCCACCATATACCGAAAGCCACCAATGGAGCAGAGTGCTGCCACTGTGTTTGTTTTATCAGTGAGCCATTTTGACTTAAATTATTAATTCCCCATTGGGAATAATTAGATTTACCTGGCCACATACGATTCCGAAATCTCATTTATCTTTGTTAACAGCAGTAACAGAAAACGAATAGACAGCGGTAGGCTTCAATTTATCTAAGCATTGGCAACTACACAAGCGCTAACAAGATCTATGTGACATGGAGTGGCATTACCTATTGACTTATCGTTGACTAAAGACTCTCCCCTACTGTTCTACAGACAGGAAGATTCACGTAACATTTCCACTCAATAGAAGTGACAGTGACACTAATACGTGAATGGTCCAGGAATATGACACTGCAGGTCGCTTAACAGCAAATCGCCGCCGTTATCAACGAATAATGAGAAAACAATTGCAGCCGTCATTTACAATAACAATTTCCAAAAAGAGTAATCCCATTTTAAACAAGTGTAATAAAAGACTCCGTCAGGCACTGCTGGTCTCCGTTGGTCTATTATTGAAGTTCTTTCTCCGCACCCCGCTGGTCTCCTCCACGGACCAACGTCGTCTCGCGCGCGCCCCGCACGCGCTTCCTCCTCAGCTCCTCCAATCGTCTTCACACCCAGCTGGTCCTGACAAGGGACCAGCGTCTCCTCTCGCGTGCCACGCACGCTCCTCTCGCGTGCCCTGCACGCTCCTCTCCCGTCAGTCGCTCCGCTCCTCCCCGCTCCGCACACCGCTGGCCGACGGTGTGCCAAAGCCCCATCAGCCACGTGGCTGACGGCGCGGCGGCCACCCAACGTGGTCCTGCTTCTTCACTCCATCAACTGACCACGATCTCTCCCGGGCTCCCCTCTATATCCTCTTTCCCCCGTGACCCTGACTCCTCCCTCCCCGATCGACAGATCCGGCCTTCCCATACTGCCCTGCTGGCTCCACCTCCATTCACCTCGCTTCCCATTGGAGCCGAGGTGAACGGCGGCCCCTCCCACACGCCCCCCATACCGGGCTCCGCCCCCCAATACCCCAGGCCGTGTGATTGGGCCAGAGCCCAGCAGTAACCCCATTTACGCTCGCATTGCACAAGTGCCCTGCCATCGTTATTAATTTGAATGGTTATAATAACAGATCAAGTTTTTTCAATGTTAAGCAGATATAGAGATAACAGTTATATAATAAAGTTAATATCTTTCCAGGGTGGCTCTGTGGCAGAACACTGACATTCAACTGGATGATTGCTTATCTCAAAATTGGATTGAGGGTCAACTCTATAGGTCATAATCCTGAAAGGGTTAATCAAATAACTACCACTTAGTGGAAGGTCAATATTGGTAGCCTTATGAAGATACTCCTTGCATAGGACATATAGAATTCCCAGCACAGGTTCAGAATTAAACAAATGATATGGTGATGCTGCTGTTTCGGCAATGGTGCACAAGCAAAATTAACAAAAATTTAAACACAGTCGTCAACAACACTACCTTAAAAGAAAAAAAACAAAAGAAAATCGGTAACGTTTTGGGCAAATGTCTTTCTTCATACTAAATAAAGAAATAGGTCAGAGAGAGAGGGAGCAGATACGAGTTGGATACTGAAATGAATACATTGGGACCTGATTAGAATTGCAGTCTGTTCTTCTATAACGTGGTAATTGCATTCCTGAAGAACACCGCGTTATGGAAAAATTGCGTTATAATAAATAAAATAGGGTAAAACACAGTCCGCAATAACACGAAAGATGCGTTTGAAAGCTGTACAAAGACTGAGGCACATGGGTAGCATCTTGTGTGATGCTACGTCGAGGCAGCCGTACAGCCGCTTATTCCTACTCGTTATATCCTGTTTGCATGCACATTATATAAAAAAATGCGTACCCTAATACATTCATCACGTTATATTGAATTCATATTATTTAAACAACAATTATAGGTGCATCTTGACTTAAAGCTTTCGTGACTGCAGGAATTAATATTCTTTGGTTCTTTCGGTAAAACCAGGTAGATAGAAAAAATAATGAAAATATCACGACGTTTCGATCGTAACACGAGCAATCGACATCAAGTGAAAAAATAGCGAGAGAACTTCTGAGGCAGGATGTTATAAAGGATTGAGATGGGTGTAGCCCAAGGGTCATAAGCGAAGTGGGCAGGGCAAGTGATGAAATTTGCATGTAAATGTAAGATCGGAGTGCTGAGCTACCTCCACGACGACGAAGCTGCGGAGGGGGCTATTGTATTGTGAGAGATAGCATGTCAATTACTTCACCTGGAATGGAACATTCTACAAACAAGTTGAAGATACTCCAATGGTTTCTCCCTTATCTCCAGTTGTAGCCAATGTTTTCATGGAAAAATTTGAGACAGATGCCATCCAAGCATCCACCCTACCTCCTTCCTTTTGGAAGAGGTACGTAGATAACAACATTCGTCATCTGGCCACATGGCCTACCAGCTCTGGACCAATTCTTCAACCACATCAATTCCATACACCCAGCCATCAAATTTACCATGGAGGTGGAAAAGGATGGCAAGTTACCATTCTTGGATGTTTTAATCAAAAACAGACTAGATGGCTCAATGGGACACTCTGTCTACAGGAAAGCCACCCATATGGATACCTACCTAAAACTTGACTCCCACCACCATCCATCCCAGAAGAATTCCCTTATCAAAACTCTACACCATAGAGCTCGATGTATTTCTGACCATCACCACCTAGCCATTGAATTGGAACATGTACACCAAGCCCTATATATGAATGGATATTCAGACTACACAATCCGTAAAGCTATCACCCCAACCATTGGGAAAGAACCATCTGAGGAACAAATCAAAACCATGACCCTGCCATACATAGCTGGGGTCACCAAAAAGATTTCGAAAATCATGAGCAAACACAAGATCCAGGTTCGACTCAACACAGAACATAACATTTGTGATCTGATCCCATCTGTGAAGGATGTGATCCCTGACATGCAATACCTCGGCGTCTACAAACTAAGCTGTGTCTGCGGCAGTAGTTACATTTGAAATAAACGACTGCAACGACGATTTGGACTGGTGTCTTCTTAGTTGATTATTACTCTTCCTCAGATAGACAGCTCCGCTCTCTCTCCCGCGTGGCTGCACGGCTGCACCGTCGTTCCCACGCGGTTCGGTGTTCGCTCACGCCAACTCTCTCACAGCCTCTCTCCCGCGCGCCGCTGACAGGCGGCTCGCTGGGAGGAAGCCTCCGGTCCGCCACGTGGCCGCTGGCATTCCAGAGGCGCGCGCGGGGCCCTGCTCTCTGACTCCGCATACTGCTCCCGAGCTCCGTCCCGCTTCCTCTTATATCCCCTGGCCTACGTCATCAAGCCCAGCCTACAGCCACGTCCCCTCACGAACCTTCTAGATGGTTACTTCCCCCAGAGCCTTTAAGCTCCGCCCCTAACTCCGGCTCGTCCCTCTGATTGGATGATGGTCCAAGCGGCGGAACCTATCTTACCGATTGGCAATCATCAGTGAACTCTCGTATTACACATTGGGGAAACTAAGCGACATGCAGAGGTGTAAAGTACTTGAGTAATTTTACTTGATTACTGTAATTAAGTATTTTTGGGGGGATTTTTACTTTACTTGAGTACGAATAAAAATCAATACTTTTACTTTTACTTAATTACATTTTTTTAGAAAAAAAAGTACTTTTTACTCCTTACATTTTATTTACAGTCAAAAAGTACTTATTTTTAGGAGATCACTTCATTCTATTTTCCCTTGCTATTACCAAACCAATTGAATTGCGCTGATCCCCAGTTTAATTTAAATGTTATTTATTCTGCCTATGAAAATCGTTTTCACATTACGTGAAATTGGTCAGACATGTTCATTGGTCCTTTGGAAGTGACGTCATGTCACATCTATTACCACAATGCACAGCAACTTGACCTGGAAATTAGAGAAATTATAACAGTCAATCAGTGGAAGAAAATTGAGGAAGAACGTGATTCAGCTGCGAGCACAGTCCAAAATCAGCCACAGGATCAAGAGCACCCATGGCCGTATCTTAGCGAATTCTTTTCTTTTAGTGGTATTAATAAGGATTCATTCAAGATGAAATGTGTCCTTTGTCTCCCGCTTAATAAGGAAATATCGGCCTTCAAAAGTTCGCTATCAAACTTAAGGAAGCATATTGAAGTAAGTACGTTAAGTATTTTGTTTTACTGATAGTTTTTTTGTGTGCATGTTTTGACCTTGACGGCGCGCCTTTTATATGTGTAGTAGGCCTATTTTCACTAATGCATGCGATTGACAATATAAGGCTCACGTAATAAAATGCGAAAATGCATTTGTAATTGTCTGTAAATTATTTGCTATGGTAACGTTAGGTCCACGGGAAATTTGGCGCCTATAGCAGTATTGCTTTGAATCATCATTATCGTTCCGTGCTCTCATTGTGTTTGTATTCATGCACAACACAAGAAAATCAAGCGAGGAATTTGTATTTTTAATAATTACCAAACATGTTGTATTGTCAAAACGGTAACACTTTGCAATAAGGTTCATTAGTTAATGTATTAACTAACATTGAGATTAAAAGCTTAAACAAGAATCTCTAGTTTTCATTCTTGCTGTTACTTTTACTTCTTTAATACTCAAGTACAATTTTAATGTGGTACTTTTTTACTTTGACTCAAGTAAGATTCTATCCAGATACTTTTACTTTTAACTGAGTAAAATTTTCCCTCAGTACTTGTACTTTCACTTGAGTAACATTTTTGAGTACTTTTTACACCTCTGGCGACATGTCTCGGACCGTGTTCGTGAACATAAGGCAGATCTGAAACACGGAAGGACCAATACCTCAGTCATGGCTGATCATTGTTTTAATGCTTTGGGCATACACGAAATAGATTTTTCCAAGACTAAGGTACTCTGCAAACCCACTGGCTATCAACAAAGATTCGTTCATGAAGCCATTCAGATATATAAACACGGACACAATTTCAACCGAGAAGATGGGTACAAACTGAGCAATCATTGGAAGGACGTTATTAGCCAGGTGAAGTCATAACTGGCTGTGATGTTTAGTAGTTAGACTCTCTAGTGTTACATTAACAGGTTAAATGTCTTTAGATTAACTGGTTAAATGTCTTAATAACACAGCCACCGCTGCTCGTTTTCCTTGATGTGGCGGTGGCTCTACAATCTTACATTGACATGCTATCTCTCACAATACAATGGCCACCTCCACAGCTTCGTCGTCGTGGAAGTAGCTCAGCACTCCGATCTTACATTTACATGCAAATTTCATCACTAGCCCCGCCCACTTCGCTTATACACAATACAATGGCCACCTCCGTAGCTTCGTCGTCCTGGAGGTAGCTCAGCTCTCCGATCTTTCATTTACATGCACATTTCTTCACTAACCCCGCCCACTTTGCTTATAACCCTTGGGCTACACCCATCTCAAACCTTTATAACATCGTGCCTCAGCAGCTCTCTCGTTATGTTTTCACCTGATGACGATTGCTTGTGTTGCGATCGAAACGTAGTGATATTTTTTTTTCTATCTACGTGGCTTTACCGAAAGACCCAAAGAATATTAAAATAATTATAGTTGAACAGAATGGATATAAAATGTGTCTTCTGATAACGACTGGTTCAGGATTATAAATGAGGAAGAATACAATTTAACAGATTTGCATTTTTTTTTTCAGTGAGTGCACAAAAATGAATTACATTGGCCGACTGGTTTGCATCACATTATGTTTCTAAGGTCTGTTGAGTTTCTAGTCTCCCATCTTCTTGTTGCATTTTCTTAAGTGCAGTTTGCCATTCTCTATGTGCTATATACGTGGTGTCCCCCTGTGTGTCCCCTCGCTATATGTTTTACCCCATTTCCACCTGATGATGAGCGCTTGTGTTGCGTTCGAAACGTCGTGATTTATTTTAATTTTATTTTATTTATTTACATTTTATTTTATTTCTACATACGTGACTTTACCGAAAAAAAACAATGAGTACATGAAAGACGTTTAACTGCTAAGACATCTGAAACTACCACATATGTTAGATATCACAAGCCATGGATAACACAATTCCATTAATTGAGAACAAAGTAACGAGCTGTGGTATGCACCACCATATCCACCAACTCTCAAACAGCATTTCCACATTAATTATTTAAGATAGCAACGCGTCCACATAATCACACTGACACGTGATCACATGACATAGGTACAGCACTAATTGATTCACTATACTCAGATATTACAAGTCAAATGTCTCCATACTTATAATATGGTAATATCTCCAATATTAGAAAACCATTGGAGGAGTTATGTATTTCTTTAGAACTGCTTTTTGTGTTTAGTTGTCCTTCCATCACCACCTCCGATTAGCACGGTGGATTACGTACGGAGCGCTGCCCTATGCTCATGTGACCATAGGGCAGTACTGTTCACAGAACAAGTAATGGCAATTCCACATTTGCACAATGCAGATCAGTCTATTTATAGGACAATCACTACTGCCTTGCCACAGAGTGGTACTTCTTTTACAGACCTCAGAGACATTATTATAGGTTGAGTTGACCCGCAGCCAGGATTTGAATTTACCACATTCCAATTTCCAGTTGAGCATTCTAAGCACAGCCCTCTGCAGCCGGTGCGATATATTACAACCGTTGGGCACATATGATTTAACATGATATAATAATGAATTAAAGTGTATAGTTAAATATATAACTGAGCATATCAAAATCATATTATATATGGGGCTAAAAGGTACCTCAATATCAAAACGCCTGTAGGCAATGAATTCGAGCATTTGAGAAAAAATGAACACGACAAAGAATTGTATGAATAGCTGTCTTGATGGCAAGCATGGCGACCAGCAAATACAGGTTTATTGAACTTGCTTTCATGCTCTCCAGTGTAACTTAATTGAAGCCACACATTCCAATAATGCACTGGAAAATAGTCTAACTGGACATGATATAAACGTATATCATTGCCAATTACAATAAAATGAATGCAAGCGTTGTAAATAATTATAATTCCCTTCGTTTATCCAGAAGAGCCTCATCGACTACTCAAACCTTTTCAAGAGGGCCCTGCATTGGGATAGGGCTTAGCATGCTGTACGGCAAACTAACAGCATGGAGTCCTCGCAACAACAACTAACCCTGTGTATTGTACAGAAGGCAAAGGTGCATCCCTGAAATCGTTTGCTCACATTAATGTTGGCGGAAGGGCCTCCACCAGAGGATTTGGTCGTCTACTCTTCCACATTAATCAGGCGTGCCAACTGAATGATTGCACTGTACCCATTTCTACTGCTGGAAGGATAGAGGTGCTCACACAACTGCCACGCCGGAAGTTTGAATTGAACCATATACAACTGGATTGCAAGTCCGGTGTGATAACCAATTTGTAGCACTTCCGAACTCGCAGGGAATATTTGTTCAGTTCGGGGGAAGCACATTTTTTTTTGAATGAGGGTCTAAGTGAGCTCGGGGGGGGGGGGGGGGCTGGTGACATGCACACAACGATGAACGTGAAGACATCTCCAGGGTAGGTCCACTTTTATTCTCCAACTCGAAATCTGCACTTCAGGGAGAATGTCACGCTCAGCTCCCAGCCAATGTGTCACAGCAAATGCGCGGCCTCCTGCTCTGATACCGATGACTTCAAGCCAGCACAAGTGCGGGGCAACGGATTGCGCTTGCGTGCTGGGGGGGCTCATCATTGCAATGCATTTGCCAGTCAAATGTTTAAGTCCTGACCAAGTAAACTTACCGAGGAATGCAACTGATTCTACTCTGATGTTACTTTTTAATGGGGGAGGGCGGTTATTTCAGACCCATACTCAACACCCTGTATGCTGCGTAATTAGACGTATATGTAAGACTGTAAAGGCATTATAGTAGTCTGTATCATGTATGTTTGAGTGTTATTGCACAGACCAACAGATACAACGTGCGTCCTCTAAGCTGTGTGCTGTGTAATGTGCAGTCCAAAAATCCTGCTGAACTTCCGAGGTCTGACGTTACTGGGTGCATTCAGAATGAGGGGGTTGTTAGGGCAGAGTCATGTTGAACATTACCAATGAGGTGGCCATGTGGTACATTGGTTTAATGTTTCGTCAGAGAATTGACCTCCTCATCTCTAAAATGTTCCTTTAAACTCAAGGCCATTATCCATAATAAAACAGGGTTTTCAAGTTTAGCAAGTCGATGGTCTAAATCCAGTTACCAATCTCTGCTAAAAATATCATATTGAACTTGCATCATTACCGCTCAAGATTCCAAGCATTAACAAGAAAGTGTTTGGTTTGGTTCTCTTGTGACAAACACTTTTCTGGACATATATAAGATGTGTCCCTCGTGTGAATATAAACGCGTATTGAGAAAACTTCAGCATTAGTTACGTGATGTCATCTTCCAGGGTCATCTCTCAGGGCCATCCTCCGACGCAATGTATTGCACTGTTCGTTGTGAAAGTTCCATTTTCTAATGTGTCTCATGGCATGATTCTAACAGCACAATTATAATTGTATGAAAATACCAAAAAAGTAGCGTAGGAAGACGACTCTCAAGTATCTCAATTTTCAAATGAGCAGCTGGGGTGGCACTCATTTCTGCCAGTAGTTATTGTGCCATTGGTGAATATTCAACATTTCCTCATCGTTCATTACTTGACATCGTGTCTCACACACATTTAAAACAAGTCCCGACGTGCCAAAAGAATTAAGAAGCAAAAGTGAACAGCGTGCTTCACATACGTAGCATATATGGACATAGAGTAACGTTTCTATAATCGGAACATTCTCCACATATGAATTCCACTCACTATAAAGGACACATTACCTACTATAATCACCTATAAATGTCTGTCCGTCTCGCGCGTAACGTCACTCCACATGAGGCCCACCCCTCGCGTGACGTCACTCCACATGAGGCCCACCCCCCCTAATTAATATTCATGAGTGGGTGGATGGAAGGTTGAACCGAATTAAATAATGTATTATGCAAAGTGGCTTCAAATATGACGTTTCTTTACAGAAAGTGACGGTAAAAAATCAATCTACGCAGCACAGTGCTACATCCGTGCGTGACGTCACTGCAAAGAGCCCCCCCCTCCTTCATTAATATTCATTCCCGCGAATAAATTTACACGAACGCAGAAGGTCGAGCACTCCACATGCCGCACCCCTCCACAATAACCATGAGGGGGTGACGTCACTCCACATGCCGCACCCGTACCCAATAACCATTAGCGGGTGACGTCACGCCACTTGGAGCAACCCCCCTCATTAATAATCATGAGCTGAACAATTTTTGTACTGATAATTTCAGATTTACTGCAATATACACCCGTCCTTGGATGGGCAAAAAAGCTAGTAAAGTGTAAAAACCATCTTCCTTAAGTATTGAATGCAGATGAATTTAATTCCTCTACGTGCAGAAAACACAAATGACTTTTGTTTAATTTTCTACCATTTCAGCAACACAATTTGAATCTGGAGGAAACCCACTCCCAAAGGCCCTCTGCTATGAAAATGCCAGTGCCGGAGTGGAGAGTGAAATGTTACACAACTTAAGTCAATGCAAATGTCCAAATGCAAAGCTCTATATGTCACACAAGCAGTACAGTCAATTGCCATTGACAGACAAGAGTGCACACTACTTACGGTCCTTCTCCTAATAGCATAAAAAATGTAAGCACATTGCAGACTGCATAATCCAATGAACTTGAGTCAGTTGCACCGACTGCAGAATGTCGCCAATTACTGTGCACGCATTTCATAGGTGGGTGTCCGGTGTATTCCCTCATTTATTGATATGAGGCTTAGACATATACAATATGTATCTCTAAAGTTTATTTTTTTACCAGACAAATATCTTTCACCACACGCAATTATATGTGGATTTTAACCGGTGAGTGAGCAATTCGGGGTGGCAGCACTGTTTGTCTGAATTCAGAAACTGGAGTATGTGGGACGTTTTGGTGTTCTTGAGTTAAATCACCTGTCAGAGAGAGGCTCAAAAACGCCTGAGATGTCAATCAGGTCAGCGAGAATAATATTTTCAAGCAATTCAATGTAATTTGCGTTAAAAAAAACCTTATGAACCAGTATCATTTATTCTTTGGTCTTTTCGGTAATGTCACGTAGGTATAAAATATTTTCACCTACGTGATTTTACCGAAAGAACCAAAGAGTATGGATTCCTGCAGTCACGAAAGCTTCAAATCAAGATTAGTATCACTTATTCAACCAACGCTCGGATAATTGCAGTTACGTAAAGAGTTTTTATTTGTCATTATTTTCATGTAATTTTAAACGTTGGATTTTGATACTGATACAAAATCCAGTTATTTAAATTGAAGTGTCAGGCATTTAACATGCACTTTACAGCAAGCAACACACTTTGGTAATTGCAGTTGTGGGGAAAAAAACAGTCACTCAGTTTGGTTCTCGACTTAAAAAAACATCATACCCCTAGTAACTATATACGCAACAAAATTAATATAGCTGGTGACTACTACCAGAGTCAGAAATGTATCTCCTCACTACTCTTGCTGATATACCACGAAAGATACACATTTCTAATACTTGTTTAAGAGCAAAAACATATGAGAAAACTATTTAAATTTACCAGGTAAAGCCCACTGAGCTATATCGCTCTTCTTTCAGAAGCGATCTGACCACAAATGTGGGGTCAACAAAAGTCACTTATCATGTGGAAATATACAGCAGCCAAATACTCTAAACGCATGTTTCTAAATGTGGAAGGAAACATCGGAGGACCCGGAGAAAAATCCACGCAACTACGAGAAGAGATGCAAACTCCAAATATACAGGTGATAGGGTTGGGATTGAACTCACGACTTCCTGCAAACTAGACGAGGTAGTCAACATCTCGCGACCGTGGCACTAGTTAACACCTTGTCACCAGCCTAGGGGAAACGCAGACCACATCCACTGGTTTTGTGCATCCTTATCAGGAATCGAACACAGCTCAGTGGGGGTCTAAGTGACAATATATCTACTACCCGCCATTTACACAAAGTGAGATGGACGGAACCTGATTGGTCTGCTTGGTCCATCGGTGGGGCGAGTGTGCTTACATAACGGCTCGGATTCTTCTTGCAAATTCCCCGGTGACTGATTGGCTGCGCAATGTTTTTGTGGAATGGTGGCACTGGCTGCGATCTAATCCCAAAAAACTATATTATGGATGAAATTGGTTGCGAAAACCTGTGTGTTAAACTGGCTGTGATAAGCGACAACAAAAACTGGCAGGTGAAATAAGAAGAAATTTTTTCCTGAAATTTCCCAAGAACACTCGAATTCTGCGAGTGTGAAAATAACATTTATGTGAGTATGTTTAAAATATTTGTATTGTGTAAACTTTATTTATCACAAATGCATAGCGATATTAGTCGATCATTCAAGTTGCACATGACCAAAAACTTCCATTCGGAGCTTCATGTATGCAAACAGATTTTATTTTTATTTTTCCAAAACACTTCCAATTCCACTTTGGTGTTACGTGACTTATAGCTGCCTAGGAAATGCTATAGTGACTGTTATATTACAGCTTTCATGTGAAGTGATGTTTTTTTCCTCTTCAGATAACCCTTTGACCTTTTTATGGAACTCCTGTTTAGAAATAGCCACATCTATATGGTTCCTGGCAAAAGCTGTCTCCAGAAACACATTTGGTGCCTGGGTAAGTGTAGGTAAAGCAATTTTGAAGATACATTGCAGCACGGGAACATTCCCCTCATATTTGTAATTGTGTATCAATATACGAGTACTATGTATACTCCATACATCAAATATAGAAAACAGCACATGCTGCATACACTGTATATAGTTTACTGATATATTCGGATCCATTCTTGTTTTGTTTTACAGAATGCTGCTGATGAAGTTTCGACCCATTATGTACCTAATCACCATCATCAACTCAGAACCAAAAGTGGAAAGCGAATGATGGTAAAGTTAAAGGACTGCAGGTCGTGAGCAGGTGTAAGACACAGGCGTCTAATGAGTGCAGGCATTTAGCAGTACGGTTGGGGAGGCAATTTGCATTGTGCACAAGGTCAGCAAGGAAATAATATTTGCAGAGAGGTGAGTAGCACAAATAGGTCAACAAAAAGGTGAAAGGATGAGAGACCTGTAGACAGAAAGGGAGGCAACAGGGCAACTGAGAGACGGAGGCAAGAGAGGTCAAACAGGAAATTGATGCCAATCTTTTATACGGATGGTTGCAGACGTTTAACACAAAAGTGGACGATGCACTGATATTTATCAAAGTAACGAATGGAGTGTCTTTATTACCTCCAGACACATTTAATGGTTTACGTTTTTTTTTAGAACGCATACATTTTAAATGTTTTTTTTTCATATGATAACTTGAGCTATACCACAATTGTGACCATAGATCCATTGCCGAGTGTATGCGAGCCTTTTTGGACTGGACCATCTAGACCAGGGGTCGGCAACCGGTAGCTTTGGAAACGCATGCATGTCTTTAAGGACTGCTCCGTGACGCTATTTATTAAGGACCTTCTCATATTCACATTGCATTGCGGCTCTTGAAATAGTTTTTTTTTACAGAATTCGAAAAAAAAATGCTCTTCTTGTTATTTTGGTTACCAACCCCTGGTCTAGAAAAATGCAGATGGGCAATTAGCTCTCAGGACATCCTAACCTGTGTAGTGTAATAGCCAGCAACGGCAACTGCGGTGCACGAACAGTACACATGCCGGCGAGCATATACATGGGTGTGTCGGCAGGGCGGAGGAACTGGGGTAAGGTTAATGGAAAACCCCATCTGGAAGCCCCTGGAACCTGCAAGTCAGTTCAAGAAGGGAGGCGCGGCCTGGGCGGAGCCAGGCCGCGCTAGGTAGCATAAAAGCAGCTGAGAGCAGGAACTCAGGGCTGCCGGTTCTGGGAGTGGACTCGTCTCGTCGTCGCTGTCGTCTTCGCCGCCTTCGTCGCTGCCATCTTCGCTAGATATTGCGCGGCCGGATAGTTGTTGGCCGTCTCGGTCGGCGCCATTGGTGTTACACGGTCAGGGTTGTGTTAAGGCTAGGCTAGACGACTATGGAGAGTGCGAACCTGTGAACTTGTGAAGGCGTTAATAAAGAAGGTACTCCTGAAAAACCTTGTCTCCCGCGCCGCTGACACTACACCTCTATATAACTGTTTAATATTTAAATACATATACTGTGATTGACTGGAAAGACTCAATAATGTACAACTGCATTGAAGCACACATGCAGTGAAGTTTATATGTTACATTATCATATAATTTCCATGGAATCTTATCCCGATCGTGCTATTATCTTCACATATTGATACAAAGAATCCACTCAAATCTCGCGCAGAGCTGTGCACCCCCTCATATTGGAGAATGGCCCAAGGAAGTGGATATCATAGAGCTACATCTGAAATCCCTTCACAAGTGACCTTTAGTCTACACGTAATAAAGGACAACACTTTTGCACAATATCTGCATATAAGATTGAAGTTTGGCGCATGACATAACAGTCAACCCGATATTTTAATTCTCAGTGGTGGAATTGAACCAAATGAAGTGCACAACCAAATTTTATGTGATGGGATATTTTTGGTGCAGTCATTGGCGACTGGGCTGAGAGCATCAGCTTACTACACTTGAGGACCCATTTTAATAACAGGCAGGTGCCTGGACTCAGGACCTCAGTGGTGCCAGCTAACCAAGTGTAATCTCATAACTACAGCTAAATTAAACGGAAAATCTTACATGCAGGATTCTCTTTAAAAAAGTGTATACAGACTCGGTTATAAAAAAACAAATGCATAATCGCACGGAGTGAAATGCACACAAACCTACACATGGAAACCGTTTTCCTTCCATAGAAAGGGTAGGGGAATTTCACTGAACGGGAAACTAGGGGAAGTTGTATCATCACAGATCATTACCCTGCTAGAATACTGCACTCCAGGTGGAAAGGAGTTGCAGTAACCCGGGAATAAGGCTTCACTGAACAGCTGTTGAGGTTAACGAATTCCGTGCAACTCCCTCGCCAAAAAGTCTCGATACACAGCTTATTCATAAATAGTGTCACGTGGGATTTGGACACATGGAAGGAATTCACCTCTGGTGGATACAGCAATCATAAATATGCCTTAAATAATAAGTATATGCATCGAGAGCAGCAGTGATAAGTAGCCGATTTCATAAAATGCATCTATGATTTTTACACGTTTTTTTATGTGAATGTTCCTTCAAAATGTAAAATAAAATAAAAATACTTCCCTAGTGAAAAGAATATTTACGGGGTGCTCACCTTTGTATATACCCCTGAGTCCATTGATGAAATTCCAAATTCCTATGACAGGGTTGAGTAAATTCCACAGGACAACCACTGTTCACTTTATCCAAATGCTTATTAAATTCTAGATTTGAAGCTTTCGTGACTGCAAGGACTCATACTCTTAGGTTTTTTCGGTAAAGTCACGTAGGTAAAAAAATTGTAATTAATAAAAGTAAATTAAAACTCACGACGTTTCGGAAGCAACACAAGCCTCCGTCTTCAGGTGGAACCGTCACAGCCACGAAAAACTGAGTAATCATTGGAAAGATGTGATTAACCATGAAAAAAAGATGTAACTACACTTATTTGGACCATCTTATTTGACAGACAACTATTACAGGTCATTGATAGACAGCCAGTTTGTTGTTTTACCAGTTTTAGTTTTTTACTTGCTTTTCTTTTTTCACACTTGGTCATGTTTGCCATGTGTTAGTTACAAACCACACCTCTCCATAACAAAGGCTCAGTCCTTTGTTATACAGTCTACTCTTGGTCTTAAGCCTCACCTTACCATATTAATAAAAAAAGTGTGCCGTTCCTGGCCCTTCCCCCCTCAACCATTATATATACGGGGTAGTATTTCTTGTGATCTCTCATTTGCTTATTAAATTTACCTTTGGGGAGATGAAAGGCTGAGTCACCATCCTAGTTGGGACTTGAGAACTCTCATCCTTACATTCTTGAGTTTGCATCTAGAGAAATGCATCTGTAACTGGACACATTGTCTAGAAATGTTTACTGCAAATACTCTTTGGTTCTTTCAGTAAAGTCACGTAGATAGAAAAATAACTAATAGATCACGACATTTAGATCGCAACACGAGCAATCGTCTTCACGTAAAAAAATACAGCAGGCGGACTATTGAGGCAGGAAGAAATCTAGCGATAGAGCTACTGTAGCTAAGATTGCTAAATTTACATCTATATTCTCAGTTGAAGTTATTAGTTATATATTTTTTATCTACGTGACTTTACCGAAAGAACCAAAGAGTATGAATTCCTGCAGTCACGAAAGCTTCAAATCAAGATTGAACCGCCTATACGGGGAGGTTTTCCACACAACTCAGACATGACTTCAACCGAGAAGATGGATGCAAATTTAGCAGTCTTTCGAAGGACGTTGATCAACCAGGTGTAATGCGAGCGTAAATGCGGTTGTTGCTGGGCTCGGGTCCAATCACACGGCCCGGGGTATTGGGGGGTGGAGCCTGGTCTGCGGGGCGTGTGGGAAGGGCCACCGTTCACCTCGGCTCCAATGGGAGGCGAGGTTAATGGAGGCGGAGCCAGCGGGGTAGTATGGGAAAGCCGGATCTGAGGATCCGAAAGGGGAGGAGTCAGGGTCACGTGGGGGGAATGTATATAAGTGGGAGCCCGGAAGAGATCAGGGCAGTCGGGGAAGTTAAGAGGCTGAGCCACGTTGGGTGGTGAGGAAAGATCCGCGCCATCGGCCACGTGGCCGAAGGACCTCAGCACGCCGTCGGCCAGCGGTGTGCGGAGTGCGGGAATAGAGAAGCTAACGGAGGAGCATGCGGAGCACACGAGAGAGAGAGAGCGTGCGTGGCACGTGAGAGGGAGCGTGCGCGGGGCGTGCGCGAGACAACACTGGTCCGAAAGGAGGCCAGTGGGGGGTGCGGAGAAGAACCTAAATAAAAGACAAGCGGAGACCAGCAGTGCCTGATGGAGTCTTTTATTACACTGGAGTCAGAAGTGAAACTAGATGTCGACACATCTCAAGAAAAAGAATATACCTGCACCATCTTCAGAAGACGAAGAGGATTTTCCTCCGGCGGTGGCGGGCCCGACCATGAAAGGCGTGGGCGAAGTGGCGACGAGCGACATGCCTGGAGTGCAAGATGTCGTCGGGGCGGCCGGGCCGTCTGCATCGACGGGCGCCGAGGACGGCTGGCGACACGTGGCAGCCCAGCTTGATTCGCTGCGGGCCGTTCTACTGGATTTAGTCACCCTGGTCGCGCCAGCGACGATGCCGGATCGGCCACGCGGCGTGCCTTCAAGCGGGGAGCCTTTTGGGGCCGAGCCGTCCGCCATTGGGGCCTCTGCGACGCTTCCCGCCCTCTCCGACACGCGGCAGGACGCCGCCATCTAGGGTGTGGTCACGGACGAACGGCGGGAAGCCGCCATCTTGTCGCCGCCACGGCGGGAAGCCGCCATCTTGTCGCCGCCGGGGCGGGAAGCCGCCATCTTGTCGCTGCCACGACAGGAAGACGCCATCTTGTCGCCGCCGCAGGAGACGCCTGCATCGGAAGACAGCAGCTCGGGGACTCGCAGCCATCGCCTGACGACGATTAAAGAATTCTCAATTGGAGGAGATTGGAGCGCATTTGCCTGCCATTTTGAGTCGGCCGTCCGATCCGCCAAGTGGACGGATGCGGAGGCCTTGGAAATTCTGCCGACGCTCCTGGATGACAAGCCTTTGAAATTCTTCCGCTCCATCAAGGCCGTGAAGAAAGCGACGCTGAAAGGGGCGTTCGAAGAGATTGCGGAAGCGTACGAGCCTACGGACGACGCACACCGCAGATTCGTCCAGAGGCAACGGGCACCCGAGGAATCGCCTGTGGCTATCCGGGGCGCTGTGCTTGAGCTGGCCATGGCTGCGTATCCAGAGACGGAGCCCTACTTGTTGGAGCCCTTGATACTGGGTAAGATGTTGGAGCTGTCCAAGGACTTGGGCATCCCGATGCCGATATGCGGCCATGAGCAGCTGACCTCCCGGATGGCAGCCAAGTGCCTCGACGCGCAGTTCAACTTGCGCCGTTGGGCACAGGTGACCGCATGGATGGGGAGCCCGACCGTGGAGGGAGGTGCCACCGGGTGGACTCCATCAAAGGCCGTCTTCGTGCCGGACGAGAGGGGGCCTGGCGATCTCTCTGCAGCGGCAGCTCAGTGGGTTCCTTGAGGGGGAGCGAAGTCGCGCTCCGTAAATGCGGTTGTTGCTGGGCTCGGGTCCAATCACACGGCCCGGGGTATTGGGGGGTGGAGCCTGGTCTGCGGGGCGTGTGGGAAGGGCCACCGTTCACCTCGGCTCCAATGGGAGGCGAGGTGAATGGAGGCGGAGCCAGCGGGGTAGTATGGGAAAGCCGGATCTGAGGATCCGAAAGGGGAGGAGTCAGGGTCACGTGGGGGGAATGTATATAAGTGGGAGCCCGGAAGAGATCAGGGCAGTCGGGGAAGTTAAGAGGCTGAGCCACGTTGGGTGGTGAGGAAAGATCCGCGCCTTCGGCCACGTGGCCGAAGGACCTCAGCAAGCCGTCGGCCAGCGGTGTGCGGAGTGCGGGAATAGAGGAGCTAACGGAGGAGCATGCGGAGCACACGAGAGAGAGAGAGAGAGCGTGCGTGGCACGTGAGAGGGAGCGTGCGCGGGGCGTGCGCGAGACAACACTGGTCCGAAAGGAGGCCAGTGGGGGGTGCGGAGAAGAACCTAAATAAAAGACAAGCGGAGACCAGCAGTGCCTGATGGAGTCTTTTATTACACTGGAGTCAGAAGTGAAACTAGATGTCGACACATCTCAAGAAAAAGAATATACCTGCACCATCTTCAGAAGACGAAGAGGATTTTCCTCCGGCGGTGGCGGGCCCGACCATGAAAGGCGTGGGCGAAGTGGCGACGAGCGACACGCCTGGAGTGCAAGATGTCGTCGGGGCGGCCGGGCCGTCTGCATCGACGGGCGCCGAGGACGGCTGGCGACACGTGGCAGCCCAGCTTGATTCGCTGCGGGCCGTTCTACTGGATTTAGTCACCCTGGTCGCGCCAGCGATGATGCCGGATCGGCCACGCGGCGGGCCTTCAAGCGGGGAGCCTTCTGGGGCCGAGCCGTCCGCCATTGGGGCCTCTGCGACGCTTCCCGCCCTCTCCGACACGCGGCAGGACGCCGCCATCTAGGGTGTGGTCACGGACGAACGGCGGGAAGCCGCCATCTTGTCGCCGCCACGGCGGGAAGCCGCCATCTTGTCACCGCCGGGGCGGGAAGCCGCCATCTTGTCGCTGCCACGACAGGAAGACGCCATCTTGTCGCCGCCGCAGGAGACGCCTGCATCGGAAGACAGCAGCTCGGGGACTCGCAGCCATCGCCTGACGACGATTAAAGAATTCTCAATTGGAGGAGATTGGAGCGCATTTGCCTGCCGTTTTGAGTCGGCCGTCCGATCCGCCAAGTGGACGGATGCGGAGGCCTTGGAAATTCTGCCGACGCTCCTGGATGACAAGCCTTTGAAATTCTTCCGCTCCATCAAGGCCGTGAAAAAAGCGACGCTGAAAGGGGCGTTCGAAGAGATTGCGGAAGCGTACGAGCCTACGGACGACGCACACCGCAGATTCGTCCAGAGGCAACGGGCACCTGAGGAATCGCCTGTGGCTATCCGGGGCGCTGTGCTTGAGCTGGCCATGGCTGCGTATCCAGAGACGGAGCCCTACTTGTTGGAGCCCTTGATACTGGGTAAGATGTTGGAGCTGTCCAAGGACTTGGGCATCCTGATGCCGATATGCGGCCATGAGCAGCTGACCTCCCGGATGGCAGCCAAGTGCCTCGACGCGCAGTTCAACTTGCGCCGTTGGGCACAGGTGACCGCATGGATGGGGAGCCCGACCGTGGAGGGAGGTGCCACCGGGTGGACTCCATCAAAGGCCGTCTTCGTGCCGGACGAGAGGGGGCCTGGCGATCTCTCTGCAGCGGCAGCTCAGTGGGTTCCTTGAGGGGGAGCAAAGTCGCGCTCCGGCCCACCGCTGAGGGATCGTCGAAACGGGGGGGGGGAGCCGGGCGTCGGGCCGACTCGTCATGTTACCGCTGCGGGCATCTTGGACACTTTGCGCGGGACTGTCGGAGTCGCCCTCACCCGCCTCTTCAGCCGGAGTCCCCGGCCAAGGACGCGACGTCAACGCCAGAGAGTCAACAGTGTCAGGCAAGTCAGAACGCATCAGACACCCGGCAAGGCCTGTCATCTCATGCATCACCGTAAGTATGCGTTCCGGGGGCCTGTTCTAACGGAGGGTCTCTAAGGGATCCGCGTCGCTGAAGCAGTGGCGGAAATTGGCACGGAGGGTGGTCGCAGCCGCTACTGGGTCGTCGACCGTGCCGGGTTCGATACAGGGGGTCGTCGTGCGGATTTTGGTAGATTCGGGCGCGTCTGCAACTATCATCTCGGACGTGATATTCTATCTCTTGTCCATTCCGCCGTCGCGGGTACGACCGGTTTATGATTCATGTATTGCGGCGAACGGAGGGAGTATGGGCATCGTTGGTCAGGTGGAGGCGCGCATTTCAGTTGGGGGTGTGTCGGCTTCGGGGACGGTGTTAATCTCCAGGTCCCTCGCTGTGCCATGTTTGTTTGGGACCGATTTCCTAGCAAAGATGCCCATTCAGATAAGGGTTGATCAGAATTGTATTGAGTTACCGGCGGGCCAGAAGATTTTCTTTTTGCCGTCGCCGTGGGGACAGTCCGCTCTGGACCGTCAGGTGCAGGCGCTATCCGATGTTTCGGTTGACATTCCACCTGGCTCGCAGATGCTTATCCCACTACGTTATCGGAAGCCCGTGCCTGGGGTCGAGGGGGCGGCGGGGGTGTTGTTGTCACCGTCCAATGCGGTTACGGATGGCCTGGCGCTGGTCGCGGCATGAACGATTGTTCGGCCGGGTCAGCCTCCGTTTTTGCAAGTGTTGAATGGAGGCGCGGACAATGTCGTCGTGCCGGCCGGAACGGTTTTGGCACATGCTACGACCGCCTTTATGGCCCATGACGGTCCAGCCCCCCGGGGCCTCGTAGGGGGGGTTTCGGCCTCGACGGCGCAAGACGATCGATGGATCGCCGGGTTGTGCCAAGAAAATACGTCCTTGACTTTGGACCAGCAGTCCGCACTTTGCGCGCTGTTGGAGAAATATTCTGATGTCTTTAGTAAAGACGATTTCGATCTGGGACGCACCTCGTTGCTCTCCCACCATATTGATACCGGGGATGCTGCTCCCATTCGGATGAATCCACATCGGTTGAGCCCGGCGGAGAGGGATCATGTACGCGGCGTGGTGGATGATATGCTAGCCGCCGACATTATCTCTCTGTCCAACAGCCTGTGGGGCGCTCCGGTGGTCCTGGTAAAGAAAAAGGATGGTAAATTACTCTTTTGTGTCGATTTTCGGAAGTTAAACAAGGTGTCGGTTGGGGGCGCTTACCCCCTGCCGCGGATGGATGATTCCCTCGATGCCTTGTCTAGGGCTATTTTTTTTTCCACTCTTGACCTCTCTTCGGGGTTATGGCAGCTCCCCCTGGACGATTCCTCGAGGGAAAATAGACTGCTTTCCGTACGTGTTGACCGGTTTGCAGTGGGACACGTGCTTGATATATTTGGATGATGTTATTGTGTTCAGCCGTACGTTTGAGGAGCATCTTCAGATATTGGATGCTGTTTTTGCTAGGGTGCGTTCCACCAATTTGAAATTTAGGCCCAAGAAGTGTCACCTTTTGCAACGATCCATGCGCTATTTGTGCCACATAGTCAGCTCTGACGGTGTGGCCACGGACCCGGAGAAGACGGCGTGTGTCCGGGACTGGCCGATTCCTGCCACGGTGGGTGACGTGCGTCGTTTTGTCGGGGTCGCTTCCTATTATCGCAGGTTCATTCCAAATTTTTCCACGATCGCTAGGCCGTTGCACCTCCTTATGGCAAAGAACCGGAGGTTCAGCTGGGGGCCAGCAGAGGAGGCGGCGTTTCATGGCCTATGCGATCACTTGGCGTCAGCGCCGACGCTGGACTACCCTGATTTCACTCTGCCTTTTATTCTGGATACTGATGCTAGTGACACGGGGATTGGGGCCGTCCTATCGCAGTTTAAGAGTGGCGTCGAGTGCATGGTGGCTTACGGGAGCCGCGTTTTATCTCCGGCGGAGACCCGCTACTGCGTTACCCGCCTGGAACTGTTGGCTATAGTGCATTATGTCCGTCAATACCGGCCGTATTTGTATGGCCGCAAATTTATTGTGCGCACGGACCACGCGGCTCTCCAATATTCGCTGAAGGTTGACCAACCGTCTGGCCAATTGGCGCGATGGTTGGAAACTTTGCAGGAATTTTCATTTGAGATTCAATATTATAAGGGGTCGCGTCACGCAAACGCGGACGCGCTCTCCCGATTGCCGCAAGGATCCCCCTGCGCCAATGCCTCTGGCACGAATAGATGCATGCGGGTTCCACAGCCCCCGCATATTGTCGTGACCGTTGCTTCCACGTGCCCGGAACCGGCCAACGGGGTTTTGAATTTGCCGCGTTCCGTGTGGATTCGAGAGCAATGGCTCGATGATTCACTGGGGGCCTTACGGAGTCGGGCTGCAAAGGAGAAGGGATATCCGTCATCTGATGGGACGCCGGGAGCAGCTCTCCGTGACGGCTTGTTGATCTGGAGGGAAGGCTTGCACGATTGCTGGAGTCTTGTTGTACCCTCGTCGTTGCGATATGAGTTGATTCGGATTCTGCACGCTCAGAAGTTGTTACATCTCGGGGTGCAGAAAACCTTGTTGACGTTACAGTGGGATTATTTTTGGCACGGCAAGACGACTGATGTCGTCGGGAATATTCGGGCATGCTCCGACTGTGCCCGGCGGAAGCCGCCTAAGCAACCGTATGTTCCCCCAGTGCAGTCGATACAAGTTTCGCGGGTTAATGAGTTGGTGGCGTTGGATATCTTTCCCGTTGGCCGATGGCCTGGCCCTTGCCCGACCAGTCGGCGGCGTCTATCACGGAGGCATTTCTGTTCAGATATGTAATGGACAAGGGGGCGCCGGAAAGGTTGCTTACAGACCAAGGGTGAAATTTTTCTTCCAACCTATTGCGGGATGTGTGCGACGCACTGGGGACTAAGAAGATTCGGACGTCTCCCTACCATCCACAAACTGATGGGATGGTTGAACGGTTGAACCGGACCCTGTCGGCCATGCTCTGTCATACGGTTAGCGAGAAGCAGGCCGATTGGGATTTGCATATCCCTGGGGTGCTCTCCGCTTACCGGGTGGTGCCGCATGTGTCAACAGGGTACTCACCCTTCTTTTTAATGTACGGCCGTGAGAATGTGCCGCCGGCAGAAGTGCAACTTGGCACGCGGGCGAGATGTCCTGTTAAGCCCCTCCCCGAGTATATTCGTGACGCCGCTCAACGCGTAGCGGAGGCACGGGAGGCAGCCCGATTGGCTACGGCCAGGACCCAGGCCCGGAACGAACGTTGCGCCCGTCGCTCTCATTGTGGGTCCCCCTGGCGAGTGGGGGACATGGCCTGGCTCCACTGCCCACAGGTGCCTGTGGGGACCTCCCCTAAGTTGCACAAACCTTGGCAGGGGCCGTTTGTGCTTATTGAGGTCCCTAGCCCGCAGTCCGCACGTGTTCTGGTCGGATCGCGGCGTTGGTACGTTCACACGTTCAGATTGAAACCCTACGTGTCCCCGCGAGTGGATGCGTCATCTCCCAACATTGCCTTGCCGGTGTCTGTCGCGTCCGACGCGCCACTGACTTTGCCTGTTCAACCTGCAAGTGCGCCTGTGGTGCCTCCTGTAGACGGACCGGCTGTGATCCTGCTGGTCACAGGGATTCCTGCACCGGGTGGGCCTACCACGGCGACGGGGACATTTGGCCCCGCTGCCCCTCCAACCCCGCCACGGTTGCAGTTGCAGGGGGCCCCGACTATGGACCTTTTTGGGGAACGGGGTGCTGGGACGGAAAGGCCTCCACCAGCGGCGGGTGGTTCCGGTTCCGCCGCTCCTAAAACCCTGTCGGGACTGCAACCTTTGAGGGCGCTGCTTCTCGTGAAGGACGGGCCGGCAACACTCGTTCCAAATCCTTTCCCTTTCGTTAATTATGTTTTTATACTCTCCGTTGTGTCTGGTATTTCCTGATTGTGATGCTGTCGCTCGCATTATTTTGTCCTATTGCAGCCGGGATGGCTGGCTTTTTCATCAGGGGGGGGTCATGTAATGCGAGCGTAAATGGGGTTGTTGCTGGGCTCGGGTCCAATCACACGGCCCGGGGTATTGGGGGGCGGAGCCTGGTCTGCGGGGCATGTGGGAGGGACCACCGTTCACCTCGGCTCCAATGGGAGGCGAGGTGAATGGGGGCGGAGCCAGGGGGGTAGTATGAGAAGGCCAGATCTGAGGATCCGGAAGGGGAAGAGTCAGGGTCACGTGGGGGGAATGTATATAAGTGGGAGCCCGGAAGAGATCGGGCTCCCACAGGAGTCAGGGTCACGTGGGGAAGTTAAGAGGCTGAACCACGTTGGGTTGTGAGGAAAGATCCGCGCCATCGGCCACGTGGCCGAAGGACCTCAGCACGCCGTCGGCCAGCAGTGTGCGGAGTGGGGGAATAGAGGAGCTAACAGAGGAGCATGTGGAGCACGCGAGAGAGAGCATGCGTGGCACGTGAGAGGGAGCGTGCGCGAGGCGCGCACAAGACGACACTGGTCCGAGAGGAGGCCAGTGGGGGGTGCGGAGAAGAACCTAAATAAAAGACAAGCGGAGACCAGCAGTGCCTGACGGAGTCTTTTATTACACAGGTAAAGTATTAACTGTTGTGTTGGCCGACTCTCTAAGTTGCATTACATTTCTAAGTTTGCTAAGTTTGATCTTTTTTTCTCTCTCTCACCCTGTTCCCTCTTTGAATTTCACCCCACCCTCTCGCCTGTTACGGCAGCCCCTCCCCTCCCTCCCCCCTCGGATTAGCCGAGGAATGCTAGCTCTGCGATCTTAGATTTACTTACAAATTCCATCTCTAGCCCCGCCCACTTACCCTTTGATTGTACCCACCTCAAACGTATATAACCTTTGGCTACAGTAGCTATCTCGGTACATTTCTTCCTGCCTCAGCAGTCCACCTGCTGTATTTTTTCACCTGAAGGCGATTGCTTGTGTTGCGATTAAAACGTCGTGATCTCTTTTTTTTATGTGACTACCGAAAAAACCAAAGAGTATGAATTCCTGCAGTCACGAAAGCTTCAAATTAAGATTTAATGCAAATGTTATTTGTAACAGTATCTGCCTCATTGTTTTTAATCATGATTTACTTTTAAATATTTTTCTATAGATATGCGTATTTATTTACGTATGCTTTTGACTTTTACACATTAACTTATTGTGTTATTGTATCTCGTATTTTTCCCCTTTTAACCCAGATTCTCCTTGGTAAAAATATATATAATAAGAGACGTTTAGTCTCTACAGCTTCGCATCTTGTTGAAAATGAAATGTTTGTCTTCCGTGAGGCGTGTAGTCTAATTACATTTCAGTCAGTCACAATTGTCTCTGGTGTCAAACGTGGCCACTCTACGGGAGGTAAATCATTACAACGTTTTGCTCCAAAGGAACCAGGCAATATGTCCTGCACAATCCTGTTACCGGAATGATATTAAGCCATGTGTACAGCATAGACCATCACAAATATGTCACATTCATCGTTGAGAGGTGGTGTAGATGCGGTTTTCCTCGAGGTTTCCTGCAAACGTTAAGTCATAAATGTATATTTTAACACTCGTACCAATAAAGCACAGAGTTTTGGTGACATTGGTTTACTTAAAACTAAAAGATCACAAACTCAATTCCTCGTGGCAGATAAATTCAGCCCATCATCCTTCCAAGGTCAATGAAATAAATACCACTTTGTGGGAAGTCTCCAGTGCTTATTCAATATACATGAATGTGCATTATTCACCAGCGGTTTCGGGCTGCCATCAGACATGAGGACCGACCCAACGCAGAGAGACACCCTGACTTTGGGTTTGGTTGTTTCAAACGTTACATTGAATAATTGCATTTTATTTGCAGTGATTGCTTTTTCTCTATCTCTCTCTCGATGTAAATTGTAATCTGTTCCAGATTATCTCTCACTACTGTTCATGGTTATTTCATTCATGATGTATATTTTTAGTTGCAGAAAATGCACTTATTTTGTGTTTATTTTCTAACTACGTATGTTTATTTTTGTTATTTACCCATTCATTTATTAATGCTTTCTCTTGAAAACCCCATTTTTGTAACGTCACTACACTCACACCAGATTACGACTCCAATTCTCTTTATACTACCTATTTAATAAGATTGGCAAAATACAAACAAATATAAAATAATTAAAGTTATGGGTTGCTCTTTATATTTGCCTCAGAGGTACAACTCAGTATAATATCCCCCTTTATTTTTGATGTGTTCTTGTTAATTTAAAGCAATGTCTTTAAAAATACAAACAAACAAGCAAACATGAGATATTAGCCTTTGAGACTTAGGCAAAGCATATAAAACGACATAAATGATATATATGTATTTATAAAGTGGGTTATGGATATCAACTTTGAAGTCAAATAGTGTTTATATACATAATTTGGTAATGCAGGTGACGTTTTAGGCAATGTCCCTTCTTCATGGCACAGGGAGAAAAGCCATTACCTTCAACGTCACCTCATATATTTTTCCTTTCAAGGCAGTGTCATTGACAAATGTGTCGAGTTTTTTTGTGATTGTGCACCACGGCCAACGAAGCGTCACCAAAACACGTATTAAATAAGCTGATACATATCATATCATGCCTTCCTCTTGCTTTATCATTCCATTAATTGAAGTCAAACCATGAATCATTGTTTTGCACCCGTTTCACCTTTTCAGCATGTACATAACTATTTACTGTGTACATAGACTTGGAAATACAGTCCTCACTATCAATCACTAGGTGCTGATGTTAAAATTTCATACCGTGCCATTTCATTTCAAAATAAATTATGTGACTGCTGCATGCTAAGCGGCATGATGCAAAAGGCTACACAATAATATTTACTTCCATCTCTCTTGACTGTTTTTGCTTATATTCATAGAAATATCCAATGTTGCTTAGAAAACAAATGCTCACATGTGATGCTTCAATAGAATACAATGACTGTGTTAATAATTCAAAGGTAGCATTGCACCAACATGGGCTAGAATTACTTGGTGGATGGATGCATACTAACCAAATATTTCCCTTTCAATTATAATGCCTTGGTAGTAAAAAAAAAACTACTTTATCAGCAGCATATAAAAAAAATATGAGACTTGCCCATGAGGTCACTGGAAAATAAACTCCACGCTGAGCATTAATATATTTAATGCATTGCGATGCTTATACACAACTGCAGTTCGTTATGGGCCGCTAAGTTATGATTCCATCCTGCTCTTTGCAGTGAGTCTGTTTATCCACAATGGATGGTGTACGTTATACTACATGGTATGCGCTAGTGTA
The DNA here is from genome assembly GCF_965212315.1 of Lampetra planeri. Taxonomy (NCBI): domain Eukaryota; kingdom Metazoa; phylum Chordata; class Hyperoartia; order Petromyzontiformes; family Petromyzontidae; genus Lampetra; species Lampetra planeri. The sequence continues at coordinate 4,400,894 of NC_136128.1, read as the reverse complement.
GATCAATTCGTTGAATAAGAAAAAAACATAATTGTAGTCGGTTTAACACGTAGGCTTTTGCGACCAATATCATACATAATACATGTTTTTTGGGTTAGACCGACACAGCCAGTTGATAAGGTTTGTCAGGTAAATAGATTAGCTTCCAAGCAGCACTAAGTCAAGTAATACATTGTTTAAATGCATGCCTATACAGGTCACCATACGTACAATGGCGATTACCGTTGAACCGACAATAACAGGTGCTGCTATTTCAGGGCATACCATCGACAGGAGGTACAAGAACAATGAGTTTGCATAATTCGCATGCACAATGTAGAGTTGATAACCAAAACGGCAATGGATCCCCATTATCATTTATATGCATTCATTAAATCCCCCCCACCCCCCACTTCACTCAAGAAAGGCTCACAAGTGATGTAATCACATCTACCCCTCTATTTAATAACAACACAAGATGAGTTCTCCACAAATCTGGCTGTCGCCTGATAAAGCTAGTTGTAATTACTAGCGAAACGTCGTACTCCGATTGTAAATGTTGTGGCTTTGCTCTCCAATACATCGGTGTGCTGTACTAGTAACGAATTGGCATGTTATGTTTACGTGACAAACCTTACTAATTGGCTGTGTTGGGTGGTGGTGGGTTTAACAACACATTTATATAGTTACGCGATCTAACCCAAAACAAATTAGTATGCATTATAATTGTAGTACAGTACTTGGCCATGCATTATCTGAGTGCAAGTCACCAATTATTCTCATTTCACAGTTGTACTAATAGACTGCGTCTGTACCAATGTAGTCTTGTTTTTTCTGAAAATGATACACCTTGGTTATTGCTCATGTTTTCCAACGAGGGTTGAAAGCATGGCCGCATTAACTCCGTCCGTATATCTGTAGCGGGGAGAGGGGGGGTCATGCCGATTCTCGTAAAATCACTTTAAAGGATCTGTGTAAAGTTTCGTAGCTATCAGGGACCTACCCTGGATCAAACTGGACACACTGAACAAACAATTAACCAGAATCCGTTCATTAGTTTTCTCATCAGTAATTACATTGACCTCTGACATTGGGTGATGTCTCGCACCATGGTAATTGACGTCAGACACCCTGGCTTTAAATTGCATTATACATTCGTTTATTTAAATATTAATTTCTAACGTAAACGCAGTTGAGCTCCAGTACCCACGGGGTCAGTCCTAACTTGCCTGATTTGTCTGTCCGGCTCTCTGTGCCTCCATATTATCTTATCTTTAACGTTATTTATAATTGATAAAAGGCGCTTTACACAGAAATAACAGTGGTACATATGAACGTAATGGTGAAGACGATGTGAATAAAATAGATGAGAGGAAGTAATGGATGAACGCGTGATGTGTGAATTAGGTAAAAGCAAAATTGATGAGGGCAAATGGTGATGAATGGATTGGATGTATGGGGAATGAGTGATAGTCATGGAGAGAGATTGTGAAGGAGCAGGAACGGTGGTCGTGGTTATAGGGGAGGGGATTAGGGGGTCGTGGGAGGGGAAGTTCGTTCCGGTGAAGGAGGGAGGGAAGAGTCTGGGAGAAACCAGGATAGACCCAAGTCACTCTTCATTGACAGCCATGATCTATTCACTATTGGATTGATATCTCTGATTTGTATTTGTCGGCTGATTCATCAATTCTTCTCTCTCAGCATAATTCCATGGATGCACCGCTCCACGCTTTCATAATATTCAACATGATCTATAAATCAAAATTTGCTTCAATAACATCAACATTACGTCTCTAACCTGCATATCTTCTCTGATTCCGCGAATGTTTATTTCTGTCTATGTATAATTCAAAATATGCACGTTTCTGCGAACACTATCTTTCACACTTTGCATTGCTCTGATATATATATTATACATAGCAATAAATATTCATTCATGAAAACTGTTTTTAAGAATATATGCGTCGAGTTTCCTGACTGGCTGCTCACTCGACTCTGAAAAATATAGATGGAAAACTCAATTCTTTAGAACTGCCTGTTGTTGTGTTTAGTTTGTTGTCCTTCCCCCGCACCCCCGATTAAAATTGTAGGCTGCATATGGCGCGAAAGAAGTTCACCACACGTGAGTGGCTGCGGGCCGTTACCACCAAAACTCGCTGAATAAGCGGGATTTTCCAAGTAACAAATAAACATCGACGTGAATTAAAACGGCGGAAGGAGCTCGGAAGACAGATCTTTCCACCCAACGTGGCTCAGCCTCTTAACTTCCCCGACTGCCCCAATCTCTTCCGGGCTCCCCCTTATATCCATTCCCCCCATGTGACCCTGACTCCCGCCTCCCGGATCGTCAGATCCGGCCTTCCCATATTACCCCGCTGGCTCCGCCCCCATTCACCTCGCCTCCCATTGGAGCCGAGGTGAACGGTGGCCCCTCCCACACGCTTCGCAGACCAGGCTCCACCCCCCAATGCCCCGGGCAGCGTGATTGGACCAGAGGCCAGCAACAACCCCATTTACGCTCGCATTACATGACACCCCCCCCCACCTGATGAAAAGCCAGCCGTCCCGGCTGCAACAGGACAAAATAATGCGAGCAACAGCATCACAATCAGGAATAACCAGACACAACGGAGAGTATAACAACAACACACTTAACGAAAGGGAAGGGATTTGGAACGAGTGCGGGTCGCCGGCCCATCCTTCACGAGAGGCGGCGCCCTCAAAGGTCGCAATTCCGACAGGGTTTTAGGAGCGGCGGAACCGGAACCATCTGCCACTGGTGGAGGCCTGTCCGTCCCAGCACCTCGTTCCCCAGAGAGTTCCGTAGTCAGGGCCCCCCGCAACTGCAACCGCGGCGGGGTTGGAGGGGCAGCGGGGCCAAGTGTCCCCGTCGCCGTGGTAGGCCCACCCGGTGCAGGAATCCGTGTCCAGCAGGATCACAGCCGGCCCGTCTACAAGAGGCACGACAGGCGCGCTTGCAGGTTGAACAGGCAAAGTCAGTGGCACGTCGGACGCGACAGACACTGGCAAGGCAACGTTAGGAGATGACGCATCCACTCGCGGGGCCACGTAGGGTTTCAATCGGGACGTGTGAACGTACCAACGCCGCGATCCGACCCGAACGCGCGCGGACTGTGGGCTAGGGACCTCACCTGCCAGGGTTTGTGCAACTTAGGGGAGGTCCCCACAGGCACCTGTGGGCAGTGGAGCCAGGCCATGTCCCCCACTCACCAGCGGGACCCACAATGAGAGCGCCGGGCGCAACGTTCGTTCCGGGCCTGGGTCCTGGCCATAGCCAATCGGGCCGCCTCCCACGCCTCCACCACGTGCCGAATATACTCGGGGAGGGGCTTAACAGGACCCCTCGCCCGCGTGCCAAGTTGCACTTCCACCGGCGGCACATTCTCGCAGCCGTACATCAAAAAAAAGGATGAGTACCCTGTTGACGCATGAGGCACCATCCGGTAAGCGGAGAGCACCCCAGGGATATGCAAATCCCAATCAGCCTGCTTCTCGCTAACCGTATGACAGAGCATGGCCGACAGGGTCCGGTTCAACCGTTCAAACATCCCATCAGTTTGTGGATGGTAGGGAGACGTCCGAACCTTCTTAGTCCCCAGTGCGTCGCACACATCCCACAAATGGTTGGAAGAAAATTTTCGCCCTTGGTCTGTAAGCAAACTTTCCGGCGCCCCCTTGTCCATCACATATCCAAACAGAAATGCCTCTGTGATAGACGCCTCCGACTGGTCGTGCATGGGCCAGGCCATCGGCCAGCGGGAAAGATATTCAACCCCGAACAACAAAAATTTGTTCCCCCGAGCGGACAGAGGAAAGGCCCTCAGAATATCCAACGCCACCAACTCGTTAACCTGCGACACTTGTATCGACTGCACTGGGGGAACATACGGTTGCTTAGGCGGCTTCCGCCGGGCACAGTCGGAGCACGCCCGAATATGCCCAACGACATCAGTCGTCATGCCGTGCCAAAAATAATCCTGCTGTAACATCAACAAGGTTTTCTGCACCCCGAGATTTAACAACTTCTCAGCGTGCAGAATCCGAATCAACTCATATCGCAACGACCACGGCACGACAAGACGCCAGCGATCGTGCAAGCCTTCCCTCCACATCAACAAGCCATCATGGAGAGCCGCTCCCAGCGTACCATCGGACGACGGATATCCTCTCTTTTCAGTGAATCATCGAGCAATTGCTCTCAAATCCACATGGAACGTGGCAAATTCAAAACCCCGTCGTCTGGTTCTGGACACGTGGAAGCCCCGGGCATCTCCACAGCGGACACGACAGGACATGGGGGCTGTGGAACCCGCGTGCACCTATTCGTGCCAGAGGCACAGGCGCAGCGGGATCCCTGCGGCAATCGGGAAAGCGCGTCCGCGTTTGCGTGACGCGACCCCTTACGATATTGAATCTCAAACGAAAATTCCTGCAAAGTTTCCAACCATCGCGCCAATTGGCCAGACGGTTGGTCAACTTTCAGGGAATATTGCAGAGCCGCGTGGTCCGTGCGCACAATACATTTGCGGCCATACAAATACGGGCGGTATTGCCGGACAAAATGCACTATAGCCAACAGTTCCCGGCGGGTAACGCAGTAGCGGGTCTCCGCCGGAGATTAAACGTGGCTCCCGTAAGCCACCAGGCGCTCGATGCAACCATTAAACTGCGATAGAACGACCCCAATCCCCGTGTCACTAGCGTTGGTATCCGGAATAAAAGGCAGAGTGAAATCAAGGTAGTCCAGCGTCGGCGCTGACGCCAAGCAATTACGTAGGCCATGAACCTCAGGTTCTTTGCCGTAAGGAGGTGCAACGGCCTAGCGATCGTGGCAAAATTTGGAACGAACCTGCGATAATAGGAAGTGAACCCAACAAAACGACGCACATCACCCACTGTGGCCGGAATCGGCCAGTCCGGGACGCACGCCGTCTTCTCCGGGTCCGTGGCCACACCGTCAGAGCTGACTATGTGGCCCAAATAGCGCATGGATCGTTGCAAAAGGTGACACTTCTTGGGCTTAAATCTCAAATTGGCGGAACCCACCCTAGCAAAAACAACCTCCAATCTCTGAAGATGCTCCTCAAATGTACGGCTGAACACAATAACATCAACCAAATATATCAAGCACGTGTCCCACTGCAGACCGGTCAACACGAGTTCCAACAACCTCTGGAACGTAGCAGGGGCGGCGTTCAACCCCATGGGAAGACAATTAAACTGATACAGGCCCTGCGGCGTACGTAAAGCCATCTTTTCCCTCGAGGACTTGTCCATGGGGAGCTGCCAGAACCCCGGAAAGAGTGGAAAAAAATTTCGCCCCAGACAAGGCATCGAGGAAATCATCCATATGCGGCAGGGTGTAAGCGTCCGCAACCGACACCTTGTTTAACCTCCTAAAATCGACAAAAAACCGTAAATTACCATCCTTTTTCTTTTCCAGGACCACCGGAGCACCCCACGGGCTGTTGGACGGAGAGATATCATCCACCGCGCCGTGTACATGATCCCTCTCCACCGGGCTCAACTGATGTGGATTCATCCAAATGGGAGCAGCATCCCCGGTATCAATATGGTGGGAGAGCAACGAGGTGCGTCCCAGATTGAAATCGTCTTTACTAAAGACATCAGAATATTTCTGCAACAGCGCACGAAGCGCGGACCACTGCTCCGTAGCCAAGGACGCATTTTCTTGGCACAACCCGGCGATCCATCGATCGTCCTGCGCCATCGAGGCCGAAACCCCCCCTACGAGGCCCCGGTGGGCCGGATCGTCATGGGCCATGAAGGCGGTCGTAGCATGTGCCAAAACCGTTCCGGCCAGCACGACGACATTGTTCGCGCCTCCATTCAACACTTGCGACCAGCGCCAGGCCATCCGTAACCGCGTTGGACGGCGACAACAACACCCCCGCATCTTTGCCAGGAAATCGGTCCCCAATAAACATGGCACAGCGAGGGACCTGGAGATTAACACCGGCTCTGAAGCCGACACACCCCCAACCGAAATACGCGCCTCCACCTGACCAACAATGCCCATACTCCCTCCATTCGCCGCAACACATGAATCGTAAACCGGTCGTACCCGCGACGGCAGAATGGACAGGAGATGGAATATCACGTCTGAGATGATAGTTGTGGACGCGCCCGAATCTACCAAAATCCACACATCGACCCCCTGTATCGAACCCGGCACGGTCGACGACCCAGTAGCGGCTGCGACCACCCTCCGTGCCAATATTAGCCAATGTGTCAGTGAACGACGCGGATCCCTTAGAGTCCCCCCGTTAGAACAGGTCCCCGGAACGCATACCGACGGTGATGCATGAGATGACAGGCCTTGTTGGGTGTCTGATGCGTACCGACTTGCCTGACACAGTTGACTCTCCGGCGTTGACGTCGCGTCCCTGGCCAGGGATTCCGGCTGAAGAGGCGGGCGAGGGCGACTCGCACAGTCCCGCACGAAGTGTCCAAGATGCCCGCAGCGGTAATACGACGAGTCGGGCCTGAACTTGAACCCCTTGAACAAGCGCCATCACATCCGACGAGCACGGCGCAGCCCCCAAAACACGATGAGCCAACACACCCCATACCACATTACCTTGCGCATCATACGAAGGGGGATCAACATTGTGTTTCGTCGCGGATGGGTGAGGTGTAAGATACGGCCGTGTATTGCATGTGTCGCGATTGTAGGCTCCTGCTGAACGTGGGAAGACGCGTCTCCGTCTCCAGCAGTCCCGCGCGAAGTGTCCTTGACGCCCGCATTCGTAGCACCATAGCGGACCGCCACGTCCTCCCGTATCCGAGCGGCGGTGTGGGCTCAACGGTGGTCATGCGGCCACTGCTGTCAGCGGCGTTGGCTCGCCCTCCAGTAGACCACCGTCCGCTCCAACGCCCACCACCAGGGGCTGAGATGGCCCTGCCGATGGCTCATCGCGTAAATCCAGGTTGACCTGGATGTTCCTGGCAAGCTGCAAGGATGACCCGTTGTCATCGTTGTCGCTGGGAAGCGAGAGGACGACTTGTAGCTCCTTTGCCATCTGCAACAGCTTCTCCTGGGCCATAGAATCAAGGGCCGCCTCGTCCATTGCCGGGTAAGCCGCTTGGCCAAGAGTCAACAGCGCACTGCGATACGCGAGGGGAGATTCTCCCTCCGCCCGTCGCCTCAATTGGAACTTGCGCTTGGCGACCGAGCGAGGTTCGTAAATTTTTTGCATCACCGCGAATATCTCTGGCAACAGGCCGTAGAACGTCGCCAACGCGTCGTCGTCCAAGGCCGTTGGCAGCGCCCGTAGCGCTTGAGCTTCCGTCCACCCGAGCGACTAGTACGCTGCCCGAAATCTTCGTGTTAACGCCGTCCAGTCGCCGACTGGGACCTCGAAGCGTTCCACGTGCAGCCGGCGTGGCGTGCTCGAGGGCAGCGACTCCAGTTCCTCCTCCTCATCCAGCTGCGCACCTGGTGCCTCGGGAGATCCAGCCGCGCCGTCGGCCCCCGCAGATGTAACAAGATCGTGCGGCTGTGGATCCAATCCTGTCGGCGCTTCCCGCATTGTCCGCAGAAATCAATCAAATTCTTGTGTGAGCGCCGTCATCCTGGCCTCCCACGCCGCCATCGTAGCTCTCCATACGTGCGGCGGGCTCAGCTCCTCCTCGTCGTGCGGGTCGACCTCGTCGTGCGGCAGTGCTTGCTCAGTCACATCCTCCGCTGCTCTCCGCCGACGAGGCTGCTGGCAAGTTCTTTTTCTTCATAACATTCTTGGACATTCCGGCGTAGGTCTTTTATCACTTCTGACACCAGTTGTAGGACTCGTACTCGGCTGTCTTTCTGTTCTCTTTATTTTCCGCTTAAGAGTCCACCTCCACCGCGCCACCGCTCCGCATCCCTCCGTGCCCTCACTCCGCTCCGCGTCGCTCCGTGCCCTCACTCCACTCTGCGTCGCTCCGCGTCTCTCTCTCGCCGCGCCGCGTCTCCTCCACGTCTCTCTCTCTCTCTCTCTCTCGCTAGGTCTGTCGACTCCACTGCTACTCTACACTGCATCCTTCAGATGCATGGCTACCCCTGTTCGCACACTGCGTTTTCGCTATCACTGTTTCTCTATACTCTACTCCGTCTGTCGCCACTAACCCACTCTCTCTCTGCTCTACTACCGTCACCGCCTGCTCTGCGGTTCCCCGGGCACCGTCGCTGCAGCTCCATCCAAGACGCCGACCAAGACAAGAAGACCCTCTCTCCATCGCGCTGTGGCTTATATCCCCACACCAATTAATCCCCATTAATTATCTCAACCCCCCGCTTATTACTCGCCCCCTGCCCCCCCCCCCCCGGTCTCACGTGACCTTGTTATTGCCGCCAGAGCGACGCCAGCTAATAACCAATTACCCTCTTAGCCAATCGCTGGCCTGTGTCCCCCTGGCTACCCCGAACACCTGTCTCAACACCTAACGACCCTCTCACCTAATGCCACAACAACAACCGTGTCCTCACACACACCCCACTGTACTCTGCTCGCCGGCATAGCAACAGTGGAAGAGAATGCGTGGCGCGCTATAACTCAAGTCCTACACATATACCAAGTTTGCAGTCGATACCACATTAGGAAGTGGGTTAAAATTGAGTTACAAGATTTGAGGATACGGCAGCGACGACGACGCCAACAACGACAACAACAACGACAACAACAGACAGAGTGAGTTCAAAGAAAGCGTGTAAAATTGGAATCGAGAGTATTCTATATGTATAAAGCGCTCTAGCTAGCATTTACCGTTAAAAACCTTTTTCATGTCGTAGTACCCCGGTAATTACCCTGTAATCGGGTAATTTGTATGGGGTAAGGGTAAAAGGTAGGGTAAAATGTAGGCTCGTTGCTTTTTACCTTTTACCTTACCTGCTAAAGGGTAAAAGGTAAGGATAGAGTGATTGTATTGTGGTAAGGTAAAAGGTAGGGTAAAGGTAGGCTCGTTTTTACCTTTTAACTTTGACCTTACCTTGCCGATGCCTATTTGTGAGTGTAGTTTTCTATTTTATATGTACAACGCTTTGGGATACTTGTATATCAAAGGCGCTTTATAAAATAGAGGTTATTATTGTTATCATATTATTACGTAGCCAGCCGTTTTAATCGGTGTACTCCATAGTTGAGCACTGCTCCCCAGTTTGTCTCGCTGCATAGAGCTATGGGGAATTGTAACTGGCACTAAAATCAACTCCAAAGTCATGGTTAGTCACACTCTCCCATATCAAACCAGCACGCCTAAACCATCAAGCAGCAACAACATTGGAATGCGCTAGCTACCAACGCTAAGCAGACCTCAACAACCGTCTAACAAAGCGCCTGGTATTTGAGAAAGCCATTCTAGAACGTGGCAGAAACGCAACCGCATGCCAGGCAGCATCGTAGACTGGCGGTGGACCAATTAGCAGAACGCAAAATATCATTGCAAATAAGCTCCTCGTTGAGGATCTCTCCATTGCCACCCAGCCATCAGAAGGCCGACTGCACTGCAAGCATTGGGCTGCCTTACATCCATCGTGTCCGAACCGGCCACAGCAGGTGCAATCCGCACCTCTGATGAGCACGGTTGGTTACGTGCGGTGCGAAAGAAGTTAAACATCCAAATGCCTTCTCTACAATTGTGAAAATAAAATAATCGCCATAAATGCGACTTGCGGTACACCACAACAAACAGCGGAGCACGTTGCACGAATGGTTCACGCTGGATTCACAACCTGAACATTGATTTACAGTTGTTACTCAATACACATCAATGCGAGAGAAGACGTTCCGACAAGTTTAGTAGACGGATATATATTTATTGATGCTATAGAGCAGTGGTTCTTAACTTTTACTGCAGCCTGCACCCCATCGGTTCTCAATCGTAAAATAAATAAATGTTAATACATAAATAGGTTTCTTGAAACAAAGTAGTTGTGCTTACGTGCACATGCTAATTTTTTTTTACCTTCTAAAAATTATCGGGGTGTCTCATACTCCCAGGGGCTGTGCACCCCAGGTTAAGAACCACTGCTATAGAAAAATAGGGGTGGAACAGTGGTACAGTGGTCAGCGCAGTCTGCTATGAACCTAGCGATCTGAGTTTAATTCCCAGTCATGACTAAAATCAACGGTGAGTGATATCTGAACTTACTATTGTGCTGGACATCTGTGAAAAAGAGCTTAATCGCTGTTTTAAATCATTACTCTCATAATAGTATTATTATCCAACAGCAGAAGTGTATGCTGTGAATTTCAATTACATCTGTGTAGGTGTATGTGTTAATGTATTGGCGCATCTGCCTTCATCAGTGCTCGCTAACAGTACTTTAATACCACAACAGTGTGTTCAGGATATACAGGGGATAATTGTCTTTGTGTATCTGCCAGTTCTCTCAGTGAGTCAACCCATAGCACCTGGATCTGATCTGTGGCATCTTGTCAGCGAGCATTTTACAGTTTGCATGTCCTCAAAGTGCACAGAGCCTGGCACAAATGTCGTAGTGATGTTATTGCCTGTTCTTCCCCACCGCAGATATGGGGGTGTGTTTACACAGGAACTTGCTGTTATGATGGTGTTGAGTTTGGTCACGTGACCAGGAAGTTACAAGATAAGGGTCTTGAAGCCAAGAGGCAAGGCAGGTGTGTCAGCCATTACAAAGAATTCAAAATGGAGGCACAATTAGCATCTCAGTAAAGACGGGTGCATCTGTTGTGGGACTTTAAGAAGCATTGTATGTAAGTTCGTTTATGTTCTTATAATGCTGTAAATGCTGTTATAATGTTAGGATTGCCGTTATAATGCTGTAAATACCTTTATAAAGCTGTTAAATCGTTACGATAAATATGAGGCCTAGTTAACAACGAAGCCTGTTACTTGCATTATTGTGAATGTTATTTGGAGTTGGATAAGTAGAGCCAGACTTGTGCCAATGTAAACTTTAATGTGTTCTTGAGAGCAATGTCAGTGTTATGTGCAGCGCTGTACTATTAGGCTGCAGTATGGTGATTACACAAAGTGACCTTATTTAACATAGTAGCTTATTCTCTTGTTGTATAGCTATTCAGTGCGAATTAAGGTGCCTGGTCCATCCAGAACCTATTGTTGAGTTTCATGTTATCTAATACAATGTTATGATGCTGGAGTGTTCAGTCATTGTATTGATATTGCAAGTATTAACATATGCTGTATTTTGTGCTGTGTTTTTCCATCAGTTTTAACTAGTTTTATTAACTAAATACGTTGGAGTTGGATGTTCACCCTAGCTCTGAAGGTTTATTGAATGCCAGTTTAACTACTCGGATAGTGGTGTAACGCAGCGCACAGCAAGGCGGAGACATCACTGCTTAGTGGTGAACGGTGGTTGTTATTATGATCTTTTTTTATTTGTCTAAGTGGCACTGTGGCTCACATCTTTAGTCAGAGTTTGACTCGGCCTATCATCACTTTTTGGTAAATAAAATGAGCACAACTGTAATGTAAGACACCGATGGTTCTCTTCTAGAGATAATGAACTCAGTGACAGATTAAGAATGTGGAATTTCCACCACTGGCCTGGAGCTACCAATCTCAGTATTCAAAGCCCTGTCTTCCACCTGGCCTCTACCACTGCGTCCCAACCCACTCATATGCAGTGGCGGCTCCTGCAAAATCTCTCAGGGGGGGCAAATGTCTGGATGATTGATAAGGATAAGGTCCACCCATGCAATGGATAAATTAACAGCTTAAGCATGTAAAGGCAACTTCACTTCTTTAATATTAATGACAAATAAAGTGACTCTTACAATACATCTTGTTTGTTTCTATACTCACTATTAATACAATCCACTCAGTTTATTTTATTAAAGATTCCAGTAGGTGGCGACAAGTAATATTGTTGGATGAAACGTGCTTACGTATGATGACGTAAGCACGTTAGTGCGAGCCCTCCCGGAAGCCATAGAGAATGCATTGCAGCGCCCGCCGTTCGAAAAAAAACATCTTTGAATGTAAGTCTATGGGAACACTCTGGGCGATTCTCAGCCGGAGTGAAATCGCCCAAAAAGAGGCGGTACTCCACAGAACGTGACATGACGCTGATTGGACTATATCCAGAGGCACAGTAACGGCTCGCGAAACTATGTGGTTGAATGACATTGGTGGTGCGTCGCCCAATCGCCCTAATGAAGAAACCGCCCCTGCTCATATGGCTGATGTAGATCCAGAGCAATGACTAACATTTCACTTACAGGTGGTTAAGCCAGACAACTGCGTCAAGAGCAGCGGAGTGTATCATCGCTCTGATATCTCCTTCGTATTTGTGGATCGGGCAATGCGTCGTTATATGTTGCACGGTCTGTTCTGGGTGACAACAGTCGGACACTGGAGCATTTTTCATTTTCCATTTGTGAAAAAGGGACTATCCGCATCTGCCATGGTTTGTGGTGGACTATGAGCTTTGTGGAAGATTCAGAGATTTTCTGCACTAGGTCTTTCACGCCTTGTCAATGGTGGTGCTCTATGAACAAGGATAGAAGTGAATATTACATACTGTATATAAAAAAAATGCTAAATATTGTACTCCTCTAAGATGTATATACTACACACTATGCAGTCTATTTTAATCACTCATTAAGGATTAAAGATGAACAGTTATTAATTGATAATGATGTTCCACTTTGTACGTAGGATACCATCATACATAACACATGATGCCCTTTGTTACACGGCTGGCGTATGGCCTTTGAGCGGCTTAACAAGTTAGACGAGAAAGGTTAATCATCATAGTAGTGGGATGTGTGTTTTGATTGTCGTTCTTTTTTTGACCACATAAAAAATGTAAGAACTCCATTCTGTTAGTTTTACCCTTCCATGACCTCTCATTAAATGTCTCGTGCATCCTATCATCATCGGTCATTGATTATGTTAGGGCCGACGTCCCCCCCACTGCTCTCGCCGGGCAGGTGGGGCGCGACGTCCGCCCCCTCCACTCCCTCCTTCACTGCGTCGATCGCCCCCCCCCCCAGGCCCCCTCCGAACAAGTGATCGCCCCCCCCCCGCGTTAGCATCCCCTCTGAGGCACATAGCTAGATCACTGGCTCACCGCTGCGCGGGTTATTCCACACACGCACACACACCAACACTAATGCTACAGCAGCTGCGCGAACGGGCGCGCCTCTACTGGCAATTTTACTGCAACACACGCACGCCCCCACAGCTAACACGACAGCGACTGCGCAAACAAGCGCACGCTGGAAGATGGTTGTGCGCTGCCCCGCACCCACACTAAGACGTGCTCTAAAGCAGCAGCGCAAATGAGCGCGCTTCTGCGAGCGGGTTATTTCCTAACCCGCGCACACACTATGACCAACACGACAGCGGCGGCGCAACCACGCTTGTGTAGGGCTTGAGAAACATGCGTCACGCGCTGGGTCGGTTTGCGTGCACGTGGTTGGACAGTGAGGGCAAGTGAGGACACAGGGCGCTGATCAACTAACTGTTGTTATTGTACATATTAAGGTAGTGTGATAGTTAAGGGGGCTGCAGGTGGCCGGGAGTAATTGAGGACGCAGGCCGGTGATTGGATGAGAGGTATTGGTGTCTGGAATTGGCACCGGCGTGTCTGGAATAACAACGCCACGTGGCACCGGGGGCTGAGGGCGAGTGGTGTCGTGGGGGATGACCCAATTAATTAAGGGTAATTAGTTCAGGGATAAAGGTGGAGAGCGTGGAGTGAAACGGGAGTTGGTGCCTGGGACGAGATACGAACGGATGGAGAGACGGAGCAGCGGATAGAGTGAGTATAGTATAAGGTAGCAGTAGATAGAGAGAGTACAGTATAAGGTAGCAGCAGTGGATAGAGAGAATACAGTATAGAGTAGCAGTGGATGGAGCGAGTACAGCGTAGGGTAGCAGCGGAGTAACGGACCTTAGTGGAGAGAGAGACGACGGAGAGTTACGACGGAGTGGGACGACAGAGTTAATAAAGAAAAGCCGAGCTGGAGAGAGAGAGAGGGAGTGGAGAGTCGCTGGAGGAGGAAAGGAGAGCGAGCAAAGCCAGCGGAGCGCAGCGAGCGAGCGGAGGGACATTGAGTGATGTTGACGGGGAGTTGTGGGTTGGAGTGTACGGAGGAATGTTGAGTGATGTCGACTGAAGAAATGTGGAACTATATGATTGAATAAAGAACCAAGGAAAGACAAAGAAGCTGTCGTGTCGGTACGAGTCCGACAACTGGTGTTAGAAATGATCAAAAGAACCGTGCCGACATGTCGAAGAAAGCAACAGAAAAGAAGAACGTACCGGCGGGCTCGTCGGCCGACAGCAGCGATGCAGATGTGATACCCCCGTCGGGGCTGGAGGCTCCCGTTCCCCCGGCGGATGCGGCTGATGGGGCGCCTCCGTGGGAGGAGGGCGACCCGAATGATGAAGATGAACCAAGCCCGCCTCACGTATGGAGAGCTGCAATGGCTGAGTGGGAGGCCAGGATGGCGGCGCTCGTGAAGGAATTCGAACGTTTCATGCTAACAATACAGACGGCGCCAACGGGATTGGATCAGCTGCAGCACGAGCTCGTCACACCTGCGGAGGCCAGCGGCATTGCTGTATCTCTCGATGCGCCAGGAGCAGAGCTGGATGACGAGGAGGCGCCGGGGTCGCCGACTTCGATCACACGACGCCGATTGCACGTGGAACGCTTTGATGTTAAAGTTGGCGACTGGACGGCATTTACATGACGGTTTCGGGCAGCGTAGGAGTCGCTCGGGTGGATGGAAGTTGAGGCGCTACGAGCTCTGCTGACGGCCTTGGATGACGATGTGCTGGCGACGTTCTACGGCCTCCATAAGGCAGTTCGCTTGTCATTGACAGAGACATTCACGGAGATGCAGGATATTTACGAGCCGCGATCGGTCACCAAGCGCAAGTTTCAGTTGAGACGGCGGGCGGAGACGGAATCTCCCCTCGCGTATCGCAGTGCGATGCTGACCCTCGGCCAAGCGGCTTACCCGGCGATGGACCAGGCCGCCCTTGATTCCTTGGTCCAGGAGAAGCTGTTGCTGATGGCGAAGGAGCTACGGGTCGTCCTTTCACTTCCCAGCAACAGCGATGACGACGGGTCGTCTTTGCAGATTGCCAGAAACATCCAGGCCAACCTGGATCTTCGCAACGAGCCAGTGGCGGTGACACCACAGCCCCTGGTGGTGTGCACTGGTGCGGCCGGGGGCCTTTTCGGAGTTGGAGGAGCCGGGGTCGCTGACAGCAGCGGCCGCACGGCCGCTTGCGGGCCCGCCTTGCCACCCCAGGACGTTCGGACGTGGCGGCCCGCTGATGTGTTACGACTGCGGGCGTCGAGGACACTTCGCATGGGACTGCTGGAGACGGAGAAGCGTCTTCCCGAGGACATCAGGAGGCTACAACCGTGGATTCTTCCCATCCCAGGACTATCAGGCGAGTCGCGACACATGCAATACACGGCCGTATCCTACACCTCACCCATCCGCGACACCACACACTGTTGATCCCCCTTCATATGACTCACATGGGAATGCTGTATGGGGTGCGTTGGCTCATCGCGTTTTGGGAGCTGCACCGGGTTCGTAAGATGTAATGGTGCTTGTTCAAGTGGTACAGGTTACAGTTATTGTCGATACGGGGGCTTCTGCAACCCTCATTTCCTTGCAGACTTTCCGACTGTTGCCAACCTCGCCCCAGGCTTTGGAACCGGTGGATGGCCCGTGTATAGCGGCAAATGGGGGCAGTTTGGGAATTTTGGGTCGCGTACTTGCAACGATTCAATTTGGGGAGGTGTGTGTAACGGGATACATTTTGGTTTCGACTGTTCTGGCCATGCCATGTTTGTTGGGCACAGATTTTTTGCAAAAGATGCCAATTAAGATTTCGATTGAGAGGGGATGATTGGAATTGCCATCGGGGAAGTGCCTTAAATTTCTGGGAACTCCATCTAAATTTGCTCGTGTTAACGCTGTGGTTCAGGCAGTGGTTAGTCGCACGGTGCGTGTTCCGCCTGCGATGCAGATGCCATTATGCTTGAAAAAAGGGCTGCCATTGAGTAACTTGGAGGAAGGTATTTTGTTGACACCGTCGAATGCCGTGGCACGAACACCCTCCTTTGTTGGTGCTTTTACGATGGTGCCGGCAAAGTGCGAACCATTCATTCAGATTGTAAATATGGGGTACGAGTCGGTCGTTATTCAGGAAGGGACTACGTTGGCGCATGCATCGGCTGCGCGGAACTCGGAAGGGGATGCGTGCTTGGCAGCAGGGGAAGGAGATGCGCTGCCACGGGATGAGGAGGAACCGGGCTGGTTTCGGGATTTGTACGATTGCAATGATGATTTGACACCCAAGCAGCGGTCGCGTCTTCGTGGTCTGCTCTGGGAATTTAGGGACGTTTTTAGCTCAGGGAAGTATGATGTCGGTCGCACGTCCCTGTTGAGGCATCACATTGACACTAAGTCACTTAAATTCTCGCTGTGTGAGCCCGCTGGAGAAGGATTGCATTCGTAAAACGGTGGACGAAATGTTGCAATAAAATATTGTCTCTCCTTCCAGCCCGTGGGGCGCTCCGATTGTATTGGTTAAAAAGCGAGATGGTTCTCTGCGATTTTGTGTGGATTACCGGAAACTGAATAAGATTTCGGTGGTGGATGCATTCCCGTTCCCGCGCATTGATGACTCATTGGACGCCTTGTCCGGCGCGAAATGTTTTTCCACTCTGGATCTCTTATTGGGCTTTTGGCAATTGCCCTTGGACGAGGAATCTAAACCAAAGACGGCCTTCCGTACGCCGCAGGGGTTGTTCCAATTTAACGTACTTCCGATGGGGCTGCACTCCACGCCAGCCACCTTTCAACGATTAATGGAACTCGTATTGTCTGGATTACAGTGGGAGTCATGTTTGATATACCTTGACGACGTCATTGTGTTCAGTAAGGATTTTGAAGGACACTTGCAGCAGCTACGGGCTGTGTTTGGTCGGGTACCGGACGCCAATTTGAAATTTAAACCCCAAAAATGCCAATTGTTAAGAACATCTGTCAAATATTTGGGTCATGTGGTCAGTGAAGCGGGGATCGCCACTGACCCGGAGAAAACGAGTTGTATACGCGCATAGCCAGTGCCAAAAACAGTATCGGAACTGCGTAGCTTCGTGGGATTTGCGTCGTATATTACCGTCGATTTGTTAAAGATTTTGCCACTGCATACACTGACCGCTAAGGATATAGAGTTTCTATGAGGTGAAGAGGAACAGCGTTCATTTGAAACACTTCGGGACGCTTAGGCAAATGCACCACCGCTCGGATATCCGAATTTCCCATTGACATTGTAGAGGTTCGTTGGGACCAGAGTGTGAGGATTCGGTACGGTAGCCGATTGTGGCATGTTCACTCGTCGCGGTTAAATAAATATTTTGTACCTTATGATGCGTCATCTCCCATCCCGGAACGGCCTGTATTGGATGTGTCTGACGAGCGTACTGTGCGGCGACGGGAGAACGCACCTCAGCAGTTTACCACCCCGTGTGTCTGCAGGATCGCCATTTCTGAGTCAGGGGCCACCCCGGGACACATGCGACCGCATTAGGGTCTCGTCGGGGAATGGCCGGTGCAACGACGAGAGGCGCATGTTTTGGGCAGGACGTTGCCCCGCGCCCACGGAGAGATGCTGTCAGCCATTGCCCCCTGTTCACCCGGGCCGGGGTGACGGGCCGGCTGCGGGAACCCGCTCCCGAAGAGTGACTTTTTCATAAACATTGCGTGACAGAAGTTGGTTGCCGTATTCAGGGGGGGATTGTGTACATTGTGTTGGGTTGATGTGTATTGCCGCTTGACGCGTTGTGCTTAGCCGGGACGGCTAATTATTTAAACATGGGGGGGGGGGGGGGGTGATGTAGGGCTTGAGAAACACACGTCACGCGCTGGGTCAGTATGCGTGCACGTGGCGGACAGTGAGGGAAAACGAGGACACAGGGCGCTGATCGACTAACTGTTGTTATTGTACATATTAAGGTGGTGTGACAGTTAAGGGGGCTGCAGGTGGCCGGGGGTAATTGAGGACGCAGGCCGGTGATTGGACGAGAGGTATTCGTGTCTGGAATTGGCGCCGGCGTGTCTGGAATAACAACGCCACGTGGCACCGGGGCTGGGGGCGAATGGCGTTGCGGGGGATAACCCAATTAATAAGGGTAATTGGTTTAGGGATAAAGGTGGAGAGCGTGGAGTGAAACGGGAGTTAGTGCCTGGGATGAGAGACGAACGGATGGAGAGACGGAGCAGCGGATAGAGTGAGTATAGCATAGGGTAGCAGTGGATAGAGAGAGTACAGTATAAGGTAGCAGTGGATAGAGAGAATACAGTACAGAGTAGCAGTGGATGGAGCAGGTACAGCGTAGGGTAGCAGCGGAGTAACGGACCTTAGTGGAGAGAGAGACGACGGAGAGTTACGACGGAGTGGGACAACAGAGTTATTAAAGAGCAGCTGAGCTGGAGAGAGAGAGGGAGTGGAGAGGAGAGTCGCTGGAGGAGAAAAGGAGAGCGAGCGAAGCCAGCGGAGCGCAGCAAGCGAGCGGAGGGACATTGAGTGATGTTGACGGGGAGTTGTGGGTTGGAGTGTACGGAGGAATGTTGAGTGATGTCGACGGAAGAGATGTGAAACTATATGATTGAATAAAGAACCAAGGAATGACAAAGAAGCTGTCGCGTCGGTACGAGTCCTACATGTGCACCTGCAGGCGATTAATTTAATGAGCGCTCATGCTGCAGCTTTGCCCTCGCTGCGCGTCCGGCCACGCAGCTGCTCCACACACATACAAATCACACTGCACCGATACTCTGTGCTAACGTTTATTCATGGCGCAAAAACCCTGCACTGCCCGGAGGAAATATTTGGCGAGAAGAGCCTAGCCTAACTCTGCCTACGCACCCAGTCACTCAAACGTCCTACCTCGTACCTCGAAGCTGTACCCACGGCGTCGCACGGACGCTGTGAGAGTCAGAGGGAGAAGGACGAGAGAAAACTTTACCTTTCACTGCCCCATAGCAGCACTCGGTGGCATCGCACAGATGCTGCGAGCGGCTCGAGGAGGCAGGACGGCCCAAAGGTTGAAAATCGTCCTGGGCCACCCTTTTTATTCCTTAAACTTCAAAGGCCCAGGGTGACGTCGCACCGCGCAGCCAATCGTGTGCTTACCTGCGCCGTTGTGCCTTTTTCTTCTCTACCGTGGCCTAATCCCCTCACTTCAAAGGGTGGCGTTTGTCCCGCGCGACCAATCGTGTTCTACCTGTGGTTACCGCCCCCTTGTTACTGCATCCTTCCTCAAGTGCCGCCGCGGCGCCGGCCACCCATTGTCTCTCGTTGCCTATTGTCTGGAAGGGCGTTCGGCTGGCGAATACACACCCCGCGAGTGTGTATTCGGTATGGGGGCCGAGATGGGGGAGTGGGTAGTGGTGTGGTGATTCTCCTGACCTTATGCTTAATATTCCACCCTCAGTCACCCCCCCCCCCACCAATGTTGTGAGTAACTCATGGCGGTTGGCCCAGTGAATTTTTTCTGGCTGCGCCCATACAATTTTAAGCCAATTTTAGGTGCACCGCAATGTAACCTGTCCTGCGAGGGTCGGCCAATCTCCTGGCACCGGGAAACCGAGGGACTTCTCCTCCAGGGGCCCTTCGGATTAAAATCCGATGTGCCAGGCAATCCCCCGCCAGGACACTATGTGTGTGCACTGCGTGTGGGTGTGTGTTCAGTGCAGGGGCCGGGAGGGAGTCGCGGCGCTTGCAGAGTTGCTCCGCGGTTGTGGCACCACAATTACGTGGCAAAGAGACGCTTCAGGGTTGGTGCTTTCCAGCAGTGTCATTTGAAATCAGGGGATGAACTACCTGTTTGGAATTTCGCTGCAATGGATAATTTTTCCATTGCAAATATGCACAACCATGGTCACCGCACTCATTTGCTCTTCTTTCTTTTAAATTTTATATGGGTTTTTATTTTGTCGGCTATATATATAAAACAGTTGTTTCAGGGCCTACACATTCACATTGACAATATTCACAATCTAATGTGCATGGATATGACGTTTGCATTTGTTTTTATTAACCACCTCTGTAACAATGTTGCCATCACATAAGCCATACTACAATGAAAATATGCGCTGTTCAATAACTCTTCCATTGGTTGACAATTAATCAAATATTGTCAGGGAATAGTCCTGAAAATTTTAATCACAAGACAAACTCTTGCGTCACTTAAACAGGTATCTTTTATTTGACACTAGACTCTCATCTTCCATGCTCTGTAGAGATCGGTTCACTGTGTATCAATTCATAATTCTCAGCCAGTGTCTATCCACTGCTGGATGAAGCCCTCCCTATGCTGTCACATCCATCATGGTCCATCCATGCCACAATTCATCACATTCCTGCACATGAACACCTCACTCTAGAGTCGTGATGGTTTGACTCTCAAATAAATGATCTCATTTGGCTGACACACAATCAGTAATCTTGTCCATCGGCAATAATTAATTCCAAAATGCGTTCTACCAAACGCCACTTACTTTCCTTAACCATCAATAACCCAATAAACATCCAACCTTTATGGTTGGAACTGTTGGACAAACATTGGCCTAACTAGGCCAATGTTTGTCAATGTTGACTGGGATGATGTCTGTCATGTGCACCTGTTCAATGTGACCATGTGTTTCTGTCTCGGTGTCATTTCAGGCATGCATCGCTCCACACTTAATTGGAGACTTTTCAGTTTCTGTTCAACTGTGTTCGTCAAGGTCTGTTTTTTTCTGACTCATATGTCAAAGCGGGAGACGTTAACTGATGGTCCACTTCCTTAATTTGGCACATGAGTACGTTACTTTTCATTTTCAAATTCAGTTTTTCTAAATCTCTCAATCATGATCTTGTTCACTGCTTTCATCACACGGATTTTCAATATACATGGTGAGTTGTTTCCCAGTTGCATCCATCCATTTTGTCGAACAAAGTTGTAGCGTGTGACTTTTGCTTTGCTCATACTGTATCAACCTTGAGCCCAACCTTTTAACTGTTTTCTTCATTCGCCTCCTCGAGTTCGTTCTCATTGGTTGCTAACATGATTATGTCATCAGAAAATAGTATGCTGTGAAAGATGTCTCCATTTAATTTTGGCTTTTTATATATCCAATAGAGTTATCATGAAAATGACCATCATGCTAAGCATGATGATAATTGCATCCATTGGTCTTTTACAGTGTCTGATTGATAAAAATGTCTTAATATCTGGCTGGCTCATATAGTTGATGAGCCTATATAGTTTCTGATATGTCCCCAATGCTTTCCTTACCAATTTATACATGTGTGATAAGAGGCTAATGCCGTCATGATTCAAGCAATTCCTTTAAAAAACACATTCAATCATAATTCAGCAAGTGAGGTACAGAATTTTATTTTTACGTAAACCATTTAATATAAAGGTTTTGCAACGTTTGCTTAAGTATGGCCAAACAGATCCAATGACCGATAATCACGAACCTTGGAGTGGGATTCAACCATGCAATTTCACGATTCAAGAGTGCATTAGATTAGAGTTTTAGAGCTAGCGTTAAAGCTCTCAAAGCACTACAAGCTAAAGGTTATTCAAATATACACCCATGAGGAGGAAGCAGAGCAAATGTAAAAAAAATTTTTTACCAGTTTTAAACTGGGGAAAAACTCACTTTGACATCATAATGGGTGACTAAAATGCAAAAGTAGGGAATTATCAGCGATGGTTAAATTAGGCATTGGAGTGAGGAATTTATGATAACGTTTATGAGACTTTTCAGCTTGACGCGACTTGGTGGACAACTATTAAAAAAAATAACGAGTGTTTGAAAGGATAAGGGGAGGAGCACAAAATGGAGGAATTTGAAGTTAAATTGAAATTCTAGATTTGAAGCTTTCGTGACTGCAAGGATTCATATTCTTAGGTTTTTTCGGTAAAGTCATGTAGGTAAAACATCAAAATTAATAAAAATAAAATAAAAATCACGACGTTTCGGAGGCAACACAAGTCTCCGTCATCAGGTGGGACCATCACAGCCAGATTAGCTGCATCAAGTGAATCATTGCCTCACTTGATGCAGCTAATCTGGCTGTGACGGTCCCACCTGATGACTGAGACTTGTGTTGCCTCCGAAACGTCGTGATTTTTATTTTATTTTATTTTTATTAATTTTGATGTTTTACCTACGTGACTTTACCGAAAAAACCTAAGAATATTTAAATTGAAATATCGGAGAAATCCCATAATGTCAGAAATGTCTCTGTCCTCTGGAAATTCAACACGGGAAACGATGACAGGCTGGTGCGACATTCCATTTGCGTGTTCATATGGCCAATAAATGATGTGCTATGAAGAAGGGTCATTGCCCAAAACGTTACCTATTATATTTCCTTTTAAGGTGTTGACGAATGTGTTGACTATACATAGATATAAACATTTTCCTCATTTTAAAATCTAGTTAAGGTGGGAGGCGAATGTAGATTGATTCTCGCGTGACTGTAATTCATAAAAAAGTAAAATGATGAAGTAAATGTCACCACCGTGAATAATGATACAACCACATTCGAATGGGAAGTGCACTGAAAGTTTGGGGGAAACAAAATTAACAGAAAGCAAGACTTAAGAAGAAACGCCAAAAAACACGATTAAGAAAAGGAGTTAGATGAAAAAGGATTAAGATGTCAAGCAAAAGATAGATTACACAACTTTACAAACCATTTGTAAAAAAATATATAAATCACTCCACAAAACACAAGTGATTGAAGATATCACAATAAGCAAATAGGAGGTTGAAAGAAACATACATAACTTTTATTAATGGTAAATCACAAATAATATTGGTTAGAAAACAACATTGAACCATGAAGCACGAAAGAGACAGTATCATAAAACACCAGCTGAAGGGAGCAAGGTTTGGCGATGCACAACTTTAACCCAGTGCTTTGGAGGGAAGGATTCGTTAATCACACACACGTGTGAAACTTCCACATTCCCTGGATTGCAAGGAGACAACCGAAAATTGCAGTCCAGCAAAATGTTGTGAATTCATCACCGCGCAGCATTATTTGCCTTACCCTGTGTCATGTGCATGGGTTGTCTCAAGTCTGTCTGGTTTTCTTCCACATGCATATAAACGATAAAAAAATGGAAAACCGCTTTGACACAATACCCTACTTAAACGAATGTCTAAACCATCACTTGCTTCTGGGATGAATTAATTATAATTAACAACACTATGACGATGCTTGTTTACCCAAGAAAGCCTCACTGAGTCTCAAAACTATTTTCCAGCAAAGTGTTCACAGTCAGGGGGGGGGAGTGTTGCCACGTGCAAATCTAATTGAGTTATTTGCAGGTAATTTATTGGCATTGCGATGTATGGCCATTATAGACCAGTTTACATGGTATGGATGTGTTGCTGTTGTTTACCAATGGGAGGTAACTGGAGAACCCAGAGGAAATGCATGCAGAAAAGGGGGAGAACATACAAACTCCACAGAGAAAAGTTACCTGGGTCAGGAATCGAATCCAGGCCCTTCTTGCTGTGAGGCACAGTATTACAGTATCACCGTACCATAATTATATACAGTATAACATCTCAACGACGGCGATTGGTTTCACGAAACCGGTCATGAAGTGATTTGGTCGTTAAGCGAGTATAGGAAATATATGTAAAAGGCTTAATTCGTTCCAATAGCATCGAAGGTTAGCATTTTTTTACCCAAAACAATAATTTATCATATTTAAACAATGGATATTAATACATAAATATACTAACAACATTATACACAGATAATATTAAAATCAACATGTTTAACACGTAGGCTTTCGCGACCAATATCATCCATAATAGAGGTTTTTGGGTTAGATCGCGTAAATATTTAAATGTGTCGTTAAAACCCGCCACCATCCGACACAGCCAACTAGTAAGGGTTGTCACGTAAACAGAACATGCCAATTCGTCACTAGTACAGCACACCGGTGTGTTGGAGAGCAAAGCCACAACATTTACAATCTGAGTACGACGTTTCACCATTAATTACAACTAGCTTCATCAGGCCACAGTTTGGTTTGTGGAGAAGCCTTACTGTTTTGATGTGGCGGGGGGGGGGATTATCGAGGCAACGTACATTATGCATGTACATTATGCGAGCCCTGTCCTTCCTGTCTATTGTGTTTATTAAAATAGCCCTACCAACGGTAATCCCAATTGAAGTACAGTACACTGCCTTTTGTAGGCATGCATTTAAATAATGTATTATTTGATTATTCGCTTCCACGCAGCACTACGAAGGTAACTATCCGAACGGTTAAAGTTATTTAGATTTCTTTCAATTTCGATAGATGATTGAATTAGTCTTGGCCAGTAGTAGCTATACTCTTTGGTTCTTTCAGTAAAGTCACGTCGGTAGAAAAATAAAATAAAAAATAATATATCACGACGTTCGATCACAACACAAGCAATCGGCCTTAGGCGGAAAAAATAATCCAGCAGTAGAACTGCTGAACCTACCTACGTGACTTTACCGAAAGAACAAAAGAGTATGGATTCCTGCAGTCACGACAGCTTCAAATCAAGACAGAAGTAGCTAGTTTTGTACAAAACTTCAACATAAAAATCAATTGAGTGTCCTTGTTGGCATGCGTGTTCTGCTACTGCTGACAGTTGCATTTGGGATAATTTAAGATTTCTCTGATGTTCTTTAAGTCTCGTGCTGATCATTCATCCTGTTTGCCAAACATAACATTGATCACACGTGCTGTTATTCCTGTACACACCTTCTGTTGATAGCTTCGGTAATACATCATTTGTACCAGATATTAGATTCTGTATTTTATGTACCGTGCCAAATCTGACTAGGATGTTTTGTTTTTCCAAACATCTGGCTAGTTTATCAGTTACTCCCACAATGTACGGTATTTTGATCGTTTTAATTACTTGGGCAGTTACAATGTTCTTGTTATTTGATTTGTTTTTGGTAGAAATGGTAAAATAACACAGTGTTTAACGAAAGAAAACGCATACTGACGCCTATCTGAATGCAGTCACACCATCACTCTGCAAAAAAATCTGCTCTCATTAAGACGCTCATTCATCGATCTAAGAAAGTATCAGATGGTGACAGTCTGAGAAGTAAAATACAACATGTTAAAGAAGCGCTGCAAATTATGTGTGCATCATTGTAACCGTTAATTTGCAGCGCTTCATCTTCTTGGTTCTTGCGGTAACGTCACGTAGAAGGGAAATAATGAAAATAAAACATAGTAAAATAAAATTCTCACGACGTTTTGGCCACAACACAAGCAGCCGTCATCAGGTGAAGACAGAGTTGTCTGAAAGACAGCGCTCCAATGAACACTGCTAAGCTTGGCAGCGTATTTTAAGCTGGGTAGGAGACGAGCGCCTTGACAAAGGAGTTTACATATCAACAGAAAAAATTAGCATTGAATAAGCTGTGTTAATGTGAGAGAATTAACAGGATGTTAAAGTCAGAAATTAGCATGTAACTGGGAGATTAGCATGATGTTAATGTGAGGAATTAGCATGTAACTGGTCATGTAAGTGGCGATATTAAAGTCAGAGTTTATATATCAACAGAAGCATTTAGTATATTGACGCTAAAGAACTGCAACCACCCACTATCATACAATAAACCGATGTGAATGAACTAAATATAAACTACATCAATATAATCAATGTACTCAATATATGATCCAATAAGCTGAGCTATTAACATTCAGTCACTGGGTATACAATACACTATATAATGACTATCATATAGTGAACCGATAAAAAACTAAAATATAAACTACATCAATATCATCAATATACTCAATATAATCTCCAATAAGCTGAGCTACTAACAATAAGTCATCATACATTACACTTCAATGTCGCAAAAATTATTATAATATGCCTCCATCTAATCTTTTTTCTTATATCACACGACTATACCCCGTATTATAAACTGCCATAGACAGACCCCAATATTGAATTATACACTGCGTTACTATAAACTATAATTTTAGACTTGTAATATTACACTATTATTCTACCAACCCTACTGTATACCACACTGCTGTATATTCACTATGCAATTACGATACTATATATTACCTCATGAATTATATAAAATATTACACTGTTATACAATTTATTATTATACAATCTGCTATAAACCATACCATTGACCGTCTTTTGTCCCTGGCTTAGGCGGCGTTGCCGAAGATGGAGGCGGCGGACATCAATTATTTAGTGTTGGACAGACTGTTGGGGCTTGCGAACTAATTGAATATCGCTCCAACTACCTCGGAGGATGATGATCTGACATCCCTCATGATCGCACGCTGTATACAGTCTCACCTCGGCTTGAAGAGACCCACGGGGCTCGTGGCGTGTGCTGCACCTGTGGACAGGCACTAGGGGTCAGAGGAGGATGAGCCCACCCCAGTTTGTGCTGCTGTTGACGGCGGCGGAGGACGGGGACATGCTGTAGAGCGGCAAAGAAGACGCGACCGACCTCCAATAAACTTCCCTCGTCTGGGCTCTAGTTGCGTTGTCTGCTACAATTGCGGGTGGCCGGGACACGTCGCCTTGGAGTGCTGGGCGCCGAGGACGCTTTGGGTCACCACCCTAATCTTCCCGGCTGCCATCGACTGCAAGGGGCCCCCAGGCGAGTCGCGGTGCACCACACATTCGGCTCCCGTTCCCACGTCACCCATCTTACGATCGCGTAGACCCGCGTACTGTTGTCGCTCGTCCTCGTCGGGTTGCGGCGTGTAAGGGATCCTTTGCTTCGGGTGAGGGTTGGCCTTTCGAGCCTGACCAGTGGTCGCAATTAGCCCATCGAGTTGTCGCCGTGGCCGCCGGGTCATCCGCAGTCGTCGGCACCATACAGGGCATAGATGTGCGGATCCTTATTGACACTGGCACTTCTGCCACCATGATTTCCGAGTTAATATTCAATGTCTTGCCAGGGCATTGCCATTCGTTGCGTCCCATTTCCGTCCCCTACTTTGCTGCTAACGGGGGTTCACTGGGAATTTTGGGCCATATAGTGGCAGAGGTGTCCATCGATGTTATTTACGACATTACATTAGAAGGGCCCATTTTGGTTTCGGAGTCTTTAGCGGTGCCGTGTTTGTGGTGGACTGACTTCTTTGGGAAGATGCCCCTCAAAATCCTCACAGATTGGGGGTGTTTGAAATTGCCCTCAGGGAGGCGGATTGTGTTTTTATTGTCACCCGCTAAATTGAACAAGGTCAGTGCGTCTGTACAGGTGCTTTTTACCGACACAGTCACAATTCCCCCAGGAGAGCAGATGCTCGTCCACCTGCGGTTGTGTAAGCCGCTCGATCGTGAGGCCACCACGGGGGGGATCGTATTGGCACTGTCTAACAAAGCGGCCCGGGGAATGGCGCTTGTGGGAGCACAGATGCTAGTGTCAAGAGATCGTCAGCCAGTGCCACGGGTTTTGTGTCAGGTCGTGGCAATCTGTGTGGTGAACCCGGCCGGACACGTGACTGGATCAAGTTGGGGGCCGGAGGGGTCACGTGGCCAGGAGCAGGGCCTTGTCGAGGGTTCGAGAAGGTGGGAGTGGCCTCGGTGTGGCCTGGCCACGCCGAGGCGTATATAAGGGGGCCCCACACCACGTGCGGGGCTGCTCGGGTCCGGGATAAAGACGCCTCATGAAGAAGTGAAGAGAAGCCTCAAGTTGTCGTGGCCAAGCAGTAGCCCTCCTGGCTTGGCCATGCCAGTTGTTACGCGAGTGTTGAGTGTTAGCGATGTTAGGTTATGTGTAGTGTGTTAACAGTTGTGTGAAGAAATAGTATTTGCCTCTATACCAGAGTGTGTGCGCCTCTATAGAACCATTACAGATAAACTAAACTATCAAACTGTTTTTTTATTTTACTGGGCAAGTCCCACTGACATATAAAAAAAAAAATCAGAAGTGACAAATGATACCTCAATGAAGTGTCTTATCACATGGACATTTATATTTGTCAAATACTCTAAACGCATGTTTCTAAATGTCGAGGGATAAACCAGAGGACCCGAAGAAAAATCCACGCGAACACGGGGCAGAATATTCAAACTCCAAATATACAGCAGGCGTCAGGGTTGGGATCGGATCTACGACCTTCTGTATACCAGGCGAGGTGGTTAACATCTCACCACCATGGCGGAGATTTGCGTACCATTCTCCATTGCATTACGTAGAATGAAGGCACCGATGTTATTTACGAGTTTTTATTATTTTTATTATTGCAGACTAGTTTTATCTCAAATGAAATAATGAGTTGTTGGTTTGAACATCGCAGTGGCGCTGCCTCGGCACTCTGTCATTGCAAACATAATCCCGTATCCACCTTGACACCTTACATGGTAATTGGTATCAGAATACCAATGTAATGTGCGTTATTATGACATAGCAAATACTTTGTGGTGAAAGGAATGCATGTTTTAATCAGCACACGAGAAATGTGCGGAGCTTTATTGCCTAATTCAATGCAGTGTTCATGCATCCGATTGTATGTACAATTATGCAAACTTATAGTTTACATCTTTAAAAAAAACGTTACAGGCTTGCACATTTAATACTTATGAATGTTGGCTTCAAAATAAAAAAGTAGACATTCGTAGCCTAATTAACTAAATTGTAGTTATGGTAATAGCTCATGTAAAGTATGTAAATAAATGTAATATATTCCCTGGCACGTGGTATCGTTACTAAACATCACGTTATATTTTACGTTCAAATACTATGCATATCTCAGTTTTATTTGTGAATGATGCTGGTTTCTTTTGTCAGACATGGGTTCATGAATGTGTCACAATAACGCTGCAATCACACTGCAATCATACTGCAATCCCATTGAAATCACACTGGGTTGCAATCGAGGTTTGATTCTAAGTCAGATCTCGGTCTCCATTTTCAAATCAACATGGAATAGTGTAACTTTATTGTAGACCCTGAACTCATGATGGGCATTTCACATTCCTATGGTGGAAAACGGTTTCTCAGACAAACATTTTATAATTTCCACAACTTGGTATTGTACTAATTTAATATTTTATAGACTCCAGAAAATGATAGGCTGAATTGACTCCTGACCATAATATGACCTCGCTATATCCTGCTTGAGAAAAGTGCTGTAACCGCAGCATGGCCTGTCAGCACCTGTGATAAATATCTTAAATGTATTATGATTGCATCAACAAAATACCAGTTATTGACGAAGGAAAGTATCACTGAGTCTCTAGAATCTTCTACGAGGGTTCTGCATCGCTTTCTTTGTCCGTACGCCATGAATGATTGGCTTTGTATGGGAAGAAAGACCGGAGGAAAACGCACGCAACGCACACATGGTGGCATTCAGCACTGCCATCTCTAGCCCTACATCTCCAACACCTGGCAAATCCTCGCATTCGTTCATCCGAGTATTAAAAAGGCTCAAATTGACTGAGATTTCACAATATTATGAGATCGCATGCGTTCGGGATAATTTGATCATAGGCGTGTAACGATTCAATGCAACTTAGTAGCACTCCGGTTATTGAGGGTATTATGGGGCCATTACGGATCCAGTTATCCATGGTAGATATCCGGGGTTTTACTTGGTTATGCAGGGTTCTGCCCCAGATAAACTCAGATAACTGAAGTTATCTTTCCGGTTAACTGGAAGAATGATCCATGCTCAGCCAATACTAAATAACCGAATGCTCGGATAACTGAACCACGGATCACTCGAGGTCGACTGTAATTGATTACACTGGTCAACAGCCAAAATGCTTCTGAAATAAATATAGTCCAACTTTACTACTTCTGGGTCACTGAGAATCAAAATGATGCTTAAAATTGTTGATTGGCTCTAGTGTTCAAGATATGCTACTGGGTCAGTATATACGACCCTTGACTTGGGAATGGCGTAGGATAAGTGAGTTATAAAGGGAAGGGATCTCAATTTAAACCAGAAATTACTAAAATACAATTTTGACTGGATCTATGAATACATACATGGCTGGGTTTGGACAGTACTTGCTTTTAGAGCAAAACAATGAATGATGCAAACTGAACCTGGTTATGCATCACACATGATATGAATTGCATCATGTTATTCCTTGAAATCATGGATGATGCAATAATAACGACGCTTACATCCCTCTGCTGAACAAATTACCCTATATCAGCTCGAGAAATCATACAGTGTCATGCTCTCTTATTTGTCAGTGTTTGATTTTGCAAAGGGACATATTTCTGTTTAGCCAAAGTGAGCAGAGATGCCCCGTACTTGTTTGAACAAAGCAGATAACTTCTGCTGCTTGTGGTGAAGTGACTTTTGCATCACAAAAGCGCAGTATAACCACTATGGTTAAGCCTATCACTTTTATTTTGGTTGCAAAATTGGAGACCAGGACAAGATGTGGGCCCCACACATATGCTGCAACAATTGTGCAACAAATCTTCGCCAGTGGTTGAACAGGAAAAGTAAATATATGCCTTTTGCAGTGCCAATTATTTGAGAGAGCCAGCAGACGATATCAGCAAGTGTTACATCTGCATGGCGCCTCCAGTTGGGAAAGGTGTGTCAAAGAATAAAAAGTGGACTGTGCATTATCCAAACATTCCATCAGCTATACACCCAGTGCCCCACGGAGAAGAACTGCCGGTTCCTGATGCACCAGAATAATTCTCACGGGTCAGATGAGGAAAAGGAAGAGGATGGAAACTTCTGGTCCAAAACCATCAAGGTCACATGACCCAGATGTTCCACATATCCTCCTCCTCTGAACCACAGCTAATAACACAAGGTGAACTGAAAGACATTGTCAGGGATTTGGAACTACCCAAGAGAAAGGCAAAGCTGTTGGGCTCCAGACTGCAGCAGTGGAATCTCCTCGTAGGTGATGTTAGGGTTTACATGTTTCATGACCGTCAAAAGGATCTTGTCACATTCTTCTTCATAGAAGATGATCTTGTAGCCTGCAACAACATCGATGGTGTGATTGCAGCCCTCAACATTATTTATGATCCAGATGAGTAGAGACTGGTCATTGATTAATCGAAGATGAGTCTTAAAACTGTTCTGCTGCATAATGGAAATGTTTTGCCATCAATTCCAGTTGTTCATGCAGTTCATATGAAGGAAATCTATGACAACATGAAACAACATTTGAGGTGGCAATTTAAAGGTTGTTGCTATTTTGCTTGGTCTGCAGACTGGATACACAAAGTACTGCTGTTTTCTCTGCGAATGGGATAGTCGTGCAAGATATTCACATTACATCAAGGGTTCAGCATCCACCACTTATTGAATGAAGGAAGATTTTGTTACCACCCTTCCACATCAAGCTGAGTTTGATGAAGAACTTTTTCAAAGCCATAGAGAAAACACAAGCAGCTTTCAAGTACCTCCCTGGAAATGCTTCAAGGTTAAGTGAAGCTAAGATAAAGGAAGGTGTCTTGTTGATCCTCAGATTCGTGAACTTCTTCGAGATGATGCATTTGACAGTGCACTACGTGGCAAGGAAAAGATGGCATGGAATGTCTTCCAGTTAATGGTTGCAAGATGTCACTAAAGATACATTTTTTGCACTCTCATCTAGATTTTTCCCACCGAACTGTGGAGCAGTGAGCGACGAGCATTGCAAGCGATTTAACCAGGACATTGCAACAATGGAGAAACGCTATCAGGGCAAATGGAGCCCATCAATGCTTTCAGGCTATTGCTGGACAGTGACAAGAGATGCTCCATTTAATGAATACAAGAGACAAGCCAAAAAGTGCCAAGTAGACACTAAATAAAAACTAAACTATGTACTTATATCTTCTTGGTTCTTTCGGTAAAGTCACGTAGAAGGGAAGTAATAAAATAATAAAAATAAAACATAATAAAATTAAATAATTCTCACGACGTTTCGGCCACAACGCAAGCAGCCGTCTTCAGGTGAAGAATGAGACACTGCCAAGCTAGGAGCTTATATATAAGCTGAGTTGGAGGTGGAAGAAGAAGAGAGCCTTAACAAAAGAATGTGCATATCAAGAGGAATTTAGCATATTCATGGGAAATGCGTAGGAGGTGGGTGGGGGGGTTTCAAAGTCATATTATGCCCATGCATTATGCAGGATCAGCAGCACCAAGGGAAGGTGCAGGGAGTAGCATTAACAAAGGAAAGGAATGTTAATAGTATGTAGCTGTAAGTTACTAAACAACCACGTAGAAAACTAAAGTATAAACTACATAAAAAACTAAAGTATAAACTGCATAGCACCATCAGTATATTTACTATACTCTACAATAAGCTGAGTTACTAACAGCAAGTAATACATTACAATTCTACGTCGTAAAAATTATATAATATGCTTCCATCTAAACTTTATTCTCTTACATCACACGAGCATACACCGTACTGCCATAGATAAACCCAACATTAAATTATATACTGGCTTGTATAAACCACCCTATACCTTATACATTTTAATATAACACTATGTATTATTTTACCCACCC
Source organism: Lampetra planeri (assembly GCF_965212315.1). Lineage (NCBI taxonomy): Eukaryota > Metazoa > Chordata > Hyperoartia > Petromyzontiformes > Petromyzontidae > Lampetra > Lampetra planeri. The sequence continues at coordinate 4,368,351 of NC_136128.1, read as the reverse complement.
TAATGTGTATCACACTGCTATATGTTTACTATACAATTACGATACTATATATTACTTTGTACATTGTATTAAGCATATAAATGTTATACTATTTGTTATTATACACTATACCATTGACCGTCGTGTCAATGGGTGAGTCGTGGGGGGGAAAACACTTGCAGCGGAGCAAAGAATCCATTCCCTGCGGAGAATACAATGCCAGTGAGTGGAACGCGGTCTGAAAGTCACCGTAAACGTGAACACAATCAGTTAAGATCCGAAATGGTTTATTACGTCCTTCCAATGATTGCTAAGCCAGAATCCATCTTCTCGGTTGAAATTGTCTCTGTGTTTGTATATATGGATCGCCTCATGAACGAATCTCTCATGATAGCCAGATGGCTTGCAGAGAACCTCTGTCTTGGAGAAGTCAATGTCATGTCAGCCCACTGAGTTGTAACAGTGATCTGCCACTGCAGAGGTGTTTGTCCTCCCGTGTTTCAGGTCTGCTTTATGTTCATTGATGCGGTCCGAGACATGTCGTTTGGTTTCCCCAATGTAACTGCTACCACAGAGGCATTTACACTAACATCTGCTGCTGTAACTTCTTCTAATGCGAAACGAATTCTGTCTAGAACTAGCTTAGCTCTTATCTCAGAGAAAATCAGACTTGCGCGCACCGAACTAGATCAGTTAGACAAGACACTCTACAAATCACACTTATCTTTGAGTGCAACAATGTCCACATCGGATTGGGAACATGTAGAAAAAATGACTGCCTCTTCAGCTGACGCTATGTCGACTAAATGTAAGGACAACTTGATTTCCAAATTCAACCGCCTCTCAAACAAGAAACCGGACCCACACATTGAAAAGCTAGATGTTAACAAAGTCGTAATTAATCGCAGTAACAGTTCTATTTCTGAAGGTCTGAAATCCGTTTTAGCTAAAGGACTAAACTTTGCAGTCACACCTAGACACATACCAGTTAATGATATAATTGCTCGAGTAGATGTAGCTCTCAAGGGCCTGAGTCACATCGCTGCAGACGTAGCAAGATCTGAAATCTCTGCAACCCTCAAAAACGCTAAGATGCCAGCTCGCAATATCAGCAAAGATGAGCGTTTTGAATTAGCTCAATTAAAAAGAGGGATGACATTGTCATCCTCTCAGCCGACAAAAGCAATGCCACTGTCATCATGGACAAAACAGAATACAACAACAAAATCCAATAACTACTCAACGATGGCAGCTATACAAAAATAAAAAGAGACCCCACCAACAGCCTCGTCTCAAAAACAAAGCAACTCATTTCTGATTCAACCGCATAAATTGATCAGACCAAACAGTTCTCGTTGAAACCTTCTGCAGCCAGGCCACCAAGATTATACGGCTTGCCAAAGATACATAAAGAAGATACACCTCTTCGTCCTATTGTCTCTACTATCAACTCCCCCACCTATAAATTGGCTCGTTTTTTGTCTGAAATCCTACGGCCTTTCACTGGAAAAACCACCTCTGTGGTACTAAACTCTACTGACCTGGTATCGACAATCAAGGCGATTGCCCTGTCCCCAGACGACCTGCTTGTCATAATAGTAGGTTTTTACCCTTTTAACTGGTACAAAACTGACACCTTTATTCAAGGCATCATGTTTGCAATGACCACAACACAAGTAGTCAAAAAAGCAAACAAAAAGAAGCAACTCTGATAAAGATGATAATATGCACTGTCCTTGAAGTTGATTGGCCCACACCCGAGACGGCTTTCTTTAGAGCCTAGTCCCCATTGGTGTAGGGCCAGATGACACCAGAAGGCGTACAACTCAAACACAGTGCAATATCAGAGTATTGAGAGCTCGGGGTAAGCATTTACACTATGAGATCTCTTTTTACCAGTGGCAAAATATAATAGTAGGTTTTTACCCTTTTAACTGGTACAAAACTGACACCTTTATTCAAGGCATCATGTTTGCAATGACCTGCTTGTCAGTTTTGATGTGGTTTCCTAATTCACCAAGGTTCCTGTACCTGATACCATCGCAATCATTGAAGACTTGGTTCATCAAGGACTGAATGCTGGGGTACCCCCCCTGGTGAGACACTGCTTAACCAATACATACTTCACCTGGAATGGAACTTTTTACAAGCAAACTGAGGGCACCCCAATGGGCTCCCCCCTATCTCCGGTTGTAGCCAACATCTTCATGGATAAATTTGAGACTGACGCCATCCAGACTGCCACTCTACGCCCGACCTTATGGAAGAGGTACGTAGAGACACTTTTGTCATCTGGCCACATGGCCGGCCTGCTCTAGACCAATTTCTCGACCACATCAATTCCATACACCCAGCTATCAGATTCACCATGGAAGTCGAAAAAGATGGCAAGCTACCCTTTTTGGATGTCTTAATTAAAAGGAGACCTGATGGTTCAATGAGCCACTCTGTCTACAGGAAAGCCACCCATACGGATGCTTACCAAAAACCGGATTCCCACCACCATCCATCCCAGAAGAATTCCCTCATCAAGACTCTATACCATAGAGCCCAATGCATCTCCGACCAGGAACACATTGCCAGTGAACTCAAGCACGTACGCCAAGCTCTTAAGGCTAATGGTTACTCCGACTACACAATCCGCAAAGCCATCACTCCAACCATCAAGAAGGATCCTGTTGAGGAGCCTTTCAAGACCATCACCTTACCCTACATTGCTGGGGTCACAAAAAAGATCTCCAAAATCCTGATTAAACACAAGATCCAGGTCCGATTCAACACAGTCCATAAAATCCGTGATCTGGTCCCGTCTGTAAAAGATGTGGTTCCAGAGATACAGTACCCTGGCGTCTACAAACTAAGTTTCGTCTGTGGTAGCAGTTACATTGGAGAAACCAAACGACATGTCTCGGACCGCATCCGTGAACATAAAGCAGACCTGAAACACGCTAGGACAAACACCTCAGCCGTGGCAGATCATTGTTACAACTCAGTGGGCTCACATGACATTGACTTCTCCAAGACAGAGGTTCTCTGAAGGCCATCTGGCTATCATGAGAGATTCGTTCATGAGGCGATCCACATATACAAACACAGAGACAATTACAACCGAGAAGATGGATTCTGGCTTAGCAATCATTGGAAGGACGTAATAAACCATTTCGGATCTTAACTGATTGTGTTCACGTTTACGGTGACTTTCAGACCGCGTTCCACTCACTGGCATTGTATTCTCCGCAGGGAATGGATTCTTTGCTCCGCTGCAAGTTTTTTCCCCCCCACGACTCACCCATTGACACGACGGCCAATGGTATAGTGTATAATAACAAATAGTATAACATTTATATGCTTAATACAATGTACAAAGTAATATATAGTATCGTAATTGTATAGTAAACATATAGCAGTGTGATACACATTAGGGTGGGTAGAATAATACATAGTGTTATATTTAAATGTATAAGGTATAGGGTGGTTTATAGCAATACAGTATATAATTTAATGTTGGGTTTGTCTATGGCAGTACGGTGTATGCTCATGTGATGTAAGAGAATAAAGTTTAGATGGAAGCATATTATATATTTTTTACGACATAGAATTGTAATGTATTACTTGCTGTTAGTAACTCAGCTTATTGTAGAGTATAGTAAATATACTGATGGTGCTATGCAGTTTATACTTTAGTTTTTTATGTAGTTAATACTTTAGTTTTCTACGTGGTTGTTTAGTAACTGCAGCTACATACTATTAACATTCCTTTCCTTTGTTAATGCTACTCCCTGCACCTTCCCTTGGTGCTGCTGATCCTGCATAATGCATGGGCATAATATGACTTTGAAACCCCCCCGCCCACCTTGTACGCATTTCCCATGAATATGCTAAATTCCTCTTGATATGCATATTCTCTCTTCTTCTTCCACCTCCAACTCAGCTTATATATAAGCTCCTAGCTTGGCAGTGTCTCATTCTTCACCTGATGACGGCTGCTTGCGTTGTGGCCGAAACGTCGTGAGAATTATTTAATTTTATTATGTTTTATTTTTATTATTTTATTACTTCCCTTCTACGTGACTTTACCGAAAGAACCAAGAAGATGAATCCCTGAAGTCACGAAAGATAGATAATCGTTTTTTTTTTGTTTCATAAAATGTATTTATATAACCCTTTAGCTGATTTTTAAAGTGTTACATGGACAGAACAGGTGACATGTTATCATGTAAATCAACCATAAACAAATGAAAAGTCCTAGGTTTACAATTTATAAGTAAAACTCTACTATCTGCACAATATACATAAACGTAAAATGGAAAAACTTTAATATCTTGGGAACAGTAGCCAATGAGTTGTTTTAATTGTCATATTTGAGTTCAGCACATCAAAATCCATAATATACAGCACATTTAATCTCTGAAGCAGACGTCTAAAAAAATTGTAGAACAGTGTTATTTTTTGTCTCGTATTTACCATATCGTTTGTACTGTTTATACTACTGTGTACATATTCCCGGTTATACTGCATGGTATATTTCTACTCTTTGGTTCTTTCGCTTAAGTCACATAGTTAGAAATGAAATACAACAAATCGCGACGTTTCAATCGCAACACAAGCGACCTTCATCAGGTGGCACCGATACAGCAGGACAACCGCTGACAGGGATTGTCCCATGCAGACACAACAGGTGGAGTCAGCATCAAGCTGTACTGGGTCCTGGAAAGCCAGGGTGTTATAGTATCTCGACGTCCACTGTAAAGTAGCTTCACAACCACTGTGCGCGATCCACCAACCCCTCGGTGCCTCAACAATGCAGGATTGCAGGTGTGTGCCACCACCGCCCATAGATGTGAGTGCAATGAATGTCGACAAATTGTAATGCCTCTTCATTTTCAATGCTGCATTTCCCCTGTTATGTTGCGGAACATTATCAAAAGAAAGGCATTTACTGTGACGTGAGTGTTGAAGACCCTGTGGACAGCATTGATGAAAGTGGGATGTAATGCCCCCACCGTCATAACTCATATTTGTAAGATTTATCGCAATTACATAGCAGCCATAATATTATTTTACTTGAATATATGCAAGGTGCAGGTTTCTTTGTTGCTGATCTGAAAATAGTTGAAAACATATCTACACCAAATTTTCAGTAATGTGAAATTCATGTGTGCTATCAATCCCAATGTGCAAATTGTGACTGCCACAACAAGAAATGCATTTTAAAGTAAAATGTTGCATCTCAGTGGTAATTCTTGGCAAAGTGTTATAAATAAATCGCAAAAACTTTGTTTCAAAGAAACAAAAAATCCCTCTCACTTTGTTAGGGAACATTACAAATGCATAAAACCCTCACAAAGTACTTGATTGTAAAGCCATGACTATGTAGGCTGCAATATTTATAATTTTATATGTAAAGCCTGTGTCAGTCCACTGCTGAATGAAGGCATTTGTGTCATGTCGGTCATGGGAGTTGTTTGACCATAATTCACCAAGGTGGTTAGCGTGGGATGTATGTTTGTTGAACTTCTTTTGCAGTCTACGTAGCCAACCGTGCTAATCGGCAAGGGTGGCACAGTCGGGTTTTTTACAATCGGGTTTAATTGTCTTTTTATATTAAACCCGATCATCTGAGATTGAGAGAAATCCGGTTTAATTGGTTTTAATTGCATGGCCGTAAGACAGCCGACGTTTGGGAGCTCTTCACCAAGGCCAGCCAGCCGCACAAGGCCAAGTCGAACATGTGCAAGCACTGTAAGACGCTCATCAATTATCACAAGAAGATTGAGTCGGTCAAGGTGCACCTGAACAGGTGCTCGCCCTTCCGCAAACTCATGAACGGCATGGAGGACGCGGCCCGGCCGGATTGGTACAAGCACAACGCCAAGCCGATGTCCTCGCAGCAGTTGTCGTCTACCACCCCGTCCAGGAGCCTCAGCATGAGCCGGTAGAGCTCGATGAGGGAGTTCGCGCTGCCCGCCGTGTCCAAGCAGGAGAAGGTCCAGTTCCAGCAGAATATCGCCATGCACTTCTATGCTACAGAGACGTCGTTTCAGCGTGTCGATGATGTGCTCGCATTCTACGACTACCCCGTGCCCAATGGCCCCAAATACGATAGCAGCACCGACGAGGAAGCAGCCTAAGCCTATCAGAGTTTCGTGTTCATTAAACCAGGTTTTAATTCCCCGACATAGGGTTGAATTGTATTAAAGAAAAAACCCGATGCCTGCCGCTGGAAAAATCGGGTTTTTTCCACCCATGCTAATCGGAGGGTTGGTGAATATAGTGCCTAGGCCCAGTTTAAATATCGCTCGCCACTTTATATTGACCATGGCCGGCTATCAAACTGTCTTTTTATATTAAACCCGATCATCTGAGATTGAGAGAAATCTGGTTTAATTGGTTCTAATTGCAGAACCGCACGTCGCCAGCGGCCCGCCGGACACCGTGCCTGCTTCCGCCCATTTACGCAATTGACGCCATTTTCTTATTGAGTGATTTACATTTTCCAACAACAATGTCCAACAGCGGCACCCGCATGCCTCTCAGCCCCGACGTTGATGACAGCAGCGCCGTGTTGCTCGTCTCCGGTGGCGACGAGATCATGTTGATCGACAACTATGATGAAGAAGATGCCGACGGCCCCGAGCAACGGCCCAAGAAGCGTGGCCGTAAGACAGCCGACGTTTGGGAGCTCTTCACCGAGGCCAGCCAGCCGCACAAGGCCAAGTCGAACATGTGCAAGCACTGCAAGACGCTCATCAATTATCACAAGAAGATTGAGTCGGTCAAGGTGCACCTGAACAGGTGCTCGCCCTTCCGCAAACTCATGAACGGCATGGAGGACGCGGACCGGCCGGATTGGTACAAGCACAACGCCAAGCCGATGTCTTCGCAGCAGTTGTCGTCTAACACCCCGTCCAGGAGCCTCAGCATGAGCCGGTAGAGCTCGATGAGGGAGTTCGCGCTGCCCGCCGTGTCCAAGCAGGAGAAGGTCCAGTTCCAGCAGAATATCGCCATGCACTACTATGCTACAGGGACGTCGTTTCAGCGTGTCGATGATGTGCTCGCATTCTACGACTACCCCGTGCCCGATGGCCCCAAATACGATAGGAGCACCGACGAGGAAGCAGCCTAAGCCTATCAGAGTTTCGTGTTCATTAAACCAGGTTTTAATTCCCCGACATTGGGTTTAATTGTATTAAAGAAAAAACCCGATGCCTGCCGCTGGAAAAATCGGGTTTTTCCACCCATGCTAATCGTAGGGTTGGTGAATATAGTGCCTAGGCCCAGTTTAAATATCGCTCGCCACTTTATATTGACCATGGCCGGCTATCAAACTCAGATCACTAGCTTCAGTGTGACGTGTGCTCCCTCGTACATGTGCACAATCGGCCTAATATTTGGCATGTGGCTGTGGCCCCTGCACCAAAGTTGGTCCAACGTTATCCCAACGGGTCATATTTACTGGGTAACTACCACACCACCACCACCCCCTCCCTCCGCTACAATACTGTAAAACGTACACTATATAGTGCTAAAATGCTATTGTTGGTCTTTGAATATAGACGCGTCCACAGGATACTTGGCATGCAATGACAGGATGGGATAATAAACTTGTACATTTAAGTTAAAACGTGGAAAGAAAGTGCCGTCGTTTTGCGATCCGGAAAGGGCAGTTACGATCGGTGGGGCACGTGTGAGGGCTGACGAAGGGGGGCAGGGCCACCGAGGAGGCAAACCGTTGGAGTGGCTCCCAGACGCCAGTGGCCAGGGGGCAAGGCCTGAAAGCCAGGCTGTGGGATTCTGTAAGAGAGGATATCAAATCCATTGATCCAGAACAGATCTCTCGCTTGTTTGAACCACCCGATGTGAGGTTTCCAACGTCTTTATGCAACGCGGTTGGTTACGTACGGTGGAAAAAAAGCTCAGCATACATGCATACCATGAATTGTGTGATAACAATTTTAAATGTGTGGGTTTTCTCCGATCAGCACAGTTGGTTACGTATGGTGCAAAAAATCAATATAAATATATCGGTGCTACTTCAGTTCTGCTTTCTTTGTTGGTACCAATTTCTGCTCTGGCCCATTAACTGTTTGAGGCTTTATTATTATTTAATGCAGGTAAATCCCTCTAAGCTATTGACTGTTTTAGAGGTGACCTGGCTACACGTGATAGCTCATGGATGTGGCTTATGTCATCAGATGTGGGAATGTATAGTTGCAGTCAAATAGTCTAAAAGCATGTTTTTAAATGTGGAGAGAAAAACCGGAGGACTGAGAGATAAATACATGTGGCCACCATGGGGAGAGAACACGCGAACTCCAAATATACAGGCGTCAGGGTCGGGATGGAACCCATACAACTCCTGCATACCAGGCGAGGGATATAACATCTCGCGACCATGGCACCCATGAGCCCAGACCAGATTGCATCAAGTACCACGTATTGAAAAGCCCCCAAGATGTATGAAGTAGAAATGATGACAATCAGCAATGAAACTGAGTGAGTGCCGTTTGCAACGACAGCACCATGTATTTAAAATGGCAAATCGGACGGATGTAATGAAAATCACCACTGGCAAGGGACTTGTCTCATTCCTGAAGACATATATCTTGTAATCTACCTACCAATGTCCATTCTGGGTCAATGTTACCTTGTAGTATTTGTTTAATCGCGGTAAGCTTGAACACATTTTACTTATCGGAATATTAACAGTTAAGCAGTGTGCTGCATGGTCTTTTAAAGCAATGACAACTGCATAACCAAGCTCTACAGACAAAGATAATTATTGGATTCCAATACAGTGATGCAGTACACTCTTCATCAACCCTGGGGGGGGGGGTGATAGGCTGCGTTGCTTTTGAATTCGATATACCTATTTTGGACATTATTTCACCACATTTTGTGGGAGATTAAACTTTGCACCATGTTCCGTTTGTGGAGGGGTTGCTTTTGTGTAAAAATACTCATTCTGCCACTCCTCATTCAGCAGTTGCGAGGTCAGGGAGGAATCGCACCAAGCACACTTCAGGCGCATAGCTTGTGTGGGGAGAGGTGACTGAAGAAGAGGTAAATTATTGCTATGTATAATTCACAATTTGTGGATAATTTTCTAATTTAGCATCTTTGGACCATGACACCAGCAAAAATGGCCTCCTTTTCTGAATGATATCACAGCATCTTTAGCATCAACAGTGCAGTGTGGAATAAGTTCAACATACATACATGCATATGAAAAATACGCCACATATGTTACGATTATAATCTTAATATTAATTATCATTAATAATATTATAACGCAGCCGCTGGATTCAAACCGTAAACCTTTGCAACAAGTGGATGAACGCACTTCCTCTATGCCATGTCACCGCCCGGTTGATGATGATTTCATGATGACGATGAAGACCAACAATTTGTTGCTACTATCACTGTATGCTGCTGTTGATGATGTTGCTTCTGCTGCTGCTGTTGGTGATGATTGTGATGGCGAAGCAGAGGTGGTCTTTCCAAGAAAAGCCTCAGAGTCCTCAGGCTGTTTTTTTGTGTGTTTTGCATGCTGCAATCTATCTACAGCTTGTTTAAGGCTTCCCCATGCCATCACCCTTCCTCTGAGAGATTGCATATCATTAATTTAAAATGATACCTCAACCACCACCAGCAAACAAATGGTATCTTTGTTGTCATAAACGTTAAAAGGGGTTGTTTTCTGGCCTTGTAGACTATCCTTCAGTTCATGAAGACATGTAAATACATGTGCCAAAATTGCAAGCCTTGCCAACCACAGGTCATCCATGAAAGGTCATGAAACTCAAACTTAAAGTCACTAAGAAAAGAGTTCCACGAGAGAGCCATTTCACGTCAGTATACAGACACCTTTCACGGTCGCTCCCAATTCCGTTGCACAGAAAACGATGGCGAATTAAGTCTTCGTACTTTGACGGAAATGACCACCTTGACTGCCCGATCTAAAACGACCTCAAGGTTGGCAGGCAATGTCTTCGATTGCTGGAGCCTGACAGTGTTTACTGCAGTGCGTGAATTTGTCAGTGTGTGCCACTTCTCTTACTTTTGCCAGATCATCTCCTGACTTGCCCGTAATGGCTCAAGACCCATACATGTGTAGTGGTGATAACTACTCGCTGTTCGCAAGCTGTGAGAGAGCAGTTAGTAAACAAGGTTTTCCCGGTCAATCAAACAGTCAGGGTCAAATGGGGTGAGGTAGGATCCAAACGCCAGATTGGGAAGGACCAATCGGAGGGGTCCACGAGGTGGCCGGGGATTGGTCAACCCGCCACGAACAGGTATAAAAGCCGGAGCGCTGAGAGCTCTTGGTTAGTTCTGCTACACGAAGACCCAAGTCGGCTGAAGACAGCTAGGACCCTGAACCAAGCCTTCCAGCCCTTGTCAGGGCTGGGGCTCAGTGTAACCAGTGGTCAGGGGAGATAGGTCCTGGATAGGACCCTGGCTCCCAGCCTTCCCGCCCTTGTGAGGGCGAAGGTCCTGAGCGACCAGAGGTCGGGGACCCGCCGGGCCAGCAGCGGGTCAGTGTGTCTCCCCTAGGTCCCAGCCGGAGGACGCTAGGCTAGCGGGGAGATCAGATAGACAGCAAGTCCAAAGGCTGTACCTTCGTAGAATAGGAGCAAGGAGTGAGTGTGAGCTGTGCAGGGTCAGGAGACTGTGTGTTAAGATAATAAACAGTGTGTGCCATAAAGAAGTTTAGAAGTCCGTCCTTTACAACATTACACATGCACACGCCAATAAAAATTTTCCATGCGTGGCGAGATGTTACCTCACTCGCCTGGTATACACGAGGTCGTGTGTTCAATCCCGACCCTGACGCCTGTATATTTAGAGTTTGCATGTTTCTCCCCCTGTTTGCGCGTATTTTTCTGGTTTTTACCTCCACATTTCGAAAAATGCGTTTGAATTATTTGGCTGCTGTAAATGTCCACATGATAGCCACTTCGTTGAGCTATCATTTGTGGCCAGGTCGCTTCTGAAGAATAGCTATATAGCTCAGTGGGCCTTGCCTAGTAAAAAAATATCTATGTAGTTTGCATTGGTTTTAAAGTTAGCCAGTTTCTTAAACATTCCTTCTTCCATTGAATGACTTTACAGAGCTTTACAATATGAATCATCTTCCTTAATTGCTATATCTGCTTCAAACCTTACATATGCAAGAAGTTGAGGAAAATTGTTATATCTGTACTCTCATCTAGTTGCAATGAAAAAGTACTTATTTTCTCGATACTTTGAAATTATTATTTTTTTTGAAGCCATATCTTCAATTCTTCTTAAAAGTGTTGTTTAACAAATGAACAACGTCCAACTACCTTGTAGCTTTCACTCCGAGAACCGATGAAGCAACACCTTTTGCAGCAGGAAGCACGAGGGTCACCTAGTACATCTGCATTCCCCTGTCTGAGTAATCTTTGCTATCGCTCTATGAGGCTTCCATAGCCCTCGTATGAACACCACCGATAGTGGTTATTGTTTCCAATACAGGGTTGAAACTGGCTGAAATTCATGAAAAAAATTAAATAAAGAGAATTTTCTTTGTTTACCACAGCAGCAGGGGTTGCCAACTTTCTAGACCCCCCCCCCCCGGGAAAAAAATTGGAGGTCTTTTTCTCGCATTTTGTCAAGCAATGATGTGCTCATTTGATTTGGATGATGAAGTAAAAGTAATTATTAGGCTAAGTATTAGACGGCTTGGACCAATATATGGTTTATTTAAACACTTGTAATTATATTCAATGGGACCAAGGGGGGGTTGAGGGGGGTATGAATAGGGGGGCCCGTGGCACGAGTTCCCTGTACCCCCACCTTAATACGGTGCTGAGAGTATCATGTTTTTTTGCGTGTGTGCTTTTATAAATGGTTGTAATAAATAGTGAAATCCTCAGAGCAAAGCGATGAGTATAAAAGCTCAAGAATATAAGGAAATGTAATATCACAGCAGTTTATGATTTGGTGTAAAAATGTGTAACTGGTAAGGGTCCATTTCTCATTTTGAATCTCATCGTGCATTATCAACGCTGGATCAGAGATTAGTATTCATTATGTTCAAACGTGAAAATTATAACAGCTTATGCTTGCATTGCTGGAACCAAAATTAATTACCGAGTGGCATATCATTTTTCAAAAGAAAATGGTTTCTTAGCTAAGAAGTTGATTTGTATTCAGATGTTAGACCTGGCAGCATTTTCTCCTGTGCTTATGTGTTACTCTGTGGAATAATAATGTTCATTTAAATACTGGCAGATGGACTTTTATCTTTGTCTAAAAGATCAGAGACAAAACACATCAGCCTGTGAAACAACACACACACACATTGCGCTTCCAAAATATACGTGGGTGCATTTAACCACACTGATACCAACAAAGTCAACATATTATCTTGCTCAGGTATGTTTATAAGATGTATTTCTTTTTATAGATCTCAAGCCAATGGAAAACATAAAAAATTCTCAAGCATGCAACAAGGCAATAATTAATCAATTAAATTAAAGTTTTATGCTCGTGATAAGTACAGTGAATCATGCATGAGAGAATGTGTTACTTTCATAACATGTAAATAAGGTCAGATCATGTGACTTCTGCAGCCACTTGAGACATTACTTTCACCACACAATAACGGATGATTTTCATCTCTTACAAGCTGGTCTCTGCAATGGAATGTGAAAATTACACGTTTGGCTCAGGGCCTTCAACAAGGGGATGGGCACTGCTCATTTGAGTAGAAATTTGACTCTATTGCAATATCATTATTTAGATTTTTGTTTGTTCTTATTGTTGTAACTCAACATAACACGTGATATGAGGGAAAGGAAGGAGATAAGTGGAACAGATTCTGCAAGTCAAAATAACTTGCAGTTGCCAAGTTATCTTATCACCAGCCAAATTCCCGCAGAGCACTATAATTATGCTTTTGAATAATTCACTTTAGATACTGCATTAAAACTGTAAAAACAAAACATTTCCTGAGGACCCTAAACTTATTTTCTCACAAGGTACATTGCACCCTACAAGTGGCAGCACCTACGTTGTGGAATGATGAGCATCCACATATAACGGTATAATATCTACAAAGCTTGACGATCCTAATTAAAAGGAGCTTAGTGTAATGTGTCAAGATTTGTTGTGTTGGTGACAATCGAGTCTGTTTCCTCCTCATAGTGTGCTTCCTTTATTTAATGAGAATTAGTATTTTAAACATTGAAGACATATTCTGTATTAACAGTTATATTTAGATTTACATTCGTTATCGTTTGTAGGCAGCCATGCGGGAACCAAACTATAACTTTATGAATAACTTATGATTCAAGTAAATCATGTGAACTGGACCCACTTCGTGGTTATCTTTTGTATGAACTGGACCTGCCATTTACTGGAGATGAGCACTGTTCCATCTTCTTTTAAGAACGACTTTCATTCTTGCTTTGGAACAACTTCACGTAAACTGGTGACCTTTTAATGTAGTGCTGCTTTCAAAATCGAACGAAAGCACGATTTATGACAAAATAAAAGCGACACATTTCCAGCAGATTGAGTTAATTATTTGCTGCAAGTGGTAGCTGCAGCACATGCACATTTCGAACGTCATAAACACTGCATGGCTCTTACATAGAAAGAAATGTGGTACATGCATGTGTCGTGACTGACTTGGAGACGTAACTTCTTAGAGGCAATTATTTAATTAAACATCAAGGACACTTTGTACACGTTATACAAATGACAGCCCCGAACTCCCACTCGGGATCCCCTTTTATCCTGTTAGCGTGGCCTCGTTCCGCCCATGCCACGCACCCCTTCTGGAACTTACAAGCGGGCTCTCGATGTGTCCCTTCCGTAACCTTTACCCTAGATCACTCTCGGGTCTATCACGTGGCCTGTTGTCAGTCAGGGCTGCTACAAGCTGCAGATCCCCTTCCCTGCCAGCAACCAGCGCTATCCTACGTAGTGACCAATTCTATGTCACTACACATGTACCCATGCACACATTTCGCCAATGCATTACACAACAATGTTAGCTCATATTACTCTCTCGAGAAATTCACTGCTCAGTGTGAGAATATTAAATAAATGTTATCGAAATCGTGGGATATTTCACCAATCTTAGATATCAAGTGCAAAACATGCTTTTGGCTGCAAGGATACACACGTGAGATGTCCACACGCCTCACGGACACCAACACTTGATGCTTTGCCAACATCCACCACAATACAGTGGTGGCGATGAAGGCACGCAACAATTTGGGACCTAGAGCAATGAAGGCGCGTCTGCATTTCCACTCCTGTGATGCTGTTGATGTTGGAAAAAAGCACCAGGCCTTGGTGTTTGTGAGGCATGTGAACATCTTCGTAGGCAAAGCCTGTTTTGAAGTTGACATCTAAGCAGGACTGAACATCCTATGATTTCAATGTAGCCTATCCGAGCTTATAGTAGCTGCCCTGAGGCAATGTTTCATTCACTGCTCACCCTTTTTGTGGGTGTCTTGGCTGTAAGGTGATCTTGATGGTGAGCAACAATAAGGGCAGCCCCACAATGCACTAGGCCAAATAATGAAAGGAAAAGTGTTGTAAAATGAGCAAATGCGCACCTTCATTGCTAGTGCTGTACCGCTGTGGATGTTAGCAAGAGCACCCAGTGTTGGTGTTTCAGAGGCATGTGAACATCTTGTATGTATGTTGAACTATATCCACACCGCATGTAACCAACTGTGCTAATTGGAGGTATGAGGGAAGGACAACAAACTAAGCTGTTCTAGAGAAATTAGTTTGCAATCTAGATTTAAAAGATCTTAGATGTGTAGTGTCAGTGATTCGGAGACAAAGTTTGTAGGAGGCACCCTTATTAAACACGTTCACTGTCTCGTCCACACACTCTCCACAGTCGCTTAGCCTAGCCTGTACACAACACTAGCCGTCTAACACTGACAGCGATGATTGAGACAGCCAACTACTATCCTGAAACGAAATATCGAGCGAAGACATCAGCGACGAGGGTGACGAGACGGCAGCAACGACGAGACGAGTCCACTCCCAGAACCGGCAGCCTCGAGCTCCCGCTCTCAGTTCCATTCATCCTACAAGCATGGCCTGGCCCCGCACTGACTGCGCCTCCCTTCTAGAACCCACTAGCAGGTTCAAGGTGCCTCTAGACGGGGTCTTCCATGACCCTTGCCCTAGTTCCTTCGCTCTGCCAACACACCTGTGCACACCCTCACTGGCATGTGCACAGTTACCGCTGCTGTCCACCAGCCGGCGCATTACACTACACATGTACGTCCTTGCAGGTAAAGCCTTTTTTGTAGTTAAAGTTTATTGAGCTGAAGTCCACTCACCGTAATTCCTATCAAACTTTGACCGTTTAAAACTAACCTTAGTAACTGTGTGGCTCTTTGGCTCAACTAGCCCCTTGACATGGGAATGTGGGGTTTATACCACTGGTTTAGGGCTGCCAATGGAGATGAGCACTGCCTTGTGTACACTTGGATATAAGGACACTTTGTCTTACTCCGTCTATGTAATACAACGAAGCATTTTTTTTTCACAACAACAATCATTGACAGTCCTTTGCTAGTCACTGTGTCAGTCACGGGGATGATTTTGTTTCTATTTATATCATTACTTCACTACATTGGTCAGTGCAGGCTGGTGAATGAGTGGGGCATATGACTAGTTGAGGTATCACTCACCCACTGATGTGAGCTGTGACTAGAAAGCAAACCTAGGTCGCTCAGTTCACAGTGCAGTACTCTAAACGGTAATTGCAACATAAACTGTTTTTTTGGATTGACTTTTTGATTGTATAAAATGCAATCTCACTTCGGCACCGCATCACACCCACGCTTTTGTGTGTCCACGATTTAAAGGGAAACTAAAGGAAATTAACCACCGACTCTATACAACATGGCTCCATTGCAGGCACATCCTATCTGTTTGCACGTCACCTAAACTCCATATACAGGATCCACATTGTGTTATCATCCAGTGGTCGTGTATATTTTATGTATCTGTATATATTTTAAATATTTAAGATGTATAATAAAACATTTCCATTGCACTGTGCAACCCTTTGCATCTTTAAAAGTGCATGTTATTTTTGGTAAGAAATATAAGACATCTAGTCGTATATGTATCGTATTTTATTTAGTCCTGTATATATTCTTGTGTTGCGCCAGGGGATAGAATCAGCATGGCATTTAAATCAATGAACAGGATCTTAATTCCGCCCAACCCATCCAGCAGTATAAGTTCACCACAATTACTCGATCGGCAGGTCAGTGTGTGGTGCGGCTAAGAGATGGTACAAAGACAATGATCCCCTGTATAGCCTTAACAGACTTTTGGGGCAAGTGTGAGCACCTTTGAAGGCTGGCACGGCACACGAGGGGGTGGGTGGCCAGCACCACGCCCAGCCGTCTTTATTTCCCTAATGGCGATGTTTACACACCGCACCAGGTACTCATTTGAGGCTGAGTCGACATGGGGAGGCCCAGGAACGGTTCAAATAATCGTCACTAGTGGTGGCCGTGAGCGGGAATCGAACCCAGGTAGCCTGGTTTGTAATGCAGGGAGGGTACTTCCACTTCCCCAAAGACGTCTGGCCAATGTGGAAGAGTAGACCAAAACACCCTCGCGAGGGGCTGTATACAGTTCCCTCCAGTGGAGAACCTTCCATCAACAGTGACATGAGCAACCCATTTAAGGCTTTACCTTTACAAATATGTTAATATATTTAGATGTTATCGATTACAGTATTCAATTGTCATTGGTCCTAATGTAAATACATTTAAATGCATGAACCTTTTCTCAAACAATCATCTTCCCATTCTTTGAAAATGACCACCACACCTCCAGTATTAGTGTAAATTATTAATATTTTCATAATCATTATCACTAAAGTCACAAAGAAGTAAAATATAGTGGGAATTATAATGATTCTGTGTCAGATAAAATAATAGTAAAATGAAATATGTGCATGACACCGAAACAAGTGAAATACAACAAAATTGTATCTTCTTCTTATCTTATATATCTAACCTATATAATTCATTTTTTGTCTGTCTGTCTGTCCGTCCGTCTGTCCGTCTGCGTACGCTCCCTTCCGGGGGATGTAGCTCTCGGACCGTGGGGTTCGCCGAGATTATATTTTGCAGGTGGGCACGCCCCCGGCCCCGCGGTAAACTTAGGCATTTCCGATTTTTCGTCTCTAAACTTTAAATCGGACCGATTATCTATTTAGTGCGATTTCTCTTTATTTATTTATTCACTATTGCCGACCAGCACGTAACGAAGCACGCCGTTGCGCATGCGGGAAGGCGGTTGCCCCTGGCAACGGGCGGTTGGCCCCTGGCAACGGGCAGCAACGCTGTCGCTGCGGGGTGGACGCCATTTTTAATTCCCGTTAAAAATATGCGCACGCATTAACACGCGACTCTGAGGTAAATTCATCAAAGTTTCACGTCCTCTTCACTCCCCCCCCCCACCCCAATATGTGCAATTACTATAATAGGGTCGGTAGATAATACAATTATAGCGATTAGACAGTATTATTGTAGCGCGGAGGGGGGGGGTAACGGCCCCAGTACCCAGCCTCAGCCAGATGGGCAATCTAGGCGAGGCCGGAGGCTCTGCACGGTATTAGGCCTCGACACCCCACACGTGTCAGGCGACGACTTTGTGGTATAAACTCGATATACCCAGCGTTGCCCGGGGGAAAAATATATTTAAAATCTTCTGAAAACTTTAAAACATAACATACCAATGCAAATACAACTGTGTAATTAAAATTCTAAACCCGACCGCGCCAAGAATCGATTCTCTGAATCGCGAAAAGGAATCGAAGGTTGTAGATTCATTTATAATCGCCCTGTTCCCGTTTAATATAAGTTTGTTATAGAGTCGATGTAAACTGCTACGAATGGGAAATATCCGGCGTTGACCGGGGCAAAAATATTATTAAAATCTCCTGAAAAATTTTAAACGTAACATACCAATAAAAATAAAACTCTGTAATTAAATATGGAAACCTTCTACACGCCAGGAATCGATTCTTTGAATCACGCAAAGGAATCATCGAAGGTTGTAGATTCCTTTAGAATCGCCCTATTCCTGCCACGTTTGCTTAACATTTCCCACACACACATTCACACATTTAGCTTTTACATTTAACATACAAAACGTCAGCATGTACTGCTGTCATCATAGGTAAAAATATATACACCTTCACTACTCTCCCTCACCACTCTCCCTCACTCACCATCACCACTCACCCTCAACACTCACTATCACTCACTATCACTCACCACTAACTATCACTGACCACTCACCACTCACACTCACCCTCACCACTTACCCTCACAACTCACCCTCACCACTATTCCTCACCACTTACCCTCACCACTCTCCCTCACCAATCACCAATCACCCTCAAGCATACTTGGCAACACGTAAGTAAGTTTTTAAAACGGGAATAGGGTGAGTAGTGGTGGTGAGGGTGAGTGTTGACGGTGAGTGGTGAGTGGTTAGGGTGAGTAGTGAGGATGAGTGGTGAGCGTGAGTGGTGAGCGTGACTGGTGAGGGTAAGTGGTGAGGAAGAGTGGTGAGGGAGAGTGGTGAGGGAGAGTGGTGAGGGAGAGTGGTGAGTGGTGAGGGTGTGATTGGTGAGGATGAGTGGTGAGGGTGAGTAGTGAGGGTGAGTGGTTGTTGTGAGGGTGAGTGGTTGTTGTGAGGGTGAGTGGTGAGGGTGAGTGGTAAGAGTGAGTGGTGAGGGTGAGTGACGGTTGTGAGAGGTGATTAGTGAGTGGTGAGGGTGAGTGGTGATTGTTGAGGGTGTGATTGGTGAGAATGAGTGGTGAGTGGTGAGGGTGAGTGGTGAGGGTGAGTGGCGGTTGTGAGTGGTGATTAGTGAGGGATGAGTGGTGAGGGTGAGCAGTGAGGGTGAGCAGTGAGGGTGAGTGGTGATTGGTGAGGGTGTGATTGGTGAGGATGAGTGGTGAGTGGTCAGGGTGAGTGGTGAGGGTCAGTGGTGAGCGGTGAGGGTGAGTGTTGAGGGTGAGTGGTGAGTAGTGAGGGTGAGTGGTGAGCGTGACTGGTTAGTGGTGAGGGTGAGTGGTGAGGGAGAGTGGTGAGGGAGAGTGGTGAGGGAGAGTGGTGAGGGTGAATCGTGAGGGTAAGTGGTGAGGGTGAATGGTGAGGGTGAGTGGTGAGGGTGAGTGGTGATTGGTGAGGGTGAGTGGTGAGGGTGAGTGGTGATTGGTGAGGATAAGTGGTGAGGGTTAGTAGTGAGGGTGAGTGGTTGTTGTGAGGGTGAGTGGTGAGGGTGAGTGGTAAGAGTGAGTGGTGAGGGTGAGTGGCGGTTGTGAGTGGTGATTAGTAAGGGGTGAGTGGTGAGGGTGAGCGTGAGTGGTGAGGGTGAGTGGTGAGGGTGAGCAGTGAGGGTGATCAGTGAGGGTGAGTGGTGATTGGTGAGGGTGTGATTGGTGAGGATGAGTGGTGAGTGGTCAGGGTGAGTGGTGAGGGTGAGTGGTGAGCGGTGAGGGTGAGTGTTGAGGGTGAGTGGTGAGCGTGACTGGTGAGGGTGAGTGGTGAGGGAGAGTGGTGAGGGAGAGTGGTGAGGGAGAGTGGTGAGGGTGAATGGTGAGGGTGAGTGGTGAGTGGTGAGGGTGAGTGGCAAGTGGTGAGGGTGAATGGTGATTGGTGAGGGTGTGATTGGTGAGGATGAGTGGTGAGTAGTGAGGGAGAGTGGTGAGGGTGAATGGTGAGGGTGAATGGTGAGTGGTGAGGGTGAGTGGCAAGTGGTGAGGGTGAGTGGTGATTGGTGAGGGTGTGATTGGTGAGGATGAGTGGTGAGTAGTGAGGGGTGAGGGTAAGGTTGAGTGGTGAGGGGAGGTTGAGTGGTGAGGGTGAGTGGTGAGCGGTGAGGGTGAGCAGTGAGGGTGAGTTGTAATTGGTGAGGGTGTGATTGGTGAGGATGAGTGGTGAGTGGTGAGGGTGAGTAGTGAGGGTGAGTGGTGAGCGGTGAGAGTGAGTGGTTCTTGTGAGGGTGAGTGGTGAGAGTGAGTGGTGAGGGTGAGTGGTGAGCGTGAGTGGTGAGGGTGAGTGGTGATTGTTGAGGGTGTGATTGGTGAGGATGAGTGGTGAGTAGTGAGGGTGAGTGGTGAGGGTGAGGGTGAGTGTTGAGTAGTGAGGGTGAGTGGCGGTTATGAGTGGTGATTAGTGAGGGGTGATTAGTGAGGGGTGAGTGGTGAGGGTGAGCGTGAGTGGTGAATGGTGAGGGTGAGCAGTGCGGGTGAGTGGTGATTGGTGAGGGTGTGATTGGTGAGGATGAGTGGTGAGTGATCAGGGTGAGTGGTCAGCGGTGAGGGTGAGTGGTTGTTGTGAGGGTGAGTGGTGAGTGGTGAGGGTGAGTGGCGGTTGTGAGTGGTGATGGGTGAGTAGTGAGGGGTGAGTGGTGAGCGTGAGTGGTGAGGGTGGGTGGTGAGGGTGAGTGCTGAGTTGTGAGGGTGAGTGGTGAGAGAGTAGTTAGTTTTGAGGGTGAGTGGTGAGGTTGAGTGGTGAGGGTTAGTGGAGAGTGGTGAGTGGTGATTGGTCAGTGGTGATTGGTGAGGATGAATGGTGAGTAGTGTGGGTGAGGTTGTGTGGTGAGGGTGAGTGGTGGTTGTGACGGTGAGTGGTGAGGGTGAGTGGTGAGGCTGAATGGTGAGGGTGAATGGTGAGAGTGAGTGGTGAGTAGTGAGGGAGAGTGGTGAGGGAGAGTGGTGAGGGTTAGTGGTGAGGGTTAGTGGTGAGGGTGAGTGGTGAGGGAGATTGGTGAGGGAGATTGGTGAGTGGTGAGTTGTGAGGGTGAATGGTGAATAGTGAGTGGGAGTGGTGAGTGGTGAGGATGAGTGGTAAGGGTGAGTTGTGAGTGGTGAATGGTGAGGGTGAATGATGAGTACAGTCAATATGCACTGCTGTAATCATAGCAGGTACCACCACCACACAATGTACTGCTGTCATCATAGCAGGTACCACCACAGTATGTACTGCTGTCGTCATAGCAGGTGCCACCACACTCGATATGTACTGCTGTTATCATACCAGGTACCACCACCACAATATGTACTCCTCTCATCATAGCAGATACCACCACAGCAGTATGCACTGCTGTAATCATAGCAGGTTCCACCACAATATGCACTGATGTCATCATAACAAGTACCAACACAGCAGTATGCACTGCTGTAGTGATAGCAGGTACGACCTCAGTCGGTATACACTGCTGTAGCGATAGTAGATACTGCTATCGAGTTGGTAGATACCGCTATAGTAAATACTAAAACAGTCAGTATATACCGCTACAGTCAGTCAATACTGCTACAGTCAGTATATACTACTATACAGTCAGTACATACTACCACGGTGAGTAGCTACTAGAGTCAGTAGATACTATTATAGAGTGAGTAGATACTGCTATAGATTTTGTAGTTACTACTATAGTCAGTGGATACTATAGAGTCAGCAGATACTATACAGTTAGTCGTTACGAGTATATAGTCGGTAGATACTACTGTAGGCCCAGTAAATACTACTATGGTCAGTAGTTATTACAGTCACTAAATACTACTACACAGTCAGTAGCTACTACTGGCTCAGTAGATACTACGGTACAGTCAGTAGATACTACTACAGAGTCAATAGATACCACTTCCTCTGTTGTATGTAAGGTGTTGTTAGTATATATACCGACGAGGGGTAAAGATATTTTTTGAGGGGGGGGGGGGGGGAGACCACAATTTTCGGAAACCTTTTGACATCAACTATTTACCCCACACTTTCTACAACTTTTTGGACTTGTGAAAGGCTCTTATATATTTGTTGGTAGAGAAATGTACAAACAACCCACCGGGCTTTGACAATACCTTAGTATCTATGTATATATATGTAAGGTTTTTAAGAAATATATTTTTCAGCCGGGCAAAGCTGGGTACTTCCGCTAGTCTTATATATAAAAGTCTCCGCGCGCTCGCGCTTGCGGGGGATTTGGCTCTCGGACGGTGCCGGGCGGCACGCCCTAAGCCCCGGGGTGGGAATAGGCTATTCTATTTTCCCATCCGTAAACGTTAAAGTAGTTTAATTAACAAATTTGTGCCGTTTCTATTATTAATTATTTACTTATTGAGCACCGTCGACCGTACCAACTGACGCCAATTGCGTGGGGGGGGGGGGCGGACCCTGCCAAGTGATGCGCGTTCGCTCCACCTCAAGGGAGACATTTTATTTTACGCGTTTAACATGAAATAAATATCCACATCACGCTGCCGATTACTCTTCCCCAACCCCCACCACCACCCAAATGCGTGAAGTTACTGCTATAAAGTTCTTAGATATTAACTTAATATTCTTAAAGTGCTTACTTAGTATTATTCTGCCTCAGGCGGGGGGATGGTGGGGGGGGGGGGCGAGGGTAGCGGCCCAGCTCGCAGCCTGGCAACGTCTCACCTGCTCCGGCTTGCCAATCTAGACGAGGCCGCGGGCTCTACACGGGACGAGGCGTCACCACGCCAATGTAAAGTACAATTCTATTGCATCTTTTGCTAAGAATTGAGGTTTATTGTTTACTATTATTAAACAAATAAGTATACAAATATTACAATTATAATGTTCGTGTGCAGAAACTACATGTGTCCCTAAAGTGAATGTCTGTGTGAGTCCATATGTGTTTGTGTGCGTGTAAGTCGATGGGTTTTTACGTGTGTGGGTCCATGCCTGTGTGTAAGTCCATGTGTGTGTGTCTTTTTCAAACGGACAACGCCCCATGTGTGCGTGTACGTACAAGTGTGTGTGTCAGTCCATTTGTGTGCGTATGAGTCGCTGTGTGTGTGTTAGTCCACATGTGTATGTAAGTCCATACATTGTGTGTCACTCGATGTGTGTGTGTAAGTCAATGCGTGTGTGTGAGTCTATGTGCCTGTTAATCCATGTGTATCTAAAGTACATGTCTGTGTGTCACAGTCCATATGTGTATGTGTGTGTAGGGCAATGTGTGGGTCAGTCTATGTATGTGTGTGTAAGTCCATGTGTTTGTGTCTTAGTCGAAGTGTGTGTAAGTACATGCGTGTTTACGTCAATGTGTGTGAGTCCACATATGTCTCTGTGTGAGTCGATGTATGTGTGTGAGTCGCTGTATGTGTGTACGTCGATATGTGTGTGTAACTCCATGTGTGTGTATCTCAAGTGGATGTCTATGTGTGTGTGAGTCCATATGTGTGTGTGAGTCGATGTGTTTGTGCGTGAGTCGATATGTGTGTGTCTCAGTCCATGTGCGTGTGTGTTAGTCGCTGTGTGTGCATGCCTCCATGTTAGTCAGTGTTAGTCCATTTTTTCGCGTGTCTGTAAGTCCATGTGTGCGTCTTAGTCCATCTGTGTGCTTTATTGACCTGCTCTAGGCCTATGACACCATCAGTAGGCCTGGGCTCTGGGTTGTTCTTCATGCTTTCAGAGTCCCTCACCCATTGCTCATGATCCTTAAGGACCTTCCTGCTGGTGAGCGGCCCCACGTCAAACTACGTGGCCGTCAGTCAGAGCCATTCCCTCTACACCTTGGGGTGTGACAGGGATGTCCTCTGGCTCCCACATTATTTAGCATATATTTTGACCACGTAGTTCATGAAGCCTTCGATGGCTGTTCCAGAGGAATTACCATATGGTACAGATACAATGGGAGGCTGATCGATGCCCGGGTGTGGTCAAGGTATGGCTTTTTATTGCTCAACCATGTTATGTATGTTGATGCTTTGATGATTTCTGCTCACTGCTGCTGAACCTGGAACTTGCCACTAAGAGGTGGGGCCTTACCATTAGCCCCACCAAAACTAAGCACCTGCCTGGGTATTTTGTACCATCGAACAATCCACCCCCACAACTCACAATTGGTGATGCGGCAGTTGTGGAGAGATTGCCGAGATTCCCATACCTGGCCAGTGTGCTCATGACCGGCTCCGGTTTAAGAGCAGAGGTCTCACTCCAAATCAGTCGAGCGCTATTATCTTTTCATCGGCTGCGTTACTCTGTGGAAGCTACCTGGTCTCTCGCTCCGCATGAAACACCAGGTCTTCTCGGCCACGGTAATTCCCTCCCTTCTTTACGCTTGCGAAACGTGCACCCCCCTAATGGAACATCTTCGCCGGTTAGAAACATTTAGGCTGGCCTGCTAATGATCCATTCTGGGTTTAACTATATATGTGTGTACGTCTAAGTCGATGTGTTTCTATGTGTGTGGGTCAATGTCTGTGTGCAAGTCCATGTGTGTGTCTGCCTTTTTCGCCCGAGCAATGCCGGGTACTTACTGCTAGTATATATAAAAAAAAGTCTCCGCGCGCTCGAGCTTGCGGGGGATTTGGCTCTCGGACGGTGGGCTTCACGGATAAAATGTTTTGACAGACGGCACGCCCTAAGCCCCGCGGCGGGAATAAGCTATTCCGTTTTCCCATCTGTAAACTTTAACGTAGTTTAATTAACACTTTTGTGCCATTTCTATTATTCATTATTTACTTATTGCGCGACATCGACCGTACCAACTGACGACAATTGCGTGGGGGGGACGGACCCTACCAAGTGCTGCGCGTTCACTCGAGCTCACGGGGGACATTTTCTTTTACGCGTTTTACAGCCAACACATACACACATTCCGCTGCGGATATTTCTTCACAGTGTCATGTCCTCTTCGCCCCCCCTAACACGATGCGTCCAGTTTATAGTACAGACTACGTAGATAATTATATTTTAGTGCTTACATAGCATTATTCTTGCACGGCCGGGGGATGCTGCGGGGGGTCGGGGGGGCTAGCGGCCCAGCCCCTAGCGCTTCGCCAATGTAGGCCAGGACGGGGACTACGCATGGCACAAGGCCTCAACATGGCTATGGTAAGTACAAAGTTCCTTGCTTCTTACGCTAACAACTCAAGTTTATTGTTTACAATTGTTGACACACATTAGTTGACAAACATTACAATAACTCATTGTTTACCATTATGAAACAAGTTGACATGTTACAATAATTATGTTTGTGTACACAAAACTCTTTTTGGGTTGCTCAATTTCCACATTTTTCCTACGCTTTTATGACGTTGCCACGGTCTACTGCAGTCTGTGATTTCTCCTCATTTCTTAAATGCATTTCTATTGTTTCCATCGCTCACGTCATGTTATTTACTCATATGTAGTACTGCGATACTGATAGCTGTGCCATCATCGGGGATTGCTGTGCCCGTTGTTTTCCATCGCTCACGTCATGTTATTTACTCATATGTAGTACTGCGATACTGATAGCTGTGCCATCATCGGGGATTGCTGTGCCCGTCGATGTGTGTGTGTGAGTCCATGTGTGTGTCTTTGAGTCCATATGTGTGTGCGTGTACAGCCATGCGTGTCTTTAACTCCATGTGGGTGTCTGTCTTTTTCGAACGGACAACGCCCCATGTGTGTGTGTACGTCAACGTGTTTATGTGTGTGTGTGTTAGTCCATGTGTGTGTGTCAGTCGATCTGTGTGCGTGTACTTCGATGTGTATGTGTGTGTCAGTCCACATGTGTGTGTAAGTCTATACATGTGTGTGTCACTCGATGTATGTGTGTAAGCCAATGCGTCTGTGTGTGAGTTCATATGTGTGTTAATCCATGTTTGTGTATCTAAAGTACATATCTGTGTTTCACAGTCCATATGTGTATGTGTGTGTAGGGCTATGTGTGTGTCAGTCTATGTGCAAGTTCATGTGTGTGTGTCTTCGTCGATATGTGTGTGTAAGTACATATGTGTGTTTATGTCAATGTGTGTTTGAGTCCAGGTATTGCTGTGTGCGAGTCGGTGTGTGTGTGTGAGTCGCTGTATGTGTGCACGTCCATATATGTGTGTGCAACTCCATGTGTGTATATCTCAAGTGGATGTCTGAGTGACAGTCCACATGTGTATGTGTGTGTACGGCAATGTGTGTGTCACTCTATGTATGTGTGTGTGTCACTGTATGTGTGTACGTCGATATGTGTGTGTAACTCCATGTGTGCGTATCTCAAGTGAATGTCTATGTGTGTGTGAGTCCATATGTGTGTGTGTCTGTAAGTCGATGTGTTTGTGTGTCAGTCCATATGTGTGTGTGTGTGTTTCTCAGTCCATGTGCGTGTGTAATAGAGGACTCGGTCACAAGATGTCGCTCTCCGTTGGTCCTTTAATTAGATTCTTCTCCTCCGCACCCCGCTGGCCTCCTCCTCGGACCAGCGTCTCCTCTTGCATGCCACGCACGCCCTGCTAGCCACTCCGCTAGCCCCGTGCACTCCACACGCTCCGCTAGCCACTCTGCTAGCCCCGTGCACCCCGCACGCTCCGCTAGCCACTCCGCTAGCCACTCCGCATGCTCCGCTAGCCACTCCGCTAGCCCCATCAGCCACGTGGATGATGGCGCGGCGGCCACCCAACGTGGTCCTGCCTCTTCACTCCATCGACTGGCCCCGATCTCTTCCGGGCTCCCTCCTATAACCTCTCTTTACGCTCGCATTACACGTGTATGTTAGTCGCTGTGTGTGCATGCCTCCATGTTAGTCAGTGTAACTCAATTTATTTGCATGTCTGTAGGTCCATGTGTGCATCTTAGTCCATGCGTGTGCTTTATTGACCTGCTCAAGGCCTATGATACCATCAGTAGGCCTGGCCTCTGGGTTGCTCTTCGTGCTTTCCGAGTCCCGAACCCACTCATAACCATCCTTAAGGACCTTCATGATGGTGAGTTGCCCCGCGTCTTAACTACATGGCCGTAAGTCAGAGCCATTCCCTTTACATCTTGGGGTGCAACAGGGATGTCCTCTGGCTCCCACATTGGACCACGTAGTTCGTCGAGCCTTCAATGCCTGTACCGGAAGAAGTCTCATTTGCTACAGATACAATGGGAGGCTGATCGATGCCTGGGTGCGGTCAAGGGATGGCTCCCTATTGCTCAACCACGTTATGTATGCCGATGATCTGCTAATGGCTGCTCACTCGGAGGAGGAGTTCGAGGTGCTGCTGCTGAACCTGGAACTTGCCACCAACAGGTGGGGCCTTACCATCAGCCCAAACAAAACTAAGCACCTGCCTGCCTATTTTGTACCATCGTACACTCCACCACCACAACTCCGAATTGGTGATGGGGCAGTTGTCGAGACAGTGGAGAGTTTGCCATACTTTGCCAGTGTGCTAATGACCGGTTCCGGTTTAACAGCAAAGGTCTCACTCCAAATCAGTCGAGCTGCAGTATCTTTTCATTGGCTGCATAATGCTGTGTGGAACCTTCCTGGTCTATCACTCCGTATGAAGCTTCAGGTCTTCTCGGCCACGGTCATTCCCTCCCTTCTCTACGCTTGTGTGATGCCGCCGCCACGAAGCCGTTCAGCAGGCGCCCCATCTACGACCTCGCCACGACCAAGCAACGGAGCCGACCCCGCGTCCCCCTCACCTCACCTCACATGAACACACCCGCACGCATTCCCCCCCCCCCCATAGAGCTCCGAGGGGAGGTCACCTGACCGACCGATTTTTATCCGAGAAGCCCTTATCAGGACTAACTTTCACGTTTTCCGGCGACCAGGGAATTGGACGACCTCCCCCGACGCTACTTTGCACCGCGGCGCTGCGACCAGCCTTAAGATGGTATGGTCGCGGCAAAGGGCATTCGGCCACCGCGGTTGAAACGCATCCCCCCACATACACCCCCACGGGTCGACGAGACAGGCAGAGGAGGGACGGGGCGGCATAGTTTAGCGTACCAAAGCGGGCTCGAGTGCGTAGGTGCCATTGTTAGGGAAGTTAAAGGATAGGGCTGGAATTGCAAATAATCAGAGAGGCGACTCGGGTGCATAGTGCGCAATTGATGGGGCAGGTGGTGGAGACATGCGGAGGCTCCGCGCTTAACTTCCACAGCAGGCCGTTGTGATGGACGCCGCTGCATAATGTGCATGACCAAGGCGCCATGCATGAGAAAGGGACTAATTAGAATTAACGCCACACACGCAGTGCATCTGATTAGCATAGCAAGGGCGCCCGGAACCGTCGCACGTGCGCTGACGGGCACGCGCCCATTGTTAAAGAAAAACTGGGAGGGAGCCACCACCACGCTCGTAGCAGCATCCCTTTGATGTAGGAAGGATAAAAAGGGGGCGCAAAGGGGAGATCTGGCTCTCTTGCTCCAGGATCAGGCCACGAGACGCTCTCCAGCCCAGCGACCCGGACGTCCGTGCGACGCATTGAGGTACGCTGCGAGCACGGGATCAACGGACCTCCGTGGGCACCTAACCGTGCGCGATTGGTAACGTGGGTACTCGACGTGGAGACGAATGCTGCACAGTGCGGTAGATGGGCACACGCTCGCAGCGTGCGAGAGTTGTACGCAACGGTGTATGGCGTTTGATTGATCATGCTGTGCGTACATATGCTCGCAGCGGGAGAGCGCTGCGTGAGGCTGGATGAGTAGGGGCATCGCGTTCGAATGCCGGTAACACCCTAGCGGGTATTAGGGCGGTGTGGCAACGCGAACGGAATAGGGGCTGCGTGAGGGAGAGACCCCGGGGGCCAACGGCCCCCACATATTTGAGCAGCCAGGAGGGACCGCGGGGGCCAGCGGCCCCAACAACTTGGTGTCAGAAGTCGTACGAACCCTCACATCTTCATGGGAAGGTGGCACACTACTCCACGCAAAGGTAAGGCATGTGTTAACCGGCCAGGGGACCCCTACATGGAAAGTGTTTTCCCGCAATATCATAGGGGTTAAAGAGCTTAATGGCTGGTTGGATGCGCAGGCGTTACGACAACTTACGTTGAACCTAGATGGGCGGGCAGCCGACTTTGTAGAGGCACTACCCGAAAGCGCGCAATCCCAACTAGAAGAACTAATGCGTAGATTAGACCTGCGTTTCGGCACGCGCAACGCGATACGAGCAAAGATGGCCTCAGAGGCGCGCCGACGCCAACCCAGCTAGGACTTCCGAGACTACGCCGAGGACGTGCGATCACTAACCCGAATCGCCCGTCCAGAGTTCGCAAAGGAGGTTATTGACGTGCTAGCTGCAGACAAGCTGCTCAGATACCTAGCTCACACCACGTGGTGGCAGCCCAAAAGGGGTAGCGCAGGCCTCCCCTTCGATACCCTAGTCGAGCAAGCACTTGAGTGTGAGGAGCTCTCCAGCGAACGCGCGCAGCTCCGAGGGTCGGGACAGGAGTGCACCGTGGCGAGCCTGATCCCTGACGAGGAGGAGGATGAGGAGGAGCCCACCAGCCCAATAAGGAGACGGGCAATAGAGCCCCAGAGACCCAGCGAGACAACCCCGGGGTGGGTAGCCGGGTTACATACCGGCATGGGAGATATAGCCGGCCAGGTAACCCACGTATGCAAGGAAGCGAATAGAAATGTGAAGACCATCCAGTCAGAGATGGGTGAACTACACTCCACAGTAGGGGGGCTGGCCGGGAAGGTATCCCAATTAGAGTAGGAGTTAGAACAACTGCGTACAGGGAGAGGGAGTGGGCAGGGGACCCACTACGGAGCCGCCACCCCTCCCCGGACGTGTTATGTGTGCGACCGTCGAGGGCATCTCATGAGGGACTGCCCTCAGCTCGCCCGTGCGAGGCAGATGTATAGGTCAAACACTAAGGCCCCCCTAGAGAGGGGACCACCGGGGGGTGAAATCGACGTAGCCCCGACACAAACAATCTGTAGTGATAATGGCGAGCGAGTGATCTCCACACAGGTTCCAGCAACAACGCCCGCGGAAACGGTGACTCCGGGCGACTGGCTACGGGAGTTGGTGGCGGGGATCACGGGGGCCACGTCGCTGGTGGAAGGGAAGGTAAACGGAAAGCGTACCCGAATCCTGCTGGACACGGGGGCGGTAGCCTCGCTCGTGAGCGCAGCGCACTGCAGCATGATCGGGGTCGATGTGAGCCGCCTGCAGGCCACGAACCGCGCGCTGCACACGGCGAGCGGAGCCGGAATGGGGCTACTTGGGAGAGCCACCCTAGAGGTCCACATAGGCAGCCAGATGTGCACCCAGGAGTTCTACGTGTCAAGTGTGTTGTGTCACGAGTGTATTGCAGGTGTAGTGGTGGTGTTGACGTGCGCCGACTGTGACAGTGATGGATCACGGGGCGGCGCGGGGTGCGGGGTTGGGCACGCGTTGTGGGCGTGGTGTGGACGCGCGCGCCGGGAGTGACAGATGACGGGGCGGCGCGGCGTGGGTGGTGAGGCACGCTGAGATGTGGGAAAACAGGATCGTAGCCAGCGCCCAGTGATTGGTCGAATAAGATGGGTGCTCGCAGCGACGTCCGCAGGTGGGGTATAAAGGGGGACGCGCGAGAGCACTCGGGGAGAGTTACCCAGTTGAAGACCAGAAGACGGAGCTGAAGACCTAGTGCCCCGAGACCCCTAGTCCCGCCGTCCTTGTGGGGACCGGGGCCCTGTGTGGCTCGGAGGCGAGACTGTGGGACCCGGGGTCCGACGCCCACGTGGGTCGGGCTGGGGACCCACAGTCAAGACGGACACCCCGGGCAGGGAGTGTCCCGAATAGCTCAGTGGGCGTTAGTCGCCAGGGTAGCTAAGAGGGCGTTAGTCGCCAGGGTAGCTAAGAGGGTGTTTGTCACCCGAATAGCTCAGTGGGCGTTAGTCGCCAGAATAGCTCAGTGGGCGTTAGTCGCCAGGGTAGCTAAGAGGGCGTTAGTCGCCAGGGTAGCTAAGAGGGTGTTGGTCACCCGAGTAGCTCAGGGGCGTTAGTCGCCGAGTAGCTAAGTGGGTGTTGGTCACCCGAGTAGCTCAGTGGCGTTAGTCGCCGAGTAGCTAAGTGGGTGTTGGTCACCCGAGTAGCTCAGTGGGCGTTAGTCGCCAGGGTAGCTAAGTGGGTGTTTGTCACCCGAGATACTAAGTGGGTGTTTGTCACCCGAGATACTAAGTGGGTGTTTGTCACCCGCGATACTAAGTGGGTGTTTGTCACCCGAGATACAAAGTAGGTGTTAGTCACCTGTGAACGAGTTTGGTAAAATAAAGAGTGTGTTACCCGTGAAGTCGTCTCCCGCCGAGTTACTACATTACACAGGTACCGACCTCCTAGAAAAGCTGGGACTCAATGTGCAACCCCGCTTAGCGATGCGCCACCATGGAGAGCAGCGGCGAGCGGATTCCGTTCCTGGGACAAAAGCCGATGCGCCCCCGCTTCGCACCTGTGGCCGCTATCCTGGCGACGGCAGTCACCATCGGGCCGCTCACCGAGATGCTGGTGCCAGTGGCAACATCCCTCACCGACCCCGCGCTCCGACCATCAGGGGAGGTAATGCTAACTCCTCACCCGGAGTTGGCAAAACGGTATGGGGTCGTGGGATCCACCACGTTGGTAAACGCAGATGGGGACCGATTGTTTATGCGGATGTTTAACCCTCACAGTACCCCAGAGATACTGCAACGGCGCACCCCGATAGCCACCGTACACCCCCTGCATGTACTCCACTCTGACGACTCGGTATTCGCACTCCGGGCTGAGGACCCCGGTCGTCCTAAAGGTGACCAGGACCTGGCCTGGCGAGTCGGCCCGACTCCCCGAGCCGAGGTCGTTCCCCTGCTCGACGCGTTACATGTACCATGGGCAGATTTACCTAAGGGAGAGGCCGATCGGCTGCGCGAGTTACTGCAGGAGTATGCCAACGTGTTCAGTGAACACGACTCGGACCTGGGTCGGACCGACCTTGTTAAGCACCAAATTGACACCGGTGCAGCCCGACCCATCAAACTCCCTGCATACCGAGTGGGCGCACCCGAACGTGCCCAGATCAAAGAGGCGGTTGGGGACATGCTTCGCGATAACATAATTCAGCCCTCGGCGAGCCCCTGGTCAGCCCCGGTGGTACTAGTAACGAAAAAGGATGGGTCAACCCGGTTCTGCGTTGATTACCGTAAATTGAACGCAGTCACGCTCGGTGACGCCTTCTCCATACCCCGCATCGACGACACTTTTGACAGCCTCGCCGGAGCGCGATATTTTTCCACCCTCGATCTCGCGTCCGGGTACTGGCAGGTGTAGATGGCGGAGGAGGATCGGCCGAAAACCGCATTAACCACGCCGATGGGACTATTCGAGTTTCGAGTACTCCCGTTCAGACTCATCAACGCGCCGGCGACGTTCCAGCGGCTGATGGATTTGGTGATGCGGGGCTTGCAATGGGAGCAGTGCTTGATTTACCTGGATGATGTGATAGTGTTCAGTAGATCTTTGCCTGAGCATTGGTCACAGGTTACGAGAGGTGTTCCAGCGACTGTGAGCGGCTCATCTCAAGCTCAAGCCACGTAAGTGTTACATCGCACAACGCGAGGTGGGGTACCTCGGGCATCGCGTCAGCGAGGCAGGCGTGCACACCGATCTGGAGAAGGTATGCGCCGTAGTGGAGTGGCCGCGGCCAAGGAATCTGACGGAGATCAGATCATTTTTGGGGCTCGCCACCTATTATCGTCGATTTGTAAAGGGATTCAGCGAGATTGCGCGCCCCCTCACCCAACTCACTTCCCCTAAGCACCCCTATCAGTGGACGGGGGCCTGCCAGACGGCCTTCACCACTCTCAAAGACCACCTCACCCACGCCCCCACCCTCGCTTTCCCCGATTTTACCACCGATTTTATTTTGGACACCGACGCCTGCAGCAGCGGGCTGGGCGCGGTGTTGTCACAGGTGCAGGATGGGACGGAAAGAGTCATCGCGTACGCCAGCCGGACATTGAGTGGGGCCGAGCTGTACTATTGCGTGACCCGCCAAGATTGTACGCCGTGATTTTCGCATGTAAGCAGTTCCGGCCGTATTTGTACGGCAGGAAATGTCACGTATGCACTGACCATTATGCTCTGCAGTTTCTTCTTACATTCAAGGAGCCACGGGGGCAGATGGCCCGGTGGCTGGCGCAGTTGCAGGAGTACAACCTGCAAATCGAGTATTGGGCTGGCCGGACGCATGCAATCGCGGACGCCTTGTCGAGAGGCCGCGGCCACTGACATCCCCCCCAGCGAGAGAGAGTGCAGTGTGCGCCACAGAGACCCTCACAGGTGGCACCGAGGATCCCGTCGACCGCCCGGAAAGCGCGGGACCCACGGCTCGGGACCCGGTGGATCACCCCGCCCCGATCGGACGGATCCAGGAGGACGTCGGCTGCGCCTTCCCGGGCCTGAACGACGAGCAGCTGAGACAGACCCAGCAGCGGGATCCGGATCTGGCGGCGGTGGAGGCGGCACTACGGGAGAAAAAGAGCACCCTACCAGGACCCTGGAGCGGTTTGTATGGCCGGTTGTGTGCAGAACGGGGTGGTACGGGAGTTAACCGAGACCGGCCAGCCGGGGTGCATCTGTGTCCCTGCTCAGGTGCGACCCCAGCTGCTACGGCTGGTGCATGACCACCCACTCGGGGGCCACGATGGAGAACGACGCACTCGAGAGACCCTGCATCGCCAGTATCTCTGGCCCAAACTGGCACAAGACGTGGCCGCCTGGGTACAGGGCTGCCGCGCCTGTCAGCAGTGCGGGCCGAAGCCGGCACGATACCAGGTACCCCTAAAGCCGCACGAATCAGCTGGTCGGGATCGACCTACAGGGGCCATTCCCGCGGTCCCATCGAGGCAACCGGTATATCCTAGTCGCAGTAGAGTATTTCACCCGCTACCCCGTGGCAGTGGCCATCCCTGATAAAACGGCCCTGGTGGTGGCCCGGGCATTTGTGGAGCATTACGTACTTAAGGACGGGATCCCAGAACGAGTCCTCACCGACCAGGGTAGCGAGTTCGAGGCCGAGCTGTTCCAGGCACTGTGCCGAGAATTCGGAATCCAGAAGGACCGAACCACAGCGTACAACCCCCAAGCGAACGGTATGGTAGAGCGCATGAATCAGACCCTAACGGGGAAACTCAAACGTATGGCGGCCGCAAATCAACGGGATTGGGACGAACACCTCCCCTACGCCCTTTTCGCCTATGCCACCACCGTACACACGTCGACGGGAAAAACCCCGTTTTTAATGATGTTCGTCCGTGAGTCTCGTTTACCCGCAGATCTGCTATTCGGCGTTCCTTCCCACCAGCCGGAGGAGGGAAGCCGCCCCGTGGAACACCTGATGGAGACCCTGCGAGAAGCCCGAGGCCGAGCATACCCGTAAGGGGAAGCCGCGCATCGGCGGCAGGAACAGGGCGCCCGACCCCACATGGAACCCCCCTTATTCCTGACAGGCGCTAAGGTATGGCTACACACCCCTCGCGTCGGGGCCGGGCAGGTGGGGAAACTGACGAGCTACTGGCGGGGACACTGGACCGTGGTGCAGCAGATCTCCCACCGGACGGTACTAATCTATGGCGGGGAGAGGGGTCGAGAGACGGTGGTCAACATCCGCCGCTTAAAACCATGGAAAGCGGCCCCGGCGAGAGAGAACCCCGTCACCCAAAGGCCCCGGAATCCCGGGGTACCCGCACCCCCCGTGTTTGGGGGCCTCGCCCGCTACATGGGCCCTGTCAGGCCCCCGGGACGCCCCGATCCAGTCAGGAGACGTCGCGGACGACGGCCCCTAAACCCTTCTGCTTCTGAGTTTGTACCCCAGCCCGCAGATACCGAGGGACAGGGAGAGCCGCTGGAGTGGAGGAGGAGGCCGCCGCAGGAGCTGCAGAGGACGGAGCCACCTGCCCCGAAACCAGCCACGAGGTCCGGACGGATCCCCCGGACCCCGCAGTGTTTCCTCGTGGGCGCGGCTCAAGCAAGGTGCTCCAGTCAACCCGAGACGGGGACCAGCACCTCGGGGGCTATGTGATGCCGCCGCTACGAAGCGACGGAGCCGACCCCGCGTCCCCCTCACCTCACCTCACATGAACACACCCGCACGCATTCCCCCCCCCCCCCCCCATAGAGCCCCCACGGGTCGACGAGACAGGCAGAGGAGGGACGGGGCGGCATAGTTTAGCGTGCCAAAGCGGGCTCGAGTGCGTAGGTGCCATTGTTAGGGAAGTTAAAGGATAGGGCTGGAATTGCAAATAATCAGAGAGGCGACTCGGGCGCATAGTGCGCAATTGATGGGGCAGGTGGTGGAGACATGCGGAGGCTCCGCGCTTAACTTCCACAGCAGGCCGTTGTGATGGACGCCGCTGCATAATGTGCATGACCAAGGCGCCATGCATGAGAAAGGGACTAATTAGAATTAATGCCACACACGCAGTGCATTTGATTAGCATAGCAAGGGCGCCCGGAACCGCCGCACGCGCGCTGACGGGCACGCGCCCATTGTTAAAGAAAAACTGGGAGGGAGCCACCACCACGCTCGGAGCAGCATCCCTTTGATGTCGGAAGGATAAAAAGGGGGCGCAAAGGGGAGATCTGGCTCTCTTGCTCCAGGATCAGGCCACGAGACGCTCTCCAGCCCAGCGACCCGGACGTCCGTGCGACGCATCGAGGTACGCTGCGAGCACGGGATCAACGGACCTCCGTGGGCACCTAACCGTGCGCGATTGGTAACGTGGGTACTCGACGTGGAGACGAATGCTGCACAGGGCGGTAGACGGGCACACGCTCGCAGCGTGTGAGAGCTGTACGCAACGGTGTATGGCGTTTGATTGATCATGCTGGCGGTTTTTGTTCAGTCTATGTATGTATGTGTGAGTTGATTTGCGCGTGTAACTCTATGTGTGTGTGTGAGTCCATTTGCGTGTGTAACTACGTGTGTCTACCTTCTTCGCCCGGGCAACGTCGGGTACTAACCGCTAGTAATTATATATAAACAGTGAGGTAATTGAAGCACGGTCGCGTGATTTTTTTAAACACATACTGCACACATCAAATAAACCATGCAAAGCTAGTGTTTTTACTTATTTTCATTGGGAGGAATCCAACTTTACCCTTGGGCAAAATGCCAAAATTTTATATTTATTTGTTCTCCTCAAAGTTAGTTGAGACTATAAACAAATGCCAGTTTGTAACTTTTTTCGTAATTACCATGCCATGCTCTATTATAATTGTCAGGAAACCATAATTGCATTCGTGAAACTGCAACCAAACTTCCCTGCGAGGTGATGGTGGGTAGAATTTCATAACAGAACACAAATCCACACATCTATTGTTATTTGCTCGTGGACTCAAAAGCAAGAGACGTATCTTTGTCTCAACATAATACTGCATATACAACACATTTATTGCAGGAATCAGTTTGTGCTCGGGTGCTCGGTGGATTATTACATCTCAAGATTGTGAGAGGTGGTGGTAGCTTTGAGAGGCTTTCATCCAACAGTGGACAGACCATGCCTGTAATATATGGACTTAAAATGGTTTAAAGATGAACCTGCGAACGCATAATATTACCGCTGATTGACAAAGCAGTCCAACATGTACGTCACTAACAGACTATCTATGCAGAGTTTTAGTGTTACCCCCTTCTATTCATGGGGTTTTCTGGGCAAACATAATTTTTTTTATAAGACTTTCGTGGACAAGTAAATGAAATCAATGTTACACATATTACAATTGATACGATGTCAATGATATAAATATTTACATGTATTAATAGAGCTGGACAATTCCTGTATGAATCGCATTCAATGCATGCGTCCACTTGGACAATTATACAGTATTCGCAATTCTTTTGAGGGCAGTTCCAATTGTGGCACATTAGGAATGGATCCCTCTTTTAATTATATCCTTGTGCAGCAAGGGAGTAAAGTGTGGTTCTGGGAATGTCCTGATGTGCTGTGCAGTGCATCAATGCATGTGTGTACAGCAGCATGTGATGACTGAGTTGGGCCTGTAGGTGGCTGCCAGGGTTATTGAATAACCAGCCACATGGTTAATGGCGACTCGGAAGAATTGCTGTGTGTGACACACGTGCTGGTGCATTTTCCAGGTAAATTAACCAAAGGTTGTTTTTGATCGTTATCTAAATGTTCTAAACTTGTTCTAGACTTCAAGCTTGGCTTAAACTGTAGGTTGCATCACGAACACAGCCAATGGAGATGAGAGCTGCCCAGAATTGTTTTGGACGAAGAGGCATTTGCCAAATTAGTTTACTTCGTGAAAATTGTGCAAAAACGTGAACACACTTCGCATGAATCAGGCCCCTCGCCTGAAATATGTCCTCATCCAATTTTTTTTCCATATCTGCATTCAAGTTAAACACAACATCAACGGTTGATCAACAGGCGACTGCGCAGGTCAGCCAAATATCACATATAGGATGAAAGCCTTGTGCGTTAAGCCATTATTATGGTTACATATGGTTGGGCTTATCCTCCATGTGCCTCATGAATGGAATCCAACTGTTGAACCTCTGGCTGGATAATACACTCTTGGAACCTAGTTTGAATTATTGGATGAGTGAAAAACATACTGTAATAATAATGATGATGAAAAAGGCAAGCCATGAACTCAGATTGCACAACATCAAGGAAATGTTTTTTGTTTGTTTCTGCTTCAAGAGCACAATCCATGAATACACCACGGATGAGAAATTCAGGGCATGCATGTGCTTCCATGGCCTGAAGCAACACGCACATATTTAATTCTAGCACAAATATGAATGGCCATCTGTCAGATTGTTGAATTGGGGTCAGTAAACCCTGGTTCACTAAATTACCAGTGCTAATTTTCTGACTGGCTGTTTTGAGTTCATTTAGCAGCAAGAATTAAACACCGAAACGAATCAAAACAGGTCTACGTGCCAATTGCAGCGTTGCAGCTTACACTACACAATTTACTTTTGTCACGATATCACAAAAATATATTATTTTAGTCTTTCAGTTTTTTTATGTTAATATCGCATTCAGGATGTTTTTTTTTCTCAAAAAACGCTGTATAGTTTTTTTACGTCAATATTTTGCACTTGGGCAGAAGCAACTACAGACAAGCGGGGAGGCAGCTTGGCCCAGCGTCAAAACAATTGCCCAAGCTCTGTGGTCCTTTGATGGGATGTTTGGCCAACTCCACTAATAAGTGTTCGGGAGTACTCAGAGAAAACCCCCACGTACCATGGACATTAACCCACTTGCTATACTGCTATACCCTGGCAAGCCTGGAGATGGCGATCTCGACACCCGCAGTGGAGGCCAATCAGTTTGAAGGACAATGCATACATTATTAACCAATAATTGTTTAATTGTTGTTTGCATGATTTAACACGAATATATGTGGT
Source organism: Lampetra planeri (assembly GCF_965212315.1). Taxonomy (NCBI): domain Eukaryota; kingdom Metazoa; phylum Chordata; class Hyperoartia; order Petromyzontiformes; family Petromyzontidae; genus Lampetra; species Lampetra planeri. The sequence goes on along the minus strand of NC_136128.1, from coordinate 4,330,192 downwards.
TAATGATAACTTAATCCATTGAAATAAGTGTCTATTTGGTGTTTCAACATCTTAACGCATGTGTTATTCCCAGGGAATTTCATGAATATGTGTGATCCACCAACCTCGTGCCTAAAGTTCTTCATTAGCCACTTAACACCCTGCCCAATTATCCACTCCAAAGGATAAGGAAGCAACGTGCGTTCGATTTGACATTTCGCAGTGAGAAAACCGAAGCTCGCATTTTTTCGCAGACATGGACGGCGCTGTAAGAGGACATGGTAAATCCCATGGCAGAATAAATTATACATGTCAATTCCAGAAATAATTAAAAATATCTTAATGTCCAGGGCAGCCAATGGTCGTCAGTGGACAAACCAATAGCCAACAATGCCACTAATGGGCTTTTTCAATTGACAAATCGTGTCAGTGATCGAGCTATGATATTTTAATATGCGTGTCTAACTGATTGAGCAGTGATTGCACTATGACATTTCTAATACGTGTGTCTGTGTGATCGAGCAGTGATTGAGCTATAATAATAACAATAGTTCAATTTGTAACGCGCGCAAATTTGCAGACGTAGTGGCCGCAACTCAGAGGCGTGGAGCCAAGCTCAGAGTCGCTCAAAAGCATGATTGTAGAGGTGAGTTTTTAAGTCTCTCTTGAAGGAGGCGATTGAGGTGATGCTGCGAATGTGCAGAGGGATATCGTTCCAGACTGTTGGGGCTGCCACCGAGAAGCGGCGCATAGACATGACCATCCTGGATCTTGGTATCAAGATGAGGTCGTGAGTCGCGCTGCGCAGGCATCTGCCGTGTGCTGAGCTGCAAGTTGTCAATAATGAAGAAAAGTACGGCGTGCAGGCGGATATGAAGGCATTGTAGCAGAGGCAGGCGGTCTTGTATGTGACCCTACTGGCGATGGGGAGCTAGTTGAGAGCACGGAGACAAGCTAGTGAGTCGAGACGGGGATGAGTGTGGGCAATGACGACGCGTGCTAGGTTATTTTGTAGTCTTTGAAGTTTCTTTAGGTTGCCAGCAGAGGTCCGGACTAGGACGGAGTTGCAATAGTCAAGGCGAGACCCAACTATGCAACATGCCAATGTGTTGGCAATTTCAGTAGAGATGAGAGGACGTATGTGTCTAAGAGCCTTCGGGTGAAAGTTACATGAGTTGATGATATGGTTGGTTTGACGGTCGAAGGATAAAGTTGAATCTTGGATGACACCGAGGTAGCTGAAATGTTCAGTGAACTTGATGCTGTGTATGTGTGTGGGGAGTGCTGCTGAATTGAGACGTTTCTTGGTACCTAACATGATTGCCACTGACTTTTTCGGATTAAGGGCTAGGTTGTGTGCAGTGAACCATTGTTGCACGGCGTTGGTACATTCCGAGAGCCTCTCGAATCCAGATGCATTGCTAGAATCGATGGCGGTGAATAGAATCGCGTATGAGTGATGCTTAACACCGAAGCTTGCAATGAGCCGGCCGATCGGGGAAGTGTAGGCTGTGAAGAGCAGGGGACCTAGAACAGAGCCCTGTGGAACCCCGCATAATGCTGTTGTTTCAGGCGATGTGGACATGCCCACCCTGACTAAAGATTGCTGGTCAGAAAGGTACGAAACTATCCACTTGAGTGCTGAGCCGCATATACCGAAGTCTGATTTCAGGAGGGAAGTAAGGAGCGAATGGTTGATGGCGTCGAAGGCTGACAAAATGTCCAGACTTACAAGTGCAACAGTTGAGCCGGAATCAATGATCGTTAAAATGTCATTAAGCACTCTACTGAGTGCTGTTTCTGTGGAATAGTTTTGACGGTAAGCTGACTGGAAGCAGCAGTAGTTTGCGGAGGAGGTGATGTGTGGTTTTAGCTGGGCGAGGGCTAGTCGTTCAAGGAGTTTAGAGAGGTTTGAGAGGTTAGTGATGGGACGATAACTAGATGGGCGATCGGGATCTAGACTTGGTTTCTTTAACAAGGGAGAAACCAGGCCAGGTTTGAGGTTGGACGTTAAACACCCAGAAGAGAAGGAGGCATTTGCGATGTTCCTGATCATGATGGTGAGTTCCGGAGCACATTGCTTGAACAAGGAACCTGGGAGCACGTCGAGTGGAGATGACTTCAAATGAAGTGATTGAATTAAAGAGGAAACGTCTTTTGTAGACACCGGCTTTAGTGTAATTAGAAGAGTGTCTGGGTTAGTGCTTACAATTGTAGGTACCATGAGCGGGGTACAATGGTGCGATGTGTCGGTAGACGTGCACGAGGTTGTGACGGTGATTAGCTTGTTGGTGAAGTAAGTATTAAAAGAGGTGGCAAGTTTCAGTGAGGCAAGGGGATCGCTAAGGTGAGGGACCATGGTGCTACCAGGATGTAGAAGATCTTTGAGGGTTTTCCATAGAATGCGCGGTTTTCTGGTTGCCTTTTTTATGCGTTCCTCAATGTAGGAGGAACGTGAGACTAGGATCAGTTTGTTAGTTTTCCTGCAGGCGACTCTGTAAGCAAGTCTATCAGCAGGTAGACCACTGCGGGATGTGATACTTTAAAGGCGCCTCCTGGTTCCCTTAGCAATGATGGCATCTCTTGAGAGCCAGTGAGTGTCGTGGAAAGACTGCCTAGCGGTTCGTGATTTTAAAGGAGCTAGTTTGTCCAGCGCCTCCCTCATGTCAGCTTCTAGTTGGAGAGCGCAGACGGTTGGATCCGATGATGGGGATAACATTGAAAGCGAATTTGCAAGGAGGTGACGAAAAGCAGAAAATTCGATAACCTTAAAATTACGCAAGTTGCGGGTGAATTTGATGGTGATTAGCTTGGGAAATTGGAGGGAAGAAAGTATGAGGCGGTGGTCGGAGTAACCAGTTTGGAAAACTCCCAGTGCAGTGATGCGTCGGTGCTGGTCAGGTTCCAGAACCAGGTCGAGCATGCTCTCAACGTTTGATGACGAAGCTCTGGTGGGGTCTGAGTTTGTGATGACCAGGTTATGGCAGACCAAAGTTGACTCAAGGTGGCTATCGATGGAGGCTGGGGTATTGCCGGGGCAATTCAAGTCACCTGTAAGCACGAGCCTGTGAGATGGGTTAGGAATCAGATATAGGAGTTCCGAAAGCTCATTCAAGAAGGTGTTGATGCTGCCATCTGGAGTGCGATAGATGAAAATGATGGAAAAGCACTCGTTGTTAGTAGTGTAATAAAGGACTCTCTCTCATATGTCGATCTCCGTTGTCCTTTATTGGGTTCGTAGAATCTCATTACCACGGCGTCCTCGCTCAGGCCCGCGTCTCTCTCGACGATCTCTCCACAGCCACTCTGCTGCTCCGATATGCAGTCTCCCTGCTGCTCCGATATGCAGTCTCCCTGCTGCCCCCGATATGCAGTCTCCCTGCTGCTCTGCCTTGCAGCCACACCGCTGCTCTGCTCTCTAGCTTCACTGCTGCCCCATATACAGCTAGCCTCCCACAGCCCGCTAGCTCTCTGTGTCCGACACCGATGGCTGACGGTGTCGACGTCTCCCACCGCGTGGCGACCGCGCCACTCTCTCCGTACTGCCCAGCGTGGCCTCCTCCTGTTTCACTCCGTCTCAACTCCCCACGTGACCCAGACTCCGCCCCCCCTCAATCCTTGCTCGCATTACACGACCCCCCCCCCCCCCTGATGAAAACCCAGCGGTCCCCGGCTGCAATAAATATAATAAAATAATGCGAGCAAGATTTTAACCATCTGGCATTACTGGACAACGGAGAATATAACAACGATAACAAGAACAACAAGAACAAGAACAATCAACGAAAGGAAAGGGATTTGGAACGCGTGCGGGTCGCCGGCCCGTCATGAACAGGCGGCGGTCCCCCCACAGACCGAGAACGCGACGGGGTTTTAAGATCGACGGGAGTAAAACCACCCGCCGCTGTTGGAGGCCCGTCAACGCCAAGGTCCCGTTCCCCAGAGAGACCCAAGTCCGGGGTCTCTGGTAACCGTGACTGTGGTGGGGTTGGAGGGGCAGTGGGGTCAAGTGGCCCCGTCGCCGTGGTAGCCCCACCCAGAGCAGGATTCGCCACATCCGCCTGCGTCACGGCTGGTTCGTCTGTCCTGGCTGGTCTTTTCGCGTGACGTCCGTGGTCGAGGCCTCCTGCTGGGGCGGCCCGGGGATGCGAGCCCAACAGTCCCTGGCGAAGTGGCCCTTACGGCCGCAGCGGAAACACTCCACGTCGTTTCGGCGCGCGGCACCCCCTCTGTCCCGACGCTCCCGCGCCGGCGGGCCGGACCTCGGCCCCGTTCCCCCCGAGCAGGCCACTGGGCGGAGGCGGCCGTCAACTCCTGCGGACCCTTGTCGTCAGGAACGTAGACTGCCTTCTTAGGATCCTACCCCGTAGCACCGCCTTCAACGATGGGGCCCCCCCGTCCAAGCTGACACCTGTTTCCAGCGTCGGAGATTAAATTGAGCGTCCAAGCACTTAGCCGCAGCACGGGACGTCAACTTATCATGGCTGCACACCGGCATGGGGATCCCCAGGTCTCTAGACAATTCCAGCATCTTGCCCAACACAAAGGGCTCCAACAAATCCGGCTCCGTCTCGGGGTATGCTGCCATCGCCAGTTCCAGAACGGCGCCTCTGAAAGCCACCGGCGATTCTTCAGGCGCCTGTTGCCGTTGAACAAAACTACGATGGGCATCGTCTGGAGGCTCGTACACATCCGCCATTTCCTCGAAGACACCCTGCAGCGTCCTTTTCTTGTCGGCCTTGATGGAGCAGAATAACCGGACGGACTCGTCGTCGAAAAGTGTTGGTAGGACTTCCAGGGCCTCCGCGTCCGTCCATTTGGCGGAGCGTACGGCCGCTTGAAAACGGCAGGCGAATGCGTTCCAATCGCCGCCGATGGAGAATTCTTTGACCGTTGTTAAATGACGGCTGCGGGTCCTTGCTCCGCCGCCCTCCGCCGATGGTGACTCAAGCGGCAGCGACAAGATGGCGTCCTCCCGCGGCGGAGGGCGCAAGATGGCGGCTTCCCGCGGCGGAGGGCGCAAGATGGCGGCTTCCCGCCGTTCCTCCTCGGCCACGCCCAAGATGGCGTCTTCGTGCCGCGTGGTCGAGAGGGATGATGGCAACGGCAAGGCCCTGGCCCGCTGTTCCCCGCCGGGCCTCCCCGAAGTCGTCGCCGGCGTCACAAGGTCGCACAACTGCGCCAGCACCGTCTTCAGCGCCTCCAGTTGGGCCGCCACCTGTCGCCATCCGTCCTCAGCGTCCAGTCGCGCGGATGGGCCCACCAAGGCGGCCACGTCCTGCACACCCGGACCCCCGCTCGTCCCAGCATCACTTTCCTCCTCCATCGTCGGTAGCGCCACCGCTGGAGGAAGGTCGTCGTCAGAAGATGCTGCAGAAGATGGTGCAGGGACGTTCGTCCTTCTGAGCTGTTTTGACATGCCGTTTCACTTCTGACACCAATGTAATAAAGGACTCTCTCTCATATGTCGATCTCCATTGTCCTTTATTGGGTTCGTAGAATCTCGTTACCACGGCGTCCTCGCTCAGGCCCGCTTCTCTCCCGACGATCTCTCCACAGCCACTCTGCTGCTCCGATATGCAGTCTCCCTGCTGCCCCGATATGCAGTCTCCCTGCTGCCCCCGATATGCAGTCTCCCTGCTGCTCCGCCTCGCAGCCACACCGCTGCTCCGCTCTCTAGCTTCACTGCTGCCCCATATACAGCTAGCCTCCCACAGCCCGCTAGCTCTCTGCGTCTGACACCGATGGCTGACGGTGTCGACGTCTCCCACTGCGTGGCGACCGCGCCACTCTCTCCCTACTGCCCAGCGTGGCCTCCTCCTGTTTCACTCCGTCTCAACTTCCCACGTGACCCAGACTCCGCCCCCCCTCAATCCTTGCTCGCATTACAGTAGTAAGGGATACGGACTGGACCTGAAAGGTGGCGGGAGCCATTGGTAGATAGAGCTCTTTAATTTTCAAGTGAGCATTGTAAACGACCGCTAAGCCACCACCCCGCTGGTTAGTTGCGCGAGGTTTATGAAGAACCTTGTATCCTGGGGGCGCAACTTCCAGAGAGATGGCTGGTGGGGAGTCTTGCCTGCACCAGGTCTCAGTAATGAGCAAAAGGTCGATGTGGTGGTCCGAGATGGTGTCGTGAATCAGGGCTGATTTATTGGTGATGGAGCGTGCGTTGAGTAGGCCGAGGCGGATGTGTGAAGGTAGATGTGAAGATCCGTGCAGGTGAGACGTCGAGGGAATGGAGGAGTTGGCTGGTTCGAGGTCGACCTGTGAACGGCGGCCCCTACCACCTCTGCAACCACGGTGCCGATGCAGTCTCCGACGTTGACCTCAGAGAAGCCCAAGGACAGAGAGCATCCTCAGGAGCGCGGGTTCCAGGTGCAGATGATGAAGAGATGGTGCATGTCGTAGCCCTATTATATCAGCCCGTGCTGCACCGATGGTGCTGATGAAGGGGCCCGGATTCAGGTGGACTCCAATCAGCGGCTCTGCTGCCCTGAGCAGCAAGTCGAGGTGGCGTTGTCCAAGCTCCACGCTGTCAGCAAGCACTTCCCCGTACGTAGCGGATGCAAACACGCCCGTGTAAACACTCGATGAGCGCGTACACGGGCGTACAGAACCACGCAGGCGGGGCGTACAATGGAGCAGCCAGAAGAACACGAAGTCCAGTGGATTAGCTGACCACATGCTGTGCTCCAGCTCGCAGGTGATACAGCAGGATGGACGAACATCGCAGAGCTCCCGTTCACTGGTGGTGCTGGGCCGCAGGCAGTCCAACTCTCTCGTGTTGAGGAGATGACAGCCTACTTCGCGTTCCCACTCGCTGATGGTGGTGAACATTGGACAGAGCACGTAGATCTCCCACTTGCTGGCGATGCTGGGGCACGCCAAGCTCACACTCGCTGATAGAGGAGGAAGAGGTGCCTTGTGAGGACGTTGCTGGTAGAAACCGTACCCGGGGCGGCTGTCAAGCCGCGCCGCATGAACAATACAGCCAGCGTCCTCCAGCTTCGTGAGTCGAAGCAGCAGGCCTCGTTTACTCGCACGGCCCAACTTCTGTGCGATGCGGCAGTTAAGGCGGGTTGTGTGACACTGCAGTAAACGGCATTTGTCAGCTGTTGTAGCGCCGCGAGGCGTGTGCAGTGAACACGGAGGCGGGCGGGTTTGGGTGCAGGGATCTGCCACCACTCAAAACTCGGGCGACGCCAAAGTAATAATGAAAATAATGAAACAAAATAAATTTTATGAAAAATGTAATGGAAGATGAAAGTAAGAAGAGCGGTAGTGAGTGAAGAAGGGCGAGGGTAAGGTACGAGGTATGGTTACGGTTGATAAACTGTGAGAGCGATCCGGGACTGCAGCCAGCTGCGGTGCTTTCGCCATGGCAAATATTTGAACACTTGTGACTGATCGAGTAGTGATCGAGCTTTGACATTTTGAATGTGTGTCTATGTGATCGAGTAGTGATCGAGCTTTGACATTTTGAATGTGTGTCTATGTGATCGAACAGTGATCGAGCTTTGGATCATATCGCTTCTGAAAAATCGGTATCGTTTCTGATGGTTCCCATTCCAGTATTCCTTATTTTGGCAAAACAGACCCTAAAATACCTTATTTAGGCAAATCTAAGCCCAATTCGTCCATAAATGGGCCTGAAAATGTAACATACTTTATCATTTATTCTGTCGCAGGATTCATTATGCCCTGATACAGTGCCTGAATTGTGAGATCTTGGTAGCTAAGCAAGATTGAGTATGAATGGTGTTTGGTTGGGTGGGGCTATGCAGTGGGCAGCAGCCAATGTTTAACTGTACTGAACTCTTACGCTCCCGCATAAATAATTCCTGGATTCACCAACCTGCACTGAGCAGCATTGTTAAATATGGTGAAGTAACCCATACGACCCGCACAACGGTATTGCCTTCATTCAGCAGTGGATGGACAAAGCGCATAGACACACACACATATTAGCTCTCCCGGCATTACAGAGGAGAAAGGGCAATTGCAAAACTATCTCTATGCATTTTCGATTTTCTTGGCTGCAAGCTTTTTCCAATTGCATTCATGCAGCTGTCTGTGATGACTTTGAATTATCCTCATTAACAGGGTAGGGGTTGTATTCAGTGAATGAGCAGCTCATATGCAATGAGGAGCATCGTACCACACACATCCATGCCTTTTGACCTCAGGTCCTAACATGATCCTATTATTCTTGGTAAATTGTCCGCACATTTGCCGTCTGTGTAAAATTATGACTGAGCAAGGTAGCACGGCTGGCTTGCAAGAACGATGCAGCCGTGCTATAATCCAATAGCTATTCACACCCACTCCAAGGTGAGCATTTCATGGGTTGAGGCCATATAACATTGTTTATACCTCCACTGGTGACATTATGAAGTCAACTTGAACATTTTAAAATAGCAATATAAAGTCTAGGTCGCTTCACAGGTTTTCTCTAATTAAGGCAAGAGGAGGCCATAAATAACACGAGGAATACTATGCACTGCATGCATTTGCTATAATATTTTAACATCAACGAACTTTTCTCTTAGCAGCAGTTGCTCGTTCATCCAATATACACTATAGTTTCTCAGCCTTAACAATAGGAAAGTTTTTATTTCCATCTGGCAGTGCTTCATCCACCTTAGCAATTAACATATATGTAGATCACATTCAGCCAACTGTCACCCATAAATACTGTAGTACGTATGGCAGCTTTTATACCATAACAAAGATAAAGGAGTCTCAATGGCGAATGTCACTGATGCCAACACACACTGCCTTCACAAACATGCCCGCTGACCTCTGGGTGCCCACACCAAAGCCCATCTCTGTAACCAGGCTTCGTCCACCCTGCATTTGATTGTGTGTTTGTGACATCCATGAGAACAGCATCTTCCTGACAAGTTCTACAACATATTTCTGCCACATTCTAGTCCAATCTCTCTCGATGGTTCTGTTCGCTTTCATGACATTTCTAGAATTGTTATATTCAAAGGTCATGCTCTTCTTTTGTGTAGTCGCTTTGTTTGAGCATAGCTCACTGACCCATAAAAGGACCACAGCCATTACTCCTGCCTCGATGCAGTATTTTTTTACACTGAAACCCAAACCACAGGTAGAAATAAAAGATAATAGCAGGGCATTCCACAATTGCCTGTTATTCAATTAAAGCTTGTCGCCTTGGACTGTGTAGTCAGAACAAACTGGACCAGCAACAGTGATTGTGTCTAATGGTCTTGTGCCCATATGTATGCATCCATGACACTTGATGCAGGCAGGATGTCAGACAATCACACGCATCCTCCCTCAGCACTCAACCATTGCAAGCGGCTGAATGTGCAGCTTTATAGTCATATCCCAAACACCAAGTATACATGCATCTTATATCCAATATATTTTTTTAACCCAAATGTTCTTATGGCGTGCGCCAATGTAACAATTTGCATTCGTTCTCTTTTTATGTTGCAATGAGTACCTTGTTGCTGAAATTACGCACTTTTCCTATGTCCAGTGTTCAAATTGAAACGGGGTTGCTGCCACGGTGTTATGACGGTGATGAGAAACGGGGCTCCTGTCATCGGACTGTGAAGCCACAGGAGCAGAAGTGAAGGTTTAGGTGAGAGAGGACTTGTGTCCTCGTGCAGAAGTGGTCATCAAGTACAGAGGGCCCTGTGAGAAGGGGGTCAAGAGGTGCATTGCCTTAGCAGGCCAAGTTTTTCATTCGCTATAGAAACCACTTTGCAAGATGAGAAAAATACATCTCGGTGTAAAGAAAATTATACTTGAGGCAGATGTGCTACAAGTAAACTTCCATTATACGTGATAATGGTGGGCGCCCAAATCACGGATCCAATTATCTGAGAGGTTATCCGTGATGTTACTCTTCCATAATCCATGTTTTTTGTGTTATATCGCTTAAATATATGCGTCGTTAAACCCTCCACCACCAGACACAGCCAATTAGTAAGGGTTGTCACGTAAACAGAACATGCCAATTCGTTACTAGTACAGCAACACCGGTGTATTGGAGAACCAAGCCACATTTACAATCTGAGTACGACGTTTCGCCAGTAATTACAACTAGCTTCATCAGGTAACAGCCAGATTTGTGGAGAAGTCCACCTGTTTCGTTCCTTTTAACGACACATTTATATATTTATGCAATATAACCCAAAAACCTGTATAATGGATGATATTGGTCGCGAAAGCCTGCGTGTTAAACTGATGTTCCTCTCATCTACTGGGGGAAAAAGGCGGATATCTCAGAATAATATATTTTTTTCCGCTCAAATCCTTATATTCACAGAAAGATAGTGGATCACTACAGTAGCTAAACAACATTTATGCTGTAACCTACATCTCCGGTGCATCTCTATGCTTCTGCCTCTCTCTATCTCCATGGTTGTACTGTACATGTCCCTGCAACTTTCTCTCCTTTTGTATCTGTGTGTACAGTACCTGTATCTTCATGTGCATCTGTGTCTCTGTATGCCACCGTCTGTTTTTTCTTGTCTCTGTCTCCGTGTCTTTCTACGTCTCTTTGTGTTTCCGTGTCTCTCACTCTGAGTATCCATGCCCCTGTGTGTATGTATATATGTCTGTGTGTCTCTTTGTCTTTGTGTGTGTCCCCATATCTGTGTGTGTCTCCGTGTCTCTGAGTATATTTGTGTCTGTGTTTGTCTATATTATCTTATGATCACAATAAGTGCCGACATGCCCTTGCTTTGATCAGGGGATATTTTTTTGTTATAAAAAATATCGTAAATGACCCACAGACATTTGAATGCATTTCCCACTCAGCTTCTCTAATCCACGAACAAAATGTGTATAACAGGACTCGTGGAAAATGTCATGGAAAATGTCACGTAATTATAATTAGAATAGCGCCCTGAATAATAGGAGTAGGTAACATGATTCACCCACTGCTGATGGTAAATATATTTTTGACAATTTCAGTTGAATTTTTTTCATTTTTTGCACATAGCATTTCAATAACAACAATAATAACGTAATAACTGTAATGTTGAGCTTGGCAAAGCATGAGGTGTTGCTTGTTTGTGTGGCTTTTGCATCTCTATACGTGAGCATATTATTAAATCTGACAACGATATGGTTATAACGGGACAGCAGGCTGGTGCAGTTGTAACACAATAATAAGGGTCTGGGTTCGATTCCTCACTCGAGTGCTTTTCTGAGTGTTATTGCCCTATCGTTGTGTTCTGTCCCTCTGTCCCCTTCCACCATTCGTCAATGTATATAGTGTATATATTACATACTGCTTGTTGATATTTATTTGTTGAGGCGCGCTAGGGGACTTTGTTCTGTTTTGAGGGGAGGAGTTGACAGCCGGGATGGCTGGGTTTTACGAAGGGGGGGGGGGGGTGATGTAGTGACATCGCTGGATGTCACCATGTTGTGGGTGCAGTACTGGCCCTAGAGAGGCACGGTGTGCGTGGAGTGACATCGCTGGATGGCACCATGCTGTAAGTGCAGTGCCGGCCCTAGAGAGCGTGCGTGTGCCAACCTAAGAGAGATGTCGGGTGAGGCCATAGTACTCTGGTTGACCTGGGAGGACACGTGACTGGTTTGAATGACAGGAGGGCCCCAAGAGGGGGCTAGGAGGGTCACGTGATTGGAACCCAGGTTATTCCCGATGGTTCTGGAAGGGGGGTATGGCCAAGGGTGGAGCCGGCCACGCCGCAGAGAATATAAGCCGAATCCTGAGAGGGATTGGGGTTGTCTGTCCTGGGGAATAAACCCTTCGTCTATGATATCCGTTTTACGAGTCTTCCAGCACGTGAACCCGGGCAGTATGCTGTTGGTCACGATTCCGTAGTGAATAGTTACTCAAGTAACCAGTCGTTGTGTTGTTAAGGGTGAAGTTACCCCGTTGTGTTGGAACTAAATGAAGGCGCTGCCTCCAAGTCTAAGAGTGCGACTCAGTTGAACCCACAACAGATGTAGCAAGACGTAACATATATTTAAATATATCCTTCACGTTGATAAATAATGTTCAACGCCTGTCAAATATAAATAAAGTCACAACATGATGACTGATCTTGAAGAACATTCCATGTATTTTGAAATGAATAATGAAAGCAGTAAATAAATCCAATTATCCTTGAAAAACTTTAATTTATCCTCCATATAGTTGCACTCCTTTAGAGTTGCAAATAGTTACACTCCTTTTATTACAAGTAAACCTGCTTGGCAACCAATGCCATGTAAAAGGATGGAGTATTTGTTGTGGAAATGAATTAACGGATTTTAAATTCATTATTCTACAATGTCTATATAAATACAGAAATGTAATTATATTTCATTATTTGTTTGTATATATGTGTGTATTTCAGAATAGATATTTTTCGGTACAAATTGAGGATTTAGGATTGTATTGTTGGTAAAATGTGCGTTCCAAACATTGCCAGTGGGCCAATTACATTAGGTATTTTATATTATATTGTCGAACTGTATTTCATTACACATTTTCTCTCCATGTAACAATGGATCAGTAGTGCCTAATTGCTCTCTGCTTGTTATTTATTTGTTTAGCATTGATGCATTTTTTTTATATAGTAATTTTTAAATGCTAATCCATTTTGTCATGACAAAAACGTGTTGCTGTAGAGCATTTCCAATATGTGTGAATGTTTTTGTAAGGACACAAAGGAAAGATAGGCTATTCGTATATTACGTACAATCTAACAACTATGGCAACCTCACAATATTATGAACTGCAAACTATACTCTGTAGAAAAAATACTCAACACATTCGTCAGTAACATCCACGAGTGGCAGAATAACTGATTAAAAGTGCAGAAGATATATATATATTATATAATTTATCTTCATTAAACATTTTAATAAATTACTGTAAGTAAAATGATCATTGGCCATTCTTCAGTGTACTCCTCTGCTTAAACCAATTATGCACTTATTTAGATTATGCATTTATTGTGAGGAATATCTGTAAAAATGATCTTGATGTACGACCAACCCTATCTCTTAATTTATGGATTACAAATATGTGTGCCGCTACAATTAGCCACAGGATTTGCTCATGAATGAAGAAACTGTGCACGTCAATCTACGAAATGTATAAGTAACTGGTAAAATACATTTCTGGATATATTTTTTGTGAATTATAGTATGTTATACTTTTAAAAATGAAACATACGACATTAATCAGAATATTGCAATGTGATGCTTTCATTAACAGTGTTCCTGTCACAGATGCATTTTTTTATATAGTAATTTTTTAATGCTAATCCATTTTGTCACGACAAAAACGTGTTGCTGTAGAGCATTTCCAATGTGTGAATGTTTTTGTAAGGACACAAAGGAAAGATAGGCCATTCGTATATTACTTACAATCTAACAACTATGGCAACCTCACAATATTATGAACTGCAAACTATACTCTGTAGAAAAAATACTCAACACATTCGTCAGTAACATCCACGAGTGGCAGAATAACTGATTAAAGGTGCAGAAGATATATATATATATTTTATATAATTTATCTTCATTAAACATTTTAATAAATTACTGTAAGTAAAATTATCATTGGCCATTCTACAGTGTTCTCCTCTGCTTAAACCATTTATGCACTTATTTAGATTATGCATTTATTGAGGAATATCTGTAAAAATGATCTTGATGTACGACCAATCCTAACTCTCAGTTTATGGATTACAATTAGCCACAGGATTTGCTCATGAATGAAGAAACTGTGCACGTCAATCTACGAAATGTATAAGTAACTGGTAAAATACATTTCTGGATATATGTTTTTGTGAATTATAGTATGTTATACTTTTAAAAATGAAACATACGACATTAATCAGAATATCACAATGTGATGCTTTCATTAACAGTACCTCTGTATTCCTGTCAGAAAAAAATATAACAATACAATGCAAAAAATCGATTTCTGCATAATGATCCTGCTATAAAGTACATTTCCACTATTTAAATGACGCATAATTATTTTACGTCAACAAAATCAAGTGTATTATGTTGTAAAAGCACAATCACGCATCAACATCCCATTTCATACATCCATAACTGCTGAAACATTTCACAATGAGTTTCGAGACTGGGTTTACACTGCGTAGGTAAAGTAGTTAATTCAAGTGTAGAGGCGTACCGCGAGGGACGAGCACGGGAAAGTGTTAGTTTGTGGAAAGGTCGTGCAAGGGCATGCATGATGCAACCTTGCGTAGGACTCTATGTGAGTGGGGGCAATTGGGGGCGAGAACAGGTGTGCGTGCGAGAAGACGGGGTTGGCGCCGTGGAGATGGGGGTGATGATAAGGATTAGCTAGTGCGAGGGGCGCCATGGAGATGGCAGCTTAAGTGGGAGCACGTGCGGACTCAGAATGAGGAGGGATATATAAGGAGGAGTGTGCTTGAGCTCTGGGTCGCCGTTAGGAGAGTGAGGTGGTCGCAGTCTTTGGGAGAGAGAGGAACGAGAGCCTCTGTGGACGACATCACAGCCGCTGCCGAAGATGTAGAGTTTTCACCTTGTCGCCGGGCGGTGTTGGGTGATCCCCCGCCTGGGGCAGACGTGTGGGTAGTCAAGGGGGAGTCGTACTGGGGCGTAGATAATGAAGGGATGTCCGCGTAAAGGACAGAGTTCCTACGTGCGCCGTAACGGGTGTAAGCGTCGAGTGCAGAGAGTGTAAACACGCAGTGAGTGTACAGTGGACAGTGGGTATGAGTGAATAAACGGCAAGCAGCCTTAAGTAAGAATCTTCGTCTCCGTCTGGTTCTACAATCCTCCTTGGTGTCAATAAGTCCTATTCCACACGAGTAAAGGTGCACCCCTACAAGAGCTTGCTCACACCATGGTTTAGCAGAATGACCTCCAACTAGAGAGAGCTCTCGAGAGCCCCAGTACCCTCTGGCGCAGTGTTTTTCATTGCAAGGCCCACTGACCACTGGCAGCCCCTGATGGCTTTTAGTGTGGCCTCTGACAATACGTGACAATATCCCTTGCAGGCGGTGTGGTGGCTCTCACATTGAAGTCTTATCTGCTAAAGTGACTCCCCTGGTGGCTACTCGTAAGACAATATAGAAGAGGTGGATGTACCCACACCACACATAACCTGCAAATAGACTATGGTGCCCCCATTCATACTGCTTGCCTCTTTTCGACTACTGGCACCAGGAGATCTTATTTAACCATGCACCTTTGAACTGAAAACTCAGAGCGGAAAACGATTACACCACAGCAGCATCCGCAGGTTTATCGCATATAGATATTGCTTTAGCACTAATTAAAAAAAATGATTCTCGGTGTCATCCCTATGGTATCGGACACCACTGTGGTGAGATGTTAACTACCTTGCCTGGTATATAGGTCGTGGGTTCGATCCCAACCCGACGCCTGTATATTTGGAGTTTGCACGTTCTCCCCGTGGTAATGTGGAGTGTTCTCCAGGTCTCCCTCAACTAGAAACATGTGCTTAGAGTATCTGGCTGCTATACATAGCCACGTGAAAAGCCACTTCGTTGGGATATAATTAATGGCCAGGTCACATATATATAACAAACTCCTTAAAAATAGTTTTTAAAAAAACAACGGTTTTATTTAAAAGTGCACCAAAAAGTAAATAACTAGATTGGACAACGGGAAGTGGACAACATTGATTACAAGAGACATGTGGTGCCTGCTTCTTGGGCGAGGCGATTTCATAGTTTGGGGACCGCGGCGTTTTCTAGCTACACAAATAAATATTTAATTAATAATCCGTCCATACAAAATGTTCATTGCTTTAAAAGAGCCAATTAATTGATGCCGATTTTGATACAGGCATGCAATGTCACCGGATCTGAATACGTGTGCAAAATTTGGAATTCATTGGACAACAGGAAGTAGACACTTTTGATTACAAGATTTGACCATGACAAACACAAGTGAAGTTAAATGAAACCGTTGAACAAAAGCTATGTAGATCAGAGGGCCTTACCTGGGAAAATAAAAAATATATAGTTTTATTGGTAAAGTGACTTGCACTTTTTCAGAAGGCAGTGGTGATCATTTAATTGACTGGCCCCACCATAGGAACGTGGAATTTCTGCTTATGGACCGCCAAGTGAAAATAAGACACACTTAAACGGTACTGGCCAAATGACTAAATTTCGCCGTCACCCCTAAATATATACCAGTAGAGGATATGATTTCTCAGATTGATGTAGCCCTCAGAGGCATAGGACACATCCATGCGGATGTAGCAAGAGCTGAAATAGCTACTATTCTTAAGAATGCTAAGAAACCCACTAGTAACATCAGCAAAAACGAACGCTCTGAACTCGCGGACCTAAAAAAGAGAGATGATATAGTCATCCTCTCGCAGACAAGGGCAATGCCACGGTCATCATGGATAAAGATTCATACAACAACAAAATCCTGGACCTTCTTAATGATGGGAGTTACTCCAAAATTAAAAACGATCCCACTAAAAGCCTAACGACGAAAACCAACAGTATCATCACGAGTTCGACTTCCCTAATCGAACCAAGCAAACGTCCCTCTCTAAAACCATCGGCGGCAAGACCTCCCAGACTCTATGGTCTTCCCAAAATCCATAAGGAAGGCACCCCGCTACGACCCATTGTGTCGACGATAAACTCTCCTACGTACAAACTAGCCCGTTTTCTATCAGATACTCTGCTCCCTTTCAAAGGCAAGACCTCTTCGGCAGTACTAAACTCAACCCAATTAGTCTCTATGGTTAAGGACATGGTACTATCTCCTGATGACATCCTCGTCAGCTTTGATGTAGTATCTTTGTTTACCAAAGTCCCAGTACCGGACACCCTAACAATAATTGAGGACTTAGTCCAAAATGGATTGAATTCTGATGCACCTGCGCTGGTTAGGCATTGCCTCACCAACACCTATTTTACCTGGAATGGCACCTTCTACAAACAGAATGAGGGTACCCCTATGGGCTCCCCTTTGTCACCAGTTATAGCCAACATGTTCATGGAAAAGTTTGAATCAGACGCCATCCAGACATCTACCCTGCGTCTTTCCCTGTGGAAGAGGTATGTGGATGACACTTTCGTCATCTGGCCACATGGCCTCCCAGCATTGAACCACTTCTTGGACCACATCAATTCTAGACACCCATCCATCAGATTCACCATGGAAGTGGAGAAAGACGGTAAACTACCATTCTTGGATATTCTGTTTGAGAGGAGGCCTGACGGATCCTTGGGACATTCTGTCTACAGGAAAGCCACCCACACAGATTCCTACTTGAAACCGGATTCCCACCACCACCCATCTCAAAAGAATTCTGTCATCAAAACGCTATACCACAGAGCCCATGGCATTTCTGACAAACACCACCTGACCGGTGAATTAAGACATGTACATCGGGCCCTCAGGATGAACGGATACTCTGACCGTACTATCCGCCAAGCTGTCTCTCCCACTACACAGAAACAGCCACTTGAAACTCCGACCAAAACCATCACGTTACCATACATAGCAGGCGTGACCAAAAAGATCTCCAAAATTCTAAACAAACATAAGATCCAAGTCCGATTCAGTACAGTGCATAAAATCCGTGATCTGCTTCCATCTGTGAAGGATGTCGTTCCTGACTTATAGTATCCTGGAGTCTACACATTGAGTTGCATTTGTGGTGATTGCTACATTGGAGAAACGAAACGTCATGTTTCTGATCGTGTCCGCGATAACAAGTCAGATCTGAAACACGGCAGAACTGATTCTTCTGCCGTTGCCGATCATTGCTACAACTCGGTGGGCTCTCATGAAATTGTCTTTTCCGAGACCAAGGTTCTCTGCAAACCTCCCGGCTACCATCAAAGGTTTGTACACGAAGCCATACAAATATACAAACACAGACATAATTTCAACCGTGATGATGGGTACAAACTTAGTAATCATTGGAAAGATGTTATCAACCACGCAAAAAAGACTTAATTACACTTTTTTGGACCATCTTATCTGACAGGCACTATTTTACTTTACTTTACCGAGTGTTAACATCCCCAGTTGTTTTTTGGCAGTGCTCTCTTCATTGTTCAGCCGGCATTGGTGTCGGCATGGGCATTTTCGTTATTTTGTCTATCATGTGTATCAGACCTCCCCTCCCCCCTCTCTGTCCACTGTGTTGGCGTGTGCAGCGGCAACCGCGTCCAAGCCGTCGTCCATTGTTTTGCCCCCCCCCCCTCCCCCTCCCGATGCGTTGTGCTTGGCGCTCCGTGCTGTCTTTGAGCCCCGCCCCCCTCCCTCCCGATACGTTCCATTCATTGGCTACCACATTCTGATGAGCTCCCCCCCCCCCCTCTCCTCCCCCCTTCAACTTGCTTATAAGGGATTACTTCTTGAATCATTGCCTCACTTGATGCAGCTAATTCGGCTGTTACGGTCCCACCTGATGACGGAGACTTGTGTTGCCTCCGAAACGTCGTGATTTTTGTTTTTGTTTTTATTTTATTTTCATTAATTTTGATATTTTACCTACGTGACTTTACCGAAAAAACCTAAGAATATGATTCCTTGCAGTCACGAAAGCTTCAAATCTAGAACTAATGGAAAATACTTTAACATTTTGACATTTTCAGTAAAAAAACACTATGTATTTTTAAAAAAGTTTTTAATAGTAACCAGAACATAGTAACCAGTACTGTAGTTTGCTTTTGGCTGCTGCCTTTTGACATAGAACCCCAACAATGTTTTGGATCCGGTTTGAATTGAAATATGCAAAAATGTTTGATAATTGGTAACTGGGCATTTCAAAGTATCTTACCATTGTCATGGTATATTGTTCAGAGCACCCTGTAAAGAAAACAATACTACTTTGTAATAATCCTTTGTCAACCATGCTGGTTGGTGAAGGGAGAGGAAGGTTTGGCAATAGCAGGACAATTTAAAAAATCACTTACCACTGATATTACCCTTTAAATGTGTGGGATATCAATTGTAAAGATGTCTCACATCATTTGCTGAAAGAATAAGGTTTAGTGAGCACTGGTTTATGCATGTCTAGCCAAGGGCATTTTTTGAAATACCTGCGCCTCATTTTTTGTGCCTCTCATAAGCTGGCACATTTCCAATGATTTCAAACGGTAGATGGGATTTTGAAGATACGTTTTTTCAATCAGAAAAAATGCGCTTTATTGCTTGCTGGATGCCTCGCTAAGGCTAATGCACCATGTCAGGATTGAGGTAGCACCTTTGGGACACTGAATTTCAAGCCTCAGGGTTGACATGTGAAAAATAAGTGTTGTTTTCCTCGCTGCAGAGCTTCTGATGTCCTCCGACTTTTATAGCCTCCGTTTGGTTATAGCCGACTGAGCAAAGGGAAGAAAAAAATCAGTTCTTTGTACTTTATTGTGTCACACTGCCTTGGGAGTATAAAAAGACACAGAGCAGAAATTCATATATGCCCATGCAGGTGATACTTATCTAAGCTACATAGGACATTTAACTCCCCATTGTTTAAGCTGTAACCAAACATAGGAATGAATGGGCTCATGATTGTATTAACTTGATTCATAATTCGTTACGAGTTAAAATTTTGGTCAGGGATCAACTTAGCTCATTATCTCTCCATTGACTCGCCCCAGTCTACCCTTCCCCTCTCATTTCACTTTTCTCCCCTCCATGAATTCCCTGTTCCAGTAACCACAGGTTTCAGTCAATGTTACCTGCCCAATTTTGAAAGGTCTGGGAAAGAGCCCTCGCTGAACGAAAAATTTGGCAGGTGGACAATCGGCGGTGCAAGCATGTCCGAGCATGATTTGAGAATCGACGTGTGCATGTAGTCAAGCAGCGATGTCTCATTTGGCAGTCGTGCGATAAACATTGATACCTCTGCCACAAACATACATGAAATACTGTGCCCCTGTCTCTTTTTCCCAGGATGCCCATGTACAACTGTTCTGACTTAATCTTAATATGCAATGTCACGTAGATGCTATATTAACCCAAATTGTGTTGTCGCAAAACAGTAACGCTGGTGATATGAAGAAACTGAATTGGGTCAATGGAATGTGCAATTTCTCCAACAGCTCAGGGCTGCTAGCAAGAGAAGGACACTGTCCCATTGTGTACAATCTCATTGGTCCTTGGAAGATGAGCAGGGTTGAGCCTAGCAAGGGCTTGCCAGGTGTTATAGGTATGGGGCTGTGAGGTGTGCCTGGGAGATGGCAGTCCTGAGTGCCATCCCCGATAGGGGTTTCTCCAGGTACTTCGGTTTATTTCTACGGATCAAACATTCATTAATGGTATTGGCCACACATCCCAATGCAGGAACTGTGTGTAAAAAGGAGCCTTGAAACTTTCCTGGCTAAGCAATTGGCATCATCATAACTACTTTGTTATTCAGTACAGAGCGAGAATAATGTAGTCATTTTATTTACACGCCATTCTATGTCGTGATAAATGACAATTGGTCATGCATAACCATAGCAACTGAATATACCATAATATTTTAACTCAGGGAGGCATCACCTGAAGTATTGAGACTCTTTTGGTCAGGAGGGTGCTGCTTCATACATTTGAGTAACTATTCATGGCATCTACCACACGATTAACTGAGCCGAACGTAAGTTCATTTCACACGATGTAAAAATTATTAATGGAGACAAAAAAGGATTCCTGTCCCTATCATGCTACCCTCATCACATTGTTTACATAATATTGGTCACTGCAACCACTTTCCCTCAAGCTAAAGGGGTAAAGTTTGAGTCCATTAGTGACCGCTTATTTGATTACAATTAAAAGCGTATGTGCAGCTTGAATTTGTAGTATGCTTTGGTCACATAAAAACAAAGGAAATTCAAGTGAATCCCCACTTGGTAGTGACCCAAAAATCAGGTGTGGAAATTCCATATTCATATGACAGGGGCCAATCTATATAGCCTTGCTGCTGTTGGGGGGGAAACAAACACCGTTGTGTTGGCACAGGGCGACTGCACATCGCACCGTGAACCCGATGACTTCACGTTTTAGTTCATGTTTACGTGTAATTTGTAAACCAAAATAGTGGCGATTTTCTTTTCTCGTGTGGGACAATTTTTGGAAGCATTACGGTAGAACATTCATGTATGTTTAGATGTATTTTTTTCTGAAAATTCTGAAAAGGTACAGAACATTCTGCCAACTAGTACGTATCTTCTTGTTTTTTTTCGGTAAAGTCACGTAGAAGGGAAGTAATAAAATAATAAAAATAAAACATAATAAAATGAAACAATTCTCACGACGTTTCGGCCACAACGCAAGCAGCCGTCCTCGGGTGAAGAATGAGACACTTCAAGCTAGGAACTTACATATAAGCTGGGTTGGGGGTGGTAGAAGAGCGCCTTAACAAAAAGAATGTGCATATCAAGATGAGTTTAGCATATACATGGGAAATGCGCAGGGGGCGGGGGGGCTTCAAAGTCATACCATGCCCACGCACTATGCAGGATCAAGAGCACCAAGGGGGGGTGCAGGGATTAGCATTAACAAAGGAAAGGAATGCCAATGATATGTAGCTGCAGTAACTAAACAACACCGTAGAAAACTAAGGTATAAACTACATACAAAGACTAAAATATAAACTGCATAGCACCATCAGTATACTTACTATACTCTACAATAAGCTGAGTTACTAACAGCAAGTAATACATTACAATACTACGTCGTAAAAGTTATATAATATGCTTCCATCTAAACTTTATTCTCTTACATCAACCGAGCATATACCGTACTATATACTGCCATAGATAAACCCAACATTAAATTATATACTGTATTGCAATAAACCACATTTCAACATAACACTATGTATTATTCTACCTACCCTAATGTGTATCAAAATGGTTTATTACGTCCTTCCAATGATTGCTAAGCCAGAATCCATCTTCTCGATTAAAATTGTCTCTGTGTTTGTATATGTGGATCGCCTCATGAACGAATCTCTCATGATAGCCAGGTGGCTTGCAGAGAACCTCTGTCTTGGAGAAGTCAATGTCATGTGAGCCCACTGAGTTGTAACAGTGATCTGCCACGGCTGAGGTGTTTGTCCTACCGTGTTTCAGGTCAGCTTTATGTTCACGGATGCGGTCCGAGACATGTCGTTTGGTTTGTCCAATGTAACTGCTACCACAGAGGCAACTTAGTTTGTAGACACCAGGGTGCTGTATGTCTGGAACCACATCTTTTACAGACGGTACCAGATCACGGATTTTATGTACTGTGTTGAATCGGACCTGGATCTTGTGTTTAATCAGGATTTTGGAGATCTGTTTTGTGACCCCAGCAATGTAAGGTAAGGTGATGGTCTTGAAAGGCTCCTCAACAGGATCCTTCTTGATGGTTGGAGAGATGGCTTTGCGGATTGTGTAGTCGGAGTAACCATTAGCCTTAAGAGCTTGGCGTATGTGTTTGAGTTCACTGGAAATGTGTTCATGGTCGGATATGCATTGGGCTCCTGTAGACAGAGTGGCTCATTGAGACATACGGACGCTTATCTAAAACCGGATTCCCACCACCATCCATCCCAGAAGAATTCCCTCATCAAGACTCTATATCATAGAGCCCAATGCATATCCGACCATGAACACATTTCCAGTGAACTCAAACACATACGCCAAGCTCTTAAGGCTAATGGTTACTCCGACTACACAATCCGCAAAGCCATCTCTCCAACCATCAAGAAGGATCCTGTTGAGGATCCTTTCAAGACCATCACCTTACCTTACATTGCTGGGGTCACAAAACAGATCTCCAAAATCCTGATTAAACACAAGATCCAGGTCCGATTCAACACAGTACATAAAATCCGTGATCTGGTACCGTCTGTAAAAGATGTGGTTCCAGACATACAGCACCCTGGTGTCTACAAACTAAGTTGCCTCTGTGGTAGCAGTTACATTGGACAAACCAAACGACATGTCTCGGACCGCATCCGTGAACATAAAGCTGACCTGAAACACGGTAGGACAAACACCTCAGCCGTGGCAGATCACTGTTACAACTCAGTGGGCTCACATGACATTGACTTCTCCAAGACAGAGGTTCTCTGCAAGCCACCTGGCTATCATGAGAGATTCGTTCATGAGGCGATCCACATATACAAACACAGAGACAATTTTAATCGAGAAGATGGATTCTGGCTTAGCAATCATTGGAAGGACGTAATAAACCATTTTGATACACATTAGGGTAGGTAGAATAATACATAGTGTTATGTTGAAATGTGGTTTATTGCAATACAGTATATAATTTAATGTTGGGTTTATCTATGGCAGTATATAGTACGGTATATGCTCGGTTGATGTAAGAGAATAAAGTTTAGATGGAAGCATATTATATAACTTTTACGACGTAGTATTGTAATGTATTACTTGCTGTTAGTAACTCAGCTTATTGTAGAGTATAGTAAGTATACTGATGGTGCTATGCAGTTTATATTTTAGTCTTTGTATGTAGTTTATACCTTAGTTTTCTACGGTGTTGTTTAGTTACTGCAGCTACATATCATTGGCATTCCTTTCCTTTGTTAATGCTAATCCCTGCACCCCCCCTTGGTGCTCTTGATCCTGCATAGTGCGTGGGCATGGTATGACTTTGAAGCCCCCCCGCCCCCTGCGCATTTCCCATGTATATGCTAAACTCATCTTGATATGCACATTCTTTTTGTTAAGGCGCTCTTCTACCACCCCCAACCCAGCTTATATGTAAGTTCCTAGCTTGAAGTGTCTCATTCTTCACCCGAGGACGGCTGCTTGCGTTGTGGCCGAAACGTCGTGAGAATTGTTTCATTTTATTATGTTTTATTTTTATTATTGTATTACTTCCCTTCTACGTGACTTTACCGAAAAAAAACCAAGAAGATGAATCCCTTCAGTCACGAAGGCTTTAAATCGAAATTTAACTAGTACGTAATGAGGAAAAACGGAATATACTGAAGCAATCCTGCTGTTTGGAAAAAACAACTATTACCAAATATTAACTGTGGATTGCCACCATCATCCATTGTGTATCCACTGCTGGACAAAATCTTTCCCATGCCATCATCATCCTTCCCAATCCCGCAATGTAACATTTACCACATGAACTGATCTAATCATTCAATATTCATGGTAGTCAATCATTCAATCTTCATGGTCGTCATCTTCTAAAGGCAAATTATTCGAACCCAAAAGTTACATTATCGCATACGGTTGGCTGCTCTGGTTGTATTTCTCCTTCGCATACTTATAAATGTATTATTTCTCCAATTAACAATTTAATCCATAAGTGATAGCAAGTGGCAGCCTCTTCTGGGTAAATAAATGTTAAGAATTTGGGGTGTGCCTGCTTTGCTTTTTTTTACTGTTCCCTCTATTATTTGTCATTCACTGTGTTTGTAGGTAATATCTTATAATAGTATTTGTACTTGTTGTGTCCTTATATTAGGGCCTGTATGTATAATGAACTTCTTTCACATCATATGTAGCTAACCGTACTAATCGGAGATGTAGGGGAAGGACAATAAACTATCCACAAAAAGCAGTTCTTTAGAAGTTAGTTTTCATTCTAGATTTAAAAGTGTAGAACTTCAGTGGCTTCCTCGGAAGGAAGAGCGTTCCAAACGGCCGCAGAAGCACAATTGAAAGCGTGCGATGCAGTGAAGCGTCTTTATTCGATGGCTAGCCAAAAGCCGCCACTGTGAGGATTACCGGAGTTCGCGTGATCATTTATGCTCATTGACAAAGATCAGCTGGATATTATGGTTCACTTGTGGCAAGCACTTTGTGTGTGTAATTAATGCAACTTACAGTAGTAACGTATTCGTCCGGCAACCGGCCTGCTTAAGATATCAACCTGCTGACAACCTGTTGGTGTCCCCGATCCCCCTTACCACCTTGATCACTGAGTCTCTTCCGAGCTCTTCCCTGGGATAAACGTGGACTCTTCCTTTTGGCCTTGTTGCTATATACAGTAGACGATTATCCGGGGGGGGGGAAGGGGGCATTCTTTTTTTTATAAACGCTGGATAATCACATCATTATTTAAAATAGCTTATTATTGCACATTCTTGTATAAAGGTGTTGTGTATGTTTTTTTGTGTTTAAAATGTGTTTACCATATGAAATTGGCAGAAATAAACATACAAATAGACACAAATAAATATCGTCCTTTAAAAAGTTACTGTATTTACTTTACCATACTTACCGCTCCAATCTTGAAGACAATGCTGAGGGTAATGTACGCAGTACTACTACTCTTGTTTCAACACAACCATGTGTATGACAATCACCGGACTGGTGCAGAATTTAGACTGGTAAATTACACCCAACTTTTCGCTGGATTGCACTGTATATTTACTCTTTTTATTACTGTAGTTATTAATAATATAAACGCCCAACTTTAATTGTGATGAACGCTGCACTTACCGTTGTTTTCATGCAGGGGGCGCTGCAAACCTACGCGCCCAGTGTATGAACGACGGAGGCGCAGGGACAGACGTTTACGTTGGATTCGATCTGCAGACGGCGGTCTTCTAGCATGGCCAGCTCTATGTTGCCTTATCTCAATCCCGCAATCCCAAACAGTTGAAAGTCCGCATCGAACCGAACCCCCAGCAAGGACATCTACTTAACGACAAGAAATTTTTTTACACAAAATGTCGTTTTCAATGAAGTTTTCCAGATGTAAAATGATATTAATAATATAAACGCCCAACTTTATCTGTGATGCACATGATGAACGCTTGAGAGAGAGAACGAGGCGATTCGGTGTTGATTCCCAGAATCGATTCCCAGAATGGACTTGCCGTACAACCCCTACTTGTGCACTTCCCTTCAAGCCATTAAGTACATCTATAAAATACATCTTCAAGGGATTCGATTGCGCAAACATTGCTCTCACTTCGAATGGACAGCCAGAACTGCGCTACGGTGAAATCACCAATTTCATCGATTGTCGGTACGTGAGCGCTCCAGAGCCGATGTGGCGGCTCCTCGAGTCGAATATGCACGATCGCTCGCACACGGTGATGAGACTGCCAGTCTATCTGCCCAACCAACAGATGATAATGTTTTAAGCTGGACACGAGCAGGAAGCTATGCTAGCAGCACAGACTGGTCGCACAAAGCTGGAATCGTGGTTCTTGCTGAACGGAAGCTATCAAGACACACGTCAGTGGCTCTATATGGACATTCCGCAGCACTACGTCTGCATTCGAGGCAACTGGCAGAAGCGGCAGAGAGGAGCCGACAAGATCATGTCCCGCATGTACAAGGTCTGCGTCAAAGACGAAGAACGTTTATATCTTCGAATGCTGCTGTTGCATGTTCGAGGTGCGACCAGCTTTGAGTCACTGCGGACCGTCGACGGAGTGGTGTGCGAGAGCTTCAAGGCAGCAGCTTCAGCGCGAGGTCTTCTTGATTCGGACGACGAGTGGGATCGCTGCTTGATGGATGCCGGCACCTACATGATGCCGAAGCATTGCGCGAGATGTTTGCTTTCATCTGCTGCTTCTCTCAGCCCGCCGCATCACCTCTCAAGCTGTGGGAGGACCACAAATTGGACTTAACTCTCGATTACATGTGAAGAGATGCCAACGAGATCGCGATCAACAAAGTACTTCACGACATCATCAGCGTTCTGCAGCAGCACGGATTCTCTTGCAAAGCAATTAGCTTGCCAACACCAAAGGGAAACCCACTGGAAGAAGATGTGTATGACCAAGTTGAGGAAGCAAATGAGGGTGCATGATGTCTCGCGATGCTCAACGAGAAGCAGCTTGACGTGTTCAACAAGATCATCATGGCTGTCGATGACGAGAAAATGATGAACCGATGCTTCTATCTCGACGGTCCCAGAGGTTCGGGCAAGACCTTCCTCTACACAACTCTCATGGCATACATCCGGGGTCGAGGACATTGTACTGCCATTTGCAACGACAGGCATCGCCGGAAAAATGCTCAAAGGAGGACCTACTGTTCACAGTGGATTAAAGCTTCCAGTTCCCTTGCTTGACACTTCAGTCTCTTCCATGCGGCCTGCATCACCACAAGCCGAAGTTCTGCGCAAAGCTTCGCTCATCATCATCATTATCGATGAAATGACTATGCTGCCAAAGAACGAACTTTGCTGCATCAACAAGCTCTTGCGCGAAGTGATGGGCAATAATAAACCATTTGGAGGCAAAGTATTCCTTATAGGCGGCGACTTCCGACAGATTCTTCCCATTGTGCCGCGAGGAATGCGAACAGACATCGTTGAGTACTGTATCAAGGCAAGCTGGTAGTAGAAGAACTTCACACAGCTCATGCTTACGACAAACATGCGCAGCGAGGGACAAAATGTGCACAACGAATGGCTGCTTAAAGTTGGAACAGGCAGCTTGCCCCAAGTGCTGGGAATCTTCGAAGAGGGCACAATTCAAATCCCGGAGCAGATGGTTGCAATGGAGGATCTCATCGAATCCATCTTCGGCAGCATTGGAGAAATGTCTATAGACGACCTTTTGAAGCGAGTCATTGTCCCACCGACCAATGCATAGAATCTCCAAATGAACTGCAAGATCATTGGACAGATGCCTGGCGAGCCCGCCATCTATTACAGCGCTGATTCAGTCAAGAGCGAAGATCCCAGTGACACAATACATTTTCCAGTCGAGTTTCTCAACGACCAGACGCCATTCGGAATGCCACCACACATCCTGCTGCTGAAAAAGGGTGTCATCATCATGCTTCTGCGAAATCTCGACACAAATAATGGCACGTGACTTATTGTCGAAGAGCTCGCGAGAATTTCATCAAGGCGCGGATTATCTCCGAGTGTAACCGAGGCGTTTCGGTGTTGATTACCAGAATCGACTTGGCTCCCACCGACACGACTTTGCCATTTGTTTTGCGATGACGACAATTTCCCCTTATCCCCGCATACGCTATCACAATCAACAAGTCGCAGGGACAGACGTTCGATTACGTTGGAATCGATCTGCAGATGGCGGTCTTCTCGCACGGCTAGCTCTATGTCGCCTTATCTCGATCCCGCAATTCTAAACAGGTGAAAGTCCGCATCTAACCGAACCCCCAGCAACTTAACGACGAGAGAAAATTCACACGAAATGTTGTTTTCAATTAAGTCTTCCAGATGTAAAATGATATAAGCTTTTAATGAAGAAATACAATTATCTAATTCAAAACATAATACAATTCAGAGTTGTTTCATTTGAAAACTTAAAAACGGAGCATCGGGTGCTTGCGTGAATACGTCGTTTGTGTGTAAATTTTGTGACTTTTCTGGCCGAAGGCCATAAATGGTTTTGACGGGCGCCGCAGGCCCCCCCAAACAACCTAGTTAGTCATGAAAACATTCTCGATTTAAAGTTTTCGTGACTGCAAGGATCCATACTCTTTGTTTTTTTTCAGTAAAGTCACGTAGGTAAAAAATATAAAATAAATTAAAATGAAAACAAACATTAAATCACGACGTTTCAGAAGCAACACAAACAACCATCATCAGGTGTAGACCGCTCCAGCAAAATTACTGAGGCGTATGAAGAGAGTTATTAAGAGACGTGTTTTATATAGGGTGTTGGGGGGGGGAGGAGTCAAGGGGTCGGGGGGGGGGTATGTGGCAGGCCGTGTGGACGGTCGGATTAGCATGAGTTAAGCCGATAGATAACCATCTGTGTTCTTTCGTGATGTCAGGGGAGGGGAGTTTGTGCATGAGTGCAGTGCCTGCACGACGAGTGATGGTGGTGTATCAGGCTGGGAGTAAAAAACCTGGAAGAAATGGATATGGCTGTACAATTATAAGGCAGCTAAAGTTTGACTTGGTAGATGCCATCTTTCCAATGATTGCTTAATTTAAAACCATCCTCTCGGTTGAAGTTGTGTCTATGTTTGTATACCTGGATGGCTTCATGGACACATCTTTGGTAGTATCCGGGAGGTTTGCAGAGTACTTTGGTATCGGAGAAAACAATATCACGAGAACCCGCTGTGTTGAAACAATGATCAGCTATGAATTCTTCGGCCGTAGCTCCAATGGCCAAGTTAGTGGCACTGATCTCCCTCAGCAATCCTTAGCTGACCGTAAAATCTCCATATATTCCTATGGTGATCTGCCCATACAATGACCACTATTTACTTTACACAAAGCGGTACTCATTGTATTAGAGGCATGTGATTTGCTGACTGATATTTGAACTTGACTCTTTCCCATTGCAAAGTCATGCAATGTAACCAGAGCCACCTAACCAGAAATGCAAATGTTACATTTAAATGTCTGTACATAATTCAACCATAAGTATTTATTGAACAGTCTTACTGCTGAAGTTCATATGTAATTATTTTCAACTGCACAATCATGGTACAGGTCTCTCAAACTGCCTATTTGCTCATTACACTTGACAACGTTCTCTCATCATGCAAATCTCTTCAAACAGTAAGCAACATATTTGCTTTTCTATGAATGGACAAACGGTCCACCCCATCCCTCTCATCCCATCACGAATCCATTTTCGAGGTGGGGGGGGGAGACAGGTCGGCTGAATTATCAACAACAAAATAAAGTTGAGAGATAATCAGTAGACTCTGTGTTGTGTTTTGTCCTCTGGAGAAGTCCAGGACTCGACAATGGCTGAATTAAAGGGGTTTGTGAAACGGCAACATTTTATTAAAAAGTCCTCTTCAGAAGAGGAATTGTTTATCTGCAGTAGCGATCAGATATACATTGAGGGAAAACAGTATTTGATCCCCTGCTGATTTTGTACGTTTGCCCACTGACAAAGAAATGATCAGTCTATAATTTTAATGGTAGGTTTATTTGAACAGTGAGAGACAGAATAACAACAACAAAATCCAGAAAAACGTGTCAAAATTTGTATAAATTGATTTGCATTTTAATGAGGGAAATAAGTATTTGACCCCTCTGCAAAACATGACTTAGTACTTGGTGGCAAAACCCTTGTTGGCAATCACAGAGGTCAGACGTTTCTTGTAGTTGGCCATCAGGTTTGCACACATCTCAGGAGGGATTTTGTCCCACTCCTCTTTGCAGATCTTCTCCAAGTCATTAAGGTTTCGAGGCTGACGTTTGGCAACTCGAACCTTCAGCTCCCTCCACAGATTTTCTATGGGATTAAGGTCGGGAGTCTGGCTAGGTCACTCCAGGACCTTAATGTGCTTCTTCTTAAGCCACTCCTTTATTGCCTTGGCCGTGTGTTTTGGGTCATTGTCATGCTGGAATACCCATCCACGACCCATTTTCAATGGCCTGGCTGAGGGAAGGAGGTTCTCACCCAAGATTTGACGGTACATGGCCCCGTCCATCGTCCCTTAGCAGAAAAACACCCCCAAAGCATAATGTTTCCACCTCCATGTTTGACAGTGGGGATGGTGTTCTTGGGGTCATAGGCAGCATTCCTCCTCCTCCAAACACGGCGAGTTGAGTTGATGCCATAGAGCTCCATTTTGGTCTCATCTGACCACAACACTTTCACCCAGTTGTCCTCTGAATCATTCAGATGTTCATTGGCAAACTTCAGACGGGCATGTATATGTGCTTTCTTGAGCAGGGGGACCTTGCGGGCACTGCAGGATTTCAGTCCTTCACGGCGTAGTGTGTTACCAACTGTTTTCTTGGTGACTATGGTCCCAGCTGCCTTGAGATCATTGACAAGATCCTCCCGTGTAGTTCTGGGCTGATTCCTCACCGTTCTCATGATCATTGCAACTCCACGAGGTGAGATCTTCCATGGAGCTCCAGGCCGAGGGAGATTGACAGTTCTTTTGTGTTTCTTCCATTTGCGAATAATCACACCAACTGTTGTCACCTTCTCACCAAGCTGCTTGGCGATGGTCTTGTATCCCATTCCAGCCTTGTGTAGATCTACAATCTTGTCCCTGACATCCTTGGAGAGCTCTTTGGTCTTGGCCATGGTGGAGAGTTTCAAATCTGATTGATTGATTGCTTCTGTGAACAGGTGTCTTTTGTACAGGTAACAAGCTGAGATTAGGAGCACTCCGTTTAAGAGTGTGCTCCTAATCTCAGCTCGTTACCTGCAAAAAAAGACACCTGGGAGCCAGAAATCTTTCTGATTGAGAGGGGGTCAAATACTTATTTCCCTCATTAAAATGCAAATCCATTTATAACATTTTTGACATGCTTTTTCTGGATTTTGTTGTTTTTATTCTGTCTCTCACTGTTCAAATAAACCTACCATTAAAATTTTAGACTGATCATTTCTTTGTCAGTTGGCAAACGTACAAAATCAGCATGGGATCAAATACTTTTTTCCCTCACTACCTTCCACGTCACAACACAACAGGTGAATTCCACGGTCCAAAATAAAGTCTAAATCTCAATTATGGATAACAACTGCTTACCATATTTAAGATCTAACATACATATTATTTAACAAACATTTAACAAGAACATTTTTAATATCTAACATAAAACATCTGTCAAAAATATTTGTAGCACCTCATACAGCCCCTTATATTACTACATAAAAGAGACAATACATACAGCGACTCCTCGACTTATGAATGAGTTAGGGTCCAGATGTCTATTCGTAAGTCGATTATTTCATAAGTCTGACTTTACGCCTGTCGATTAAAAATGTGTGGTGCCACGACCACGGAGCAACTTTGCAAGCGCCGCAATTCTTTCCTGGCCCCCGCACTAAACACACACCTGCACGCAGTGTACCCACATAGTGTCCTGGTGGGGGATTGTCTGGCACATTGGGTTTTAATCCAAAGCGCCCCTAGAAGGAGAGTCCTACGGTTTCCCGGTACCAGGAGATTGGCCGACCCCCACAGTACAGGTTACATTGCAGTGCCCCTAAATTGGCTTAAAATGGTATTGGCGCAGAAGAAAAAGGTTCACAGGGCCAACCGCAATAAGTTATTCACGACATTGGGAGGGGCTGAGGGTGGAATATTAGGCGAAATATCAGACCCGTAGACTAGAACTACTGGGCACGGGGAGAACAACGGGTGTGTGGAGCAGCAGCACTCCCCCATGGGAGAAGAAATAAAAAAGGAGCGGCAGCACAGGTAAGCACCCGATTGGCTGTGCGGTACGACGTCACCCTGGGCCTTTGAAGTTTAGAGCATAAAAAAGGAGCCAGGGGACGATTTCACTCTCTTGGCTTCAACCTCCAGGCGGTCAAGACCCTCTCCCTGCCGTCCTGCCTCTTCGTACCGCTCACAGCATCCGTGTGATGCCAGCGAGTGCTGCTGCGAGACAGTGATAGGTCAAGCCAATTAGCAATGTCCGTCAGACGGCGCTGGCGCGGGGGGGGGGGCGATCACCCCATCGGCGGGGGCCCTGCGAGAGGCAGCCAACGAGGAGGAGGGGGGAGTGGAGGGGGTGGACATCGCACCCTGCCCGCTCGCCGGGGGCGGGTAGGCGGACGTCGGCCCCCACACATGTTGTACAGCATGTTCACTTAACACGGGGAATGGCTTTAAACGTTGTATAATCTTCTGTAGATGTTGATGCCACTGGTTCTTCATGTTATGCCAATGTAGATGCCACCACCGCCATCTATTGCACGGAGTGGTTCACTTTACGACTCTCGTTCTGGAGAGGCAACTGAACATATGGACAGGTTTGTTCGTATCTGTAAAAGTTTGTAAGTCGAATGTTCACAAGTAGAGCAGTCCCCGTACTTATACAATTAATAACACATTAACAATACGTCAATTTGGGAAATTATATTTTACTGATAATGAACATTTTAAACAATTATTGTGTCTCATCCCAGATTCGGGAACGTAACCTCTGCAAAGCATCTGTGCCCCTCACAACATTAGCTCAATGTTAAAATTAAGCTCTAAGTCAGCCATTTTGTGCCTTCCCAATGAAGAGCGAAACGCGATACCAAATGTTATAAACTATTACAACTTCTATTTTCATCACAAAATATTAATCACCTTCCAACTTCATTATATCGATTGATTCGAGTTGGATTGATCAACATAATTAGGGAATTAACACTCGTAATATTAAGTCAAATAACTCACAAGGAGCGACGCCGTCTCATCAGATTTCCCGCGCAAAAACAGCAAACAATATAATACAACTCAAAAATAAGTGAACATCTCGTACCTGCAATAACGATCAGAGATACCCTCCACGTTACAACACCGCAGCTGAGTTCCTCTGTTAATGGGATTGAGTGCCAGTGTTAGTATTTTATATATTGAAGTCAACTTTAATATCAAAGTCTGAATTGTGCATATTTTTCTTATCACAATAACTCAATCAACAGTAAATTAACATTACCGAGTTTCTGTCACTGGATTGACATTCAAGTAATTGCAATTTAAGTTATTTTTATTGAAGCTAATGTAGAATGCAGCTTACCAGTCCAGAAGATAGCCCCCAAATCTTAATTTGGGGGGGGGGGGGTGCCTGGTACTGGTACTCTACCGTGCACGTGGGGGCTCGGGGTCCAATCTGATCACCATTTGCCTGATCTTAAATCATTATAATAAAACGCACTTGGCTCAGCGTTGCGACCAGCAAAGTGCACGATTATCCGTGTGATTCATCACAGGCGAGCTCACACCTGCGACACTTGCGATATCATATTGAGACAAGGTCAAGCGTTTTAATTATCAAACGAGTATGGGAGCAGGCCTCATCCCCATTAAGTGACCTGAGCTACCAGTCTATGCATAGGGTAAACTGTTGTTCACTTTTCAGAAGAATAAAAAATGCTACAAATTTTATCTTACGCATTTTATCTTACCCCAGGGGGGTGATAGGCTATGTCAACCCTTACTAGGATCTGAACTCGCACAATTCCTACTGTGAGACTCTCTAACTTCGGTGCCAACAATGCTAGTTTATGTTTACACGATTGAGTCATATTACAAATGTGCCCCATTTATATATGTATGGATAGGAGCACAGCAATATTGCACCATTTGTAATTATTCTTAACAGCATCAATTAGATGTGTTGCTTTCACACGGGAGGGAGACTACATTGTTCACATAAATTGATTGCACGGTAATGGATGAGAAAACTGAGCAATTATGGTTTGCCTGACCTGGGCTGTTTTCAGAATTCACTTGAGGCTTCCCCATGCCACAGCCTCAAATTAATGCAATGCAGCCCTACCAAAGAAAAGTTACTCTGTTGACACGACATGCGCTAACCTTTACCTATACAAATGATTTTATTCTATCTCCCGTGACAGTTAACGCTAGTCTCTTTCTTTGAGCTCTAGGATTTTTCAATTTAAAATGACTCTAAAATGGCAACAATGTGAGGATTGAATAATTATATTTTTCACCAATCGTTTGGGTGCAGGGATGGCCTTGCACAGATGCCGTATTCTATTCGTCTGCTACTAGCAAAGGTGTAGATGAGACTTTCGACAGGACCTATACCTCCTCCCCATTTCATCTCCCTCACGCGAGCTTCCCACTTGACATTTTTCTGGATTTTGTTGTTGTTATTCTGTCTCTCACTGTTCAAATAAACCTACCATTAAAATTATAGACTGATCATTTCTTTGTCAGTGGGCAAACATACAACATCAGCAGGGGATCAAATACTTTTTTCCCTCACTGTATATTCCACATATATATCCATTGCATGCCCAGGCAGCTTGTAATTTGGATACAGTGGCACAGGTGACAGAGAAGATGGTCTGATGTGGTGCAGGAGGATCTGTGGATTTGTGGATTGGCCGACGACTGGTACCTGCAGTATCAAAAATACCCTAATGGATAATCGGAGGTAATCAACTTTCATTCACCAACAAGGGAGTGTTGGGCAGCTAAAACAGTGAGGTTGGCAGAAGTGGAGCATGCAAATGGTATATCTGTGAGTCATTAAGTCAATTAATCCATAACACCTGGGCCTGTCCCGTGACCAAAGAGTGTCCCTAATTTGGCGCAATAGCTTTTAAAAGTAACCTTCCTGTTCCTGAATGTGGAATGCTGAAGTTACTCTTGGAGTAGTTGCACATTGTTTTTTTTTCTTCCCGAGGGCCATTCATTAACACGAGGCTAGGGTTTGCCGTAAGAGACCCAGATATGTTTATTGGAATCTAGTGAACGATAGAAACATAAATAAACATTACGTTCAACAAATTAAAAGAAGGCCCTGCAATGATGTCATTTCATGTTACCACCTCGCTGTGCGAAAATTAAATTACTAGGAAGACAATATGGCACCCGTTTGCGAGTGAGTGCTCATTGTACCGGGATTGACAAGATTAATCGGGGCGCTGAACAATAATCTGAAGGTGACCAAGCTGCTATTGTGAAAGACCAATGAGTAATGCATTGCAGTGCCTTCAACCAAACTGTGGATGCCTAATGGCTGAAAGCCATTATTCAGGACTGTTTATCAAAATTGCTCGAGATGTCACGCTCCGCACGCTTTGTCCGGCGTAACAATATCTTGGGCTAAGTTGTAATGCAACAGCAATTCATCATACTTTGCCTCGGCGAGAGGCACAATGCGGAAACCATGTATGGCGGATGGTCGTATCCTCGCGGCTTCTCCCGCTAATTGAAACTATTCAGTTTCGTTATTTATTTACATACAACCATTTCTCTATCCCCTTTTCTGCCCCATGCACCCAGCTGTTAAAACAGTCACACTGCTGTAGGTCTATTTGTATTGAACCAATGTACAGGAGCCCTACATATGATGAATTCCCTTTCATGTAAAGGATGCTTTATAACTGCATTGACATAGTACTGGAGTCGTAGTTAGAGGTGTAGTGGTTCAACGCGCGCGTATTCGATAACGGCTGCATGTCCGCGCTCGGCAGCCAGGAGAGGCAGTTTATGAGCGTCGCCATGGGAACATCGACAGCAGCCAGGATCAGGATGACCGTTGGAGTAATTAAGGGGGGAGGTGGACCGAAATTGAAGAGACCGGTATCTGTCAATCATAGACGGATCTTCTGGTCGGAATGTTCTGGAAAGGGTCGCGAGGGATATATAAGACTGGCAAACGAGCCCTAGGGGCAGTATGATGAAGACAGAAGACAAGACAAGCTGAATCCGGACCCGCCCAGGCTAGTTAGAGTATTCCTGGGTGGGAGTAGTCCTGTGTATACCTGCGTAGGCTAGGATAGGGTCGCTAGGGGTGTAAGCGCAGTCCGTACGTCGGCATGCTTGATCCCCCGGAGCTGCCATGGTATCAATCCGCTGAGACAGCGAGACACAGCAGCCGAGAGGGGTGAAGAAAGGAATGTAGAGAGTAGGATAAGGACGAGTGATGGAGCGAACGAGCGACGGACGGCGGATTCTCGACATGGTGAACAAATGTTGTAGAAACAGACTATAATAAAGTGGCCCAGGAAGCAAGACAAGAAGTTGTCTGCCTCAATTTACAACACTACAGAGGGATTGATATCGTAGTTTAATCAAGAACCCACTCCGATATTCATATTTTTGAACAAGAGAGTCCCATGCAGCCAGTAAGGAAATGTTATTCAGACGGAAGGTAACATGTAAAAAAAGATCTAAATCATTAATTGTTACAAAACAAATCGATCTTATATACAAAAAAAATAGCAAAGCAAGAGTTGCTCACTTCAATGTGCAATCACACAATATTCTGCCAACAATTATTGATTCTGAGAAGCATTCTAACAAAGACATCACTTATTCCGGGAAAGAATACAATTTCCAAAAATACATAGTAAACGATAATTATGGATACGGAAACTCAAGAACATTCTTTATTTGACAAGAGATTTGGAAAAGTAAGCATTCCGTACAGGGAAAACTTCCGCACAGTTTCTTCCCATGCATTTACTTGCAAATTCCATCCCTAGCCCTGCCCACTTGCCCTTGGGTTGTACCCACCACAGGCGTATGTGGCCTCTGGTTGCGATGGCTCTCTCGCTACATTTCCTCCTGCCTCAGCAGTCCGCCTGCTGTGTTGTTTCACCTGAAGACGATGTACACAGCAATACACACACAGAGCTTTACCTTACATCATAAAGCATCGTAAAGACCAAGCAATATAACAGATCACTTCGCTCCTCAACCCAAACACCATCCTCCTAAAATCACCAACAACCACACACACACCACGTGGTTGGACAGATATTTTTCATTTACAGCACCCTACCTCTTGAATAATCTCCAAGAAAAAATCCACAGTCGACTCCATCATCACGAAATTCCAGTCACAACTCAAAAACATCTCTTTGCGCTTGTATACAACTAACTCATAGCCACAACCTTTTTTTATTTAAACAACTACAGATCGTTTACTTATTTCTTATTGTATATAATTTTATTTTTATGTTTCAGTATTCATGTGATGGCGATCCGAGTGGTCGATTTGTGCCAGAAAGGCACCACGTGTGAGCAAAAACAAACTTTACTTGACTTGATCTCATCCCTGCATCTCTTACCTGTCATGTTTGCTGACAACAACTTTGGAGATTACTCAGAATCTTTATTTAGACTGGAGGAATCCGAGTAGCTATGAAGCTCTTTTTCCAAAGATGTTCAGTAGGGCTGGGTCACCAAGTTACAACAATAAATAATAATAAAACTGATAGGAGTACAAAATATAGAAAATGTAAGGAAGTCACGAAAAATGAATTAATTAAAATAACATACATGAGTAGAAATTGCATACGTACATACATTTCTGCAGGTTTTTCAACACTACATGCAAGCTAGAGCAAGGCACCAAAACAATAACAACAGTCCCAGGTCACACCAAGACAACACGCATTCCCTCAATGAAATTTCACATAAAAATTGAACTATCGATACATGTGTAAGGATCAAAGTTACAAATGACATTTGCAAATGTGCTTGTATTCAGCACGAATATTCTGCTTCAGGATATTTTTAAAGGGAGATTTACGATGTTAAAGGAGGAAACAAGGTTGTTCCAAAAGTTTGGTGCTGCAACTTTAAAGCCTCTGTCACCAATTGCAATTCTTATTCTAGGGATAGTTAAAAGTCAATTAGATAGGCGTCTTAGGTTTCTTGGGTTTTAATGTACATGTATCCTTGTGTAATAAAGGACTCGACCACGGTATCTGGCTTGGTGTCCTTTATTCGGGTTCGTCTACTTTTCCCACACGGCTCTCTCTCAGAGACCCTCCGCTCGGCGGCCGACGCTGCCGTCGCTCCCGTAGCCTTCCTCCGTCCCCTAGCAGCCTCGCTGCTGATCTCCTCGTGCAGCCTCTCCGGCTGCCCTCGCTGCAGCCCCACCGCTGCTCTCTCTCCTCCGAAACAGTCCCGCTGCTGATCTCTTCGTGCAGCCTCCCCGGCTGCCCTCGCTGCAGCCTCACCGCTGCTCCCTGCTCCTCCGGGGTCGGTCACCGCTGGCCGACGGTGCCGATCCGCTCTCTGTGTGTGTGTGGCGATCTCGCCACTCCCCCCAGCCTTCGCCATGCGTGGCCTTACTCTCTTCCGGTTTCTCCCCTTTAAGACCTGAACCATTCCCCCACGTGACGTAACTCCTCCCCCCCGTGACGTCACATCCGGAAGGTCGTTTACGCCCGCATTACACTTGCATGAAGCGATGTGAGATTAGATTTTAAGTAAAGGCCACAATGGTGGGTCCTGTATGGTACATCTAGTGCAAATCGAAGTGCAGATTGTGTTGGAAAAATAGTAGATGATCTGTAAGCAGCCTCATAGTCGTCACAAAATGGTAGAATGATAACTTGAACAATTTTCAGGCACAGTCGAATGGGAAAACAAGGTTTGTTGTATGAAAACCCTCAGTTTAATGTTATGTTCTTTGAGATGTGATTAATATGGGGTTGGAATGTAAGTTT
Organism: Lampetra planeri; assembly: GCF_965212315.1. NCBI lineage: Eukaryota > Metazoa > Chordata > Hyperoartia > Petromyzontiformes > Petromyzontidae > Lampetra > Lampetra planeri. The sequence goes on along the minus strand of NC_136128.1, from coordinate 4,291,437 downwards.
TAGAATCAATCAGTAAACCCATGTATTTGAAGAAATACATTTCTTCAATGCGGTTATTACCAATATCCGTAATAGGTAAAGGAAATGTTAACATGATTTTTGTTTGAAGAAGAGTATGATGTAGTTTTTTGGGGTATTTAAAATACATTTTTGTGATCACAATTGATATTGAATTAAGTCGAAATCATGTTTGAGATTGTGTTTGATTTCGTTTGGAGATTTACCTGATACAAGCGTGACAGTGTCATCAGCAAAAATATGTATTTCTGAGTGATGTAAGTTTTGCCCAACATTGTTTAAATATGAGAACAGAATTGTACTCAGCAGGAAACCTTGTGGAACACCCTTAGTTGTTTTAATGTTTGTGGACGAGATGTTATCACGATATACCGTTTGAGAACAGTCTTAGTGTAATGTAGTAACTCGGCGGGAGACGACTTCACGGGTAACACACTCTTTATTTTACCAAACTCGTTCACAGGTGACTAACACCTACTTAGTATCTCGGGTGACAAACACCCACTTAGTATCTCGGGTGACAAACACCCACTTAGCTACTCGGCGACTAACGCCACTGAGCTACTCGGGTGACCAACACCCACTTAGCTACTCGGCGACTAACGCCACTGAGCTACTCGGGTGACCAACACCCACTTAGCTACTCGGCGACTAACGCCACTGAGCTACTCGGGACACTCCCTGCCCGGGGTATCCGTCTTGACTGTGGGTCCCCAGCCCGACCCACGTGGGCGTCGGACCCCGGGTCCCACAGCCTCGCCTCCGAGCCACACAGGGCCCCGGTCCCCACAAGGACGGCGGGACTAGGGGTCTCGGGGCACTAGGTCTTCAGCTCCGTCTTCGGGTCTTCAACTGGGTAACTCTCCCCGAGTGCTCTCGTGCGTCCCCCTTTATACCCCACCTGCGGACGTCGCTGCGAGCACCCATCTTATTCGACCAATCACTCGGCGCTGGCTACGATCCTGTTTTCCCACATCTCATCGTGCCTCACCACCCACGCCGCGCCGCCCCGTCATCTGTCACTCCCGGCGCGCGCGTCCACACCACGCCCACAACGCGTGCCCAACCCCGCACCCCGCGCCGCCCCGTGATCCATCACTGTCACAGTCGGCGCACGTCAACACCACCACTACATCACCCCCTACCACATAGCTCGCAGCCGACCCGGCTGCTATAAAAATATACAAACCGCCCTGTGTGCCCCGTAACACAACACAACAACAAGAACAACAACTAACGTAACAACACAACACGACGCGAACACTACCATCCGCAACCATCAACCAATGCCACCGCGACAATAGAACAATATATACAAACCGGCGAGTGACAATAGCAATGTGTATGCAGAAAGGAAAATAAATGGAAATTTTTTTTTTTCTTTCGACTCGTGCAGTGTCCCATTCTTTCCGAGCGTCCCTACAACGGGACATTACCCCGGCAGAGGGGAACACCGGGCGAGCTCGGTGTTGAGAAAAAACGTCTTCATGAGAATTGTTGTGCCCTAGCCCGAGTCCGCCTTGCCGGTCCGTCGTACGGCACCAGACGCGGTTGAACGTCCGGTGGTGCCGGCGGTTCAGGAAGACATCGGCCAGGCATCGAGGACCCGTGCGTGCCCCGGGGTTCAGGCTCCCGACGGTCAGCAGCCGTCAAGCCCGAGGCACCTGGGGGTGGGTCAGGTGGAGACACGTGAGGATCAGCCTGCGACACCTCCCTCCCCGAGTCGACAGTCACATCACACGCCCGGTCGTTACGGCACAGAACGGGGTCACACGGTGCCGCATAGGGCTTCAGTCGGGAGGGGTGCACGTACCAACGGCGTTTTTCCCATTTAATCTGTATACTCTGGGGTCGTGCAACCCGCACAATTTCCACTGGTCCCCTCCAAGGTCTCAACAACTTGGGGGACGTAGCCAACGGTGCATGTGGACAATGCAGCCAGGCCTTATCGCCTGGTTTCCAATCATGCGTATGCACCCTCCGCTCATGCAATCTCTCGTTCGCAATTTGCCGCGACCGCGAATTCAACCTCGCCGCCTCCCGCGCTTCAGTCAATTTGGCGATATTAAATTTGATGTGGTCTGCCAATTTAGATTTTGCACGTGGCTGGGAAATCCCCAGTTGGACGTCCATGGCCGGATCGGCCTCCCGCCCATACATAAGAAAAAATGGGGAAAACCCCGTCGCCGCATGAGGGGCCATTCGATAGGCCGCGAGTACCCCCGGCACCTGTAAGTCCCAATCAACCTGATCGTCGCAGACCTGTTGGCACAACATAGACGTAATCGTTCTGTTCAGACGCTCAACCATCCCGGCAGTCTGCGGGTGGTAGGGGGAAGTACGCACTTTCTTTGTACCCAACAGGTCGCACACCTCGCGCAACAAAACGCTCGAAAAATTCTTTCCTTGATCCGTCAGCAAGCGTTCGGGGGCGCCCTTGTCCAAAACATAACCCTGGACAAAGGCGTCCGCCACAGCCGCAGCCGACTGGTTGGCGAGCGGCCATGCCATAGGCCATCGGGTGAAGTATTCCACGCCAACCAGCAGGAACCTATTTCCCCTTGGTGTAGCAGGAAAGGGCCCCAAGATGTCCAACGCAACCAATTCGTTTATACGCGAAACTTGAATGGATTGCAGCGGTGGATTAGCTGCCAATGGTGGCGGTTTCCTTTTGGCGCACCCTACGCATCCCTTAAGAATATTCGCCACGTCGTTACCCATCCCCGGCCAATAATAGTCTCGCTGGATTAGGGCGAGCGTTTTGTGAAAACCCAGATGCATGAGCCGTTCATGAGCTGCCAGAACGACCCTACCCTGCATAGCAACAGGCACAACGAGCACGTGACGCCGGGACATGTTGTCCCACTTCATCAAAAGGCCCTGTCTGCACACCCAGGAACCGACCCGCGCCTCCCCTACCTCGGGAGCGCCAACTTTCCGACGTAGCGTAAGTAGGGAGCTGTCGGACATTTGGAGACGGCCCCACTCAATGAGGGGCAACGACAACAGCGAATCCCTCCCCGTGGGGGCGTCGACTCCCGGGGTGTCAGTGGCGGCGAGCGCAACTCCCGGGGTGCCGGCGACCGGGGGTTTGCACCGCGCCGATCCCAACAAACATGTGCAGTCCGTGCACGGAGGCAACCGCGACAAGGCGTCCGCATTCGAGTGTCGCAATCCCTTTCGGTAAATCGTCGTGAATTGGTAGTCCTGAAGGACCTCCAACCATCGGGACAATTGGCCCGATGGCTGTGCCACGCGCATAGCGTATTGTAGAGCCGCATGGTCCGTACGGACCGTAAAATGACGGCCGTAAAGATACGGCCTGAATTGCTGTGTAAAAACCACAATCGCTAACAATTCACGACGAGTTACGCAATAGCGTTGTTCGGCGGGGGAAAGAACACTACTACCGTAGGCGACCACCCGTTCAACCCCCCCGACCACCTGTGAGAGCACCCCCCCGATACCCGTGTTGCTGGCATCTGTGTCAAGCAAAAACGGTTGTGTGAAATCGGGGTAACACAAGGGGGGAGCCTGCACCAAGGCGTCACGAAGGGAGCAGAACGCAGCCTCCTCTTCCGCCCCCCAGTGAAACCGCACACCCTTAGCCGTCAAAGCGTGCAGGGGCCTGGCTATGGTGGCAAATTGCTTGACAAAACGACGGTAATAGGAGGCGAAACCAATGAAACTGCGAACCTCCGTGACCGAGGTTGGCGTTGGCCATGAGCTGACGCAATGCGTCTTAGCAGGGTCCGTCGAGATCCCTGAACGACTCACGATATGGCCCAAATACCTGACCGATTCCCGAAGCAGAAAACATTTAGCCGGTTTAAATTTAAGCTTAGCGGAACGCATCCTGAGGAACACCGCTCTCAGTCGCTAGAGGTGCTCCTCAAAAGTCCGACTAAAGACGATGATATCGTCGAGATAAATCAAACAGGTATCCCATTGGAGGCCCGACAAAACCAATTCCATGAGTCTCTGGAACGTGGCGGGAGCGGAATGTAAGCCCATGGGCAAACGGTTGAATTCAAATAGGCCACCAGGTGTCCGGAAAGCAGTTTTAGGTTTAGACTCGTTATCGAGTGGCAATTGCCAAAATCCAGAAAGCAGATCGAGTGTGGAAAAAAACTGTGCTCCCGCCAAGGCATCCAGCGACTCATCCATCCTGGGGAGCGGATACGCATCCGCCATCGAGATTTTGTTTAAGCGGCGGAAATCGACACAAAACCGCAAGGACCCGTCCTGTTTTGTTACTAGGACAATAGGAGCACCCCACGGACTAGAAGAGGGCAAATTGATATCGGCCGCCAACATATCATTAACCGCCGATTGCACATGCTCCTTCTCGGCTGGGCTGAGCCGGAAGGGATTCTGACAAATAGGGGCCGCGTCCCCTGTAGCTATGTGGTGGCGCAACAGGTCAGTGCAGCCGATATCGTACTTGTGTTTGCTGAACACGTCAGCAAACTCGAGTAGCAAACCCCTCAATGCTCCCAATTGCACCTCGGACAAGTTAGCAGAACCGGCACACAACGAGTCCAACCACTCAGTCCCCTCATCACTTGGAGGATGCGACTTGACAGTGAAATCTGCTTGAGCCACGAGCCGTTCCTCAACGGGTAGCGGCGCGGCGTGAGCCAGCACCGTTCCCTGCGCAATTACGGCCGGCCGCGACCCCGTATTCAGGACCATTACGAACGGCTCACTGTCCCCTCTCACCATGGTTTGAGCAACCGCTAAGTCGAGACCCCACTTCTGACACCAGTTGTAATGTAGTAACTCGGCGGGAGACGACTTCACGGGTAACACACTCTTTATTTTACCAAACTCGTTCACAGGTGACTAACACCTACTTAGTATCTCGGGTGACAAACACCCACTTAGTATCTCGGGTGACAAACACCCACTTAGCTACTCGGCGACTAACGCCACTGAGCTACTCGGGTGACCAACACCCACTTAGCTACTCGGCGACTAACGCCACTGAGCTACTCGGGTGACCAACACCCACTTAGCTACTCGGCGACTAACGCCACTGAGCTACTCGGGACACTCCCTGCCCGGGGTATCCGTCTTGACTGTGGGTCCCCAGCCCGACCCACGTGGGCGTCGGACCCCGGGTCCCACAGCCTCGCCTCCGAGCCACACAGGGCCCCGGTCCCCACAAGGACGGCGGGACTAGGGGTCTCGGGGCACTAGGTCTTCAGCTCCGTCTTCGGGTCTTCAACTGGGTAACTCTCCCCGAGTGCTCTCGCGCGTCCCCCTTTATACCCCACCTGCGGACGTCGCTGCGAGCACCCATCTTATTCGACCAATCACTCGGCGCTGGCTACGATCCTGTTTTCCCACATCTCATCGTGCCTCACCACCCACGCCGCGCCGCCCCGTCATCTGTCACTCCCGGCGCGCGCGTCCACACCACGCCCACAACGCGTGCCCAACCCCGCACCCCGCGCCGCCCCGTGATCCATCACTGTCACAGTCGGCGCACGTCAACACCACCACTACATTAGTACTGAGGGTTGTGGGCCAACAGGGGGTGGAAGAATACTGCATATGTGACTATACTTCACCACGCTGGTCATTGTGAGTTGGTGAAGATACCGATCAGATGTGGAGAGTGCACCGCTTAACACACAGTTAACCCGACCCACAACCTCAAATATTAACTATTGTTTATACTGTTTATGAGTAGATCAACCAAGCTTACCACTTATAGTGATTAACCACTCATCGACACGGTGGAATATTTCACAAGTTAACACGAATGACAACGCACATCAGCAAAATGTAGCTGAATTGTATTTGCGGCCAAACAAACAAAAGCAATGGGTTTGCTCAACAAACCAAAGATCAGAGCCTCCCTGGTCACATTTGCCGTGGTGGAAATGTGGAAATGGAATATTTGCTCGGGTCGTTTGGGAGGTATACACGATTCTCGACTGCCAAAAGTCCACACACATCAACAATACAAAATATCTTTCTTTACTGATACGCTTGAGGGTGACTTACTTTGAATTGTTGTGCATATTAGACTTGTTGTACACATGTGTGTGCATATTAGAGGTTGATTCGTTAACCAATTGAGTGGCAACCACAATCGGACCGTTGAAGTTCAAATCTGAGGCAAAAGTTGAGTGCCTATAACCTCTCATGGACATTACAACGAGTAGCACTTTGTGAGACATCAACAATAGTTATCCCTTTTGAAAGCCTGTCGCCAACCATTGAAGTATGGAATTTCAGCTTCTGGCTCAGTGATGTCAGTGGAGATGAGTACCTTTAGCGTGACTTAGTAAACATACATTATGGGACCTTTGCCAGTACCAAAATATGAGAATAGGTTTTCCTCTTTTTTCTGGCAACAAAACAGGTGTTAAGATGTTAAACACCAAATTGAAACCTTTTACAAGAAATCATGTCTGCATTTACCACAATACGTGTGGTCAGAATGCAAACAATAAAACATACTCTGATAATATTCTTAGGTTTTTGATTCAATATGAATCCTTGCAGTCACGAAAGCTTCAAATCTAGAATTAATATTCTGATAATATATGCATTGAAACTGTTTGGTCCACACCAGAGACAGCCAAAAGGCGTCCTCTAGTCTAACACCGTTTGGGACTCGGCTCAAAAGAAAGCTGTCTCTGGTGTGAACCAATCAGTTTCAAAGACAATGCATATATTATCAGAGTATGTTTTTGTTTTCATTTGCTTTTCCCTTTTTTAAAACACCTTAATGATTTAACTTCTAATATTTAAACAAATGCATCTGCCTATACGTCTCAATATTAAACACAAAAGTTGGTGATGCTGTGTTGGCAGTGGTGCAAAATCGCAACTAACAAAAAAACGTTAAAAAAAGATTCAATAACACTGTGGCTTAAAAAGAAAAGAAATATACCATTGGCGACGTTTGAGACAATTAACACGTAAATTGTTTGAAATGCCTTGAAGACGGGTTATTGCCCGAAACGTCACCACCTACGTAATGTACCTTTTAAACGCAGTGTTATTGAGCTTTAAAAAAATACGCCAAAGTGCACTTATCTTGTGTACGTCTTTTTATTTAGATTATTTTGCTATACATTTCCACGTGATAAGTCACTTTGTTGAGCTATCATTTGTGGCCAGGTAAAAATAAACTAATAGCTCAGTGTGCTTTACCTGGTTAGATAAAACATGGTTTAGTTTTATGTTTATATTGTTAAGTGATTTGTTTACCTTTCTGAAACGTTGCATTCATATCATGTGTTTGTATTGTTGTACTAACGTTCTGACCCGTCCCTACTGGACATCTGTAAAGAAGAGCATTATAACGCACTGGATTCCGCCATTAAAAATACATATTCTGATTCTGTGCATGAATAATTATGCATATACGAGTGATACGTCTCATTGCGTGCAGCAGAAACTCATCTCCGTCGGTGGCTCAAAGACACGAGAACGTGTCAATTCCACATTATTGTGGCAAAGTTCATTTCTCCGGAGGGCAACCACTGCTGGCCTCCCACAAAAAAAAAAATCGATTTTACTTTTTCAACATCCTCGGAGGGTTGGTGGAAAATGTCAACACATGACTGGGAATTCGGGTTAAGATTGTTCCAACTGGGAGATGAGTGCCCTGTTAACGCAATGACATTGCCATAAAATATGCAACATATTTAAATGCATTATACAGCTACATGGGTATAAAACTATATATTGTGTAATACGGTCCAATAACAATCCAAGCTCAATGATGGGTCTCGGTAAAATATATATTCCTGTAAATTCATTGTGATGCTTTCGTATCATACATGGTGAGCAGTATTCCAAGGCCACATTCTTGTAATAAAACAACCAGTTATTGCTTCTATTAAATAATTCAACAGACTGTGAAAATATACCTCCGAAAAAAATGTCCACCGTGTTGGCTCAACAATTTCAACCTTTATTTGTTCCCCGTTAAACTATATTTACAAAATCCAAAAGCAAAGAGTGGTTTTAAACGCACACACAAACACACAACATCCGAGGCTTTGCTGCACTATGGCAAGATGCCATTTAAAATGGCACGCTGGTTTCGTTTTTTTTACTGCCTGATCCGAAATGCGCACGCGACATATTCGGTATAAAGTACGGTAAATTCAAAGAGTATCCACGCTCTAATAAGTTGCAATGCTTTGTTTTTCCCCATCACAGACTTGAAGCCAATAATACACGTATATATTTCTATTTTTAACACTACAGGCTGTGTTAGTGTCACGCCTTCTAATCCGGCACTTTAGAAGATCACGGTTTGGTGGATCGCGCAGATTCTCAAAACCGCTGGGCCAAGGTGGCCAGGAGATGGCACCGGTCGATTTGGTTCGTGAATCTATTGGTGTAGACTTGTGCATGGGTGCCGCGAGATGTTAACTACCTCGCCTGGTATGCATGAGGTCGTGGGTTCGATGCAAAACTCCAAATATATGTCTGTATATTTGGGGTCTGCATGTTCTCTCCGGGGTGTCGTGTTTTTTTTTTTCTGGGTCCTATTATACGTGGCCAGGTTGCTTCTCAAAAAGAGCTATTTAGCTCAGTGGGCCTCATTTGGTAAAAATAAATAAATAGCATGCCTCAGAGTTTTTCCAGATATTCCTGCTTCCACACACAGACCACATATACAAACGACTCTTTCTAAATGGATTGGTCAAACATCCCGAAGCAGGATCTCTCTGAGAAAATAGTCCTGAAACACTCGGAGGATTTCATTTGTAAATAATAACATTGAGATGGACTGTAACGGGCACATCATTAGGGATGGCGATGGCATCGGAAGGCCTTCATCCAACAGTGGATAGACAATGGGTGATAATGAAGATTATTATCATTGCATGATTATAGTTTTACAGAGAGTTGTGTTTTAATATAATACAGACAACGTAGTGTTTACTACTTGTACACTTCAATCACGTGTAATGGAAATGATTTTTCTATACTCTGAATTGTATAAACACCACTATCCACTCATTCAAATGATATACCTCTTCAATCCTGCAACGTGTACACATATCCCTTGCTCATTGAAAGGTGAAACCTGAGGGTATCAGTCGCTGCTTTGCTCATAACAAATCTATTCCACAGGGAAGAGAAATAAAACTCAACGGAATCTTCAACGCGAGATAAAACGGACAAATAAATATCAACTAACATATATTGCCCTGCTCAAGATCAGAAGCCAATTCGGACACCACTACACTGAATGCTAAGCCTCAGATGTAACGTTGTGCTGCTCTGTGCAAAGCCTCTCAATGGACTTCTCAATGCCACAGTGGGAAAGTCCACTTCCATAACAGTGCATGAGACACAGCGTCGAGTGTTTCCTCTTCAAATGTGCCGGCTTCGAATCCACATAATAGAACATTTATGCATCGCATGCATCACTTATTCGATGGCGGCATTTAACAGGTTAAGAGATGGGGCTTCGTCTGGCTCAGCTCAAGCCTGGGTGCGTCTCCATGCTCTAACAAGCACGGCATGGTGCTCATCTCCATTGGCAGCCTTGGCCAGAGATGAAAATTGCACATTTCTGGAGCTTTATATGTATCCATGTGTAATAAAAGACTCCGTCAGGCACTGCTGGTCTACGCTTGTCTTTTATTCAGGTTCTTCTCCGCACCCCACTGGTCCCCTCCACGGACCAGCGTCGTCTCGCGCGCGCCCCGCGCACGCTCCCTCTCGCGTGCCACGCACGCTCCTCCGTTAGCTCCTCTACCCCCGCACTCCGTACACCGCTGGCCGACGGCGTGCTGAGGTCCTTCGGCCACGTGGCCGATGGCGCGGATCTCTCTCTCACCACCACTCTTAACTTCCCCGACTGCCCTGATCTCTTCCGGGCTCCCACTTATATCCATTCTCCCCACGTGACCCAGACTCCCCCCTCCCATACTACCCCGCTGGCTCTGCCCCCATTCACCTCGCCTCCCATTGGAGCCGAGGTGAACGGTGGCCCCTCCCACACGCCCCGCAGACCAGGCTCCGCACCCCAATACCCGGGCCGTGTGATTGGACCAGAGCCCAGCAACAACCCCATTTACGCTCGCATTACACATGTATGCTGCACTTCTTTCGCACCATATGTAACCAACCGCGCTAATTGAAAGTGCGGGGGAAGGACAACAGATTAAGTAAAACAAACTAGTTTTCAAGACAATAAGTTTTGAATCTAGATTTTATAGTGCACAGCTCCAGTAGTTTCCTAATATTGGAAGGAAGAGCGTTCCAAACGGCCGCAGAAGTGTATCTGAAAGCACCCGATGCAGTGGCCGTCATTGTTCTATGGCTATCCAAAAGCTGATGCTGCGAGGATGAATTCACGTGATGGTTTATGTTCCGTTATACGACCACTCCATATGGCAACCACTGTTGACTTTGCACAAAGTCATTGTCATTTGATCAACTCTGAAGGGAGAATGATGAGCTCAATCTACCCACGACCAGGATTTGCATTAGCAACCTTCCGAATTTGAGTCGAAGATTATTATTCAAATATGTAAATGATGAGGGCATCCATCAAAATAGAACCATTAGTTTCGGCCGGAAAACAAATAGATTCAGCAAAACAAAACGATGTGCATTGCATGTTCAAAAGTGTTATCCAGATCACCATCTCTAAAGAACTGAATGTGTGGAAATATTTTTGTTTAGACCACCAAACCACCTGAGATAATGTAGCCATCCCAAATGGTAGCAGTCAAACAGAGACAAATTGTAGACTGGTTTCCTCCTAATTTAGGACTTATCAGTACCATACAGTTATCCACGTTCGCTCTATCTTTTGGGATGGGTCACATTTCCTGTATTGTTTGAGTTGGTGTCCACACATTCAGTTATTTTGAGCCAGTGGTCTGGATAAGGCTGAAATATTCTTTACATGCAGCACCTTTGTGTGTGGTTAAATGTAGTCGGGGCTCTGCCACAGAGACACCAGATATAGATAAATTTGACTGGACACAAAAACATTGGAGCATTTCCATTCAACATGTACACAGTGTCTTGTCAGGGTACAAATAAAATACGAAATTCATACGAAACTTACATTCAGAGTTCACAATTGACTTCCAGTTGCTCAATTTTGGTAAACATGGCTATCACCATAATCACCGCCAAAGTGATCGACATGTCTGTGGTCCCTCACTACACCAACCCACATTGACCATCAAGGTGAAGTATGGTCAACACAACTCCCCTGATTGACGCAATGTGGAGAGGGCTTCACCCAGCAGTGGATTGACAAAGGGCCATAAACGAATGTATTAGCACGGTTAACTACGTACGTTGCGAAAGAGGGTCAACGTATGTACACAAAACATACGGGGTGACATGCCTTCATCAGAGCACAGTTACCATTAGTTTGTGCTTGTACGCCACCGCAAATGCAGTAGCTTAATTTTGCATTAATGTTAGGCAACGCATTGAGATACAATGCGGACTTAAATAGCATCTAAATGCAACAGCAGCTCAAGACGCTCGACAGAAACAGTGGAAATGTTTATGTTTATTTAATGCGATGTAGCCTAAAGCACTTTCTGGGTTAAACGAGGTCAATTGCATCGTTTGGTTCACGGGGAACACACACACAATATATATAAACACTGGCACCTCATAGGACACAATCAATGCAACGTACTTTTGAATCACAACAATTCCCTTTTGATTCCCCACAAGCGTGCAAGTTTATGTACGGTGTGACTTTCCCTGTCGCCCTTGTGTGCACTACAAGGTACATAAAACAGCGGCTCGTAAAAAAACACACGGATGTGTGATATGCAAGTACAACTGTATCCCCAATTCATTTTTATTCAATAAAAGCCATTCGCGTGGGTTTTTATTACGCTTGAAAAAAAAGTTTTCGTGACAAAAATGCTGTTTTGGCGAACATGACACAATGCTCAGCAACAAATGGGAATAGGCTGCCTCGGGGGCTAGATGTGTTCAACACAATGCATCAGGCCGAAATGAAATCATTACAATGGAATTGTTGCTTCATCACATGATATTGATTTTTTTCTCGTGATTTACCTTTTATTTTTGTTAATTTCAAATGCACACGTTATTTTTGCGACGTGTTGTAAGTATTGCGTGGAATGTAACGACTCAATTTTTTTTACAAAATTAAATGAAGAGAGTATAAATGTAAATAAATAAATCTGTCATTCTTAATCCACCAATGAATCAGAATATTAAAAATGTGTATTTATCCTGGAGAAATCCGATGATCTGTAAAGCTCTTTTTCACAGATGTCCACAGTTGTCCAATGGATGAGGGTCTCCCCACGCCATGTTACTCATGATATATATTTTTGTACCATACTTCACCATGATGGTCAATGAGGGATGATGAAGAGGGAGGGAGCGCGCGGACTGATTTTGGTATCACTCACCACATTTGCCCATTTCACTGAAATCAAACTTGGGTCATTGGATTGATTGTGCAGCATGCCAACCACCACGACCACCACTCCTCCGCTTTGAGAATACATTACATGGAAAAACGTGCACTATAGTGCTGTGCGTGGTGACACATGACTGTGATCACCACACATTGGGAGCAGGAACACACTGGGATGGTTGCGAGCTATAAGACTCCCAGCTTGAAGGTGCAGTCACCTAACTGCCCTTACCTGCTGTGGTACAACAGTAGTATAATAGTACTACAGCAGGTAAAAACTGCAGTCGAGTCTCCCTAATCAAATGGGCAACCATGGGTTGCTCACACTGACATGTCCGTGGATTTGAGTATTATTATCGCCAAGACATTCTAACTTTTCTACCACAACCGAAACATTAATTAATTATAAGTAATTGGACAAATATCCTAATGCAGGATGTGTCATAAATAATGTAGTCTTGATAATAATCAGTGAAACCGTAGCTGTATAAATGCATTCATATTTATATATTTATTTAGTAATCCCTATACATCTAAAACATTTCATTAAAATATTATAACCCTCGTGAAGATCGTTACATTTTTTGGGGGAAAATTTTCCATGAGGTTCCCCAGTATGAGCAGAAGCCCATTTAAAAAAATTTATAGACAATTTTGTATATTCTTGGGTCCTTCGGTAAAGTCACATAGATAGGTTATTTGTTTGTTATTTTTTGTTATTTTATTTTAACCTATTTACGTGACTTTACCGAAAGACCCAAAAATATGAATTCCTGCAGTCACGAAAGCTTTAAGTCAAGATAATTTTTTAATCCATTTTTTTACATACAACAAGAACATACATTCTCTAATTATTTTGGTGTAGCTCGAGCTCATAATGAATATGGCTTGCGATACAAAAACGCACATCTTCTGTGAAAGATTAATCTCGTACGCAACGCTCATACAGGAAATGATGCCAATGCAATGATGGTCGATGCAATCGTATCGTAGTTGTACACACCATTAATGCATGGGATATCCCCTAGAGAGAGGCATATTGTCACGGAGTAGCAAGCGGCAAATGTAACTGTTACAGTTAACCATGAAAATGCAGCATATCCTGTCTTGTCAAAAGACAGTCAAGTCAAAAGTGCCTTCATGAACAAATGGACATTGCGGACTGATCATATTTGTTGGCGCTCATAGATTGGTGCGAGGCAAGTTGCATTCAACATAGCCCAAGAGAGGGCAATACTAATTGCAGACAACACAAAGATATCTATGTGGCCCATTTTGCCAGTATCAAAAATGATGAAAAACAAGAATAGATTTTAACCATGCTGGCAACAAAACAGGTGTTAAGATGTTCAAATACAAAACATATACATTTTCCAAGGCATCAAGTCTGCAATGACCACACATACTTGTGGCAAAACATGCAAACAAACATACTCTGATAAATAATGTTTGCATTGTCTTTGAAACGGATTGGCCAACATCAGAGACAGCCTTCATTATGGCCTTGTCTCGCCAGTGTTAAACTAGAGAACGCCAAAAGGCGAACAGTATCAGAGCATGTTTGTGTGCATGTTTTGCCACAGGTATATGTGTGGTTAATGCATACTGATGCCTTGCAAAAGGTATTTATTTGGTGTTTTAACATCGAACATTTTTATTGCCAGAAAGAGTAAACCCTATTCTTATTTTTCAACACAAAGATGGTTAGTATAATGAATATCTAGGTCGTCAGGTAGTAGGCAACATATTTAAATCCCTAGATGAGGAAATAGATTAAATGGATGTCACCATTTGAAATAATGAATTAAATATTCCCATATTCTAGCTTAGTATCATGTGTTCATTAAAAGTGGGGGAGTGAGAGGGGTTTGAAAGCACAGGGAAATACTATTTTGGAAACCAAAATAAATTGTTCAGGAAGAAGAAACATCTAAAGAGACACAGATGGAGAACTGAAGATTTAATAGACATAATTTCTGAAAAACTATTTGTGATATTACAAAAAACCAAGTCAGAGAACACAACAATTATATACGTCTTGGCAAGCAATGTGAGCATGAAAGCGGTAAAGAGAAGATTGATATTTTACGAAATGTAGCCCTGAGGGAGAGAGGTGGAACCGTAACTCATGATCGAGAAATATTATTTTTAAAAAATTAGTGGAGGAATTGTATGCAGCACTCAATTGCAACGACATGCATATAGCCCAGGAATCAGCAACATGCAGATGAAGAGGAAGTTCCAGACGTCATACAGTGAGGGAAAAAAGTATTTGATCCTTTGCTGATTTTGTACGTTTGCCCACTGACAAAGAAATGATCAGTCTATAATTTTAATGGTAGGTTTATTTGAACAGTGAGAGACAGAATTAAAAAAAAATCCAGAAAAACGTATGTCAAAAATGTTATAAATTAATTTGCATTTTAATGAGGGAAATAAGTATTTGACCCCCTCTCAATCAGAAAAATGTCTGGCTCCCAGGTGTCTTTTATACAGGTAACGAGCAGAGATTAGGAGCACACTCTTAAAGGGAGTGCTCCTAATCTCAGCTTGTTACTTGTTATAAAAGACACCTGTTCACAGAAGCAATCAATCAATCAGATTCCAAACTCTCCACCATGGCCAAGACCAAATAGCTATCCAAGGATGTCAGGGACAAGATTGTAGACCTGCAAAGGCTGGAATGGGCTACAAGACCATTGCCAAGCAGCTTGGTGAGAAGGTGACAACAGTTGGTGCGATTATTCGCAAATGGAAGAAACAAAAAAGAATTGTCAATCTCCCTCGGCCTGGGGCTCCATGCAAGATCTCACCTCGTGGAGTTGCAATGATCATGAGAACGGTAAGGAATCAGCCCAAAACTAGACGGGAGGATCTTGTCAATGATCTCAAGGCAGCTGGGACCATAGTCACCAAGAAAACAGTTGGTAACACACTACGCCGTGAAGGACTGAAATCCTGCAGCGCCCGCAAGGTCCCCCTGCTCAAGAAAGCACATATACATGCACATCTGAAGTTTGCCAATGAACATCTGAATGATTCAGAGGACAACTGGGTGAAAGTGTTGTGGTCAGATGAGACCAAAATGGAGCTCTTTGGCATCAACTCGACTCGTCGTGTTTGGAGGAGGAAGAATGCTGCCAATGACCCCAAGAACACCATCCCCACCGTCAAACATGGAGGTGGAAACATTATGCTTTGGGGGTGTTTTTCTGCTAAGGGGACAGGACAACTTCACCGCATAAAAGAGACGATGGACGGGGCCATGTACCGTTAAATCTTGGGTGAGAACCTCCTTCCCTCAGCCAGGGCATTGAAAATGGGTCGTGGATGGGTATTCCAGCATGACAATGACCCAATACACACGGCCAAGGCAACAAAGGAGTGGCTCAAGAATAAGCACATTAAGGTCCTGGAGTGGCCTAGCCAGTCTCCAGACCTTAATCCCATAGAAAATCTGTGGAGGGAGCTGAAGGTTCGAGTTGCCAAACATCAACCTCGAAACCTTAATGACTTGGAGAAGATCTGCAAAGAGGAGTGGGACAAAATCCCTCCTGAGATGTGTGCAAACCTGGTGGCCAACTACAAGTAACGTCTGACCTCTGTGAATTCCAACAAGGGTTTTGCCACCAAGTACTAAGTCATGTTTAGCAGAGGGGTCAAATACTTATGTCCCTCATTAAAATGCAAATCAATTTATAACATTTTTGACATGCGTTTTTCTGGATCTTTTTTGTTGTTATTCTGTCTCTCACTGTTCAAATAAACCTACCATTAAAATTATAGACTGATCATTTCTTTGTAAGTGGGCAAATGTACAAAATCAGCTGTGGATCAAATACTTTATTCCCTCACTGTATGTGAAGAAGTAAACCCTGCCCTTTGTAGTATTAAAAAGGGGAAATCTCCCGGATCAAATGGTATAACTGCAGACAAAAAAAACATGAAATAAAGATGCGGATGAAAGCAGGTTGGAGTGCTTTTTTTAAAACTGAACATGATAATAAAAAGTAAAATACCAGTGTCCCTCGAGAATAATGTATATTTTTTTTATCAATGCATACTAGTAGGTATGACATACGGTTCAGAAACATGGTCATGAAGAAGACAAAATATAGACAAAATTAATAGTGTGCGTAAATGAGCATGGGGGAAGATGGATTGTTTTAATGTATTCAGAGACAGAAAGAGGAACGCATGCGTTAGAGAACGTAATAAGGTTAAGAATGTCGTTTAGATAAAATGGGCTTGGGCACGACACACTGCTGGAAGGGAAGACGGCCAATAGCAATGATGGAGTAGCTTCCAAGAGATGGAGTGTGACAGAGAGGATGCCCATCGAGGAGATGGATCGATGGAAGCAGCTCGTATGCAGGTGCTGGGTGGAGTGTTTTGCGTCACGGAATCGTTTGAGATTGCTACGGATTAGGGGCGTCCTTCATCCAGCAGTGGATTATTTGTGGTCGATGATAATGATAAAGGCAGAGACTAGAATGACCAGGACCTTGACAGTTCGCGATCGCCTGGGAAGGATATTAAATGGTGGATTGATCATGATGGCTGTGATGAATGTAAAAAAAATAGGATGAGTACACCGTTTAGCTGTAATCGTATATGAATTTAGCATTCATGATATGAGTAAACAAGAATGGTAGATAATGTAGAATGATTTGACTTACAAATTAGCAATTAAATGCATGCGTTGCTGGCTTCTACAAAGTGCAAGGTATTGTGGCAATAGAGTTTGGTTAAATAATATAGACTGAATTAGTAACACAATGACTGATAAAGATTACATTCCGTGACAGCTATAATAACTTTTGTACTCGGTAAAGTTGAATAGAATCGGCAATGAATTATGGAATTGTTTCAAAACTCGCAACATTGATGAACACCAAGCTTAGAGCAAGTGAAACATATCAGGTAAAATACTAGTTATTCCGGCAGCTTGACTTTTCAATTCAATAAGGCAACAACTTTATTACTGTGACATTTTGAAGATGCTGCAAATTTAAACATAGATAACAAACCACACTGACATTCAATCAGAGTGAATAAACATTTAAAATGTCCCAATGTATAATTCACAGCTTTCATATAAACGTATTGCAGTTGCACGTTAACATTTAAGTATACTGGTGAGTGTAAATATATTATTCATTACATTATGTTTTTATTGATATCAGGTTTTTTTTGTACAGTATGAACTATATTATTTTCAATATAAATTGTCTTTGTTTACAACATGAATGGTAAGTTATGAAATGTTTATAGTATGAAATGGTAAGTTACGAAGGCTGTGAACGCATCCTCATAGTACTCATGTTATTCAATATACGAAGTGGCAATGGAAAATGTTGATGCTCTTTTGCCCCGTACGTAGCCAACCGTGCTAATCAATATACGAACGAAGCTCCAGGAACGCATATACTTCGTATACCGAGGTATTACCGTAGTAGTAATTATAATTGTGACGTTTAATGCTCGGCGTTCGGGTGAGGAGCTCGTTTATCCGGGAGAGCCTCAGAGTCGAGCCGCTGCTCCTCCGGATCGAGAGGAGCCAGTTGAGGTGGTTCGGGCACCTGGTAAGGATGCCCCCCGGTAGACTCCCCCTGGAACTCTACTGGGCAGCAGCACGTCCCACTGGGCAAAGACCCCGGGGCCAGCCAAGGACACGCTGGCGGGACGATGTCGCTCGGCTGGCCTGGGAACACCTAGGAACCCCAGGAAGAGCTAGAGTCTGTGTATAGTAGTGTATAGTAGTGTAGTGTATAGCAGTGTATATGTAGTATGAATTCCTGCAGTCACGAAAGCTTTAAGTCAAGATGTATATGTAGTGTTCAACACGGAGGCACACACTCTGGACTGGGAAGCAACGCTATTATTTAACAACTTCCCTAGCGGGTAACACTGAACGTAACTCGGGTTCTATAGTAGGTGATGTGGCTAACGATGTGAGTAGCGAGTTAACTCTAGAGGAAGACCCGGAGACGACGAGACGCGGGACCGAGGCTTGATTCCACAGACAAGCCAAGAACACTCTCGGGTCTTCCCCTTCGGCCACGCCCCCTTCGAGACCTTTCCCGAAGGATCTCGACCGAGCATCACGTGCCCCACTCTGGCTACCACGTCCTCCCTTGCCCTCTCTCAGGCCATCACCACGACTATATGCCCCCTCGGGCTGGCTGACGTGCCCTACTTTGGTGCTAGAGAGAGGCTCCAGGACGCACAGTTGTACTCCTGTAACAGTAGCTGGTGCGAACACCCTAGTGACACCATTTACGTCACTACATATAGTGCTGGAATTTGTCCCAAGGGAAAGGGGGGTCTGGAACCTTTCTACTCAATACGCTGCCGCCGCGATCCTCACCAGGACAATCGGACTGAGAAACGAACGAACGAGTAATGCTGTGCGCGATATTCGCTCGTTCTCGCAGAGAGAGGGAACAGACTCGCGATTCCCTAGGAGGAGCCACGAGACGCGCGAGAAGGCAGCAGCCACGCGGTGAGCCGGCGGAAATCTCTGCCAACGCTCTGCGGTCAATTAGCTAGCGCTTAATATGTACAAGGGAACCAGAACGCTCAAAATAAAAATCCACGCGTGCCACGGGGCAACGCTCTGAGCCATCGAGACAGAAACGGTGGGAGTCCACGTTTTGCTGTACCGCCTTATCCTGGCCCATCCTCAAGTGAGTTCCGATCGTCCCTTTTGTATCATTTGTCGTTGTAACGTCCTGACCCGCCCCGACTTGACATCTGTATCAATAAGTGCTCTGTCGCTCATCGGATTCCTCCAGTAGAAATACAAATTCTGATGTTTACGAGTTTCACAACATTTGTGCAATCAGCCGACCCTCGCTGCCTCCATAAATTCCAGATTGCAAGTGTGAGCAACCAACGCTGATCCATAAATAACCTGCATTATGGATGACGAGATGGGAATTCTTCCGGTACAGGCATGAAGGCTTCACGAACTACGTGGTCGAAATATATGTAAAATAATGTGGGAACCAGAGGACATCCCTGTTGCACCCCAAGGTGTACAGGGAATGGCTCTGACTCACGGCCACATAGTTTGACGCGGTGCCGCTCACCATCATGAAGGTCCTTAAGGATGGTGAGCAGTGGGTCAGGGAGTCGGAAAGCACGAAGAACAACCCAGAGGGCAGGCCTACTGATAGTATCATAGACCTTGAGCAGGTCAATAAAGCACACGCATGGACTAAGACGCACACATGGACCTACAAAGACGAAAAGAAATACAGTTATACTGACTAACATGGAGGCATGCACACACAGCGACTAACACTCACGCACATGGACTGAGACACACACACATATCGACTGACACACACAAACACATCGATTTACACACACACATATGGACATACACACACATAGACATGCACTTGAAATACGCACACATGGCGTTACACACACCTATCGACGTACACACATACAGCGACTCACACACATACATAGAGTGACACACACATTGCCGTACACACACATACACATGTGGACTGTCACACATAGACATCCGTTTGAGATATACACACATGGAGTTACACACACATATATGGACGTACACACATACAGCGACTTACACACACACACCGACTCACACACAACAATACGTGGACTCAAACACACATTGACGTAAACATACATGTACTTACACACACACATATGGACTAAGACACACACACATGAACTTACACATACATAGACTGACACACACATAGCCCTACACACACATACACATATGAACTGTGACACACACACATCTACTTTAGATACACAGACATGAATTAACACCCATATGGACTCACACACAGACGCATTGACTTACACACACACATCGAGTGACACACACATGTATAGACTTACACACACATGTGGACTAACACACACATATGGACTGACACACACACATAAATACTTTGACGTAGACACACACATGGGGCGTTGTCTGTTCGAAAAAGACACATGGAGTTAAAGACACACATTGCTGTACACGCACACACATATGGACTCAAAGACACACACATGGACTCACACACACACATCGACGGGCACAGCAATCCCCGATGATGGCACAGCTATGAGTATCGCAGTACTACGTATAAGTAAATAGCGTGACGTGAGCGATGGAAACAATAGAAATGCATTTAAGAAATAAGCAGAAATCACAGACTGGCAGTAGACCGTGGCAGCGGCATAAAAGTGCTGCAAAAAAAGGGGAAATTGAGCAACCGAAAAATGCAAAAAGAGTTTTGTGCACACAAGCATAATTATTGTAACATCTGTCAACTTGTTTCATAATGGTAAATAATGAACCTGAGTTGTTATCTTCACACAAACATAATTATTGTAACATCTGTGAACTTGTTTAATAATAATAAACAATGAAGCTGAGTTGTAATCTGCACACAAACATTATAATAGTAAGATTTGGCAAGTGATTACTTTAATAATCGTAAAGAATGAATCAGAGTTGGTATGTGCACACAAAGAGAAATATTGTAATATCTGGCGACGTATTTGTTTCATAATAGTAAGCAATGAAGCATAGTTTGTATCAGCACAAACATATTAATTGTAATGTTCGTCAACTAATGTGTTTAACAATAGTAAACAGTGGGCTTGAGTTGTTAGCGTAAGAAGCAAGGAAATGTTAACTTACCATAGGCGTGTTGAGGCCTTGTGCCATGCGTAGCCCCCGTCCTGGCCTACATTGGCAAGGCGGTGGAGTTGGCAGGTTGCCAGGCTAGGGGCTAGGCCGCTACCCCCCCTCCCCAGCATCTCCTGCCCGTGCAAGATTAATGCTATGTAAGCAGTAAAAAAATATTATCTACGGAGTCTGTAGTATAAACTGGACGCATCGTGTTGGGGGGGGGGGGGGGCGAAGAGGACATGACACTGTGAAGAAATGTCCGCAGCGTTATGTGTGTATGTGTTGGCTGTAAAACGCGTAAAAGAAAATGTCCCTGTGAGCTCGAGTGAATGCGCAGTACTTGGTAGGGTCCGTCCCCCCTACGCAATTATCGTCAGTTGGTACGGTCGATGTCGTGCAATAAGTAAATAATGAATAATAGAAACGGCACAAATGTGTTAATTAAACAACTTTAAAGTTTACCGACGGGAATACGGAATAGCCTATTCCCACCACGGGGCATAGGGCGTGCCGGCTGGCAAACTATTTCAGTCTTAAACCCCACCGTCCGAGAGCCAAATACCCCGCAAGCGCGAGCGCTCGGAGACTTTTATATAAAAAAAAAATAATAATGGACGCGAAAGCCTACGTGTTAAACCAACGCTGAGCTAGTAGTGATGGTACCACACCACGCTGGGTATTCAGTTTACGCTGAGTGAGAGGCCCAGGCCAAGTATAAGAGAAGGCCGCAAAGGTACAGATGCTGAGTTCCAACTGTGGTGAGCATGGTCAGGATTTGACCAGGAATTCTGAGAATGTAGCACAGTCCACACACAAAAAACACACATTTAGGCTGATGGGAACATGTTTACATTAACGAGCGCTGAATAAGGTCGGCAAGGCACACAAGCCAGTTATTTGATCATGATTACAGACGTTTCACGCTGCAGGAGATACTAATTTATAGCTGAGTCAACCAATATGACATCCGGGACAGGTCCAGATACTGACTGCCAATGGTGTTATCCATGACGGGGAATCAATTTCATGGCCAGTTCTTGGCGCAGTTCGCACCAACATCCCTACACACAGAACATATGGGGACATAATACTTGAATATTAGATGCAATTATTGCCCTGGTATTCTTGCTGTTGATAGACCTGTGTAGAGCTATGAGGGTGTCCCCATTGGCTAAACCGATGTAAGAGAATAATTGGTATGCGCAAGATGACGTGACATATCATGTGTATGTGTTTCAATTTGTGTATGGGTTCACGTGTTTGTGTGCTCACCAATAACTATTGTGCAAGGATTGTATGCAAAATATGAAGAGTGTGTATGTATGCGGACATGTGCATATGGGAGCGGTGGTGTAGCGGTTAGCGCGCTTCGCTACAAACCAGGCGACCCGGGTTCATTTCCCGCTCACGGCCAATAACGGTGACGATTATTTGAACCGGTCCTGGGCCTCCCCTAGGTCAACTCAGCCTCAAATGAGTACGTGGTGTGTAAACATCGCCACTGGGGAGACAACGGCGGCCGGGCGTGGTGCTGACCACCCACCCCCTCGTGTGCCGTGCTGGCCTTCATAGGTGCTCACTGACAGCACTTGCCCCAACAGTCTGTTCAGGCTATACGGGGGTTCTTTGTTTTTTTATGGGAGACAAAGACGGTCGGGAATGGTGTCATTCACTGCCCCATGTCATGTTGGCCTTAATAGATGATATAACAGCATTTGTCTGCCAGCCTATGAGGTCAAATGGAGAATACGTATTTGTTAAATGCAAATAAATTCATATTTTATGAATGAAGTGGAACATTGTAATGCCGTCAAATTATTTTACAAATGAAACGTCTCTGATAATTAAGGTTTCAAATTGGTATGGCAGAATTAAAGTTTCCGTGCTTATATTGTTTTGTTTTACATTAAGATGACTGTATTTGTTCATATAACAAACTGTTGATGTTTAAACTTGATTTGAAGCTTTCGTGACTGCAGGAATTACTCTTTGGTTCTTTCAGTAAAGTCACGTAGAAAGAAAATAATTTATGTTGATGTTTAGATCGAAATCTGAGAAAACATTCACAATTTGAGAGTAAAATATCAATATACAGCAAACGTGTTCAATCGTATGACTATGTATAATAAAGCCGGTGTACCAACATTAGTTGGTGCATGTGGATGGATGTGTATAGGTGTCCGGTTTGACAGCAGAGGTCTCGCTCAAAATCAGTGGAGCGGCATTATCTTTGTGTGGACTGCGTAACGCTGCGTGGAAACTACCTGGTCTGTCGCTCCACACGAAGCTTCAGGTTTTCTCTACCTCAGTCATGTCCTGCCGTCTCTATGCTTGCGAAAGTGGACCCGCCTGATGGAACATCTGCGCCGGTTATACACATTCAGGCTGGGCTGGCGACGGTCCATCCTGGGTTTAACCGGACTGGATTATGTGAGGAGTTCACAAATTCTTGAAAGGATACATTTCCATTGGTGATTTCCTCCAGCAGGCAACGCTGCGTTGGCTGGGTCATGTAGCCCGCATGCCAAGCCCACTGCATGCCCAAACGGCTGGATCATGTAGCCCGCATGCCAAGCCCACTGCATGCCCAAACGGCTTTTGTTTGGCCGGGCAGAGGGAGTTAAACGGATGCAGCATGGGCTAGAGAAGAGATGGACTGATGCCGTACAGAAGGATATGAAGCTGAGTGGAGTTGCCGATGACTAGTACCAGCCGTGTCAATATTGGCCTCTTTGGAGGAGACTCGTGAACGACACTTCTGGGCAGTTGGAGGAAGTCACTCTCCAACAACAGCAGAGGGCAGAGGAGCCACGCTCACAACGAGTGGAGCGGCTAAAATGCAGCAGTTTGGCACATTATGGGGAACAGGTGGTGCATCTGCTATTCATGTTAGTCAACCCATGGTATCTTCGTCTGTCCCGTAACCTCCTGCCAATGAGCCTTCGACACCTCATGTGGCCTCAAAGTGCACACAGCCTGGCACAAGCACTGTGGTGACGTCACCATAACTTCATGACGAACGACTATTGTTGTTTCGGTGTCGTGGTGAACGCGCTGCACGACAAACCCGCCTACCCAAGTTC
Source organism: Lampetra planeri (assembly GCF_965212315.1). Lineage (NCBI taxonomy): Eukaryota > Metazoa > Chordata > Hyperoartia > Petromyzontiformes > Petromyzontidae > Lampetra > Lampetra planeri. Next base: position 4,267,238 of record NC_136128.1, on the reverse strand, counting down.
GATTCCCACTCATCACCGATACGAGTGACGAATATCTGGACCGGTCCTGGGCCTCCCCTACGTCGGCTCAGCCTTAAATGAATACCGAGTGCGAAATGTAAACATCGTCATCTTTTTATTTTATTTTATCGCCACTATGGAGACAAGGGCAGCCCGGGTGTGGTGCTGGTCACCCAACCCCTCGTGTGCCGTTCCAGCCTTCATAGGTGCTCGCTAACAGCTCCAATCCCAACAGTCTGCTGAAGGCTATACTGGGGATTCTTTGTCTCAGTATGAAGTACGTGCCAATGTATCGGTATGTACGAAAGTAAATACTGCATTGTCCCTTCGCCCAGGTGATGGCAGCAGAGGACCGTGGCATGAATGTTCCAGACAGAATCTTCCTCTACCTCAATAAATGCCCCATTGTGATGTGCAATTGCCTCTCTCCTCTAGAGGCACAAACCGAAGAAGCCCGTCCATCAAATCGGCATTCATTTTTTTTTTATTTAAAGTTAATATATTGCATCGGGACCTCTATTTTTTTTAAACACTCCCCAGAAAAAAATGTGTACCAGTGAGTAGATTCCAAAAACACAGGATGAGATGTTACTATCCTTTGTGCAAGCACTTCCAAGAGTTCATGAACAGTGAGCCTGGTGAAATTTGGGGAGCGCATCGTCAGTAGTGTACCTTTGGTTCCTAGGGTGTTTCGGCAATTCATACTATACACCCTCCACAAAGACGGCCAGCGACAGGGTGATCAATCCTACGCTTGCGTCCCATTCCCAATTAGTCATAGGAGTTGCCTTGTTGATAGCCAACATCCCATGGGACTATGCACGGCAGGGGCGTCCTCCTCCCTGAGTCAAGCATTGTTGACCGCATACCTCCTGGCCCTCTCACTTCGGGGCCCAGCTGGGGTCTTTCCTCTTCATCCAGAGCCACTGACTGCTGCCTTCTGCCGCCTCCGATACAGCTCTGATTGCCGAACGCTGGCGCTGGCCCTTAATTCCCAGGTCTCTAAGCAGTCTGGTTGTAGATGTTGCCACAAACCTCTGCAGCCCACCTCCACTGGTCGGACTTCTGTGTTCCAGCCATGATGCCGTGCTTCGGCAGCTAGATCGGCATAGCTCAGATGTTTTCGCTCATAAGCCTCATCTACTGAGTCCTCCCAGGGTACTGTGAGCTCAATGATGAAGACCTTCTTGAGCGAACGGGACCAGAGCACCATGTCAGGTCTTAGGGTGGTGGTTGCGATCTCCGGAGGAAACACAAGTTGCCGGCCAATGTCAGCTAGCATTTTCCAGTCACGGGCCAAGCGCAGCTGGTCTCTCTCTAATGGTGTAGAGCCGCTCTTCGGTGGTTTAGCCCCTTCGCGGACAAAGGTCATCCGTAAGGGGTGTGATGCTGCTGGCGGTGGTAGAGAGTTGGTGGCAGCTCGCTTGTCCTCCAGGGCGGACGCAAGGTTTTTAAGGACTTGGTTGTGACGCCAAGTGTAGCGTCCTTGGGTGAGGCTTGTTTTACACCCTGTGAGAATGTGCCTGAGGTTGGCTGGCATGGAACAGAGAGCACAGTCCGGATATTCACCATACCATTGGTGAAGATTCACTGGTGTTGGACGGACGTCATATGTTGCTCTGATGGAAAAGCTCAACCGCCTCGCTTCCATAACCCACAGATCCTTCCAGCTGATCTTCCTCTTCTCCACACTGTCCCATCAAGTCCACTGTCCCTGTTTGGCAAGAGAGACTGCCTTGGCCTACCTTGCAGCCTCTTCTTGATGGCGTACTTCCTGCACTACCATCTTCCACCGCTCTGATGCAGTGGCCTTACTCCAAGCAGCACGGCTAGTTAGTCCAAGGCCTCCTCTCCCTTGCTGAACATGACCCACAATGTCAGCATGTCTGAGGGCTGCTGTTGCCTCCTGGACTGCTTTTCCTGGCCTCCATTTGCGCCCAGTTGCCAAGGTCGGTGCGTTGTTGCTCACCACTGTGTCTCGAGATTCATTCAGTGTCATCTGGAGCCTGGTTTTTGCACACTTGAATTCCTCTGTTAGACTGGTGAGGGGCAGCTTGAGGACACCATCTCCATAGAGGCCTATGGTGGTAAGTCATCGTGGAACTCCGAGCCACTTCTTTAACTAGCCTGTGACTCCTCTTTCCATCTTCTCCACTGTTGAGATTGGAACCTCATACACTGCTAGGGGCCACAACACCCGGGGTAGGAGACCAAACTGCAGACACCAGGCCTTTAACTTTCCAGGTAGCTGGGTGTTGTCGATGGACTGTAGGCTACTACTGATGTCTTTGCGCAGCTGTTGCACCTGGTCTTTGTCCATCCGGCTTGCATCATACCACCGTCCAAGGCTTTTTACCGGCTGCTCAGACACTGTTGGGATTTGGTTATCTCCGATGAAGAATTTCAGGTCAGAAAGTACTCCCTTCACAATCGAGATGCTGCGTGACTTGGATGGTTTAATCTTCATACGGGACCAGCTGATGTTCTCCTCGAGTTTTCTGAGCAGTCTCCTGGTGCATGGGACAGTGGTGGTCAATGTTGTAATGTCGTCCATGTAGGCTCTGAGTGGAGGGAGGCGGAAACCAGAGTCGACTCGCTGTCCACCAGCAACCCATTTTGAGGATCTGATGATAACCTCCATTGCCATTATGAATGCCAACGGAGAAATGGTACATCCCGCCATTATACCTACATTCAGGCACTGCCATGAGGTGGTGAACTTTGAGGTGGTGAAGCAGAACTGCAGATCCTGGAAGTACGACTTCACCAGGGTTGTGATGGTGTCCGGTATGTGGAAAAATCTGAAGGCAGACCACAGGAGTTCATGGGGCACAGAGCCAAATGCATTGGCGAGGTCGAGGAAGACTACATGGAGGTCCCTTTTCTCCACCTTGGCCATTTGGATCTGGTACCAGATCATGCTGGAATGTTCCAAGCAGCCAGAGAACCCTGATATTCCTGCCTTCTGTACAGATGTATCGACGTACGCATTCCTTTGCAGGTACTCGGCCATCCTCTGTGCAATGACCCTAAAGAAGATTTTACCCTCGACATTCAGTAAGGAGATTTGGCGGAATTGGCTGATGTTTACTACATCCTTCTCCTTAGGGATCAGGACCCCGCCTGCCCTACGCCACACTTTGGGTATTATCTTCTTTTGCCAAGCTGTTCTCATAAGCCTCCAGAGGAACCTCAGGATGTCTGGTGCGTTCTTATACACTTTGTACGGGACTCCATTTGGCCCCGGGGCTGATGCTGTTCTTGCCCGTCGAACTGTGTTTTCCACCTCTTTCCATGTCGGAGGGCTGGTCTCAATATGATGTTCCGGGGGTTCAATGGGTGGGATATCTGATGGGATGGCCAGATGTTCATGTCGCTTTGAGTCAAAGTTTGTTGTTCTCAGGTGCTCCTCTAGGTCTTTCTTTGTTGTTTTTAGAGCTCCACTTTTTTCCTTCGTGAAGAGACTTTTAAGAAACTTGAAGGGATCTTTATAGAATCGAGTTCTAGTTTGTTCTTTCTTCCTTCTGCGTTTCCGTAGGTTCTCTGCTCTACGGAGGGATGCCAACCGGGTTTTGATGTCAGCCTGAAGTGCCTCTATGCCCTCCTTTTCCACTTCCGAGGCCTTCTTCCACTGTTTCTTAAGCTCTCTCATTTCTTAAACGAGGCGCTTGATTTCTTGTTGCCTCCTGGAAACTGGTGGGGTTGGAACCTTTCTCCTGCCTTTTGCCTCTTGCACTCCAAAGCTTTCTGCCCCGTACTCATAGATGATGTCCCCCATCCTCTCCAACTTCTTCTCCACTGTGCCACGAAGTTTCTCGAGGGTCAAGGTAAGGTCAGTATTCACAGTTTCCCACAAGTTCTTGTCACTGGCGCCAGGCCACTTCACATACGGTCTGTGCCCTGGTAGTCTCCTCTCGACTGCAGGTCTGGGAGGCTGGGTGAGTTCCACTCCTGTTATTGGTTCCACCTCAGCTGTTACTTCGGTGCTTGAGTTTACGTCCTCCATGACAGTGGTACTGATGCACTGCAAACTATGGTTTGCGTCCAGTTGCTGTGCTTCATTCGACTGATTTGATCGCTTTCGCAAAAAGTAATCAATGTGAGGCCTGTCTCTCTTTACCCAAACACCCCTTCTTCCCCTGGTGGATCCTCAACCCATGGTGTGATGTAACTTTCCTCCAACCACAGACACATACCTGCATCTGTTTATGGCCCGCTGTTGCAGCACTACTTGTGACAGTTTCTGTGGTGTTCTCTTGTGATGTGCTCTCATTACTCGTAGTCGTTTCCAGTCCAGTCGTTACCATGATGTCAGCCGATGAGTCATCTTCTGCCCCCGCTCTCGCAGACTCTAGGGGTATACTCGTATGTTGACTTTCTGTAGCTAAAGCGGGTGTTTCCAACATACTGCGAAGCATGGGAAACTACAGAAATGGGAAGCTAACCCATGACTGTCCCAGTGGGGTCTATTCCCTCCTGTCAGCCGTCTCTCCGTGCCGCCACAAGGACTTTCCCCTGTTGTCAGCTGATCTTTCTCAGCAGTCACTGGATACTCAGATTCCAAAAACACAGGATGAGATGTTACTATCCTTTGTGCAAGCACTTCCAAGAGTCCATGAACAGTGAGCCTGGTGAAATTTGGGGAGCGCATCGTCAGTAGGGTACCTTTGGTTCCTAGGGTGTTTCGGCCTTTCATACTATACACCCTCCACAAAGGCGGCCAGCGACAGGGTGATCAATCCTACGCTTGCGTCCCATTCCCAATTAGTCATATTAGTTGCCTTGTTGTTGATAGCCAACATCCCATGGGACTATGCATGGCAGGGGCGTCCTCCTCCCTGAGTCAAGCATTGTTGACCGCATACCTGCTGGCCCTCTCACTGCGGGGCCCAGCTGGGGTCTTTCCTCTTCATCCAGAGCCACTGACTGCTGCCTTCTGCCGCCTCCGATACAGCTCTGATTGCCGAACGCTGGCTCTGGCCCTTAATTCCCAGGTCTCTAAGCAGTCTGGTTGTAGATGTTGCCACAAAACCTCTGCAGCCCACCTCCACTGGTCGGACTTCTGTGTTCCAGAACAAGGCGCCCATATATTACAGACTTGCTTCTTAGCAATAACTACCGTACGTCTCGCTGCCAAGCAAGTACAGATGCATTGAGACCACATTGTGCACATACACACACCAATTGCACAGCAGCATCACAACGTGTCGCTCTTATATGGGATAATATTGTTTATAATACCCTGGTGTGCACAATGATGTGTCATTATTATTACGCCGTGTTTCTCGACTATAACGCATGGTGACAAATTTATAAGGGCACGGGGTGACCAATATGGTCTGAATTGGTCTGTAATAAGGTAGGCACTGATAAGGGGTTGACAGCTTTGTTGATGGCTTAATCGTTGTCCATAAGTTTAGTGCATAGTTGCTTTGTAGCATTTTATGTATAAAATAAATTAATATATAACCATCTGTAAGTTTTATGGTAATGCTAATAAAAGGCTGTCCGCGACCACACAACATGAAACGTTGTCATTGAGGCGAGTTCTGTTTCTGAGCTGGTACAGCCGGTCGGTGTTGCACACCCACGCGCACACATCCACCCTTTGTCTCGAGAGGGATGATGCTAATAACACCACACTGGCATCAGCTATGATCAATCCACTGCTGGATGAAGGGCTCAACAAGCCGTTGCTATATCTTACGATTCTGCAATGTCTTCATCCACCTAACACCTATACACAAGCTGATCATCTCCCTCCATCTCCTCAATGGACATTCTCTTGAATGAATTCCAACAAATAATTAATCTTGACCAGATGCCATCATCCCTTCTATAGATGTGTGCTGCCCAACCTCACTCCACAGTTAGAACGATGTATATAATGTTAAATCTATATAGCAGCTTTATTATATCCTATAGATCACATTTCAACGTGATATATATATATTAAGATTGGTTTAAAATAGGATACCATACGACTCTTAAAAATAATTCATGCCTCAAGTTTCCTGGCTGGCTGCTGGCTGAGATCCTCTCCACCCCGACCAGTCTTTTGTTCGTGGATGCTGCGAGCCGTTTCCACCAAAACTAACTGGGTAACTGGCTACATGCCATTTTCCGTGTAAGAAATAAACATTGCATTGAACTTAAATGGTGGAAGAAGTTCAGAAGGCATCATAATAATAGTGACACCAAAGAGGTGGGAGTAACGAGTACCGAAGACTGACAAGGTTCATTAAAAACTACTCTCACTTCACAATTTGTGCTCCTATTAAGGCAAGTTTCACCAGACTATTATTTAAATCCTAGATAATATATATATAAACACGTAAATACGTATTATCTTGCCATTTTATTACGTAAAACAAGCGGATTGCGTTTAGTGTTGCTAGCACAGGATTGCGAGAAGAGTGTGGAAATTACAGCAGTCTCTTATTTTTCATTGGCGAGTGTAGTATACTGGACTTGCTTGCTTTAAAAATAACTTTTACCATGACCAGTATGATTCCAAGGAATGGAATATATTTTGAATCAAAGCAACGTCTAAACGACACCACATCTCAGAAGAATGCTCTGCGCAGAGAGTAGACGTGTGTTCGTATCGAAAGATTGCAGGGAAGAGATGGATGTTATGTATTTAGGTGGAAACGGGGGCCAACAGCAAATAAGAAGTGACTCCATTCACTGGTGGGGGGGGGGGGGGAGACGACGACACGGGCAGAGAGAGTTAGGTCGGGGAGAGTCCACGATTGACATTGAAGAAGGATGATCTTGTGGTTGAAGGACTGAATGGTGAGCCAGTGGAAGTGAACTGAGAACTGAGGTGATGATATGATCTTGTTTAAAGGCGTAGGTGGCGACTCGTACCACAGCATTCAGTTTTAAGGTGAGGGATTTGTAGAGATTATAGAGACGGTTGCATTTGTCGAGGCGAAAGGTGATGAGGACGTGGATAAAGGACTCAGATACACAGTAGACAATGTCAGAGATCTTGCGCAGGTGAAGACAAGGACGTCCTGTGGAGCTGATGGCACCCAGGTTTAAGGCGCTCTCTTGGCAAGTTGGATGTGAATGCTTAGGAGGAGGAGTAGTCAAGAGCAGTTGGAGCATGTATTTTGAAAATGTATTTTGTTTTTATAAAGAGTAGGATTTGTACACGTTATAGCTCATCCAAAAATAAGAATGCATCAAGGGAACTTTGAAATAACAGTGAGGATAGGTGTGTTGTCATTGAAGATGCACAGACAAATGTGATCTTTCCAAGGAGAACTTATATGAAGAAACGAAGACAGCCTAGGCTAGAACCATATAGAGCCCGATATGTTAGGGTTTATTATTTTATATATACCCCTTGATGGAGAAGAACAATTAATGATTGATATGTCATTTATGAGTAAAACTCCAGTTAGCATGGCTGGAAACATACGGTGCGGAAGAAGTTCAACATACATGTATACAAAACGGAGGAGTTTTCTTTAGACAATTACACATCCCTGTCAAAGGCTACAGTGAGGGACAGGGTCATTAATGAGCCACACTTTTGCAGTGAGGAGGCCATTGACTATGCACAAGAGGGCAGATTCAGTGGGATGACTGAAGCAGTGACCAAATCGGACGGGACAATGTAGATCCTCGAGAGAGGAGAGAGCTTTCTGGAGAGAAGAGAGGTCGAAGATGTGGGAGAATTATGACCCCTTCTGATGAGTTTTCCTAGGAAAGGAGAAGCTTATATCGGTGCGGGTATGAGCATAATTATTTTGGTCAATTGGTGGGACCCATTTTGTTATGGATAGTGGCGACACCGGCAATTTTAATGATGAAAGGGTCAGTGGCAGAGACAGATGGAGACATTGACGAAGGCGGCAATGTTGGGAACCTGAGTTGATCAGACAACGGGAATGAACCCACTTTCCAGTGCAGTTAAAGGGATTGTAAAGTGGATGAATTTCTAGTCCAAAGCCACTCTTGAAAATGTTCATTGGTAGTTAAATATTGTGTTAGACTTTTGAGCAGCGAATCAAAAATAATGATTTGTAACTTGGCAGATAGTATCATCAACATTATACAGAGTTAATATGCAGGTGCATTTTGTTTAGTGAGAAAACTATTTTCAGCTTTTCACATTATACGAAGTGAGAAACATCACATTTTCTCCGATGTTTTTTGCAAAATGTTTTTCAGATAAATAACTCTGGAGCTGATACAGGGCCACGCTGGTGAGATGTTAACTCCCTCACCTGTTATATAGGAGGGCGTGGGTTCGATCCCAACCTTGACGCTTGTATATTTGTAGTTTGCATGTTATCCCCGTAGTCACGTGAATTTTTTTCGGGGTCCTCTGGTTTTTCCCCTCCACATTTAGAAACCATGCATTTAGAGTATTTGGCTGCTATACATTTCCATCTGATAAGCCACTTCGTTGAGCTATTGTTCGTGGCTATGTCGCTACTGAAAATGAGTTATATAGCCTCAGTAGGTGTTACCTGGTAAAATAAAAAATAAAACTTTAGTTTAAATAGTTCAGTTTAGGGCCAGCCCATCTATGTATTAAGTTATGTGAAACCAAGACCCAGGTGGTACTGGAAAAAAACAAATAATTTACAATTAGAATTCTGGTCTGGGATCAACTCAGCACCTCTGGGGCCGATAATAAATAGTATCCATTTCTGGGAAGATAAGAGTGTTGGTCTCATGGAGAAACTGATTCCTGCATTAGGAATGTGGAAATATTTTTTACCGTTGTCTAAGCATCGCTAACAAAGATAAGCGCTGCGCAATGCTCGTTTGGGTGTAAAAATGCTTAGTATTTTTTGTGACGGATTAAAAGATCAGCATGAATATATGTGTTCACAGGTCATAGTGAGATTATTTGTGTGAATATACAGTATTAGTTTTTTTCTACAGGAGTCCGTGAACCTCAATTAAATGGACGATTTAGTATGAACCCTATGGATTTTTTCGTACAGTTTCATTCCCATACTGAGTTTTCAAAAAAAATTTGAGATCATGAATGTTTATTTTCCCATCACTATCCATGCCATTGTCCAACGCAACTTTAAAAAAATATTTTTGAAGTCACTTTGAATATGTTTGGGGGGACACCGACGAGGTCTATTTACAGGACAACGCACCGACGAGACGGATTGATGAAATCAGCCGTTGTGCAGGCACTGTGTGGATTGTTACAACGCAGCATCAATGAGAGGTTGTGGCGGCTTGCGGAGGCCTTCATTGACGATGACGATTATCATCATCATCATCTAATTCTCAGCCCATACATCAGTGCAGATGAACGCTCATTAATAATATGACATACAGTACCTAAATGAGTTCTGACGAAAGTTTCTGAAACTTGAATTTTTAAGTAATATAAATGAAAAAAATCTTGCAAAAATGAATACCATTTGTAAGCATTTCCAATTAGTGCATGAATAAAATATTACCTAAACTAGGGCACTGTTTTGTTTTGCAAGAAAATGGATTTGAAGCTTCAAAATATAGTAGTTTTATTATTTTGCTGTCAATTGCATTGTTTTACATGTTTAAATCAGCGAAAATGCATGTAAGCTATTAAAGCAGCACAAATGTTAACTTGTTTACGTTAATCCCATGGAAATTTACTTTAAAAAATGAAATTGGCCCGACATAAAATAAAAAAAACTCCTTTTACACAATGTGCTGGGTATTGTTTATGACATCATAAACAGCACAGAAGCAAATGTGTAGCAAATAACTTTTATCATTTTTATTCGTCTGCCAGCGTTCTGGCATGGAATACAACGTCATTTGGAGTTTATTCCTTTCTTTCTCTGCGGCCAGTCCATCTGTCCATCTTTGTGTCCCAATTACGTATCGGCTGCAATGTCTGGTCAATAAAATCCATCCGTGATATAAAATGGCAAAAAAGTGTTGAAGGCATGGGGGAATTTGGAGAAGTTTCAGTGCTTTCTGGTCCTGATAAGATTTATATGATGATTTGCTTAATGCATTGACCAAAATATATATATGCATTGTCAGAGTGACACCACTTTGACAAGTTATAAAAGTATGACATGTTTTCATAGCATTGGGACTCTGACAGGCAACTCGACTCAATTAATTAAAATGCCAGGTCGGAAGTCAACTCGGCCCATCATCCCTCTGGGGGTTGATATGATCGGTAACACTATGTAGGAGTTCAGCAGCGGTGACCATATGGAGACAATGGTCCTCTGCAATAGATGGAGTAGAATTTCCACCAGTATAATAACAGCTGTACTGACTTCCACCATAGGAATGTGGAATTTCCACCACTGGTTGAGGGTCACCTAGAAAAATTAGTACATACCAATGTTTATTTTAGCAAGGAGGCATGTGGGATCAGTTCCACGTAGCTATTTTGGCCATTAACTCCACCACTTTTTGGTGAATGATTGCCGATTTCCTGGAAAAAAATATGCAGTTTGCCATTCATCTGTGGCCAATTTCATAGACAAACAGAACCATTACTGAAAAAACAAATGAGAATATCTAAAAGGGATCAAGGTTAGGTTGTAACCAAAAATTACAGACAATTGTCTGCAAACATATTGATGACGATTAATGCATATTGCTGCTGCAGATGTGATGATCACGACAATGATGTTCTTGTTGTGACTGCCACTGATATTGCTTCTTCTGTTGATGTTAAGCATGAAGGTACATTTAAAACAGCTTTTTGTATGTGGGAGCATAATGTAGTACCCAGGGACAACTCATCCTTAAAAGGGGAAAACACTCAAATTTCCAAAACAAATGTATCTAATCATTAATTGCTAGGCCACAATCATATCCTCCCTTATCTATGCGTGTGAGACGTGGAGCCCTCTAAATTGTGAATAATGCCAAAATTTCACAAAAGTACAAACATTCTACATTAGATCCGTTCATCTTTCAGACTTCATATGAAACATATTTTTCTACGCGATATGTTTATACTCATAATTCGAAACTTAACACATTCGTCAATAACACTGCCTTAAAAGAAAAAACTTAGAATTGGAAAGTGTAGTTTGTTTTACTTATGTGAATGGTGTTAATTGTGCTTGTGCACTACTACTAATACATTATTAGCAAACAATATGGTGTTGCTCGTAACGCAAAGTGGGTTTAATCTGCTTTAGCATCAAACTGCATGAAAAGGCAATTACTGTACTTTGCTGATAATGTGAATCACTTAAATCAATTAATACACTGCCCTCCCTATGAGTGAAAACCAATCAACATCTGTGCTGTAAGTTTTGGGGGCTTGGATTCTGTAATTTCGTTTTTTAAATCTTCAAGTTAAAAGCATACACTTGTCTAACGTTGCATGTTTGTCTACGCTTGTGCCACGTTTCAGTCTTCTAGCCCTTCTAAAATAGCATGAGAAAGTGTGCCAATCTTTAAGTCACAATTGTCTCTAAACATTCAACATTCTTGGTAGTAATGTGTGTCTTTAGTAATGCAGTCCTGCCTAAAGCCGTGATTGAAACTGAAGACGATACTTGATGATCCGTTGCGAGAAACAAACATCTTAGCAATGCTTGTTTTACCGAGTGATGAACAAGCCTGCGTACAACTGTAGTGCCATAGATGGGCCACACTTACCAGCAGTGGTGGACAGGGCCCATCTGCAGGTAGCTCGGACCCCCAGGGGAGGGGCCACTGTGCCAGCCCAAGAGGGGAGGGGCTGCTGGGGGCTCTAGGATCCTAGACAGCTAAGTCCTCGGCGCCAGGCCCTAGGATCCCAGGCAACCCAGACAGCTAAGCCCCTTGGTGCCACCAACGGGGGGCTGTGTGTGCTCTGTGGGCTATCTGGGGGCACACACAACCCCGATGGGCCCTGTCCACCACTGCTGGTAAGTGTGACCCATCTATGGCACTACACAACTATAACAACGTATTTGGTGGTGCTGCTGCGTTGGCAGTGGTGCACAAACACAATTAACAAAAATAATACAATACATTCACCTGTGGCAATGTGGTTTTAAAATAGGAAAATTGTACACGTGGCTCTTCTTCATAGCGCATATAAATAGCTTTTCTACATAAAACGGAGGTCATTTGGATTTCCCACAAACTCCGACAGCTGAATTAGGTCATAAACTCGAAATATATGATTTAAGTAGTCACATGTATATCCACTCTTTATAAGGCGATGCGTAAACCACACACCAGACAGCGCCATTTCGTTAAAAAATAATTTAATATAGCTAGACATATATCTTACAAATGGCAAAACACTAATTATAATAAAAAAATCAATTGGAAAAGTTCCACCAAGCTTATACTATAATTGTTCTGAAATTCCATCAGGTATGCAGATCCATATACATAATATAATACTACGGCAATTAGAATAACATGGCCCCATTTTCAAAGATGTGTGTGCTATCAAAACATTTTGGCCATTCCTCCTGTTTCGGCAAAGGTGCAGCACTGCAATTGGACATGCTCGTGCCACTGCTGGTGGAAGGCATCGCCACTCAAGGGAGCTCGAGAAGGTATTTGGCCTACTCTTGGCCAGAAGTCTTGGAAAAAGTACCCACACTTGACTCCAACCACACGTGACCTGCCGACCCGCCAATCGACTAATTGTTGTGTGCTTAGTCATACCACTGGGCGGACAGAGATGGCGAGATTGAATAAACTTGCGCCATTGTTTCAACTGCCACATTGGGAGAATTAATCGAACTGGCGATGTTTATTGCAAGTCCAGTCTGCTAACCATTCTTCCAGCTAAAAGCACGGCAGCATCTAATTCCTCTTGTATGCAGGTATATTTTATTATAGCATTTACAAGATCTGTGCTGGATGCAATTGCTTGGCTGCTATCCCTAAAAAAAAACACTCTGTACACACTGGGAAACAGATGGACACATGATGGGTAAGATCATATTGCCATGTAGAGCCAGTTAAAAATATGAGGTTGAAGCTAAATCTGAAATGTTATGGTGCAAGTGTTAACACTGACTTTGTGAGTGCTGAACCATCCATAACCTGACTCTGAGTGGCTTTAGAGGCAATTACTTGTTTTTGACGAATAATATATTCTCAGCAATGCTGTTGTATATTTCACTAGCAGTTAGTACCCCGCGTTGCCTGTGCGAAAAAGGCAGACACACACATGTAGTTACACACACAAATCGACTGACACACACACATAGAGTTACACACACATATCGACTCACAAATACATAGACTGAACAACAACAACCGCCATTCGCTAGTAAGTGGCGGTGACATCACCACAACGCTTGTGCCAGGCTATGTGCACCTTGAGGCCACGTAAAGTGTCGAACGCCCACTGGCAGGAGGTCATGGGGCAGACCCAGATGACACAGTTCGACTGACTGAGACGACTGGCTGATGCACCACCTGTGCCCCCTACTGTGGCAACTTGCTGTGCTTTAGCCACCCGGCACTCCGCTCGTTGTTGTGAGCGTCGTTCCTCCGCCCTTTGTTGTTGTTGGAGGGCGACTGCCTCCAACTGCCCAGTAGCATCCTTCAGGAGGCTCCTCCACAGAGGCCGATCTTGACATGGCTGGTACCAGTCATCGGCAAGTCGACTCAGCTCCACGTCCTCCTGTACCACATCACTCCATGTCTTCTCTAGCCCGTGCCGGGCCATTTAGCCCCCTCGATCCGGCGGAACAAAAGATGTTTAGGCATGCGGTGTCTGGCCATGTGGGCTACATGACTCAGGCAACGCAGCCTTACCTGGCGGAGGAGCTCACCGATGGGACTTTGTCCACATCTTTCAAGGATTTGTGAGGTCCTCACACAATGCAGCCTGGTTAAATCCAGGATGGATCGTAGGCAGGCCATCCTAAATGTTTCTAACCGGCGAAGATGTTCCATTAGGGAGGCGCAAGCGTAGAGAAGGGAGGGAATGACCGTGGCCGAGAAGACCTGAAGCTTCGTGCGGAGTGATAGACCAGGTAGCTTCCACACAGTGTTACGCAACCAATAAAAAGATAATGTGGCTCGACTCATTCGGAGTGAGACCTCTGCTGTTAAACCAGAGCCGGTCATTAGCACACTGGCAAGGTATGGGAAACTCTCCACTGTCTCCACAACTGGCCCATCACCAATTGGGAGTTGTGGGGGTGGAGTATCCGATGGTAGAAAATACCCAGGCAGGTGCTTAGTTTTAGTGGGGATCTTGGTGGCAAGCTCCAGGTTCAGCAGCAGCACCTCGAACTCCTCCTCCGAGTGAGCAGCAATTAGCAGATCATCGGTATACATAACGTGGTTGAGCAATAGGGAGCCATCCCTTGACCGCACCTGGGCATTGATCAGCCTCCCATTGTATTTGTACCAGATGGAAATTCCAGCGGTACAACCATTGAAGGCTTCACAAACTACGTGGTCCAAATATATGTAAAATAATGTGGGAGCCAGAGGATATCCCTGTTGCACCCCAAGGTGTACAGGGAATGGCTCTGACTCACGGCCACGTAGTTTGACGCGAGGCCGCTCACCATCATGAAGGTCCTTAAGGATGGTGAGCAGTGGGTGAGGGACTCGGAAAGCACGAAGAACAACCCAGAGGCCAGGCCTACTGATGGTATCTTAGGCCTTGAGCAGGTCAATAAAGCACACACATGGACTAAGACGCACACATGGGCCTACAGCCACGCAAAGAAATGGACTTACATTGACTAACATGGAGGCATGCACACACATGGACTCAGACAGACACACACATATGGACTCACACACACAAACACATCGCCTTACACACACACATATGGATTGACACACACATACACATCCACTTGAGATACATACACATGGAGTTACACACACATATGGACGTACACACATACAGCGACTCACACACATACATACATAGAGTGACACACACATTGCCGTACACACACATACAGACTGTCACACAAAGACATCCACTTGAGATATACACACCTGGAGTTACACACACATATATCGACGTACACACATACAGCGACTCACACACAGACATACGTGGACTCACACACACATTTACGTACACACACATATGTACTTACTCACACACATATGGACTAAGACACGCACACATGGACTTAGACACACATAGATAGACTGACACACACACAGCCCTACACACATACACATGTGACACAGACATCTACTTGAAATACACAGACATGGATGAACACATACATATGGACTCACACAAACGCATTGACTTACACACACACATCGAGTGACACACACATGTATAGACTTACATACACATGTGGACTAACACACACACATATGGACTGACACACACATACACATGGACGTACATGGCCAGATCACAGACTGGCAGACCGCCGCAGCGTCATAAAAGCGCAGCAAAAAAAGGGAACATTTAGCAACCTAAAAATGAAGAGTTTTTTGCACACAAACATTATTATTGTAATATCTCGCAACGTATTTATTTGATAATAATAAGCAACGAACGTGATTAATTATCTGCACACAAACATTACAATAATAATGTTTCAACTAATGTGTTTAACAATAGTAAACAATGGACTTTAGTTTATTTGCGCAAAAAGCAAGGGACTTTGTACTTACCATAGGCGTGTTGAGGCCTTGTGCCATGCGCAGCCCCCGTCCTGGCCTACATTGACGAGGCGGAGTTGGCACATTGCCAGGCTAGGGGCTGGGCCGCTAGAATAATGCTATGTAAGCAGTAAAATATTATTATCTACAGAGTCTGTAGTATAAACAGGACGCATCGTGTTGGGGGGGGGGGGCGAAGAGGACATGACACTGTGATTAAATATCCGCAGCGTGATGTGTGTATGTGTTGGCTGTAAAACGCGTAAAAGAAAATGTCCCCCGTGAGCTGGAACGAAGGCGAAATCACTTGGCAGGGTCCGCCCCCCCCACGCAATTGGCGTCACTTGGTACGGTCGATGTCGTGCAATAAGTAAATAATTAATAATATAAACGGCACAAATGTGTTAATTAAACTACTTTAAAGTTTACGGATGGGAAAACGGAATAGCCTATTCCCACCACGGGGCTTAGGGCAAATTATTTCGGTCTTAAACCCCATCATCCGAGAGCCAAATCACCTGCAAACGCGAGTGCATGGAGACTTTTCTGTTATATATAAAAGTCTCCACGCGCTCGCGCTCGTGGGGGATTTGGCTCTCGGACGGTGGCCTTCACGTAGAAAAATATTTGCCGGGCGGCACGCCCCAAGCCCCGCGGTGGGAATAGGCTATTCTGTTTTCCCATCCGTAAACGTTAAAGTAGTTTAATTAACAAATTTGTGCCGTTTCTATTATTAATTATATATTCTGGCGAATTGCCCGATGATGCTGGATGCAATTACCAGCGAAACGTCGTTCTCAAATTGTAAATGTTGTGGTTTCACGCTTCAACACACCGGTGGGCTAAAGCAGTGAACTATTTGTCTTTTGTCAACGTGACACTTTTTTACTGATTGGCCGTGTCGGGTGGTGGAGGGTTACGACACATTTATAAATAACGCGATCTAAACCCAAAAACGTTGATTATGGATTAATTATATACTTATTGCACGCCGTCGACCGTACCAACTGACGCCAATTGCGTGGGGGGAGCGAACCCTACCAAGTGAAGCGTGTTCGCTCCACCTCACGGAGGACATTTCCTTTTACGCGTTTAACATGGAATAAATATCCACATCACGCTGCCGATTTCTCTTCCCCCCCCCCCACCACCACCCCAATGCGTGAAGTCACTGCTATAAAGTTCTTAGATATTAACTTAATATTCATCTTCTTGGTTCTTTCGGTAAAGTCACGTAGAAGGGAAGTAATAAAAATAATAAAACAATTCTCACGACGTTTCGGCCACAACGCAAGCAGCCGTCCTCAGGTGTCGAAGCGACAGCGTCTTCAGACGCTGTGCGTGTACATACAAGTGTGTGTGTCAGTCCATTTGTGTGCGTATGAGTCGCTGTGTGTTAGTCCACATGTGTGTGTAAGTCCATACATGTGTGTGTGTCACTCGATTTGTGTGTGTAAGTCAATGCGTGTGTGTGAGTCTATGTGCCTGTTAATCCATTTGTATCTAAAGTACATGTCTGTGTGTCACAGTCCATATGTGTATGTGTGTCTAGGGCAATGTGTGGGTCAGTCTATGTATGTGTGTGTAAGTCCATGTGTGTGTGTCTTAGTCTATGTGTGTGTGTGTAAGTACATGTGTGTTTACGTCAATGTGTGTGAGTCCACATATGTCTCTGTGTGAGTCGATGTATGTGTGTGAGTCGCTGTATGTGTGCACGTCCATATATGTGTGTGCAACTCCATGTGTGTATATCTCAAGTGGATGTCTGTGTGACAGTCCACATGTGTATGTGTGTGTACGGAAATGTGTGTCACTCTATGTATGTGTGTGTGTCGCTGTATGTGTGTACGTCGATATGTGTGTGTAACTCCATGTGTGCGTATCTTAAGTGCATATCTATGTGTGTGTGAGTCCATATGTGTGTGTGTCTGTAAGTCGATGTGTTTGTGTGTGTCAGTCCATATGTGTGTGTGTGCGTTTCTCAGTCCATGTGCGTGTATATTAATCGCTGTGTGTGCATGCCTCCATGTTAGTCAGTGTAACTCCATTTCTTTGCGTGTCTGTAGGTCCATATGTGCATCTTAGTCCATGCGTGTGCTTTATTGACCTGCTCAAGGCCTATGACACCATCAGTAGGCCTGGCCTCTGGGTTGCTCTTAGTGCTTTCCGAGTCCCGAACCCACTCATAACCATCCTTAAGGACCTTCATGATGGTGAGCGGCCCCCCGTCTTAACTACGTGGCCGTGAGTCACAGCCATTCCCTTTACATCTTGGGGTGCAACAGGGATGTCCTCTGGCTCCCACATTGGAGCACGTAGTTCGTCGAGCCTTCAATGCCTGTACCGGAAGAATTCCCATCTGCTACAGATACAATGGGAGGCTGATTGATGCCCGGGTGCGGTCAAGGGATGGCTCCCTATTGCTCAACCACGTTATGTATGCCAATGATCTGCTGATGGCTGCTCACTCGGAGGAGGAGTTCGAGGTGCTGCTGCTGAACCTGGAGCTTGCCACCAACAGGTGGGGCCTTACCATCAGCCCAAACAAAACTAAGCACCTGCCTGCCTATTTTGTACCATCAGACACTCCAACACCACAACTCCCAATTGATGATGGGGCAGTTGTCGAGACAGTGGAGAGTTTCCCATACCTTGCCAGTGTGCTAATGACCGACTCCGGTTTAACAGCAAAGGTCTCACTCCAAATCAGTCGAGCTGCTGTATCTTTTCATTGGCTGCTTAACGCTGTGTGGAACCTACCTAGTCTATCACTCCGGTCATTCCCTCCCTTCTCTACGCTAGCGAAACTTGGACCCCCATAATGGAACATCTTCGCCGGTTAGAAACATTTAAGATGGCCTGCCTACGATCCATCCTGAGTTTAACCAGGCTGCATTGTGTGAGGAGCTCACAAATCCTTTAAAGATGTGGACAAAGTCCCATCGGTGACCTCCTGCAGGCAAGGCTGCATTGCCTGAGTCATGTAGCCCGCATGGCCAGCCACCGCATGCCTAAACAGCTTTTGTTCCGCCGGATCGAGGGGGCTTAACGGGCGTGGCACGGGCTGGAGAAGACATGGAGTGATGTGCTACAGGAGAACTTGGAGCTGAGTCCACTTGCGGATGACTGGTACCAGCCGTGTCAAGATCGGCCACTATGGAGGAGGCTCCTGAAGGACGCTACTGGCCAGTTGGAGGCAGTCACCCTCCAACAACAACGGAGGGTGGAGGAGCGACGCTCACAACAACGAGCGGAGCGCCGGGTGGCTAAAGCACAGAAAATTGCCACAGTAGGGGCCACAGGTGGTGCATCAGCCAGTCGTCTCAGTCAGTCAACCTGTGCCATCCGGGTTTGCCCCGTGACCTCTTGCCAGCGGGCGTTCGACACTTCACGTGGCCTCAAGGTGCACATAGCCTGGCACAAGCGTTGTTGTGATGTCACCGCCACTTAGTGGCGAATGGCGATTGTTGTTGTTCAGTCTATGTGTAACGGGTTCCGGAGACACTTGTAGAGGTAACTGCTTTATTACGATCCAACACTCCAACAGTCCAACAGTCCAACTACTCTGTTACAGCCTAGGTACACAGCCTAGGTATACAGCCTAGATACACTACTCTGGCTACGCTCTGGAAATCGCCCTCACAAGGACGTAGAGCCGGGAGTTCCAGAGTCCCACCGCTCGCTCTCACAGCATCCCAGGGTCCTCAGATGGCTGGTCTTGGGTCTTGGGTCTTAAGCTACAACTGGCCCTGATCGTCCAGGGAGCTCCCCTTTTATGCCTAGTCCCTAACGAGGGGTGGGGCCGTGTACGCCCCCAGATATCCCACAAAGCACACACAGCCCCCCCCTTTGGCGGCGCCAAGGGGCTTAAGCGCCTGGGAACCCAATGCCTGGTGCCAAGAGGCTTAAGCGTCTGACCCGCCTGGGAACCCAGCGCCAGGCGCCAAGGGCCCCAAGCGGCTGGCCCGCCCAGGGTCCCAGAGCCCCCAGCAGCCCCTCCCTTCTTATGTCACTACATTACCCTCCTCTATGTAGCCTCCAGCCATCCCGGCTGTCAATAATTAGAAAGTTTAAATTAACGAAAGGGAGAGAGAGAAAAAAAATACGCGAGCCTCAACAGGAAAAGAAAAGAGAACAAGAAAGCAACCATAAATACCATAGCCAACCTGTACAACTTTACACTATATACAAGCATCAATCAACAAAAAGGTAAAGCAATGACATGTGAACAAACGACCCGCGGCACACCTAACCCTCCTCGGGATTTGCATAGAAAACGGGGAATTAACAACAACAAATATACAGATTCCGACGCGTTGGATGCACAACCACCGCATGGATGGCTGGGTTCCACACCACCCTGCCAGCCTCCCATCCGTCAGGTGGAGAGAAGGCGAAGACCAACATGTCGAGCATCCCTCTACACACACTAATCCGGACGTCTGTCTACGTCCCGGGTCGAGAAGTCGTACTTCAGGGCCGACCCATGTACTGGGCAAAGAAGTCGCACTTCAGGGCTTCTCCAGTATCTATATTTAAAAAAATATATATATAAAATTTACATGACACAAACAAAATAAATCTGCCTGCTCCTGCCCAGAAATGGTGGCCGCACACACGAACCGCATCTCCAAGGCATCCCGTGCTTGCGTCCCAACAGCCCTCAATGAGGACCACCACCGACATTACATGTCACCCCCTAGCACCCCCCGCCTTTCCAATGTGGCGTTTCCATCCTAAAACTGCGCACGTCGGCCATATCGGGGGGGAATTTCCGTGTTACCACCCCACCGCCTTTCCGACGCGGCGTCACAACCAGTAGCACGCGTCGGCCGTATCGGGGGAACTTCAACCCAGTCTCTCTCCATGACTCGCATTGCAGCATATAGCAGTAACGACCCAGCTGAGACCCAGTCTCTCTCCAAGACTCGCATCGCAGCATATAGCTGTACCGACCGAGCTGAGACCCAGTCTCTCTCCAAGACTCGCATCGCAGCATATAGCTGTACCGACCGAGCTGAGACGACCCAGTCTCTCTCCAAGACTCGCATCGCAGCATATAGCTGTACCGACCGAGCTGAGACGACCCAGTCTCTCTCCAAGACTCGCATCGCAGCATATAGCTGTACCGACCGAGCTGAGATGACCCATCGTTCACTCCCTGCACAACATGCACCCTAACAACTGAGGGATACAGTCCCAACGTAACGGGACAACTACACCTGAACACCACGAATCTCCAGCCCACTGTTTCAACGCGCCTCGGAGTGTTTCAATCTCCGGGCCGTCAGGGCGAGCCTACTGCTCCAGACGCACCACGGAGGGTCTCAACCTCCGGGCCGTCAGGTCAAGCCGTCAGCCATTCCATGACGGAACCACACTTTCCGAGCCATGTGCGCGCACAGTCCACTAGGCTAGACATGCCACAGAGTGTCTCTATCTCCGGGCTGTCAGGTCAAGCCGTCAGCCATAGCATGACGGGACCACAACTCTCGTGTTAGACACGCAACACCCGCTGGGCCATCCTGGTCAGGATCTGCACCCCAAGATATTTGAGAGCCAGCATGACAATTCTAAATCCTTGGCAGCCTGTCACCATCTCAGGATAAATGCCCCATACAGTCTATACATCGTTAACAATGACAGCACAAGCTATACATTAACAATCACGAACAAAGCTCAATACAAACCATACATTGTTAACAATCACAAGCAAAGTTTCGTACACACATTGACAACACTCACGAGCGAA
Source organism: Lampetra planeri (assembly GCF_965212315.1). Taxonomy (NCBI): domain Eukaryota; kingdom Metazoa; phylum Chordata; class Hyperoartia; order Petromyzontiformes; family Petromyzontidae; genus Lampetra; species Lampetra planeri. The sequence goes on along the minus strand of NC_136128.1, from coordinate 4,245,922 downwards.
GCTCCACACAGTTTACCCAACAACAATCATGACTCCCCGACGACAACGAAGAAAATGTAAAAAAAAATAATTAATCCGGAGCGTGTACATGTGTAATAAACGACTGGACCACGATGTCTGGCTCAGTGTCCTTTATTATTCGGTTCGTGCTGTACACCCACACGGCTGTCTTTACTCTGTAGCTTCTCCACGGTGCTGACTCCAATGTCGGCCCGATCCACAACAGCAGCTCCGCTGCTGTTTCTCTCACACAGCCCCCCTTGGCTGTACTCTCTGCTGCTCTTCTCCCTCCGCAGCTCTCACAGCTTCTTGCTCTCTCTCTCTCTCTCCGCAGCTCCTCCTGGCAGCCACACCGCTGCCTCTAACAAGCAGCCCCCTCTCTCTCTCTCTCCGCAGCTCCTCCTGGCAGCCACACCGCTGCCTCTAACACGCAGCCCTCCTGGCTGTCTCCTCCCCAGCTGCACACCACTCCGCAGCTTCCTCTTATCTTCGGGGTTGGCTCCCGATCGCCGTCGGCGCCCCCCCTCTCCACACTTGCCCGCGTGGCCTCACTCTTTTCCGCTCACACCCCGACTACCTTCCCCTTCCGGTTTACCCGCTTAAAGCCCCGAACCTTACCCCCACGTCACATGACTCCACCCCCCGTGACGTCACCTCCGGAAGGTCGCTTACGCCCGCATTACACCACCCTCCCCCGTAGAAAAATCCCAGCCGACCTCGGCTGACCAATAGCAAATCGTAATGCGGCGAACCGAGCTTCCCCCCCTAAAGGACACTAAGCATATAATGTAACAGCAAGAACAACAACAACGCAATCAACATCAACGATCGTACAAAAGCATGCAATAAATACAACTGTAAGAAGAAAATAACAAGACAGCAACAATCAACGAAACGTAAGCGATTTGGAACGTGTGCGGGTCGCCGGCCCGTCCCGGACGGTCGGCGGCCCACTCGCAGAACGGGAACGCGATGAAAGTCGAGGAACGACAGGGGGTAATCCCCCTCTCGCAGCTGGAAGTCCACCGCCGTCCCGTGTCTCTAAAGAGTTAGTCTTGGGCTCGTCCTGTGACCGTGCCCGCAGCTGGGTCGGAAGGGCTGCAGGGCTCGAAGGTCCCGCAGACCTGGCAGGCGTCCTCCGAGCAGGGCCCCTCGTCCCCCGCAATGTCACGGCCGGCCTGTCTGGAACAGGTACGACAGGCGCTCTAGCAAAATCAATGGACGCAGGCAGGGGAGAGTCAGCAGCAACAGACCCCGGCAAGGCAACATTGGGGGATGACGCATCATGTAAGGGAGCAACATATGGTTTCAAGCGCGACGTATGCACAACCCAGCGACGAGACCCAATCTGGACGCGTGCTGTCTGTGGGTTGGGAACCGCAATGAGGCGTACGGGACCATGCCAGGGTTTGTGCAATTTCGGCGAGGTCCCCGGACGTACCTGTGGACAATGAAGCCAGGCTAGGTCCCCAACCTTCCAAGGGCACTCCCCCTCAGACCGTCGCGCATATCGCTCGTTCCGGGCCTGGGCTTTGGCCGTAGCCACGCGGGCATTCTCCCGCGCCTCCGTGACTCGGCGAACCGTGTCCTGAATGTATTCAGGAAGTGGTTTCCGAGGTCCCTTCACCCCAGTTCCCAATTGCACATCCACCGGCGGCACGTTTTCCCGACCATACATAAGGTAAAACGGCGAATATCCCGTAGCCGCATGAGGCGTCATCCTGTACGCCGAAAGCACCCCGGGGATGTGCAGATCCCAATCTGATTGTTGTTCACTCACGGTATGGCAAAGCATGGCAGACAATGTCCTGTTCAGCCGTTCAACCATACCATCCGTCTGCGGATGGTATGGGGATGTCCGTACTTTCTTAGTCCCAAGGCCCGCGCACACTTCCGCCAATAATTTAGAAGAGAAATTCCTGCCCTGGTCCGTGAGGAGTCTCTCAGGCGCCCCCTTATCCATAATATACCCAAACAAAAAGGCGTCGGTAATGGCCGCGGCCGACTGATCAGGCAACGGCCAGGCCATCGGCCAACGGGAGAGGTACTCAACCCCCACCAGCAAATATTTATTACCCCTCGCCGATGGTGGAAAAGGTCCCAATATGTCCAGTGCCACCAATTCATTGACTCGAGACACCTGAATCGACTGGAGAGGCGGCACGTAAGGATGTTTCGGCGGCTTACGTTGTGCACACGCAGGGCACGCGCGCACGTGCCCTACGACATCTGTCGCCATGCCGTGCCAAAAATAATGACGTTGCAACGTCAACAAGGTCTTCTGCACCCCTAAATGTAAGAGAGTGTCACAATGGAGGGTTCTAATCAACTCGAACCGCAAGGACGTTGGTACCACCAGGCGCCAACGTTCCTGGAACCCCTCCCGCCACATAAGCAGACCATCTCGGAGAGCGGTTTGCGGCCCCACAGCCGTACTCGGACTCCCATTGTCCTTAGCAGACCGCTTCCGCAAGGACACCAATGACTCATCCATCATCTGTTCCCGGATCCAGACAGACCGCGGCAGATTCAAAACCCCGTCAGCCGGTCCCGGTTCCATCGGAGTGTCCGACTTCTCGACGGCCAACGTGAGCGGCTGAGGGGGGTTTGGAATCGGCGAACACCTATGCGTCCCCGACTCACATTTACAAGGGGCGCGCCGCAGTAATCTGGAAAGTGCGTCAGCGTTCGCATGGCGCACACCCTTCCGATGTTGAATTTGGAAGGAAAATTCCTGTAGCGTGTCCAACCAACGTGCCAACTGTCCGGATGGCTGGTCAATTTTAAGGGCATATTGCAAGGCCGCATGATCCGTACGCACAATAAAAGAACGACCGTAGAGGTATGGTCGAAATTGCCGTAGGAAAAAAACAACCGCCAATAGTTCTCTGCGAGTGACACAGTAGCGGGTTTCCGCAGGAGACAAGACCCGGCTACCATACGCCACGACACGCTCTACACCCCCTTTAGACTGTGATAACACCGCCCCAATACCTGTGTCACTTGCGTCCGTATCAAGAATGAATGGGTGATCGAAATCGGGATAATCCAATGTTGGGGCCGTGGCCAATAGATCACGCAGACTCCGAAAGGCCGCCTCCTCCGGCTGTCCCCAACCAAACTTCCGTCCTTTACCCGTAAGGAGATGCAAAGGCCTCGCAATCGTCGCAAAACCCGGCACGAATCTTCGGTAATACGAGGCAAATCCCAAAAACCGCCGAACATCCCCCACGGTGGCCGGAGTCGGCCAATCCCGGACGCACGCCGTCTTTTCCGGATCCGTGGACACTCCCTCCGCGCTCACAATGTGCCCCAAATAGCGGACGGACCGTTGCAGTAGGTGACATTTCTTTGGTTTGAATTTCAATTTGGCAGAACGCATCCTCGTGAACACTGTCTCCAGCCGCGTCAAATGTTCATCGAATGTGCGGCTGAAGACAATGATATCGTCCAAATATATAAGACATGTCTCCCACTGCAACCCCGTCAAAACGAGCTCCATCAATCTTTGAAATGTAGCAGGGGCCGCATTCAATCCCATCGGGAGACAGTTGAATTGAAATAACCCCTGCGGCGTACGGAATGCGGTTTTCTCCCGTGAGGACTCGTCAAGGGGAAGCTGCCAAAATCCCGAAGAGAGGTCCAGTGTGGAAAAGAACTTAGCCCCCGACAATGCGTCGAGGGAGTCATCCATACGCGGCAGGGGGTACGCATCTGCCACCGATATCTTATTCAATTTGCGGAAATCAACACAAAATCGCAATTTGCCATCCTTCTTCTTAACCAAGACGACTGGAGCGCCCCATGGGCTGTTAGATGGCGATATAATGTCCGCAGCCAACATGTCTTCCACTGCCCCCCTTACGTGTTCTCGTTCCGCAGGACTCATCCGATGCGAATTTAATCGAATAGGGGCAGCATCGCCCGTCTCAATGTGATGGTAAAGTAAGGAAGTGCGGCCCAAATCCAAATCATCGGAGCTGAACACATCGGAATATGTCAACAACAATTTACGCAGCGCACCACGTTGCTCCATGGACAGGGAAGAATTTTCGTCACATAATTGAGCAACCCAACGATCATCCGAACTCCTTGGCTCGGAAACCCCAGCAACAACTCCCCGGCTATGTGGACAATCATGGGTCGCAAACGCCGTAGTGGCATGTGCCACAACCGTACCGGCCGGGACACGGACGTTTTCTCCCCCCGCATTAAGCACCTGTAAAAACGGTAATTGATCCGGCCGGACGATGGTCTGTGCCCCCACTAACGCCAACCCGGTTGTTATCGTGGCGGACGGTGACAACAAGACCCCTACTGCTCCTAGCCGATCAGGCAGGGGCTTCCGATACCGCAAGGGTATAAGCATCTGTGTACCAGGTGGAATGTCCACAGATGCGACGGACAGCGCCTGCACTTGTACGGCCGAAGCAGGTCGCCCCCAGGGCGACGGCAGAAACGAGATTTGACGGCCCCCCGGCAGTTCAATACAATTCTCATTGATTTTGATCAAAATGGGCATCTTAGCCAAAAAATCGGTGCCTAACAAACAAGGAACCGCCAAAGATCTCGATATCAACACAACACCCGAGGCCGACACATCCCCAATAGATATCTTAGCATCCACCTGACCCACGATGCCCATGCTACCCCCGTTCGCAGCGACGCACGACCCATAAACCGGACGCACAGCCCCCGACGGAATGCCCAACAGATGGAAAATGACATCCGATATAATAGTCGCAGACGCCCCCGAGTCGACCAAAATGCGCACGTCCACACCTTGTATGGACCCCGGTACAGTGGACGAACCCGTAGCGGCCGCGACAACTCTCCGTGCCAATTTGCGCCACTGCGTAACTGAATGACAAGGCCCCGTCGATGGCCTTTCTTTAACAACAACAATAGGATCGCGCAACACAGGCGGTGGGTGAGGTGGAAAGCCTTGCCGAGTGTCTGGTGCGTGCCGACATGCCTGTTTCGGAGGATCTTTAGCCGACTTGACCGGTGCCGAGGCCTCCTGCTGCGGCGGAGCCGGGAAGCGGGCCCAGCAGTCTCTGGCGTAGTGGCCCCTACGCCCGCAGCGGAAACATTCGGCCTCGTTGCGCCGAAGCGCAGGCCTCGCCTCCTGATGGCCCCGTTCTGGTAGCACCGCGCGCGGTCTCGGCCCGCCGCGTCCCGTCCATGGAGCGGAGGCGGCCGTCAGTTGTTGAGGGCCCCGGTCATCCGGAACATAGACGGCCTGCGCAGGGTTCCACCCCAGCGCATCCCCTTCTTTGACGGGCCCCCCCGTCCACGCCGTCACTTGTTTCCAGCGACGGAGGTTGAATTGCGCATCGAGACACTTAGCAGCCATCCGGGAAGTTAGCTTCTCATGCCCACACACAGGCATGGGGATCCCTAGATCCCGAGACAGCTCCAACATCTTCCCTAATATGAGAGGCTCAAGCAGGTCCTGTGGCGTCTCAGGATAAGCTGCCATGGCCAGCTCCAGCACCGCACCCCTGAACGCCACGGGCGACTCCTCTGGTGCTCGTTGTCGTTGAGCGAATCGCCGATGCGCATCATCTGGTGGCTCATAAGCATCGGCCATTTCTTGAAAAACACCACATAAAGTTGCCTTCTTATCGGTCGCTATGGAACGGAAGAATCGGACAGATTCGTCGTCCAGGAGAGTCGGCAACACCTCCAAAGCCTCCGCATCGGTCCATCTTGCTGTGCGTACCGCCGCCAAGAAGCGGCAGGCGAACGCGCTCCAGTCCCCACCGACGGAAAATTCTTTAACTGTTGTAAGGTGGCGACTCCGACTCCTCTTCCCGCCGTCTTCCAATGGTGGTGGTTGTGATGGCAAATTCAAAATGGCGTCGGCCCGCGGCGTGGCCAAGATGGCGGTTTGGCGCCACGGAGCGCGCAAAATGGCGGCCTCTTGCCGCGTGGGCAATGGCGGCGGCAGGACAGGCAACGTGGCGGCCCGCGGAGCACCACTTGCATCATCCATCGTCCCTGGCGCGACGAGATGGCATAGATGCGCCAGGACGTCCTGAAGTGCCTCCAGTTGTACCGCCATCGCTTGCCATCGTTGATCCGCGTCTGATGATGTCGACGGACCCGCCACCGCGCCAACATCCTCCACACCCGTTCCCGTGGTCGCCTCAGCCTGGCTCTCCTCCACCACCCCAACAGGATCCGTGGTTGGAGGGAGTTCGTCGTCGTCGGACGAAGAAGCCGATGCAGGCGCCGGATTAACTTTCTTCCTCACTTGTTTCGACATGCCGTTGCACTTCCGACACCAGTGTAATAAACGACTGGACCACGATGTCTGGCTCAGTGTCCTTTATTATTCGGTTCGTGCTGTACACCCACACGGCTGTCTTTACTCTGTAGCTTCTCCACGGTGCTGACTCCAATGTCGGCCCGATCCACAACAGCAGCTCCGCTGCTGTTTCTCTCACACAGCCCCCCTTGGCTGTACTCTCTGCTGCTCTTCTCCCTCCGCAGCTCTCACAGCTTCTTGCTCTCTCTCTCTCTCTCCGCAGCTCCTCCTGGCAGCCACACCGCTGCCTCTAACAAGCAGCCCCCTCTCTCTCTCTCTCCGCAGCTCCTCCTGGCAGCCACACCGCTGCCTCTAACACGCAGCCCTCCTGGCTGTCTCCTCCCCAGCTGCACACCACTCCGCAGCTTCCTCTTATCTTCGGGGTTGGCTCCCGATCGCCGTCGGCGCCCCCCCTCTCCACACTTGCCCGCGTGGCCTCACTCTTTTCCGCTCACACCCCGACTACCTTCCCCTTCCGGTTTACCCGCTTAAAGCCCCGAACCTTACCCCCACGTCACATGACTCCACCCCCCGTGACGTCACCTCCGGAAGGTCGCTTACGCCCGCATTACACATGGACGAAGTGTCAGGGGCCTGGTCTCCCGACCTCCAACCTTTGGCCAGAGCTGCAAAGGCAACGACCAGCGTGTCGGTCGATGTGCCGGCCCCGGCGCCGGTTACAGTAAGAATGATGCCCTCACTGTCCGGTCGCAGCGCTGATGATGCGGTATGCTAGGTTTAAGCCAGCTGTCGTCCGGCGGTGAAGGTCGCAGCGCTGATGACGCGGCGTTGTTTGGTTTGACCACGCTGGGCCCAGAAGTGACGTCGCTCCCAGCGGTCATTGCTCCCCCGGCAGAAGTGACGACACACCCGGAAGCATCCCCCACATCCGTGGGGGGAACGCCGGTGACGGGAACGGCGGTGGCGTCCACCATGTTTGTGGCGGCGGCGGCGGGCTCGGGCGAGCGCCGCGCCTCCTCTCTCCCTCCCGCCATCGCCTGTGAGCGCCGCATCCCGCCCAGGAGGGAGGCAGTGGCGCAGAGCAGCTCTGCGAGGCGAAGCAGCGCCTCCTCCATCCCTGCTCCCGACGCTGGAGAGGGGACGGTCAGCGGAGCAGACAGCTGCTCAGCCGGCGGTGCAGTGTCGCTGTCGGCCGGCGGTGCAGCGTCGCTGTCGGCCGGCGGTGCAGCATCGTTGTCGGCCGGCGTTGGCCGCCCCATCGCTGCTTGCTCCTCGACATCGCCATCAGGACTGAAGGTACGTGGCTTACTTCTTGTCTCCATAGCCACTTCTGACTCCAAATGTAATGGGTTCCGGAGACACTTGTAGAGGTAACTTCTTTATTACGATCCAACACTCCAACACTCCAACAGTCCAACAGTCCAACTACTCTGTTACAGCCTAGGTACACAGCCTAGGTACACAGCCTAGATACACTACTCTGGCTACGCTCTGGAACTCGCCCTCACAAGGACGTAGAGCCGGGAGTTCTAGAGTCCCACCACTCGCTCTCACAGCATCCCAGGGTCCTCAGATGGCTGGTCTTGGGTCTTGGGTCTTGAGCTACAACTGGCCCTGGTCGTCCAGGGAGCTCCCCTTTTATGCCTAGTCCCCAACGAGGGGTGGGGCCGTGTGCGCCCCCAGATATCCCACAGAGCACACACAGCCCCCCCCTTTGGCGGTGCCAAGGGGCTTAAGCGCCTGGGAACCCAACGCCTGGCGCTAAGAGGCTTAAGCGTCTGACCCGCCTGGAAATCCAGCGCCTGGCGCCCAAGCGCCTGGCCCGCCCAGGGTCCCAGAGCCCCCAGCAGCTCCTCCCTTCTTATGTCACTACATATATATGTATGTGTGAGTCCATTTGTGCGTGTAACTCTATGTGTGTGTATCAATGGATTTGCGTGTGTAACTACTGTACATGTGTGTCTACCTTTTTCGCCCGGGCAACGCCGGATAATAACCGCTAGTTATATATAAGATGCCATGCCACATGCGGTTCCAAAGAAATGTTATTATTGCTTGAAGACCACATGTTTGTGTGCAAAGTTGCATTTGCAAGGAGAGGACCTGCAACGTGATGTTTACGTTGAGGCTTGGAGCACAGGTCATGGGGCAGCATTCTCTGCACACTGTTCCTGAGTGGCCGAGACTTTGTGGTGGTTCAAAATAGGTGCTCATATCGGAGGATTTGTTGAATACGTCATTCGAAAAGCCTTCAATCACGAAGACGTCGTCCACCTGTGGATATCAACTATGCAGACAGCCCGCAGGACAACTCCCTCATTCAGGGATAATTTAAAGAAGTGCATTAATGGTGGCCAAGGAAAAGGTTGATGGCATTGATTCTACCAACTCTTGCCATTGCTTCCTTCCTTCTGATTGATCTTTGTGAGGTTAATGCCTGAGCCCCAGGGCCCGCTATTACAGTATGATTGTGTGCAATCATAAACCAATACAATTCACAGTTTATGTCAACAACACCGCCTTATATCAGAAATGTAAAACATCTACAGGAGGCTAGAAGAGGCAGTATATACTTATATAACGTATGATCAGGGCTTAATTTCTTACTTGATGTTTTTTTTCAAAATGCTGCTTGGATGGGAATTTGGGTGTAAGGCACTAAGGCTTGGCACTAACACTCAAACAAATGTGCAGACCCATCATAATCTGAGTACTGTCTTCAAGAACATCATCTGGCTACTAAACTCTAAGCTCTATTCAACCCCCCCCCACCACCGCACACACAGCACCACAATGCCGTGGACCAAATAAGGCGAGATGGATGTGGTGTGTTAAAGTAATTCTCGGAATAGCATCCTGGACCGTTCCACACGAAATTAAGCACTCGTTATACGGTATTGTTAAAGACAAAAGGTCGTGATATATTTCGGCTCATAAATGCCTGCGAGGTTTGGACTCAAGGACACAAGGTTATCAGTACTCAATAAACGGGCTTAAGCGTGGCTTAGTGGCAATTTTGCAGGCACTTTGAGTGAGCGCAGATCTCTGCCACACTCTGCACATTTACAAGGGTGACATGTGGCAGGAGGAGATGGCAGTGAGGCTTGAGGCTGTCATGTTAAATCCCCTCTGCAATTGCAGGTCTGCAAGGCAAACAGGAGCTTATGTAAACAAGGAGCGGTTGTACAGGTTTCCCCTGCACGGTGCAAACATTCAGTGTCTATGCCCTATGCAATGAGCAAAAATGCATAGTTAACATGTCGCTCCGCTGGTGTAGCTGAGCACATAAGGGGTAATATCAATCCCGCATATCGCTAGCGTTGAACATGTACGAGTGTTATTTCAATAATGGGAAACTTTAAAGAGTCCCATTATCTAGGTCAGTGCTATATTGGTAACACACAGCTTATCGAATGGTGTATCTTTCTTATGCTTTTATGTATGTTGCATTTCTTTTTCACCATACGTCGCCAACCATGCTAAATGGAGGTGCGGGGACAGGACAACACACAAAACAGAAAAAGCAGTTCTTTGTGTTTGACACGTAGGCTTTCGCGACCAATATCATCCATAATATAGGTTTTTGGGGTTAGATTGTGTAAATATAAATGTGTCTTTAAACCCGCCACCACGCGACACAGCCAAATAGTAAGGTTTGTCACGTAAACAGAACATGCCAATTCGTTACTAGTACAGCACACCGGTGTGTTGGAGAGCAAATCCACAACATTTACAATCTGAGTACGACGTTTCACCAGTAATTACTACTAGCATCATCAGGCGGACAGCCAGTTCTTTGTGTATGGCTGGATGCAAAAGAACTGAGAAATCGATGTCCAGATCATTTAGCCAGCCAAATGGCTTCAGTTGATGTGTGGTGGATGTCTTCGTTGAATGTTTGAAGTGGTTCACTGTTGTCCCTGCTACTCAGGTAGATACATGGCAGATATATCATATGATCAAAGATGGCGACCACCATCATCCCACAACCACACAACGGAAGAACTAGATGATCACCACAGTTATGCCCCAGTCACTCCATTATTGCCCGAAGATCGCACTGATGAAGATTCCAGAATTATGAAAATCCTCTCATACTATAGCTACTATGCACGCCAAAGACTCATCTGTATATGTAGTGTGTATGTAATATATATATGCATGCAATTGTACAGACAGATTATGTGAAATGGATGGATTTGGTATTGTGAATAGAGTGCAAGACTCACGTCGTAAAGTTGCGAGTTCAAATTCTGTTTGGAGATCAACTCGGCCTATCAGCCCTCAAGGGTAATTCAAATGAGCCACCACTTTGTGGGAAGTCAAAAGTGATTGCCCTGTGTAGATATTGGCCACTGCCATTGAAATATGGATTTCCACCATAGGCATAGGGCCTCTAAATGAGAGTAGCACCCCTTGTATGTGTAGTGTAGTAACTCGGCGGGAGACGACTTCACGGGTAACACACTCTTTATTTCACCAAACTCGTTCACAGGTGACTAACACCTACTTTGTATCTCGGGTGACAAACACCCACTTAGTATCTCGGGTGACAAACACCCACTTAGTATCTCGGGTGACAAACACCCACTTAGCTACTCGGCGACTAACGCCACTGAGCTACTCGGGTGACCAACACCCACTTAGCTACTCGGCGACTAACGCCACTGAGCTACTCGGGTGACCAACACCCACTTAGCTACTCGGCGACTAACGCCACTGAGCTACTCGGGACACTCCCTGCCCGGGGTATCCGTCTTGACTGTGGGTCCCCAGCCCGACCCACGGGGGCGTCGGACCCCGGGTCCCACAGCCTCGCCTCCGAGCCACACAGGGCCCCGGTCCCCACAAGGACGGCGGGACTAGGGGTCTCGGGGCACTAGGTCTTCAGCTCCGTCTTCGGGTCTTCAACTGGGTAACTCTCCCCGAGTGCTCTCGCGCGTCCCCCTTTATACCCCACCTGCGGACGTCGCTGCGAGCACCCATCTTATTCGACCAATCACTCGGCGCTGGCTACGATCCTGTTTTCCCACATCTCATCGTGCCTCACCACCCACGCCGCGCCGCCCCGTCATCTGTCACTCCCGGCGCACGCGTCCACACCACGCCCACAACGCGTGCCCAACCCCGCACCCCGCGCCGCCCCGTGATCCATCACTGTCACAGTCGGCGCACGTCAACACCACCACTACATCACCCCCTACCACATAGCTCGCAGCCGACCCGGCTGCTATAAAAATATACAAACCGCCCTGTGTGCCCCGTAACACAACACAACAACAAGAACAACAACTAACGTAACAACACAACACGACGCGAACACTACCATCCGCAACCATCAACCAATGCCACCGCGACAATAGAACAATATATACAAACCGGCGAGTGACAATAGCAATGTGTATGCAGAAAGGAAAATAAATGGAAAATTTTTTTTTTTCTTTCGACTCGTGCAGTGTCCCATTCTTTCCGAGCGTCCCTACAACGGGACATTACCCCGGCAGAGGGGAACACCGGGCGAGCTCGGTGATGAGAAAAAAACGTCTTCATGAAAATTGTTGTGCCCTAGCCCGAGTCCGCCTTGCCGGTCCGTCGTACGGCACCAGACGCGGTTGAACGTCCGGTGGTGCCGGCGGTTCAGGAAGACATCGGCCAGGCATCGAGGACCCGTGCGTGCCCCGGGGTTCAGGCTCCCGACGGTCAGCAGCCGTCAAGCCCGAGGCACCTGGGGGTGGGTCAGGTGGAGACACGTGAGGATCAGCCTGCGACACCTCCCTCCCCGAGTCGACGGTCACATCACACGCCCGGTCGTTACGGCACAGAACGGGGTCACACGGTGCCGCATAGGGCTTCAGTCGGGAGGGGTGCACGTACCAACGGCGTTTTTCCCATTTAATCTGTATACTCTGGGGTCGTGCAACCCGCACAATTTCCACCGGTCCCCTCCAAGGTCTCAACAACTTGGGGGACGTAGCCAACGGTGCATGTGGACAATGCATCCAGGCCTTATCGCCTGGTTTCCAATCATGCGTATGCACCCTCCGCCCATGCAATCTCTCGTTCGCAATTTGCCGCGACCGCGAATTCAACCTCGCCGCCTCCCGCGCTTCAGTCAATTTGGCGATATTAAATTTGATGTGGTCTGCCAATTTAGATTTTGCACGTGGCTGGGAAATCCCCAGTTGGACGTCCATGGCCGGATCGGCCTCCCGCCCATACATAAGAAAAAATGGGGAAAACCCCGTCGCCGCATGAGGGGCCATTCGATAGGCCGCGAGTACCCCCGGCACCTGTAAGTCCCAATCAACCTGATCGTCGCAGACCTGTTGGCACAACATAGACGTAATCGTCCTGTTCAGACGCTCAACCATCCCGTCAGTCTGCGGGTGGTAGGGGGAAGTACGCACTTTCTTTGTACCCAACAGGTCGCACACCTCGCGCAACAAATCGCTCGAAAAATTCTTTCCTTGATCCGTCAGCAAGCGTTCGGGGGCGCCCTTGTCCAAAACATAACCCTGGACAAAGGCGTCCGCCACCGCCGCAGCCGACTGGTTGGCGAGCGGCCATGCCATAGGCCATCGGGTGAAGTATTCCACGCCAACCAGCAGGAACCTATTTCCCCTTGGTGTAGCAGGAAAGGGCCCCAAGATGTCCAACGCAACCAATTCGTTTATACGCGAAACTTGAATGGATTGCAGCGGTGGATTAGCTGCCAATGGTGGCGGTTTCCTTTTGGCGCACCCTACGCATCCCTTAAGAATATTCGCCACGTCGTTACCCATCCCCGGCCAATAATAGTCTCGCTGGATTAGGGCGAGCGTTTTGTGAAAACCCAGATGAGTGAGCCGTTCATGAGCTGCCAGAACGACCCTACCCCGCATAGCAACAGGCACAATGAGCACGTGACGCCGGGACATGTTGTCCCACTTCATCAAAAGGCCCTGTCTGCACACCCAGGAACCGACCCGCGCCTCCCCTACCTCGGGAGCGCCAACTTTCCGACGTAGCGTAAGTAGGGAGCTGTCGGACATTTGGAGACGGCCCCACTCAATGAGGGGCAACGACAACAGCGAATCCCTCCCCGTGGGGGCGTCGACTCCCGGGGTGTCAGTGGCGGCGAGCGCAACTCCCGGGGTGCCGGCGACCGGGGGTTTGCACCGCGCCGATCCCAACAAACATGTGCAGTCCGTGCACGGAGGCAACCGCGACAAGGCGTCCGCATTTGAGTGTCGCAATCCCTTGCGGTAAATCGTCGTGAATTGGTAGTCCTGAAGGACCTCCAACCATCGGGACAATTGGCCCGATGGCTGTGCCACGCGCATAGCGTATTGTAGAGCCGCATGGTCCGTACGGACCGTAAAATGACGGCCGTAAAGATACGGCCTGAATTGCTGTGTAAAAACCACAATCGCTAACAATTCACGACGAGTTACGCAATAGCGTTGTTCGGCGGGGGAAAGAACTCTACTACCGTAGGCGACCACCCGTTCAACCCCCCCGACCACCTGTGAAAGCACCCCCCCGATACCCGTGTTGCTGCATCTGTGTCAAGCAAAAACGGTTGTGTGAAATCGGGGTAACACAAGGGGGGAGCCTGCACCAAGGCGTCACGAAGGGAGCAGAACGCAGCCTCCTCTTCCGCCCCCCAGTGAAACCGCACACCCTTAGCCGTCAAAGCGTGCAGGGGCCTGGCTATGGTGGCAAATTGCTTGACAAAACGACGGTAATAGGAGGCGAAACCAATGAAACTGCGAACCTCCGTGACCGAGGTTGGCGTTGGCCATGAGCTGACGCAATGCGTCTTAGCAGGGTCCGTCGAGATCCCTGAACGACTCACGATATGGCCCAAATACCTGACCGATTCCCGAAGCAGAAAACATTTAGCCGGTTTAAATTTAAGCTTAGCGGAACGCATCCTGAGGAACACCGCTCTCAGTCGCTGGAGGTGCTCCTCAAAAGTCCGACTAAAGACGATGATATCGTCGAGATAAATCAAACAGGTATCCCATTGGAGGCCCGACAAAACCAATTCCATGAGTCTCTGGAACGTGGCGGGAGCGGAATGTAAGCCCATGGGCAAACGGTTGAATTCAAATAGGCCACCAGGTGTCCGGAAAGCAGTTTTAGGTTTAGACTCGTTATCGAGTGGCAATTGCCAAAATCCAGAAAGCAGATCGAGTGTGGAAAAAAACTGTGCTCCCGCCAAGGCATCCAGCGACTCATCCATCCTGGGGAGCGGATACGCATCCGCCATCGAGATTTTGTTTAAGCGGCGGAAATCGACACAAAACCGCAAGGACCCATCCTGTTTTTTTACTAGGACAATAGGAGCACCCCACGGACTAGAAGAGGGCGAAATGATATCGGCCGCCAACATATCATTAACCGCCGATTGCACATGCTCCTTCTCGGCTGGGCTGAGCCGGAAGGGATTCTGACGAATAGGGGCCGCGTCCCCTGTAGCTATGTGGTGGCGCAACAGGTCAGTGCAGCCGATATCGTACTTATGTTTGCTGAACACGTCAGCAAACTCGAGTAGCAAACCCCTCAATGCTCCCAATTGCACCTTGGACAAGTTAGCAGAACCGGCACACAACGAGTCCAACCACTCAGTCCCCTCATCACTTGGAGGGTGCGACTTGACAGTGAAATCTGCTTGAGCCACGAGCCGTTCCTCAACGGGTAGCGGCGCGGCGTGAGCCAGCACCGTTCCCTGCGCAATTACGGCCGGCCGCGACCCCGTATTCAGGACCATTACGAACGGCTCACTGTCCCCTCTCACCATGGTTTGAGCAACCGCTAAGTCGAGGCCCCTTCTGGCCCTGTTAGACGGGCCCAACAGCACCCCCTGTGCCTCCGCACCCACCTCGAGTGGCTTCCTCAACCGAAGGGGTACTAACATTTGCGATCCCGGGGGCACCCGTACAGTGTGAGTTGCCAGCGCCTGCACCGTCGCACAAACCGCGCGCATTTTGGTAGGGCTCGTCAAAAACGCAACCCGCCGACCTGACGGAAGCTCTATGCAGGCCTGATCTATAAGAATTTTGATGGGCATTTTGGACAAAAAGTCCGTACCTAGCAAACAGGGAACGGCCAGCGATGATGATACAAAAATAGGGCCCGCCAATTTGATGTCACCAATGCAAATAGTCGCCCGAATCTGGCCGATGATCCCCAGGGATCCCCCATTCGCCGCATAAAATGGCACGTCTACTGGCAGAAGGGGTCTACTTTGGACGGGAAGAATGTTATAAATAAGGTCCGAGATGATGGTGGCCGACGCACCCGTGTCCACCAGCACCCGGACCTCAACCCCGTCAATAAACCCCGTTACCACGGACGACCCGGCCGACGCAGCCACGATCCTGTGGGCCAATTCGGACCACTCGACTGCTTGCGGGCCGCGTACGGACCCCCCTCGCCGAAGTGAACCCCCGGCACCCAGCCGCGAACCCCCCACCGCCAAGCGGCGACCCGAATGTGCCGTGTTTGTGGACCGAACGTGTGAGGTGCCGCGACTTGCCGGGTTTTGTTGGGATGACTTGTGGCCCTGGTCGTCGTCCCGACGTGGTCCTGTGGCGCGCTGACGCGGGGCCCGGCACCCGGCTGCGACGTGACCCCGAAGGCCGCAGTTGTAGCAGACGACGGACGTCGTAGGTTTCGGTTGCTCCAGCTTGCGGGGTGAACGTGTGGGCGAACGACCTCCCGTTCTCCACTCCCCCGGACGCGATGCAGCGAAGGCCTGCTCCTGATCCGCAGCTGGCTGAGGTTCGGCGATCGTGGCGGCCAGTGCCGCATTCCCCGCCCATTTGCAGACGACCCCCGGCTTGCGTTTGAGGACCTCGTACGCGTGAATGCTCGTGGCGATCGCCAGGGAGCAGATATCCATCTCGTCCGCCACATTGATGGGGACCCCCAACTCGTGGGCCAACGCCAGCAGCTGCTCCGTCACCATGGCGTCCTTCCCCTCCTTATCCATGCGGGGAAAAGCTGCGTCCGCCAAGGCGAGCAGTGCCGTGCGATAGGCGAGCGTCGTTTCTCCAGCCACCTTCCGCCGATCGTAGAACTGGTGGCGACACGTGGAGGGCGGTCCGAACACCTTCGCCATCAGGTGTAGTGCGTCCTGGAGTGTAGAGCGGGACGACCTTGCAGCAGATGTGAAGGCTGCAAGCGCGTCGTCGTCAAGCATCGCTGGCAACGCACGCAGGGCAGTGGTGTCGGACCACCCCGACATCTCCTGATGAGCGAGGAACCTTCGTTGGAAGGCTCCCCAGTCGCCCCCATCCGCCTTGAACGCCGACAGCGCGGGCAATCTTTGCTGGAGGACCCGATCGTCGTCGACGTCGGAGAGATTTTCCCGCGCTCCGCTGTAGTTGTGTAAAATGTCGGCTCGGTTGTCAGGCGCAAAATGGAGAGCTCCGGCGCGCGCTGATGACGTGGGCTGCGCTGAGCGGAGGTGTCCGGCCACGTGGCGTCCGTGTTTCCCGCCAATCGATAGCGGCCCCCCAAAAACGGCGGCAACTTCCAGACTTTTGGCGCGAAGCGCCTTTTGGCGGGATTCCTCCAACGTCGCTTCCTCCACCAACCCCGCAGCCGTTTTCCCGCTCGCCGGAACGGAGATGTCAGCCAAGACAGCGGCGGCGGCGAGTAGCAACTCCGCCAACCGGGAGTGCGCGTCTTGGAGGCTGGTGTCGGAGGCAAGCGGAGCGTCGGCCATCACCGCGAAGTGCTGCATCGGCGGCAACTCCTCGTCCTCTCCTCCCGAGGTTGGTGTCCCCGGTACGCCGTCGTCGTCCCGACCTCGCTCGTGGGTACGGGTAGTCTTCCTCGTGTCCATACTTCTTGAAGACAGGTTTACTTCTGACGCCAGTTGTAGTGTAGTAACTCGGCGGGAGACGACTTCACGGGTAACACACTCTTTATTTCACCAAACTCGTTCACAGGTGACTAACACCTACTTTGTATCTCGGGTGACAAACACCCACTTAGTATCTCGGGTGACAAACACCCACTTAGTATCTCGGGTGACAAACACCCACTTAGCTACTCGGCGACTAACGCCACTGAGCTACTCGGGTGACCAACACCCACTTAGCTACTCGACGACTAACGCCACTGAGCTACTCGGGTGACCAACACCCACTTAGCTACTCGGCGACTAACGCCACTGAGCTACTCGGGACACTCCCTGCCCGGGGTATCCGTCTTGACTGTGGGTCCCCAGCCCGACCCACGGGGGCGTCGGACCCCGGGTCCCACAGCCTCGCCTCCGAGCCACACAGGGCCCCGGTCCCCACAAGGACGGCGGGACTAGGGGTCTCGGGGCACTAGGTCTTCAGCTCCGTCTTCGGGTCTTCAACTGGGTAACTCTCCCCGAGTGCTCTCGCGCGTCCCCCTTTATACCCCACCTGCGGACGTCGCTGCGAGCACCCATCTTATTCGACCAATCACTCGGCGCTGGCTACGATCCTGTTTTCCCACATCTCATCGTGCCTCACCACCCACGCCGCGCCGCCCCGTCATCTGTCACTCCCGGCGCACGCGTCCACACCACGCCCACAACGCGTGCCCAACCCCGCACCCCGCGCCGCCCCGTGATCCATCACTGTCACAGTCGGCGCACGTCAACACCACCACTACATATGCACATGGAAAATATGTTGACTTTGAATCACATTAATAATGAAGTTTAAAGTGAAGTAATTAGGTCTACTGAATAACCAGTGCTCATTCTTGGTAGCGAAACCTCAGTTACGAGTGGAGGTGCAACATTTTAAAGGTGGGGATCAATGTTTCCGCATGATAAAAGCCATCGATCTCCCACGAAGTGGTAACTATTTTAGCTGCCATGGGAGATACTGTATTCTCCACATTATAATACTCACCTTCTTCCCGTTGATAACTTTATAACTTTATTAAATAAATAAATGTTTATATGGCACTTTTCACAATACACAGATACATAATATATATATACACAGCAATAATAGTGTAAATTAATATTTTACAAGAATAGTGAACGTAAGATGATGAATTCCCTTATTGACACGGGCACACGTTTGACGTGCGCCTTACTTTCTGAAACGTCTTACGCTCTGGAGAATACAGTAATTTCCTAGTCTGATTCGATCTCTCAGTCAAGATTTTGACCTCACAACTTTCAAATTGTGAGTCGAGCGTTTTATTTTTTAACCCCAGCTTTTCTCAAATGAATTATATAATGATAAAATATGACTCTTAACAATAACATATCAATCTGCCCTGGTATCTTGGGTAGTGAAATGTGAATGCAGGATCGTGTGTGTGTGTGTCAGCTATAACATATGGTCTGCCTAGACACGTCTCAGCAGCTCAGTGGCTCGAGACTGTGCTTCGTGAGGTCTTTGAAGCATCGCTGCAAGATGTAGTGAGGAAGCTCTAACTGTTTGTGTTGGCATGAAGCCAGCAAAGCGTTAAAATGGCACCAGGATTAAAAAGGGGCATCATCAATTATTTAAAGTTGAGCTGTCCACACGTCAAGAGATCGATGAAGCAACAAGTTCAGTTTAGCTTGGCAAAATATAAAGACGTCATATGTGGGATACAGGAGCATGTTTAGTAATAACTATTTTTAAAGCAACATCATAAGGATAACAATATTTATGTAATAGTGTTCTAAAATCCATCATTAGATGGCTTTCAAAAACGTATATTTTTTATCATGGTAAATATATCCAAATAGAGTGGCCTCCCCTAGAGTCCTATATTCGACATCTAAATCAGTGGGAGGCGGAGGGAGGGGTGAGGAGGAGCAACAACAACAACGTTGGACATCACGGCGAGCAATAATCAGTACAACCGCCTACACGAATCGTAGCTTCACAAACCATTGGCGGAATACAGTATTCACTCTTGACATATATTCCATCACAAATGAATGCTTTCAGATTGAGCTCCACCGTCACTGTGAACCTGAGCCAGTACAGCTCTGATGTTAACTCGCGGTATGTTTGTGTCTGCACGAGGAAGTAGACAGACGTTGTATGGAGCTGTCATTAAAATGCTTTGTTCATCGGCGTTGATAACTTTTCCTGTGAAAATAAAATACCATTATATATTGCATTAGCAGGGTGATTTTTAAGTTGTGCCCAGGATGATTACAGCTTATGCTACGTTTCAGAAGTTATGTAAGCTATGTTCAATATTTCGTCATTTAAACACAACACAGTGCCGTGTGATTACTTGATTTCATCCCGTAACAATGTGATTTACTGATTATTCACGCAATTATTAACTTTTGCTAATTTAGATATACAAGGTAAATTTAGTTTATCAATAAGAAAACTGTATTTATTAAATTAACACCGGGAAGAATGTATCTTTAAATAAAATTCCTGACCCAGCGAATATAATTTCACATTGATATGGTAAGTGCAAGTCTCTCCATAGGGACAACCACTGTTGACTTTTCCACAAAGTAGCTATCATTTTATTGGCTCCAGGGAGTTGATGGGCTGAGTCGACTCTTGACCAGGATTTTAACTCGCAGCTTACTGATTGCAAGCTGCACACTCTATTTGGTAAAGTAAGTAGCCACGCGATGAGACGAGTCAAATCCCCCCCCCCCCACAAGCTCTGCGGTCTTCTATATATGAAGGTGATTTCAGCCAATTAATGCGTGCTTATACGTGGGAGGAAACCAGAGTGCCCAGAGAAAACACACGCTTGCAACAGGACAACACTCGATCGCATAATGTACTGCCTTCTGGCGAGCCAGGGTGAGGCTTCTCGAAGGTGGTTCCACAACATTTGTACAATCCACCAACCCTTGCCCCCGCAGTGCTGCATTTAATGGCGAGCACCACCACCGGCCGACAAATTAGTTACTTTCTGAATTCGCGTTCACTGTCCCGGATCCAGTGGGGATCGGCTTTATCAGTCGGCAACTGCATTTTATGTGCCCGTCAAATGACTGGATGCTGCGGTTACTGATTTGAAATCCCTTTGACCTCAGAGGATTGATACGCTGAGTCAAACCCTGACCAGACAATTAAACCCCCAACCTTCCAATTGGGAATCAGGCGCATTAAGGTCAGTATCACCCGGATTGACGCAAAAAAATATTCACCGGCAAACACTGTTATTGTCTCATGGATTAACTGAGCCGTGCTATAGCAATGTGTGGCGTTTGCACGACTATCTCAGAGCAGTCAATAGACGGCACACTCCTTTGGGTCAGCAATGATTGAATGCACAATTTAGAAAGAAAATAAAAAAGTCCACATCAATAAACAAGTAGATCTAACTTGCATATGCGTAGCATGTCAATTAAGATGTTTTATGTTGCATAAAAGTGTAAACAAAATAAATATGTACAAGCAAAATAATGAAAAACCTATTTTGTGAACATTACCAATGAATGGCAATATTGATAAAATTACTATTCAAAGAATTATACATGAGTAATGTAATATTTATAACCCATTAAAATAGTTTGGTAGGATGCAATAAACATATTTATAAAAATGTTAAGCCTATGAATAAATACCAATTTAAGTATTACATCATAATTGAATCCCCAATAATGGTCAACATGAACGTGTAATTTATATTCGATTGACAACACTTTGTTTAAATTACAATTCACTTTATATCCATTGCTAAACTTAAAGACATATTGCACTTTGTCCAAAAATAAAGACATTTCAACGAAGTCAAATTACTTTCTTTCTGCTTCAGAGACCGTGACATGAAGCTCAAAAATACGAGTCAATGGCATAAATTCCACATTCCTATGACAAGAACTATACATTATAATGCAACTGTATCAGAGGAAATAAAAAAAAATACATGTATGTCATGGTGGAAAAAATGCCAATGATGGACAAGATAGGAGATATTGTGATATTCTGAGCTCAGAATCTGCAAATCCAATGCTCCCGAATCCTTCGGCATGGTTAAAATCAATTTGCAATCAATCCTGTTAGCCATGGACAATGGATGGAGTTTAATTCTCCTGCCAAAAAACTGCTATTTTAGATTAAGATTATGTGACCACATGGGGATAGAAAGAACATTTTGCACCAAAAACATCACATTATTTTGACCTGAGGACCAGAATAACTGGAATGTATTTTACACATTTTCAAAGTGACAATGATAAGCACATTATTAGCAGAAACCCATTATTGTTGAAATGTCATGCCACTAGCAAGAATGGGTGGTCGGACACCATTATGAAATAAAATTATATTGGACTTCTATATATGTATATAAAAAATGGATTTCGTATGGCATGATGCAATTACAAATTAATGACATTGTGAATTGAACATGTACAAAAAAACCACATTGAATACTGTTACATTGTAATGCTGCATCTGATTCATAATTAGCATCAGCCATGCTTTAGCTGCTGCTCAGCGAATGCCTCCCCGAGCTGTCGCTATCACTGATGATCTCACGATACAGCAAATCATCGAGCTCCTGTGTATGAGCGAATATCATAGAGATCTCTTGTATACCACGCGAGGTAGTTAACATCTCGCCACCGCGGCGCCTCATCATCAACGCCGAGTTTCCATCGTCAAACAGCATCCTCGGCGGTGACTGAAAACGGAAAACGGTCAGGGTCAGGGGACTTGGGCCTTTTCGGACGACTCACGTTGCCCAGGCAGACACTTCGGCCTATCGCACCAGAGCCCTGCGTGCCATCATGATCATCATCAACGACGGTGACTATACCATGGGACTGGAGCCAACCTCGGGGCAGACCACGGTTACCATGGATGTGCACTGTCGAGTCTGACGTCAAACACCGTCGTCTTGGTCTGTGCTCAGTGTAGTACCGTTGAGGACGCATGGACACCCGAGTAGAGGCACACGTATTTATTTCACAACAGTCACTGGGGACATACAGTACTGGAGGGGGTATCGGCCCCCTCACCCGGATAGCTGGGAACACACGGCTAGCTACCCCTAGCCTGCCTCCTAATCCTCCAATTACTGGGCTAGGGGAGGCTGTCTGGCCCGACACTGGTCAGTCGGGCTACGGTACCCGGAGTCCCAAAGTCCTGGCTCTGGTTCACGGGACCACGCCGCTGGCTCGGTCCTGCGCGGCCCTGACAAGGGCGGCGTCCCAGGGGAGTCCAGGGCTCTAGCTAGGCAGTCTTCGGTCTTCAAGAGTTTACTTAAACATTCTGCCCCGAGCCCTCTGACACATCCCCCTTTATACTCCACCCCCGCTGAGGGGTGGGGCCCCGGGCTGCCTGGTGCGGACGTCGTTGAGAGCACCCCCCCCGTGCACTCACGTAGCCCCGCCCACTGTGTTTGTTTCCCATAAGCTGCCATGCATAACGGCTCTCTCTCTAACACCCCTACACATACAGCTCCTCCGTAACACCCCTACATCACCCCCCCCTGTACAGCTCGCAGCCGTCCCGGCTGCAACCTTGACAATAAAAGTTTATTCACCCCTCGATCCCCCAGCGTGTGCCTCATTTTTACAACAATAACGCAACGAGAAGAACAACAGGAAGGGAAAATAACCCGACGCACCCCACCCCCGAATATATACGAAATCCGTACAACCAACGTATATACATTGTTTTCAGGAAACCCCCCAGCACACACACAACACACAGTGAACACAACATTCGTACAATGCAATGTGCCAGGAGCACACCACCGACGCCGCACACAGTGAGCATAACATGTGAACGTACACAGGAAAAAAAATATTTAAAAAAAAAAAAATCTTTTTTTCCTTTTTTTTCCCCCCATTTTCACTCCGTGCGTCACAAGAGTCTGCGCATTTTTGCGCGCGTCCTCGCCGCAGGCCCGTCACACGGGATAACCCCGGCCGGCAGGCCGTCGGGTGGCAAGTGTCCATCTCCGAGTGAGTCTGTTGTTGACGTTGCAAGACCCTCGGCATCCCCCGTGGGGGTCGTCGGGCGTGAGCCCGTCACTCCCGGTGCACCTGGGGGCGGGACAGCCGGCAACGCGTCAGGCGAGAGCAGCGGAGACGAACTCTTTGAGTCGGTCGCCCCCCCACATGTTTGGCCACGCGCGTGTGTAGTGGGACCTCGCACCGCAACGAAGGGTTTGAGCCTGGAGGGGTGTACAAACCACCGGCGCTTCCCCCATTTAATGCGTACGCACTGAGGTCTCAGGACCTCAACCACCTCGACGGGGCCCCGCCACGGCCGCACCAGTTTTGAGGAGGTCGCGAGCGGTACCTGGGGACAGTGCAGCCATGCCCTGTCCCCCGGCTTCCACTGTAGCACATGCGCGCGACCCAGTCTGAGGCGCTCATTAGCCCTCTGCCGCATGTCAGAATTTTGCATGGCAGCATCCCGCGCCTCTGTCAATTTTTCCAGGTTAAATTTAACATGTTCGGCCAATTCAGTTTTTCCCTGTGGCGCTGGGATCTGCAGCTGGGCCCGAACAGGTGGGTCAGGTTCACGGCCATACATAAGGAAGAAGGGGGAAAATCCCGTGGCAGCATGGGGGGCCAATCTGTATGCTGCCAGGACCCCCTGAATTTTCAAGTCCCAATCTGTCTGTGAGTCCGAAACCTGCTGTGACAACATCGACGTGATGGTACGAAGTGGGATAAAGGCTAAAGCTGACTAATATTGTACCCTACTTCACAGAACTTTGGTCACTAAAAAAACAAGTACATCCATCGCATTAGAAAGGTAAAACTGTCATCATTAAAATATTAGTTATGCACTTTGATTGTAAGTTGGGGGGGAGTGGTGGAATTCATTAAGTGGTCTGCCGAGACCCCCCCCCCCATAAATGTTCAAGTAGTTTCCGAAAAAATAACAAGTTTGAGAACAACTGCCTTCAAAGGAATTTACCAAACATTCAAAGACCCCTGCTAAGTAAATATGTTTTTCCAAAAATAAATACTTTTAAAAGAGTTTATGTTTTCTGAATCATCCTTGTTGTCTGTGTTCTTGTTTTGTTGTTATTGCAAAAATCTATATCATCAGCTGCATTGCGTAGTTGATACACGCCTGTTGTCTTTCACGTACTTTTTGGCACGGGATTAATTTGCCCTGTTTCAACAACAGGAGCTTCTGATCTTGACTCTGGAGATGAATCTCTATAATGTAAAAAATAACCTCGGATCTGTCAACAAGTCAAGCACGTTCAAAAGCACACATCGATACTGTATTTTGTATGGAATCTATATGCACACATTGCTACACCCTGAATGAGATGGCTCTACCGGTGACCTGTGTTTGATTTATGAGAAAACGAGCAATGGTTCTTTGTGCCTGTTTTATGAGAATAAAATATACAGACATCATCCTCCACCGACCGGCGAGTGCTCCACGGCTAACGTATTGGCAAGACAGCCCAGTGACGCACAACGTGATCGTGGATGAGTTTGTGGATTACACATTTAAAATATCGTTGAAGAATTGCAATATTTGAGGCTCATAAAATGCGGCATACAATTGTGTGGCTTTAGCTTTTGCCTCATGTAAGCTCGACGTTTCATTGCACATTTTTTGTTTTAGTGCAAATGCAATCTCGACGTCGACTACCCAATCAGCCGCGACGCGGCCGACCTCGGGCTAAGCGGGGGGTTGAGTCGGGATAGCGCTTGGATGAGCGACAATCATGGGTAGTAAAGAGAATTATCGGCTTTATACTCTTTGGTTCTTTCGGTAAAGTCACGTAGGTATAAAATATAAAATAAAACACATTGTATTTTATAACTACGTGACTTTACCGAAAGAACCAAAGAGTATGGATCCCTGCAGTCACGAAAATTTCCAATCTAGAAAGAATTATAGGCTGCCGTGGTATTTACGTTGGCAGCAGATGGCAGTTGCAGCAAAAAAACATTGTTGTGATGTAGAGTACTACGTTCCAATGTCCGATGCTCCCCTCCTTCACCAACCCCGGGCTAACCAGTGTGGTGAAGTAAGGTGAATTTACCCCCACGACCCACACAGCATGGGGACAACCTCATACCGCAGCGGATTGACTAAAGGGCTGTACGTGTACACGTGAGCTTTTCTTACAAGCAGTGCACGCCTGCAATGCTAAACTAAACCATGAACTCAATTTTTTTTACCATTTTTATTTTATTGGGTAGGCCCAATGAGCTATGTAGCTCTTTTTCAGAAGCGACTTGGCCACCAATGACAGCTCTGTGAAGTGGCTTATCACGTGGAAATGTATATCAGTCAAACACTCTAAAACCATGTTTCTAAATGTGGAGGGAAAGACTGAAGGACCCGGAGAAAATCCACGCGACCACAGGGAGAAGATGCCAACTCCAAATATACAGGAGGCGTCAGGGTCGGGATCGAACCCACGAGCCTCCTGCACACCAGGCGAGGTAGTTAACATCTCGTCACCGTGGTAACCAATGCAGTGTGTTATGTGGGAAGCGGTGGAGACGTGGTTCGCACACTGTGCTACAAACCCGGCGACCCAACTTCGATTTCCCTTCATGGCCAATAACAGTACCACATATATATGGTGCTCGTGAAAACAAGAATTCGGGAGACAAAGGCGGCTGGGTGCAGTGCTGGCCACCCCACCCCCTCGTCTGCTTTGTTGGCGTTCATAGTTCCTTGCTAACAGCGCTTTCCCAACAGTCTGTTTACGGCTACATGGGGAGGGGGGTCTTTGTATTTGTTGAGTGGGCCTGTCAAAGCATGGCTATCACAGTATCACACTGAAAAGTTATACAAGACAGTACACAAAGCATTTTAGTATTCTGCAATGTCTGTGTGGGATATTTCCCAATGTGGATGTTCTCCGGGGTCTCCCCAGTCGCGAAAAATTATTCAAAAGGAACTGCCAAACATCCCAAGAATGATGGTTCTGTGAAAAGAGCATTGATATGCAGTTAAAGCTTCTCTGGATTAAGGAATGTTATTATATATAGTGCTTTACCAGATAAAATACCATTTTATATGTTGTTGTCGTTGCACAGCAATAACAGTTCTCGAATTCAAAACTACACTTTCGTATGAATGGGATATTAAGTGTATATAAATGAAATATATCGTAACAATTGTAAGTATATTTGAAACACATTTTTTCTAAATATTTAACGGCCAGTATTGTGTCACTTACCACTCGTTTGCATTATTAATTTTCCACGCGTTTTTCCCTCAGCCTTAATAATACATTGAAATAATTGCACACGATGAATCAATTTCTTCTCCAGGATATAACAATGGAATAATTTTTTTCGTGAATATTTTAATATGCTCATGAAAAATGCCAAACCGTCTCTTTAAACACACACCCTCGCTTGTTGTAAGGCCATTGCAAGCTCCTCTTCAAAAATAGGCAGCCTAACCGAATCAGTGTGCTATGCCGCATTTAATCACACGTGCAAGGTTGCTTGAACTTAATTACTGCTATCTGACATAATAATTTAAACCTGAAAATGACACACAGAATTGCTCTAAAATATGAATTCTTCATGAGATATGTTAAATATTAAAATTGGTTCTGCTTGTGGGGTGGGTGGTAATTAACACGATATAAATCATGTATTATTCAATGAAAACGTGGTACAAACCAAAGTTTGGTTATTTCTACTGTTGGTTACGTAAATAACAGGAGAGCAGGGAGCGCAGATTCACATTAAAGTAAATTACATTTAGCTCAAGTGAA
The DNA here is from genome assembly GCF_965212315.1 of Lampetra planeri. NCBI lineage: Eukaryota > Metazoa > Chordata > Hyperoartia > Petromyzontiformes > Petromyzontidae > Lampetra > Lampetra planeri. Next base: position 4,219,011 of record NC_136128.1, on the reverse strand, counting down.
ATGAAATCCAATTATCCTTTCCTTCGATAAAGAGCACATTCGGCTTTTGAACATTAATTTTTAAACATGCATTTATATCATTATATATTTTCAACATAAGCAAAGTATGCTTTGGGAACCATCATCATCAGCAGCACCATATTCTATTTCTCCACATATGCCACATTGCAACCTGGGATGAGATGCTCGGCTGAATTAGGAGAAAGGAAAGTAACCACATCATTGGAGTACAGAAGTGATATTTAACGCAATGTCCAATATTGGATTGCACAATTTTGCACACGAGCATGCAGTGAATGTTCCATGAAGAACATCTCAGAAATTGCCCAGTAGTCACACAGAGACAGTCACTTATATTTTTGGTAATATAGTTGCAGACATTTTTCAAATTTGGTATTTGAACTTCAGAATTAGATTATCACATAGAGCCCTCTCATGCATCTTCTTCATTGTGGTGGACTGCTATGGTATGTTGGCATTTCAGTGAGGATGCACATGCTTCAACACATTTGGTGCATGCAGTCCACTCCATATGAAATCATAAATTGAAGTGGCAAACAGAACTGTTATGGCGTAGCATCGTTGGCTAAACCAGAACCTTCCGTTGCAGATGGTGACAAATGGTGGATGCTCTGAGTCTACTTTAATAGAAGGCGATCGTAATTTCGTGAAGCATATTAAAATGTTTCAACATATGTGGGTGGTTCCTTTAACTTTACATTTTTGTTATCGTCTGTGCATGATGCATGTATGCATGTGGAACTTATTTCACACCGTAAGTAGCCAACTGTGCTAGTTGGAGGTGCTGGGGAAGGACAACAAAGTTAACACAAAAAGTAGTTATTCAAAAATGTGTTTTCAATCTAGTTTTAAAAGTGCATAGCTGAAGTGGCTTCCTAATATCGGAAGAAAGAGCGTTCCAGACGGCCACAGAAACGCGTCTAAAAGCGCGTGATGCAGTGAAGGAATCTAATAATGTCCAGTGTGTTCGGGCGCTGCTCGTATACACTGGTAGCTGCGGATTAGTGGTAATAAATGTCACATTCCAAAGGTGGGTGGTGCCACTCTCTTTCCAGAAAATAAGCAACGTTGGCATCCGACAAAAAGGCACTACATTGTATAACACTATACTCTTTGGTTTTTTCGGTAAAGTCACGTAGGTAGAACCATTTATAACACTGTGTAAAAAATATACATGTTGTTCCTGGGTTGTAAGTGTTATTTTCTAATTGCTAATGCCTGAAAAGTACAGAAAATGGCTTTTATCCCCCACAAACTTTGCTTTGTGACAAGGACAATGATAGTTTTGAAATTTAGATTCAGTGCTGAGTAAACTTGGAGTAACTTCTAAAACATTCTAGAACTTTCCACTAATATAAATAGTAGTATAAATACAGGGGCCTTAAACCCACCAGTTCAGTTTAGTTCCAGCTGCCTAAGTGGATACATATCTGCATTTTTCTGAGATGACATCAAGAGGTTGCAAGCATCCGGCAGACGCATTTTACTATGTCTGCGGCCAATGTATCAAGACAAGACCAAAAAAGTACTCTGTGGAAGCATCTGCGAAGATGTGTGAGGCCTACAAGGCATATTTCGGCATGCCTGTCAGGGATTAAGACAAACCCTGGGGACCTCATTTCACCTGCGAACAATGCAAAAAAACTCTGGAAGATAAGATGGACAATTGTTGCTCGGAATTTTATGTCATAAAATTTGTTAGGAATTTTTTAATTGTAAAAGTTTTTAATTTTAAAATGTTTTGCAATGTTATTGAAAAAATATAGCATGTATGAAAAATGTTGCGATAATCTCTTACACGTTCGTCATGGGTGAAATAAATGTATTTTTGTAGAATGGTACAGATGGGAAAAGAGAGCCATGAAGTTTGCTATCCCAATAATTTGGCGGGAACCCACTGACCACTCAAGCAACTGCTACTTCTGCATGGTGGACCCTTACCAACGTTAGACTGTCAAGAATGCACCTGCTATCACGGATTAGGACCTTCCTTCATCCATCACCCCGGTGCCACACTGCCATGAGCTCCCCGTACCCACTCCTCCGGAGAGAGAGCAGCCGTCTTTAGAAGAGAGCAGCAAGTCAGAGAGCGAGGAAGACGTTGTAGATCCAGATGACAATTTCAGAGGCGGAGCTGAGGAGAGAAACCCATACTAGCCCAACCAAAAAGACCTCAACGACTTGATCAGAGATCTTGGTCTCACCAAGTCCAATGCCGAGCTTTTGACATTTAGGCTCAAGCAGTGGAACTTGTTGGATGAAAGTGTGCAAGTCGCAAATCGGTGGAAGCGTCACCAACCTTTTTGCAGCTTCTTCACCCGTCAAGATGGGCTCTGCTTCTGCCACAATGTGACTAGTCTGTTCGAGGCAATCGGAATTGCCCCTAACCAGAATGAGTGGCAAGTTTCCCTGCTATCTTTGCCTTTGGGAAAGCAGGGACACCAAGGTGCACTACCACAAGCGGGACTGGCCACAGTGGACGGAGTTCTATGTGGGGAGGAACAACGTCAAGTGGGAGACACTGGTGGACCCCTGGAAGATGCTGATGCCACCACTGCCCATCAAATTGGGCCTTATGAAATAACTTGTCAGAGCTGTAGATAAGGAGTCGGCATCCTTCAAGTACCTTCAAGACTTCTTCTCTAAGCTGTCTGAGGCAAAGGTCAAAGCCGGTGTCTTTGTTGCAATGAATTTCCCAAGAAGCTGACTTAAAAGGAGAAAGCGGCTTGGAACAGCTTTGTCGCAGTGGTTTGGGGCTTCCTGGGCAATCACAAGGCCGAAAACTATGTAGAGACTCTGGTGAAGAACTATGGCACAATGGGCTATAGGATTTCCCTCAAAGTCAATATCCTTAATGCTCATCTTGATAAATTCAAGGAGTACATGGGAGCGTACTCTGAGGAGCAAGGCGAGCGCTTCCACCAGGATATACTGGACTTTGAACGCCGCTACCAAGGACAGTATAAGAACATGATCAGTGACTACATTTGGGGGCTGATTCGTAAAAGTGATTTACAGGATATAGTAAATCTCGAAAAACTCCTCACTTCTACATCTTTTGTAGTAATTTTTGTATTATGTTAGTATAAATGCCTTATGGGAACGAAAATACACAAATTCGCTCGTTTTCTCATTGAAAATATGTCAATTTCAAAATATCATTGTCTTGGTCATAACCAATTAAAAAAATAACACTTACTACCCAGGGACAATTGTGTTTATAGTGTAATTGTGTTCATAGTGTAATCACAAGGGTTGAGTCAGCCGAGTCGGCCCCTGGCCGGCATTTGATTTTGCCACATTCCAATTGCGACGGCCCCTCAAAGGCCTCACTTGGAACAACAACAAAATAGTTTGGCCTTTAGCGGGCCCTCAAATGGTTAGAAAGTTGGTGGAAGAAAAAATATATACAACATGTAAATATTTAAATCCACTGTTGGAGGAATGCTACCCGATACTTTTCAGTCAAGGGGGTTATTTGACCATACTTCACCAGGCTGGCCAGTGCAGGTTTGTGAAAGGAGGGCCCAGGGCCATTTGTTTTTCAGAGTGCAGTGCACCAATCGCTGTGCCACTACTCCACACCAATAGTTTACGTATGGAGCTATGCATTTGTGTAGCGTGCAAGTAAAGTGCTTTAACCATGTCAGTTGGCGTAAATATCACAGGAAAAATTTTCGATAAATAAATGTTATATCTTTCAAGGAGTTATGTATATAGGCATACACTGCCAGATTAACACATTGGCTTTCGCGACCAATATTATCCATAATCGGGGGTTTTGGGTTAGATCGCGTAAATATGATTGTGTCATTAAACCCGCCACCACCCGAAACAGCCAACTCTGGTTGTCGCCTGATGATGCTGGTTGTAATTACAGGAGAAACATCATACTCAAATTGTAGATGCTGTGGGTTTACTTTTGAACACACAGGTGTGCTGAACTATTAACTATTTGGCACGTTTTGTTTACGTGATAACCCTTACTAATTGGTTGTGTCGGGTGGTGGCGGGTTTAACTACACATTTATATTTACACGATCTAACCCAAAAAACCTCTATTATGGATACACTGGCACTCTAAATTGTGAGACTTAGACTGATTATTATTTGTGTAAATGCACAGTGATTACAGCCCGGCTGCTTATTAACATCTATTATTTTGGAAGAAAAAAATTCTTCATTGCACAGAATGAAGTGAGTCATGAAGATCTTCGATGAAAATGTTCTCCCATGAATGAACTTGGGAAAATAACCATGTTTAGTTTAAAGTCAAAGTGCCATTTTGATCAAAAAAAATAACTACCAAGTTCAGGAAACGTACTGTTATTATCTAATATATATATTTTGTTCAACACTTATGTATCGTGCTAGTGTCGTTCAAAACCATATATAGATTAATTCTAGTATACTGCAGAGGCAGTGGAAGTTAAACATTTGTTTAAAGCCATATTCTTCCAAAGAATCCATGAGCAAGACCAACAATTGGTACCACCTAAGGTAGCAAAACTGTATTAGCTTATATTTATTTATATGGCGAACAACATTGAAACTTTTTAATTAACAAACCCCCCATTTCAATTGGTTATCACAAAAATGCAATGTTATTGGCCACATAAAGTAATTGAAGCCACTAAAGCTCTGTCACCTCAGGCGGTACTTACAATTGAAATATCTGATGTTGGCTCATGGACTACGAGAGGTCAGATAGCCCCACAGCGTGGATTAGAAGGCATGGCAACAACGTAAAAGTGAATGCTGATAAATACACAGTCTGCACGTGGACAGTCTGGTGTTCACCAGCACACTAACTTGGACACTTGTGCGCTTCTGCAGCTGTCTGGAACCCCCTTCCTTCTGATATTAGGACACCACTGGAGCTATGGCACTTTCAAATCATCTAGGTTGAAAACTAATTTCTTTAGAGCTGCTTTTAGTGTGTAGTTTGTTGTTACTCCTCCCGCACACCTCCAATTATAATGAATAACATACATTTTGGTTATTCAAACTTTGAACATTTTACCCAATAAGTTGTTCAAGTTCAAGTAAATGTATTAGGTATAGTCCTGTGAGCCATTCGGATCTTGAATCGGGTGCAACCGCAACAAACAAAAAATATGAACAAAAAACATCTTAAAGTGAATATGTGACTAAGTGCAAACAGAGAATCCAAGAAAAGACAGCAAAATATTGCCGGGAAAGAGTGTACTAAATGCAATTAGATTCCATCTCGATCACAGGAGTACTATTCAAATGCTCCAGGGACATCACCGTTCAGCTGGTGTATATAGTACATAGGAATGCTATAATGTCATTTGTAGAGGCATATGCTTGAAATCCAGTGGTTTGTCTAGAACTGATAATCATTAGTAGGCCCTAACACGCATTAACAATAGTTTCTATATGATACCTAATTAAGTAGTTTTCACACACACAATCGTCCTGATGTGTCTCAATTATAAATTCGATATTGGCACAGTCTACATGCAAGCTGGGTTTGGCGTGATATAAGGCATAAAGGCGTAATGCTGAAATTTGTCAGATTAGAGGCGTCATCTTCCAGCCCTATTTCCAAGCTCTCAGAGGCTGTGTGCACGTGTTTTTGTGTGGAACTCACAGGATTAATGTTTCATTGAAAAATTCATAAGAAATGCCAAAAACTCAAGATACAAAACAACCCAATGAGGAAGGATTATCCAAACTGTGGTGCACTGCATAAGGGAGGCCTTCACACTTTAACTTATATTGTACACAATATACTGCATATTCCCGATGATAAAATGTACTTTTTTCCATTATATATTATAGCAAAAGTTGGGTGTGCATCTTATCATCCACAAGTTTGTTTCTCTATTGCAATGCATGACTACATAGAGGACAGAAGACACCACCAGCCAGCCATTCAGATTAATCTTCCAGAATACATCTCTCTCCCATTTTTAAATTCTTTATATTAAGATCACTTGCTTGCTTTCTTGCGCGCTTACGACCGTGCAAATCTTTCGGTCGTTTTTTAACTCACTTCCCGTGATCCAATCGAGCTGACATTTTGCACACAGACTCGTTGTGCGTGACAATTTATTTTCGTGAATTTTTTTTCTCCAAATTTTTACACTTTTTAGGAAAAAATAAATGATATTTAATTACCAATTGCTTAATGGTGGCAGGCAATCATCTGACCCATAGGTGGCAGCCATCTCAAGCCAGAGGACGAGAGGACTCTAGCCGCCACGCATATAAAGGATTTATAGTGAAAAACTTTGTTTTTACGGGTTAATTTTTTAATCAGTGGAGTCATACTCATATTCTGGAAGATGGCTCTTCATTGGCATGTATTCTCCCGATTATTACACATTTTATTCAAAGCATCAAATCAGTTTTTTTCTTTCAAATTTTTGTGTTACATCCTTCATTCTCACTTTCCCGGGGCATCTTATTTTCCGTAAAGTTTTTTAATGCATCCCAAATTATGGGGTGCATCTTACACTGCACTCCGTACGATCCGAAAATGGCATTGTACGTGATCTAGCCAGGTGGCGTTGCGGTTGGAGTCTTTGGCTCACGTTCACAAAGCGTGTGTCTTCAAGTCGTCGGCAGTAGTTGACCAACTGTGGTCAATTAAACGTTTGTCACTTTGTGGGAAGCCTACCGACTTCCCACAAAGTGACGTAATTTCATCCAGAGCCATTTGGAGCTGAGCACTGGGCAGGGATAGGGGGATAGGGTACAGATGGAGGGGGCAAGTTGGGGGGGGGGGGAGAGTGGTTGGCGGGGGGGGGGTCTGTGGAGTTGGGATTTGGAGGCCCCCTGGAAAACATGATATGAGAAATGAATCCTCTTAGGCTATGATGCTGCCATTGGAAAACATATATATATATATATATTTTCCTCACTGACTCTCGGGGCCAAAAGGTATCACCTCATGCTCATCATTCATTCAAGCAGCGAGCCACTTGTTAATATTTTACGTGTGTTTTGTTGGTATCTATATAAACGCACGGAAATACTGATGAAAAAAATTAACATGTCCGATCCACGTTGGCGAATATTCCTCAAATGGTTATTTTTTTAATAAATAAAAACATGTGACCATGCCCATTGGCTGTTTTGTGGAATACGTGAATCTGGCCTGAAGTCTCTCCTTGATCAAACACATGTGGTTTCAGAGCTGGTGCCACGGAGGCAAGATGTTAATTACCTCGCCTGTATATATAGAGTTTTTATGTTCTCCCCGTGGATTTTTCTCCGGGTCCTCCGGGTTTTCCCTTGAGATTTAGAAACACGCGTTTAGAGTATTTGGCTGCGATAAATTTCCACGTGATAAGCCACTTCGTTGAGCTATTATTTGTGGCCAGGTCGTTTCTGAAAAAGAGCTATATAGCTTTGTGAGCTTTACCTGGTAAAATAAAAAAATGTTTAGTGATAGTTGGTTATTTTACATTGTGATGGCAGGGGCTACTACTATCCCACCAGACACGCACGGCAGCTGGGAGCCATTTCCCCTATCGTTATACAACAATCATCGTGGATTTGTGATACCGTGGCAGTAATTGTATTGACCTTTAATTCATGATATTCATTGAACTTCTGCCTGGGATTTGAACTGATTGTGAGTCAAGCGCTCTGCCACACTGCCACATACTGGGGAATTTATTTTAGAAATAAAAATACATATTTTTCTAACAACAAAAATGGAACAATTCTGAATTTGTATCGTGATACTGTATTGTACAGTAGTGCATAAGCAACATTTTGAGAGAAAAAAAACTAACTATTTAATAATACTGTGGTCCTAAAAGGATATATATATAACGGGACGCGTCTCAAACAATGGCCCTTCTTCATAGGACATATATGCATACGAATAGTATATTCAGATTAGCATCATATCCGGATTAGTCCAGCCTCTCGAGTTAAAATTACTGAAGCCAATTACCAACCAGAAATGAACCGAGTTCGTTACATTTTTGTCAATAATACTGTCGGCGTCGTCCAGATTGAAGTCGTGAACGGTAGCGATCGCAACTGGCGATAATTGTGTTGTCAAAAGGGTGAAGTAAAAGGAAGATCAAAAGCAATGTATTCTGGGCCCTAAGAACACCACAAACAGTGCAATCCAATCACGCCCTCGTTAACACGGAGTCGGACTATTGACGGCCCCTCAGTATCAGTCTAACGATAGTGCGATGTGGGACGCGGAAGGGAGAGATCGCAACAACCCGCAATTGTGCGGCAACTTGAAAATAATGAGAGAAACCGAGCGAACGTGCTGTCTGTCCCCAGTGTGCCAAGCAGGGGCATAGGAATGGTACAATTGGGTGGCACGTGTTTACTTACTGTGCCGTGTGGCCACACGTACACGTCCTGTCAACGGCAGAGAGGGTTTCTCCACCACGCGTTTTGCACCGGTTGTCGGGGCAAAGGGCAACCAACGCATATGCATGACGACACACTGAATTTTATGTATCGTGTGTATTTGAAATTTACACATTTATTTACACATTTACTTTGAAAAATATGTTAATCCAGACGTCCGGTGTTGTTACTTTACTTACAATCGACAAGGTTGCATGTTCAAATCCTGGTGAGGGGAAAATTCAAGGCTAATATTCCTATGAGGTGGATTAAAAGAAGCACACCTTTTAGGAAAATTCACAATGGTCCATAATTTGGAAATACTGGCCATTCCACAGATGGCTACGTACGGTGCGGAAGAAGTTCAACATATATACATTACCATGATAGAGTATATTCCATTTCCATAACGAGGTCAGGGCCACCAAATTAGGGAGCAGTGACTATTATGCACTTGATCAGGGAGACACTATGGGCTGAATTCATGTCGATATTTTGAGGTGCACTTCACCACGTTTTTGGGTTGAATGGCAACCGTTTTGCACGAAAGCAGCTCCATTTCACCAAGGTCCAATCACTTAAGAGCCCATTCCCCTGGGGCAGCAGTGAACACTGGCGTCTGTACTGTACTAATGGGTCCTAATAATGATGAAACTAGAATACAGTTGTCTCTGTTTCACTGCTGCCTCATCAGTGCGTCACATTTGTTCCATTTATTGATGGTGAGTTAAGACAAGATGACCAAAGTGTATTTGTGGAGGAACTGGCGGTTTTGCATTGTGTTTCGCACCTCCGATGAGCACAGTTGTCTCCGTAAGGTGTGAAAAAAGTTTAGCATACATACATAGTGCATAGGCTGAGAGCTTTTGTACATGCGGTGCACGTTTTTATATTTGTTGCTCATGTTCACACACTACAACAAGTGCTCATTAAAGGATGAGTCGACCTAGCAGAGGCTCAGAACAGGATCCAGATATTCCTCTTCGATGTTGGCCGTGAGTGGGAAGCTAGCTCGGGTCACTGGGTTTGTTGTGCAGTGCGCTAAATGCAAACCATAACACTACCAAAGACAAAGATCCCCATGTATAGCCTGAAAGACTGTAGGGGCAAGTGCTGTTTTCGAGCACCTATGGAGGTCAGCATGGCACACGAGGTGGGTGGCCAGCACCACGCCCAGCCGCCTTTGTCTTCCCAGTTTTACACATCGCACCAGGTACATCTTGACTTCAGTGTGATGATTGATATTAATTTACAACACTTTTGCCAATCCACTGCTGGATGAAAGCCTCTCCACGCCATGTTGGTCATGGGGGCTGATTGACCATACTTCACGCTGGTCAGTGAGGGTTGGTGAAACGCGGGGGGGGGGGGGGGGCGGTTGCCCAGAAACTAGCTCACATGCCACTTCTCCACTGATATTTATCCGGGAATCAAAAACTCAGGTAGCAGGTTCATCGTACATTGTGCTACCCGCTGCACTATCACTCCCCTCAAATATGCAAAATATTGAAAATATACAAACTTGTCCTGCCATATAGCGACCCAGGTCACTCTTGCAATTGAGAATATCTCGGTCCCTTGAGTTATCACCCGGTTAAATAAACTTAACTTGATATGTACTGTATACATATACAAATATTACATGTGAGAATAGGTTTCACTTTTTTTCTGGCAACAAACAGGTGTTAAGATGTTAAGCACCAAACTGAAACCTTTTACAAGGAATCATGTCTGCATTAACAACAATACTTGTGGTCAAAATGCAAAAAAAGACATACTCTGATAATATATGCATTGTCTTTGAAACTGATTGGTCCACACCAGAGACAGCTTTCTTTTGAGCCTAGTCTCAAAACGGTGTTAGACCAGAGGATGCCTTTTGGCGTCGTATGTTTTTTTGTTAGCATTCTGACCACAAGTATTGTGGTTAATACAGACATGATTCCTCGTAAAAAATGTTTCAGTTTTGTTGCCAGAAAAAAGGGGAAAACCCTATTATTATATTTTGGAACGGGCAAAGGAGGTCCCATGATGTAGATGCTCACCCCGAGCTCTCATTACTCTGATAGTGCATTGTCTTTGAGCTGTACGCCTTTTAGCGTCCTCATTTACTTGATACAGCTGTCGGGCTGTGACGGTTCCACCTGAAGACGGAAGCTTGTGTTGCCTCCGAAACGTCATAATTTTTATTGCATTTTTATTTTATTTTTATTTTATTTTTATTTTATTTTACTTTTATTAATTTTAATTTTATTTTTTTTACCTACGTGACTTTACCGAAAAAACCTAAGAATATGTTTTAACACCGTTTGAGACGAGGTGTGGACCAATCGGTTTCAAGGACAATGCATATATTATCAGAGTATGTTTTTTGTTTGCATTCTGACCACAAGTATTGTGGTTAATGCAGACATGATTCATCGTAAAAAGGTTTCAGTTGTCTTGCCAAAAAAAAGGGGAAAAACATATTAGTATAGGTGTTAAGATGTTAAAACACCAAACTGTAACCTTTTACAAGGAATCATGTCTGTATTAACCACAATATTTGTGGTCAGAATGCAAACAAAAACATACTCTGATAATATATGCATATTACATATGTTTCATACGTCTAAATGAGCATTGGGTGATGCTTACCTCTTGTTGATAGTTCTGAGTCAGAAATATAATCTTCACATGCTTATGAAAGGAAGCAGTACTAAGTTTACCAACCTAAGAGGTTGTAAGGATCTTTCTATTTTGACTCGGGCATACATGAGTGCAACTGGAGGGAACGATAAATAAATTGCATGCAAATGTGTGCATCATTTGTATTTCCTGTTATTAATATCCATACTGGGCGAAGACCCCGGGGTCGGCCCAGGACACGCTGGCGGGACGATGTCGTTCAGCTGACCTGGGAACGCCTGGGAATTCTCCTGGAAGAGCTAGAGTCTGTGTATAGAAAGGCCATAGCCATGAAGTCAACATTGGGGGGGACCAAATCTTCCAGGGGGTCTGGGGGTCCCCCCCCCCCAGAAAAAAAAAAAATCTAAAATTTGAAAACTCATTTCCTACCTAAAATATAAAAAAATCACTAACACATAGGATGGATTTTTTTTTACAATGTCTAATAGTGTATTGTATTACATTGCTCTGTTTTTTTCTTTTTTTACCTTTTCTTGTTTCATTGTATCTAATATAAACAGAAATCTATTTTATAGCAATATATTGGGGGGGGGGGACATTTTGAGCATATTTGAATATTGGGGGGGATGTGTCCCTCCCAATATATATTATAATTACGGACTTGGTGTATCGTAGTGTCGTGAAGAGTGGTAGTGTAGTGGTTAGCGCGCTGCGCTACATGCCAGGCGACCCGAGTTCTACACCAATGACGATTATCTGAACCGGTCCTGGGCCTCCCCTAGGTCGACTCAGCCTTCAGTTAGTACCTTGTGTGGTGTGTATACATCGCCACTAGGGAGACAAAGGCAGCCGGGCGTGGTGTTGGCCACCCACCCACTTGTGTGCCGTGCCGGCCTTTATAGGTGCTCGCTAACAGCACTTGCCCCCTACAGTCTGTTAAGGCTATACGGGGGATCTTTGTCTTTGATAGTGTATAGTAGTGTATAGCAGTGTATAGTGCTGGAGTCTGTCGCCAGGGAAAGGGAGGTCTGGACCACCCTACTCAACATGCTGCCGCCGCGACCCTCACCAGGACAAGCAGACTGAGACACGAACGAATGACTAGAGGGGAGGGACATCTCAAGACCAGTTTAGATATAAATCAACACTGATGTTAGCCGTGTCACTATGTTTATTGCGCGTTGTGCAAACCACTCGCTAAAGAAATGCAATTTCCCACTTTAGTGTATGTTATCAGCAAAACATGTTATAATATCATGATAATAATAACACTACACTTTGGTTATTTGTTTTATGCCTGTCGTTATTGTGCTGCGTGATCAACAATCCTCCGTGTAAATTAGTCCTCATGTGTGAACAATTTCCCAAATTACTTTGTGAATATTTGCTGACCTTTCTAGTTTATTAGCAGTGGGGGAGGGGGCATTAAAGTCAATAGCAGAGTTAAATTAATATCATCGTTATTAATCGTGTACATATCAGCATCCGGCCAGCATCAGCGTGCAGATAATTCTAGAAATTGGACGGCAGCTACGATTAAATACATAGGGATAATTTGTTAACTAAACGTATGCGGGTGGAGCAGTGCAGGTTATCGAGTCAGGGGCTGCGAATTAATTAGCTTGGTGGGTGCTCTCACCAGCAGTGATATCCCACGATTGGCGATGACCACAGCGGCTCTGCTGCGTGCGTGGCATGGCGGAAACAGTTGTTAGTGCATACCGACTGGTGGAATTGGAAGACTTCAATCACGGATCAAAGGGCGATGCAGGTGAGAGAGAGAAGAAAAACAAGTACGGTGCAGGATAAAGTGTCAGACAGTCGAGGGGGGGGGGCTTGGCATTGGACTTGAACAGAGTGGAGGTATCCGCAGTGCAGTTGACTGGGGGGAAGAGGTAGTAGACATTTCTCGGCAGCAGAGGAAAAAAAAAGTTACCCTTCATTGAGTGAATGTTTAAACAAAGACATTGATTGCTGGAGCAGATGGCAAGGGGGGAAGGCAATATTATAGAGGATCTGAAAGATGGTGCAAATTATCTGGTAGTTGATCCCAGATGAGATCCTAATGAGTGCAATGTGGGTTGAAGCAAAATTATAAATAATTTTAGTCCTTGACAAAAATGGTATCATCAGAATTTGGTAAATTGTGCGTCTAACTCATTGAGGTAATGTGGTATTCCACATTTTATCCAGCAAATGAGATATTTGAAATGACCACAGTATGCAACGGTTTTAGCTAATTAAATCCTAAATGTATATTGTAAAAGCACTTAACTTACATAATTGGTTAAATGAATGGGAAAGGGCTTCCTGCATGAACGCCATAGACAATTAAATTTCCAAGAGCTCATTAGTGGCGGGCGCCCCCTTAAGATTATCCGATTGGCTGAAAGCACTCCTCTCAGGCAGTCACATGTCTCCCACATCTGGCTGCGAGCCCAGCTAGAGCATTCTCAAGTGCTATGATAATAAACGCGTCTTTATATGCCGTAATATAATAGCAACGCTTGCGTGTACATGAAAATCCACTTCAAATATTGTTCTTGCACTTGCAGTAGCTTCCGTTGCGTTGTGATGTTCGTCGTCATGGCTCCCCGTGTGCAGTACCAGGACATTACAAAGTTAATCTTGGGCAGTTTTGAGACTCGTATGTGTTCAAGCAATTGTGTAAGTTAATTTGGGGATGTAAGAGTTTGAGGCCCATAAAGCCCCAATGTGGTTTGAAATGTTTCAGGTGACTAGGTTTCTGGTCATAACACGGGCATATCAGCCAATCCCTTAATGGCAGGCTTTGTGGCTTTTTCACTGTGTGTGTGTGCACACACGTGTCTATGCTTGTGGGGAGCGGTAGCGTAGCGGTTAGCGCGCTGCACTACGAACCCGATTCCCGCTCATGGCCAACAACAGTGACGAATATATGAACTCGATGAGGCCTCCCCTAGGTCGACTCAGCCTCAAATGAGTACCTGGTGTGGTGTGACATTACCACTGGGGATACAAAGGCGGCTGGGCGTTGTGAATGTCACCCACCCCCTTGTGTGCCGTGCCAGCCTTCATAGGTGCTCGCTAATAGCACTTGCCTCAACAGTCTGTTCAGGCTATACGGGGGATCTTTGTCTATGTTTGTGAGTGATACTGCAGTGGTTTGTGAACTACAATACGATCCTGACAACCTGGGTTTGATTCCCAGTCATGGATTCCATTACTAGGAACTGGTTTTCAAACCTAGGTTTTACTCAGCCTCAAATGAGTGCCGTGTGAACGTGGCAATCAAGAGTGGCCAGGAGTTGTCTTAATGAAGCACTCGCACCCCCTACGTTCGAGAATTAATTAATTATTATAAGAGGATAACCTTGCTTTATGAATGGGGCATGGTAGTGTAATGTTAGAACACTTTGCTACTATTCTGGCTATTACGGTTACATTCTTGGCATTGGACAAGGCCAGTGGCAACATGTTCACACTGTATAATTATTGCTATTCAAACGAAGAAAATTACATTTAATTCATTCAAATAGCTTAAACGTCCATAAAACAAGATGTTTTACTAGTCGGCATCACCTGAGGTGGCATAGCTCTCGTGGTTCCAATTTATTAATGTGGTCACCTCCGATTTAGTGCGGTTGGATGTGCGAAAAACGTTCAACATACATACCAGTGAATTACACGGTAACCGTTTTAAATGAGTGAAGTTATCAGGTAGATCGCACTAATTATACGTACAAATAAATGTGTAAATCTAAAGTGTTTGCCACCTTGGGTGGTGCCGGTATCCGCTGTGGCGCATGGACCACTGTTCAACAAGCGTGGTGCTTTGCTCATCTTCATTGTTTTGCGTTTTACAGCGGTGGAAATTCTACATGGGGCATTGTCTCTTCCTCGGAGAGCCAGTGTTGACTTCCCACGAAACAGAAGCATGATGCAGAATACGTACAAAAAGAAAACAGATCGTCGTCATGTTTCCCAGCATAAGAAAGGAACACACACAATGTTTCACTCTTTCACAAACGAACGTATGCCAATGTTATCAAAGGGTTCCATAAGTGTAGGGTGTTTTTTTTATTTTTAAAGCTGCTGAAATGTTGCTGAACAAACGCGGGTATAGAGACAATGCATTATCTGAGGGGAATAATGTTCGTCTTATTGGGGAAAGCAAAATATCAGTGAAGGCTATCAGAATGTGTGTTTTAGTCGGCTGTCAAAAGAGCGTTAATCCATTAAAGCATTAACAAGAGACAAAAGCGTGTAAACAACCAAATGTTATTCAATTGCAGTAATACATTTGTAATTATGGGTAAGCATTGGAACAATGCACAATTATAATGAAAAAGTACAATTGTTTTTATGCTCAAACAAGCATGACTCAGCACTCATTACCAATGGTGAGCCTGAGCATGACGTGGAAATTCACATTTCCGGGGCAGGGGCCAGGTATCAATGGAATCACCATCCATAACAATGATGGCATTTATTCGTCCAACAAAGCTTCACTGAGGCCTGGACTCTCAGTCACGGCTCGGATCAGGCTTGTATCTGGCTGAAAGAAACTGGCTTAAAGCCATGCATGCTGAACATGACCTGAGCCAAGCTATAACCAAGCCACTTGTGCATCTTTGAAAGCAACTTAGTGGCTCAAGCCTGAGTAAGCTGTCTTAGAGGCCAAGCCAGAGGCCAAGCCAGAGACAGGCCATAACTAAGACGACAACCTCCAGTCTAAAAAACTAAGCTCGGAGTAACTGGGGAAAATGTGCACCTCATGTGTGTGGCAACCTCCTTGCTGTGCTACCATCTTCTGCGAAAGTGATACATTGGAGAGCTCTGGACATCTGCACATTTTTTTCTATGATGATGAATTCGTATGTCACTATTCTATCCTGCCTCCAGTCCCACCATGACAATAGATATTATGTAGTACAATTCAGCGAACATTAGACATTTAGTGTTTATTGTTACATTTATTGCTTTTTGTCCCATTTTTTGCAGTCTTAATTGCATTGTTTTTCTTTGTCAGTTTTTTTCAGTGGTGTTTACCTCCTAAGTAATATTTGTAACAGTAGCATCAACATTTTCAATCATTTTTCTTCACACATACACAATCCGATGCATGTATTGTGAGTAGAGTCGTCTTCTTATTCTTTCGTATGGCTGATGTAGATGCAGAGCATCAACTACAATATCACATTCAGGTGGTCAAGCCAGATAACCGCGTCAGGAATGGCCGAGTGTATCGCTGTGATGCCTCCTTCATAGTGGAAGATGGCAGCCGTCACACAGCACACTCTGTTAAGTGAGAAATCACGACAAATGCCGTCAACGTGGCGACCGAATATCGATTTTACAGTCTTCAGATCAACAACACAAGTGAACAGAGCAGTGGCGGCTCGTCAATAGAGGGCGCAGGGGCGCCGCCCCCATCAAGATTCAAGAATATACATATACAAAAATTATATAAAAATACATAAATAAAATATTTTTTCATACGATGTGCCGGCTGGTAGTAAGAAAAGCATCAGCATTTAATAAAAACTGGCTTTAATCAGTCAACTATTTTCTATGTTTTTCAATGTGTTTCATGCGGGGCGCCGGACAAATGGATGTCTATGTGAGACTTTAAATTTTCGGACAGCATGTGACCTGAAGCTGGTCTCTAATTGGTTTCTTAAAGATTCTCCTCGGGGCGCAAGTCGTTGCGTCCCTGGCCAATCAGAATTGGATACATGTTATTTTATCCAATCTGATTGGTTCTCGTCACCTGTCATTCAAATTTACGCTCTGGGCCACTACTGCGAGTGCGCAGGCGACACCACTTCGACACTTGCTAGGCTGATCAAATTTTTTGTGTAAACAATGGCAGCAGTTCATCCAAATTCTGTAATTTATTTACAAAAAAACCCTTTCACAAGGCTTTCGCTGGAAGAAATAAAAAAATATAAAGGATCTCGGACCGGACCAACCCGATTTACAAATCCAGCAGCAGGCCAGTGACAGAGGACGAAGCTACACACGAAGCTTCACCCGCGCTTGTTATGAGAAACGAAGGTGGCTGGCTGGATGTGATGTTAGCAATTCTCTTTTTTGTTTTCCCTGTCTTTTATTTCAAAGTGTCGGCACTGAAGTTTTGTGGACAACGACGGGGGTAAGAGACCTCAAACATCTCTCTGACAAATGCAAACGTCATGAAAGTAGCCGCAGCCATATTGATAATAGCATGAAACTAACGTTTTTATGTTCAAGTAGGAAACATGCTTTTTGGTACTTTGGTCTGAAATGTATATAAAAGAGAAACATTTATGTTCAAGTAGGAAACATGCTTTTTGGTACTTTGGTCTGAAATGTATATAAAAGAGAAGCATTTATGTTCAAGTAGGAAACATGCTTTTTGGTACTTCTTTTGGTCTGAAATGTAAATAAAGATCATCAAAATTTATATTCAAGTAGTCAAAATGGTTTTTGGTACTGCTTTATATTTATTTGCCCCCCTCAATAAAATAAAAAAAATGCGCCCCCCCAAAAATAAATATCACCAGCCGCCACTGGAACAGAGGAACTGCTTTTAATCAAATTATGCACCCCTTTCATGCCACCTGATCATGTCGACTATGAGTATTACAATGACTGCCAAACAAGGCCCGAGAGTGAAATGGTGAAAGGTGCATCCCTGCGGTTACTCGCTCACGCCACGAAGGGGCCATCAATTTAGTACGTAAGCAAAAATCTGTCAAAACTTGACCCTCCCCCCTCCCTGTATGCACGCGTACTTCCCCCCCCCCCCACCTGCGTATGCACGCTTGAAGCACCCCCCCCCCCCGAATCCTATAGAACAGTCAATATTTAATCCACGCTGAAACGATCAATGACTAATAATATTAACGTGTTTAAGCAAACAGATAGTCCACCGTCGGCTGCATTATTATTATCGAGACGTACGTACATTGTCAGTAGAACCCCCATACGCAAGCGTACGCATTTGGGTTAACCCCCCTCCCCCCTCCACGCGTACGTACTAAATCGATGGCCCCTAACGGCGGAAGGGCCTCCACACGAGGGAGTTCCAGAAAGCTCCTCTAGAGGGTTTTGGGCCTGCCACAACCAGCCTTGCCAGTCACTTTGGAGAGAGATGGGAGTACAGTAATCCCGTGCCAACTACAAGGGTTAGGTTACATAAAACTCATGCGGTTGGAAACTTAAGACCTTCTGGGGAACATGGAATAAGGGGGACCGAGGTCGCGAGTGAACCCATTAAATCCCTTATAAATATGTGTTTACGTTCACTCAAATTAACCAATGAATGCAGCACACAAAATACAGATAATTTAAGTGGCATTTAAGGCATGTTTAATTAAGGAAAGTACAGTCAATTAAATTGCATTTATCTTTGATGATGATGAGGGAGGGAGGTGGATTGTTATTAAATGACACGTTGCATGACACTCAGTGTTATTTAAGCACAAAACATTGATAAGCAAAATCACAAATTTAATTTACAATTATTTCCTGAGGAGCGTGAATCTGACCGATCACGGAGGTAACAATATGGAAAAGAGAGAGGATTGGTGCTTGCTACAGACCCAAAGGGTTGCCTCGCATCTCACGAGGGTCTGTGAGACAACGTGGGGTGGATGCTACACGGTAGCCGAAATTTTGATTTCACGACTCTGCGCGACAACTCGGTACGACTCGCGTGTATCATTCAAACCGAGATGCTCGCGGTTGGTAAACAGGTATACAGAAAAGTCACTCCGCGCATACTCAAATATCCCGGTTGGTAAACAGGTATACAGAATTTAAATTAATAAAAGTTAAATAAAACAAAATAAAAAATCACGACGTTTCAGAAGCAACACAAGCCTCCGTCTTCGGTGGAACCGTCACAGCCACGACAGCTGTATCAAGTAAATGAGAGATCACAAGAAATACCACCCCGTATATATAATGGTTGAGGGGGGAAGGGCCGTTCCGTCTTCAGGTGGGGCCGTTCCTGGCCCCACCTGAAGACGGAGGCTTGTGTTGCTTCCGAAACGTCGTGATTTTTTTATTTTGTTTTATTTTCCTTTTATTAATTTAAATTTTTTACCTACGTGACTTTACCGAAAAAACCTAAGAATATGAATCCTTGCAGTCACGAAAGCTTCAAATCTAGAATTAAGGTATACAGAAGTAAATCTGTGCATACTGAAATCTCGTGGTTGGTAAACAGGTATACAGAAGTCAATTCGCGCATATTCAAATCTTGTGGTTGGTACATTCGTTGTTGGCAAGGAATTATTGTACCCACATTTTACCTTTCCACACAATCTTACCGATTTGACGAACTCTGCTGTACCCATTTATACCGCTGGGTGGACAGGGGCCAGTGGGGGGGGGTTAAGAAACGTGGCCATTATTTCAACGGTCATGCCGGGAGATCGAACCCGGCGATGTCTGAACTGCAAGTCCAATGTGCTAAACATTACACCACAGTGGCAACCCGAAGGCCTAGAGCAGAGGTCGGCAACCTGCAGCTCTTGAGCCGCATGCGGCTCATTAAGGACCGCTTCGTGACCTTATTTATGAAGGACCGTTTCATATTCACATTGTAGCTCTTGAAATAGTTTTTTTTACCAAGGTCAATAAAGATGTATCTTCTTATTGTGTTGGTTGCAGACCCCTTGCATAGAGTGTGTTTTAAAATGCCTTTAACAATAGCAATACTCAAAATCAAGAGGATCATCCCTGCCAATGCCATTGCTACCAACAAATCTGGTAATCACTTCCTTCCTCCTGTCATATCTTGCAACTGTTGCATCATCAATGACTGTCCTCCAAGTTATGCTCTTGCAATATTATCTCATCTGGCTTTGGGTCTTCCTTTTTGGCCATGAATTGCTTAAACATTTTTATCATCGTATAAAGAGTAGACATTGGCCTTGTAAAATGTGTGCTTAGAATGCCTGCACTGCAGGTGTAATAAAGTAACGAGTTTGACAAAGACTGAATTGACCTTCACACTGCAGTGTCCATTAAAGACGATGTATTGGCGTCATATTCCCACACTTCATGTGCTTATGCTTATTCTAACTGCCCATGCATGCAAAGCTACCTTATACAATTTCTTGCATCATTGGAGGCAATGCTGACATAAACCACATTAAGCGGAATGCATTATTATATATCGTTAGGCGTCAACAAGATGGCCGCTCAGCAGCTGTGCCTTTTTTATATGCTCGCCTGAGTGTTTTAAGGTTTAATCTTTAGGCATGCTGATCGGTCGCTTTTCATTGTCGAGTTCAGTTTTCCAAAAGCACTTCAGCCTACCCTCACTGCCATCCATTACTATTCTGATACGTTTTTCAGTTGTGCTCCTTCAACGATATTCAGTTGTTTATCAAACTTGCTGTCATCTACATTTGTCATACCTGTTGTATGGAACTTGTTATTTCTCATATTTATATTGAGCTCAACTATGCAGCTTTCTCTTTCATTTTTCAAATAACTTCCTGCAGTTCATTTCAATTGAACAATAAAATGACTTTATAATCATCGGTAAATTTGAGATAATTCATACATGTGTAATAAAGCACTTCGATGACGATCTGTAGTTCGTATCTTCTTCATTATTTATTTCTCGTCAGCCGGACAGCTCCGCATTCTCTTCACACCGACCCCGCTCCACTCTCATTCCGCGCGCTCAATGTTGTCGCTCCGCGCACAGCTCATTCACGCTGCCTCTGGCAGACGGTGCGCAAGGAGACGGCCTCCGGCTCGCCAAGTGGCCGCTGGCGTGCCAGAGGCGCGAGACGTGGTCTCGCCTCTATACTCCACACACTCACCCCGAGCTGCTTCCTGCTTCCCCTTATAACCCTTCACCCACGTCACCAAGCCCCGCCTATAGCCACGCCCCCTCACGAACCTTATAGATGGTTACCCACAAGAACCATTGAGCTCCGCCCTTGAACTTGGTGCATCATCGAGGGGCAGCTGCCGATTCACCGATCATCGGAATAAGCGCCGTAGCCCACTCCCGCGGCCAATCCGTGCGGACAGCCCCCCTCGTAGCCCGTGAAGGTGGTAGTGGCGTGGGCCAAAACCGTACCGGCCGGGACCACAACGCCTTACGGGTCCCCGTTCAAAACTTGCAAGAAGGGGGCCTGACCAATCCGGACTATTGTCTGAGCAGCAACAAGAGAAAAGCTCTTGGCCACGGTGTTAGACAGGGGCAAGGCACGGCGATGGACGACCCAGTGGGGACGGCAAAAAAAACATTTTCTGCCCTTCTGGCAATTCCAAGCAGCACTGATGAACAAGAATTTTAGCGGGCATCCTACAAAGAAAGTCGGTGACCGTGAAATCAAAAACCGTCCTCGACGCGGTTACATTACCAATGGCGACATGGACCTCCACCTGCCCGATGATACCCATATTCCCTCCATTAGCAGCAATACACGCATCGAAAGCCGGCAGCACCCATGAAGCAGGAATAGACAGGAGGTGGATGATGACGTCGGAAATAATAGTCGCGACGCCCCGGTGTCCACCAAAATCCGAACGTCCACCCCCTGTATAGTGCCCTGCACCGTGGAAGACCCTGCCGAAGCCGCGACAACACGGCACGCCAATTTCCTCCATTGAGTAATTGTACACGGCAAGGCCACGGCGGTATCGCGTGAGTCGCATGAGGTGTCGATATATGCCGGGTGTCTGACATGTGCCGACTTGCCTTGCCGGGGTTATGGTCCGTTCATGGAGGCGACGCCGAAGATGGAGTCACGGAAGGCGGTGGAGGACGGGGACGACTCCGACAGTCGCGTGCGAAGTGGCCCATCTGGCCACACTTGAAGCACATCTACCCAGCCTGCCGGGCGGCCCCATCGCCGTCCCCACGCGGCGTCGAGGCTCCGTCCCGACGCACCACCGGCCACCATCGCGGCACCCAGCGAGGCACGGCAGCGGCCAAGCTTTCGTCTCCCGCGTCGTCCGGAATGTGGACAACGTGAGATGGCACCCATCCAATCGGCAAACTATCCTTGGCAGGGTCTCCTGACCAGGCGGCCATCTGTGCCCAACAGCACAAGTTGTCCTTGGCGTCAGCGGCTCGTGGCCGCACGGCAGTGAGATACCTATTTCCTTGGATAACTCCAGCATCCTCGCTAGAATGAGAGGGTCAAGTGTGTCGGGCATGGAGTCGAGGTAGGCGGCCAACGCGAGTGCCAACAGCGTCCTGCGATAGGCAAGGGGAGACTCGTTGTTTCCATGGCAACGATGCATGAACTTCCTCTGAGCGTCAGACGGCGGTTCGTAAACTTCTGCTATCTTGGCGAACGCATCCTTCAACGTTTTCTTCTTTCCCGAGGGGAGGGAGCGGAACACCGCTAACGATACATCGTCAAGTAGTGTAGGCAAGGCATCCAATGCCTCCTTCTCCGTCCACCGCACTGAACAAAAAGCGGATTCGAACCGCCAAGTAAAAGCACTACAGTCGCCGCCCGCGACAAATTCTTTAATTCTAGATTTGAAGCTTTCGTGACTGCAATGATTCATATTCTTAGGTTTTTTCGGTAAAGTCACGTAGGTAAAAACATTAAAAAGTAAAATAAAATAAAAATCACGACGTTTCGGAGGCAACACAAGCTTCCGTCTTCAGGTGGTACCGTCACAGCCACGACAGCTGTAAAACCTAACCTAAGAATATCAATTCTTTAATGTTGGGAAGGAGATGGCTGCGCCTCGCGCCGTTATCCTTGGACGATGCCGCCTCTGTCAGCCGCTCACCACGCAGCTCCGCCAAAATGGCGGGCTCAGAGCGCGCACCCGCAGCCACGCCAAAGATGGTGGCTTCGTGCCACGTAGCAGCCGTCGCGGCCGTAATGGCGGACGGCCCTTCCGAGACCACCATAACAGCCGAAATTGGCACGAGGGGACCCTCTGAGACCCCCCTGAAGGGAGCCCTGCTCGTCTTCGCTCGGCAGCAGTACCTGAAGCCCGCCTGGCGCCGCGGACGAGGCGACCAGCATGATGAGGTTGTGCAGAACCGCGCGGAGAGAATCGATCTGCTCCGCCACCCGCCGCCAGTCGTCGTCCACGGCCGGAGGCGAAAACGGCTCCGCTCCGACGTCCTTGCCTGGCACCTTGCCCGAGGCAGCAGCGGTTGCAGTGACCGGGTCCACAGCACCCGGGGTCAATACGTTTTGGTTGAGCGAGTCATCATCGTCGTCCGAGGATGGCGCAGGTGGTTTCTTTTTCTTGAGATGCTTGGACATCGTTGCAGCGCCTGCTTCGTCTGATTTCAAGAGACACTCTGACACCACTTGTAATAAAGCACTTCGACGATGATCTGTAGTTTGTGTCTTCTTTATTATTTATTTCTCGTCGGCCGGACAGCTCCACGTTCTCTTCGCACCGACCCCGCTCCACTCTCGCTCCGTGCACAGCTCGCTCACGCTCCCCTCTCGCTCCCACGTGCCGCTGGCAGATGACGCGCAAGGAGATGGCCTCCGGCTCGCCACGTGGCCCCTGGCGTGCCGGAGGCGCGAGACGTGGTCTCGCCTCTAGACTCCACACACTGACCCCGAGCTGCTTCCCCTTATAACTCTTCACTCATGTCACCAGGCCCCGCCTATAGCCACGCCTCCTCACGAACCTTCTATATGGTTACCCACAAGAACCCTTGAGCTCCGCCCTTGAACTTGGCGCATCCATCTGATTGGCTGATGGCTGAACCGGCGGAGCCTATCCCACTGATCGGCGACCACTGGTGAACTCTCGTATTACACATGTTTACAATTATCTTCATGGCTTTATTTCTCGAGTGATATTTGAATACATTTTCTAAAGTCATGTATAACTTTACCTGAATCGCTTTCTGTGTATTTTGTAAAAAAATAAAAGTACAATACAGCCTTTCCATCTTTGCAAACATAAAAAACCATATTTATAAATATTTAATTAAAATTTTAGGCCTTCGATTTTAGAGTTTGGATTACTTAATCAATGTCTACTTAATCAAGAGCCATTTCATAATCTAATGGTATTTGATATTCATTTGTCATGACCAGAACATCAAATTACAATTTAAAACAGTGGGTTTGGGGAGAACAAACGAGTGATGGACATATAAAAAAAAAGCAAATTTCATCAATTGATAATATTAACGATATATATTCCTATTTAAATAGGTATATTAAAATGAATTGCCATTACCATTTGTTGATACATTTCTCCGCATTGCATGTAAAAGTATGCAACTCGAAGCAATAATCTAATGTCTATTTTGCCAACATTTGTGTCCACTGCAAAACAAATAGGATCCTTAGGGCACATTTAGTTATGAAGCCAAAGAGAAAAAAATCAAAGCACATATTATCAGGGGAGCAAAGAGGAAGGCCTTTTAAAGAGTAGTGAAAGACTATTTATAGTCAGTCTCCCTGCCCATAGAACAATGGAATGAGGTCCATGGATATTGGTTTCCCTGAAGCGGTACCTGAAATATCGTAGACCATCGTTGACTCAAGGCAAAGTGGTACTGATTTGTATCAACCCTTGAGTAGTAGTAGCGGTAGTGATGATTCTTCGAGTCAATACCCAATCTGGATGTGAAGTATGACTTGTTCGTGAGTTCCTCTAGCCACATCTTCACTCAGTCATATAACGTGTGTTATTATAATTATCATTATTATACAAAACATGTTTTTTTTTACAATGCTTGACTGTCTGCTACCAGGAAACTATTTAAACCCCAATGACTGTCACTACTTTGAAAAATGTGAGAAAAACCAGGCTCAGTATGAAATGTCCCATCGTTATTTTTTTGTTTATATTATAAATCAGTGTTTTTTTTAATGACCATTACAATTACAGCTGTCAGGACGATACAATCAGTGCCACTTTGCCATAAGTCACCGCTGGTCTTTGACGTTTCCAGCATTGGTTCAGGGAAACTGAGAGCCACGGTGACTCTCATAAAGGATATCTCCCTCTGGGGTTAGAAAGGTCACAAACCCTGACTGTAATAATGCCCAACCACCTTTTTCCAGCGTCCACGTCACCTCATATTTTCAATCTGGCAGTACAAATTTTTCTACATATACAGCATAGCAGTTGGTTGTCCTTGCTTGTATTTAACTGGGTAAGATACAACCAACGTGTATCATATTCCTTACAACAAAGACCTCAATCTTTATTTCATATGGCTGAAATAGATGCAGAGCAACAACTGCAATTTCACATTCAGGTGGTCAAGCCAGACAACCGCGTCAGGAGCAGTTGAGTGTATTATTTCTGTGATGTGTCCTTCGTATTTGTGGATCGGGAATTGTGTCGTTATACGTTGTGCAGTTTGTTCTCAATGACCACATTTGCACACTGGAGAGTTTTTAATTTTCAAATTGTTCATCAGGTATCCGCATCTGCCTCAAAAATATATATTTAAGTGGAAACACATCAATTTATTTAATATACCTGCTGTAAATATTGGATAAGTGAGGTGGGCATGGGTGGACTAAAGAGATGATCGTGCTGAGATGTCGCTGCTGAGATCTGGGGCTCGCATCCAGACAGCTGCCTGTGGTTAAAATGGGCTCTGAAGTATTGGGACTTTCTAGTTTCAGACTGGTCAACACTGTTTTGCACAGAGACCCATAGACTCAAATAGAGACACACAAACTCATGTTTACTGAGTTGTGATTAAACTGGCTTCTCAAGTGTTGGGAATTTCTCGTCTCAGACTGGTTACCATTGAATTAAGCATGTGGCATCTGATGGAACAGATTCCTGGATTACATACAACAGGTAAGTACAGGGCAGTAGATAGATGTAGTGTAGCTAGTTCACATATGCTGGAGTCTATTGCATGTGGCTAAACTAATGTGTGAACAGTATTCCAGTGGGAGCTTTTTTTGGAGGGGGGGGGGAGTTCCCCCTTCCGTTTAAATATATTTTTTTAAGTAAATATTTGTTAACATATATTTATATTTATCCATTTATATTTTTTTATTTAGGGAAAGCCTACCAGCTAATCCAAAAATTTTCCTTACTCAAGTCTGGTGACAAGAGTTTTTACTGTATAATTCATGCCTATTTTATCACCCAGTGGTTGATTGTAAATTGCATAGAACCACATTACCCTGAATGTTCCCGACCTAGTCAGATCTTGGAAGCTACACAGGGTGGAAATTGGTTGCGAACAAGTCTTCAGCCACCTAAATTCCAGGTTACCCGTAGACTCGAGCTGCATGGTATAGAAGAGATAGCAGGAGAGCAACTGATTGTTGACTATCTGTGTGGATGTCGGAGTTTTATCGTTCTTTTTCTGTGGGTGTTGTTGAGAGTTTCACAGCACAATGATCTAGGCAACATTCCCAAATTCCTGCCTCACAAGGAATAGATTAGAGGCAAGTTCCACATAGACAACATCTTATCTTATTAATCTAGATTTGTCTCGGCCACGCTGTGTGTTGCGTTGCACCAATATCTGAGTAGATAACCTCAGATTCAATAAACCTTCAGAGCCAGGGTGAACATCCGACTCCAAATGTATGTAATCAATTGAATGAGGTAAAACTGATGGAAAAACACAGCACAAAATACAGCATCTGTTAATACTTGGAAATATCAATACAATGCATGGACACTACAGCATCATAACGTTGTCTTAGATAACATGAAACTCAACAATAGATCCTGGATGAACCAGGCACCTACATTAGTAATGAATAGCTATACAAGAGAATAAGCTACTGTGTTAAATAACGATGCATCGTGTAATCACCATACTGCAGCCTAAATGTACAGCACTGCACATAACACTGAACTGAATTTACATGGATACAAGTTTGACTCGACTTATTCAATTATAAGTAACATTCACAATAATGCAATTGGCAGGCTTCGTTGTTAACAAGGCCTCATATTTATCATAACAATTTAACAGCATTATGAAGGCATTTACATCATTATAACGGCCATTCTAACATTATAACATCATTCCCAGTATTATAAGAACATAAACGAACTTACAACAATGCTTCTTAAAGTCCCAGAATGAACAGATGCACCTGTCTTCACTGAGACACTATTTGTGCCTCCATTTTGTACTCTGTTTAATGGCTGACACCCTGCCGCGTGGCTTAGAGAACGTCAAATCGTAACTTCCTGGTCACGTGACCAAACTCAACATCAATCCAGGAAATCCCTGTGTATGCACACCCCCACACCTGCCGTGAGGCAGAACAAGATCTATATAGTGCCTTATATCCCAAGGTGCTTTAAAGCAATCATATACTTGTATGATATGACGATAGCGGTTGAGGTAAAGAGTGCTGTAGTTAAAGTGACAGGAACACAGGTGGGATTGGTTGAGGGGTTGGGGTAGTGATAGGGTTTGGCATAGTGACAGGGGTTGGAGTAGTGACAGGGGTTGGGGTAGTATAGGGGTTTGGATAGTGACAGGGGTTGGGGTAGTGATAGGGGTTGGGGTAGTGATATTGTGTGGGGTAATGATAGGGGTTTGAGTAATGATAGGGGTTTGGGTAGTGATAGGTAGTAGGCCTGCTCATAGCTGGTGGGCAGGGATGGAGTAGCAATTGGAGACACACCACCTGACCCCTGGAAAATAGACTCAGTGGTTACACACCTATCATATGCCTAGCAATACAACGATGGACAGTCCATAGTGCCAGGTATATAATACTACAGACAATGCATAGAAATGGAATCAATTATGGGAAGCTCACATTATCGTATCGTGCAGTGTTCTGCCCTGAAATTTCATCTTGTCAAGATGTTACAATCTGTCGTCTTATGAATGGCAATTTCCTGATAATTTTCGATGGAATCTAACCGTTTTTAGATTTGTGCCCGAAACGTCGTGATTTTATTTAGTTGTTTTCATTTTAATTTATTTTATTTTTTACCTACGTGACTTTACCGCAAAAAACCAAAGAGTATGGAGTCTAACCGCTCAACGAGCTCCATGAAATAGTCATACTGTATTGCTCATTTCAACCACTGGAATACTGAGATACTACCATACAATTCCTGCAAAATTACTCTCCAATGGTAATAACTCAATCGTATTTCATTAGTGCCTTGATAGTATATTGAAAATTATATTCAATAACAAACCAATGTCACTTTTTTAGTGACACATGGAACGGTAGGAATTTATTTTCAATGGAAAGTGATAATGAAATGTATGTAGCAATGGTGTATTATCTCCTTAAACAAATAATTGTGTTGCTCTACTAAATTCTCCAAAACTAGACTGAGTTTGTTTTAAATCTAAATGTTGTATAAATGTTTACTGCTGCTATAAGAACTTAATAACTACAGTATTCTGTATGAATCCCTATGCAAAACCTCACGAGTGTGTCTTTTTTAGCACTGAAAATTTATTTTCGCTATCTTAAAAAAATAATGGGTAACCCACACGTAGGGGGGTTAATTTGATGAGCAACTCCCCTTTTTGCAGATGATCATAAGCCTTTCTGCAATGCAGACAGGAAAATGGTGGATAATTGGGAATACTTGGGGTTTACATGGAGTTTGCATGGCTCCTACAGCTCCCGTGGATAATAGGAGTCACGGGTTATAGGGTCGCGAATAAGAGGAGTTGTACTATATATTTCCTCCATTGGCACAGAGACACCAACTAATTTAAACATGATGACGCTTTGGCTTTTCTTGAATAACAGGTGTGCATAATAACAAACGAAAGTCAACACTTCAAACGTGTTCATTTCCAGTTATTCTTTCCACATCAGGCGAGTTAGTGCTGTAGGACAGCAATTATATCACAACTGGGAGGTCGATCATTTAAATCAGTGTATGGAGCGACAGATACCAATAACCCAAGGTCTTTAGAAATGGGGTATCGCATGGGAAGACGCGAGATTGATGACAGTTGACCGGGACCGATGGCTATGTTTACGTACAACACTGGGACCAAAACGGCTGAACCCAACCGACCGAATAACAGATTAATTCAAATCGTATTTGGGGGTTGGCTCAATCCATAATCTCTCCATCGCTGATTAAAACAAGTAAAACTTTGGTCGAAGTCAACAATGGATTTTACTATGGAGAGACGAGCTTCTTTCATATGATTGTGGAATTTTCATCACTGACGAAAGACGGTCACTGCATCGCCTGATTTTAGATACGCTTGTGCAGCCGATTGGACTCTCTTCCGTCCGATATTAGGAAGCCACTGGAGCTATGCACTTAAAAAAAATCTAGATTGACAAACTAATTTCTTTAGAAATATTTTTGTTTAGTTTGCTGTCCTTCCCCCGCACCTCCAATTAGCATGGTTGGCTACGTACGGTACGAAAGAAGTTCAACATACATACATACATGAGAGACCCCCAATAGAGATGAATGCTGGCCCAGAGATTATTTTAGTAGGGACACTCTGACATGTCGAGTAGTGAATCCTCAACGGAAGGTCGTAGGGCAAATCGAGATGGAATATGCCATCACGTTGGATTAGTCAACACCTCTACTTAATAAACTCGGCATTGTCTTCACTTGCTGTGCGAGCTTCATTTCCAAACCTGTTGTGTGCACTGCTCCATCACCTCTCGTTAATGCTGCAAGGCAAGCCACTACTATCAAATGCCTCGAGGCATCATTCACGAGCTTCCTCCACAGAGGACCGGTTTTGACACAGCTGCCACAAGCCCAAGGCGAGTATACAGATACGCACGTATGTACGCACATACAAAAGACAAAGATACCCAGTATAGCGTTTGCAGAGTGATAGGGCAAGTGCGGTTAGTGAGCACCTATGAAGACCGGCACGGTAAACGAGAGGGTGGGTGTCCACCATCATCATTCCAAGCCGCCGTTCTCTCTCTAGTGGTAATGTTTACACATTGCAAGAGGTACTCATTTGAGGCTGAGTCAACCTAGGGGAGCCTCATGACCTTTCCAGATAATTGTCACTGATGTTGGTCGTGAGTAGGAATTTAACTCAGTTAACAGGGTTCAAAGTGCAGCACGCTAACCCCTACACGACTGCTTCCCTCAAATACAAATATCTTCCGTATAGCCTTTCACATACTTTTTGGGATAAGTGTTGTTAGTGTGCACCTATTAAGGCCGGAACAACACAAGAGGGGATGGGTGGCCAGCACCACACTCGACCGCCTTTGTCTCCCCAGTGTCGATGTTTTTACACGATGCCAGGTAATTATTTGAGGCTGAGTCGACCTAGGGGAGGCCCAAGACCGGTTCAGAATCGAACTGGGGTAGCCGGGTTCGTAGCCCATTGCGCTAATTGCTGCGCCACCGCTCCCACACACGTACACATAGGCGCGCGTGTGCCTGTACTTTTATAGCCTACGATGCTCAGGCTATCGCACATCAATTGTCTCCATTACAAATAAAGCACCTCTGCCCCACGGACTCTGGCTTATCACTGAGCTCACAGTCAATCACATTTACTCGTAGGATTTATGCATAGCTTTGCATCTAATTACGTGTCATATTCATGACACATTAATTTTTAATTGCGTTTGCAGCCATGCAGCATGCGACCAGCAACCACTGGTGAGTTTTACAGATTGCATTCACAGATATTGCCTTTTTTAATTGCTTGCGTTCACTACTTTAATAGCTTGTGTTCACTCGCTAAATATACTCATGCGTACGTTGCAGTTTTACATAAATAAATTAATGTAATGTGTATGTTGTCACATTGCCTGCAACTTGGTTCAGTATGAGCAAAGTACGAAGAAAGTAGTTGTTTTATCCCATTACGGTAGCATCTTTATATTATGATGGATAGCACTATGGTTAGAGTGCTTGACTGATGACAGAAATAAAGTATGCCAATTCATCATCCCTGTGGGAGAGATAAAGTGAGAACCATTTTTTACCGAAGTCAAGAGTGGTTGTCCAGCAATAGACTGGCCTTTGCCAATTTCCTCCACTGGCTCAGGCGTAGAGATGGAGGTGAGCATCGCCTAATGCTTGTTGGATAAGGTAGACATGTTGACATTTATTTGAGATTCCATTGCAATAAACATCTAATTTCTCATGAATGGTCCAATGGTGAATTATTCAAACACATAAATACGACAGCAATATATTGCATGAAAGTACAACATCCACATTCAGCTTTCAGAAGGACCCTGTGATCGTAACGTGTCATCTCGTGTATTTATGTGTTTTGTGTGTATGCGAGTATGTTGTAGGGAGCACACGTGGGGAGCGGTAGCGCAGTGGTTAGCACGCCGCACTAAAAACATGGCCATCCGAGTTCGATTCTCGCCCATAGTCACCAACAGTATGATTATCTGAACCGGTCCTGGGCCTCCCCTATGTCTACTCAGCCTCAAATGAGTATCCGATGTGGACTATAAACAATTCTGCTGGAGAGACAAAGGCGGTCCGGCGTGGTGCTGACCACCCAACCCCTTATCGTATGTGCGACCTTCACAGGTGCTTACTAACAGCACTTTCCCCAAGAGTATGGTAAGACTATAGCGGGGGATCGTTGTCTTGGGGGCACAGGTGGTGTATCTGCCAGTCATATCAGTCAACCCATGGCACCTGGGTCAGTCCCATGACCTCCTGTCAGCAAGTCAGCAAACCTTCCACACCTCACGTGGCCTCAGAGTGCACCTAGCCTGGCACAAGCGCCATGGTGACGTCATTGCCACTTAGTTATGAATGGCAGCTGTTGTTGTGGGGAGCAGTGGCATGGTGATAAGTGTCACATGGGGGTAATGGATCAACCCCGCCTGTGTAACTGGAAACAGCCAGTTCTACTGAGCCTGATCCACCCCCATCTACGTTGAAGACTGCAAAAGCCACCACACAAACTGAGAATATGCAGATCCAGGTGCTGATGGGGATCAGCGAGGGACATGACCTTCCATGAACGACCTCACCATCATCCACAATGCCAAGCAGTGTGGCACATTCTACTCGGCCAGATGGGGAACGTGGGTAAGTTGACTTGATTGCCATCTACAGCTGGCAATGCGTCAAGTCTTTGACGACCTTTCCGCATAGCCAGCACTGACATCACATTGGTCTTAAGCTTCCATTCATCAGAGGGTCAACGAAAATCAGGTGGAATTTCCACAAGGTGTACGGGGAGAAACAGAGTGAGGTCCCGGAATGAAGACTCTTCATTATGCCGTCACGACATGCGCCGATTTTGGGAATGCCACCTGCAAAGCAGCATAGCCGCCCCACATGGTGACCGTCCGGTCTAAATTCTGTGCCTCGACCGGATCGGACACTGACCTGCCACCAGATTTCTCAAAAAACATCTAAAAAAGACAGCCACGAAGGTCAGAACTCACAATAACTTGCTTGGCAAGTTAGTTGGCTCATCCGGTACTCCGGCTCTACAGATGTCATTACTCGCAATCTTGTACTCAATGACAGAATTACCGCGTGCCTGTTCATGATTGGTTCACACCGAGCTTGTTAACTTGCAGTTCCATTCGACAATGGGCATCATCTTATAAACGATTCAACCAACTTTGCTCCCTTGGCTGCCAGTTCTGAGCAACAGTGCCCCTCCACACATCTGTAAGGAGGCGGTGACTGGCAAGCTGCTGGAGAAGATTCGTGGAAACCCAAGTCTGCCACTATGTTGATCTCTTCAGCTCGCCTGCTGGCCCGTCTGTCAGAGTGGCACCCTCTGTGGACCAACATCCCATGCCAGAACATGTCAGTAAAGTTATCGTGGCATGAGAAGTGGCTCTTATCCTCAACAGGAAACCAATCCTCACGGATGACTCTACGATCTGCCCACCAGATTTATTTATATATTGGGTGCTACGACTGGGCCCTGCTCAACAGCTGCCATTGTGGTCAAGGCTTCCTGTTGCTTGACAAGCTATGGTGTTAGACAGACGATGACACATATCATTGAAAACTGTATCTTCGTCTGAGGACAATGCCACATTTGCCAAGTAATAAAGCTGACGCCTGGCTTGGCGCGAATGCACGTGCTAAATAAATGAATACGCACCCTATGATCCTGGTGACCTAAATTTTATTAAAATGATTGAATAATGTCAGTGGCACATCGTGTATAAGCATGCTCTGATTCTCCTCCATGTCCACTAAGCCTTACATGAGTACCTATCACAGTGAAAGCAATATCACTGTGTTTTATCAATGGCAGCCAAGTGAAGGGCTGGTTACACTACCCTGATGTGTGTCAGGCGAACGTTAAAAGGCTCTCTGAGGCTACAATAGCGAACTTTGCTTTCCTATCTTTGCGTGTGCATGAGTGTTTTAGATATAGTTTGGGGAGCGGTAGTGTACTGTTATGGCGCAGTGCTACGAACCCGGCGACCCGAGTTCAATTTCTGTTCATAGCAAACACCAGTAATGATTATCTGAACCAGTCGTGTGCATCTCCTAGGTTGACTCAGCTGCAAATGAGTAACTGGTTTAATGTGTTGACATCTTCACTGGGGAGACAAATGTGGCCAGAATAGTTGGTGGCCAACCACCTCTTCATGTGCCATGCCAGCCTTCATAGGTGTTCTCGCTAACAGCATTTGTGCCAACACTCTATTAGAAATATATTGGATTATTTTGAGCTCCAACTGATATACAGCAAATACAGAAATAAATAAACTGTCTTCCTCAATGCTCGCTGGGGTTAAATGCACTTTGGATTTCCTCGATGTCAAATCATCACAGAGCAGGTGGTTGGCATTTGAGTATTCTGTGGTGGATCAATGCTCTGATATATGTTTATTGTTATTATATTATACAATGTACATTCATTATACAGTTGTCAAATTTGGCTCTCTATTGAAATAGTCCCTTATCCCTTTGCAATTTAGAATGTTTCGCACCATTGGCTCAGGGTGCCAATGTAAGTTAATTATACCTCACTCCTCTAACTCTCCACGTTCACATTACATGTTTTAGTCCATCAGTCTCTCGACCTTCCAGGTAAAAGTGATTAAGCAACATGTGTTTAAGGAAGCTAAGCTCTGGACTGGTTTTGACTTTGTGGGGCATATAACCAGTCAGATATTTTAAACAAAGTTTATTTTTTCGTCAGATGTTGTTATAAATAACATTCTACAAACGCTGTGAAGCCCTGTTCAATATAGTTTGATTGATAATTATATCTTGGTCACCTCATTTTGTCCAAAATGAAAAGACCACCAAATATTTGTTTCCCTTCTTAAATGAGCAATGGAGCAGTCCTCATTTTCAGTGGCCACCCTGATCCACAATACCTTGGTGTGGTCCAGCTATCGATAGGATGACAACTTTCGACTTCCCACATCGTAATATGTATTTAATTGAGCTTGGAACAATGGTGGGCTAAGTCACATTTTCACGAGCGATTTGAACTCACAACCTTATGACTAAGTTAACCGCTCTACCTGCAGTGCAGCATGGCCTCATTAATGTGCATTGATCAAAAGTCAAGTGAAAGGGAAAGTGTGGCCATGCACAAATGAGATACGCATTTTTCAGCAGCAGAAATTCCAGGTTGCCAAGTTTCGGCTCATTCAACTGTTAAGGTGGAAAATTGGGTTTCACATTTGACTACAGAGCACACAACACATTTCAAATGTCAGATTTGTAGGAGACAATGACTTATCAGACGGATCCTTCGCACCCCACACTATCAGCAAGCCGTCTTATTGCATCGCCAATATCAAAAATCCACTCACTGGGTGCCCACCTAAACAAATACAATTTTCTCTCGACTCTGCCGAATCCAAGTAATGGTCTCCATTCCGACCTGCTCACTTGCTGCTTATGAAGCTCCTCGAGGGAACCTCCTCTCAGGGAGATACTTATTTGATGATAGGACCACGATAAGCATTCAGGCTGGGATGCCCACCGGCGTACATTACTACACTGGCCTCAAATAAGCCGCAATAAACCACGGTGGGGACCCCCAGAGGCCTCACTGAGACCCAGTGAGCTACAAGTCGCATCAAAGTCAACTGAGGTTTAGAAAACGGATTACTCAGTTGGCTGGGAACTGGTCCAACACTCGATGCTGGGCGGTAACAGGGCACAAGTAAGTTTCGTAAATGTAATCAGATTACCAAATGCTAGTGTCGAGAATGTTGTATTTTTTAAGTGAGTTTTTCGATTACTGGTTTAGCATGTACTAGTGAATTAGTAATGTTGAATACATGTTTTTACAAGCTAAACAAAATATTCCAAAAGCAAAAACATTCAAAGGCAGGCGGGGAAGGGGGGAGGGTGGAAATTATTCTGTCAGCAGCTTAGGCTAATGCAAAGAGAAGAGTAGACAATGAAAAGAGATAGGACTACAAAGCCTACAATCATCACATATATACTTTATCACTATTGAAAAAGGACACAACCAGGAGGACATCCACCACAGATGTGGAGTGATAAAATCAGTTCACGTGCAGCTGCTGAATAGATTGGCGTATCGCGAGGTCGTGAGAGGCAGTGGCAGCTCGGGGAGGCCTTTATTCAGAAGTGGATTGATCATGGCTGCTGATGACAATAATAATGATAATGCTGTCACCACCGTCACCAATCTGCACTGACCAGTACGTACAGATCGACATTGAACAATAATTACATTGTCTTGCAGACTGTCTTGAAATCATTGCCATTTCTGTATCAGATATGATCCACATTGCCTGTGGGAAGTCGCGGTTTGCAAGATGTAAACTACCTTGCCTAGTATACAGGAGGGCATAGGTTCTATACCGACTCTGACGCCTGTATATTTGGAGTTTGCATGTCTCTCTCACCGTGGTCGCGTGGATTTTTCTCAGGGTCCTCCGTTTTTCCGTCCAGAGTTAGAAACATGAGTTTAAAGTGTTTGGCTGCTGTACATTTATACATGATAATCAAATCATTGGGCTATCGTTAGTGGCCAGGTCGCTGCTGAAAAACAGTCTATATATATATAGCTCAGTGGGCCTTACCTGGTCAAGTAAAAACAGGTGATAGTTTAATTTAGATCTATAACGTCACCACAGTAGCGCGAAAATAGGAGGTGTTTCAGCCATTGGATCTTTAATGAGATTCCTGTTTCTTTGACGTCTGCGATGCCCTCCATTGGAGCCACCGCTTTGCCTCTGGAGTGATGATGGATTCCAGAAGGGGCCTCTGGCTGTTGTACATGAACAGTCGGCCAGATTTTAGCCTGGATGGTGGCAAGCGGTCAAGGTCTCCATGGGTGTGGGTCGCGTTCGCGTTTGTGGGAGTCTGTTTGGGTTCTCGCGTGGAATTCTAGCGTTTCATTTGACGCGCACTTGGGTAAATTTGTCTAACCTTGCGGGGGATTATGCTGCTGATGATGTATAAAGAAATGTTCTGCTTATGATGATGTATACAAGAAAATGACAATGATAGCTCTATTACCTGCGTTATCTCTACGAATAATTTGTTACAATTTATCATACAAGCCCTATAATTAGGGAAACAGATAAATACACTGACATTATTTTCAAAAGAGTTCGATGAATAATGCATGATGAATGAGAGAAATACATTTAAATTAACCATAAAAGCATGGGTGATAAATTATGTCATTTGTATAAATTGACAGCTATTATGAACATCCATATTTTGTTTGGTCATATCAGTGTGAAACACACACTATTTTGCATATATTGTGCAGTTATTTATTACATTACCTTTCGCATTTGATTATTTATTTCAGATTTTCATGAGATCATTCATTTGCAGTTAGGCTGAGATTAACCTAAAGTGGTCTAATCCAGTATCTCCCAAGTTGTGCTTTGGGTTGCACTGTCATCCATTAATTCCTCGATTTTAAATCATCAACATTATATGATTACATCGCCACACAATTGTAATCCAAATATGTGGGGGGCGGAGCAGCACAGCAGTTTAGCGTACTGTTCTATTCTATTTAAAGACTTAATATGAAAACGTTTACCAATTGATATGCATATATGTGTTCAAAATATTTAATATGAGTCCAGTACTCACATATTTAACCCCACAATATCTGTCTGTGAGATATGTAAAGTTATGCTACTAAACTTTCCACTAATAAATGGTATTTCCAGCATCAATAAACGTTAACCTTTATGAAAGAGTTAACTAACAACACAATATGCATTGAGCTTCGCTGTATTGCTGATGTCTTAGTAGTGAAATTGAATTGTTTTTCATTCTCAATCAGTCTCAGAACTTTCACCAGACAATTTTTCATCGGTTTGTTAGGATAATGTCCTTTTGAATTAATGTGCTCTTTGCTTACGATTGGAGGAAACCAGAGTGCTGAGAGGAAACTCAGCGTATTTATAATTATCATCAGTCGATAACCCACAAAGGTCTAACAGAGATGGGTTCATGTGTCCTGGCCACCTCACCCAAAGGGTTTTGAAGGTTCACAAATCTCTATGTAATATATCAACAATTGCCTCCAAATATGTGGTTTGCACAACAGATGTGCTTTCCAGGCCCGTAATACAAAATAATAATAATCCATGATCCAATGTCATTGTTTATCTAGCATAATTTCCATATGTTCTAAAATAAACAAATGGAACAATAGTACGTTAATATTTAGCAAAAGTGATATCAAAAGGGCGCTACGGTGGCAAGATGTAAACTATCTCGCCTGGCATTCCAATTGTTGCACACTCGAAATGAAGGACGTGGGCAGGTGCTCCGACTCGAAGGCAAGCACATTTATTTATTGTGGTTAATAGCAATCTTGTGAAGAACAGCACCGTCACTCTGTAAAATGCAACAGCACGTGTTACAACAGCATTTCTTCCGAGTCGCCATTAACCATGTGGCTGGTGTATCCGCGTGCGGTTATTTATTAACAGATTTATCTTAAACCCAATTCTACTATTGATAAACCATCTTTGTCTTTGCACATCAATATTCGAATATTCCTTTAATCCTAAGCTGTATGTCCATCTGTACCATCCACTTATATCGGTATCTTACACCCATTATATGTACTGTATGTGTACAGTATACGTACTGTATGTCACCACAGCTTACTACTTTACATGTGTTCTATTCTCAATAGCATTGCAAGTAGTCATACTCTGGGTACATGGGCATGGTTATAGACTAAACAGTATTAGAGTTAGAGAATTACAATGACAGTAAGTAATTACAGTGTGTCGTCCCTTTACAATGCAGAGTGCTATAACGCCTCTAATTGCATATATCTCAAACGAACAATTCAAAGCCAAGCTTAAAGTCTAGGACAAGTCTAGGACAAGTCTAGGACAAGTCTAGGACAAGTCTAGGACAAGTCTAGGACAAGTCGAGGACAAGTCGAGGACAAGTCGAGGACAAGTCGAGGACATTTATATAACGATCAAAATCAACCTTTGGGTCATTTACCTGTAAAATGCACCAACACGTATTACAACAGCATTTCTTCCGAGTCGCCATTAACCATGTGGCTGCTTTACACGTGCGGTTATTCATCAACCCTGCCAGCCACCTACAGGCCCAACTCAGTCATCACATGCTGCTGTACACACATGCATTGATGCACTGCACAGCACATCAGGACTTTCACAGCACCACACTTTACTCCCTTGCTGCACAAGGATATAATTAAAAGAGAGATCCATTCCTAATGTGCCACACAATTGTAAAAAATGTAAGCCTCTACCAAACAGGTTTACAATGTTTTAAAAATGGGACTGTGGTGTTTCAATCTATCTCGTTCTTTCGCATCAGCCGATCTCATCGTTTCATCTAAGCCAGGGGTGGGCAAACTTTTTCACTCGCGGGCCACAATGGGTTCTAAAATTTGACAGAGGGGCTGGGCCAGGAACAGATGGATAGAGTGTTTGTGTGAACTAATATAAATGACATGTAAAAATCATTACATGAAAGGATTTGGCTTTTAACAGGTAGCAAAGCATTTATTTACAAGTAAATTTAACAAATTGCACGAACATGAACAATACAAAAACATGTCGTAACGTGACTGATGAAACATCATGAAAACATCTGAGGCCTGCGCCCAAACTAATTACCTCACTTGAACTTCTTTATTATCTACATTAACAGGTTAGAGCAGCCACGCAGGCTGTGTGATGGAGATTTGGCTCCAATCTCGCTGCAGCAACAGATCATCACTTTCAGTTTCAGTGGGAACAGTGTTGATAATCTATCATTTTTGTCAGTGCATCCAAGTCTGGAGTTATTTTGGTTGTGGCAATTCTCAGGATAGATCTGAGGTGCTGATCCGTTAACGTTGATCTGTGACGGGCTTTGTTGGCGTTCATGATGCTGAATGTCTGCTCACACACATAAGTCGAGCCAAACAAAGTTAGTATCTTTTGTGCAGTCCACCGGAGGTTTGGAAACTTGGCTCTGTTAAGAGAAGCATAAAAGTCATTCATCTTCTTGGTTCTTTCGGTAAAGTCACGTAGAAGGGAAGTAATAAAATAATAAAAATAAAACATAATAAAATAAAATAATTCTCACGACGTTTCGGCTACAACGCAAGCAGCCGTCTTCAGGTGAAGAATGAGACACTACCAAGCTAGGAGCTTATATATAAGCTGGGTTGGAGGTGGAAGAGCGCCTTAACAAAAAATGAATGTGCATATGAAGAGGAATTTAGCATATTCGTGGAAAATGCGTAGGAGGTGGGCGGGGGGGTTTCAAAGTCATATTATGCCCATGCATTATGCAGGATCAGCAGCACCAAGGGGGGGTGCAGGGAGTAGCATTAACAAAGGAAAGGAATGTTAATGATATGTAGCTGCAGTTACTAAACAACTACGTAGAAAACTAAAGTATAAACTACATAAAAAACTAAAGTATAAACTGCATAGCACCATCAGTATACTTACTATACTCTACAATAAGCTGAGTTACTAACAGCAAGTAATACATTACAATTCTACGTCGTAAAAATTATATAATATGCTTCCATCTAAACTTTATTCTCTTACATCACACGAGCATATACCGTACTATATACTGCCATAGGTAAACCCAACATTAAATTATATACTGTATTGCTATAAACCACCTTATACATTTTAATATAACACTATGTATTATTCTACCTACCCTAATGTGTATCGAAATGGTTTTTTACGTCCTTCCAATGATTGCTAAGCCAGAATCCATCTTCTCGGTTAAAATTGTCTCTGTGTTTGTATATGTGGATCGCCTCATGAACGAATCTCTCATGATAGCCAGATGGCTTGCAGAGAACCTCTGTCTTGGAGAAGTCAATGTCATGTGAGCCCACTGAGTTGTAACAGTGATCTGCCACGGCTGAGGTGTTTGTCCTACCGTGTTTCAGGTCAGCTTTATGTTCACGGATGCGGTCCGAGACATGTCGTTTGGTTTCCCCAATGTAACTGCTACCACAGAGGCAACTTAGTTTGTAGACGCCAGGGTACTGTATGTCTGGAACCACATCTTTTACAGACGGTACCAGATCACGGATTTTATGTACTGTGTTGAATCGGACCTGGATCTTGTGTTTAATCAGGATTTTGGAGATCATAGAGCCCAATGCATCTCCGACCATGAACACATTTCCAGTGAACTCAAACACGTACGCCAAGCTCTTAAGGCTAATGGTTACTCCGACTACACAATCCGCAAAGCCATCACTCCAACCATCAAGAAGGATCCTGTTGAGGAGCCTTTCAAGACCATCAGCTTACCCTACATTGCTGGGGTCACAAAAAAGATCTCCAAAATCCTGATTAAACACAAGATCCAGGTCCGATTCAACACAGTACATAAAATCCGTGATCTGGTACCGTCTGTAAAAGATGTGGTTCCAGACATACAGTACCCTGGCGTCTACAAACTAAGTTGCCTCTGTGGTAGCAGTTACATTGGGGAAACCAAACGACATGTCTCGGACCGCATCCGTGAACATAAAGCTGACCTGAAACACGGTAGGACAAACACCTCAGCCGTGGCAGATCACTGTTACAACTCAGTGGGCTCACATGACATTGACTTCTCCAAGACAGAGGTTCTCTGCAAGCCATCTGGCTATCATGAGAGATTCGTTCATGAGGCGATCCACATATACAAACACAGAGACAATTTTAACCGAGAAGATGGATTCTGGCTTAGCAATCATTGGAAGGACGTAAAAAACCATTTCGATACACATTAGGGTAGGTAGAATAATACATAGTGTTATATTAAAATGTATAAGGTGGTTTATAGCAATACAGTATATAATTTAATGTTGGGTTTACCTATGGCAGTATATAGCAGAGGTGTGGACTCGAGTCATGCGACTTGGACTCGAGTCAGACTCGAGTCATGATTTTGATGACTTCAGACTCGACTTGGACTTGCCTCATCTTTGACTCGACTTGACTCGGGACTCGAGAGCAAAGACTTGAGACTTACTTGTGACTTGCACAACAATGACTTTGTCCCACCTCAGAGGTGTGGACTCGAGTCATGCGACTTGGACTCGAGTCAGACTCGAGTCATGATTTTGATGACTTCAGACTCGACTTGGACTTGCCTCATCTTTGACTCGACTTGACTCGGGACTCGAGAGCAAAGACTTGAGACTTACTTGTGACTTGCACAACAATGACTTTGTCCCACCTCAGAGGTGTGGACTCGAGTCAAGCGACTTGGACTCGAGTCAGACTCGAGTCATGATTTTGATGACTTCAGACTCGACTTGGACTTGCCTCATCTTTGACTCGACTTGACTCGGGACTCGAGAGCAAAGACTTGAGACTTACTTGTGACTTGCATAACAATGACTTTGTCCCACCTCTGGTATATAGTACGGTATATGCTCGTGTGATGTAAGAGAATAAAGTTTAGATGGAAGCCTATTATATAATTTTTACGACGTAGAATTGTAATGTATTACTTGCTGTTAGTAACTCAGCTTATTGTAGAGTATAGTAAGTATACTGATGGTGCTATGCAGTTTATACTTTAGTTTTTTATGTAGTTTATACTTTAGTTTTCTACGTGGTTGTTTAGTAACTGCAGCTACATATCAATAACATTCCTTTCCTTTGTTAATGCTACTCCCTGCACCCCCCCTTGGTGCTGTTGATCCTGCATAATGCATGGGCATAATATGACTTTGAAACCCCCCCGCCCACCTCCTACGCATTTTCCATGAATATGCTAAATTCCTCTTCATATGCACATTCTTTTTTTGTTAAGACGCTCTTCCACCTCCAACCCAGCTTATATATAAGCTCCTAGCTTGGTAGTGTCTCATTCTTCACCTGAAGACGGCTGCTTGCGTTGTAGCCGAAACGTCGTGAGAATTATTTTATTTTATTATGTTTTATTTTTATTATTTTATTACTTCCCTTCTACGTGACTTTACCGAAAGAACCAAGAAGATGAATCCCTGCAGTCACGAAAGCTTTAAATCGAAATAAAAGTCATTCAGTTTAACAGAGTTGAGCTTCTCTTTTAGGATGGAGTCAGACTGAAGATCTATCAGTTCCAACTGCAGCTCCTGTGGTGCTGTTTCAGGGTCTTGTGACAGGGGACAGGACACCAGCTGAAGTGACTATTCAATGTTTTCGAAATCAAAGAACCTACGGCAGATTTCTCCGTGCAGGTCCTCAAGCGATTTGCTGTATTTTTTTGCGTTTTGCGGTGCCTCTTCCTGCATGGCAAGTGTGGGGAAATGAGCGAAATATTTGTTCGCAATTTGTCCGGAGAACAAAGTGAGCTTGGATTTGAAGGCTTTCACATGTTTGTACATGTCGTTAACAAACTGATCTTTCCCCTGCAGTTTCACATTCAGCTCATTCATGTGTGAAAATATGTTCACATCAAACGCAAAGTCACTAAGCCAGTTCTTGTTGCTTAGCTCAGGGAATTCGTCAGATTTCCCCATCAACTCCAAAAATGCGATGATGTCCTCTTTCAGCTCCCACACTCGTTGTAACACTTTCCCCAAACTTAACCAACAGACACGAGAGTGGTACAGCAAATCCTGATCATCCGCATCAGTTTCCTCCAGCAACGTAATAAACTGACGGTACTGAAGTCCCCTTGATCGTATGAAGTTCACAAGTTTTACGACTGGATTCACGACATGATTAAGCTGCAATACAGACTTACACAGGGATTCCTGATGGATGATGCAGTGAAGGAAAATAAGATCCTGGACAGAGTTTTCCTCTTTCACTTTATCCTGGATTCTTTTCAGCAGCCCAACATTTTTTCCAGTTAAATTTGGCGATCCATCCGTTGTGACATTGACAAATTTACTCCGAGGTAGCGTCATTCTTTCGATGACAGCAGTTAGGTAACTGTTGGTTATACAAGTCCTCTCCCCGCGTTGTTCCTTTCAGGGACTCCATGGTCAAAAACTCCTCTGTTATTGCAAAACTGTCGTCAATGCCTCGGAAAAAAATGGAGAGCTGAGCAGTGTATTTTACGTCCGTACTTTCATCCAGTGCTAGTGAATATAATTCAAAGGAATCAGACTTTCTGTTTAATTGACTGGCTATATTTGTATCAATCAATTCCACACGGCGAGTCACAGTCCTGCGTGATAAACTGACTTTTTCAAATTTGCTTTTGATCTCCGGACACAAGATGTCTGCTGTCTGTACTATGTATTCTTTTACAAACTTGCCTTCGGAGAAAGTTGTAATGAGTGGTAATGGTGGTGAGAAGAAGTTTTTAAAGAAAATTGAAATCGAAGTGAAGAAGGAAATTATTGAAAAGTTTGTATAATTCATGATTTTCAAACTTTAATTATGTTTTCTGTGCTTAAAACTCTTTAAAAAAAACTGTGGGGTCTAGAACGGACTCGTGAAATTCGTAGAAAACTCGGAGTTAAGTTTTGTTTGTTTTGTTGAATTACACAAAGTGCGCCATCTAATGGGGAAATGGGGGCATTACAGGAGGAAGGTAAAATTGTATTTAATAATAATATTTGGACAAGTTCGGCG
Source organism: Lampetra planeri (assembly GCF_965212315.1). Classification (NCBI taxonomy): domain Eukaryota; kingdom Metazoa; phylum Chordata; class Hyperoartia; order Petromyzontiformes; family Petromyzontidae; genus Lampetra; species Lampetra planeri. The sequence goes on along the minus strand of NC_136128.1, from coordinate 4,175,140 downwards.
GGCCGGATTAAAAAGCCCAACGGGCCGTATACGGCCCACGGGCCGTACTTTGCCCATGTCTGATCTAAGCGGTGGTCATCCTTACTGACCTCTACTTTCCTTCGACTTCAAAATATAATTGCCCCTTCTTCATTATGTTTACTTCTTGATCCCAATTACTTTCAATAACTTTCAAAAACTGTATTAAAAAACAACATTAAAACAAAGACAGTTAATATGTTGATAATAATAAAAATATCGTACGTTAGAAAATGACAAGTCATAAAGTTCTCACATGCCCATAGCACAACCCTGCATGCTCTGCACTCTGTAGTACGAATGGAGAGTGATTATGAGAATTCACAATTAAACAAAATTAGAATGAAATTGCTCCAAAATATATTACCAGTTTCATTCCATATGTATTTAGAGCTCTATAATCAGAACAAAACAGACCTCTCTATATAATAATTTGCTTTTCCAGTGAATTCCTTATTACATTTTTACATGATCACAAAATATAGCAAAATGCATCCTCTGTAGCAGACTAAATATTACAACTTGGAATGGAAATATAATCCTGAGCTTCTGATTCATCAAAAAGAGCATGATACTGCCAATAAAACAGGCATATTGTGTTCTGCACCCATTGTAACAAAATATTTTCCTTTGAAAAGCTCTACATTGCGCATTGTCTAACAAGGTCAGTCTTTTTTAAGTTGTACAATTCAAACGTGTTCATACACATCCCTTTCTAATCACGGTGTTTCATTTATTTTCTTTGTTGCCTTTATTGGCAATGGCATTGGAGCTGTGTGGCATTTCAGAATTCGCAGCATGATTATGCATTTATAAGTACATGTTACCTTATCTTGTTTTAAGCTGAGCAGTGGTGCGGTGGTTAACACCATGCACCATGAATTTGGTGACTTACGTTTTATTCACAACCTTGGCACACAATGATAAGCAATATCATACTGATCCTGACCCTTGCACTGACCAATTATGGTTAAACAAGCCCCATGACTGGCATGATTTGGAGAGGCCTTCAACAGCAGTGCATTGACCAAAGGCTGAATATTACAATTATTCCAATCCCTTGGCTCCCCGTTCTGACTAATTTTCTGCTACCAAAAAACTGCAGAAGCATGCAGACTACAAGGGAGTTTACATGTTGTCTTGCCAACAACAACATTCCCATCAACGGAGACCTCAATATTGTAACTTCGCTACCGACTCAAGTCCTGAATCCCCTCCCCAAAACCCTCTTCTGTGATAGTGCTGCTGTCACTATCCGAGACTCTCACCCACATCTGGAAGAACGCTGCTGGTGAACGGAGTGGGACGACACGAACGTCCAAAATAAATAGCTGCTCATTCGAGACCAAAACATGCACCTCCTTGGCTTCAACATTCCTCCTTGAAGATACCGGTGGAACCATCAACCATATCAGAACATCAACAGATCGCTGCGTACATCTCCCATACGAATGGAGAATTTAAGGCACAAACCACAGTCCAACTCTGACCATGCAACCGAAACTAAACACCGTATAGTAAACCGCTGCAGTCTACGCTCCTGCAAGGAGGTAATAGCAAAATTACACGAACTCTCTTCCTGAAGCCTTCACATGTCTAGCAAACCTCGACATTGGCATTTAGCTCCTGAATACATTGCCATCATACGCACAAACAAGGTTTTGCCTCCTCTCAAGCACGGGCTTTCTCTGGGTACTCCCACATGGATAATCACTCATCAATTGGCCGAAAAGAAACTTCATAAATAGAGGACCACAGAGCTTGGCCAATTGCATGGCTGCTATCCAGCTTATGTGTAGTTTATCGCACCTCTGAGTCGTTCTCCGTCTTTGAGAGTGAGCTTAAAACTGTGCACGCTTTAAGTCCAAATTATAATAATGGTTATTATTCCTATTAAAGTGCTGGACTAAAGGCGTGCGCCACAATGTCCAGCTAATGACTGTAGATGCATGGTGATGTTGATAATAGGGATGGATCAGAGCATTTTGCATTGGGATGTTTGGCCGATGCCTTTTTAAACAACGCACTTTTTGCTTCATGTTGGGGGGAAACCAGGGCGTTCAGAAAACCCCCCAGATTATTTGTCAATGGATAACCCACAAAAGTTCACACATATGGGTTCAAGAGTGCCTTTGAATTTATTCCTCAGCCCTCTTAATTCAATTAAATTTAACTGGCTTGTAGTTCAATAACGCGTCCTGTGCAAAGTCACAGTCCTCTGTTACACAGCACACACACACCTCATATTGAAAGTCACCGTCCTCTGTTACACAGCACATACACACGTACTGTGCAAAGTCACCGTCCTGTTGCTCAGCACACACATACGTCCGATGCTAAGTCACCGTCCTCTGTTACACAGAACACACACACGTACTACGGAAAGTCACCGTCCTCTGTTACACTGCACACACAGACACGTATTGCGTCGACCGGCATATTTAGCCTCGGCCGTCTCACCACATGCCCCCTCTCGCAACCCCCGATCGGCCTCGCGTAGGCTCCTCCTTATCGAGCCCCGCGTCTCTCGTGCCAGACGAGGGGACTGTCGCTTCTCCGACGCAGCTCCGGCTGTCTGAAATTCAGTCCCTCCTCTCTCACCGCACCGCACGTCGGCGTCGTCCTTCTGTCAAGAGTCTCAATAATTTTCTCGTTCCTTAATGAACCCTCCCACACCTTTGAGGGTCCTATTTAAGCTCAATTTGTGCACATTATACATTTAATAATGAATTAATGCATGGATTTATATCGGTTATTGTAATAATGCCGTTCATTTTCTTCAAATTTCTGCTGGCTGTAAACTCTAAATAAATTTCTGCCTCTCAATTATTGCTGTGATGTAAAATTTACATTTTTTTTTTATTGCTCACTCACTCTTTTTTTACCAGGTTAGTCCTACTTACCTGGCCACAAATTATAGCTCATCGAAGTGGTTTATCATTTGGAAATTTATTGCAGGCAAATACTCTGAACGCATGTTTCTGAATGTGGAGGGAAAACCGGAGGGCCTGGAGAAAAATCCACGTGACCACGGAGATAACTTGCAAACCCTCAATATGCAGGCGTCAGGGTTGGGATAGAACCCACAACTTCCTGCATACCAGGCGAAATAGATAACATCTCACCACGGTGGCACCCCTATAATAATCTTATCTCTGTTCCCCTTCCTCCCCCTTTGTATTGAACACTGCCATGATTGTGTTGTCGTGTGTTTGCCCTCTTCATACATTCGTTTTGCTTTAACATCTTCATGGCGTGTTTCTAGGTAACATTCTATGGCATTAAATCTTACTTCCCTTTGACTTGTAGTGATTTTAACCTTAATGTTGGGTAACTCTACGTAAAGGACTCGTAAATCATACAAATTTACTTTTGATTGCTGGAAGTACAACATTCTCTATAACTTCTCCATAATTAGTATTCATGGAGAAGCGATTGAAAATGTTGCAGCCAAATATGTGGTTTGCACAGCAGTATAAAAAAACTGATCATAGGTGAAGCAGAAAAGAAAAACAAAGCGTCTGCAACAACACCGTAGCCAAAAAAGCAATATAACCTTTTCATGACAGGTCAGCTATGATGGTCACATTCCAAGCAGATTGATGGAGACATTATGGATGCCATCAGCACTGTTAAATGTGATGAGTTTTATTGCATTGATCAGCTTGTAATTCCGTAGGTTGCTATGGTTGTGCTGTACAGCTCTCCATGTGTTTCCGCGTTGTGCAGTACAATGTCTGACATTTCGCTCCCGAGAGCTCGGAGCTTCTGCCGGAATTAACCAGGTTCTCTCTTACTCCACTCACTGTGTTTACTCTTCAGGACCAGTGGTCACATGATGTCACATATGTACATATTACCAGTGCAACTTTCAAAGCTAAAAATTCCTGATTCGGAAAATATGTCACTGAGTTTAAAAGTAAGTATTACAACATGTCTGCATCCTTGTATGTTGCAACAATAGTAAACTGATCGTTACAACATTGCACTAAAAAATCTAAAACCTAACTCATATTTCTGACCTTTAATAGTAACTCACCAGGTCATTTCCATTTGATATTTCAAACCAGACACAGCATTCCTATGTGTCGCAATAAATGTGAAAATAATAACTAAAAAGTTGGAGGGTGAAAATCAATGAGAACATTACTCGGTAAGCTATGAACATTCGTGGTTTTGTATCTCCCTCATTTTTACGTTTCTGCTGAGTCACGCATTGGACCAATCATACTACTACAGCACGAAGTCAATATGCATAGAGTGGAATTCACTTTTTAAAGGGAATATTCATCATGCCAGCTTGCTGACTTGGTGAAACTATTAGGCCCGTGTGTGCCCTTCAGGCGTGGCCCCATTAGCACAATCCACACGATTCATTACTGATGCGGTGGACACAGTAAAGCAAGCTAATTACTGTAATTTAATTATTACAACAATGCATTTTTTTACTGCATATCGATAGCTGAATGTCAGAAAGTAGAACGCCTTGCCAAGTCCTAGAATATATTTTTAGCAGGGTCATACTTAGGATGTTTTGTGATTTTTTTTTAAAGGGAGACGATAGCTTAACACGTACAGTTCTTATTTTTCAGTTACGTGCGTGAACGGTACAGCTCGGGCCATCTGACATCGGTGACGAGCTACAGCTTTGAAAACAAAACAAAAATCATCGTTAGGAGTCATGCTCCTGCTGCATCGCACCTTTACAGGGAATGTAATGCCACCGTATGTACTGTATGTATCCATGTTTGTTGAACTTCTTTCGCACTGTACGTCGCCAACCGTGCTAATCGGAGGTGCGATTAGTGATGTCACTAATCTGTAGTGACTTCACTAACGAAGCCTCAGACTTATGCTGGCTAATTGAGGACAGACATATTAGGCATGTATCTCCAATATAAGAAATATTTGATTTCGAATTTTTTCCTCGAGTGGTATTTTGTCCATGCAAGAACATGAGAGTGTCCAGATAAAATCAATGCGTATGAGTAAAATTGCATTGAGAATCGGCTCAAACAAGTCAGTAAAATACTCTGTCCTATAGCCACCATTGTACACGAAATTTCAAGGAAATTTGACACGTGTTAGATGTAGGTCATGTTGTACATAAGTGCACCAATGCCCAGGTGTGATCTACATGTAAATTGTAAAACTTTAATATATTTTAAATTCAGCCATTCACTCATGTACATGTTGTAATCGTGCCAACCATTGCTTGCGTAAATGTGGCCACAGGGTTCTCTTATGGAACTAAACTATTATTCTTTGGTTCTTTCGGTAAAGTCACGGAGATATATATTTTTTTAAATAAAGTGACTAAAAATATCACGACGTTTCGATCGCAACACAAGCGGTCGTCATCAGGAAAAGGAAGGCAAACTGTTAATGAAGGTTTGGAGATGGGCGGAGCCCAAGTGTATCAGCAGCACCAGGAGCATGGGCGGGGCAGCAATGCCAATGCAGCAACAATGCCAATGCTGCAGCAATCCCAAAGCGGCAAAGGGTCGCCAATAAATCACTGCACCACACACCACACTGCTGACGGTGGAGGTTGATTGACAATAAAACACAAGTCATGACCCAAAGTGGCTGATGACATATTTTCAATGATTGCTGAGTCTATAACCTTCTTCTCGGTTGCAATTTTGTCTGTGTCTATATATATATGTATGGCTTCATGAACGATTTTTTTGTTGATAGCCAGTAGGCTTGCAAAGTACCATCGTCTTAGAAAATCAATTTCGCGTTAGCCAGCCGCATTAAATAATGATCTGCCGCAGCAGAAGTACTTGTCCTACCGTGTTTCAAATCTGCCTTATGTTCACGAATTCGGTCCCAGACACATAACTGCTGCCGCAGATACAGCTTGGTTTGTAGACGCCGGCATATTGCATGTCAGGAATCTTGTCCTTCACAGATGGAATCAGATCACTAATTTTATGTACTGTGTTAAATTGTTCATGATTTTGGAAATCTGTTTGGTTACCTCTGCTATGTACAGTGAGGGAAACAAGTATTTGATCCCCTGCTGATGTTGTACGTTTGCCCACTGACAAAGACATTATCAGTCTATAATTTTAATGGTAGGTTTATTTGAACAGTGAGAGACAGAATAACATCAACAAAATCCAGAAAAACGCATGTCAAAAATGTTATAAATCGATTAGCATTTTAATGAGGGAAATAAGTATTTGACTCCTCTGCAAAACATGACTTAGTACTTGTTGGCAAAACCCTTGTTGGCAATCACAGAGGTCAGACGTTTCTTGTAGTTGTCCACCAGGTGTGCACACATCTCAGGAGGGATTTTGTCCCACTCCTCTTTGCAGATCTTCTCCAAGTCATTAAGGTTTCGAGGCTGACGTTTGGCAACTCGAACCTTCAGCTCCCTCCACAGATTTTCTATGGGATTAAGGTCTGGAGACTGGCTAGGCCACTCCAGGACCTTAATGTGCTTCTTCTTGAGCCACTCCTTCGTTGCCTTGGCCGTGTGTTTTGGGTCATTGTCATGCTGGAATACCCATCCACGACCGATTTTCAATGCCCTGGCTGAGGGAAGGAGGTTCTCACCCAAGATTTGACGGTACATGGCCCCGTCCATCGTCCCTTTGATGCGGTGAAGTTGTCCTGTCCCCTGATCAGAAAAACACCCCCAAAGCATAATGTTTCCACCTCCATGTTTGACGGTGGGGATGGTATTCTTGGGGTCATAGGCAGCATTCCTCCTCCTCCAAACACGGCGAGTTGAGTTGATGCCAAAGAGCTCCATTTTGGTCTCATCTGACCACAACACTTTCACCCAGTTGTCCTCTGAATCATTCAGATGTTCATTGGCAAACTTCAGACGGGCATGTATATGTGCTTTATTGAGCAGGGGGACCTTGCGGGCGCTGCAGGATTTCAGTCCTTCACGGCGTAGTGTGCTACCAACTGTTTTCTTGGTGACTATGGTTCCAGCTGCCTTGAGATCATTGACAAGATCCTCCCGTGTAGTTCTGGGCTGATTCCTCACCGTTCTCATGATCATTGCAACTCCACGATTTGAGATCTTGCATGGAACCCCAGGCCAAGGGAGATTGACAGTTCTCTTTGTGTTTCTTCCATTTGCGAATAATCACACCAACTGTTGTCACCTTCTCACCAAGCTGCTTGGCGATGGTCTTGTAGCCCATTCCAGCCTTGTAGCCCATTCCAGCCTTGTGTAGGTCTACAATCTTGTCCCTGACATCCTTGGAGAGCTCTTTGGTCTTGGCCATGGTGGAGAGTTTGGAATCTGATGGATTGCTTCTGTGAACAGGTGTCTTTTATACTCCCTTTAAGAGTGTGCTCCTAATCTCAGCTCGTTACCTGTATAAAAGACACCTGGGAGCCAGAAATCTTTATGATTGAGAGGGGGTCAAAAACTTATTTCCCTCATTATAATGCCAATCAATTTATAACATTATTGACATGCGTTTTTTCTGGATTTTGTTGTTGTTATTCTGTCTCTCACTGTTCAAATAAAACTACCATTAAAATTATAGACTGATCATTTCTTTGTCAGTGGGCAAACGTACAAAATCAGCAGGGGATCAAATACTTTTTTTCCCTCACTGTATGGCAGGGTGATGGTTTTGCTTGGATCCTCAGATGGCTCCTTGCTCACGGTTGGGTGATGGCTTTGCGGATTGTGTAGTCAGAATATCCGTTCGCCTTGAGAGCTTGGTCTACGTGTTTGAGTTCACTGGTTAGGTGTTCATGGTTGGAGAAACATTGGTATAAAAGGGGATGTGTCGGAGGGCTCGAGGAGAATGTTAAGCTAACCAGTGAAGACTGAAGACGTCTTAGCTAGAGCCCTGGACTCCCCTGGTTCGCCGTCCTTATCAGGGCCGAACAGGACCGAGCCAGCGGCGTGGTCCCGAGATCCAGAGCCGGTGCTCCTGTCAGAGCTGGTCTGGGACTCAGGGTACCGGGCCCGACTTACCAGTGTCGGGCCAGATAGCCTCCCCTAGCCCGTTAGTGGAGGACTAGGAGGCAGGCTAGGAGTAGCTAGCGCGTGTATCCCCAGCTAGCCGGGTGAGGGGGCCGATACCCCCTCTAGTGTTGTATGCCACAACCGTGCTGTGTGAAATAAACCCATGTGCCTCCAACTCCGGCGTCCAAGAGTCGTGAACTCTACTACAGAATGTCTAAACCTGTACTGGAGCTCGAATAAAATAACATTCGCAAAATTGCCCTTTTTGGGTGGCCATAAACCATAAAAAGTGGGAATGAAATACATTTGCCATGAATTATACATCACGTGGTTATATCAAATCAATGCATTTATTGCAGTAATTTGAAGAAAAAACCCCGTCTGCATGGACAAAGATGCTGCTATCAATCACCGGGGTTATGAATTCTTTAAAAATAACCCTCTGACTGCAGTTCCTGTATCTTTCATCCATTTAGCAAATAACACCTCGTCCATCATGCTGTCGTGCATTATATACCGGGTTCTATAACTACATTCAGAGCACAGGCTTGGTGAGAGTGGTTTGAATGGACCACAACTTAAGTCTAAAATGAAGGCTGACACAAACTGTATATCTAAAACATGATGGTGTAAGGTGCCCAGCACGCGGCTCAGGGGGACGATAATGTGTCACAGCAATGAGCTAGCACGGTTGAAACCCTGGGCACAAATTAAGTTTTAGTCAACCGTGATTTAACTGGGTTCTCAAGTGCAGTGATTAAAACAGGTTAATAGGGCATTGTCACCAAATTGCTCCGCAAATAATCGTTACACTTCGTTGTTTGCATATGCTGATTTACTTCAGGTGGAGCATTTGACAATCGTAACAGGCCATATAAAAAGGTGTGCTATCTGGTATGGATAATGAAGCCTATTCAAGAGACTTCGGAAGAAGTGAAGGTAATTTTCTGGCTCAGACACACAAAGACAAATATCCCCGTATCGCCTTAACAGACTGTAGGGTCAAGTACTGTTAGCGAGCACCTATGAAGGCCGGAACGGCACATGAGGTGATTGGCCAGCATCATGCTCAGCCCGCCTTTGTCTCTCCAATGGCGATATTTACACACCGTGTCAGGTACTCATTTGAGGCTGAATCGACCTAGCGGAGGCCCAGGACTGGTTCAGATAATTGTAACTGGTGCTGGCTGTGAGTGGGAATCAAACTCGGGTCGCCAGGTTCGTAGCGCAGTGAGCTAACCGCTGCACTATATCACTCCCCTTTACCCATGGCCCTGTATACCACACATGCAAATGTAGTGTCCTCTTTCCTCCCGGCGTGTGTGTGCGTGTGGTGTGCGGCGCACACACTCAGTCGGAGACGAGATAGTTGCAGGAGGCACCGTCTCTCTTTATTATGTTGTTCACACCACCAACTTCGGCCTCCTCTCTCACGACCACGCTGCCGTACAGCCCAGCCCAGACACGACCCTGTCTGCATTGCACCAATGGTGTCGCCCGAGACAGCCAACTACTGTCCGGCCGCGCAATGATCGAGCGAAATCGCAGCGACGAAGGCGGCGACAACGACGACGAGACGAGTCCACTCCCAGAACCGGCAGCCTGGAGCTCTCGCTCTCCACTGCTTATATTTTATCTCGGCACGGCTTGGCTCCACCCTAGCTGTGCCTCCCTTCTCGAACCCACCAGAGGGTTACAGGGGCCTCCCTATGAGATCTACCGTGACCCTTGCCCCAGTTCCTCTGCCCTGCCGGCTCAGCGGTGTGTGCGTTAAGTGTCCACCACAGTTGCTTCTGCTGGACAGCAGTCGGCGCTGTGTCACTACACATACATACAAACAAGCATGCACACACACTTCTTTTCTGTACGAAGGACCAGGACCATTACTGCCAGGCATCTTCTCTCTATAGCAGCCACTGCCCCCGCTAGTGCCATCCCACCGCACATTCACAACGTTCAATATATACCTAAATTTCAAAGACAATTAGAGGCACCTTTTTCACTCAGTTCTTTAATGGCTCTCGTGTGACGCCTAGCTTAATTGGTTTCACACCTCGGCGTCATGTTGAAACATTGCGTGCGTGACGCATTTTCATTTGTATTATTTTCACTTATCCCATTTATTTTATTAACAGTATATGTAAACATTTCCACACTCGTAAAAAAAAAGATACAATTTAGCCTTTTTTTGTAAACCGTAGCCCTGTAGATCATAGGGGCAGGTGCTGTTAGCGAGAATCCAATGCAGCACACGACCGAAGAGGTGATGCCCAGCCACCATTGTTTCACCAGTGTTCTATAATTACAGGGTGTTTCAAACAAATTGACCGATTTGAAATCGCTATATTTCTGCAACCACGAACCGCCCATGAATGAAACTTTTACCACTTGAAAGGGCGGGACATATAGTTTCAAATGATTACCGCTAGATGCCTCTCGCAGTGCACAAACAGCCCCTAGCTTCAGTCATTCTGAAGATGGCGACCCCACAGCACATGGCGTTTTGCATTCTGAAGTTCAGCAAGACTGAATCCGCAATTGCGGTGCAGAGTGCATTTCAACGGTGTTTTGGCATTGATCCGCCAATATAAAAGAGCATGGTGGCACAAAAGACCGTGTTTTTGTGCCACCATTAGCGACTAATCTGGATGACCTCAAAAACAGAATCACGGCAGCGGTGACTTCAGTGGCAGAAGACACTTTGAGAGCGTTTGGGACGAATTAAACTATCGTCTCGATGTTGTCCGTACAGCAGGTGGAGGGCACATAGAGCATTTATAAAATGGTGTGTAAAACTTGATAACTCATTAAACCGTATGTAACTTTTTGTGGAATTGTAACATGTTGCCATCGTGAAATATACTGCTTTGAAATTGGGTCCATCTCTTTTAAACACCTAAAAATATTAGAGATAACTTGTGGTAAATTATTAAAAAGAGATACTTTTTGTTTTCAAATGATATGCAGGAAAGGTGTGCATCTGCCAGATACGGTCTACATTCAAAAATGACAATTATAAAGAAGAATAGTGGTTTGTTTGAAAGTATTCAAGATTAGAAGGTAAACAAAATATTTTAAAGAGTTACGAGTCTGTGTAACCGATGTGGTTTAATGTGAATGGTTTCCACATCAGGACATCTTAGTTCATACTCGAAATTACATTTCATATACAGGGGGCTTCAAATACATTTTAACACGTCTGAGAATTTGCAACAATACCACAAGAAATGTGCCTCCGGGCTCTGGAGACCACCTGGAAAAGATTTCAGGTATGTGTTGACAATAATGACAAACCAGTTGAGACTTTTTGAATCTATTCACATACATTGTTATCATGTTACAGTGTATTATGCGTTACTTTTCCATTAAAAACGATAGTCCCATATAAGTGTTAACATATTTTGAAGCACCCTGTGTGTATATATACATGATACAGAGGTTAGAATGCAGCAGAGTGTGGAAGCTTCCTCTTCTAAGATCCATGACGATACTAAACTCAATGCTAATTAATACAAAATATATATGGTCGTCAATAACACTGTGGCCTTAAGGGATATATATATTATATAAAAAATAAAACATTGATTTTTGAATAAAAAAATTCTGATATATATTTTACATGCTATAAAGAAGGTCCATTGCCCAAAAATGTCAACTTTACGGCAGTGCTGTTGATGAATGTGTTGAGTTTTGTTATTGCTGTGCTTGTACGCAGCAGCGTTGCCATTGGTGTAGATTGCGTTGCTAAATTTGTAATGTATCGTAAGCAGCAAACTAAAACAAATTATATTATTAAACATGGAACCACAAATAAATCAAGATACATTTAAGATTTTTTCGTGTGATAAATGTGTAATGCGAGCGTAATGGGGTTTCGCTGCTCGGCTCTGGGCCAATCATACAGCCCGGGGTATTGGGGGTGGGGCCCACTATGGGGGCATATGTGAAGGTCCGCCGCCCACCTCCGGTCCAATCGGATGCGAGGAGAGCAGGGGCGGAGCCAGCGGGGTGCTATGCGGAGGTCGGGATCTGGAAGGTTCGGTGAAGGGCGTGGTGAGAGGGTGGAGACAGGATCACGTGGTGAGGGGAATATAGGTGGGATCCGGAAAGGGCTCCGGGTCAGTTGGTGGAGTCACGGAGCAGGACCACGTTGGGTGGCCGAAGGGTACCTGCGCCATCAGCCACGTGGCTGGAGACGCTTCCAGCACACCGTCAGCCAACAGTGTGCGAGAGCGGGGAGCGGTGCGACTGACGAAAGGAGCGCGCGGGGCGCACACGAGGAGCAGCCAGTCCACTGTCGGGACCAGCGGAGTGCGAGCGTCAAACGAGAATAAAGAGAGAGAGACGGAGACCCAGCAGTGTGTCGGCGAAGTCCTTTATTACAAATGCATCACTGATACTTCATTTGTTTTGATACTGTGCTGGGTTTAACATAGAAGATAGAAACAAATGATAGAGCAGCATGCCTCAGCGATCAGAATATTGCTGACGTGCGATGGAGCCGAGAAACGAAACCTAACCACATTACAGCAGACTTATTTTTCATTACATATACTGCATCATTGTGAAGGTGCAGCCCTAAAATCACTTGCTTGTGCCACTGTTGGTGAAAGGTATGCAGGAGGTCGGGGGTTCGATCCCCGACTCTGACATCTGCATATTTGGAGTTTGCACGTTCTCCCCGTGGTCGCGTGGAGTTTTTCTCTGGGTCCTCCAGTTTTTCCCTCCACATTTTAAAACATGCATTGAGATTATTTAGATTACTTTGGTTCTATAAATGTCCAAATGATGGGCCAATTTGTTGAGCTATCATTTGTGACCAGGTTGCTTCTGAAGTCAATACCTCAATGGGCTTTGCCTGGTAGGATGGATATGGTTTAGTTTTCTTTGTATGTATTTGGATGATTTTTTAAACTTTTCTTGTACTTTGCACTACTACCATATTTCTGTACTCTTTGTTATAACGTTCTTACCGCATACTCCTACTGGGCATGTGAAAAAATAGCTTTATAGTTAATCAGATTCCTCCAGTGTAAATACGGATTCTGATTCCTACTTGAGGGAGCTCTAAAAAGTAATCTAGATACTCTGTGGCCTATATCTCCACTCGGGTCAGACCTCTTGGAAGAGGTGGTTGACTTTTGGAATTTGCTTCCAATCGTCTCTTGTCCCCGAGCTCTTGTGACCTTGGCTAAATAGAGAAATGTGTGAACTCTTCGAATTTAAACTTTTATTTTATGATGCTGTTTGTTTGAGGATGCCGCAGTGGCGAAATTGTAACTACCTCATCTGGTATACAGGTAGTCGTGGGTTCGATTCCAATCATGATGCCCGTATATTTGGAGTTTGCATGTTCTCCCCGTGGTGGTGTGGATTTTTCTCCGGGTCCTCTGGTTTTTCCCTCCATATTTAAAATCATGCGTTCAGAGTAGTTGGCTGTTATAAATTTCCACTTGATAAGCCACTTCGTTGTGCTAACCATTGTGGCCATATAGCTTGTAGTAGTTTAGTGCCGTTTGATGTTTTGGGCCCTACCCTATTTTTGGCATATTTTGCTGAATTTGAGAGAGGCAGGAGCACCCACACTTCACTTCGCCACATTCAACCTGCCAATCAACTAACTGTGTTGCACCCAATTCATTCCGCTGGGTGGACAGAGGCCGCGGATTTAAAGAACCTGGTGCATTATTTAAACTGCTGCGCCATGAGATGTAACCAATTACCTCTGGAATAGAAATCCAAAGTGCTAACCATGACACCACTGCTGTATATCAAATGAATATTCTAGCACAAATCAAGACGTGACATATAGAAAGAAAAAAAAATTCAGATTTACTACATCAGTTATTTAATCTCCTTAGCTTTTACTGACTTATGCAAGAGCCAATACCTTCAAACGAACCACGATTGCTTACCTATTAAACGCATCTGCCAGTGTCGTTTAAGTGGGTGATAAATGGAATGAGTCGAAAACTTTGAGCGTAGTAATTTTCATCTTCGTTGTTATTTTGAAATCCATTACGTTGTATGGTCTCCTGTGGTCCCCTGACGTGATATAGCTTTGATTATTATTGTCGGGAAATTTAGAAAGAAATATCTGTAACAGCTCCGTGCCAACGATGCTTTCTGATCTTGCATTAAACACGAAATACTTTACCAATATATACAATATAAAATGGAAAATAAATTTACAGTGTATGCTCTGGTTTATTAAATCGTATGTATGTTTCATGAGTATCCTTAAACACCTCTGATGTACTTGGCTTTTTTGACATATTTTTCTGGCATAACACAATGTTGTGTTTCAGCAGTATACTTTCCCAAGATTGAAAGCCAATGAAAAAACATCTGTGAAGCAAGGACACTTTTTTATCAGAATATAAACAGTCTTTGTTAATGAATGTGATATAGCCAAGATGCCTTTGTTTATCTGGCCAGGCAGCATTGCAGCAGAGTGTCTGACTCAAAATCAGTTGGGGGTCAATTTGGACTGTTATCCCTTTGGAGTAATCTCCCTGATTGGTTTTCAGGTTGCACTGCGCGCCACTCGACACGATGTCTGACGTTTTATTCCACGTGCTGGGATCATTGTCAGGAACCGAACGGAGCAGTTCGTGTACTCCGTGCTCAATTTCATTCCTGAAGAAAATCCCACACAGCACGTGAAGCGAAACATCGGACGTTGTGCCGAACAACACGTGATACAAGCTGAAAACACATCAGAGAGTCATGCAGCACAACTTTGAACACCTATGCGGTAGCAGCAGTAGTATTGGAAACCAACAGTATTTATCCTATGGACATACTGATCTCTGCCATAAGAATGTTAAACTTCAACCAATGGCTCAGAATCTGAAACAGAGAAGAGTTGCTGCCCAATACTTAATATGAGAAGAACAGCATATTAAGGTGAGTTACATGACAATATGTAAAGTTCACTTTTTCATGAAGCGACATATTTTCATAATGACGTTAACACCGCACAGGGCAACACTTTATGATATTATTTCACTGCAGGTTGATTGCCAATGTAATGTTCTCTAAAGTGGGCTCATGAATGAAATAAAAGTGCTGGCATCTCATTATGCAAAACGCAATCTCCACAATCCCTGAGGGGGGTGGAGGGGAGTTATGTCTCCTGATGCTGAGAGCAAGATGGAAAGCCACTCCCAGTGATGGCACATTAACACAAGCGTCTGCTAGGTTTGACACTTGACACAAAGACAGACAAAGATCCCCCATGAAGCCTTAACATACTGTTGGGGGCAAGCGCTGTTTAGCGATAACCTATGAAGGCGATATTTACACATCATACCAGGTACTAATTGGAGGTTGAATCGATCTAGGGGAGGCCCAGGACCAGTATAGATCATCGTTACTGGTGTTGGCCTTGAGCGGGAATCGAATTCGGGTCGCCGGGTTCGTAGCTCAGCGCCCTAACCACTACACCATCGCTCCCCATTGGACACACATGACACTGAACACACGTGCACTTATTATGCCCGAGGCATCATTTGTGCAGCACTAACAGTAAGTATCAATTTTCTTAGAATAGGTTTAATCCCTTAAGTAATTATAGTCCGTAAAACAATGCACATCAAATGCATATAATAATAGATAGTGCAAATAACAAGCATGGAAGAGTACGTGACAAATACCCTCCAGATGGGTCATCTTGAGACCTTCTAGTGGAGGCCCTTCTGCCAGCAGTGGGGTGAGCAAGCAATTGCAGGGCTGTACCTTTACCTGCATCCACAACAAAGTTCATGCAGGCACTGGACATTGATGGACATTCCACATTCTTATGGCGTGGACGAGTATATATCTCGAGGACAAGCACTTTTGACTCCCTCCCAAAGTAATATGCATTTTATGAGCCATACATAAGAGTTCAGCTGAATTTAACCATGACCAGGATTTGAACTCTTAGCCTTATTGTACTGTGAAATGGGTGTCTCTATGTATGTTGGACTTATATCGCACCGTACATAGCCAACCGTGCTAATCGAATCTGTAGGAGGACAACAAACTAAACACAAAGAGCAGTTCTAGGCGGGACTACGGATATGAATGGGTGGTAATTTGAAAGAAAGATGAACAAAAATAAAATAAATTAAAATACGTACTAAACGTTTAGGGTCAAATTGTTACGTTTGAATATACAATATAAGATGCTGGGAGCGACAGTGCAATCATTAATTTGCACAGTGTGATATAAATCTGGCGACCTCAATTTATTTCGCGGCAATGTATGTACGCAAGTTGACTACTTTCGCACCATACGTAGCCGACTGTGCGAATCGGAGGCACCTAGGAGCAGTGGCACGTGATGTGAACTGTTCCACGTCTCCTCCCAAATGTACTGACCAGCATGGAGAAATACGATTAAACAACTCCCGTGATCGACAACAGCAGGTGGAGTAACAAATGTCTGTACACTACAAGTGTAGTGTTCTTCACGGAGGTGTTGGGGCCGCTGGTCCCCGAAGTCCCTCCCTGCTCCGTGCCTATGGCAGGGGCTCCGCCGTGCGCCGACCCCTCGCTGCTCTGCGAGCAGCTGCTGCCGTCGCTGGGCTCATCGCCCGACGGCTCCCCTCCCTAGTCCGTCCCTCCACGAGCTCGTGTGAGAAGGCATAGCTCGCCGCACGCCCTCGTTGACCTGCAGACGCTGCGTCGCCTCTCCACGGATCACGCGCTATTAAACGGGGGTCAGGGGTCGGAGGGCGAACGACGCTGCCCTCACACTGCGCGAGTCCCGGCGGCGACAGACGGAGCGGGAACCTGCGGGCGCACCGACCCCTCCCCCCACACTACGAGCGCACACACCTGCACACACGCGACACCCGCTCTCGCGCCGCTCTGCGCAGCGCTCCCCCGAGGCGAGCCGCAGCACTACACTCACCCCTGACTACTCGCGTTATGATCGCGCACCTGTATCGCGCACGGGGTGGACGCACGCACACACACGCAGCTCCCCACGCGACACACTGCTCAACAAGATCACGCGAGACCACGCTTCGCTATTAATGATTTATTGTCCGCTACCTGGAACTAGGTGTTAAATCAGTGAGTCGACGAGGCTGGCCTACGCTGATACTTTTATACCTATTCCCGATTTATCTGCTATGATTCTAATTCACCTTCTTACTCACTGTTAAGTGTCCACGGCGGTCCGCTGATCCTTGTGCTAACAGCGTACCTCGGTGCGTCGCACGGACGTCCGGGTCGCTGGCTGGAGCTGCGTCTGGTCGCCTGGCGCTGGAGTAAGAGACGATTTCCCCTTTGCGCCCCCTATTTATCCTCCCTACCTCAAAGGCTCCGAGCGGGATGGTGGCCCACAGCTTTTACTTAACAAGGGGCTCGCGTCCTCTAGCACGCGCACCGCGGTTCCGGACGCCTATGATATGCTAATCAATGTGCGGCGTTGCGCGGTGTAAATTCTAATTAATCCCTTTCCCTCCCTAACAATGGTGCCTGCGTGCTCAAGCGTAATTATCCCAACCATCCGTGACTATGCGCAAGAGCCGCTGCGGTCCCGCTACTCATGCTGTCCCGTCCCTCCCCTGCTTGCCCCATCGACACGTGGGTGGTGTGTGTGGGGGATGCGCTTCAACCGCGGTGGCCGAATGCCCCTCGCCGCGTCCATGCCATCTTAAGGCAGGTCGCAGCGCCGCGGTGCAACGTAGCGTCGGGGGAGGCCGTCCAATTCCCTGATCGCCGGAAACCGTGAGAGTTAATCCCGATAAGGGTTTCTCGGATAAAAACCGGTCGATCAGGTGACCTTCCCTTCCAGCTCTATGGGGGGGGGGGGGGATGCGTGCAGGTGTGTTCATGTGAGGTGAGGTGAGGGGGACGAGGGGTTGGCTCCGTTGCTTGTTGGTGGCGAGGTCGGGGATGGGGCGCCTGCTGAACGGCTTCGTGGTGGCGGCATCACAGAGGCACATACTTGACTTTGAGGCAACACGTTTATTACACAGCCCCAACAGGGCTAACTACATAAACGTACACATGCCAACTAGACCCCAACAGGTTAGCTACATAACCGGGTCAGTCAGGATGTTACTGGCTGACGATGCCGAGCAGAGACCGAAGATCGGAGAAACGTAGTGCCGAGGGTTGATTCCAGAGAACAGCCACGAACGCTCTCGGGACTACCCCTTTATGCTCCTGAGCGTGGCCTCGCCCCACCCTCGGCCACGCCCCTTTCGGGATCTTTCCCAAAGGATCCCGACCGAGCATCACGTGTCCCTGAAGCCCCCTTCGCTACCCTGTCCCAGTCACCTGCCCTCTCGGATTCACCAAGACTACCCCGTCCTCACTTAACCTCTCTCAGGCCATCACCAGGACAATGCCCCCTCGGGCCTGCTCGCATGCCGTACTTACTCTGGCCCCCGGAGAGAGGTTCCAGACGCACAGTAGGACTCTTGTGACAGTGGCTGGCGCTAACACCATAAAGACACCATTAACGTCGCTACACAAGTATACGGAATATTCATTAAACCATTGCATATGTAGTGGTGATACGCGCTGGCAGGAGGGATCATGAGGCAGCGCGTGGTGATTGGTTACATCGAGTGGGTGCTCACATCGCGGTCCGCATAGGCTCCGCCCCCTCGGGAGCGGAGGGCTATGTAAGGCGATGCGCGCGGGCACTCGGGGAGTTGGTAACCGGTGAAGACAGAAGACGGAGGAAGAGATAGGCCTTGGGACCCCTAGCTCCGCTGCCCTTGTAAGGGCCGGGGTTCTGAGAGGCTCAGAGGCGAGGCCTTGGGATTCACGGTCTGCCGCCCTTGTAAGGGCTCGGGCTGTGTAGCCCAGTGGTCGAGACCCGTGGCCTGACAAGAGGGGTCTGATAGCTCCCCGTGGGGAGAGCGTAGCCGGAGAGCCTGAGTCGAGGCAGAGATAGGCACGCGTACCCTACGGGAGAGACTGAGTGCGGCCCGAGCCGAGTGCGCGTAGGGGTCTGATAGCTCCCCGTGGGGAGAGCGTAGCCGGAGAGCCTGAGTCGAGGCAAAGTTAGGTGCGCGTACCCCACGGGGAAGACGGAGTGCGTGGCCGAGTCAGGCACGTGTGACATAGGTGTTATCTCGGTTGGGACTGTTACGTGTGCAACCGTTGTGAATAAAGAGTGCTGCCCCGTCAACTCGTCTCCCGCCATTATTGAAGATATTACACATATACAGTAAATGTACACAGTAAGCTTGCCCAAAACTAACATGCCAATTTGTTAGTCTCCAACACACCGGTGTGCTGTGCTAGTAACGAATTTGCATGTTTTGTTAACGTGACAAATCTTACTAATTAGCTGTGCCAGGTGGTGGCGGGTTTAACGACACATTATAATTTACGCGATCTAAGGGGCTATCCATAAATGACGTCACGCACCTGGGGGGGGCAGATATTTGTGACGATGTGTGACAAGAGGGGGAGGGGGGTGAGAAATGTCACGTCATGTAAAAATGCGCAACTTTAAATAAATATAGACAACATGTTCTAGTTAATTAAATATACTTTTTTTTATAAATGTTTTCTCCTACAACATCAGAGTGCAGCGCCACATTAAATACGCACTACAATGACAATAGTTTAAAGCGATTTGAAGCATGTTTTATTTTAAAAATGGAAATATGGTTTTGTGGGGGCAGAGCTTTGTGACGTCATATTTGAGGGGGGGTCTGACTTTTTGTGACGCCGTGTAACGAGGGGGGGTGGGTCAAAAATCGTCCAAAATCGCGTGACGTCATTTATGGACGGCCCCTAACCCAAAAAAAACCTCTGTTATGATTAATGTTAAGCTTGACTACAGAGTGCTTAAATTAAAATGCGGCTGGGTGCTGTTGGTGCTTTGGGCTCTCAAATATACGCACGGAAAGTTACACGTTAACATTTGTTGTGAGTCAACTCATTCCCAGATCCCTGCATGGTCGACAAAAACGAAGACTGCATGTTTTGAAGATAAAAGTGGCTTGACCTCTGGTAAGATTAACCCCCACCACCACCACCACCGTTTTCTGACTGCGGAATTCCCATCACTGGCTCAGGACCACCAAATACCAGTGCCACAAAATTTCTCGTTGGAGTAGAAGTTGCAAGGGACATACGATGACAATTCTTAATCACTCGTTTACAACCGCACACGTCTCTGCTCCCTTTGTCTCATGGGGGTTGTTGAACCATACTTCACCTCGCTGGTGAGTTTCCAACAACTGTAGTAAATTAGACATTGAGGTTAACGAGTTCATTAATATGTCTTCTTGAGAAACATGGTGTCAAAGGTGCAGCTTTCAGGGTGCGTATCAAGGGCTTCTTGAAACGATTAAAATCAATCAGTTGAGGACTATGTATAATCGGTGCATAGAGAGTTTGGAAAATATATGAATATATATTTTTTTATGTTAAGCATTCAACTTTATTAATTCCACAAACAGTTGCACTAAGTGCATATGATTAATGTGTTTAATTACTAGATGAAAATTTGGTTTCTCACATTGTGAGTTAATTAGGAATGTATTCATTTTATTTGATTGATATCCATGGATTGAAATACATTTTCTCGTTGTCTGATATGCCCCGGAATGTTCTTCAGAGTAAGAGGTTTAATTATATTGTTCCCATTATATGCAGGGATGGTTGTGGCAGTTATATTGTTCA
This sequence comes from Lampetra planeri, assembly GCF_965212315.1. NCBI lineage: Eukaryota > Metazoa > Chordata > Hyperoartia > Petromyzontiformes > Petromyzontidae > Lampetra > Lampetra planeri. The sequence continues at coordinate 4,154,517 of NC_136128.1, read as the reverse complement.
ATATAATAAGATAACCATCGGTAGGATCCAAGATCAAGACGTGAATGTTTTTTTTGCTTCTGAAATGCTTATGAATTCCACCCACCATTTACTCAACATTTCAATGTTTAACTCCAATTGTACTCTCTATACAAATTCAGGAGGGTGCTACCATACCACAAGCGGTCCTCACTTTTACCACACAATGTGTTTCTGGAAATACCGTCGTAAATTGGATCATAGTAAATCGAACCATACTTTCCTATAGACAGTAGAAACAGTAGAAACATGAATTGTGTTTTATTTCCTTTAACCGGCCATATTTAACAGGGTTTAATAGGTAAAAGTCCACGAAAGCACATAAGAATAACACAATGATGACAAAAGTTCCACGCAAAGTCACGTCGGAAACCAGACCGACTGTTCAAATGCGTCCAGAGTCGTGTCGGAAGTCGCGTCGTAAATCAGGTTTCAGCGTCGTGAATCGATCCACCGGACTTGGAATCCAGAGGTAACCAGTTCGATTCCATCTCCCGGTGCAGTAGTTACATGTTATGTATATCGTTTATTGTTAAATTTGAATCATAGTCCCTATGATCACTCTTACATTGTTTTATAGCTTTATTTTGGTGATTTTTAAAACGTTTTGGTTTAGCCATGTTTGTTTGTTGTAGTACAGATTTAGCCTGATAACTTTAATCTACATTGTCTTATGGTTGTTATTGTTTGACTTGCATCCCACTTGGATTTTTGCACACAGCGTTGAAATACGGTGTTTTTTCTGGAAGACTTTGCTGTTTTTTCCAGGATTTTTCTGTTGCGTGTAGTCACTTTAAGATGTTTCTTGTTCATGTTTTTGTTTTGTTGTGGTTGCAAACGAGTCAAGAGCCGCATGGCTCACATGGTTATACCTCATAAATAAATGAAACTGAAACATTAGTGGGCAAGTTTATTAAATCCCCCCACCCCCTCCTGCTAAAGTTGTAAATAGGCTCACACCAAAGTCGATCGGCAGTTAAAGTGCAGTGAGGTAAAGTGTGGGCTCTCCGACATTTCAACATGCTCTGATAGGCCGCCTGAGGCGCACACTCCCGGGGCGCACTCCCAGCAGCCAGCAGCCTGCATCCTTCCAACGATGTGACGGCCGTAGCATTTCTTTTGATGCTGTTTTGTGCGGCCCGTGAGAGATGGGTGGACCGGGAACCGGTTCAGATATCACTCCTCACCGGTGTTGGCTGCGACCCAGGACTCGAACTCAGGTTGCCGGTTCACGGCGCCAGTGCGAGCATGATGGCCGCCTGAGGCGCGCGCTCCCGGGACGCGCTCCCAGCAGCGGCTGGCGGGGCCGTTTGTGAGGGGGTGGGGGGGGCGACGGAGGGAGCCGATGGAGCCGAGGGCGGGCCGACGGAGTTATTTGGGTTGTGGGGAGTTAGCTTTGGAAATTGGTCGGAGCCTTCCGAAATGGTTGAGGTGAAAACACTAAAGGCACAGCCCTGTAATAACTTGCTCCACTATAGCGAGCTCAAGAGAGCCTCCATAAAAGGTATTTGGCCTACTCTTCCACGCTGGCCAGATGTCTTGGTAGAGCTGGGGTACTCCTAACAACAACAGCCGCCATTTGCCCCTAAGTGGCGGTGGTGTCACCACGGCGCTTGTACCAGGCAATGTGCACTTTAAGGCCACGTGAAATGTGCTGGCAGGAGGTCATGGGACAGACCCAGCAGATGCCATGGGTTGACTGACTGAGATGACTGGCCGACGCATCACATGTGACCCCCCCTACTGTGCCAACTTGCTGTGTTTTAGCTGTCCCCGGCGCTTCACTCATTGTTGTAAGCCCCATAGCTCACCCCACCACACTCTACCTGCAGATCAACTGACTGTGATGTACCCATATACACGGCTGGGTTGGGCTGAGGTAGGGGCAGGGTGTATTTAAGAAACGTGCTCCCATTGTTTCAACTCTCACGACGGGAGATTGAACCGGCGACCTCCCAGTTGCGCAGAACCGTTACCGTTACAACGCCGCAGATCCGCAATTCATTTACACCCGGCATGAAGTGTGAACATTAGCAATTCGAAGAAAAAAATGGTTTAGCCATGATGCTGGTCACACAACCCTATGCTTACAAAGCTTCCATATATACGTGACAACAACACTCACCCATACAGCTTATTAGACCTAACAGATGTTTTATTTGTGTTGTGTTTTGCAATTGACACGTATCATAAAGGATCACGCTTCAATTTGCTAAACGTTCTGTAGTGCAGTGTGACGCATTACCCAGAGAGAGTTTGGAGTAAATTCTTCATATCGTGATATGATGCCGATATCACGAACATATATACGCATATAAAAGGTAGTATACACGTATATAATATGTAAGGTCAGAACTTGATCCTGCTACCTGCAACTGGTTAACACTAAGTGATGGGCGGCGATCATTTAGCCCCCCCCCCCCCCCCACCAAGAAGTGCCAATGGTTTAGGGTGGATGAGCACTTGGGTTGTGGAGTGGGACCCTGATGGAGAAAATTCCATCAAAGGTGGATAAGCTAATTCAGTTAATTAGTCAACCCCAGTGAGAGGGCAGATGGGGAAGGGGGGGTAGTCTTTAGCCACGGTAGGCAACCCGTCTATGAGATAGAACTCCCCAATAAATAACCTGCAGCAAACCCACCACCAGCCGTCCTGGGTTAATTCCACGCCACTGGATACTGGTGAACAAACATAGTGTGGTGAGGACACTGTGCAAGCCCCCCTCCCAACCATTGTAATCAATCCATGCGCACGCATCCATTGCATATATACGGCGTTGTTATGTCTCTCCACCATCTTTCAACAACAAAAAGTCCTTTAAGCAAGGGATGAGGAGAGAAGCAAGCAGGTCTGGCGAAGCTGTGAGCTTGTAGGAACAAATCCACACATGTACAGGCAGCTCAGGTGGGTCGTGCAGGGCAGCATTCCCAAGTGACTGGGCAGCCCTATTAAGGGAGGCACTGCCCATGCCGATCCGGAGAAGTGCCTAGATATAGTTAATAACCGCATATAAATGTTATGACGTTGTCTTTGAGCTGATGTATTTTAGGCAAACAGAGTATGTATATATGTATGTTCAACTTCTTTTGCACCGTACGTAGCCAACCGTGTTAATTAGAGTTGTGCGGAAGGACAACAAACTAAAACACGAAAATTTGTTCTAAAGAAATTCGTTTTCAATATAGATTTCAAAGCCAATAGCCGCTGCAAGGATGATCGGAGTTCGCGTGATGCTTTATGCTCCTTGACGAGATCAGCAGCAAGGCATTGTGGTTCATTTGTCAAACAGTCTCCCAGCTCAAGTAATCATAGGACACTGATTACCTGTGCGGTTAGTACCGAGCCAGTGGTGTAAATTCCACATTACTATGACTGGGGTCAGGGTCATGAGTTTCAGGCTCATGGCAGTCAGGCGGATGCTGTACAACCGGGAGGAGCTACCCTGGAAGTCGACGGCCCTTGCCCTGCTGAGGAATGCAGGGGGGTGCCTGGGGTATGTAAAGGAGCTCTTTCTGATGGACCTGAGCCTGGTCGACTACACGAGGCAGCCAGGTTATCACCAGAGCCTCTTGGACGCGTGGCGGAGCTTCGAGTGGAGCAGAACACGCGCGCCCTATGACCTCGCGCAGTTCCTGATCGAGCCCTTGTTATACAACGGCCTTTTCCAGGGAATCAGAGGAGAGAGGACCCTGGCTCTACGCCTCACATCAGCAGGGCTGCGGACAGTCTTCCACCTCGTGCAGGCCCACCAGCCCAAGTAGAAGACCGCAGCTGAGATCGCCAACACCGCAGGTCTCTGCTACATGCTCGCTGGGGAGAAGCTGCTGCGGGAAGTGCTCCGCGCCATGAAGAAGCTGCGCCTGAAGCTGGAGGCACCGGGGGATGGTGGCGGCCCTCCCCTCCTCCTCTAGAGTTGTGCTTCTCCTGCGTGCAGCCCCCCAGCTACAGCGACTCAGGCAAGCTACTGAAGCTCCGAGGCTGCAGGAACGTGCTCCTCAAGAGTGCCCCAAACACAGCGCTCTACACGTGCTGCGTAAAGGCGCTGCATTCCCGAGACCTGGCCGACCTACCAGACACAAAATGGAGAGACTATTTCTCTCCCCTCATTGCGGCCACCCGTCAGTGGAAACAAATGTACAAGTCTCCCGTAGCCAAACGCTGCGGTGACCTCCAGTGGAGGTTGGCACACTGCACATTGCCATCGGACGTGTGGCTCAGCCGAATCTCGCCAGGGGGAACAGACTTGTGCATTTCCTGCGGTGCCAGGGAGGATCTACCCCACCAGTACTTACACTGCCAATGTTCCGCCTTTTGGGGGACATCTTCAGGAAACTGGGGGTACCCTTCTACAACAGCAGCTTCGTATATGGGGTGCCTTACCTGGCTAACAAGCGCCATGACCTCGCCAACTTCGCCTGTGCTCAGGCGAAGATGGAGGTGTACAGAACGAGAACAATTATGCTGGAAGGTGACACTGATGGCTGCTCTGTGCTTCCAGTTTTCAGAGGCCTGCTTTAGGCGCGGCTCCGGCTGGAGCACGCATACCACATACATGTCGGTTATGTGCACGTCTTCTGCGAACGCTAGGAAGCCAGAAAAGCCCTCTGTACGAGCGTGGACGGCACCTTCATGTTCACCTTCTGAAGCGCTCGCTCGTCACCGTGGCGTGCGCGATGACCACCACAAACACGTGACTTTTCTTTTATGTTGTGCGGAGTGATTTTAGCGCCACAGCGCATGGATTTGTAGCATTTATTTTCAATTGTTTTCTGGTGACTGCATTTCATATCAAAATCGCCTCCAGTGCTGTTGCTGCTGGCGGCAAAAAAAGTTGTTTAAAAGTAAAAAAGCATGACCATTATTGACTTCTCACAAAGAAGTACCTTTTTTAATGGCCTACAGGAATGACATTGGAACTACATTGCAAGTTGACCGCTCTAACCGCAGCACCACCCAGCCATCTTAAGCGTGACAAGCACAACCACGTGGTAAGTGCAGACTGCAACAAGTTACCTTTATGTTGTGGCCTGTGAGTGTGCATTATTGTGTGGTTTGTGTGTGTGGGCATTATTTTAAGTAGCGTGCAAGAGTGTACAGGCTACCGACAACCAGACCTGTCTTCATTATATGGTGCGTGGTGCGTCGTACAAAACATAATAATATAAACCATTTTAGTAATTACTGCATTAATATGCACTGACATATGAACTGTATGTACACACGATTAAAAGTGTCCTGGGGGGAAATTAATCCGTGGAATAATTTTACAAAATTCAATATGCTAAGAAGCCTTTAGCCATAATTAGTCACACTTAATATAAACTTAATATATTACTAAATACAGTAGAGTTTATATTGTATTTGTCATTATATTTTAACCAGGTGAGAGCCAATTGAGACGACATGTCTCTTTGTTCAGGGAGACCTTGGTTAAAATGCAATAACAATAGTAAAGTCAAAATGATTAAGTTAAAATAATATGAAAAATAATAAAAAAAGAAAATAACATGCGAATAATGTACACGTAACATAACATACAGGTTAGATGAGGTAGAATAAGGATCAGATGGTTTTGTACGAACATTTTCAAATGTATGTGAACGATGGAGTCATTCATTCAGCAACATTTCTAAACTGCCTTATCCGCAAGATGTCAACATTAGTTTTTAGAGATTAGTACATATACTCACAATGTATACTAATGTCTACCAACAATGTATACCGTTATCCTCAAGAAGACCAGGGAGGTAAGACTGAGATGGGTTGGGCATGTGTTGAGAAGAGACGTAACGAGAATGGCTATGATGACGCCACTGGCGCAGGGCAGAAGAATGGGATTATGCGGTGGAACGAGATATGAAAACAGTGGATGCGATAAGAGGCACAGGATAGAAGCACGTGGAGAAAGGAATTGTGAACAGCTAACCTCGTTCAATAATGAGACTTCTGGCTTCGAAGAAGAAGATGATGGGTGCGAGGTTGTAGCAGGTGCAATGATTGTTCGGTACAGGGGAACACCGGTCCGAGCATCCTGCTTTTGTTTCTGAGATCTGATAGAATCCAGCATATTCTGAGCGATGTGTTAAAGTGAGATTGAGGTTGTGTGTTGGCTGCAACTAATTCAACATCTGGCGAAAGGAAGGCAGAAATGTTGAGGCCAGTACAATCTATTGATCTTGAGCTCTCATTTTGTACGTGGGCGATCTTTTTTATATTATTAATTTTCCGCTGAAATCCACACTCGCACAATTGGACACGATGCTCTTGTGACGAAGCGAGTATCAAATTCTAGATTTGAAGCTTTCGTGACTGCAAGGAATCATATTCTTAGGTTTTTTCGGTAAAGTCACGTAGGTAAAACATCAAAATTAATGAAAATAAAATAAAATAAAAAACAAAAATCACGACGTTTCGGAGGCAACACAAGTCTCCGTCATCAGGTGGGACCGTCACAGCCGAATTAGCTGCATCAAGTGAGGCAATGATTCAAGAAGTAATCCCTTATAAGCAAGTTGAAGGGGGGAGGAGAGGGGGGGGGGAGCTCATCAGAATGTGGTAGCCTATGAATGGAACGTATCGGGAGGGAGGGGGGCGGGGCTCAAAGACAGCACGGAGTGCTAAGTACAACGCATCGGGAGGGGGAGGGGGGGGGCAAAACAATGGACGACGGCTTGGACGCGGTTGCTGCTGCACACGCCAACACAATGGACAGAGAGGGGGGAGGGGAGGTCTGATACACATGATAGACAAAAGAACGAAAATGCCCATGTTTATACCAATGCTGGCTGAACAATGAAGAGAGCACTGCCAAAAAATAACTGGGGATGTTAACACTCGGTAAAGTAAAGTAAAATAGTGCCTGTCAGATAAGATGGTCCAAAAAAGTGTAATTAAGTCTTTTTTGCGTGGTTGATAACATCTTTCCAATGATTACTAAGTTTGTACCCATCATCACGGTTGAAATTATGTCTGTGTTTGTATATTTGTATGGCTTCGTGTTCAAACCTTTGATGGTAGCCGGGAGGTTTGCAGAGAACCTTTGTATCGGAAAAGACAATTTCATGAGAGCCCACCGAGTTGTAGCAATGATCGGCAACGGCAGAAGAATCAGTTCTGCCGTGTTTCAGATCTGACTTGTGCTCGCGGACACGATCAGAAACATGACGTTTCGTTTCTCCAATGTAGTAATCACCACAAATGCAACTCAATTTGTAGACTCCAGGATACTGTAAGTCAGGAACGACATCCTTCACAGATGGAATCAGATCACGGATTTTATGCACTGTACTGAATCGGACTTGGATCTTATGTTTGTTTAGAATTTTGGAGATCTTTTTGGTCACGCCTGCTATGTATGGTAACGTGATGGTTTTGGTCGGAGTTTCAAGTGGCTGTTTCTGTGTGGTGGGAGAGACAGCTTGGCGGATAGTACGGTCAGAGTATCCGTTCATCCTGAGGGCCCGATGTACATGTCTTAATTCACCGGTCAGGTGGTGTTTGTCAGAAATGCCATGGGCTCTGTGGTATAGCGTTTTGATGAGAGAATTCTTTTGAGATGGGTGGTGGTGGGAATCCGGTTTCAAGTAGGAATCTGTGTGGGTGGCTTTCCTGTAGACAGAATGTCCCAAGGATCCGTCAGGCCTCCTCTCAAACAGAATATCCAAGAATGGTAGTTTACCGTCTTTCTCCACTTGCATGGTGAATCTGATGGATGGGTGTCTAGAATTGATGTGGTCCAAGAAGTGGTTCAATGCTGGGAGGCCATGTGGCCAGATGACGAAAGTGTCATTCACATACCTCTTCCACAGGGAAGGACGCAGGGTAGATGTCTGGATGGCGTCTGATTCAAACTTTTACATGAACATGTTGGCTATAACTGGTGACAAAGGGGAGCCCATAGGGGTACCCTCATTATGTTTGTAGAAGGTGCCATTCCAGGTAAAGTAGGTGTTGGTGAGGCAATGCCTAACCAGCGCAGGTGCATCAGAATTCAATCCATGTTGGACTAAGTCCTCAATTATTGTTAGGGTGTCCGGTACTGGGACTTTGGTAAACAAAGATACTACATCAAAGCTGACGAGGATGTCATCAGGAGATAGTACCATGTCCTTAACCATAGAGACTAATTGGGTTGAGTTGAGTACTGCCGAAGAGGTCTTGCCTGTGAAAGGGAGCAGAGTATCTGATAGAAAACGGGCTAGTTTGTACGTAGGAGAGTTTATCGTCGACACAATGGGTCGTAGCGGGGTGCCTTCCTTATGGATTTTGGGAAGACCATAGAGTCTGGGAGGTCTTGCCGCCGATGGTTTTAGAGGGACGTTTGCTTGGTTCGATTAGGGAAGTCGAACTCGTGATGATACTGTTGGTTTTCGTCGTTAGGCTTTTAGTGGGATCGTTTTTAATTTTGGAGTAACTCCCATCATTAAGAATGTCCAGGATTTTGTTGTTGTATGAATCTTTATCCATGATGACCGTGGCATTGCCCTTGTCTGCCGAGAGGATGACTATATCATCTCTCTTTTTTAGGTTTTCATTAATTTTGATGTTTTACCTACGTGACTTTACCGAAAAAACCTAAGAGTTTCAAATTGCCCTACTCACTAGAAGGCTGCACTCTGTATTCGTAGTGTTGAGGACATTGTGGGTGTGGGTGATACGCGTGCACGTGGGGTAATCATGCCAATGCTACAACTGCAAAGGAAGGGGAAACTGGGTATAAGGTGAGGGAGAGGCACTTTGGAAGAAGAAGCAGGGAAGGAGAGAGGAGAAACAACCACCAGCTGATTGACGACTCCAGCTGTGGTCTCTCTTTCGTAGGAGGCTTCCACCGATGGCTGAGATATCTCACCAGGGCCAGGTCAAGCCACTCCACTGCAAGTGCCAGGGCCAGGTCAAGCCACTCCACTGCAAGTGCCAGGGCCAAGTCAGGCCACTCCACTACAAGTGCCAGGGCCAGGTCAAGCCACTCCACTACAAGTGCCAGGGCTAATTCAAGCCACTCCAAAGAGTGAGTGTGCGGCTTAACAGAATTACAGTGACCAGGACTTAATTCCCAAGCCATAACCAGCATGGACGGAGGTCCAGGCCACAGGACAATGGCAAGGCATGGGAGCAGGGGTGGAAGAAGGTGGACCTCTTGCCCTCTGAGTCCATCTCGACAACAATATGGGAGCTCATCAAACCGACAGCCGTGATGCTTTGATCCTGCATGACACTACGTCGTGAGGTCATCAAGACGTAACAATGAGGGGGAAAGTCCTCATCCTATACAGTACCCAGATGCCAGTGGCATTGGGATTAAGTGAGAGAGGTGCTTGAGCGTGTCTCTAGAGGGATACGCTCTGTATTGTGTTGATGGTGGTGTGAGTTGGGTCGTTGATTGAATGCTATTGTGTTCCGTTAATAGCAGTTTGCGTCGTGAGGTAGCGACTGCACATAAGCGTTGATGTAGAAACAAGTGCAGCGACTCTACCCTGTTGAAAGTGCTAACCTATCTTCCGTTAAGCTCGTGGTCTCTGCTCATCAAGTGTAATGCATTGGATTTTTAAGTTGCTTGAGGTTATTAGCCTGAATTTGTGTGAATAGATTTTTCAGCCTAACAGCTATTTTGTTGATGTTACTCCTTCATACGGGTGTACTACCAAACCCGGTCACTCCATCCCTCCATCAACTGGACAGGCACAGGGTCCTTTTGACTGACAGCTTTGGTATTCGGAGATGACATCCTCTCTATAGTAGAACTTACAAAGGTTTGTCTTGGCGTTGCAAATAACTCTGATGGGTGCACACACCTACACCAGAGCAATGAAATGTAGCACTTGTGTTTTTGGGACCATCTTTGTTTAATTGAAAAAGTATAAGGTCATAACAAGCAAAGCTTAAACTTTACTTCTCGTCAAAATTGAGTTTCCATCATCTTATTAAAAGTTTCGTCTCATTCCTTTGATGATCGTGAGGCAGTGGTGGACATTCCGAATTTCTATGTCATGAGCTAGTCCATGAAACAACTACTTTTGACTACCTACCAAATGGTGATATGCTATACCTTATGTATCTACTCCGAAGTTAAGATGTGCCGAGTTGACCTTTAGTTATGCAATACATTGTTGAAGATGCACACACACGACGGTATTAACTGGCTCAGTAGCCCCCTAACTTCAGGACAATTGTACACACAGTCCAGTACTGGTGGTGGACATTCATTTTTCGCATTGATTCAAGTACCCATACAGATTGTTGAAAACGGACAAAAAAACCGAGATGGACACTACAAACTGCCACAGTGGTGCAAGATTAACAAAATTTGAAAAGGTTGGGCAGCACACCGACGCTTTTATAAATATGTACCGTAATTAAAGTGTCCAATGTACAATGCTGCACGTGTAATGTATAATGTATGTACTGAAGCACGCACCCATTGTTATCACCTTCCTGGGAGAACTAAGAGATACACGATTGCATTCATTCCCTTTTCATGCCCTCGGTGAAAAAAGGACAGGAGGCGACATCACAGGCACAAGAGATAGAGACAAGAAATTCGTATTAATAGTAAGACAAGAGTGTACATTTTAACCAAATAAATAATATAGATAGTTGGGTCAAGTACTCTTAGCAAATAGCTATTAAGGGGCAGCACAACACGTGACAGAGTGGTGTGTTCCCAAGACTGTGCTTTGGTCACCTTTGTCTCCTCAGCACTGAAACCACACTCTCGGCTGAGCTGACCTAGGAGAGGCCTGGACCAGATTTAGATACAAATTGTCAAATCCAGCACTCAAAACAGAATCGAGGAGGCCACAGAAGAGATGCAGGTGTCACGGGTTAACAAAACATGTACCACCAGCAGAATTACCGCTAAACACTGCGCACTGCCAATTCACTGTTTTAACACAAATGTACTCGGGGAGTAATTTCATCTTACTCAATAGAGCAGAATATGATACTAATCTCGGTTGATAGTACTCAGCCAATGGTGGCACTTGTCGTATATCCAGATCACATCAACTGTTGATTTCCAACAAAACTGTTTTATGGTTACTGACTCCGGAATGATTATGGCCTAAATCCCAAAACATAAGAGTTGTTGTGTCTCCCAGGTCAAACCAGCCTGGGGCTGTCTTCATCTCTCTTGGTGGTTCTGTGAACCAGTGGTACAAATTCTGTAACTTAAAGTCACCTGTGGGGGCAACATATCATCTCCAAATATTATCCAATGTGTGTTGTTTTTGCTTGGCATTGTATACCACTCACAAGCAGAAATGCCATAGAAAATGACGTAAATAAATTCTCATGGCTACTGCGGAACAGGGTTGTTACCCTCTCAGGTCAGTACATCACCAGCCAGCCTGGTAATCACTATTGAATGCTGACACACTGCATTACAATGTAGATGCACTGTTGATGATGCTTGCAAGCCAATGCTTATCCAATGAGATCACGTGCATTATCAAAGTGATGAATACCACTTGCAAAGGTGGAAATCATACAAGGTGCTAACAATGTGGCCCATCATCCCATATTTTTTAGCTAAAGTATATACCACTCTGTGGGATTGCAGCAGTGGCTGTTTTATGTGCAGACTGGCTCCTGTGACAATGTAAAGTTCACCGCTAGCTTAGGAGATGAGAGTCACCATGATGATTACACTTTGATGTGAAATAAATACATTCCAACTAATTCGATAAGCTCGTGTTATATTACACTAGGTATTATCTAGTTGTAATAAGTGTAGTGACATTGGAGATGACATTGTATGGTGCCGGCCCGGGAGGGCCGTGGCGTGCGATGCGCTTACGTCGCGGACAGCACCGTGTGGGTTGCTGCGTGAGGCCGGCTCTAGCACAGCACGGTGTGCGATGCAATGTCATCACATACACCCCGTAGGTAGGTGTAGTACCAGCCCTAGCGGGGCTTGGTGAGCGCTGGGATAGCGCGGGCACCACGCATAGCGTCTAGTGCGGGCTCCCACAAGGGGGAGCGAAAAAGTGTCAGCCCAGGGACAGGGATGCCCTGGGCCATGGCACTCTGGTTGACCCTGTAGACACGTGATCTGGAGTGTCCACAGAGAAGGCCCAAGGTGGGGTGGCTAGGGGGTGATCACATGTCCAGGGGGAGCTCTCGAGAGGAATCGAGAGGGAGCTAGAACGCTCGAGAAGGCGGGCGGGGCCGAGGGTGGAGCCGGCCCCGACCCGGGAGGGACCAGGGTCACTTCGTTCTACAATCTGGAAGCTCTACGTCTACAAGCTGGAAGCTCTATGTCCTATGAGGCATCAACACGTGGCCAGAGAACCGAGTAAGGGTCCGGCCCTTCATAGCTGTAACTCCTACGTCTAGTGTAGTTAGCTGGGTGGTCACCACCCCAGGCTGTATCTGGTAAAGGGACAGTTACCCCTTTGTATATACGTGTTACAATAAATGTGTTGCCTCTTAAGAACGTCTGCGACTCAGTTGGACTCACTACATAATTAGTACAAGCTGCTTTAAAGGGAGTGCTGCTCACATGATTAGTTCAGTCAAAGTCCATGAATGATAGCTCAAAAAAGTGGCTTATCATGTGGAAATGTATAACAGCCAAATGCTCAAAACGTGTGTTCTGGGTCTGGATCCTCCTGTATACCAGGCGAGGTAGTTAACTGCTCGCCACCGTGGAGATCCCCTATCTAAATGTGTGGCCTTAAGCCACTGGTGGAAATTCAACTTTTACTTTGAGTGGTGGGAGGTATTGCTGTTGTATAAACATAACTCGTGTGTCCGTGTGTGCAATGGACAAATTGTATCGTTAATGAGGCTGATAGTCAAGTGTGTTTCCAAAAGTGATACCCATTAAATTAAGGCGGAAGTTTTCGTGTGTGTGTGGCACACACCATGTCAGAGAGGCTAGCCAAGCTGTGACAAAAAAAGTATGATTTACATAACAGCTCATTAAGCTACAGCTCCACAAAATAAGCTAAAAGCATTGTTCCTGTATGTTTATTTTTTATTTTGAGGCAGGCGTGCTGAACACAACAGTCCCCCCCCCATCCTTACTAAAATGTGGTGCACGTACCTATACAAATGCAAAACATTGTGGTAATTTAAATTATAGATTTCCCTTCAACAGTATCAGAAATACAAAAACAAATTAACGTTGTTATGTTGTTGCTTAATTAAATGGAGACACTTCCTGATTTCGACACGACAATTACTTTTAATTGCCATGCATGTTCAACACAAATGTCTCCATTTCAGCCGAGCACACACCGATGTTCAACTCTGATTGCCCTCCTCCGAGCTAGCAGTGAATATTCCACGTTACAATGGCATGGATCAAGATATGAATAGGGGGCAGCCAGCCTACGAAGTAAAAACAAAATAACGTAATTTACAATAGGAGATTGGAAGATTATGGCCTAGTCTATGGTTTTTATCATACTCTTCACAGCAGACCGTTCACAGTTGTGGGAATTGAACTATCAACCATGTGAACTTGTGTAAATTGGCACTCGTTTTGCCATGAAACATTTGATGTGTTAATACATTTGGCCAAATAGGTACTCTGGTTAGTGCTTGACTTGTAAATGGATGTTTGCAAGTTTTAGTACAGATGAGGAGTCGACAGCCAATCTTCCCTGTCACATTTAATAAAATGACGACCACTTTGTGAGGAGACTTTGCATACATGCAGTTGTGAAATTGTATTCATGAAAACACTGCCCTCTGAACACATGTGAATCAGAAACCTAGACACCGACAATGCAAACTGAACCAAAGTGTGGCACATTAGGAATGGATCACTCTTTTAAGTATGTCCTTGTGCAGCAAGGGAGTAAAGTGTGGTTCTGTGAAAGTCCTGATGTGCTGTGGAGTGCATCAATGCATGTGTGTACAGCAGCATGTGATGACTGAGTCGGGCCTGTAGGTGGCTGGCAGGGTTATTGATTGACCACGCGGATATACCAGTCACATGGTTAATGGCGGCTCGGGAGCAAGGCTGGTTGTAACACACGTGCTGTTGCATTTTACAGGCAAAGGACCCAAAGATTGTTTTTGATCGTTATATAAATGTTCTAGACTTGTTCTAGACTTGTTCTAGACTTTAATCCTTTGCTTTGAATTGTTCGTTTGTGATATATGCAATTAGAGGCGTTTTTGCACTGTGCATTGTAAAGGGATGACACTGTAATTAGTTACTGTCATTGTATTTCTCTAACTCTAATACTGTTTAGTCTATAACCATGCCCATGTATTCAGAATATGATTACTTGCAATGCTATTGAGAATAGAACACATGTAAAGTGGTAAGCTGTACAATGGTGATATACAGTACGTATACTGTACACATACAGTACATATAATGGGTGTAAGATATCGATATTAGTGGATAGTATAGATAGACATACAGCTTAGGATTAAAGTAATATTCGAATAGTGATGTGCAAATGTGATTGTCAAAGACAAAGATAGTTTATCAGTAGTAGAATTGGGTTTAAGAGAAAGGGTTAATGGATAACCGTACGTGTAAACCAGCCACATGGTTAATGGCGGCTCGGGAACAAGGCTGGTTGTAACACACGTGTTGTTGCATTTTACAGAGTGACGGTGCTGTTCTTCCCAAGATTAATATTAACCACAATAAATAAATGTGCTTGCCCTCGATTTGGAGCACCTGCCCACGTCCTTCATTTCGAGTGTGCAACAAAAGCCTAACGGTGCACAAAGAAAATGATGCGTACCACGAATTACATTGAGAGACATTAGGATGAGTACATAGATCGAGGAACAAATAAAAATCAAAGACATCGTAATAAATATTAATATTGACTGACAGAACACATCGCTAGAAGGGATGATGGCCGATGGACGCGACTGTTGATGGATTGCCAACCAAAAGAGGGAACATGCCAGCGAGTACGAGCACAATGGAGATGACGTGACGACACTCTTGCAGGTGCCGGAGTGAAATAGATTGTGGCATTGGAAGAGCAGGCGGTATGGTGACGACGTCGGGAGGCTTTTATTCAACAGTAGTTAGATCATGGCTGATGATGATAATGGAGACAATTCCAAGTTTAACTTTATAATGTTGTATTTCATCTCGTTCATCAGTAGGTATTTTGTAGACGGTTACCAAAATTACAAAATGCAATGTTTTTCTTTTTCAATTTAGCAAATGCCAACTAACTTTTTGGCATGTATCCATGAATAATATCACAGCCAGATGCATTGCTTGGTACCATTTTAATGAGTTATGACAAGACCGATGGTTACAATGTTTCATTTAATAAAACAAGGGCATTCATGTTAATCCAGTATTTGATGGTCTGGCATACACATTAACGAAACATTGAATGGTCCTGCATACGCTATGTGCTCCACATTGTTTATCATTAATTTTAGATGATAGCTTTTAAAGTATATTAAACATTTGTCAATTATTTACTCTCTACATGTAGTCTCATCATTCTGGTCACATAATCACGATAAACAATTAGTAATTTCAAGGAAGATTTAACCCATATGTTTGGATAAATATGTTGTTATTTTAACTTACATTTATATAGCGTCTTTATCAAAGGCGCTTTACAAGGTTTATGAGTGGTACATTAAGGGTAGCCAAAGGTGATAAGGTGAATAGGAATGGGTATGGGGAGGGAGGTTAGAGGGTACGGGAATTACGGGGGTACCTAGGAATGGAGGGAACGATGGGCCAGGGAGAAGAGGTGGGTCTTGAGGGAGTAGCGGAAACTCCACAGGGAGGGTGCTTGCTAAATGATGTGGAGGGGAAGTTTATTCCAGTGCAAGGGGCAAGGAGGGAAAAGGTGCAGAAGCAGTGATTTTGCACAAAGAGAGGGTGGGACGGTTAGGAGTAGGGAATATTGAGAGCGGAGCGGGCGGGAGGGGACATGATATGAGACGAGAGAAGCGCGGTACGGTGGGGCAAGGTCGTGCTGAGTTGGTTAAAAGTGTTATTTACCTGTCACTGGTTTTTGAATCATCGTCTGGATTTTTACTGATTTTATCGTTAAAATGTTATCATAACTTATACATGTCCTTTATTTAACCGGCTGCAAGAGAGAGTAGGTTAACCACAATTGTGTAGAAATTATTGTTTCTAAAATCTTGTATTTTTTTCATGTTAGACTGGGAAAATAAACTCAAAACCCATTATAAATAGTTTCACATCAGGCTCGATCGACTCTGAGGTAAATTCCTGATCGGGGGTCAACTGGGCCTATAATCCTTACATGATTAATAAACTTAGTATCCCTTTGTAGAAAGTCAGCAACGGTTTTTGGTGGGATGTTGCCGTGGAGTAATGTTTCGCATTCAAAATGTGCAATTCAGAAGTCGCCGGATCGATCTCACAGAGTAGCAGTTCAAACAATGGGACAAGTTTCTGAATCCACCCCACCGCAGCAGTCAGTCGATCGGCAGGTCTCTGTTTAAGTACTCCCGCCTCTTGCAAGAAGCCAGCCTGGTTAGCATAGAACGGTAGATGGAATATCTCCAACAGCTACAACGTGTGCAGTCCCTTCTTCCAGCAATGAAACAAACTAGGCATTCCAGGTCTGTGTCTTTACCACCTTTACCTTGAGATGCTGCCACATGGTTATGCTATACAAATCTGCATTGTAATTGTACTGTAAAAAGATGATGGTTGGCCTGTGGAGAAGCTGGCCCTGGCCATTATGTCAGGCTCGTTTGAACACAGAACCAATTTGATTGTTATAATTCTAGAGTTAAACGCCTTTGCTGGAGTATTATTCATAGGACCACAGAGGAACACCTTAAAATGAAATATTGACTCTAAAAGAAATCCTATTATGAAAGTACATTTTCTCGTAGTTCTGGTGTTCCATCTGGAATACCTTTTTTAGGTTTCATGAGCACAAATTGTAAGTACCGTCATTTTTCACACAAATTACTCTTTCTCCACATGTTTGCTGTAAAAAAAGGACATTAATTTATTTTAGCTTCGTTTTTTTTACTTTTGACTTAAATCTCTTGTGTATCGTGTTCAATAAAAATTACTTTCTTGGCATTAAACCAATCTAAACACCTCATTGTCTAAAAATCAGTGTGCTCATAATAAGCCTGAACGGTTCTCAAGTATGCTATTGAATTGCTTAAAAATTGGAATGCAATATTGTCTAACACAGCGTCTGAGCACAGGCCCAGAGGCCCAACACATCCAGCGGCCAGAAACAAACAGCACCATAAAAGTTGATATAGATGACAACACATTTTTTTTATTAATATTTTTTGGGTTAGATCGCATAAATATAAATATGCCGTTAAACCTGCTACCACCCGACAGCCAATATGTAAGGTTTGTCACTTAAACAAGACGTGCCAATTAGTTACTACTTCTGCACACCAGTGTGTTGGAGTGTAAACCCACAACATGTACAATTTTAGTACGACATAGCTGGTGATTACAACCAGCTTCATCAGGCGATTTACATAGAGTAAAGATGATGTCATCATTGTGAGCCTATCAGATGCGAAGACTAAAAAAACCTTTATTATGGATAATATTAATAATAGGGGTTTTCCCCTTTTTTCTGGCAACAAAACTAAAACCTTTTTACAAGGTATCATGTGTGCATTAACCACAATACTTGTGGTTTTATGCAAACAAAAACACACTGATAATATATGCAAAGCTGCGAAGCTGCAACTTTGTGAGAAAAAATCTATGCAAACCTGTATATTTCAATGATCAATTTGACTCATCCTACTGAAAGACACTGTGAAAGTTACGGAGGCACTTTTGATGTCCCCCCTCCCTCCCATAACGAGTGCGATACTAAAGGTTAATTTGCAACGTTGATTTTTGGTCAAACTGTTTAGATGATAAATTATCCTCTGGTACCTCCCCGATTCGTTAATTGTAATATCGTCTCAACATCTGCATGCACAACAGTGGCCAATGGTATCTAAATGGCCCCGGGCTTCCCCTGGGTCAACTATCATATACAGCTCCAACTACCTAAACAACAACACTCTATATTTTACCAGGTAAGACTCGCTGAGCTATATATGATAGTTCAACAAAGTTACTTATCACATAGAAACTTAGAGCAAATTCTCTAAACGCATGTTTCTAAATTTGGAGGGAAAACCAGAGGACCCTGCGAATAATCCACGTAATTACGGGGAGAACATGCAAACATCCAAATATATAGGCATCAGGGTTGGGATCGAACCCATGACCTTCTGTATACCAGGCGAGGTAGTTAACATATCGCCACCGCAGCACCCCATCATCTCGCGACTTCTAAAATGACTCTCTCTCGTCGCTAAGACTGTAGTAATTATCACGCTGAGCTAGGGCAGGGGTGTCCAAACTTTTTGCAAAGAGGGCCAAATTTGATAAAGTGAAGATGCCCGGGGGCCAATAGTTCCTTATAAAACAATTTTCATTGTCACAATTACCTTTATTTTTCAAATGACAATATAACCAAATATAAGCCACTCAGGCAGATGTGAACAACTCTAAAAACACAATTCTGCCTTTTATTCAGTCAGGAAACATTGAACAAACTGTATAGAATACCTTAAATTTTCATGAGTTAAATATCTTTCCCTCATGAACATTTTAAACAGGAGTTATAAGTAATGCAAAGTGGTCTGTTATCATTAAACTTTAAAACAAGTGAATTTTGCCCTTGTCTTTTACAAGATCTTTCAGAAAGCCATAGTTTGTGTCACATCTATATGTACATAGCATCAATAGTTATAACCAAATCTTGTTCAAGAGTTTAATCAAACAAGTGCCATAAGTCCAAAGGCATTAGTGTGCTTTAGGCTTTTCACTGTTAATAGTGACAGATGTTACCGTTCAAAACACTCAATTTCAGATTTATCAAGAAACAGATAACTTGCTGACACGAATGAGAAGGGTGATACTGAGATCTAGATTTCAGTAAAGAGACCAGGTCTGGCTTGAGGGCAGTGGTTGAGATGCGTAAAATGTCACGCAAGTGGGAGTCACTCATCCTTGACCTCCATCGGTTCTTGTTTAAGTTTATGACTGAGAATGTTTGCTCACACAAATATGTGGAGCTGAATAAGCTCAGCATTTTCTTAGCGAATGACCGCATTTCTGGAAACCTGCTTTTGTCCAGTTGCCGTTAAAAGTCAACAAGAGAACACTGCTGGTGTTTTCTGCGGCACTCATCGTCACACTGCAGCTCAATGAGCTCCAGCTGCAGCTGTGGAGGAGTATCATCAGGGTCCACGGAGAAGGGAGAAGAGAAAAGCAACATGTCCTTTTAAATAGCTGCAAAGTCCCGAAAGTGTTTGTTAAATTCCACAGAAAGAGATGCGATAGCTGTTGCATAACTCTTCATTTGCGCACCGATGTTGTCCTGTGGGAAACTGTCAATGACCTCTTTCAAAGCTGGGAAGTGTGCGGTGCAGGGCTCTGTTTGGGACAAGTGTCTTTGGAAAAGTTGCAGTTTGGTTCCAAAGGCCTTGATGTGAGCGTATAGCTGGCTCACCAGTGCATCTTTTCCTTGAATATTAACATTCAGCGCATTCAGATGCTTCGTTATGTCAACCAAAAAAGCCAGATTTGACAGCCATACAGGATCGGACAGTTCTTCCATTGGTTGTCCCTTCTCACCCAAAAAATGTCAAATTTCCTCTTTGAGAA
Organism: Lampetra planeri; assembly: GCF_965212315.1. Classification (NCBI taxonomy): domain Eukaryota; kingdom Metazoa; phylum Chordata; class Hyperoartia; order Petromyzontiformes; family Petromyzontidae; genus Lampetra; species Lampetra planeri. Next base: position 4,134,860 of record NC_136128.1, on the reverse strand, counting down.
AGAAAAATCGCTTCAGTGAGGACCCCCGACTTAGCCACCTCACATTGTTGTGATATATTAAGTCACCGTATTCAGCCTGGATGTCACGCAAGATCTGCTGAAACTGTCGGTGGGATAGCGCTTTAGAGCGAATAGAATTGATTGCCTTTGCCACTGGTTTCATAACATCGTCAAATTTGAGATTTTTGGCGCAGAGAGCCTGCTGGTGAATTATACAGTGAAGTTGAATAGCGTTACCTGCTTCTTCGCTGACTTCATTGCAGATCAGTGTGGACAATCCACTTCACTCACCAGCCATGGCAGGCACACCATCGGTAATGATCCCAGAAACTTTACTCCATGGTAGTTTAATTTCATCAACAGCTTCACAAATAGAAACGAATGAATCTGTTCCTCTGGTTTGCCCTTTAAGGCTTTTGAGGTCAAGCAGCTCCTCTGTCACATTCATGTTGTCATCAACTCCTCTTAAAAAAATAAGTTGCTGTGCAGTGTCAGATGCATCGGTGCTTTCATTGCAGGCTAATGAGAAATAGTCATTTCCCCTGTCCCCCAGTTGTCTCTGAATATCTGACGATATGTCCTCAACTCTCCGTGCCACAGTGTTGCGTGCCAGGCAAACATTCATAAATTCTTGCTTCTTCTCGGGGCAAATGTTCTCCAGCATTTTCATGACACAGTCTTTGATAAACGCACCTTCAATAAAAGGTTTGCCATGTTTAGCTATTAACATGGCCACTTCGTAGCTGGCTTTGGTGATGTTTTCTTTTGACTCACAGGCCCGTGTGAAGAATCACTGTTGCGATGCCAGAGCAGCTTGGAGTTGCATCACTTTTTCAGCGCAGTCACTCCCTCTTAGCTTGTCGTATGTTGTAGCATGTTTAGTCTCGTATTGTCTCTTTACATTGAAATCCTTAAACAAGGCAACCGTCTCTTTACAAATTAGACAAACACAATTGCCTCGATTTGCAGTGAATAAGTATTGTAATTCCCACCGCTCCTGAAAGCAGCGGCCCTCACTGTCAACTTTTCTATTTTTTTTTTTGCAGTCGCCATGGCGGAAATGATTCGAGAAGGGTTCGCGGCACGAATGCAGAGCCATCGCGTGGCGGAAGGAGGAATAACATCTTTAAAGTTTGATGATTTTTTTTTATTCTGACAGAGCTAGCGAGCCATAAATAACACGTTATAAGACCTAAGCTGCGGGCCGTATGAAATCTGACCGCGGGCCGTGATTGGCCCGCGGGCCGGACTTTGGACATGCCTGAGCTAGGGACTATGTTAATAATTGGGGACCATGACACATACAAACTAATAATTAATACTATGTCAAAATGTGACACCCATTATCATATGGATTTAAACATTAGTATAGAAAATCGCGTGGGCGCCTTCTAAAATGGAATTTAGTTTGAAAGCAAGAGCAAAGCTTTGAACGTACGCATGTTGAACGTATTTGGCACCGTACGTAGCAAACCGTGCTGATCGGAGGCGCTTTCTTGTGAGTATTGGAATGAATTATAATATGCACATTGAGTTCCACGATCCACTCACGCTGCGAGCGGGGCTATACGTTCACTGCATTGCGAGTGACAATAGCACAGTTCGCATCACGTCTGCAAGGTGGTGGGTGACACGATGGAGGTGGTGGCTCGCGTGCCGATGAGCCCTGCACCTGTTTAAACAAATGACTCAGAAGGCAATTCCCACACATTAGCATTGAATTCCCGCAACCATAAATACTTGAAGATGTTTGTGTTTCATTAACTCTGAAAAGGGCTCTGGTGCTTGGATTATAAATGTAGATGGTAATTACCGTGCACAAATATGCAAATGATGCATCATTATGGGCATAGAAGGATAATTACATTTGTATATATAATGTACACAAATGTACACATTTTGCTATTAAACACGCATAACAGGCAAAGTTGTGAATATCTGTGTCTGTTCAAAATGTTTAGCGTACTTCCCGACATGCAACAAACTTGAAAATTGCCATGTGGTTACTTTCCAGACAGTACACCATGAAAAAATTATGAAAATACACTTTTTTGGGGGGGGGAGCTCAATAATGAATATATTTTTTGCACGGCAAGTGAGCTGTGACGTCAAATCTGTCATGTAACCCGCGCATGTGGAAGCGTAACGCATTGTAGTGTAGTGGTTAGCGCGCAGCGCTACGAAACCGGCGACCTGAGTTCGATTCCTGCTCATGGCCACCTCCCCTAGGTCGATTAAGCCTCAAAACGAGTAACTGCTGTGGTGTGTGAACATCGCCACTGGAGAGACAAAGGCGGCTGGGCGTGGTGGATTCAAGTTCCGGGCGAAGCTGGGTAGTACAGCTCGTTATAATATATATTGGTGGACACACAATATATTGCGACAAAATAGATTTCTGTTTATAGGATTGTGGTTATGGTTGTACTTTATTAATCCCTAATCTCTGCCATTACATACAATGAAACAAGAAAAGGTAAAAAAACAGAGCAATACAATACACTATTGGACATTATTGTAAAAAACATAATAAAAAGTCCATCCTATGTGTTAGTATTTTTTTTTATATTTAAGGCAGGAAATGGCAGGAAATGAGGTTTCAAATTTAGGGGGGGGGACCCCCAGACCCCCTGTAATATTTGGTCCCTCCCAATGTTGACTTCATGGCTCCGGCCTTGTTTTACTATAATATATATGCTATGAATCAATCATTTTAGAGGATGACGTTTTTATTATAATCGATATTTCAGTTACTGTATATACGTAAATCCTTAAGCAAATGCGAATAATGATCGTCAGCTATGGTGAATCATAAACGGATGCCCTTTTTCACGCGTAAGCTTTCGTGATCAATACTGCGATTCATAATTGACTTTTTTCGCAGATCGTGCGACTATAAAACAGATGCCTGTCACTCCACATAAAAAAATTAAACCCCGTACAGTATTGTCAGGTGAATCAGCCCATTTGGCTACTGAACTTATGTTATCCATCAACATCAGTTTCGCGAAGCAACATTTGGACTATGGGCATTTGTCGTTAAGTTGACTGACTATACGTTCCCTCCTTCCTCTTGATCTATCTTTTCAATATTTAACTATCTTGTTGTGCTATGTAATTAGTTGTGTCCTCTCTTTGGCAATATGTAAATGTAGCTGGGCATCTCACCAGCCTGTGGTCACTTCCCGTGTTCAATAAAACAGAGGGCATTCCTGACATTCTGCAGTTCATCTGTGAGAATGTCGTCTCAATTTCATTTCAATTTGTCCACCGTCTGCTGGCTTGTGGACTCGAAGAGGCGTTTGTCTCTCGTCTCTCGTTTCTCTTTCCGATCCCATGTTTACCGACCATCCCTCTGTCTCTCGCTCTCTGTTCCTCTCACGTTATCTTTGCAGTCTCCAGTTGCCACAGCGTTGCGTGTTTTGCTCTCATGTAAAAAGTTGGTCAATCTCTTCATACATGTGGTCTACTTCTAAATGTCCATGGGCTCATTTTGGGTGATATAGATATATATATATTATTTTTTAACTCGTAGTGATTTCGAGTCTTAACATAGCTCAGCAACTCCACGTGAAATACCAGTACATCAATGACGAACGTTCTATATTTCATATCTGCAAATATCCACTCCTCTGTAATTTCTGTCTTCTTTGTATCTCTCTGTTACACATGCTACAAAGTGGTGTCGCGGTGACGAGAGGGGCACCACAGTGGCGAGATGTTAACTACCTCGCCTGGTATGCAAGATCATGGGTTCGATCCCGACCCCTCAGGAAGACTAAGGGGGAGCGAGGCGCAGAACAGTGGAGGGAAAGTATAGACGCACATTGGCCGCCTGTAAGTTGATGCCAAGGTTATTCGGTTATATCCCCCCCTCGCCTTCCCCACGTATCCCCCCCCACCGCCGTTTAATTGTTCATCCTCTTCCCGACGTGATGTCTCCACTTGGTTGGGGCAGGGGGGCTCCTTCCCCCATTTTTCACCCCCCCCTGCACCCCTCTTAAATATGGTTCAGTTGCGTCTCGACTGTTGCTCGCGAATTGTGACACCGGGTTGAGTGAGTCTTGCATAGCACTGTAACCTGCCTACGTCTTGTTGCAATAGAAAAAAACGAATCCTGATTTTTTAAAACTAGCCACAATGCAAACTACGTAGAATAAATAAGTGACTGGGTGTCTCAGAGGACAGAGTGCTGAACTCTCACCAGTAGAGCACTCCCTCGTTAGTCACTAACTTGCAAATCCGCGATTTTGGCTATCCACGAATCGCATGTGGAACACTACACAACTGCATCAAGATAGAGTGAGGCAGTGATGAGAGAGAAACTGATGCTATAAAGTGATGCGAAAAAGTGATGAGATGTAATAATTTTATATTATTTATTATTTATTTTATGCTTATTATAACCAACTTTTTCATCTTGTTATGATAGATGCCATCTATTTAATACCTTATTTATGTAGTAATGTACTATTATGTGCTGTTCACGAGCACCTTCGGAACGTAACCCTCGCGAATAAAGAGGGGATACTGCACATGACCTATGCTCGGCTACTCGTGATTACGCGGATAACCATCACATTACATTTGGTTCCAACACTACATTTAGCTAAATTCCAGGTCGGAGAACTATACATATCAGTTTTCACCGCGATGAACACCGCAGCATGGTGGGTGGGAAAGTGGACAAAAAGTCACTTGAAGGGATCTTAAAGGTAGTGCTGCGATATACACTTGTGTGAGCTGTTCTCTTAACAGACGGCTGCACTTTTGTATTGGCATCATCCCATGATACTGCATCCTATGACGATGCTGATAGCACATTCAGGTGGAAAGTGGTTAATAAATTACTCTTCATAAAAACTTGTATTTAACTAGAAATGCGGTGTCATGAGGAGATAAAGAGGTATTGCATAAGCAGGCCATCTTTGGATATACCGAATCAACTATGCATGAATGTATAGGTCACAGAACTGGATTAAAAAAAAACTATTATAAAATAAGCTTATAGACTTTCAATATACATAAACGCATGCATGATACCATTCCTTTGCAGGATATTACACAGAAACATGGGACTTTGGAATACAACATGACAAGACAGTGCTACGTGTTGTGATGTATTTTTTTATGCATTGTTACTGTGAAGACGAGATTGTGATGGGTTGGGCAAGTATATAGGATGGAAGAGGGTGGAATGGACCCAGAGCTCACTAAACAAAGGACCAGATAGTGGGATACTGGAAAATATAATATGAGAAGATATTCACTATGCAATAGCTGATGGATATATGAGAAGGAATGAAACAAGCAATGGAAAGGTATAGCCACATTAACTCAATTGGTCATGATGACCTCTTGCCCTTCACATGGTAATGGCAAATGTTTATCTTGTACAAAATCTCCAGGGCTACAATTGTGATATTGTTATGAGAATGTTTAATATATGTGAGGTGGTAGGACAGAACACATGACTCGGCTATTCTGACCATTTGTGGAGAAGTATGGTCACATAACCCCCTTCATCCAGCAGTGGACTGAAAATGAATACAATTATTTGTATAAATTGGATTTGAACGAAGAGAACTGGAAGTTTTTCACTCACATAAGTAGGATTTACTTGCCACAATGAGTGGATCAATATTGCTTTGATAAATGCTTAACATAGCACCGATTTTGTTTGCTTATGTCATTTTTGAAAAACATTAAGAGGCCTAAATGCCTTTTGATCCTCTAAATTAATCTCACTCTTTCTCAACTACAAGACAGTGCAATGTTATGCTTAACTTTGCATATTTCAATTAAATATAGGTCCTCAATCTCATCACAGAGAGATTACATGCCTTAAGACTGATAATTATACATTCTAAATGGCAAACTACAATAGCAACACCGTGTGCAAAAACCCTTTGTATTATAATATGACAGTGAATCTCCCTTAGTAAAATTAATGAAAATAACGTTTTGTATATTTTTTGGGGAAAAAATTAAACACTATCAGTACACGTTTTTTTTACGTACAATGCAGTTATTAGGAAAGTAAAAATGTTTATCTACAACAGAATAACATGTATCATGTTGGAAGCTTGCTTGTAGACGTTAAGGGAGACTTTAACACCCTGTGTAACACCCTGTGTAACTTTACTGTATTCATTGACTCACCAAAACCTATTGCACTTTTACATGCAATTCCAAAGCACAAACACGCACATTGTCAAGCAAATACATATTTGAGCAATGCCTTCAGCCGCTCGGGTAATATTTTCCAATGTTTTGCGAGATAAGTATTGGGGGAGGAGGGGGGGGGGCAGTGGTGTGTGCACCGCACTCGGAACCCGGAGCCCCGATTTGACTTCACAGCCACGGCTACCGTCAGTGGCAAGTGACTTTACAACCTGACCCTGGGCAACCCGCGCATGCATCCTTCACCCGCCCGCAATGAGAAGTGTATTGAAGCGTGGTCAAGGAACTCCATGAACCCTCACAACATGGGGAGGTCTAGAACTAGCAGTGGGTTGACAAAGGGGTGTTCATTGTTATATAATCATTTTCAACAACTCATTATGTACTACAATCTCTGATAATTTTTCGATTTAAAGCTTTCGTGACTGCAGGGATTCATCTTCTTGGTTCTTTCGGTAAAGTCACGTAGAAGGGAAGTAATAAAATAATAAAAATAAAACATAATAAAATTATTCTCACGACGTTTCGGCTACAAAGAACCAAGAAGATGAATCCCTGCAGTCACGAAAGCTTTAAATCGAAATTTAACCGCCTCTACGGGGAGGGATTCCACATAACTTTGAGATCCTTCAACAAGCTCCGTGATAAGAAGGCTCAGCTAATCGAGTCTCTCACCTTTCTGAAGAGATGCCGCGACTCTAAGGTAATACCAAACGCATTTACACTAACATCTGCTGCTGTAACTTCTTCTAATGCTAAACGAATTCTGTCTAGAACTAGCTTAGCTCTTATTTCAGAGAAAATCAGACTTACACGCACCGATCTAGATCAGTTAGACAAGACACTCTACAAATCACACTTATCTTTGAGTGCAACAATGTCTACATCGGATTGGGAACATGTAGACAAAGTGACTGCCTCTTCAGCTGCCGCTATGTCGACCAAATGTAAGGACAACTTGATTTCCAAATTCAACCGCCTCTCAAACAAGAGACCGGACCCACACATTGAAAAGCTAGACGATAACAAAGTCGTAATTAATCGCAGTAACAGTTCTGTTTCTGAAGGTCTGAAATCCGTCTTAGCTAAAGGACTTCACTTTGCAGTCACACCTAAACACATACCAGTTAATTATATAATTGCTAGAGTAGATGTAGCTCTCAAGGGCCTGAGTCACATCGCTGCAGACGTAGCAAGATCTGAAATCTCTGCAACCCTCAAAAACGCTAAGATGCCAGCTAGCAACATCAGCAAAGATGAGCGTTTTGAATTAGCTCAATTAAAAAAGAGGGATGACATTGTCATCCTCTCAGCCGACAAAAGGCAATGCCACTGTCATCATGGACAAAATAGAATACAACAACAAAATTCAAGAACTACTCAACGATGGCAGCTATACCAAAATAAAAAGAGACCCCACCAAGAGCCTCGTCTCTAAAACCAACCAAATATTTTCTGATTCAACCGCATTAATTGATCAGACCAAACAGTTCTCGTTGAAACCTTCTGCAGCCAGTCCACCAAGATTATACGGCTTGCCAAAGATACATGAAGAAGATACACCTCTTCGTCCCATTGTCTCTACGATCAACTCCCCCACATACAAACTGGCTCGTTTTTTGTCTGAAATCCTACTGCCTTTCACTGGAAAAACCACCTCTGCGGTACTAAACTCTACTGACCTGGTATCGACAATCAAGGGGATTTCCCTGTCCCCAGACGACCTGCTTGTCCGTTTTGATGTGGTTTCCTTATACACCAAAGTTCCTGTACCTTACACCATCGCAATCATTGAAGACTTTGTTCATCAAGGACTGAATGCTGGGGTACCCCCCTGGTGAGACACTGCTGAACCAATACATACTTCACCTGGAATGGAACTTTCTACAAGCAAACTGAGGGCACCCCAATGGGCTCCCCCCTATCTCCGGTTGTAGCCAACGTCTTCATGGAGAAATTTGAGACTGATGCCATCCAGACTGCCACTCTACGCCCGACCTTATGGAAGAGGTAGGTAGATGACACTTTTGTCATCTGGCCACATGGCCGGCCTGCACTAGACCAATTTCTCGACCACATCAATTTCATACACCCAGCCATCAGATTCACCATGGAAGTCGAAAAAGATGGCAAGCTACCCTTTTTGGATGTCCTGATTAAAAGGAGACCTGATGGTTCAGTGAGCCACTCTGTCTACAGGAAAGCCACCCATACAGATGCTTACTTGAAACCGGATTCCCACCACCATCCATCCCAGAAGAATTCCCTCATCAAGACTCTATACCATAGAGCCCAATGCATTTCCGACCAGGAACACATTGCCAGTGAACTCAAACACATACGCCAAGCTCTTAAGGCTAATGGTTACTCCGACTACACAATCCGCAAAGCCATCACTCCAACCATCAAGAAGGATCCTGTTGAGGAGCCTCTCAAGACCATCACCTTACCCTACATTGCTGGGGTCACAAAAAAGATCTCCAAAATCCTGATAAAACACAAGATCCAGGTCCGATTCAACACAGTACATAAAATCCGTGATCTGGTCCCGTCTGTAAAATATGTGGTTCCAGGCATACAGTACCCTGGCGTCTACAAACTAAGTTGCCTCTGTGGTAGCAGTTACATTGGAGAAACCAAACGACATGTCTTGGACCGCATCCGTGAACATAAAGCAGACTTGAAACACGGTAGGACAAACACCTCAGCCGTGGCAATCACTGTTACAATTCATTGGGCTCACATGACATTGACTTCTCCAAGACAGAGGTTCTCTGCAAGCCATCTGGCTACCATGAGAGATTCGTTCATGAGGCGATCCACATATACAAACACAGAGACAATTTCAACCGAGAAGATGGATTCCGTCTTAGCAATCAATGGAAGGACGTAATTAACCATTTCGGATCTTAACTGATTGTGTCCAGGTTTACGGTGACTTTTAGACCGCGTTCCACTCACTGACATTGACTATATATCTTGTATTCTCCGCAGGGAATGGATTATTTGCTCCATTCACGTGACGGTCAATGGTATAGTGTATAGCATATTGTATAATAATAAATAGTATTAAAGTGTAATGTTTAATACAATGTATAAGGTAATATATAGTATCAAAATTGTATAGTGAATATACAGCAGTGTGGTATACAGTTGGGTGGTGTTGTGTATATACCCCCTTTTTATTTTTTTTTATATTATTATTTTTTTTAAGAATTATTCTGCCAACATATATAATTATTTTTTTTTAGACACGGGGCAACGTGGAACGAACACGCCCCCACACTTCCACAGATGCGCGCATACCTCACCTCAAAGGGCTAGAGGGCATGAAAGAGGGCAATAAAGGTCATAAAAACTCCCCTAATTTCACACAAGAGGAACAAGGGAGGGGGTACGGCAGGCGGAGGGTCAGGAGGACATCCTTTCGTTAAAAAGCATTGCAAAAAAAAACCCTTTGATAAATACAAAACCAGGCCACGAAATATATAATTATATTCTTAACAAAGGAAACAACATTGACGACAAAAAGCACAGACCGGTTTTGAACCATGTTAGATAAACAAGTTACCAACTTAGCCATGAAGATTAAGCAAACAGAATCTATCCTCACTCCAATTGGAAACCAGACTACAGTCACCAGGGTCGCGACCCACCATTGTTAAATTCCATACGGACATTATATACACTTGGTAGTTCGACACGGCCGGGCCGAAGCATCAAAGAATAATTATGGCTTGGGTCGCTCCAAAACAAAAATTCCTAGCCGGGATATCAGATTAAATAATCACAAGAAGTCAAATAATAAGTACGGAATTAAAGTGGATCTCCTAGAAGAGCTAAGGGCGCAGAAGTCTCTCATAATTAACCAAACGCAACACCCCATGAGAAGCGAGCAACACGGCCGTCTTTGTTTTCCCGAAGAGGATCTCCACACGCAGGCACAAAGCCAGGAAATGGCCCCATAAAGATCGTAGCGCGTGGGCAACGACTCGAGAAAGGAAATTAATAAATAAAACACGTGCAGGGCGTTCCAACACGGACAGCAGGATTTGCACACGCGAGCAAATAACATTTCCATGGGAGATCGGGTCACGATGAAACATCGTGAACACGGTTTCAGCATAACTTGGGCATAATGGAACTAAGCGCATTTCAACTTCCAAACCAAAACAACTTGAGCTGTGTGAGACAAAAGATATTATTCCCGAGCAAGGGAGGGAATAATTAAGCTCGCTTAACGCGTAGGTTTTCGCGACAAATATTATTCAGAAACAAAAACATGGATTAGAATATTTTTTTTATATACCTCGATGCGAACGCAATCGTCGGTCTGGTTAATGGAAAACTTAGGTGGCGCCGTCGCGAGGCCCCCACCCCTCCTTCCAGAATAATTACACAGCTGTGTCTTCAAAGCTAATAAACATACGGACTAACACACGGACAAACACACACGGACGGACACGACACACACGGACGCACAACTTCACCCCCACAGGAAGGTTTTATGACAGCCTTTGAACAACTCGGGAAACTGAGTGGAATTTCCCGATATAAGCCGACGAAAAATCTATTCAAAGCAGATCGTCAGGGGCTCTGGGCCCCATCTCGTCTCCGGGGCTTCAGCCCCACCATCTCGTCTCCGGGGCTTCAGCCCCACCACAGATCGTCACGGGGCGTCGGCTCCACCTCCTCTCGTCACCGCCAACAAAGAAGTTTTTCGTCATCCAGAATGACGAGGTTCGCGGGGTAGCGACGTGCAGCAACAAGCCGAGGTTTGCACCACCTGAAAAGAATCGCTACCCTGAGTCGCCGAGCTGCGAGTGAAGCTGACGAAGACTCCAGTTACCACTCCCGAGCCAACAAAGGCACCGACGTCCACCCTGCAACAAACGAAGCATCGCTCCTCGTCAGAGTGACGACCAGCGAACAACCCGCAGGAAAGGCGGAGATCGCCAAGCGAGCAAAGCAGAGAGCGCGAAGCAGTAGAGAAAGCCTGGTCAAACGGCTGTGAGGAGGAGGACAGCGCCATCGCATGCGCCGTGTGTTTGAGGCACACACCGACCAACGACCCAGTGAGCACAGCCGCGTTGTCCAGAGCCACAAGCCAACACAGCCTGAAGCAAGGGCGAGTGTCCGTGTGAAGTTGGCAACGATCAAGGAGAGAGCCACAGCAGCGGCACGACCCGGGCGTCACCGAGCGTCGTGCCAACTCGTCATCTAGCAGTAGAGGGAGAGAGAGCGCAAGAGCAGCACGACTCGGACGTCACCGGGCGTCACCGAGCGTCGTGCCAACTCGTCATCCAGCAGTGGAGAGAGAGAGAGAGCGCACAAGCAGAGACGTCCGAGCGAGGGAGCAGCAGGGGCTCGCTGCGGCCACGCCCAACCCAGAGAGGAACTTCGCTGGCAGCGGGTTGTATCCTCCCACACCACGCAAGCTAACGACACAACTCCCGGCTCTAAGAAATGTAATTAATATTACGAGGGGACAACGCACACACAGCACGCATTCGAATAAGACTTTAAAAAAAAATTATCTTTGCGTTTCAAAAGGGGTTGCCATTTCGAGGTGGTGCGTTCACTACCAACTGATCGTGCAAAGCAGTTGCTGCCGTCGAGTTACATGAATAAGAAATGTTTTAGTCATTCAATTTCGTTAATTGCATAATCTTGCCCATGAATTTATTGACGTATACTCGCTTTCGCATACTAGAGTGTCATGTGCTTGTTTAGAATTAAAATTGCTTAACACCAACTGTTCGAGTGCTTCTTTCCAAGGCCATGCAAAACTGTCTTATTCATAAGAGCTGTTACCTGCGATGAGATATGAAAATGGAGACCTAAAATATCATAACACACACGAGGATAATCGGTAAATGTTTAATCAATGATACTCGTGTTATTCCGATTGATATAACTCTGGATAAATGAAACTAAGCCTAATTATCATAACTGCACACATAAACATAATCGCAAGCTTCCGCATAAATTACTACGATTATCTCCGTGATTATCATAATTTATGCATATAATTACACACATTATCATCATTTATGCATGTTAATACACACATTAACATAATTAATGCGATTTGCGCATTTTTCTGAAAATTATTAATTTTTATTATTTTTATCAAAATTTCATAATCCAACATAATGGGGTGGCGTCGTCCGGGATCTCTCGCAGACAGTGTGTTGCATGGATGATGGAATGAATCACTACGTGTTAACCAGAATATCGGGATCGAACATTGCATGGTGATTGTAAACGGGCGTAAAACAAAAAAAAACGCCCTTTGAGGTTAAAATCCAGAATAGCAGATTGGAACAAAGTCAGTGGAATTAAGATAATATCATATCGAACCGATTGCATCCTGTGATAAATTGTGTCAGAGATACGCACTCTGAATCGGAAAATAACAGAATAGCTCGAGTCAAACTGACTCCACTCTGTGAGATAATGGTTTTATATGCACTCTGAAAGGAAATGTCAAAGTAACTCTTGCCATACTTGAGATGCTAGGATTAAGAATAATATTTGAATGGATTACGGGATACTGGGAGCTCGTATTAAAACGTACCGACCAATCTGTTACAAAGCAGTACAGTCAGAGAGACATATGGGAAGGGAGCTGTATCGATAACACGAACACACCTCGGGGGAAACTAATTGACTGGATAAAATGTAATGAAGGCGAACACGATGCAAAAACTGCAGAGAAGGCAGGACAGGACTCATGCCTTCCCACACAGGCATACAGACAGGGATTGTGGAATGAGGAAAAATTTGGAAAGGAAACGGGAGAGAAATCGTCTCTAATAAACGAGGAGAAATGTCCTCACACCCTCGAGAGGGAGGAGAAATCAGTGCTCGCGACACCAGCGAAACTCACAGACGTTGATCCACAGAATAAATATGGAAGTAACAGTAAATCACACTCTTGGATACGTGGACAGAGTCCAGGGACTGATCGCACAAAAATTATTGATATCGAACAAAAAATCATTGACAAAGGGAAACCCTCACAATTCGAGAAAAGGGATGGAGAGATACATATGCAAACAAAAACATGTGAGACTGACAACTTCACAGATAGAGGGAGGCAAAATGTTAAAGTAAAGTCGCCAGGACATTCCTCACTAAGGGCAGAGGCAAAAACTGAATGGAAATGGCAACACGAGCGACACAGCACTGGGCGCGCACACAAAAAATGCACGCCACTTAATCACGCCCGACACAGCACAGACCAAAGTGACAGATTGCCTGATGATAACTTGTTTGATGATGACGCTGACGGCGATCAACTTTCGGAATACCTATTCAACAGTAAAACCCTTAAATTGATGGACAAGGCTCTAGTCAGAATTCCCGATTTTGAGCCACACAATCAGACTATGGATATACACACACATATCGCAACAGTAGAAGAGGAGGCAATGATTAGAGGGCTGAGGAGACGGGATGAAAAAGCGAGTTTGTTGAAACGAAGCTTACATAGAGAATCTATACCATGGGTAAAGTCACTACCCTACCAGGTTAGAAATGATTTTAAACAACTAAGCCTGGCAGTGGTTCGGAAGTTTGGAGAATATTCGACACTCACCGAGGGGTTTTATGCTGTAAAATTGATGACCCAGGGCATGGACCAAGACCCACGTGACTACCTTTTACAATTTAAAAGAGCGTATTACGCAGGCGATGTGAATCAATACCACAAAGGTGATCACATGTTCAAAATTATGTTTTTTGAATCCTTGAGCCCAGAGATTACAGAAAGGGTGAGAATGGTTTTGAATCCAGAAACCGCATCCTTACGCCGCATAGAGAGCAAGGCGTACATGGCATGGTTATACAGAGCTAAGAATCATAATTCGGATCCAGAACACAGGGAGAGGGAAAAGGAACCCAGCCTCTCAGAGAGGAATAAAAATCACCAAGCAGTCCCACAATGCAGGGAGGAGCAAACACGCACGCACCTGTGGCAAAATAAACCAGAGAGAGGTTGGCACGAGAATGAGAGCGGCACAAAGCCGAACATTCAGGAGAATCTCAGAATGTGGAGGCTAAGCGCAGAATCATATCAACACCCCATGCCCCGACATACGCAAGGTCAAAATTACCCACAAAATGGCAAAGCAACAATCCAGGAAAAATTTCGCACCCAAATGGGAGTAACACTGGGCCAAAAATGTACGAGAATCGCAGGAGGGGGAGGTTCAGAACAGAACCATATCAACACCCCATGCCACGACACACACGAGGCCAAAGTTGCACACAAAGATGGCGAGATAACCATCCAGCGGGAAGGTGGCACATAGACTGCGGAGGTACGGAGGCGAACATTCAGGAGAATCGCAGAATGTGGAGGCTGAGGGCAGAATCATATCAACACCCCATGCCCCGACATACGCAAGGTCAAAATTACCCACAAAAATGGCAAAGTAACAATCCAGGAAAAATTTGGCACCCAAATGGGAGTAACACTGGGCCAAAAATGTACGAGAATCGCAGGACGGGGAGGCTCAGAACAGAACCATATCAACACCCCATGCCACGACACACACAAGGTCCAAATTACACACAAAGATGGCAAGATAACCATCTAGCGGGAAGGTGGCACACAGACTGCGGAGGTACGAAGGCGAACATTCAGGAGAATCGCAGGATGGGAGGTCAAACACAATCAGTCCAATTCCGACCAACTTCTCCACCGGCTATACCAGAAGGGAATAGAGAGACAACACCAAATGCGGTCCAAATACATGATGAACCACCCACAGTGAGTGCGAGCGAGCGGTCCACACGCACCCCACCCGCCGAGGTTTTGTTAAACCCTGAGCTCAATGGGAAATGCAAGCAGGCTGCAAGTGACAGGGCGGACAAATACCACCACGACCGGGAAACATCAAATGCATACGATGCGGTAAGAAACGCGGACAGTGCTCCCGTAAATGACGCGCAAATCGAATGCAAGGACAGGGCTGAATTGAAGTGTGATCGGACAGTAGATAACAGACAGCAGAGACAAAGAGAGAACACAGAGACACGCCCTGAGGAGTGTAGGCGTGAGCCTTTGAATGAAAAATATCCAAAGGAAACCAAAATTTACGCGGATCGGAGTGCTAAAATGGAGACGAATGTTCATGACATATCGGGAATGGTGTTGGAATCTAACACACTCGTAAAAACAAAGAGGGCAACATTACGAGGCACAGAATTAAATCGACACACTGACTCGGCAAATGTGAATGTAATCGCAGAGAGAGCGAATGCCACGAACCAAGTGTCAAAGTTGGTTGTGTACGCGAATTCTGATTATGTGCAGCACAATTTTTCACCACACACTCCCACGACACGAGAGAGTGAGAGAGGAAACTACAAAAACGAACCTGAAAACCGTGATCGAATTATCAAAGTGATAAGTGGTAAAACAGGTAACATGACGAAGGTAACGCATAAATGCGTTCGAAACCGCTACCTAGCATTTCCCAGGATTTAACAAAAACAAAAATGAATATTCGTCGGAGTTATGATGTATGAGAACCGATGTAACTGGTGATATCGATGTTTAACGTGTTGTTATTTTCTTTGCTTATTTCAAATGTAACCATGTTAAGCAAAAACAAAAATGAATATTCGTCGGAGTTATGATGTATGAGAACCGATGTAATTTGTGATATCGATGTTTAACGTGTTGTTTATTTTCTTTGCTTATTTCAAATGTAACCATGTCAAGATTGTAATACGTACGCGCGCGTGGTAAGAAATAACCGCCGAGAGTGAGGGCGGTTGATGGGATTCATGACAAAAAAAAGGGGGCATTACTTCGTTTGAAAATTCGCCAGTGGCCAAATTGACCCCTGATAATTTTCAAAAGGGCGGATTGTTGTGTATATACCCCCTTTTTATTTTTTTAATATTATTTTTTTTTTAAGAATTATTCTGCCAATATATATAATTATTTTTTTTTAGACACGGGGCAACGTGGAACGAACACGCCCCCACACTTCCACAGATGCACGCATACCTCACCTCAAAGGGCTAGAGGGCATGAAAGAGGGCAATAAAGGTCATAAAAACTCCCCTAATTTCACACAAGAGGAACAAGGGAGGGGGAAATGGCAGGCGGAGGGTCAGGAGGACATCCTTTCGTTAAAAAGCATTGCAAAAAAAAAACCCTTTGATAAATACAAAACCAGGCCACGAAATATATAATTATATTCTTAACAAAGGAAACAACATTGACAACAAAAAGCACAGATGGGTTTTGAACCATGTTAGATAACAAGTTCCAAAACAAAAATTCCTAGCCGGGATATCAGATTAAATAATCATAAGAAGTCAAATAATAAGTACGGAATTAAAGTGGATCTCCTAGAGGAGCTAAGGGCGGAGAAGTCTCTCATAATTAACCAACACCCCATGAGAAGCGAGCAACACGGCCGTCTTTGTTTTCCCGAAGAGGATCTCCACACGCAGGCACAAAGCCAGGAAATGGCCCCATAAAGATCGTAGCGCGCGGGCAACGACTCGAGAAAGGAAATTAATAATCAAAACACGTGCAGGGCGTTCCAACACGGACAGCAGGATTTGCACACGCGAGCAAATAACATTTCCATGGGAGATCGGGTCACGATGAAACATCGTGAACACGGTTTCGGCATAACTTGGGCATAATGGTACTAAGCGCATTTCAACTTCCAAACCAAAACAACTTAAGCTGTGTGAGACAAAAGATATGATCCCCGAGCAAGGGAGGGAATAATTAATCTCGCTTAACGCGTAGGTTTTCGCGACAAATATTATTCAGAAACAAAAACATGGATTAAAATATTTTTTTTATATAACTCGATGCGAACGCAATCGTCGGTCTGGTTAATGGATAACTTAGGTGGCGCCGTCACGAGGCCCCCACCCCTCCTTCCAGAATAATTACACAGCTGTGTCTTCAAAGCCAATAAACATACGGACTAACACACACGGACGAACACACACGGACGGACACGACACACATGGACGCACAACTTCAACACCACAGGAAGGTTTTATGACAGCCTTTGAACAACTCGGGAAACTGAGTGGAATTTCCCGATATAAGCCGAGGAAAAATCCATTCAAAGCAGATCGTCAGGGGCTCTGGGCCCCATCTCGTCTCCGGGGCTTCAGCCCCACCATCTCGTCTCCGGGGCTTCAGCCCCACCACAGATCGTCACGGGGCGTCGGCTCCACCTCCTCTCGTCACCGCCAACGAATAAGTTTGTCGTCATCCAGAATGACGAGGTTCGCGGGGTAGCGACGTGCAGCAACAAGCCGAGGTCTGCACCACCTGAGAAGAATCGCTACCCTGAGTCGCCGAGCTGCGAGTGAAGCTGACGAAGACTCCAGTTACCACTCCCGAGCCAACAAAGGCGACGACGTCCACCCTGCAACAAACGAAGCATCGCTCCTCGTCAGAGTGACGACCAGCGAACAACCCGCATGAAAGGCGGAGACCGCCAAGCGAGCAAAACAGAGAGCGCGAAGCAGATAAACGAAACTAAGCCTAATTATCATAACTGCACACATTAACATAATCGCAAGCTTCCGCATAAATTACTACGATTATCTCCGTGATTATCATAATTTATGCATATAATTACACACATTATCATAATGTATGCATGTTAATACACACATTAACATAATTAATGCGATTTGCGCATTTTTCTGAAAATTATTAATTTTTATTATTTTTATCACAATTTCATAATCCAACATATACAACAGTGGGTAGAATAATACATAGTGTAATACTACACTATGTATTATTCTAAGTGTATAGTAATACAGTATACAATTTAGTACTATGTAGTTTATACTTTAGTGTTTTACGTTGTTGTTTAGTTACTGCAGCTACATACTATTAACATTCGTTCCCTTTATTAATGCTACCCCTATCCCCCTCCCTTTGATGCTGCCAATCCTACATAATGCATGGGCATTATGCAGGATTAGCATTTGACAAATAGCACTAATCGCATTCATGCATTTCCCATAAATATGCTAAATTCCTCTTGATATGCAGATTATGTTGTCAATGCGCATTTCCCCCCCCCCCCTTCCAACCCAGCTTAAATAGACGCTGTCGCCTGGACAGACCTGTCTTCACCTGAGGACGGCTACTTGTGTTGTGGCCGAAACGTCGTGAGAATTATTTTATTATGTTTTATTTTTATTATTTTATTACTTCCCTTCTACGTGACTTTACCGAAAGAACCAAGAAGATGAATCTCTGATAATGTTACATTTGCATGCATGTTACTATGGTAAATCATGAATATTCCAGACTGCAGGTGGTAATATGACACAATTAAGTAATAAGCAATTGGGATGAGTGTTGGCAATACGAGCTTTAAGTATGTTTAATACCAGTCGTGATATTGCATGGAGGACTAATATCAAATAAGAATATATTGTGTGGTTTCTAATATCTTGCTGGGTGGTGCTGTGGTGACAGTGATTGACTTATGTTAGGAAGATCATGAGAGTTCTACTCCCAGATGGTAACATCATCATATTCGTCATCACCGCCATGAGTCATAATCATCCCTTAGTGTCGATAAAATAAGTAACAGGTTCTAGGAAGTCAGCATTATGAATGTATATTGAACTTATTTCGCACCACACGTAGCTAACCGTGCTAATCTTGTATGATTGTCCTCTGGAGTGACCGTTCCCCACCATGGCAATGTGGAATTTCCACCACCGGTTCAGAGCTGTCAATGGTGTAAAGTGCTGTCCTATGCTCAGTTAAGCATTGAGACAATGTGACTTTGATTTGAACATTTGAAGAGCTTATTTCAGTTGACAATAGAGCCTGTTTTTCTAACCGTCCTGGACAGCATTAAAGAAATGGATCACCCACACTTCACCCCACCACAAGTAGTATACCAGTGTTGCTGTCAGTCATACTGTGCAATGAAGGAAAACATTATTTTTTTTAAATCCTGGAATCTTTTTTGGTCATTATACGAATTAAGTAATAAGCTATTTTATTTTATTCATCAGACCCCTGTATAGTACGTTACACTGGCAAACAGCCTACAGTAAAATACTCTCAACTGTAGCCCTGTGCAACGTTAGCATCTTTAAGAGAAAATGTAGTTCAATTAAAATGTGGACTTTACATATTGCAGTTTAACTATTTAACTTTAATATCTCCATGTCCTCATTAGGGCCACCACAATATAATATTAAACAGTACAATATTACATGTCGAGATTTGACAATCATTAGGAGATTAGTTTCCCACAACTTTGTAACTGTATTACGCATATTTATTGTATTGTTTCTGTGCTTTGCTCTAATTAAAGTATGTTAAAAGAGCACTTAAAATCTCTTCAAATACGGTTAATTAAATACATTCCTACCAACAAATGTTTCCAAATATAGTAACTTTACAATCAATAATGCTCAAAATGTGCATTTTGCAAGTTAAACGAAAATAACTAAATAACCCAACGGTCCACTTTTCAAAAATAACAATGACGTCATATGAATGCCATGCTATTAATGGGTTCAAATATATTTAGCAAAACACTAATTGAATGGATAATATCTATATATTTAAATACATTTTGTCAGGAACGACAGTATTTACGAAAAATCAAATGAGCAATGCTAATCCCAACATAACGATACATTGAAACACGGATGATGTGATTACCGTGGATACGATATATATACTACTATACATATCATAGTATATATATATCGTAACTTTGCAGATACCGCGGCAACCCTACATCTCTTTTTTGTTTATTGCTCGTTGCCTGACGTCCTGAGCTTTTGGGCCTATGCCCAGCAACTTGGGTTAAAATATCTACTGTAATAAAGAGTGCTGGGCAGTGCTTATCTTAATTTATATTCCTATTCCTTCACAAACGGTGGACATTCCTCATTGTTTTGTGCGAACAAACATCCGACCCGGGATTTAAAAGTGTCCAATTGCAGAAAAGATCTGCGACCGCAATGTCACCAAAAGCCGGCCGTGGGAGCATTGCATTGTCAGGGAACAACCGCAGAATACGACGCCACAGCTTTGCAATGGTGTTATTATTTGTTAAAGATACTTCTTTTTAAAATAATTCAGTAACCTACATCGGTGTGATCTTGCAAAAAAACAAAACACAGAGTGAATGGATGGATCATTGTTCCGTTTGTATGGGGTAGAATGTTGCCCCCTTAGCAGGAGTGGGTTTTTCTCCTGGTGCACACCCTCCCCCTCCCATGTAACCACTCAATAATTAGCCATTAACACCGTAATATATTGAGGATCACAGAGTGTATTTTTCGGGCGGGGTGGAATTTGGCACGGAACACAGAGTGGCTGCCTCTTCCGCTTGTCTGTGGTGCCTCTTGCCTTTGAGTCTTCTTCTCTCTTTAAGACCGATCAGACACTGTGTAACGTGTTACAAGTTGACATTATTAGTATTAGTAGTAGTATTATGACCCTAATACTAATGTCGGATGTGTTTTTTTTCTTCGAGATGTTGATACTCGAGGGCAGACAAATGATCAAAGTCATCTGTGAAAGAGAGCTTCATAGCTCATCGGATTTATCCAGGATAAATAAAGATTCTGATTCAGTGGTGCCTTTGCCCAACTACACAATAGCCGGGCAGTGAACCGTTATTTGTTTGCAAGTACAAGTGAAATCTACTAATGAATTCAACTGGAATTAAACAGCAATACGTTGAAAGCATGTACAAGCGCGTGGATTGGCTGCACCGAGACAAAAAGTGCATCGATTCATCTCGGACTCTGGCCAATAAGCATGCACAACCTTAATCCTGCTCCCTTTATGGTAGACCACAACGTCCGACTGTCACCTTTACTCTGACCAGTGCCGGATTATCATCGTAGCAAAAGTAGCTACATATGCTACGGGCCCGGCACTTTCAAGGGCCCTGCGCTAAATGCTTTCAAGTTATCAATTCCTGTTCAGTGATTGTGCACTTGCTCTATTACTATAGTACTACACTGCCTTCAACTTTTATGAACGACTGGGTATTTAAGGTTAGCGATTTGTCATATTACCTGGCTGTATAGCAAATGAAAAAAATCAATTACTTTTCTATGCAATAAAAAAATTACGAGTTTTAATATGAAGGTGTTTTTTTTTATTTAGGGCCCCTTTATAACATATGCTACAGGCCGCGCACTAGCTTAATCCGGCACTGACTGACCAATTCACCGCCCACACCCAGTGTAAGTGTTCGTGCACAGCGGTGCAGCTGTAACTTTCTCTTGGCAATCACAAATGTTTCGTTCTAATGTACAGCAAGGTGCCCTTAATCTCGCATGCATTTGTTTACTTCGAGAGCTGCTTGTGCTTGATGTTCACCTTTATGACCGTTTGCCATACCCACCTCCACCTCATTCCCTAGTGCTTCACATGTGCGACATTGTACTTGTAGTCCGTTAACGTTTCTTGGTAGCTGACAGGCATAGACTTTCAGTTTAACACGTAGGCTTTTGCGATCAATATCATCAATAATATATCTTCTTAGGTTTTTTCGGTAAAGTCACGTAGAAAGTAAAATAAAATAAAAACAAAAATCACGACGTTTCGGAGGCAACACAAGTCTCCGTCATCAGGTGGGACCGTCATAGCCAGATTAGCTGTATCAAGTGAGGCAATGATTCAAGATGTAATACCTTAAAAGCGAGTTGAATCATTGCCTCACTTGATACAGCTAATCTGGCTGTGACGGTCCCACCTGATGACGGAGACTTGTGTTGCCTCCGAAACGTCGTGATTTTTGTTTTTATTTTATTTTACTTTCTACGTGACTTTACCGAAAAAACCTAAGAAGATGATTCCTTGCAGTCACGAAAGCTTCAAATCTAGAATCAATAATATAGTTTTTTTTTTAGATCGCTTAATTACGTGGACGCAGACAATAACAGGTACTGCTATTTTTTTGCACGCAAACGACAGGAGGTACAAGAACAATGTGCATGCATAATGCGTATGCATAATGTATGTTGATTACCGTGTGAATAACCCAACCGGCAATGGCTACCCATTGTAATTTGTATGCATTCATTAATCCCCCCACCCTTCACACATGAAAGGCTCACAAGTGACGTCATTACATCTACCCTTTTATTTAAGGAACAAAACAGGAGGATTTATCCACAAATCTGGCTGTCGCCTGATAAAGCTAGTTGCTATTACTGGCGAAACGTCGTACTCAGATTGTAAATGTTCTGGATTTGCTCTGCAATGCACCGATGTGCTGTCCTAGTGTAGGGCTGTTACGGAGGGGCTGTATGTGTAGGGCTGTATGCATAGGATCACACGGGAAACAAGCACAGTGGGCAGGGCTCCGTGAGTGCACGGGGAGGTGCCCGCAACGACGTCCGCACCGGGCAGCCTGGGGGGTTGCCCGGAGTTGTGATCCTCCGGGAGGTATAAATGGGGATGAGCCGGAGAGCTCAGGGCTCAGTATTAGCTAAGGAGGGAAGACCGAAGATCGTCTAGCTAGAGCCCTGGACTCCCCTGGGACGCCGCCCTTGTCAGGGCCGCGCAGGACCGAGCCAGCGGCGTGGTCCCGTGAACCAGAGATAGTACTCTGGGACTCCGGGTACCGTAGCCCGACTGACCAGTGTCGGGCCAGGAAGCCTCCCCTAGCCCGTTAGTGGAGGACTAGGAGGTAGGTCAGGGGTAGCTAGCAGAGTATCCCCAGCTATCTGGGTGAGGGGGCCGATACCCCCTCTAGTATTGTATGTCCACAGTTGTGACTACTTGTACGGAATAAATACGTGTGCCTCACCAACGGTGTCCAAGAGTCATCAACGGTACTTCATCTGGTTTCAGAACAACTACGAACATGGACACGCGCCGGACAGCTCGAGCCGGAGTACCGCAGGTAGAGGACACCACTGAAATTGTCGAGCCCGAGACGGCTCAACAAGACATCGTGCAGCCGGGGCCGGTCCCATTCTTACCGGGGCATCAGGATGAAGAGCAGCCGCCATCAGAAGGGCCGAGGCTGGCTCACGCGAGGCTGGCGGAGCTGCTTTACGCCGCTGCCGCCACACTCGAACACATCACGCGGCTGGGGGCTGGTGGACCACCACGGGGCGAGAAGAACCGACGTCCGATGCGCCTTCCCGCCATCTCAACGGATTCAAACTTTGAATCTCCCGCCATCGCCGCAGCAGCTGCTGAGGGCGTGGCCGGCCTGAACCTCGGGTCCAACATCGCTCTCGCTGGGGCTGCCGCGTCACCGCCAGCGGAGGGAGCGTCATCACGGCTGCGACAGGCGATACCATCTGCCGTTCGCGCCGAAGCGCAGCCGAGTTAAGGGGACAGCAGCCTGCGAGCTTCCATGGCGACCGCTGCGCTGCACCAACGGCTGCCTCTGCTCAAACAGTTTGTTGGCGCGGAGGGCGACTGGGGCGGCTTCCAGCGACGCTTCCTCGCCCACCAAGAAATGGCAAGGTGGTCGGATGCTGAGGCTCTCTGCGCGCTGCCGGCGCTCCTCGACAGCGACGCACTCACCGCCCTTACATCGGCGCCGAGGGAGAAGCGCTCCACGCTACAGATGGCGCTGCAGTTGCTGGCCGGGGTCTACGGACCTTCAGCGGAATGCAGGCAGCAGTTTTACGATCGCCAGCGGGGTGCAAAGGAGTCGCCCCTGGCGTACAGGACGAGTCTCCTGGCACTGGCGAAGACGGCCTTCCCTCGAATGGACGACGACGGCGTGGGCGCCATGGTCACAGAAAAAATCCTCCTGCTGACAGACGACCTGGACATCGCCGTCGTTGCACAGGAGGACACGGAGATGAGTTCCCTCCAGGCTGCGCGGCTCCTCCATGCCAACCTGCTGTCACAGCGTCGGAAAGCCAGCAGGGCAGCGGCCGGGCGTGCGGTGGCTGCAGCCACCCTCCCGGCGGAGGAGGTTTACGCCCTCGACCGTCGACGGCAGCAGGGGACGGGAGCACGGTCGGGCCGGGATGGGTCGAGCCGCTTCGACCGTCCGTCATCGCCGCCGGCGCTCCCGCGTTGCTTCAACTGCGGCGTCCGGGGCCATGTCGCCTCGGGGTGCCGCTCTCCTCGGCAGCGCGGGACGATGCCTCGACAGGACGCCGGCCCTCCTCCTCCCAAGCTCCATCAACATAATCCGGCGAGTCGCGGCACCCCTCATGTTTGGCCCAAGCACACACTCGTCACACACTCGCACACCGCAACGAACGGGGGGCCGACATTGCGCTGCGACGGGCCAACACGCACCACTATGGGGACTCAAATCGAACCCAGGCAGTGGTCCATGTTGGCCCATCGCGTTGTGGCCGCGTCGTCGGGGTCGTCGGCCGTGGTGGGACACATTGACGGGGTGGAGGTACGCATCCTGGTCGATACGGGGGCATCGGCGACCATCATTTCCGAACTCATTTACAATATTCTACCTGTCCAGAGCCGTCCTTTACTGCCGGTTAACGTCCCATTCTATGCTGCTAACGGGGGCTCTCTTGGCATCATTGGACAGATTCGAGCGCAAATTTGTATCGGGGATATCAAATTGTCGGGCCCGATTTTTGTTTCTTCCTCGCTGGCGGTTCCGTGCCTGCTGGGGACGGACTTCTTGGGCAAAATGCCGATTCGTATTTTAATAGACCAGGGATGCATTGAGCTCCCGTCGGGACGACGCATGGCGTTCTTGCCTTCCCCTACTGCGGCTCGGACGGCGTTCGTAACAGTACCAGCGTTCGTCGTTGAAACAGTTCGTGTGCCGCCGGGAGCTCAAATGTTGGTGCCTCTAAAACTTCGTCGGCCCTTCGCTGAGGGCATTGGGGACCAGGGAATTCTGCTGGGACCATCTAGGGCCGGGGTTAGTGGACCTCATTTGATTCCGGCCCAGACCGTCGTAAGAGGGGACGGGGACCCTTTCATCGCGGTCCTCAATGTGGGGTCGCAGACAGTGGTAGTTCCTCAAGGGACGGTGCTTGCTCACGCGACGCCGGTGCCCTGCGAGGAACCTGTTGTGAATCACGTCGGCACTGCTCCCCGGCCGCACCCACATTCGGACAGCGATGGAGGGTGGCTCGATGCGCTTTGTGCGGGATTGACGGACCTGTCAAATTCAGAGCGCCAACAGCTTAGAACGCTACTGCGGGAATTTTCCGACGTTTTCAGTCGGGACAAATACGATTTGGGTTGCACTCATCTGCTGCGTCACCATATTGACATGGGTGACAGCGCGCCAATACGCCAGAATCCGTTTCGGTTAAGTCCCGCCGAAAAGGACCATGTCAAATCGGCTATTTATGACATGTTAGCCGACGACATCATTTCTCCTTCCACCAGCCCTTGGGGAGCGCCGATCGTCCTGGTTAAAAAGCAGGACGGCTCGTTGCGGTTTTGCGTTGATTTTCGGCGCCTTAACAAAATTTCGGTTGCAGACGCATACCCGCTCCCACGGATGGACGAATCGCTGGACGCCTTGGCGGGAGCGCGATTCTTCTCCACACTGGATTTACTTTCGGGATTCTGGCAGCTTCCTCTGTACGATGATTCAAAGCCTAAAACTGCTTTCCGTACACCGCACGGCCTGTTCCAATTCAACCGGTTGCCGATGGGCTTACACTCAGCGCCGGCAACTTTCCAGCGTTTGATGGAATTGGTTTTGGCTGGATTGCAATGGGAGTCGTGCCTGGTTTATTTGGATGACGTTATCGTCTTTAGTAAAACTTTTGACGAACATCTCCAGAGGTTGCGGGTGGTTTTCCTAAAGATGCGGGCTGCTAATTTGAAATTCAAACATCAAAAATGTCATTTGTTACGCGATTCGGTGCGTTATTTGGGGCACATCGTGGGGCGCTCAGGTATTGCTACCGATCCCGCCAAAACGCAGTGTGTCAGCTCCTGGCCGACTCCCACCTCGGTGGGAGAGGTCAGGAGTTTCATTGGCTTCGCGTCGTATTACCGACGGTTCGTCGCTGATTTTGCGACGATTGCCAAACCCCTACACGCTTTAACATCAAAAGGGGTTCGGTTCCACTGGGGTCAGGAGGAGGAGGCTGCTTTCTGCTCCCTTCGGGACGCCCTGGTAAAAGCTCCTCCCTTGATTTACCCCGATTTTTCGGAACCATTTTTGCTCGACACCGATGCGAGCAACACGGGTATTGGGGGCGTGCTTTCCCAGGTGGTTGACGGCTTGGAACGGGTGGTTGCGTACGGCAGTCGGGTGTTGTCTCCAGCGGAGCAAAGATATTGTGTCACCGGTAGGGAACTGTTGGCAATTGTCTATTTCATCCAACAGTATCGCCCATATCTGTACGGTCG
The DNA here is from genome assembly GCF_965212315.1 of Lampetra planeri. Classification (NCBI taxonomy): domain Eukaryota; kingdom Metazoa; phylum Chordata; class Hyperoartia; order Petromyzontiformes; family Petromyzontidae; genus Lampetra; species Lampetra planeri. Next base: position 4,108,345 of record NC_136128.1, on the reverse strand, counting down.
GCATTTCACCGTCCGCACAGATCATGCGGCACTGCAGTATGCCCTGCGAGTTCAACAGCCATCGGGACAATTGTCCCGATGGTTGGAGATCCTCCAGGATTTTGATTTCGAAACCACCTACCGTAAGGGCGTTCGCCACACCAACGCGGACGCTCTGTCGCGCATGCCAACCACCTCCGAATGTGCATGCCTCCTGGGGTCGGGACGTTGCAAGCCAGCAGGGGACATGCCGGTTCCGGTCCTGGCGGCCGCCGCCGACGACGAAACATTGCTTCCAAATTCTATCGCACAACAGGGAAAAGATTCCCTGCTGGGTTTGCCCGTTAATGAATGGGGCGCCTCCAGATGGAGGATACCTCCCTCCTCGCGTCGCGTCGTCGCGCCGGGGAGGCGGGGCGGGGGACGGGTGATGCCGACGCATGGGAAATGCACGCGGGGTTGCTGATGCATTGGGACGGGAAATCCCATCGACACCGGCTGGTGGTCCCTTCTGGGTTACGGGGTAGGGTGGTGTGGGCTGCTCATGAGCGCCTCCTCCACCTGGGTGCCCAAAAGACCCTCGCCTTGCTCCAGCTTGATTTTTTTTGGCCAGGCATGACGAGGGATGTCGCAGATCTGTTGGCATCATGCCCTCGGTGTGCGCAGCGAAAACCACCAGCACGGGAGTCAAACCCGCCTTTGCAGTCTATCAGAGTCTCCAGAGTGAACGAACTTGTCGCGCTGGATATTCTGGGCCCATTTCCCGCCACCCCTAGGGGCAATAGATATTTGTTGACCGGGGTGGAATACTTTACGCGCTGGCCTATGGCCTGGCCCCTGGCCAACCAGTCGGCAGCAGCCATCGTGGAGGCCTTTGTCCAAGGTTACGTCATGGACAAAGGTGCTCCGGAGCGGCTGCTGACCGACCAGGGAAAAAAAATTTTCCGGCAAACTCCTCCAACAGGTCTGTGAGCAATCTTAATTTTAGAACTTTCGTGACTGCAGGAATTATTATTTGTTTCTTTCGGTTAAGTCACGTCTAAAGATAAAATAATACATTAAATTAAATAATAGAATACGACGTTTCGATTGCAACACAAGCAATCATCATCAGGTATAATGAAATAGCGACATAAAATCTAACCAGAAAACTATAGACAGACATATTAGCAGACAGATATCACCAAGATACATAGCGAGAGCGACACAGGTAACAGAGAGGGGTGATCGTCTCTGTGTGGTGGCCTTAAATAGACAGAGGGGGGGGCGGAGGCAGAGAGAAGGAGGAGGGTTAGAGAAAAAAATAGCATATCAATGAGTGGTCAACAGACGTGGTGCTGCGAATGCGATGGCACGGCAAGCAAGCCTGAAAATCAGGAGAAGGACACACTAAAATTAAATAACCTAGTAAAATATCGAAATGTAATGTAATACAACACAGAGGGTCGGTCAACACACAATTAACGCATAGCCTGGTTGATTACGTATTTCAAAGATTGCTAAGTTAGAATTTAAGTGTGAACAATCTAAAGAGAGGACACAGGCAGAGAAAACAAGTCGCCAGAGAGAGAGAAAAAAGATAAGCTTAAAACTTCCCCGTAGAAGTGGTTCAATCTTAATTTTAGAACTTTCGTGACTGCAGGAATTATTATTTGTTTCTTTCGGTTAAGTCACGTCTAAAGATAAAATAATACATTAAATTAAATAATAGAATACGACGTTTCGATTGCAACACAAGCAATCATCATCAGGTATAATGAAATAGCGACATAAAATCTAACCAGAAAACTATAGACAGACATATTAGCTCCTGGGAACGAAAAAAATTCGTACCTCTCCCTATCACCCGCAAACTGACGGGATGGTCGAGCGTCTGCATCGAACCATCACATCTATGTTGTCGCAGCAGGTTTCGGACTCACAGACCGATTGGGACTTGCAAATTCAAGGGGTCCTGGCAGCATACAGATTGGCCCCCCATGCTGCGACGGGATTTTCACCCTTCTTCCTCATGTATGGCCGCGAACCTGACCCACCTGTTCGGGCACAGCTGCAGATCCCCGCGCCGCTGGGAAAAACTAAATTGGCCGACCATGTTAAATTTAACCTTGCGAAATTAACTGAGGCACGGGATGCTGCCATGCTAAATTCCGACAGGCGTCAGAAAGCGAATGAGCGCCTCAGACTGGGTCGCGCGCACGTGCTACAGTGGAAGCCGGGGGACAGGGCATGGCTGCACTGTCCCCAGGTACCACTCGCGACCTCCTCAAAACTGGTGCGGCCGTGGCGGGGCCCCGTCGAGGTGGTCGAGGTTTTGCGGCCTCAGTGCGTTCGCATCAAATGGGGGAAGCGCCGGTGGTTTGTGCACCCCTCTAGACTGAAACCCTTCGTTGTGGTGCGAGGCCCCACTCCACACACGCGTGGCCAAACATGTGGGGGGTCGGCCGACTCAAAGGGTCCGTCTCTGCTGCTCTCGCCTGACGTGTTGCCGGCTGTCCCTCCCCCAGGTGCACCAGGAATGATGGGCTCCCGCCCAACAACCCCTACGGGGGATGCCGAGGGTCTCACGACATTAAGCGCAGACTCACTTCGAAATGGACAGTTGCCACCGGATGGTCCGCCATCCGGGGTTGCCCCGTGTGACGGGCCTGCGGCAAGGACGCGCGCAAGAATGCGCAGACTCTTGTGAAAAAAAAGAATTTATTTTTTATTTTTTATTTTCACGTGAATGGTTACTGTGTGCTGCATCGGTGGTGTGCTCCTGGCACATTGTGTTGTGTTGTGTGTGTGTTGGGGGTTCCTTGCGATTTGTATATACGTTGCTTTTACGGAATTCGTATTTATTCGGGGGGGGGTGCGTCGGGTTATTTTCCCTTCGGGGTTTTCTGGTTCTTGTTGTTGTTCTCTTCGCGTTATGGTTGAAAAAATTGAGGCACACGCGGGACTCAAGGGGAAATAAACCTTTATTGGAATTGTTGCAGCCGGGACGGCTGCGAGCTGTGCGGGGGGGGGGGTGATGTAGGGCTGTTATGGAGGGGCTGTATGTGTAGGGCTGTATGCATAGGATCACACGGGAAACAAGCACAGTGGGCGGGGCTCCGTGAGTGCACGGGGAGGTGCCCGCAACGACGTCCGCACCGGGCAGCCTGGGGGGTTGCCCGGAGTTGTGATCCTCCGGGGGGTATAAATGGGGATGAGCCGGAGAGCTCGGGGCTCAGTATTAGCTAAGGAGGGAAGACCGAAGATCGTCTAGCTAGAGCCCTGGACTCCCCTGGGACGCCGCCATTGTCAGGGCCGCGCAGGACGGAGCCAGCGGCGTGGTCCCGTGAACCAGAGATAGTACTCTGGGACTCCGGGTACCGTAGCCCGACTGACCAGTGTCGGGCCAGGAAGCCTCCCCTAGCCCGTTAGTGGAGGACTAGGAGGTAGGTCAGGGGTAGCTAGCAGAGTATCCCCAGCTATCCGGGTGAGGGGGCCGATACCCCCTCTAGTATTGTATGTCCACAGTTGTGACTACTTGTATGGAATAAATACGTGTGCCTCACCAACGGTGTCCAAGAGTCATCAACGGTACTTCACTAGTAACGAATTGGCACGTTCTGTTTACATGACAAACATTACTAATTGGCTGTGTCAGATGGTGGCAGGTTTAACGACACATTTATATTTATGCAATCTAACCCAAAAAACGTATATTATAGACTTTCAGATATTCAACTTGTAATGTAATACTGAATCAAGTGTTACCCCAATGCATTATCCCCATGATAGGCTCTGAACGCATTCTCATCCAATGTCGACCTCTCAACACCAGCGACTTTGGATGGAGCCGAAGCAACTTCGCCCAATTCTGTTGTCGTCATCGTGGGCACACATTTAGAATGCATACAGGGGTGTCACCAAGTTGCAGATTCGCCTTTCACAAAGTACTAAGGGTACAGGCAATTGAGAACAACTAGCTGCTCTTCTAAAGTACCGTTGTGCATTTGTTTGGCCACCATCTTTGATCACGCCTCTGAATCTAACGAATCTGACGGAAAAAAACTGTGCACGTGTAATTCGAGCAGAGACAGGGTACTTGCCGGCCTCCGCACCGCTCACACGCGCCGGTGTAGTGAGAGCGTGTGGGAGGGGCCACTGCTCGCCTCGCTCCAATGGGAGCTGGGTGAACGGGGGGGCGGAGGCAGAGGCAGGATGGAAGGTGGAGTTGGGTCACGTGGGAGAGGGGGATATAAGAGGATGGCCGGAAGGAGAAGGAGAGAGTCAGAACGAAAGAGGGATCCACGCAGGAGGGTGGAAGGAGCCGTGGCGCCATTGTCACGTGGTCGAGAAGAGATAGGCGCCCACGGGAAGGCAGAGTGCGTGGGGAGCGGCCAGACAGGGGAGCGTGCGGATCGCATGGAGAGAGACAGGGGAGCGTGCGGGATCGCACGGAGAGAGACACAGAAGGGAGCGTGTGCGGAGTACCCGAAGGGCGGTGTGGCCGGGCCGGGTGAGGGAGAGCAGGGGAGCGTGCGCGGGGCGCACGGATGTACGGAAGGCAAGGCCGGGACGAGGAACGGCGGGTGCGTGTGTAATGCGGGCGAAAGCGACCTTCCGGATGTGACGTCACGAGGAGGCGGAGCCAGGTGACGTGGGTGAAAGGTAGGGGGTCCTTAAGCGGGTAAACCGGAAGGAGAAGGCAGTCGGGGTGTGAATGGAAAGGTGTGGGGCCACGCGGGCGTACGAGCCGAGGGGGCACCGTCAGAAGCGGGAGCCAACCCTGGGAACAGTAGGGAGCTACTGGGAGGTGTAAAGCTGCAGATAGAGATAGGCAGTAAGGCTGTGTGTGAGGAGCAGCGGGGTGGCTGCCAGGAGTCGCAGGAGCGACGAGAAGGCGAGACAGCACGAGGCCGTCAGAGCTGCAGCAGGAACAGCCAAGGGAGCTGTGTGAGAGTACAGCAGCGGAGCTGCTGTGGGGCTGCAAGAGCGACAAGAACAGCAGCGGGGCTGCTGATGTGGACTGGAGTGACATCAGAACCAGCACAGAGAGAATAAGAGAGACAGCCGTGTGGGGACGCAGTACGGACCGAATAAAGGACACTGAGCCAGATATCGTGGTCAAGTCTTTTATTACACTGGGGTCAGAAGTGAAACGGCATGTCTAAGCAAGTAAGGAAGAAAATTCCCCCGGCGCCAGCATCGGCTTCTTCGTCCGACGACGACGAATTCCCTCCGACCACGGATTTTGCTGGGGTGGTGGAGGAGAGCCCTGCTGAGGCGAGCACGGGGACGGGCGTGGAAGATGTCGGCGCGATGGCGGGTCCGTCAACAACATCGGACGCTGAGCAAAGATGGCAACAGGTGGCAGAACAACTGGAGACACTCAAAGACGTCCTGGCGCATCTGTGTCACCTCGTTACGCCAAGGACGACGATGGAACGAGAAGGTGCTCCACGGGCCGCCACGTTGCCTGCCCTGCCGCCGCCATTGGCCACGCGGCAAGAAGACGCCATCTTGCGCGCTCCGCGGCGCCAAACCGCCATCTTGGCCACGCCGCGGGCCGACGCCATTTAGAATTTACCTCCACAACAACCATCATTGGAAGACGGCGTGAAGAGGAGTCGGAGTCGCCACCTTACTACAGTTAAGGAATTCTCTATCGGGGGCGATTGGAGCGCTTTCGCCTGCCGATTTTTGGCGGCGGTTCGTTCAGCAAGATGGACCAATGCGGAGGCCTTGGAAGTGTTGCCGACTCTACTGGACGACGAATCTGTGCGATTTTTCCGTTCCATAACGGCCGATAAGAAGAAGACTTTATGTGGAGTTTTTGAGGAAATGGCCGACGCCTATGAGCCACCTGACGACGCGCATCGGCGATTCGCTCAACGACAACGAGCACCCGAAGAATCGCCCGTGGCGTTCAGGGGTGCGGTGTTGGAGCTGGCCATGGCAGCATATCCTGACACGCCACAGGATCTGCTCGAGCCCCTCATATTGGGAAAAATGCTGGAGCTGTCTCGGGATCTGGGGATCCCCATGCCTGTGTGTGGGCATGAGAAGCTCACGTCCCGGGCGGCAGCAAAGTGTCTGGACGCGCAGTTTAATCTCCGTCGCTGGAAGCAAGTGGCGGCATGGACGGGTGGGCCCGTCAAGGAAGGAGGCGCGATGGGGTGGGACCCCACAAGGGCGATCTATGTGCCGGATGAGCGGGGTCCACAGGAGCTGACGGCTGCCTCCTCTCCATGGCCGGGACGCGGAAGGCCGGGGCCGCGCGCTACGCCATCGGGACGGGGCCGCCGGGATGCAGGACCTGCGCTTCGGCGCAACGAGGCCGATTGCTTCCGCTGCGGCCGTAGGGGCCATTACGCCAAAGATTGCTGGGCCCGCTTCCCGGGTCCGCCGCAGCAGGAGCCCACAACACCGGACAAGCCGACCAAGGAACCTCCGAAACAGGCATGTCGGCACGCACCAGACACTCGGCAAGGCTTTACACCTCACCCACCACCTGTGTTGCGCGATCCTATTGTTGTTGTTAAGGAAAGGCCATCGACGGGGCCTTGTCATTCAGTTACGCAGTGGCGCAAATTGGCACGGAGAGTTGTCGCGGCCGCTACGGGTTCGTCCACTGTACCGGGGTCCATACAAGGTGTGGACGTGCGCATTTTGGTCGACTCGGGAGCGTCTGCGACTATTATATCGGATGTCATTTTCCATCTGTTGGGCATTCCGCCGGGGGCTGTGCGTCCGGTTTATGGGTCTTGCGTCGCTGCAAACGGGGGTAGTATGGGGATTGTGGGCCAGGTGGATGCTAAGATATCTATAGGGGATGTGTCGGCTTCGGGCGTTGTGTTAATATCGAGATCTTTGGCGGTTCCTTGCTTACTAGGCACGGATTTTTTGGCTAAGATGCCCATTTTGATTAAAATCAATGAGAATTGTATTGAATTGCCGGGGGGCCGTCGAATCTCGTTTCTGCCGTCGCCCTGGGGGCGACCTGCTTTGGCCGTACAGGTGCAGGCGCTGTCCGTCGCATCTGTGGACATCCCACCTGGTTCACAGATGCTTATACCCTTGCGGTATCGGAAGCCCCTGCCCAATCGGCTAGGAGCATTAGGGGTCTTGTTGTCACCATCCGCCACGATAACAACGGGATTGGCGTTAGTTGGGGCACAGACCATCGTCCGGCCGGATCAATTACCGGTTTTACAGGTGCTTAATGCGGGGGTGGAAAACATCCGTGTTCCGGCCGGTACGGTTGTGGCACATGCCACTACGGCGTTTGCGACGCACGATTGTCCGCATCGCCGAGGAGTGGTCGCTGGTGTTTCCGAGCCAAGGGGTTCGGATAATCGTTGGATCGCTACCTTATGTGACGAAAATTCTTCCCTGTCCGTGGGCCAACGTGATGCGCTGCGTAAATTGTTGCTGACGTATTCGGATGTATTCAGCTCCGACGATTTGGATTTGGGACGCACATCGTTGCTTTCCCATCACATTGTGACGGGCGACGCTGCCCCTATTCAGTTAAATTCGCATCAGATGAGTCCAGCGGAGCGAGAACACGTTCGGGGGGCGGTGGAAGACATGTTGGCTGCGGACATTATATCGCCATCTAACAGCCCATGGGGCGCTCCTGTGGTCTTGGTTAAGAAAAAGGATGGCAACTTGAGATTTTGTGTCGATTTCCGGAAATTGAATAAGATATCGGTGGCAGATGCGTACCCCCTGCCGCGTATGGACGACTCCCTTGACGCATTGTCGGGGGCTAAGTTCTTTTCCACACTGGACCTCTCTTCGGGATTTTGGCAGCTTCCCCTTGACGAGTCCTCACGGGAGAAAACCGCATTCCGTACGCCGCAGGGGTTATTTCAATTCAACTGCCTCCCGATGGGATTGAATGCGGCCCCTGCTACGTTTCAAAGATTGATGGAGCTCGTTTTGACGGGGTTGCAGTGGGAGACGTGTCTTATATATTTGGACGATATTATTGTGTTCAGCCGCACATTTGAGGAACATTTAACGCGGCTGGAGACAATGTTCACGAGGATGCGCTCTGCCAATTTGAAATTCAAACCAAAGAAATGCCACCTACTGCAACGGTCCGTCCGTTATTTGGGGCACATTGTGAGTGCCGAGGGGGTGTCCACGGATCCGGAAAAGACGGCGTGTGTCCGGGATTGGCCGACTCCGGCCTCTGTGGGGGATGTTCGACGGTTTTTGGGATTTGCCTCGTATTACCGAAGATTTGTGCCGGGGTTTGCGACGATTGCGAGGCCCTTGCATCTCCTTACGGGTAAAGGACGGAAATTTGTTTGGGGAGAGCCGGAAGAGGCGGCCTTTCGGAGTCTGCGTGATCTATTGGCTACGGCCCCGACATTGGATTATCCCGATTTTGATCGCCCTTTCATTCTCGATACGGACGCGAGTGACACAGGTATTGGGGCGGTATTATCACAGTCTAAAGGGGGCGTAGAGCGCGTCGTGGCGTATGGTAGCCGAGTCTTGTCGCCTGCGGAAACACGCTACTGTGTCACTCGTAGAGAACTTTTGGCGGTTGTTTTTTTCCTACGGCAATTTCAACCGTACCTTTACGGTCGTTCTTTTATTGTGCGTACGGATCATGCGGCCTTGCAATATGCACTTAAAATGGACCAGCCATCGGGACAGTGGGCACGTTGGTTGGACACGCTGCAGGAGTTTTCCTTCCAAATTCAACATCGGAAGGGAGTGCGCCATGCGAACGCTGACGCACTTTCCAGATTACCAGGGCGCGCCCCTTGTAAATGTGCGTCGGGGACGCATAGGTGTTCGCCGATTCTCAACCCCCCTCAGCCGCTCACGTTGGCCGTCGGGAAGGCGGATACTCCGATGGAACCGGGACCGACTGATGGGGTTTTGAATCTGCCGCGGTCTGTCTGGATTCGGGAACAGATGATGGACGAGTCGTTGTTGTCCATGCGGAAGCGGTCTATGAGGGACAATGGGAGTCCGAGTTCGGCTGTGGGGCCGCGAACCGCTCTCCGAGATGATCTGCTTATGTGGCAGGAAAGGTTCCAGGAAAGCTGGCGTGTGGTGGTACCAACGTCCTTGCGATTTGAGTTGATTAGAACTCTCCATTGTGACACACTATTGCATTTAGGGGTGCAGAAGACCTTGTTGACGTTACAACGTCATTATTTTTGGCACGGCATGGCGACAGATGTCGTAGGGCACGTGCGCGCGTGCCCTGAATGCGCCCGGCGTAAGCCGCCTAAACATCCTTACGTGCCGCCTCTCCAGTCGATTCAGGTGTCTCGAGTCAATGAATTGGTGGCACTGGACATATTGGGACCCTTCCCACCATCGGCGAGGGGAAATAAATATTTGCTGGTAGGGGTCGAGTATCTCTCCCATTGGCCGATGGCCTGGCCGTTGCCCGATCAGTCGGCCGCGGCCATCACCGACGCCTTTTTGTTTGGGTACATTATGGACAAGGGGGCGCCGGAGAGACTCCTCACGGACCAGGGCCGAAATTTTTCTTCTAAATTATTGGCTGAAGTGTGCGCAGGCCTTGGGACCAAGAAGATACGGACATCTCCATACCATCCGCAGACGGATGGTATGGTTGAGCGGCTGAACAGGACATTGTCTGCCATGCTTTGCCATACTGTGAGTGAACAGCAATCGGATTGGGATCTGCACATCCCCGGAGTGCTTTCGGCGTACAGGATGACGCCCCATGCGGCTATAGGGTATTCGCCGTTTTACCTTATGTATGGTCGGGAAAACGTGCCTCCGGTGGATGTGCAATTGGGTACTGGGGTGAAGGGACCTCGTAAACCACTCCCTGAATACATTCAGGACACGGTTCGCCGGGTTACGGAGGCGCGGGAAAACGCCCGCGTGGCTACGGCCAAAGCCCAGGCCCGGAACGAGCGGTATGCTCGGCGGTCTGAGGGGGAGTGCCCCTGGAAGGTGGGAGACCTGGCCTGGCTCCATTGCCCGCAGGTGCGGCCGGGGACCTCTCCTAAATTGCACAAACCTTGGCATGGTCCTGTGCGCCTCATTGAGGTTCCCAATCCACAGTCGGCGCGCGTTCAGTTTGGTTCTCGCCGTTGGTTTGTCCATACGTCGCGGTTGAAACCATATGTTGCTCCCCTACGTGATGCGTCATCTCCCAATGTTGCCTTGCCGGGGTCTGTTGCTGCTGACTCTGACTCTTCCCCGCCTGCGTCCATTGATCTTGCTAGAGCGCCTGTCGTACCTGTTCCAGACAGGCCGACCGTGACACCGCGGGGGAGGAGTGGGCCTGCTCGGAGGGCGCCTGCCAAGGCTGCGGGACCTTCAAGCCCAGCGACCCTTCCGACCCCGCTGCAGGCGCATTCGCCGAATATGACCAAGACTGATTCGTCAGGGACACGAGATGTCGGTGGACTTCCAATCGCAGCAAGGGAATTACCCCCTGTCATTTCTCGTGTTCCATCGCGTCCCCGTTCTACAAGTGGGCCGCCGACCGTCCGGGACGGGCCGGCGACCCGCACTCGTTCCAAATCGCTTACGTTTCGTTGATTGTATGTTGTTATTGTTCTTGTTCTTGCCGTCGTATTTATCGCATGCTTTCGTACGTTCGTCGATGTTACTTGTGTGTTGTTCTTGTTGTTATATTGCATGCTTAGTGTCCTTTAAGGGGGAAGGTCGGTTCACCGCATTACGCTTTGGTGTTGTTCAGCCGAGGTCGGCTGGGTTTTTTCTATGGGGGAGGGTGGTGTAATGCGGGCGAAAGCGACCTTCCGGATGTGACGTCACGAGGAGGCGGAGCCAGGTGACGTGGGTGAAAGGTAGGGGGTCCTTAAGCGGGTAAACCGGAAGGAGAAGGCAGTCGGGGTGTGAATGGAAAGGTGTGGGGCCACGCGGGCGTACGAGCCGAGGGGGCACCGTCAGAAGCGGGAGCCAACCCTGGGAACAGTAGGGAGCTACTGGGAGGTGTAAAGCTGCAGATAGAGATAGGCAGTAAGGCTGTGTGTGAGGAGCAGCGGGGTGGCTGCCAGGAGTCGCAGGAGCGACGAGAAGGCGAGACAGCACGAGGCCGTCAGAGCTGCAGCAGGAACAGCCAAGGGAGCTGTGTGAGAGTACAGCAGCGGAGCTGCTGTGGGGCTGCAAGAGCGACAAGAACAGCAGCGGGGCTGCTGATGTGGACTGGAGTGACATCAGAACCAGCACAGAGAGAATAAGAGAGACAGCCGTGTGGGGACGCAGTACGGACCGAATAAAGGACACTGAGCCAGATATCGTGGTCAAGTCTTTTATTACACGTGGAAGAACCCAATAAAGGACACGGAGAACAACGAAGTGTGAAGGAGTCCTTTATTACACACGTTACAAATGCGTGCATTTGTGCAATTTATTATAAGATCTTCCATCGAGTGGCAAAACCGGGGTAAATATTGCAGGATTATGGTCTGTTAAAACTGACACATGTTCAAAAGTGTCCTTAGAAATTTCAAAAAACCATACCTGAGCCTAAAACAGCAATGATCTGGCCAACCCCCCCCCTCCCCCAAAGAAACCCCCCCCCCCCTCCACGTCTGCTCTCCTGAGTCCGGTGTGCCTGATACTTTCGACTTCCCTGGTAATGCCGTCCAGAAAGTCAGGATGTTGTGAGGGAGAGTGTGGAATAAAAACATTTCATTAACAAAATAAATTCAAACCTCATACTTCTGCAGTCACTTCAAGAGATCCCTCTCGAACGTCGCCTGACAATGTTCCTCGTTATGTATCGTAACCGCAACATATAAATACGGCATGTAATATATTCTATGCACAGCACATGCATATTCACGTTTATTTAAGGGGTTGTTATGAAAAACCCACGTTTATATAACACATGCTGATTTCATTGAAACGATTTTAAATAGGTGTATAGCATCATCTTCCTCAACGATTGCCATGCAATAAACCTACCATTCACTCAATTACCTAAAGTACTCTAAGAAAATGTTTGAGTAGTCTGGACATTTACTTGTAAGAACGGATTAAAAAAGACAAAAATACAATGCACGCACAATAATCATATCTACGTTTATTAACATCAATCTGTGATTACTGTCACTCCATGTGACATACAAACAACATGTTCCTCAGGATAATGTGACTCAAATGTCATGTTTAATCACATTTCTGAGTGGCCACAAGCAATCACTGTAAAGATCTGCTCTGGATAGGACAATATTAAACATGTTTAGTGAGACAAATGTAGGATTCTGAAAGTCAGCAATGCGGACTTGGATTGTTTGATAAAAAAAAACATTTGATTCCCTAAAGAAATATTTTCCATCTTGTAAAGAATATGATCCTTGGCAGGAAAATTTCATTACTTTGATTGATGTACTATAACACTCAAATCGGTGTCACGATCAAAGAGGAATGTGACCAATTTAAATCAATCTATTGAATCAATTCCTGTATTTAAACCCAGCTGACATCGCATCAGAATAAAATGTTCATTTGATGGAGGTACCCAACTAATTAATAATGTTGAAGTCAAGTCAGGGTGTCTCTATGCTTAAATACGCATTGGTTTTGGCCTGTATATCCTTTTGGCAGCAGAAACACATTCTCATAGTGGGTAGTGCTCAATAGAAGAACGTGAGGAATGATAGTGCGAGTCGAAATTGGAGTTCGTTCATGTTCATCAAAAGTGTCTCTTTGCTCAAATCAGTACTCCTAAGAATGATCATATCTGTTCATGATCTTGAGTCTGTTGATGATGGTGTTTAGGTTGCTGGCCTTACAGTTCAGTTTGTTGTCCTTCCTCGCATCGCCGATTAGCACGGTTGGCTATGTACAGTGCAAAAGAAGTTCAACATACATACATGATCTGGGGCACCGTGGTACAGAGATGTTAACAACCTCGCCTGGTATGCAGGAAGCCGTGGATTCGATCATGACCCTGACGCTTGTATATTTGGAGTTTGCATGTTCTCCCCATGTTTCACCCATGGTCGGTGGATTTTTCTCCAGGTCCTGCGGTTTTTACCTCCGCACTTAGAGACATGCGTTTTGAGTATATAACTGCTATACATTTCCACGTATAGCAGCTAAATACTTCGCGGAGATATATATTGAGTGGACAGGTCGCTTCTGAAAAAGAGCTATATAGCTCAGTGGGCCTTACCTGGTAAAATCAAATCTGTGAGTTTAGTTTAGAGTTAGTGCTATTCATTCTTCACTTTCATATTTGACTTCCAACACTGTGTAGCTAATTTAACAACATCATAGAAATGACAGGGTGAGTCAAACCTTGACTTGAATTTTTACTCACAACTTGTGAATCTAGCACTCTAACGACACTGGCACAGAACATGATTAAGTCTAACACTTCATTATAATTAATGCATATCAAAGTGGTGACAGGAGGAGGAGGGGTAATCGAGGAGATATCAGGGGAGAATGGGTGAGAAGAAGGGGCTTTTGACGGGAACGAGATTGAGACGGCTGGGGACAGGTGTGGATGGGAGAAAAGGATTAAAAGACGAACCCCCTGCAACCTTGTGTCGGCTCTCCTTTACAGAAGTTTGGCCGTGACACGGGCAAATAGTGGCCTATCATGAATGTTGTTACAGGGTCTTATGATCTTTACAGCATAAGGAATATATTGGCAATGATCTTACTGTGGCACTACTGTCGTTGACTAAAACCTCCATCGTACTATTACAAATTATCTTGAGGTGGAGGGTCTGTCTGAGTCCTTAACTCTTCCCTCATACGAGGGCTTGTCCACTCACCAGGCCCTGTAAGCTGAACCACACAACTCAGTACCAATTTGTGGGAAGTCTGCAGCGGTAATCCTCTGGAAATTGACTGTGGAATTTCCATCACTGACTCAGGGCTGCCAACAGAGATGACCATCGCCTAAAGCCCATTTGAGCACGGAGTCACTCTGAGTTTGACTTGAATATTTGAACAGCTACTTATGTAATGGCAGTGCGGAGCAATAGCGGGATAGTGTGGCTCCCCGAGACCATGGTTACTAATGGACGAGCTAATGAGGATTAATGATACGGGATCCAATGGCGGGCAAGTGTGAGAAGGGCAGTGAGCGGCAGGGCCAGGTGCAGTGAGGAGGAGGATTGAGGAATAGGGCGTGGCCGGACCAGGCGAGGATAAATAGCAGCGTGAGCGGAGGCTTGAGGCTGCTTAGTGTGGGGAACTGCCGTCGTTGTCGCCTCGGATCGAGTCGTCTCTCCATCGTCTGCAAGTTGTATTGAGACTGGAAGCTGTGCTGTCTCAGAATAGAGTTGCGTCACTACCCAAGTGTACAGAGTCACTCGCGGCTACGTGCTGAGTTGTCATTGAACTTTATTCTTAATAAATATACAGAAGACAAGACGGCGTCCCTGAGAGCTACATTACCACTAATATTGAACCAATGTAGCCATTTATACTGGTTTACAATCTACTGCTGGATGAAGACCTCCCGATGCTATATTGGTCGTAGGCGTTTGTTCAGATATCACTCACCACTGATGTTAGCCATGACCTCTACAAAAACAAAAACTAAAATGAAAGGAATTGGCTGACTGAAAGAGCATGGTGGTACCTCTGGGGTCCCATTGTCAAATCTGACCTATAGAGAAGATGTTGGATCTCATTTGTCTCAAATGGATCCTGTGCAAAACCAATTTCATCCCTTCATAATGCTCTATGGCAGTGCCCAAACCCGTGTCAACACTCGTGCCTAAGCACGTTGCACAAACAGTCTAATTGACCAAGGAAAGTTTCAACATTCATAGTTTTTTTTGGTCACCCACCCCTTCGTATGCTGTCGACTTTCACGTGTGTTCGCTTACAGAACTTTCCCCAACAGTCTGTTAAGGCTATACGGGGATTTTTGTATGTGTTAATGCAGTTATGAGCATGGGTGCTTTGTGTGTGAATGTGGGGACGTGTGTATTTCTGTTTAACTTCTTTTCCACCGTACATAGTCAACCGTGATAATCAGAGGTGCGGGGGAAGGACATTTTTTTTTACTAAAAAAGCAGTTCTAAAGAAATTAGTTTTCAATCTAGATTTAAAAGTGCACAGCTCCAGTGGTTTCCGAATGTTGGAAGGAAGAGCGTTCCAGGCGGCCGCAGAAGTGCATCCGAAAGCGCACGATGCAGTGACCATCTTTGTTTGATGGCTAGCCAAAAATTTGCTGCGAGGATGACCGTAGTCCACGTGATGATTTTGCTCCTTGACGAGATCAGTAAGGTAATGTGGTTCATTTGTGGCAAGCGCTTTGTGTGTAATGAGTGCGACCGGATAATGGATCAGTTCGGCAACCGGAAGCCAATGCAGCGTATAGAGAAATGGTTCATGCACTGCGCAAAAAAAATCCTGTGACTATTGCACACATCAGTGGTTTCAGAACCTTTTCTGAACCCTCCTGGCCCGACTCGGCTTTTTAATGCATGCCTGGTGCAGTGTTCACACAATATCAGAAAAATCGTATCACTTTTTGGAGGCATCGGATGGTGGATCACATGGAGCTTGATGAAACTCCCAACCATCTGGGCTGCAGAATGGGCAGCATAATTACAGTATAGTAAAGGATATGTTTGTACATTTGAGTGTTATACCATCTGAACATATGTTTTCTCTGGCTACTCCAATATCCTCCCACATGCCAAATGCTCTTACATTTAAAACTTGGGACTCAGTCGGGCTTTCCTAGGAATACTACATCTTCTGAACCATCTTAATATGTGTCATCATTAATATCATCTGCTGCAGCAACAGCAGCATCCATTTGTCAACACTTTAAGAATTCAATCTTAATTTTATTTTATCTTTAGACGTGACTTAACCGAAAGAACCAAATAATAATTCCTGCAGTCACGAAAGTTCTAAAATTAAGATTGAACCACTTCTACGGGGAAGTTTTAAGCTTATCTTTTTTCTCTCTCTCTGGCGACTTGTTTTCTCTGCCTGTGTCCTCTTTAGAATGTTCACACTTAAATTCTAACTTAGCAATCTTTGAAATACGTAATCAACCAGGCTATGCGTTAATTGTGTGTTGACCGACCCTCTGTGTTGTATTACATTACATTTCGATATTTTGCTAGGTTATTTAATTTTAGTGTGTCTTTCTCCTGATTTTCAGGCTTGCTTGCTGTGCCATCGTACTCGCAGCACCACGTTTTCTTTTGGACCACTCATTGATATGCTAATTTTTTTCTAACCCCCCTCCCTCTCTCTGCCTCCGCCCCCCCTCTGTCTATTTAAGGCCACCCCACAGAGACGATCACCCCTCTCTGTCACCTGTGTTGCTCTCGCTATGTATGTATCTTGTGATATCTGTCTGCTAATATGTCTGTCTATAGTTTTCTGGTTAGATATTATGTCGCTATTTCATTATACCTGATGATGATTGCTTGTGTTGCAATCGAAACGTCGTATTCTATTATTTAATTTAATTTATTATTTTATCTTTAGACGTGACTTAACCGAAAGAACCAAATAATACTTTAAGAATTCGTTCATCACAAAAATCTTTATTATTATGTACTTGTTTTTTTGTCTACGTTTCCACTTTCATCTTCATATGTGCATGAGCCTCTGGCATATGGCAGACATTTCAGAGTAACAAAACTGCTGGAAAGTTAATGTAAAACTGCAGAGAAATTTTTGCAGTTCGGAGGCACTTAAGATGCATTTGGATGTAGAGTCCATCTTAGAATCTCTGTCCACTTTTAGTGTAATTGAGGCATGCCCCAAAGTGGACACAATTGTGGAAACTCTGCCCACTTTGGGACATTCGAAAACTGTGCCGAGAGTAGTGGCAGAATGGTTACGTTTTTTGTGGAATCAGTCGTGCATTGATTGTTTTTTTTCTGAATTCACGTGGAATTGGTAATTGTTCTGGTGCAAAAGTGGTGGAACGACAGCCAGCATAACTTGAAAATAATGCAGCGTAGAAAAGCTACATTAATGTTGAATATACTGAAGTGTTCTTTTTAATATGTTTAACACATAGTTTAACACCATCGTTTCCATAATTGGTATTACCAATGTTACGAATTAAAAATGCAAATTATGTTCCATGAAGACAATGTTTTCACATGTCACAAACAGAAGATATAACTTTACAATTATCATCTGCAATGCTCGACCTTTCTATGAAATCACGTGAATAATGTCATCAGCTTGTTACCTATTTTTTTTCATTTAAAAGTTTATAAAAATCTAAGATCCCCCTGCAAAAAATATATATGGGGTGGCACGTCTACACTTGCGACCCTAAATTAGTGGTTGAAAATCAGCATTGTGATAGCTCGGGCTAATTCCTTCATAGGAAAACTGCTTTTGACTTCCTGTAAAGTGGTAGATATTTTGTTACCTATAGGGACGACATGCTGAGTCAACCAATAACGAGGATTTGAACTTGCAAATTTCAAATTTCTAAAGTGGTAATCACAGGATCATGTGGCCATCGAGTGTTTCGACCGTGCATGCCTAAATTAGATCATAGTCTTTGGCTACTCTCATTGCAAACAAAAGATGAGAATAGTTCAAATTAACATAAAACAAATTACGTACTTATTTATTTTATTACCCTCTTCAGCTAAACTCATAAAAAAGTGAAATCTCAATACCAGGTGCTACAATTTTTTCATCTCTGGCATAGGTGTGAGAGCAACACATAGCTATGAAAGTGCCAAGACAAATCTTTGAATTACCCAGGATGTAGAAGGCACCTAACATGACCCAAACCCTGAGGCTGCATGGCCTGTATTTTGCTTGACATACAACGCCGAGAAGCTTCGGAGATGGCTGCTCTTACAAGGCCTAATAGCTTATCGACCAGAGGGCACAGTGGCCATTTTTCATGTGCTTTCCCAGGCTTTTCCACATCCTAAATCAGGATCTGCCATAGGTCCATGAGCGCAGTTGCTATAAGCGTTTAACAATATGCACCACGCTTCACGATCGGCAAAGCTGCTGAATTAATAAGAAAACTGCTGAATTGAGATGTTGTAACCGTAATTGAAATCCGTTCATTCGGTAATTATATTTTTACACTCTCTGCTGTAGATTATTTTTTCATTATCACTTGATAGAAATTGTAATGAGGCAGATGCAACATTATACGTAGTTTAGTCACTCCTGATGAATTGAAGGCACACCACAATTGTGTTGACTGTAAAAGCCATGAAATTTAATTATTGTTTTTTTTTAATTGTGGGAACAAAATCACATTGAATCCATCGACCAATTGGCTCACTGGATTAATGTATGCCAGTAATGTTTGTTTAAACAAGGCAAATACCAGATTGGTTTCAAACAACACTGAGTTCAGTCAGTTAAAACAATGCTAAAGGATAATTCAGTTGGATTAATGAAATGTAATTTAATTTTGTAATTTACTCTAATTATTAAAAATTACTTACTGCTGTATTATTGACAATTCACTATCAATGGACTGGCAGGAATCTCACCTCAGAATCGGAAGGTCACAAGTGACCATTTCAGTTGCGGATCGACTGAGCAAATCATTTCTACACCTTCAATATTATTGAGAGGCCACTTTGTGGAGCATAACAAAATGGTTCCCCGATAAAAAAAAAATCGTAATTCTGCCACATGAATGTGAACATCCCAAGGGCTCAACGCTAGCATAAGGTATGGATGGTACCATAAGCTTATCTTATCAAGGGTAGGATATTTGACTTGTACAACTTCGATGGAGTTAGTGTGCTTAGCACAAACTGTGTCAACTTTGCATTTTCTTTGGTGTATTTTGGTAAAATATATATTTGATAATAGGTTTTTCCCATTTTTTCTGGCAAAAAAACATTATATTTTGGTACTGACATAGGAGATCCCATGATGTAGATGCTAACCCGAACTCTCATTACTTTGATAGTGCATTGTCTTTGGGCTGTACACCTTTTGGCGTCCTATAGTCTAACACCGTTTGAGATGAGGCACAAAAGAAAGCTGTCTCTAGGGTGGACTAATCTGTTTCAAAGGCAATGCATATATTATCAGAGTATGTTTTTTGTTTGCATTCTAACCACAAGCATTACGATTAATGCAGACATGTAAAAAGGTTGCAGTTTCGTGTTTTAACATCTTAACACCTGTTTTGTTTCCAGAAAAAAAGGGGAAAAACCTATTATCATATTTCGGAAACTGGCAAAGGAGGTCCCAAATATATATATATTTTACTAACAAATGTGCGGCAGAATTAGTACACTTATTCGTTTAAATATTTACACAGAAATGAAATAATGTGATGACAGAATGATGCGTGAATCATTATTCTTCTTAGAAAAAGGGTGATACACTGACTTGAAGAACTACGGACCCATTAACCTCGTGCTGCACGTATATAATTTGTTTACAAAGATCGTTCGAAACAGAATAGCTAAAAAAACAATCACCTAAGGTTTTCCTGCTATCGGACAACATACAAAGTATTAATCGGGTTCTGAAAAAGACAAATGAATGCATATGACCATGAAAATGGGATTGGAAAAAAAACAAAGGCATGAATATTAACTTGATAATAAAAAGTAACAAACCAATATATCTCGAGAATACATCTTTAAACCTGCTATGACATATGGCCCAGAAACATGGTAATTAACACATTTTTTAAAAAATATAACAACAACCAAACATTGCACAAGGCAGGATGGCGAGATGCATGCTTGAAATTACATTGAGATACAGAATGTGGAACACAGGGGATAAGCGAACACACGCAGGTTAAAGACACCAATCAAACTGCTGTGGCCATCGAACAAAGATTATTGCATCATGCACGTTCAGATGCTCGTCTGCGTCCTTCCGGAATGCTCTTCCTTTCGAAATTAGGAAGCCACTGGAGGTATGCACTTTTAAATCTAGATTGAAAAATACTTTCTTTAGGACTGCTTCTTGTGTTCAACCGATAAGCACTGATGGCTACGTACAGTGCGAACGAAGTCTACAATACATACATTCAAGAAATATAAGTGGACTTGGGAAGGACGCGTAATGCGAAGGGATGATTGACTGATAGTCAAGATTAGTGACAGTGTGGCAGCCAATTAATGGATTGCATTGAGAGACTATCCACTGAGGAGATGCAGCGATAAAATAATCTCACTTGCAGGTGCTAGGTGCCTGCATCGCAAAATTGTGAATGTCAGTAAATTTGGGCAAGCCTTCATCTAGCAGTGGATGTATCATGGCTAATGATCATTGACATGTGTAGGTCGACAAAAGTGTGATTAGCTACATCCCAAATGCCAAAATATAAACTGGCCTGCACCTACGCTTGCTTATAATTTTTTGACCTTTTTTTCTAAATTGTATTGCAATTGTTACTTCGATGTCACATTATTTTACAGACATAAGTGCATACCCCCATGAGTTGTATGGTAACTTGCACAGAACGATTTTTCACGATGCCTCTGAAAATCCATCAAGGTGACCTTTTAATGAAATCCATTAGATAATTGTACCATGACAGCGAAATGGATATTTTTTTTTATTCTCAGAGCTGCAATTTAGCTGAATTAAGGGAAGACTAATTTCCAAAATTATGCTTTTGTAAACTAATTGATAACCAAATCTTGACTTAAAGCTTTCGTGACTGCAGAAATTCATATTCTTTGGGTCTTTCGGTAAAGTCTCGTAGATAGACCGCCTCTACAGGGAGGGTTTCCACACAACTATTAAATCTTTCCTCCTGATGACGATCGATTGTGTTGTGATCGAAACGTCGTAGTTTTTTGCTGTAAATTTTTGTTATTTTCTTTGAACCTATCTACGTGACTTTACTGAAAGACCCAAATAATATAATTGATAACTAGATTGAATCCATTAACCTTCCACACTTGATGAACTAGTTTAATCTTGGTTGCCTGAAACAAATTTTACATTTTAAATCCACTGTGAGCCAAATGGCCACCTTGTGATGGCATCTAAAATGTAAAAAAAATATCAACACTAGAATTACCCTCGTTGTACGATTTGTAATGGACATCCCTCCCTCTTAACACTGCTTCACTATTGGGAAAAAAATTAAGCATAATGCTTCATTGATCTCCACTGCTCATTGAGAAACTTTGATTATGTGGAAAATTCCATCATTTGTAATTGAAAAGTTTAAGACGTTCGAAGATTAACGGTTCCTC
Organism: Lampetra planeri; assembly: GCF_965212315.1. Lineage (NCBI taxonomy): Eukaryota > Metazoa > Chordata > Hyperoartia > Petromyzontiformes > Petromyzontidae > Lampetra > Lampetra planeri. The sequence goes on along the minus strand of NC_136128.1, from coordinate 4,087,235 downwards.
CCATTTGGCCTGTTAGATGTGTAAAATACATTTTTCCCCAAAGTGTCTCTAATTGAATACACTCAAAGATCTCCATTAGCTTCCCAAAGTCCCTGTGTCAGGTGTGCTCAAATTACACTAATGTGAATTTCATAGGTCCACTCCCATTATATCAATTGCTTCTGTTGGTAGCAGATGCTGTGCGGAGAGGTAAAACGCCAAGGTACACCAACACTGCTGAGGCAGCCAAAGTGCTTATTAATTCCATTCACATGTCTTTCCGCTTACACATTAAATTACTATGCTGTTAAACGCATTGGATGTGTATGCGATGTTTCTGGCGACGTGGCACTGTTGCTAATATATACGAGACTAATATTCTTTGGTTCTTTTGGTAAATCCACGTAGCCACTACGTGTTCCTGCAGTCACAAAAGTTTCAAGTAAAAAATATATACCAAACTCACAATTGATAGTTCACGAGTTCAAATATCAGTCAAAGACTGACTTGACCTATCCAGTCCTTTGGGGGTGAATAACTTGAATAACATAGAATACCAGTTTGTCAGAAGTCAACAGTGGTCATCGTATGGAGAAGACGTCCGACTGCCTTTGGAACACGGACATCTCTACAGCAGGCTCAAAGCCACTCTTCCACTCTGGTCAGAGGTCTTAGAAGATGTGGGCGTACCCACACTTTATCCACCACACACGACCTATGGATTTATACTGCCGGGTGGACAGAGTGGGGGGTATAGAAAACGTTCCCATTGCTTCACCTGGCGCAGGGAGAGATCACATCAGTACCCCTGGATTGCTAGTCCAGTGTGTGAACGTTTACTTCAAATGCAGCAAAAAAAGCATCCACTTCCATTCTATATTTTCAGAGGAAAAAGTGCTTAAATGTTAATCCATTGGCATGTTAATGACAGTGGTCTACAATTTTTTAGACGTTGTCTGCTTCAGAGATGAAATGTGCTGTTTATTATGGATTTTGATGTGCTGAATTCAAATATGACAATTCAAACAACTGATTGGCTATTGTTCCCAAAATATTTACGTTTTTACATTTTACGTTTATGTATACTGTGTAGATAGTAGAGTTTTACTCAGAAATTGTATTTTCATGTGTTTATGGTTGCTTTACATTATAACATGTCACCTGTCCTGTTCATGTAACACTTAAAAAATCAGCCAAAGCGTTATATATGTGTAGGACTTGAAATATGACGCGCCACGCGTTCTGTTGTTCTGTTGCTATGCAAGCGAGCAGTGTACAGTAGGGGTATCTGAGGACGGGGTTGTTGTCGGGCGTGAGGGTGACGTCGTTAAGATGGGCGACAGGTGTTAGGGGGTAACCGAGGATGCAGGCCAGTGATTGGTTAGGAAGGTGAGTAGTTAATGACCGGCGCCGCTCTGGCGGGAATAATAAGGCCACGTGAGGCTGGGGGCCTGGGGGCGAGTGACGAAGCGGGGGGGGGGTGAGATAATTGATTGGGACTGATTGGTGTGGAGATAAGAGGATAACGTAACGGAGAGACGGGAGTCTTGATTGGGATTGGAGCTAGAGCGGTTGGTGCCAGGGAGAGAGACGGAGCAGCAGTGAGTAGAGAAGATACGATAACGGTAGCAGTGGATAGAGATAGGATAGAGTACGGTAACAGTGGATAGAGATAGGATAAAGTACGGTAACAGTGGATAGAGATAGGACAGAGTACGGTAGCAGTGGAGAGGGAGAACGCAGAGTGCGGTAGCAGTGGTAGCAGTGCATCGGAGGAATAGAGAACAGGGTAGCAGCGGAGTAACGGACCTGGGGAGAGCAGGAGAGCGAACGGAGAGACATAGAGTGTCGTTGATGGCGGATAGTGTAACGGAGCGAACGAGCAGACACGGAGCGGTGATGAGGAGAAGGTGTGAACTCTAAAGTGTGAATAAACGGAACGAGAAAGACAACCGGAGTACGAGTCCTACATATGTAAAACATTTTCTTTTTACATTTTATGTAAAAATACATTTCACTGTCCAGCAATGGTCTGCAAGCATTGATGGGCTCCATTTGCCCTGATAGTGTTTCTCCATTGTTGCAATGTCTTGGTGAAATCGCTCGCCAAGCTCATCGATCACTGCTCCACAGTTCGGTGGGAAAAAATCTTGATAAGAGTGCAAAAAATGTATCTTTAGTGACATGTTGCAACCAAAGTTTTTTTTATGTCTTGAGGTTTTCCACCAACTCCCTGTAGTTGTCTGCCTTGTTGTTTCCGAGAAAATGTATTGCTACTAACTGCAAGGCTTTCCATGCTATCTTTATTTGCCACGCAGTACAATGTCAAATGCATCATCTCGAAGAAGTTCACAAATCTGAGGACCAACAAAGACACATTCCTTTATCATAGCTTCACTTAACCTTTGAAATTTTCCACTGAGGAATTTGAAAGCTGCTTGTATTTTGTCCATGGCTTTGACAAGATTCTTCATCATACCCAGCTTGATGTGTAAGGGTGGTAACAAAATCTTCCTTCATTCAACAAGTGGTGGATGCTGAAAACTTGATGTTGTGGGAATCTCTCACACGACTATCCCATTCGCAGAGAAAACAGCTGTACTTTGTGTATCCAGTCTGCAAACCAAGCAAGAGAACAACAACCTTCAAATCGCCACAAAGCTGCCACTGATGTTGGTCATAGTTAATGCACCTCAAAAGTTGTTTCAAAAATGCACCTCAAAAGTTATTTTTAAAAAATCAGCCAAAGGGTTATATATATGTAAAAAAAATTTGTGTTTACATTTTATGTAAAAAATAAATTTCACTGTCCAGCAATGGTCTGCACGCATTGGTGGGCTCAATTTGCCCTGATAGTGTTTCTCCATTGTTGCAATGTCCTGGTGAAATCGCTCACCAAACTCATCGATCACTGCTCCGCAGTAACATGTTGTCATAGGTTTCCTTCATATGGACTGCATGACCATCTGGAATTGATGGCAATTTCCATTATACAGAAAATAGCTTTAAGACTCATCTTCGATTAATCAATGAACAGTCTCCACTCATATGGATCATGAATGATGTTGAGGGCTGCAATCACACCATCGATGTTGTTGCAGGCTACAAGATCACCTTCCATGAAGAAGAATGGGACAAGATACTTTTGATGGTCACGAACATGGAAACCCTAACATCACCTGCCAGGAGATTCTACTGCTGCAGTCTGGAGCCCAATAGCTCTGCCTTACTCTTGAGTAGTTCCAAATCCCTGACAAGGTCTTTCAATTCACCTTGTGTTATGAGGTGTGGTTCAGAGGAGGATTGGAGAAAATATGGGTCATGTAACCTTGATGTTCAGGACCAGAAGTATCATCCTCTTCCTCGTCTGACTCAAGTGAGAATGATTCTGGTGCATCAGGAACTGCAGTCATTCTCCGGGGGGTACTGGGCGTATAGCTAATAGAATGTTTTGATAATGCATAGTCCACTTTTTCTTCTTTGACACACCTTTCCCAACTGGAGGCGACATGCAGAAGTAACAATTGCTGATATGATCTGTTGGCTCTCTCCAAATCATTATTACTGCAAAAGGCATAGATTTCCTTTTCCTGTTCACCACTGGTGAAGATTTGTTGCACAAGTGTCGCAGCATGTGTGTGGGGCCCACATCTTGTCCTGTTCTCCAATTTGCAGCCAAACTAAAAGTGATAGGCTTTCTTAACCATAGTGGTTATACTGTGCTTTTGTGATGCAAAAATCACTTCACCACAAACATAGCAGAAGTTACCTGCTTTGTTCCCACACAAGTACGACACATCTCTGCAAACTTTGGCTCAACAGAAATGTATCACTTTGCAAAATTAAACATTGACAAATAAGAGAGCACGACACTCAATGATTTCTAGAGCTGATATAGGGCAATTTCTTTAACATAGGGATGTAAGCCTAGTTATGATTGCATCATCCATGACGTCTAGGAATAACATGATGCAATTCATATCATGTATGACACAATACCCGGTTCAGATTGTATCATTCATTGGTGTTCTTAAAAAACAAGTACTGTCCAAACCCAGTCATACATTTATTCATAGATGCAGTCAAAGATGTGTAATAATCCTTCGGGAGACGGCTTCGGAATCAGTCCTTTTATTTCCACTCCACAATACACTTTGCTCACTCACTCTCCGTTGCTGGCAGACAACGGAGAGAGGACAGACTACGCACTAAGTCCCCACCGCTCACGTGGCACCCCGAGCCCCCGTCCGCGCGTGACCCTGCTCTTGTCAGTTTCAGTCTGCTCCCGATCGTGCTCTCTCACTCGCTCTTAATACCTTCGTCACGTGGTTCCCCTAGCCAATCGTTGATGCACAGCTTCGACCATTCTCGATGGTTCCCTGTCAATCCCGGGACCACGCCCCTCATCCGGCTCCCCATTAGCTGGTGCCCCGAATGGCTAGGCCAATCACTCCTGATGACCTGTCGTGATTACGCCTGGGCCATGGTCCCTATCTCAACCCTTATTGGCTACAAGCAGGACCGGCAAGCCAATCCCCACGTGAACCCTCTATGGCTGTTATTACATCACCCCCCCCCCCCCCCGGTGAAAAAATGTAGCCGTCTCGGCTGGGAAAAGGGTGAAGAACCAATTCCGCAACATCTTATTAGGGCACCAAGGTGCGTTTAACAATTTGAGGGTGAACCGACATTCCCACGCCTAACAACATTTAAAACAGTCACCCATAATAAAAAAAAATCACAACATACATTAGGGCGCCCCTGCAGCGCGGTAACGACAGGGAAATCAGCGAACGATCAAATGTTAACGAAACGGAAGAGATTTCGACCGCGTACGCGACGTGGGACCCTCTCCGCTCCCAGCGCAAGGTCGCTTTGCTTCCGGATGGACAGGAGGTGGCAGGCTCGAAGAAGAAGTCGGTTGTTGGTGCTTGGTCACGTCCAGGGCGGGCCCCGTTGGAGGGGGGGCAGCGGGGGCTTCCTCAGCCCTCAGAACCTGTTCATCTGCAGGAGGCACAACACAGTCCCCCCTGGGATCAACGGGCGTGTCAAGCGGCGTAGTCGGCCCAGCAGAACCCGGCAGGTCAGCTATTGGGGATGAAGGACCGACACGCGCGTCAACATAGGGTTTAAGTCGCGAGGAATGAACATACCACCGACGTTTGCCGTATTGAACGCGGATACTTTGCGAGTTCCGAACATCTACGAGCGTCACAGGCCCCCGCCATGGCCTGTGCAGTTTAGGGGATGTGCCCGCCGGTACCTGGGGGCAGTGGAGCCACGCCAGGTCTCCTACTGACCAAGGCATGCGAGTATGCGATCGACGCGCGTACCGTTCGTTCCTTGCCTGAGCACGGGCCGTCGCACACCAGGCAGCCTCTCGCGCTTCCGTTACTCGTTCAAGTGAGTCACGCACGTGGTCAGGCAGGGAGCGGGACGGTTGTTTACTCGGCGTACCCAGTTGCACATCGATGGGTGGAACATTTTCACGGCCATACATAAAAAAAACGGTGAGTATCCCGTGGACGTGTGCGGAACCATGCGGTATGCCGCCAAGACGCCTGGTATGTGCAAGTCCCAATCGGTTTGC